>NC_044032.1:22301143-23608473 GCF_901765095.1 Microcaecilia unicolor | reverse complement strand
TTCTCCCATATAAGTGGGGATCAAGGGGGTCTCCTTCAGAGCTCCAGTGGAGGATGGAAGTCCTGTGGAATCTAGGAGGCATTTGGGGTAAAATGTGTGTGGGCAGATATTAGGGGTAACAGTGTGTGCATGGCTTTGAGTTTGGTGTGATGGGCTGGGGGTCATATGAGGTATGTAGGGGGTACCTAAGATAGTGAGGGGTTTATGAGGGCTGCCTGTTGTGCTTGAGGTATCTGAGATGTGGGATTAGGGGCTTGTGTTTGTTGAGGGCACAGTGGGGGTGTGATGTGTGGAAGTGTGTGTAGATGGGATGTTTAGAGCAATGGTGCAGTTGAGGGTTTGTAAGGCAGGGTTTATGTGTATAAGGAACCAAGGAGAAGGTGGCTGGTACACAGTGAGGGTTTCGGGGGGAGATATCTGGTTTAAGAAGGGCTTATGTTTTCACCCCTAACTCTAAAACCAAAAAAGGCGAAGTATGAGCGTGCCAAACCGTTACCCTCAGAGAAAACTTACATTGGCTTCCACTAAAAGATGAAATTGCATTCAAGGTTTGCACCTTAACCCATAAAATCATCCGTGGAGAAGCTCCATCATACATGTCAGACCTAATTGACTTACCTGCACGAAACATCAAAAGTTTATCACATACCTTCTTAAACTTCCACTACCCCAATTGTAGAGGACTCAAATACAAATCACTACAAGCATCTACCTTCACATACCTCTGCATAAAATCATGGAATAAACTACCGAAATGCTATAAAAACAACGCATGACTTGACAACCTTCCGGAAGTTATTGAAGACGCACATGTTCGAAGAGACTTACAATAAAAATCCTCCTTAATGACTTGATTCCATTCTACATCTAAACCAACGAATACTGATCCCTTCTAATTGGATTATGCTAATCACATTATCGCTATTGGTCATTATATCTTACCTGTTTTATTTTGTGTTATGTAAATAATTCTACTGACCTATCTACCTAATTTCTTACACAGTAATATGTTAAATTAGACCATACCTCTTACTCTGTTTTTGATTATACCTTTTGCAACATAGTGTAAGCCACATTGAGCCTGCAAATAGGTGGGAAAATGTGGGGTACAAATGCAGCAAATAAATAAATAAATAAATAACACTGTGTATATGCCAATGCTTTGCAATAAAAATCTGACCTGGTATATATTTAAAATAGCTTATTTGACTATGATTGCTTCCTATCAACCATTAGATATTGAGTTTCCTAAGCAACAATGAGTAGCTCAGCTAGCAGAGATCCATAAATTGAATTCACGTCTTTCATTGTCAATCTGAATTTATCTCCTTGGTACAGTGTTCTGGGTGATGAGACACCATGGTCCGTGGATTACTGTATATTACACACTCCCACGATATGACTTGGGCTTGTTAATATGTCCTGCTGATTAACTGTGCTCAGAACATGCAGGCCCTTGGGATGACTTTGGTCATAAGCACATCACTTGTCTCAAAGTTCTGTTCTGCTGGGAGGGTCTTGCATGCTGCAGCCACTTCAGCCGTACATTCAGCGAGGAAAATGCGGAAAGGTATCGCTTGTACCATCGCCACCTGGTTCTGTTACAGAGGGTGAAACCGCCCAGGTCCCGAGGGTCTTAGTTTCAACAAAGTATCAGGTCATTCACGTGAGCTAATCAGTTTCTCACTGACACACTAAACTGGAAGGATCCCTGGCCTGATATAGCTCCCGACGTTTGGCTTAAACATGTAACATCTTTCCACCAAAGTTTGAGAAACTGCAACACTGGATTGTTCAGACAGCCAGTATGCACATCAGTATGATTAATAACGGGAGAAACACATCTACTTGCAAACGAAGATCCAAACTAGTTCCCACTGTTACATTTATTTATCATGAATTAGGATTTATTTACTGCCTTTTTGAAAGAATTCACTCAAGGCGTTGTACGGCAAGAATAAGTCAAACACATGCAATAGACAATTACAGCAGTAAAAATATTCAAACAACAATACAAAGTATGGCGAGGAGGGGCATAATCGAATGGGGCGCCCAAGTTTTCCTGAGGACGTCCCGGTGAAGGGGCGGGGAAACTCGTATTATCGAAACAAGATGGGCGACCTTAGAGATGGTCATCCCCGGTTTTCGGCGATAATGGAAACCGAAGACACCCATCTCAGAAACGACCAAATCCAAGCCCTTTGGTCATGGGAGGAGCCAGCATTCCTAGTGCACTGGTCCACCTGACATGCCAGGGCACCAACCGGGCACCCTAGGGGGCACTGCAGTGAACTTCAGAAATTGCTCCCAGGTGAATAGCTCCCTTACCTTGTGTACTGAGCCCCCCAAAACCCACTCCCCACAACTGTACACCACTACCATAGCCCTTAGGGGTGAAGGGGGCACCTACATGTGGGTACAGTGGGTTTCTGGTGGGTTTTGAAGGGTTCACATTTACCACCACAAGTGTAACAGGTGGGGGGGATGGGCCTGGGTCCACCTGCCTGAAGTGCACTGCATCCACTAAAGCTGCTCCAGGGACCTGCATACTGCTGTCATGGAGCTGGGTATGACATTTGAGGCTGGCATAGAGGCTGGCAAAAAATTTATTTAATTTTCTTTTTTTAGGGTGGGAGGGGGTTGGTGACCACTGGGGGAGTTGAAGCCGGCCAAAATCGGCTTTCGATTATACCGATTTGGCCGGGTTTAGGAGATGGCCGGCCATCTCCCGATTTGTGTCGGAAGATGGCCGGCCTTCTCCTTCGAAAATAAGCAGGATAGATTAAAAATGTAAAATAAAATATAATATATAACAAAGTGTAAAAAAACAGGGGATGGCCAGAAAGAAGTTATACATAAGGCCAGTGCCACCTATAGAGAAACTACTGTGTGGGGAAAAACTTGCATATAAATAGTACAAAAAAAAAACAGAAATAAAAATGGAAGATACCCAAGCAAATTTTATTTGACAAATAGGCAGGGGTGTGCTGGTAAATTTTTAACAACAGGCTCTTTCTCCGGACGTAGCCAGCTCTGCAGTTGGAAGGGCCAGGGGTGGCCGGGGGCGGGGGGGAGCAACACTTGCCTCTCTCTCCTCCCTCCCTTCGTGCGGGCACGCTAGGCATACCTTTGCTGGCAGCCACCACTCCCAACGTCTTGCTCTGAGCAGCATGCTGGAACTTCTCTCACATGCTCGAGAAGTCTCAGCCTGCTGCCCAGAGCTGGAAACAAGGAGCGGGGAACAGCAGCATTCTATTTACTTGGCTGGCAGGGCTCAGCATCTCCACCAGCAAAGTAAAAGAGAATTCATCAAGGGGCCCAAGCCCACATTTTGGGAGCCAGTTGTTAAAGTAGCCATGGAGGGCCCTACTTTAACAACCGGCTCCCAAAATTCTTAAAAACTTAACAACCGGCTCTTGCGAGCCTGTGAGAGCCTGCTCCAGCACACCACTGCAAATAGGGTAAACTCACCAGCATCAATGAAAAATAAGCATAACCAATTGCAAAAAAGAAAATAAATATAAATATGGATACCATAACTTTAATGGATATCATGTTGCTGACAGGAAAACGGAAGAGGGATTAAAAGATAAACAGCAAGGACATAGGGCCCTAAGTCGCATAAGCATCTACGTGCGTCCAATATGCGCCAAAATGGAGTTACCACCCAACAACTGTGTGGCTCTTGTGCTAATTTCATTTTTGGTGCGCATCTGAAAAATATTTGTTATTTTCGGGTGGGCGTAACGGACGTGCGCCAAGTGGCATTTGGCGCACGTTGGTCATTACATAAGTACATAAGTAATGCCACACTGGGAAAAGACCAAGGGTCCATCGAGCCCAGCATCCCGTCCACGACAGCGGCCAATCCAGGCCAAGGGCACCTGGCGAGCTTCCCAAACGTACAAACATTCTATACGTTATTCCTGGAATTGTGGATTTTTCCCAAGTCCATTTAGTAGTGGTTTATGGACTTGTCCTTTAGGAAACCGTCTAACCCCTTTTTAAACTCTGCCAGGCTAACCGCCTTCACCACACTCTCCGGCAACGAATTCCAGAGTTTAATTATGCGTTGGGTGAAGAAAATTTTTCTCCGATTTGTTTTAAATTTACTACACTGTAGTTTCATCGCATACCCCCTAGTCCTAGTATTTTTGGAAAGCGTGAACAGACGCTTCACATCCACCTGTTCCACTCCACTCATTATTTTATATACCTCTATCATGTCTCCCCTCAGCCGTCTCTTCTCCAAGCTGAAAAGCCCTAGCCTCCTTAGTCTTTCTTCATAGGGAAGTTGTCCCATCCCCGCTATCGTTTTAGTCGCCCTTCGCTGCACCTTTTCCAATTCTACTACATCTTTCTTGAGATGCGGCGACCAGAATTGAATACAGTACTGCCCAGATTCTTTACCGCTAGGTCAATGGCTGGCGGTAAGGTCTCAGACCCAAAATGGATGCGCAGCAATTTTGATTTTGCCGCACATCCGTTTTCGGCAAAAAAACAAAAAGGCAGTTTTTGTAGGTGCGCTGAAAACTAATTCTGCGTGCGCCCAAAACACGCGTCTACACTACAGCAGGCCATTTTTCAGTGCACCTTATTAAAAAAGACCCCTTAGATTAGATATACCCCACTCTTCCCCGGTAAACAGCACACAATTTCACCCACTGGTGCAAAACCGTTTTAGGGCTAGACATATCGAGACATTAAGGCAAAGGAGAAAAAAAAGAGGAGAAAAAGATCTGAAAAGTGCTGTCGTACAGTGAAAAGAACAGAGCAAAAACAAAAAAAAGGGGGGAGTCCATGCTGTAATAAAGAACTACGGGGGAGTAGGGAGGTTGCTACTTTAATAAAACTTCAATCAAATAAATCCAGCTATGATGAATAAAATATGGCCAGCAATTTATACTATGTGGTACTCATTTAAAGGCTTCCCGAGCATCTTGTGATAGCATTTAACCTTTGGCCTTCTGTTTATGAATTCACAATAAGCTCGTGCATTGCCTTTAAGAGCTTTAATATGTGAATATATGAAGACAGAGCGAAGGCGCGGCTTAGATGTAATCCCTGATATCCTGAGGCAAACCAGTAATTATGAGAGTGGCTTTTTAGGGGTAGTGGGCATGCATTCTTTCACTTATTGAGACAAATCAGAGCCTCTTGAAAATGCTATTAGCTCAGCCTTACAGTTAGAATAGGCTGAGCTAATCTCAGTTGGCACGCAACTTTCAAAAAAGAAAACATATAAAAATCAAAAGCTCGCAATATAAAACACATGCTTCTGTGTTTCCATAAGCTAGATGAATTCATGATGGAAAGTTTCATGGCGTCATCTGTCCAGAGATAAGTTCATCCGAGTGTTGGGTTACAGTAAGACCAGCTGGGACTAGGTCGAGTTCAAAAGTTTGCAGATCAAGGAATAGGAGATGTTTACCATAAGTACATAACGCAAGTATATAAGCATTGCCATACTGGGACAGATCGAAGGTCCAACAAGCCCAGCATCCTGTTTCCAACAGTGGCCAATCCAGGTCACAAGTACCTGGCAAGATCCCCAAAAAGTGCAATACATTTTATGCTGCTTATCCTAGAAATAAGCAGTGGATTTTCCCCTAAGTCCATTTTAATAATGGTCTATGGACTTTTCCTTTAGGAAGCTGTCCAAATCTTTTTTATACTCCGCTAAGCTAACCGCCTTTACCACATTCTCTGGCAACGAATTCCACAGTTTAATTACACAGTGCGTGAAGAAAACGTTTATCTGATTTGTTTTAAATTTACTAGTGTGTAGCTTCATCGCCCCTCTAGTCCTAGTATTTTTGGAAAGACTAAAGAAGCGATTCACATCTACCTGTTCCACTCCACTCATTATTTTATAGACCTCTATCATATCTCCACTCAGCCATCTTTTCTCCAAGCTGAAGAGCCCCAGCCACTTCAGCCTTTCCTCATAGGGAAGCCGTCCCATCCCCTTTCTCATTTTCATCGCCCTTCTCTGTACCTTTTCTAATTCCACTATATCTTTTTTGAGATGCGGCGACCAGAATTGAACACAATATTCGAGGTGCGTCCTCACCATGGAGCGATACAAAGGCATCATAACGTCCTCATTTTTGTGTGTCATTCCTTTCCTAATAATACCTAACATTCTATTTGCTTTCTTAGCCAGAGTCATTTTCTTTGATATGTAACAGAGAGGTGCACCATATGGATCTGTAGTTTCAACTCTGGTCCTGGTTTCAACCCATTACATGTATGATAAGTTAAAAAAAAGAGTTCTATTTTAGGTAGATGCAGACTGATTCTTCAGTGATGGGATGAGTCAGAATACAAAACTGAGTCCCTGATACTCAAAGCTTACCATGCTTGCAACATTTGATTTAGACTGGTTGTAGCCAGTCTAGTGCACAAAGGGGTTCTGCGTCACTTTTACCATTCATTGTAGCAGCTACCAATAATCCTATCCTATATAATAAAACGTACCTCCAACATTCTGAAGCTGACTGCATGGCTGAGGCATTCCTGCTCTCTGTATCCATCTCCTGAATTGACATCACGTACTTCCGGGTGACCAACCACACGAGGTTTCTCGGCTTCAGAATGTTGGAGGTGCATTCTATTAAATAGGATTGGTCAGTTCCTTTCCTATATAATAAAAGGCACCTCCAACATTCTGAAGCTGACTGCATGGCTGAGGCATTCCTGCTCTCTGTATCCATCTCCTGAATTGACATCACGTACTTCCGGGTTCGTCACAAGCAGAAGTGACCAACCACACGAGGTTTCTCAGCTTCAGAATGTTGGAGGTGCATTCTATTAAATAGGATTGGTCAGTTCCTTGAAGCACAGCCAGAGCTCAGCGTCCTGCACAGAAATGCTCAGACACCAGAGAGGGGGGGGGGGGGGGGGGGGGGGGGCTGACACCAGAGAGTGGGGGAGGTATCTCTGTCACACACACTCTCTCTCTCTCTCATGCACTCTCTCTCTCACAGTCAATGTCTTTCTCTCTCTCACTCTCACACACTCTATGTCTCACACTGTATCACATTCACTCTCTATGTGTCACACAGTCACTCACACACTCTCTTGGTCTCATACACTTAGTCTCACAGAGAGTCTGTGTCTCATACACACTCTCTCTCTCTCTCTCGCACACACTGTATCTGTGTGAAACACACTAACACACTCTCTTTAGGCTCTTAGGTAGAAAGCTGAAATCCAGATCCTCCAGGGTAGCATTTTCTGAAATGCTACCTGTGCCACGCGCAGGGCCCAAGAGACAGGCAGAGCTCCAGAGTCTCAATGCGTGGATGAGACGATGGTGCAGGGAGGAGGGCTTTAGATTTGTTAGGAACTGGGCAACATTCTGGGGAAGGGGGAGCCTATTCCGAAAGGATGGGCTCCATCTTAACCAGAGTGGGACCAGGCTGCTGGCATCGGCGTTTAAGAAGGAGATAGAGCAGCTTTTAAACTAGAAATGGGGGGAAGGCCGACAGTCGCTCAAAAGAGCATGGTTCGGGATAAGGTATCTTTCAAAGATATCACCATAACAGGGAAGATAGAGTATCCTGATAGTGAGGTTGCAAAAGAGATTGTAGTAGATCGGGTATCTTTAAATAACAATAAAAATCAGACAAAAGATTGCCAATTAATACTGTCAAGTACTAAGCATGATGTACTTAGGAACAACAAACATAGTTTGAAATGTCTATATGCGAATGCCAGGAGCCTAAGAAATAAGATGGGGGAGTTAGAATATATTGCACTAAATGAAAAATTAGATATAATAGGCATCTCTGAGACCTGGTGGAAGGAGGATAACCAGTGGGACACTGTCATACCGGGGTACAAATTATATCGTAGTGATAGGGTGAATCGGATTGGTGGAGGGGTAGCATTGTATATTAACGAGAGCCTTGAATCAAATAGATTGAAAATTCTGCAGGAAGCAAAACACTCCTTGGAATCACTGTGGATTGAAATTCCATGTGCAAAGGGGAAAAGGATAGTGATAGGAGTGTACTACCGTCCGCCTGGCCAGGACGAACAGACGGATGCGGAAATGTTAAAGGAAATCAGGGACGCAAACAAACTGGGCAACACAATAATAATGGGGGATTTCAATTACCCGCATATAGACTGGGGTAATGTAACATCTGTACACGCAAGGGACATAAGATTTCTTGATGAAATCAAGGACAGCTTCATGGAACAGCTAGTTCAGGAGCCGACAAGAGAAGGAAAAATACTAGACTTAGTCCTTAGTGGTGCTCATGATCTAGTGCAGGGGGTAACGATACGAGGGCCGCTTGATAACAGTGATCATAATATGATCGGTTTTGATATTGGCATTGAAGGAAGTGAAACTAGGAAATCAAGTACGCTAGCGTTTAACTATAGAAAGGGTGATTACGACAAAATGAGAAAAATGGTGAAAAAAAGACTGAAAGGAGCAGCTCGCAGAGTAAAAAACTTGCATCAGGCGTGGATGCTGTTTAAAAACACCATCCTGGAGGTTCAGGACAAATATATTCCACGTATTAGAAAAAAGGGAAAAAAGACTAAACGTCAGCCGGCGTGGCTAAACAGTAAGATAAAGGAAATCATTAGAGCCAAAAAACAATCCTTCAGAAAGTGGAGAAGAGAACCAACTGAAAGTAACAGGATAGATCATAAGGAATGCCAAGCCAAATGCAAAGCGGAGATAAGGAGGGCAAAAAGGACTTTGAGAAGAAATTAGCGTTGGAAGCAAAAATACATAGTAAAACTTTTTTAGATACATTAAAAGCAGGAAACCGGCCAAAGAGTCGGTTGGGCCGCTGGACGAAAATGGTGTTAAAGGGGCGATCAAGGAGGACAAAGCCGTAGCGGAGAAATTAAATGAATTCTTTGCTTCGGTCTTCACCGAGGAGGATTTGGGGGGGACACCGGTGCCGGAAAGAATATTTGAAGCGGGGGAGTCGGAGAAACTAAACAAATTCTCTGTAACCTTGGAGGATGTAATGGGTCAGTTCAGCAAGCTGAAGAGTAGTAAATCACCGGGACCTGATGGTATTCATCCCAGAGTATTAATAGAACTAAAAAATGAACTTGCGGAGCTACTGTTAGAAATATGCAATCTGTCCCTAAAATCGAGTGTAATACCGGAAGACTGGAGGGTAGCCAATGTTACTCCGATTTTTAAGAAAGGTTCCAGAGGAGATCCGGGAAATTATAGACCGGTGAGTCTGACGTCGGTGCCGGGCAAGATGGTGGAGGCTATTATTAAGAATAAAATTGCAGAGCATATACAAAAACATGGACTGATGAGACAAAGTCAGCACGGATTTAGTGAAGGGAAGTCTTGCCTCACCAATCTAATGCATTTTTTTGAGGGGGTAAGCAAACATGTGGACAATGGGGAGCCGGTTGATATTGTATATCTGGATTTTCAGAAGGCGTTTGACAAAGTGCCGCACGAAAGACTCCTGAAGAAATTGCAGAGTCATGGAATCGGAGGTAGGGTATTATTATGGATTAAGAACTGGTTGAAAGATAGGAAGTACATAAGTACATAAGTAGTGCCATACTGGGAAAGACCAAAGGTCCATCTAGCCCAGCATCCTGTCACCGACAGTGGCCAATCCAGGTCAAGGGCACCTGGCACGCTCCCCAAACGTAAAAACATTCCAGACAAGTTATACCTAAAAATGAGGAATTTTTCCAGTCCATTTAATAGCGGTCTATGGACTTGTCCTTTAGGAATCTATCTAACCCCTTTTTAAACTCCGTCAAGCTAACCGCCCGTACCACGTTCTCCGGCAATGAATTCCAGAGTCTAATTACACGTTGGGTGAAGAAAAATTTTCTCCGATTCGTTTTAAATTTACCACACTGTAGCTTCAACTCATGCCCTCTAGTCCTAGTATTTTTGGATAGCGTGAACAGTCGCTTCACATCCACCCGATCCATTCCACTCATTATTTTATACACTTCTATCATATCTCCCCTCAGCCGTCTCTTCTCCAAGCTGAAAAGCCCTAGCCTTCTCAGCCTCTCTTCATAGGAAAGTCGTCCCATCCCCACTATCATTTTCGTCGCCCTTCGCTGTACCTTTTCCAATTCTACTATATCTTTTTTGAGATACGGAGACCAGTACTGAACACAATACTCCAGGTGCGGAGTAGGATTGCGTGGCCAGTATTCTCAGTGGAGGAGGGTAGTTAGTGGGGTCCCGCAGGGGTCTGTGCTGGGTCCGTTGCTTTTTAATGTATTTATAAATGACCTAGAGATGGGAATAACTAGTGAGGTAATTAAATTCGCCGATGACACAAAATTATTCAGGGTCGTCAAGTCGCAGGAGGAATGTGAACGATTACAGGAGGACCTTGGGAGAATGGGCGTGCAAGTGGCAGATGAAGTTCAATGTTGACAAGTGCAAAGTGATGCATGTGGGTAAGAGGAACCCGAATTATAGCTACGTCTTGCAAGGTTCCGCGTTAGGAGTTACGGATCAAGAAAGGGATCTGGGTGTCGTCGTCGATGATACGCTGAAACCTTCTGCTCAGTGTGCTGCTGCGGCTAGGAAAGCGAATAGAATGTTGGGTGTTATTAGGAAGGGTATGGAGTCCAGGTGTGCGGATGTTATAATGCCGTTGTATCGCTCCATGGTGCGACCGCACCTGGAGTATTGTGTTCAGTACTGGTCTCCGTATCTCAAAAAAGATATAGTAGAATTGGAAAAGGTACAGCGAAGGGCGACGAAAATGATAGTGGGGATGGGACGACTTTCCTATGAAGAGAGGCTGAGAAGGCTAGGGCTTTTCAGCTTGGAGAAGAGACGGCTGAGGGGAGATATGATAGAAGTGTATAAAATAATGAGTGGAATGGATCGGGTGGATGTGAAGCAACTGTTCACGCTATCCAAAAATACTAGGACTAGAGGGCATGAGTTGAAGCTACAGTGTGGTAAATTTAAAACGAATCGGAGAAAATTTTTCTTCACCCAACGTGTAATTAGACTCTGGAATTCATTGCCGGAGAACGTGGTACGGGCGGTTAGCTTGACGGAGTTTAAAAAGGGGTTAGATAGATTCCTAAAGGACAAGTCCATAGACCGCTATTAAATGGACTGGAAAAATTCCTCATTTTTAGGTATAACTTGTCTGGAATGTTTTTACGTTTGGGGAGCGTGCCAGGTGCCCTTGACCTGGATTGGCCACTGTCAGTGACAGGATGCTGGGCTAGATGGACCTTTGGTCTTTCCCAGTATGGCACTACTTATGTACTTATGTACTCTCTCTCTCTCACACTGTGTCTCACATACGCACTTGCACACACTCTGATTCTCACACACACACACACTCTCTCTCTCACAGACACACTCGCACCCAGCCTCACTCTCTCTCTGTCACACACACACACTCACACATTCACTCTCTCTCCCACACACAGTCACTATCACACACACTCTCTCTCAAACATACACACTCCGAGGAAAACCTTGCTAGCGCCCTTTTCATTTGTGTCAGAAACGGGCCTTTTTTACTAGTGCAAATATATTACAACAAGCTCATTAGTATTAAAGTGAGCATTTCATATGAAGCACAGATGTTTCCTTGCAATGGACAGGAAGGAGGTCCTACTTTCAACGTTCAAAATATTCTGGCAAGTCTGGAGCTGTTATTGCATGGGGGTGACTTCTCGGTGGACCGGTCTGCTTGCATTTTTTAATAGCAGTTGCACATGTGTGTTAAATGTGCCATATGCTTGTATTATATGTGCATGTGTCCCACACGTAGCAGTAGTGTTGAAAAGTTGTCGTGGAACATTTGCTAACAGTATTTATTTATTTATTTGTTGTATTTTGTTACTATGTGTTCTAGCTTGAGACCTATCCACTGGAATAGTGGTGGGCCAAGCTACATAGCTTTAAACAGCTAAAAAGCACTGACTAGGCCTGATAACCAGCTGATGGCCTTATAGCAGGGAGCCTGCAAGAGCAGGACTGCTTGGTGAGTCTTAATGAAACCTGGTGCAACTTCCAAATTGAGTGTAACACATATGATGCAGAAATTAATGACAGAAATGATAAGAAGTTTGGTTCATAACATGGAGTCTGTCTTTATAAAATGGCACCCAGATCACAAGATGATATGAGACAGATTTGTCCATGTTTGGATATCCGTATCTAAGGAGTTGTTGACAAAAAGGGAAATTACACAATAATTTGCAATAATAAAACGGAAAGGAGAGGTGGGCACCTGACCGGCAGTTGAGTATGATTCAGAGGTTATGCAAGATTAGGAAAAAAAAGTCCCTTTGCATAGACTTGTATTGGGACCAGATACTATATAAGAGATGGGAATCAGACCGATCGTTGGAAGATTTCCCCAACGCAACGGAGGGAGCAGAGTCCTGGCCAGTTGAATCCAGAATCTGTCCATTGAATGTACCACATTAAAGCTTGACTTTGGTAAGAATAAAAAGACTATTTCTATTACTAAGCTGTTTTCTGTCCTTGTTTCAATTTATTCTCCATCTGTCTTCTATTTTACAAAATAACCCACACACATAAGCAAGATTTCTCCCTGAAACAGTTTTATAGATATTTTATAGATTTTATGTGGGAACGTAAATGGCCAAAGATTCACTTAGATCCAGGTAGACAGAAAGCTGTGGTCATGGGAATAAGATTTGAACTGCGCCTTCTGATGCCTCCCCAGCGCCGATACCCATGGGAAGGGGTGTCACTGGAATTCAGGGAGGCGGTTAAAAAGATCTTAGAAGAACAAGCCCTCTGTACACCTCCGTGTGGAAGAGTCCTGCGGGGGTCTATAGGGAGGGATAAAAACAATTTGTATCCCACATTTTCCCCACCTATTTGCAGGCTCAATGTGGCTTACATTGTTCCGTCATGGCGATCGCCATTTCCAGAGTGAGAGATACAAGTGGTATTACATTGAAGATCATGATTGCGATAGTAGATTATGCAGTCAAGTATAAAGAGTTCATATTCGGAATTGGAGATAGAGTGGTATTGCGTTAGCGTTCATTCGTGGTAGGATAGACCTTGGTAGTCGAGTATAGAGAGTAAGGTTTTATCTAGTACGGCTTGAGTTTGAGTATCTGCACATGCATGTGAAATGCGCCATGGAGTGTATTATTTGTGTGTGTTCTGCATGTAAGAGTAGTGTCAAAAAGTTGTCGTGTTACGTTTGTTAATAGTACCTTAGCGTGTGTGTGAAATGTGCTATGTGCATGTATTATATGTATATGCCTGCACGTAACAGCACTGTTAAAATGTTGTCATGGAACCAATGGACATATATGACGCATGCCTATGACACGGTTGTTGCCTTTTTTCCCTGGGCATGAGTACAACCTCTGCACTTTACACAAGACTGTTCTATGCATGTGATAGGTGCTTTCCCTATCAAGCCGCTTGCAGAATTTCCATGCATGGCATTTGCATGCGATTTCTTTTGAGCATCGGTCACTGTTTCAAAATCGGCAAGTTCAACCGCGAATATAACGGCAACTTTTGAGCATCAGAGCCTGAGCTTCCACTTCAAAGGGAAATCAAGAGAAATACCATAGATGTAAACCTGGAGTTAATAAGTGGGGAAAGCAGGTTGACCATGGCTCCTGGAATTCTTTCTCTCTCTTTCTGAGTGTGTGTGTGTGTGTGTTTATGTGGCTTTATAAAAGAGACACACACAACCAACCCTTATAGCAGTGGGCTTCATTAATTTTTAAGCTGGGGCCACTTTGAATTCTAATGAGCTGAAAGAGAGACGCCAAATATCTTCCCATGTAGGACCACAAAAGATCTGGCCAGTGTGAGTCAATGACATCCATCCCCACCACTCGCCTTCAAGCTTCATTGGTGGGTATCCTCAAGATTGTGAGCTTTTCAAATGCATTCTCTTTTGTCTATTAAGAAATACCTTCCCCTTTAAGCTTACAGCTTTCCCCACCATCCATCTTCCTCTCTCTGTCCTAACCCTGGGTAGAGAGACAGAGTAGCAGAAAAAGGGGCTGCACCAGAAGTCTCCAAGGGCCACCACTGGCCCCCTAGGCCTTGCATTGAAGAACACTGCCTTATAGCATATAAATGCTGATGCACCGCAGTGGCGTAGCAAGGGGAGGGCGGGAGGGGCGGTCCGCCCCGGGTGTCAGCTCGGGGGGGGGGGGGGGTGCTCCCTGCCAGCTCCCCCCTATCGGCGAATCGACACCCCCCCCCCCCGACCAGCTCCCGCACCCTACCTTTAAAAAAATATTGGGAGGCGAGGCGCAGTGCCTCACGCCTGCCCTGCACGTAAAAGAAATGTGGACCGTTGGGCCTTCCCTCGCTCTATCTGTCCTGCCCTCCGCTGACGCAACTTCCTATTTCCGCAAGGGCGGGACAGACAGAGCAAGACGGTTAGGGGTATCTCAGCTCTACTTTATTGATCAAACCTGACACGGTCCATGTTTCGGCTAAAATCGCCTGCATCAAGGGTCTATAAATGCTGTCAAAATCCAAGGATATCACTTATCCACTGTAAGAAAACCCGTGTTGTCTTGAAAAAGGCAATTGTACTTGGATGAAAGATGCCAAAATGGCAACGTGGGAACGTGTATGATTTTCAAACTAAAGTATCTCACGCTAAGCTGTGCAACCGTTTAGCTTAAAACCAAACAAAAAAGTACATATGCACCATGCCATCTTGTCAATGTACTATTTACAGGTGTGTACACTGCCGCTCGATTTTATAAAAGCCATTTTCTGCATATTAAATAAGAGTATACATATGGAAAAGCCTTTGAAATATTACCCCTTCGATGTCACTGTCAACAAATTTCAAATGGTAGATTTTACAGCTTAACAACAGAGTGCCATTGCCCTAAGGCAACATGTATTTCCACACTACTCTACCACCAGAAGACAGTATATATAGCAATCAGTAGAAATGTACGTAATTCAGCCATTATCCCCTAATTCTAGAAAGCTGTGTGCCAAAATTTCCAACTTGCAAGCAACTTTGCATTCACAATATATGGAATTAACTTAATAGATTAATTACATGCTAATTGACCTTAACAACTAATTGTTGGTTATAATTGGCACTAATTGGAAGTTACACAGCTAACTGCCCTTAGTTGGTATTCTATAAGTTAGGCATTCAAAGTCCAGAGTGTGGAACTCCAAGTGGGGCATGGACTTGGGAGGGGACTGGGTGGGTCAGGGGTGTGTCACACACAGGTTATAGAATACTAACACTGACCAAGTGGAGTGGAGGAGTGGCCGGAGCACAGGTCTTGCAATCCAGAGGTGGCTGGTTCAAATCTCACTGCCGCTCCTTGTGATCTTGGGCAAGTCACTTAACCCTCCATTGCCTCAGGTACAAACTTAGATTGTGAGCTCTCCTGGGGCAGAGAAATATCCAGAGTACCTGAACGTAACTCACCTTGAGAACCTGCTGAAAAAGGTGTGACAAAATCTAAATAAATAAAGTACCTCATGAGAGACTCCTGAGAACATTAAGGAATCATGGAATAGGAGGCAATGTCCATCTGTGCATAAGGAATTGTCTATTGGACAGAAAACAGAGGGTAGGGTTAAATGGCCGTTTTTCTCAACAGAGGATGGTGAATAGTGGAGTGCCACAGCACTCTACTGGAATCGGTGCTATTTAATATATTTATAAATGATTTGGAAATTGGAATGAAGAGTGAGGTGATTAAACTTGCAGATGACACAAAATGCATGCGGATTGTGAAATATTGCAGGAAGACCTTAGGAAACTGCAAGACTGGGCATCCAAATGCAGAAGAAATTTAATGTAGACAAATGCAGTGATGCACATTGGGAAGAATAATCCGAATCATAGTTATTTGATGCTAGGGTCCACTTTAAGAGTTGGCACTCAAGAAAAAGACATAGTTGTCATTGTAGACAGTATACTGAAATCTTATGCCGAGTGTGCGGCGGTGGCCAAAAAAGCAAACAGGATGCTAGGAATTATTAGGAGAAGGATGCAAAATAAGACCAAAATATTATAATGCCTCTGTATCATTCCATGGAATTAGAAAAGGTTCAAAGAAGAATAACCAAAATGATTGAGGGGATGGAACTGCTCCCATATGAGGAAAGGCTAAAGAGGTTAGGACTCTTCAGCTTGGAAAAGAGACAGCTGAGGGGGGATATGATTGAGGTATACACAATCCTTAGTGGTATGGAGCGGGTGGAAGTGAATTGATTTTTCATTCATTCAAAAAGTACAAAGACCAGGGGATACTCAATGAAATTCCATGGGAATACTTTTAAAACAAGTAAGAGGAAACATTTTTTTCACTCAAAGAATAGTTAAGCTCCGGAACTCATTGCTGAAGGATGTGGTAACGGTGGTTAGCGTATCTGGGTTTGAAAAAGATTTGGACAAGTTCCTGGAGGAAGAGTCCATAGTCTGCTATTGAGACAGACATGGGGAGGCCACTGCTTGCCCTGGGATTGGTAACATGGAATGTTGCTACTATTTGGGATTTTGGAATCTTGTTACTCTTTTGGATTCTGGAATGTTGCTACTAATTGGGTTTGTGCCAGGCACTTGTGACCTAGATTAGCCACTGTTGGAAGCAGGATACTGGGCTAGATGGACCATTGGTCTGACCCAGTATGGCTATTCTTATATTCCTAAGTGCCTCACTTCCTACAGTTAAAAACAAGCATTTACACAAGCCATTTGGCTGGCTTTCAGGCTAGCATTTAAAGTGGAGGAGTGGCCTAGTGGTTAGAGCACAGGTCTTGCAATCCAGAGGTGGCCGGCTGGTTCAAATCTCACTGCTGCTCCTTGTGATCTTGGACAAGTCACTCAACCCTCCATTTCCTCAGGTACAAACTTAGATTGTGAACCCTCCTGGGACAGAGAAATATCCAGTGTGCCTGAATGTAACTCACCTTGAGCTACTACTGAAAAAGGTGTGAGCAAAATCTAAATAAATAATAACTGCAGACATACATTAGTGTTCGCAATGAAACCTGGATCCACGATCAAAAGGACCCCATAATCATAGACCTATGCCCTCCAGGATACAAAATCACTCACTGGACCAGAAAGTGAAACTCAAAGAATGGTCTAGAATTTTGCAGCTAGGATTTTAATGCTAAAATATGCAAGGTCATACATTTAGGCTGCAAAAACCCAAGGGAGTGGTACAATATAAGGGATGAAGTACTTTTGTGCACAAAAAAAAGAGCAGGACTTGGGGGTGATTGTATCTGATGATCTTAAGGTGGCCAAACAGGTAGAAAAGGCGACAGCAAAAGCCAGATTGATGCTTGAGTGCATAGGGAGAGGAATGGTCAACAGGGAAAAGGAGTTGATAGTGAACCATTTAGGGCCCCTTTTACTAAGCCACCCAGGCACCTACACACGCCGAACGCGCGCCAAATTGGAGTTACCGCCCGGTTACCGCGCGGCTCATGCGATAATTTCAATTTTTTGTGAATGTCCGCTACGTGCGTCTGAAAAATATTTTTTATTTTCAGGTGTGCGTAACGGACACATGCCAAGTGTCATTTGATGTGCGAAGGTCGTTACCGCCCAGATTCTTTACCGCTAGGTCTACGGCTGGTGGTAAGGTCTCAGACCCAAAATGGACGCGCAGCAATTTTGATTTTGCCGCACGTTCATTTTCGGCAAAGAAAAAAAAGAGGCCTTTTTTTTACAGGTGCGCTAAAAAATGGATCGGAGTGTGCCCAAAACCCACACCTACACTACCGCAAGCCATTTTTTAGCATGCCTTTGTAAAACTCTGCTGCGCGACTCATTTTCCGCCAAAGTCACTATGCTCACATTAGCCCCCTCCTTAAGTCACTTCACTGGCTCCCTATCCATTTCCGCATTCAATTCAAACTTCTCTTACTGACCTATAAGTGCATTCACTCTGCCGCTCCCCAGTACCTCTCCACTCTTGTCTCTCCCTACGCCCCCCCCCCCTCAGGTACTCTGTTCTGTAGATAAATCTCTCTTATCTATCCCCTTCTCCTCTACTGCTACTCCAGACTCCGTTCCTTTTATCTCGCTGCACCTCACGCCTGGAATAGACTTCCCGAGCCTGTACGTCTAGCCCCGTCTTTGGCCGTTTTCAAGTCCAGATTAAAAGCCCACCTCTTTGCCGCAGCTTTTGACTCCTAACTACTACACAATTGCCCTGTCCTTTTATCCCCACCTTCTTATTCCCTTACCCCTTAGTTGTTCTGTCTGTTTACCTGTCTTATCTAGATTGTAAGCTCTTTGAGCAGGGACTGTCTTTTTGTGTTTGATGTACAGCACTACATATGCCTTGTAGCGCTAGAGAAGTGACAAGTAGTAGTAGTAGTAGTAAAAGGACCCCTTAGAGTATTGTGTACAGTTCTGGACACTGTACCTTAAAAGCATATAAACAGCATGGAGTGACTACTAAAAAGAATGTGGCTTCTAAAATGGTCAGTGGTCCTCAGCGTAAAATGTATTGGGACAGACTTAAAGATCTTAATATGTATAGTTTGGAAGAGAGGCAGGAGAGGGGAGATATGATAGACATTTAAATACCTACGTGGCTCTGGAACAAGGAGACATAGGATGAAGTTGGAAGTGGATACATTTAGGAGAAATTTAAGGAAATATTTCTGTGCGGAAAGGGTTGTAGATGCAAGGAATGGCCTTCCAGGGAGGTGGTAGAGATGAGAACTGTATCTGAATTTAAGACAGCCTGAAATAAGCACAAAGGACCTCTAAGCGAGAGGAAGGAAATAGTAGAAGGTATAGATGGGCAGACTGGATAGGCCATTACTACTACTACTACTATTTAGCATTTCTATAGCGCTACAAGGCATACGCAGCGCTGCACAAACATAGAAGAAAGACAGTCCCTGCTCAAAGAGCTTACAATCTAGTAGACAAAATATAAAGTAAGCAAATCATATCAATTATTGTGTACAGGAAGGAGGAGGGTAGGTGGAGGCAGGTGGTTACAAGTGGTTACGAGTCAAAAGCAATGTTAAAGAGGTGGCCTTTCAGTCTAGATTTAAAGGTGGCCAAGGATGGGGCAAGACGTAGGGGCTCAGGAAGTTTATTCCAGGCGTAGGGTGCAGCGAGACAGAAGGCGCGAAGTCTGGAGTTGGCAGTAGTGGAGAAGGGAACAGATAAGAAGGATTTATCCATGGAGCGGAGTGCACGGGAAGGGGTGTAGGGAAGGACGAGTGTGGAAAGATACTGGGGAGCAGCAGAGTGAGTACATTTATAGGTTAGTAGAAGAAGTTTGAACAGGATGCGAAAACGGATAGGGAGCCAGTGAAGCGACTTGAGGAGAGGGGTAGTATGAGTAAAGCGACCCTGGCGGAAGACGAAACGGGCAGCAGAGTTTTGAACCGATTGGAGAGGGGAGAGGTGACTAAGTGGGAGGCCAGCAAGAAGCAGATTGCAGTAGTCTAAACGAGAGGTGACAAGGGTGTGGATGAGGGTTTTGGTAGAGTGCTCGGAAAGAAAGGGCCGGATTTTATGGATGTTGTAAAGAAAGAAACGACAGGCCATACGGTTGTTATCTGCCGTGAAAACAACCTATGAGCACTTAAACTTCCGGAAACTACTAAAAACTCACCTGTTCAAAAAGGCATACCCGAACGATCCAACTTAAATGCCTTAACCATGCAACACAACAAAACCAAAGCTCATACTGGACAAAGATTAACTCTTCCGCCTCATGATTCCTAAATCTGTCTGTCACGCATGAACTTTACTCTACCACAACCTCACTCCGTATTTGTTCATACCGATATTGGCGATCGCCTCTACGGTACCATGTAAGCCACATTGAGCCTGCAAATAGGTGGGAAAATGTGGGATACAAGTGTAACAAATAAATAAATAAATTATTTCTATGCATCTATATTTCTATGTTAAAATAGCCCCTTAGTATGACACAATGGTGTGTTTCATCTTGCATCCTTATTTGGCAGTCTAACCCCTTGTGGTAGTATCACACTAGGGCAGGAGTGAGTGTGGATTGCTTCTGCCCCCATCCGCCCCCCTCCCCAGACATGCTAGGATGAGGCGGGGTCCTGAGGGAGGAACGAGGGTTGATGCTCACCCTCAGATTAATTGCATTAAAGGTATGGAATTCAGATTTCAATGCCCAGCATTGGGTAGGAGTAGGTGGGGAAACCTGCTAGTCCACTAGAGGGAGTTGCACGGGGACGGAAATTTCACCCATCCCCGCCCGTCCCCACTGGAATCTGCTCCATCCCCGCCCGTCCCCGCAAGCAATTTCCTCCATCCCTGCCAGTCCCCGGTGCTAAAATAATCTGACTTGTGGTAAGATAACTCAACAGTAGCCCATGTTACATATAAGTACATAAGTAATGCCACACTGGGAAAAGGTCAAGGGTCCATCGAGCCCAGCATCCTTTCCATGACAGCGGCCAATCCAGGTCAAGGGCACCTGGCAAGCTTCCCAAACGTACAAACATTCTATACATGTTATTCCACTTTTTTTTAGTGCTATTATAATTGATACATAAGTACATAATTTCAATTTTCTGCTCATTCCTTAATAAAAAGAAAATGCCTACTGTTGAAGGTACAGAAGTACATAAGTATTGCTATACTGGGACAGACCGTAGGTCCATCAAGCCCAGCATCCTGTTTCCAACAGTGGCCAATCCAGGTCACAAATACCCGGCAAGATCTCAAAAATGTACAAAGCATTTTATACTGCTTATCCCAGAAATAGTGGATTTTCCCTGAGTCCATTTAATAACGGTCTATGGACTTTTCCTTTAGGAAGCTTTCCAACCCTTTTTTAAACTCCACTAAGCTAACCCCCTTTACCACATTCTCTGGCAACGAATTCCAGAGTTTAATTACACGTTGAGTGAAGAAAAATGTTCTCCGATTCATTTTAAATTTATTACATTGTAGCTTCATTGCATGCCCCCTAGTCTTAGTATTTTTGGAAAGCGTGAACAGACGCTTCACATCTACTCGTTCAACTCCACTCATTATTTTATAGACCTCTATCATATCTCCCCTCAGACCTCTATCACAAGGAAAGGCTAGGTAGGCTGGCCTGGCAATACACTTCCGCGGGAACTCCACAGGACCTGCCTCCATCCTTGTGTGATCCCTACAGGATCTGTGTCCATCCCTACGGGAGTGCTATGGACCTGGAGTGGGTCCCTGTGGGAGTCCCGTGGGAACCGCAGGAATCCTGCTAACCCCGTTCCCGTGCAGCTCTCTAGTCCGCTAGCCCCCAGGAGCATCTGTGTGGCCTCTGTGTCACAGTATAAAGTGCACACTTTAGAGATTGTTTAAGTTCCATATGATCTGTTTGCACATGCACAAACAGATGTGTACAGATGAAAGGACGGAGGTAGTTAGCTTAGCGGAGTTTAAAAAAGGTTTGGACGGCTTCCTAAAGGAAAAGTCCATAGACCGTTATTAAATGGACTCAGGGAAAATCCACTATTTCTGGGATAAGTAGTATAAAATGGTTTGTACATTTTTGGGATCTTGCCGGGTATTTGTGACCTGGATTGGCCACTGTTGGAAACAGGATGCTGGGCTCGATGGACCTTTGGTCTTTCCCAGTATGGCAACACTTACGTACTTCTGTACCTTCAACAGTAGGCATTTTCTTTTTATTAAGGAATGAGCAGAAAATTGAAAAGATTCTAACTATCAGGGGTCATCAAGGGCCTATGAGGAATATGAGCCAGGGGTCAAGGAGCGCTCTATTAGAGTAGAGTAGTGGATGCTTGGAATGCCCTCCCGCGGGAGGTGGTGGAAATGAAAACGGTAACAGAATTCAAACACGCGTGGGATAAACATAAAGGAATCCTGTTAAGAAGGAATGGATCCTAAGGAGCTTAGCCGAGATTGGGTGGCAGAGCTGGTGGTTGGGAGGCGGGGATAGTGCTGGGCAGACTTATACGGTCTGTGCCAGAGCCGGTGTTGGGAGGCGGGGCTGGTGGTTGGGAGGCGGGGATAGTGCTGGGCAGACTTATACGGTCTGTGCCAGAGCCGGTGGTGGGAGGCGGGACTGGTGGTTGGGAGGCGGGGTTAGTGCTGGGCAGACTTATACGGTCTGTGCCAGAGCCGGTGGTGGGAAGCGGGGCTGGTGGTTGGGAGGCGGGGTTAGTGCTGGGCAGACTTATACGGTCTGTGCCAGAGCCGGTGGTGGGAGGCGGGACTGGTGGTTGGGAGGCGGGGTTAGTGCTGGGCAGACTTATATGGTCTGTGCCAGAACCAGTGGTGGGAGGAGGGGCTGGTGGTTGGGAGACGGGGATAGTGCTGGGCAGACTTATACAGTCTGTGCCAGAGCCGGTGGTGGGAGGAAGGGCTGGTGGTTGGGAGGCGGGGATAGTGCTGGGCAGACTTATACGGTCTGTGCCCTGAAAATAACAGATACAAATCAAGGGGCTGGTGGTTGGGAGGCGGGGATAGTGCTGGGTAGACTTATACGGTCTGTGCCCTGAAAAGGACAGGTACAAATCAAGGTAAGGTATACAGAAAAAGTAGCACATATGAGTTTATCTTGTAGGGCAGACTGGATGGACCATGCAGGTCTTTTTCTGCCGTCATTTACTATGTTATTATGTTACTGGTGGCAGAAATCTGTATGACATTTGAGGAATAGCTCAGAAATTATTGGGGAGGAGGGTGGACAGGCATACGTAGCCCTGAGGGTTGTACACAACCATGCAGTTTACTTTAACTTACTGTACCTCCTGCTGTATATAACACATATCTTCTATTTGTCTGTTTCCAGACACATAACTCAGATCATAATAAGCAAAGTTCTTCTGGCTAGTGTCGTAACTTTAGAAGATCCCTCTAGTGACAATCATATATAATATTTCCACATTTGGCAGGCAGTGAGCTGGTTCGCGGTTCCCCAGCTATAATTTCACCCGCTATTAAAAGCATTCCCAACTTATCTTTTTTTAATTTTGTTTAAATTACACGGATTAAATACTTTCCATAATGCACTTCAGAGTGGACTGCACCAACTGAAACATTTTTCCATAACTGAGCAGGATCCAAACCTCTTGGGCGTCTGGAGCTTAAAATGCTTTTAAACGCAGCTAGAGAAGCAGGGCAATTTTCTTAAATGCTTGCCCGCTTGTTCACCGATTTTCCCCCTTGGCTGTGTGAAGAAGCTGGGAAAGACTCCAGCACAAAGGGGAATTTTTTTTACTAAACTGTGCTGAAATCTGGACTTAACACATTCTAACATGGGACTTGGCTGAGTGCTGAAGCCAGATTTAGGGGCCCAAATGAGACTACCGCCAGGCTACCACACCCCCTAGAGGTCATTTCAGATTTTTATTTTAGTTACGTTTGTACCCTGCACTTTCCCACTCATGGCAGGCTCAATGCGGCTTACATGGGGCAATGGAGGGTTAAGTGACTTGCCCAGAGTCACAAGGAGCTGCCTGTGCCTGAAGTGGGAATTGAACTCAGTTCCTCAGGACCAAAGTCCACCACCCTAACCACTAGGCCACTCCTCCACTGTTGGTGCTATTTGAGATTCTACATGGAATGTTGCTATTCCACTAGCAGAATAGCAACATTCCATGTAGAAGTCGGCCCTTGCAGATCACCAATGTGGCCGCGCAGGCTTCTGCTTTTGTGCTTTTGTGAGTCTGACGTCCTGCACATATGTGCAGGACGTCAGACTCACAGAAACAGAAGCCTGTGCAGCCTTCTACATGGAATGTTGCTAGTGGAATAGCAACATTCCATGTAGAATCTCCACTAGTAGCAACATTCCATATAGAATCTCCAATAGTATCTATTTTATTTTTGTTACATTTGTACCCTGCGCTTTCCCACTCATGGCAGGCTCAATGCGGCTTACATGGGGCAATGGAGGGTTAAGTGACTTGCCCAGAGTCACAAGGAGCTGCCTGTGCCTGAGGTGGGAATCAAACTCAGTTCCCCAGGACCAAAGTCCACCACCCTAACCACTAGGCCACTCCGGCGCGAGCACCCTTAATGCCTGGCCGATTTATTTATTTATTTCCTCCCACGCACGTCATTTCCGGCAGTAATTGGCAACTGATTCGTGCCGACTGGTCACCCGTACGTGTAGTGCGTGAGCCCTTACTGCTAGATCAATGGGTAGTGTTAAGGGCTCAGGCCGGTTTTGGGCGCATGTTGGTTTCAGTTTTACCGCATACCCTTTTCCCGTCCCAATTTTAAAAAATACCTTTTTTTTTTGCAGACGCGGTAAAAACTGGACCGGCACGCATTCCAAAACACGCACCTACACTATCGCAAGCCGCTTTTTACCGTGGCTTTTTTATTTATTTATTTGTTGCATTTGTGTCCCACGTTTTCCCACCTATTTGCAGGCTCAATGTGGCTTACAATTTCCCATCATGACTTATGCCATTTCAGAGTACAGATACAATTGGTAATAAATATAGAAACATGGAAGATATAATGAACAATTAGGAACAAAAGGGGAGAACATGCAACTGGTATTACATATGGAACATGGAATACATAATAAATTAGGCAATACTATATAGGGAGAAAAGAATCTAATTGTTAAGTATACGGTGGAGAATTACAGTCCAATTAGGAATCATTATGGTATGTCATGCTAAAGAGATGTGTCTTCAGTGCTTTACGGAAGTTAATTAGGTTTTGAATAATTTTCAGGTCAAGAGGTAAAGCATTCCACATTTGCGAACTCAAGTATGAAAAGCTGGACGCATGCGTTATATTTAGATTTTAGACCTTTACAGCTGGGGAAATGACGATTTAGAAATGTGCGTGCTGATCTTATAGCATTCCTGGGTGGTAGGTCAATGAGGTCTAACATGTAAGTCGGGGCATCACCGTGAATTATTTTATGCACTAGAACACATGTTTGGAAAGTTACACGTTCTTTAAGAGGAAGCCAGTGTAAGTTTTCTCTTAGGGGCTTAGCACTTTCATATTTTGTCTTTCCAAATATAAGTCTGGACTCAGGGGCGTAGCCAGACAACAGATTTTGGGTGGGCCTGGGAAAGAAGTGGGTGGGCACCAAGTGCTCTACCTCCCCCCCCCCCCCCCGCCCCCACACCACGAAAAAAATATCTCAGCTGCCGGGAAAACACTCCTTTCCACCTTGGCAGTCTGCAGCAGGCTTACGCTGAAAACTGAGCATGTGCAGGTGCCAGTATCATGGAGAGTAGCGTTTTCGTTACTTCAGGGGGAAGTCTTCAGCTTGCGGAGCTTGGGATCCCCACCAGCTACTGCTAAACATGTGCTACTGATGGGTGGGCCTGAGCCCTAAATGGGCGGGCCCCGGCCCACCCAGGCCCACCTGTGGCTACGCCACTGAGTCTGGCTGCGGTGTTTTGGGTAGTTTGAAGTTTTTTTTAATGATTTGTTCTTTACAGCCAGCAAGAAGACCATTACAATAGTCTAAGTGACTCAGTACCATTGATTGCACTAGATTACAAAAGATTCCCCTAGGGAAGAAAGGTTTAACTCATTTGAGTTTCCACATTGAGTGGAACATCTTCCTTGTTGTTGCTTAGTAAAAGGACCCCTTAATGTGGCAGTTTTTAGAGAATTTTCCATTTTTTAAATTTCAGGTCGTGCGCTAATGTTCACATTAGTGCATAGTATCTGTAAAAAATGAATGCAGGAGCCTTTACCACCCTTCACCACTGTGTTATTCAGTTAGCACACGCGAGTGTGAACCCACTAGTTGGTTAATGTTTCCACGCCTATTTTCTGTCCACGGCATGCATTTTCTGGTAGCCTGTTTTTCCTGGGCTAAGTACAAAGTCCCCCGGATTCTATATAGCGCGCTTAGAGATCCGTGCCGAAATTCAAGCATATTCTGTAACAACGCGCATAACTTCATTGGTTTAACAAGCCAATCAGCATTGATAACAGTACTTAACAAGCAATAATAAGCACTAATTGGCAATAATTATAATTCACAAGCACAACTCGCTAAGCGTATTCCGTAACGCAGTTCGCCCAACTTCTAACGTGCGCTGCCAAAAAGGGGCATGGTTATGGGCGGGGAAATGAGCATTCCAAAATGTACATAGTAACATAGTAGATGATGGCAGAAAAAGACCTGCACGGTCTATCCAGTCTGCCCAACAAGATAATTTCACGTTAGCTACTTTTTGTGCATACCTTACCTTGATTTGTATGTGCCATTGTCAGGGCACAGACCGTATAAGTCTGCCCAGCACTAGCCCCGCCTCCCAACCACCAGCCCCGCCTCCCACCACCAGCTCTGCCTCCCAATCTTGGCTAAGCTTCTGGGGATCCCTTTCTTCCGAGCAGGATTCCTTTATGTTTATCCCACGCATGTTTGAATTCCGTTACCGTTTTCATCTCCACCACCTCCCGCGGGAGGGCATTCCAAGCATCCACTACTCTCTCCGTGAAAAAATACTTCCTGACATTTTTCTTGAGTCTGCCCCCCTTCAATCTCATTTCATGTCCTCTAGTTCTACCGCCTTCCCCTCTCCGGAAAAGGTTCGTTTGCAGATTAATACCTTTCAAACATTTGAATGTCTGTATCATATCACCCCTGTTTCTCCTTTCCTCCAGGGTATACATGTTCAGGTCAGCAAGTCTCTCCTCATACATCTTGTAACGCAAATCCCATACCATTCTCGTAGCTTTTCTTTGCACCGCTTCCATTTTTTTAACATCCTTCACAAGATACGGCCTCCAAAATTGAACACAGTACTCTAGGTGGGGCCTCACCAACGTCTTATACAGGGGTATTAAAACCTCTTTTCTTCTGCTGGTCACACCTCTCTCTATACAGCCTAGCAATCTTCTAGCTGCGGCCACCGCCTTGTCACACTGTTTCGTCGCCTTCAGGTCCTCAGATACTATCACCCCAAGATCCCTCTCCCCGTCTGTACCTAGCAGACTCTCACCGCCTAACACATACGTCTCCCGTGGATTTCTATTCCCTAAGTGCATCACTTTGCATTTCTTTGCATTGAATATTAATTGCCAAATGTTACACCATTCTTCTAGCTTCCGCAGATCTTTTTTCATGTTTTACACTCCCTCCGGGGTGTCCACTCTGTTATGCGTGTAGTTATAGAATAGGGCCCTCTGTGCCTAAATCTACATGTCGGGATTTACGCCATGTTGTTGTTGGCATAAATGGATGTGCCACTTTTAGAATATGCTTAGGTAAAAATGTGTTCCACGCAGATTTTTTAGGCACCATATATATAATCCCCCCACCCCTCAATTAGGGCTTAACACCCTTTAGTAAAAGGGCCCCAAAGTGATTTTTTCATGCATGACTTTCCTCTTGGAGTGGAGGAGTAGCCTAGTGGTTAGTGCAGTGGACTTTGATCCTGGGGAACTGTGTTCAATTCTCACTGCAGCTCTTTGTGACCCTGGGCAAGTCACTTAACCCTCCATTGCCCCTGGTACAAAATAAGTACCTGAATATATGTAAACCGCTTTGAATGTAGTTGCAAAAACCTCAGAAAGGAGGTATATCAAGTCCCATTTCCCTTTCCCTATTTCAGATTCTACATGGAATGTTGCTGCTATTGAGATTCTGTTGCTACTGTTTGAGATTCTACATGGAATGTTAATGTTGCTATTCCACTAGCAACATTCCATGTAGAAGCCTGCCCTTGCAGATCAGCAATGCGGCCGCGCAGGCTTCTGTTTCTGTGAGTCTGACGTCCTGCACTATTTGAGATTCTGAATGGAATCTTGTTACTCTTTAGGATTCCAGAATCTTGCTGTTCTTTGGGGTTCTACATGGAATCTTGTTATTCTTTGAGATTCTTTTTTTGTTTTATTGAAAATTATTAATTTTACAAGCATTTCCATCTTGTATACAGAAATATAGAGCTAAGATATCTTCAAAACCTTTTATGCTTAGGCTTATATATAATCACTAATAATAAGAAGAAAATTAACATAGAATTATTTCCCAAGCATTTAAACTCTTATAGAAATAGGCCCTCTACCTCAGACCACAAAAGAGCTAAGGGGGGCGAACAAAGTATAGGAGATAATAAAGCAGAAAAAAAATTAAAGAGGCATTATGGCCTGGTCTAATGAACACAAATTATCACATTACTCATATACATTAATCTAATTTAGGCAGATATTGTCTTTTGTTCCAAAAAAGTTTTGAGCTGCGCAGGGTCAAAGAAAACATACTTGTTATTAAGATAGTAAATTATACATTTGCATGGATATTGAAGAAGAAACTTAGCTCCGATAGATTTAGTGTCCTCTCTTAGGGCCAGGAGTAGTTTTCTTCTTTCTTGGGTAGTTTTAGCAACATCCAGATATATCCAAATCCTGGCCCCACAAAAAAGAGTCAAAGTATTCTTAAAATAAATTTTCATTAAAGAATTAACATCTTGCTCAAATATAAATGACACAAGTAATGTAGCTCGAGTTTTTATATCACTAAAAGATTGATCCAGGAGTGCAGAAACATCCAGAGTTACATTATCATCCACTTGTGGTTGTATTTGAGTTCCAACTCCTTCTATTACATCCTGTTTTTTTGAGGCAATTGGTAAATAGTAAATTTTATTTATAGGAGGAATCAAAGTGGGTGAGTAATGAAGAACTTCGATCAAGTATTTCTTAAATAATTCCATAGGTGAGATTGCTGTAACTACTGGGAAGTTTAGAACTCGTAAATTCAGCCTCCTGTTATAATTCTGCAATTTTCTGAGCAGTTATTATGCTATCTTTGACCAATGCAACCGATGTAGCCTTTAAATTCGAAATGGCTGTTTGTACTTGAGTCATTTGGTTCGACGATTCATTTTTCAGTTTATCAAAAGCTAAGCTTAAAGATTCAAGCTTACTTACTATGGCAGTTGATTCTTGAGCCGTTTTCTCTGTTACCTTGGTCAGCTCTTTGATAGCTTGCCAAATCAGATTTAATGTCACCACCTCGGGAACCGCTTGTTCCATGTTGGAGCTCTCAGCTAACTGAGATACGCCACCGCCGAGTGAGGAACCTGTAGCACCGCCTTCCGATGCTTTCGGGTCCTCTGGCTGACTTCTCACGAGAGCTGGACAAGGTGGTGGATAGAGCTCAGGCGAGGAAAGAGATGTTTCCAACCCTGAGGGCGTCAGCGCTCCTCCGCCAGCATCCTTCACTGGGTCCACTACACCTGATTCTTGTGTTCGACTCATAACAAACCGGTCCAGGGTAAGTTGCACAGGCGTAGAGGTGAGAGTTTTCGGCGGTTGTACTCTCACCAAGCCTTTCCTCTTTGTTTGAGGCATCGTGGAAATATATTTTGAAGCAAAAGCAGCTTAGCTGTCCGGTCTAGTATCGAGTACCGACCGCCATTTTGACACGCCCCCCCCCCCCCCCCCCCCACTTCAGCAGTCTAAGCTTCCACTCTTTGAGATTCTGAATGAAATGTTGCTACTATTTGGGTTTCTGCCAGATTCTTGTGACCTGGCTTGGCCACTGTTTGGAAGACAGGATACTGGGCTAGATGAACCATTGATCAGACCCAGTATGACTACTCTTATGTTCCTATGTTCTTATCTTGTTGGGCAGACTGGATGGACCATACTGGTATTTATTTGCCGCCATCTTCTATGTTACTGTCAGGCTCATTTTCAAAAGAGAAAAATGTCCAAAAAGTGACATGTCTGCATTTGCACGTTTTTCTCACAAAAACATCCAAATCAGTATTTTTGAATAGTCTTTTTAGAAGTTTTTCTCTGAAGTATGTTTAAATCTCAATAGGGTGTGTCAGGGGCGTGTTCAAGGCGGGACTTGGGTGTTCCTAAAACGTAGATGTTTTTCAGCCATAATGGAACAAAACAAAAACGTCCAGGACTAAAACTTAGACATTTTGAGCTAGTCCTGCTTTTATAACAAAACAGCAGCACTGAACTAACCACTAGGCTACTCCTCCACTCCACACAAAAAAACATGCCCTTACTCCCCCAGTGGTCACTAACCCCCCTCCCATCTCAAAAACAATGTGGTTAAAAATATTACTTACTAAAAAAACTCTCTGGGGTAAATTCAACGTTCTGGTTTCGGTAAAATAAGTAACCCTTTTACACAAAAGAAACCGTTAAGTACCAATCTGATATCCTCTCTTTTTTTAATTTTTTTAATTGCAGCGACTCACTCAATTAGAAAAATACTAAAAAAGTGTAGTCCTAGCATATAACTAATGTTTGTGAAGAGTGCTCAGTAGAACATGCTGCTACGGCTGGGCTCCCAACATGCAGACATGAGTAAATCAAAACATCGTTGCACTCATGCCCCACCCCCTTCCAGTATGGCATAAAGTCACTATACACGTGGAGGGGCATAATCGAACGGAAACGCCTATCTCCATGGGCGTTTATCTCCAAGAACGAGTCTGTGAAGGGGCGGGCTGAACCGAATTTTCAAAACAAATGGACGTTTTTGAGCTGGGCGTTTGTTTGTTTTTTAGCGATAATGGAAACTAAAAACGCCCAGCTCAAAAACGTCCTAATCCGAGCCATTTGGTCGTGGGAGGGGCCACGATTCGTAGTACACTCGCCCCCCTGATATGCCAGGACACCAACTGGGCACCCTACGTCAGTGCGGTGGACTTCAGAAAAAGCTCCCACATGCATAGCTCCCTTACCAAGGGTGCTGAACACCCAACCCCCCTCTCCCAAAACCCACAAATGTACAACACTACAATAGCTCTTAGGGGTGAAGGGGGCACCTACATGTGGGTACAGTGGGTTTTGGAGGCCTCCCATTTACCAGCACAAGTGTTACAGGTGGTGGGGGGGATGGGCCTGGGGCCACCTGGCTGAAGTGCACTGCGGTACCCACTAAAAGTGCTCCAGGGATCTGCATACACGCAGGCCTCTAGGACTTGTTGCTGCTGTATAACATTGGCACACCAGTTGACACCTGAAGACTAAGCTCTTCGAAAACGTCCTTTATTGGAATAACCACCTTTACTCACAGTTAACTGCAGATCAGAGGTTGTGCCCCACTGGCAACGAGTCTCCTTGGTACTGAGATGAGCAGTAGGTCAGAGCTGGCAGAATGCTGTACAATATCCTCTTTCAGCCACATTCAAGGGAAGAACTAAGTTGTCTAACGTGGCTAACACAGGAAAGGGAACTAAAACTGGCTTACAAAAATGGCCACTACCGCATGGACTACAACAGGAAACACAACAGGGCACACTCTGACCCAGTAGGCAGGGGGAAAAGCACCATGGGAGAAGAGCCTACCAACATCGTGAGACTGTAACACAAGCTAATGAAATCACGGAGCCCAATACCCTACACCCACCACAATGCAATGCTGATATGACCCCGTACTGCACCCGAGAGCCACATCTGACCCAGGGAAAGGCTGTGACAGGATCGAACACATTCTGTTGTCATGGAGGTGGGTACGGCATTTGAGGCTGGCATAGAGGCTGGAAAAAAAGTTTGTAAAGTGGGGGGTTTTTGGTGGGAGGGGGTTAGTGACCACTGGGGGAGTCCGGGGAGGTCATCCCCGATTCCCTCCAGTGGTCATCTGGGCAGTTGGGGCACTTTTTTGGGACTTGTTCGTGAGAAAAAAGGGTCCAAAAAAAGTGACCCAAAATCGCGGTAAAAACGCCTTTTTTTAATTATCAGCTAAAGACGCCCCAGTTCTGCCTCCACCACACCTCCGACACACCCCCGTCAACTTTATTCATTTCCGCAACGGAGTGCAGTTGGAAACGCCCAAAATTGGCTTTTGATTATTCCGATTTGGGCGCCTTTGCGAGACAAACGTCTATCTCCCGATTTAGGTCGCACTATAGGCGTTTTTCTCTTTCGAAAATAAGCTGGATAATGTCTCAAATCACCAACTGAGAAAAATCCACTTATCTTAGAACTGGAGGAGGAGTTGAAATGGATCCAATATTTCTCAACAAAAACCCAGCTGTCACAGATGTATTACGTGCTCGTGTTGATGCTCAAGTGAAGATAAAAAATCTATTTAATAGTTCAGTTCATTTTCCTAAACTTAATCCTATGTCGTCCTGTTGTCATTTGTTCCCATGTTCGTTCTCGACACAATGTGTGTTTCGCTCTATGAGCGTCCTCAGGAGAACCTGAACGATGATCCGGAACTCAATCAAACAGACCCGGGAGGTACGCCACCCCACTCGCGACTTGCCAGCCTCTGATGTTAGGTCCATTAGAATAGCATGCAGGTCCCTGGAGTAGTCTAGAAGTGGTGCAGTGCACTGCAGACAGTTGGACCCAGGCTTCTACCTCCCCCTACCTGTTACACTTGTGAAGGAAACTGTGAGCCCTCCAAAACCCACCAGAATACCTTGAATTTGTTTGTCAAGCACATTGCACTCCAGTGTCTCTATGTATTATTCTGATGGACCAATTAACCAGACGACTACTGACCACGGGAGAAGTTTTGGTACCTCGACCCTGATGCAGGTCATTGAAACATGAATTCAGGTCAGGAGAGATGGCCTTATGCAGAAAACCTTTTGGACTGTTAAGAGCAGTGTTTTATATTGAAATTGAATACTAAAATTGAAAAATTGATTCAAAAAAGTTTAAAGATTAAAATCACTGGATTAAAGAAGAATTTGGTCATTGTTGAGCAAAAGAAACCTAAGTGCTCATGAGCCGTCTGAAGATCCATCTATTCACGAATTACGTCACTGGCTTTCTGGAGTAATTTTCTCGCAGTAGAGCAGCAGCGGCTGATTCAAATATGTGCAACGTGATTTGTACAGCAAAGGACTTTGTAATCTTTGGATTCAAGTTTCCTTGTTTATCAACATTGGCTTCACAGGTTGCTGACCCCTGAGGCAGGCTCAGGCGCCGAAACACAGCCATGTCAGGTCCTTCAATATGTTACCATTAAGATCCTTGAATATTGAATTCCTTCTTGTATTCGCCGCACTCATTTCTTTGGTGTCTACTCATTCGTGAGGATTTTGTCTCCTTCCTCCTCTTTCCCCCCCTCCTGATCCATCTATTTTAACGAATATATGATGGTAGTTTTTAAATATTTGATGTTTGAATTTGTTTGTGTCATTTTGGAATATATGCATATATTTATTAGGATTTATTTACTGCCTTATTAACAAATTAGCTACTTCTTCCATTAAGGGTTTAGTTGAAGAGCCAAGCTTTCACCTTCTTCCTGAAGTAGAGATAGTCTTGTGTTAAGCGGAGCCTTTCAGGCATTGCATTCCAGAGTGTGGGGGCTACTCTGGAGAAGGCTCACTTGCGGGTATCACATCGTGTAATGTCTTTTGGAGAGGGTGTGGTTAGTGATAGTCCTTGATAGGACCTTAGTATCCTTGGAGGTATGTAGAGGATCACCCTATTATTTACTCGGGGCCTTGAAGATCAGACATATAATAAAGTTTGTCATCCTGATGGACCCATGAGTACCCATCATTTCTCTCTTTGTTCACCATTGCTCCTTTTTTCATCAATATTCAGAATGTTACCTAGATAACTGCCCCTGTAAAGCTATGATAGCCCTTTTGCGGTCCTAACCATATTTCGATAATTACGTTTAGTGGACTGAATATTGCCACTAACCAGTTAATCCAAACTCCCTCATGAGTCTGCTTCCAGCCCTCCCCAGCACTGTCCAAGTTATGTTGAGGCAGTCTGAGTGGATTTTCAGTGGCGTTTTCTGGATAAGTCCTGCTGAAAATCCAGATATGACCCTCTGGGTGGTTGGAATGCTAGATGACCGAGGAGTAAAAGGGGCGATCAGGGAAGACAAAGCCGTAGCGGAGAGATTAAATGCATTCTTTGCTTTGGTCTTCACCGAGGAAGATTTGGGTGGGATACTAGTGCCAGAAATGGTATTCAAAGCTGACGAGTCGGAGAAACTTAATGAATTCTCTGTAAACCTGGAGGATGTAATGGGGCAGTTCTACAAACTAAAGAGTAGCAAATCTCCTGGACTGGATGGTATTCATCCAAGAGTACTAATAGAACTGAAAAATGAACTTGCGGAGTTATTGTTAGTAATATGTAATTTATTCTTAAAATCAAGCATGGTACCGGAAGATTGGAGGGTGGCCAATGTACCGCTGATTTTTTAAAAAGGTTCCAGAGGAGATCCGGGAAATTATAGACCGGTGAGTCTGACATCGGTGCCGGGCAAAATGGTAGAGACTATTATAAAGAACAAAATTACAGATCATTTTCAAAAGCATGGATTAATGAGACAAAGTCAACATGGATTTAGTGAAGGGAAATCTTGCCTCACCAATCTACTACATTTCTTTGAAGGGGTGAACAAACATGTGGATAAAGCTGAGCTGGATGATATTGTGTATCTGGATTCTCAGAAGGCGTTTGACAAAGTACCTCATGAGAGACTCCAGAGGAAATTGGAGAGTCATGAGATAGGAGGTAGTGTTCTGTTGTGGATTAAAAACTGGTTAAAAGATAGAAAACAGAGAGTACTACTACTACTTATCATTTCTAAAGTGCTACTAGACTTACGCAGCGCTGTACAATGGTCAGTATTCTTAATGGAGAAGGGTAGTTAGTGGGGTTCCCCAGGGGTCTGTGCTGTGACCGCTGCTTTTTAACATATTTATAAATGACCTAGAGATGGGAGTAACTAGTGAGGTAATTAAATTTGCTGATGACACAACGTTATTCAAAGTCTTTAAATCGTGGGAGGATTGTGAAAAATTACAAGAGGCCCTTACGAGACTGCGAGACTGGGCGTCTAAATGGCAGATGATGTTTAATGTGAGCAAGTGCAAAGTGATGCATGTGGGAAAGAGGAACCCGAATTATACCTACGTCATGCAAGCTTCCACGTTAGGAGTCATGGACCAACAAAGGGATCTAGGTGTCGTCGTTGATGATACGTTGAAACCTTCTGCTCAGTGTGCTGCTGCGGCTAAGAAAGCAAATAGAATGTTAGGTATTATTAGGAAAGGAATGGAAAACAAAAATGAGGATGTTATAATGCCTTTGTATCGCACCATGATGCGACCGCACCTCGAATATTATGTTCAATTCTGGTTGCCGTATCTCAAAAAAGATATAGTGGAATTAGAAAAGGTGCAGAGAAGGGCGACGAAAATGATAAAGGGGATGGGATGACTTCCCTGTGAAGAAAGGCTGAAGCGACTAGGGCTCTTCAGCTTGGAGAAAAGGCGGCTGAGGGGAGATATGATAGAGGTCTATAAAATAATGAGTGGAGTGGATGTGAAGCGTCTGTTTACGCTTTCCAAAAATACTAGGACTAAGGGGCATGTGATGAAGCTACAGTATAGTAAATTTAAAACGAATCGGAGAAAATATTTCTTCACTCAACGTGTAATTAAACTCTGGAATTCGTTGCCAGAGAATGTGGTAAAGGCGGTTATTATTAAATGGACTTGGGGAGAATCCACTATTTGTGGGATTAGCTGTATAGAATGTTTTGTACTTTTTTTGGGATCTTGCCAGGTATTTGTGACCTGGATTGGCCACTGTTGGAAACAGGATGCTGGGCTTGATGGACCTTTGCTCTTTCCCAGTATGGCAATACTTATGTACTTATTTACAGGTGCATAGGATCTCTAGGGGAGAGGAAGGGATAGTAGATGGCTTGAATGGGCAGGCTGGCTAGGTCATATGGAGGGGCATAATCGAACGAAAACGTCTAACTCCATGGGCGTTTATCTCCGAGAACGGATCCGTGAAGGGGCGGACCGAACCGTATTTTGGGAAAAAATAGACGTCCATGTTTTATTCGACAATTTGTGAGCTGGGCATTTTTGTTTTTCAGCGATAATGGAAAATGAAAGCGCCCAGCTCAAAAACGAATAAATCCAAGGCATTTGTTTGTGGGAGGGGCCAGGATTCATAGTGCACTGGTCCCCCTCACATGCCAGGACACCAACCGGGCACCCTAGGGGGCACTTTTACAAAAAAAAAGGTAAAAGAGCTCCCAGGTGCATAGCACCCTTCCCTTGGGTGTTGAGCCCCCCAAATCCCCCTCAAAACCCACCACCCACAAGTCTACACCATTACTATAGCCCTAAGGGGTGAAGGGGGCACCTACATGTGGGTACAGTGGGTTTGGGGGGCGGTGTGGAGGGCTCCCATTTACCAGCACAAGTGTAACAGGTGGGGGGGATGGGCCTGGGTCTACCTGCCTGACGTCCACTGCACCCCCTAATAACTGCTCCAGTGACCTGCATACTGCTGCCAGGGAGGTGGGTATGACATTTGAGGGTGAACATAAAAAGTTGTGAAACAGCATATTTTTGTGGTGGGAGGGGGTTTGTGACCACTGGGGGAGTCAGGGGAGGTCATCCCCGACTCCCTCCAGTGGTCATCTGGTCATTTAGGGCACTTTTTGGGGCCCTATTCGTGAAAAAACAGGGTCCAGGAAAAGTGCCCTAAATTCTCGCTAAAAACGCATATTTATTTTCCATTATCGGCGAAAGGCGCCTATCTCTGATCGGCTGATAACCACGCCCCAGTTCCGCCTTCACCACGCCTTTGACACGCCCCCATCAACTTTGTCCGCATCCGCGACGGAGTGCAGTTGAAAACATCCAAATTCGGCTTTCGATTATACCGCTTTATTCGTTTTTGTGAGATAAACGTCTATCTCCCGATTTGGGTCGCAATATAGGTGTTTTTCTTTTTCAATTATAAGCTGGATGGTCTTTTATCTGCCCTCATTTTCTCGATTTTCTCTAAGCCCTGCTAAATATTGGCCTCGGTATACTTGCTGTGATCATTGGCTGAGAAATTGGTATCGACCACTTTAAAAGTGGCTTTTGCCTGGGAAATTGATTTGAAGCAAGGGTTATGTGATTTACTTTTATAACCTAATCAGTTCCTAAAAGAAAAATTTGTAAGCCCGTTCATTTGCATGAAACACCTTCTTATTTTCCATTCTGTACAGTGCTATAAGAACCAGATGTACTGAGCATTTTTCTCATAAAAAAACATGACTAAAACCCTGGCTGTTACTTTACTAGTTTGTTTCACCATTTCAGAGGTGGTAACGAGCATTTAGTGCCCATCACTGTAGGCTACAGGATATTAAAACAACAACCAAAAATATAACTGATTCAATCTGTAGCTCTGTTGCCAACCTTTAAGAGTTCAGCCAGTATATTTCTCTTAGAAAAGAACAAAAGTCTTAGCATTGTTTTTCTTTAGGTTTTTTTTTTTTATTTCCTTTTTATTAAATTCAGATTTCAGCTAGTCAACAGCAGAAATCATACTTTTTTCAGAGCATTACTGTACCATCGTCTGCCCGCAGAAGTGCATTTATTCCAGAAACCAGTCAAGATACTTATAAATGGAGGATCAGCTGAGAGCAGAGAATGGCGAAACCCCAGCGGTTACATATCCAGACTTAAAGTTCATCCTGCTTTATCTTGATCAGCTGTTCCCTGCTTTTGATAAGCAAAGTCTAAAGCGGGTCACTGTGTCATCAGGGGCATCTCCTGCCCTCATTCTGTGCAGGACTATCTCGTAATTTGCTGTGTCAAAATCTATAGCCAGGTTTAGAAACAGCATATTGGCTATTAAGATAAAACTTTTATCTTTCACAACACATCTTTCAATTAGTAGCTAGCTGGTCTAGGGCAGTGGTTCTCAACCTTTTTTCTGTTGTGACACACCTGACAGATGATGTCCATGTGTGTGACACGCTGAACACCAAGGGGCCCTTTACTAAGGCTCAGTAGGGCCTAACACGGGCCTGCTCCACATTAAAAGGGAACTACTGCAGGATGCACTGAGGTGTCCCGTGACGGTTTTTGGGTTAGCGTGTGCTAATCCTGCATCACAAAATATTGGTTGAGAATAACTGGTCTAGGGGTATGATTAGGGTTACCATGAGGGGCATAATCGAAAGTGGGTGCCCGCCTCCGTGGGCGGCCATGCGAAGGGGCGGGACAACCCGTATTTTTGAAAAAAAGATGGGCGCCCACCTTTTTTTCGATAATACGGGTTGGGTGGGGCAAATGCCTAGGAATTGTTCGTTTTTCAGCTGAGCGCTATTGGTTTTCAGTGATAATGGAAGCCGAAGGTGCCCAGCTCAAAAATGAACAAATCCAAGGCATTGGGTCGTGGGAGGGGCCAGGATTCGTTGTGCACTGGTCCCCCTCAAATGCCAGGACACCAACTGGGCACCCTAGGGGGCACTTTTACAAATTAAAAAAAAAATTAAAATAGCTCCCAGGTGCATAGCACCCTTCCCTTGTGTGCTGAGCCCCACAAATCCCCCCAAAAACACACTGCCCACAAGTCTACATCATTACCATAGCCCTAAGGGGTGCAGGGTGGCACCTACATGTGGGTACAGTAGGTTTGGGTTTTTTTTGGAGGGCTCAACATTAACCAGCACAAGTGGAACAGGGAGGGGGGATGGGCCTGGGTCCGCCTGCCTGAAGTCCACTGCACCCACTAACAACTGCTCCAGGGACCTGCATACTGCTGTCAGGGAGCTGGGTATGACATTTGAGGCTCGCATACAGGCTGTCAAAAAAAGTTTTTAAAGTTCTTTTTTTGTGGTGGGAGGGGGTTAGTGACCACTGGGGGAGTCAGGGGAGGTCATCTGGCCAGTTGGGGCACTCTTTTGGGACTTGGGTCGTGAAAAAAAAGGGTCCAGCAAAAGCGACCCAAATTCTCGCTTCTGCCGCCCTTTTTTTCGATTATCGGCCGAAGGCGTCCATCTCTCCTCGGCCGATAAACATGCCCCAGTCCCGCCTTCACCATGCCTCCGACATGCCCCTGTCAACTTTGTTCGTTCCCGCGACGGAGTGCAGTTTAAGACGCCCAAAATCGGCTTTCGATTATACCGATTTGGGCGCCTTTGCGAGATGGGCGTCCATCTCCCGATTTGGGTCGAAATATGGGCACCCATCACTTTCGAAAATAAGGCTGCATATGTCCTATCCTAGCCTCCCCTCCCCTTACTTACTCTACTGCCCTGATGGTCTAGTGACCTCTTTGGGGCAGGAAAGAGCCCCCTCTTTCCTGCCCGGAGCGCTAACCTGCATCCTGTTCCCCTTGCAATGCTGAATGCTGACGATCCCAGTGCCGATTCAAAATGGCCGCCGAAAGTTGAAGTCTCGCGAAGCCGCTTCAACTGTCGGTGGCCATTTTGAATCGGCACCGGGACCATCAGCACTCGGCATTGCAAGGGGAACAGGATGCAGGGCAAAATCCTCAAATCGTTCCTATTCAAAGAAACCCTCACAAAGAATGACCATATCTCAAACAATTAATTATTACCTGAATTGGTTATTACTCTATTTACCATTAACGTTCTCTTTGCTTCATGTACAATTTCTTATTCATAATAGATTTTCTAAATGTTAAACATCCTGTTCAGAAGGAAAGGATCCTCAGGAGCTTAACCGAGATTGGATAGCAGAGCCGGTAGTGGGAGGCGGGGCTGGAGGTTGGGAGGCGGGGATAGTGCGGGGCAGACTTATACGGTCTGTGCCAGAGCCAGTGGTGGGAGGCGGGACTGGAGGTTGGGAGGCAGGGATAGCGCTGGGCAAACTTATAAGGTCTGTGCCAGAGCCGGTGGTGGGAGGCGGGGATAGTGCTGGGCAGACTTATACGGTCTGTGCCAGAGCCGGTGGTTGGGAGGCGGGGATAGTGCTGGGCAGACTTATATGGTCTGTGCCAGAGCCAGTGGTGGGAGGCGGGACTGGAGGTTGGGAGGCGGGGATAGTGCTCGGCAGACTTATACGGTCTGTGCCAGAGCCGGTGGTGGGAGACAGGGATCGTGCTGGGCAGACTTATACGGTCTATGCCAGAGCCGGTGGTTGGGAGGCGGGGCTAGTGCTGGGCAGACTTATACGGTCTGTGCCCTGAAGAGCACAGGTACAAATCAAAGTAGGGCATACACAAAAGTAGCACACATGAATTGTCTTGTTGGGCAGACTGGATGGACCGTGCAGGTCTTTTTCTGCCGTCATCTACTATGTTACTATCCATAGTTATCCCAGTATGCTTATGATACTGTATTGTAAAATTGGATTCTCCCAACAAATTACTTTCTTATGCATTATTCTTTGTTATGTATCCTATACTGTTTATTGTAAGCCACATTTAACGCAAATTTGTTTGGGATAACGTGGGATATAAATGTCGCAACTAAATGAATAAATCAGCTCTGACCCCCATCTGCACAAGCCCCAAACAGTTATGTAGCACAACACCAGAGATAAAGAAAGAGATTACTATATTCCTGTATTGTGAAAATTATAAAGATGGCACATGCCAGGGATGGTGTTAAGCAGTGGTGTTCCTAGGGGGGGGGGGCAGTGGGGGCGGTCCGCCCCAGCTGCACGCCGCTGGGGGGGTGCCGCCCGCGCCTGTCCTCCGTTGTTCCATGCTTCTTCTCTGCCTCGGAAGAGGTTACTTCCTGTTCCGGGCAGAGAAAAAGCATGGAACAACGGAGGACAGGCGTGGGCGGCACCAACCAGCGGCGTGCACCCGGCGGGGGGGGGGTTCCTTCACGGGGGTGTCCTTTCGCCGGGGGGGGGTCCACGCTGCATCGGGGGGGGGCACTGCACCCGGGGGGCGGGGCGCATCGGCGATCCGCCCCGGGTGCCAGCCCCCCCCAGGAACGCCACTGGTGTTGTGACTAGGGCAAATGCCCTTGGCCCCTGACCAAAAGAAAGCTAGATTGATTTTCATTTAACTAAAGACGATTGGCTAAGAGTTGCCCAGACTATATCAGAAAATCAAGTCCTGAAGCGGGTGGGTTGAAGGGAGGGAGAGGGTGAGATTTTTTTTTTTTTTTTAAGTAAAGCTATATTAGAGAGGCTAGCAGAATACGAAACAAGAAAAACCCAACCATATTTAAAAGCCAGCTCTTACTACAAATCCTAGCAGATCAAAGGCATGGATTTGAAGTGCTCAGGGCCTGTAGACTCTGCTTGGACAGATAGCTATCCCTAATCTCTTATTTATGAAAACAGATTGCAGTACAGAAAGACAAAAGGCTTGGGAGAAGCCCAGTTCTATTTTGCAGAAAGCAAGGCAAAGATAGGATTTTTTTTTTTTTTATGTCAAGCAAAATCACTTCAACTAAGCAAATATAGGTAGAGATAGGTAGCAGAAAATCTAAAAACAGGACCACAGCCAAACAGTGAAATACAGAAATAACACTTCGGAGATCTGGTGCCTGCAGTTACCATACCTCAAATGTGTCTTATTCTTCTCATTGCCCTGCTTTTATACATTTTGATTCACCTTGGGTGCAACCAATAAATGGGTATTTTTCTGCAAATCCCTACCAGTCTACCATAACTCCCTGTTTATTAAGCCGCGCTAGTAGCTGCCGCATGGCAAGGCTAACACAGCCCACTCAAAGTGAATGGTCACTTCAAAGTGAACGGGGCTGTGCCAGCATTAGCACACGGCAGCCACTAGAATGGCTTAGTAAACAGAGGGGGGGAGGGGTAGTGTTTTTCATAAGAACATAAGAATAGCCATACTTGGTCAGATCAATAGTCAACCTAGCCCAGTATCCTGCTTCCAGCAGTGGCCAATTCAGATCACAAGTACCTGGCAGAAACCCAAATAGTAGCAACTTTCCAGAATCCCAAAGAGTAACAAGATTCCAGAATCTCAGAGAGTAACAAGATTCCGGAATCCCAAATAGTAGCAACATTCCATGCTACTAATCCCAGGGCAAGCTATAACAAACTATGGGCTTTTCCTCCAGGAATTTGTCCGTACTTTTTTTAAAACCCAGATATGGTAACCGCCGTTGCCACATCCTCCAGTAACGAATTCCAGAGCTTAGCTGTTCTTTGAGTGAAAAAATATTTCCTCCTGTTTGTTGAAATTTCAATGAGTGTCCCCTGATCTTTGCACTTTTTGAACAAGTGAAAAATTGAATTCACCTCCACCCCACTCTGGATTTTGTAGACCTCAATCATATCCCCACTCAGCTGTCTCTTTTCCAAGCTGAACAGCCCTAACCAGTGGCATTCCTAGGGGGGGAGCCGTGGGGGCGGTCCGCCCCGGGTGCACGCCGCTGGGGGGGGGGTGGGGGGGGGGGCCGCGCGTGCCTGCCCTCCGTTGTTCCATGCTTCTTCTCTGCCCCGGAACAGGTTACTTCCTGTTCCGGGGCAGAGAAGAAGCATGGAACAACGGAGGACAGGCGCGCGCGGCACGGCACCCCCCCCCCCCGGCAGCATGCACCCGGCGGGAGGGGGGGTTCCTTCGCGGGGGCGTCCTATCGCCAGGGGGGGTCCGCGCTGCATCGGGGGGCGGGGTGAATCGGCGATCCGCCCCGGGTTCCAGCCCCCCTAGGAACACCACTGGCCCTAACCTCTTTAGCCTTTCCTCATAAGGGGGCAGTTCCATCCCATCATTTTGGTCGCTCTTCTTTGAACCTTTTCTAATTCCGCTATATCTTTTTTCATTCATTCAAGTATTTATAAACCGCTTACTCCTAAATGGTTTACAGTTTCATTTTACAGGTCCTTGTTCTGTCCCTAGTGGACTCACAATCTAAGTAGTACACTGTACTACTGCTGGGGCAACAGAGGTTTAAGTGACTTGCCTAGGGTCACAAGGAACTGCAGAGGGAATTGAACTTGGTTCCCCAGGATCTCAACCCACTGCAGACAATCAGGCAGTAGCAAGAATCAAGCCCAGTTCCCTAGGTCTGCAACCTGCTACACTAACCTTTAGGCCAATCCCCCCCCCCCCCCCCCCCCCCACGACAACCAGTACTCAAGGTGAGGTCGTACCATGAAGCGATACAGAGCATTATAGTATTTTTGGTCTTATTTCGCATCCCTCTCCTAATAATTCCTAGCATCCTGTTTGCTCTTTTGGCCACTGCTGCACAAAGTGTACCATAAGTACATAAGTAACATAGTAGATGACGGCAGAAGAAGACCTGCACAGTCCATCCAGTCTGCCCAACAAGATAACTCATATGTGTATACCTTACCTTGATTTGTACCTGCCTTTTTCAGGGCACAGACCGTACAAGTCTGCCCAGCAGTTTCCCACCTCCCAACCACCAGTCCTGCCTCCCATCACCGGCTCTGGCACAGACCGTATAAGTCTGCCCTCCTCTATCCTCACCTCCCAACCACCAACCCCTCTTCCCCCACCTGCTCCACCACCCAATTTCGGCTAAGCTGCTGAGGATCCAATCCTACTGCTAAGCTGTAATGCCACACTGGGAAAAGACCAAGGGTCCATCGAGCCCAGCATCCTGTCCACGACAGCGGCCAATCCAGGCCAAGGGCACCTGGCAAGCTTCCCAAACGTACAAACATTCTATACATGTTATTCCTGGAATTGTGGAATTTTCCCCAGTCCATTTAGTAGCGGTTTATGGACTTGTCCTTTAGGAAACCGTCCAACCCCTTTTTAAACTCTGCTAAGCTAACCGCCTTCACCACTTTCTCCGGCAACGAATTCCAGAGTTTAATTATACGTTGGGTGAAGAAAAAGTTTCTCCGATTTGTTTTAAATTTACTACACTGTAGTTTCATCGCATGCCCCCTAGTCCTAGTATTTTTGGAAAGCGTGAACAGACGCTTCACATCCACCTGTTCCACTCCACTCATTATTTTATATACCTCTATCATGTCTCCCCTCAGCCATCTCTTCTCCAAGCTGAATAGCCCTAGCCTCCTTAGTCTTTCTTCATAGGGAAGTCGTCCCATCCCCACTATCATTTCAGTCGCCCTTCGCTGCACCTTTTCCAATTCTACTATATCTTTCTTGAGATGCGGCGACCAGAATTGAACACAATACTCAAGGTGCGGTCGCACCATGGAGCGATACAACGGCATTATAACATCCTCACACCTGTTTTCCATACCTTTCCCAGTGGACCCTAGCATTGGATAACTATGATTCCGATGATTCTTCTCAATATGCATCACTTTGCATTTGTCTACATTAAATTTCATCTGCCATTTGGATGCCCAGTCTTCCAGTCTCCTCAGGTCTTCCTGCAATTTTTCACAATCTGCATGCGTTTTGATAACTTTGAATAGTTTCATGTCATCTGCAAATTTAACTACCTCACTCGTCGTTCCAATTTCCATATCATTTATAAATATGTTAAATAGCACAGTTCCCTGTTCAAATCCCTGTGGCACTCCACTATTCACCCTCCTCCGTTTAACCCTACCCTCTGTTTTCTGTCCAATAACCAATTCCTAATCCACAGGGAGGACATTGCTTCTTATCCCATGACTCTTTAATTTTCTCAGGAGTCTCTCATGAGGAACTTTGTCAAAAGCTTTCTGAAAATCTAGATACACTACATCAACCGGCTCACCTTTATCCACGTTTATTTATGCCTTCAAAGAAATCAAGCAAATTGGTAAGGCAAGACCTCCTTTGGCTGACTCTGTATGCACTTATCCAAAAACTATTAAGCTAACTTCTGTGACCCCTTTATTGTTGTTCAGCGTTGCATGGGACGAGACTGAGGAAGGAGAGTGTAACATTTTAGTCATAGACACCAGCTTTATCTTGTACCTGTCTCTGAGGTCACCCTCAGCCCCGCTAATTGGAAGGATTGGCTATAATTGTTCAACTGGCTCTTTCAACATGGTGGACCTGAACAAGCTGACGATTTGGTATACTATTCCTGTGTAAGGCAATCGCTTGCATTTCTCTGTCATCTCTTTATTTTCTGTATGTGACGTTATGTTTTCAAAATGGAGTGGAGGAGTGGCCTAGTGGTTAGGGTGGTGGACTTTGGTCCTGGGGAACTGAGGAACTGAGTCCGATTCCCACTTCAGGCACAGGCAGCTCCCTTGTGACTCTGGGCAAGTCACTTAACCCTCCATTGCCCCATGTAAGCCGCATTGAGCCTGCCATGAGTGGGAAAGCGCAGGGTACAAATGTAACAAAAATAAAATAGATACTATTGGAGATTCTACATGGAATGTTGCTACTATTGGAGATTCTACATGGAATGTTGTTATTCCACTAGCAACATTCCATGTAGAAGGCTGCACAGGCTTCTGTTTCTGTGAGTCTGACGTCCTGCCACATTGGTGATCTGCAAGGGCCGACTTCTACATGGAATGTTGGAATAGCAACATTCCATGTAGAATCTCAAATAGTAGCAACAGTGGAGGAGTGGCCTAGTGGTTACAGTGGTAGACTTTGGTCCTGGGGAACTGAGTTTGATTCCCACTTCAGGCACAGGCAGCTCCTTGTGACTCTGGGCAAGTCACTTAACCCTCCTCCATTGCCCCATGTAAGCCGCATTGAGCCTGCCATGAGTGGGAAAGCGCGGGGTATAAATGTAACAAAAAAACAAAATGTATAGTTATAAAAATGGAATCAAATAAATAAATAAAAGATGTGTTTCTTGCTGACCAATCAAGTAAGAAAAGGAAGGGAATATATGAAAGGTCTACTCCTGACTATGAAAGAGCATTACGTAACTGTTGTGAAAAGATAGATGTAAGATCCCAGCCGGGGAGAACCAGGAGGTAGGCCATAGAGCTAGCAGAAGTATAATCACTCAGTGGGAGGACCGACCAGAAGACAGTCTATAGGCCTAGTAGAGCTTTGAGAGAAGTGTGATGTGGCAGCAGAGATGTATTGGGAGACTTTGGTGCACCTAGGAGATATGTGTATTTTAATATCCTAGCCCCATTAACGATAGAACTTGTATCAACAGACAGGACCTACAACACATTTCAATGTGTCAGAGTTCCTCTGGATGACCAAAACGAGTGTTACTGCTTACAATGTATAGCACCTGGTTCCTCACAGATAGACCGTAGCCTTCCGATGCACTTCTAGAAGAGGCATTCCACCAAGTAATAATTTCTTAAAGAACTTCCTCAGCCCTTACGCCAAGCCCCCTCCCTACCCATCTTCAAATCCTTGCTCAAAGCCCACCTCTTCAATGTCGCTTTCGGTACCTAACCATTGTACCTCTATCCAGGAAATCTAGACTGCCCCCAATTTGATTGACTGCACTTTTTTGTCCTTTAGATTGTAAGCTCTTTGAGCAGGGACCATCCTTCCATGTTAACTTGTACAGCGCTGCGTAACCCTAGTAGAAGGACGTCAGACTCACAGAAGCAGAAGCCTGCGCGGCCACATTGGTGAACTGCAAGGGCCGACTTCTAGTGGAATAGCAACATTCCATGTAGAATCTCAAATAATAGCAATAGTGGAAGAGTGGCCTATTGGTTAGGGTGGTGGACTCTGGTCCTGGGGAACTGAGTTTGATTCCCACTTCAGGCACAGGCAGCTCCTTGTAACTCCAGGCAAGTCACTTAACCCTCCGCTGCCCCAGGTACAAATAAGTACCTGTATATACTAAGTAAACTGCTTTGAATGTACTTGCAAAAACCACAGAAAGGCAGTATATTGTCCCATTCCCTTTCCCTATAGGACTGGGTCTGCTTAGGGTTACCATATGGTTCCAGAAAAAGGAAGACAGATTGAGCAAGTCTTGGTTTTACTTCCATTGCTTTCAATGGAAGCAAAACCCGGACTGGATCAATGTGTCCTCCTTTTTCTGGAGCCATATGATAACCCTAGGTCTGCTAAACCCATATTAGATATGTACATAAGTATTGCCACACTGGGACAGACCAAAGGTCCATCAAGCCCAGCATCCTGTTTCCAACAGTGGCCAATCCAGGTCACAAATACCTGACAAGATCCCAAAAAAGTACAAAACATTCTATACAGCTAATCCCAGAAATAGTGGATTTTTCCCAAGTCCATTTAATAATGGTCTATGGACTTTTCCTTTAGGAAGCCGTCCAAACCTTTTTTAAACTCTGCTAAGCTAACCGCCTTTACCACATTTTCCGGCAACAAATTCCAGAGTTTAATTACACGTTGAGTGAAGAAAAATTTTCTCCAATTCGTTTTAAAGTTACTACATTGTAGTTTCATCGCATGCCCCCTAGTCCTAGTATTTTTGGAAAGCGTAAACAGACACTTCACATCTACCCGTTCAACTCCACTCATTATTTTATAGACTGCTATCATATCTCCCCTCAGCCGCCTTTTCTCCAAGCTGAAGAGCCCTAGCCGCTTTAGCCTTTCCTCATAGGGAAGTCGTCCCATCCCCTTTATCATTTTCGTCGCCCTTCTCTGCACCTTTTCTAATTCCACTATACACAGCAAATTTGACCAGAACTGACCTCCAATTTTTGTGTAGAAAGACAGAGCTGGTGAGAGCCCTTGATGAGAAATTGACAGCACATCATTATCTTTATAGAAGTGTGCACTTAACCTGAAATAACACACGGTCTGGGAAATTGCAAGGAGCCTGTGTGACCACACTTAATTAAAATCACACAGTGTTTCAGCTTCCCTTTTTTTTATTGCTAATGGGAGACACACTGAGCTGAATTCTGGTCCCCTCTCACCTTCCAGAGTATCACCTTCACCTGCTTGAAGGCTGAATTCCCTTCAATTTCACACATCTTAGAGTGAAAGGTTAAAATGTGATCATCTGAGTCCTATGAGTTGTGCACCTAAAACTAGAATGCCATGAGGTTGGATAAAACCATACCCAGCTCATGGAAATGGTAATAGTAAAACCTGGTTAAAGTGCCCCCCCCCCCCCCCCCACACACACACACACACTTCCTGACAATTTACTGTAAATGTAGGGTTATTCCTTTTAACTCTTTCTTGCCTGGGTAAGCATAAGGTGGGTTACTTTAAGTAAAATACTATGTTTTTTTTTTTTTTTTAGAGAAGTCAGGACCGGGACCAGCTTGTGCTGGGAGGTCACTGGCACAGGTAATCCACTCATTCCACACTCTTCTTGAACTCAATAAGTCAGTCCAGGCCAGAACTTAATTGAGCCTGCAAATAGGTGGGAAAATGTGGGGTACAAATGTAACAAATCCTATATAATAAAAAGCACCTCCAACATTCTGAAGCTGACTCTGTGGCACTGTGGCAGTGAAGGGTTCGTAAGTCTGTAGCTCAGCGTTTCATTGGCTCTCACTGTCAACGAAGAACCAATCAGACAGAACGGAACTTGGGGGAGGGAAGTGGAGTGGATTGAATCTCTAACAAACAATCATATACAGGGAGGTACGAACATCAGTGGAGGCAAGTGCACGGAACGGAAGGGAAGGCAAACATTTAATCACTTTGTCACTCACACACATACATGCAAACACAGACATCACACACACACACACACACACTCAATCACTCTGTGTATCTCTCTCTTACACTGTCTGTAAAACACACTGTCACTCTCAGTCTCTCACATGGGCAACTGTATGTTGCATTCTCACGAGGAAGGAGCTCTTCTGATGTGATTGTTAAACTGATTGAAGGGCCTGAACAAGGAAAACTTTTACCACATTGTAACACAGTTTACACAAAAAATATTGTATATAAAGAAATCTTACAAATGTAAACAACAATTATATTCAGAATACAACCGTGGAAACATTAACGGCAGGAACTCATTACATTGCTAGCGCCCGTTTCATTGCGTTAAGAAACGGGCCTTTTTTACTAGTAAATAAATAAACTTTATTCTGAACCAAAAGGGTTTGCTTTAACTTCGATTTTTCAAGCTTAGAGGGACGATATTTAGCAGCAACTATACACAGGCAGAAGTACAGTAGAAAAATTAGTTTCCAACACTTACAGTCTCTTCTTAATAGAGGTTGCTAATAAAAGTCCTTTTACAGTCCTTGCTCAGACAAATGGTGACAGAACCCACGAGGGAAGGGTCGATGCTGGATCTAGTGCTCATGAATGGAGGAAGTGTTTCCAATATCCGGGTGGGTGCCCACCTATGTAACAGTGATCATCACACCATATGGTCTGATATAAGGGCAAAGGCGGAGTGCGGAGGCACAGAACTCAAAGTACTGGATTTCAGACGTACTGATTTTGATAAAATGGGGAACTATCTGAACAAGAAGTTGTTGGCGTGGGAAGGCGTTGGAGAAATGTAGACAATATGGTGAAATCTTCTGCCCAGTGTGTCGCTGTTTTGGGATCTTTCCAGGCACTTGTGACCTGGATTGGCCACTGTTGGAAACAGGATACTGGGCTGGGTGGACCTTCGCTCTGTCCCATTATGGCAATGCTTATGCTCTTATGCGTGCAGTGGTGGCCAAAAAAGCAAACAGGATGCTAAGAATTATTGAGTAAGGGATGGTAAATAAGACCAAGACTATTTTAATGCCTCTGTATCGCTCCATGGTGCGACCTCACCTTGAGCATTGCGTTCAGTTCTGGTCGTCATATCTCAAAACAGATATAGCAGAATTAGAAAAAGTGTAAGGAACAGCAGAAACTTGTCTCCTATGAGGAAAGGCTAAAGAGATTAGGGCTCTTCAGCTTGGAAAAGAGATGGCTGAGGTGGGAGACATGATTGAGGTATAAAAAAATCCTGAGTGGTGTAGAACGGTAAAAAACAAAAAAAATGGAGTGGAGAGGACCAAATATCAAGAGATCAGTCGCCACACACAAGGGTAAGATGCTCCAGAATAACCTTTATTAGGACCCAACACGGTCCGTGTTTCGGCTATATCAGCCTTCTTCAGGGGTCAATCGATGGATGTTCGATAGTATATCGATTGATGGAGCATTAGATAGTCAACTGATTGAAATCACAAAAACCTTGACAAGCACTTCGTATAACGCACTCCATTTTTTTGTTGTGTTCGATTGCTGCGGAGAGTATGAACCCCTCTCTGTTTTTCTGTGTGTAGAACGGTAAAAGTCAACCGATTGTTAACTTGAAATTACATGAAAATACTTTTAAAACAAATAGGAGGAAATATTTTTTTTCACTCAAAGAATAGTTAAGCTCTGGAACCCATTGCCGGAGGATGTGGTAACAGCGGTTAGCATATCTGGGTTTTAAAAATGTTTGGACAAGTTCCTGGAGGAAAAGTCCATAGTCTGTTATTGAGATGGACACGGGGAAAGCCACTGCTCACTTAACCCTCCATTGTCTTGGGTCCAACAGTGGACAGGTTATAGCAGCAATTCTAGACCAGGTCATGCCCAAACCCCTATGTGGGGCAACATCGACATAGTGGCGCCTCACTCTGCACAGGAGAAGGCGATAGTAAACCACTCCTATATCATGCCACGAAAACCATGAGTGGGGAGGTGGGGTGGATCCCTCATTGTATGATCACCAGGAGTCAATTCAATTTGAGAGCACATCTGTATCTTGATCTTGCCAAGGACATAAAAAGACTTGAATATGTGTGCCTTGCAGGGGAGATGTGATACAGATATTTAAATATTTAAAAGATATTACTACTACTTATCATTTCTAAAGCGCTACTAGACGTACGCAGCGCTAAAGAACAAAGCTTTCCCAAAAATTGAGAGTCTACATAATGAGGGGGTCATAAAATGAAGCTGAAAGGGGCGGGGAGACTTAAAAGCAGGGCTTTTTTGAGGGGGTACTTGGGGGTACTGAGTACCGGCACCTTTTCCATTGTCTGTTAAAATTGTTCCATGGACCCCAAGTTTTAACGACAGAGCTCAGGCTCTACACACCGATTCTGTCTTGTCATAGATTTTGTGACTGGTTGCAGGGGGCCTGGCTATTATGGGGTGGGTTTCTCAGTGATCACCCCAATCCTGAAGGGTGGCCTGGCATTTGGGTACCGGCACCTTTTTTGCTAGAAAGAACAAACTGCTTAAAAGCAACATTAAGAAATACTTTTTCACAGTGCGGGGTAGTGGATGTATGTCTGGAGTGCTCGTCCTTGGGAGATGGTGGGGACATAAACAGTGACCAAATTCAAAAAGGTATGGAATAAAGACAGGATCCCCTATATAGCAAGAGGACGGAATAAAAGTTTGAGTGGAAGACACAACCCCTGTCACCTTTCTAGTAAGACTGGATGGGCCATACTGGCCTTTATCTGCCATGGTTTACTATGAATATACAGTCCACAAGGCGAAGGGAATGGGACTTGATATATCTGCCTTTCTGTGGGTTTTGCAACTACATTCATAGTATATACAGGTGGTTGTTTGTACCTGGGACAATGGAGAGGTTGAGTGACTTGCCCAAAGTCACAAGGAACTGCAGAGGGAATTGAACCCAGTTCCCCAGGATCAAAGTCCACTGCACTTACCACTAGGCTACTCTTCCACTATAAATAAATTGATACTTTTTTACTATGTTGCAATACAATCAACTATAAATTAATACTATTTTTCCATGTTACTCACAGTACTAATGTCTCTTGGTCTCCTTTGCTCTTGATCTTCTGTAGCTCTCAGATTCCTCTCTAGGGATGGGCAACTATACATTTTTTTTGTTTCATGTTATTTTCCTCCTCCCTCCTAATGACCTCCAGCCAGCCTCCCTAGACCTGAGAAAGGAGAAGTGTCTTCCTCAGTTAACTTCCTTCCTTGCTGCTCCCAAAGCAGTGTCTCCAGCCGTCAGATTAGCTAGAAACACAACATGTAGCACAGGCCTGTAGAGACTGGCTGATGGCTATGAGTTGGGAGATAGAATAGAGCAGTGGCGTAGTACATAAGTACATAAGTAATGCCATACTGGGAAAAGACCAAGGGTCCATCGAGCCCAGCATCTTGTCCACGACAGCAGCCAATCCAGGCCAAGGGCACCTGGCAAGCTTCCCAAACGTACAAACATTCTATACATGTTATTCCTGGGATTTTGGATTTTTCCAAGTCCGTTTAGTAGCAGTTTATGGACTTGTCCTTTAGGAAACCGTCCAACCCCTTTTTAAACTCTGCTAAGCTAACCGCCTTCACCACATTTTCCGGCAATGAATTCCAGAGTTTAATTACGCGTTGGGTGAAGAAACATTTTCTCAGATTTGTTTTAAATTTACTACACTGTAGTTTAATCGCATGCCCCCTAGTCCTAGTATTTTTGGAAAGCGTGAACAGACGCTTCACATCCACCTGTTCCACTCCACTCATTATTTTATATACCTCTATCATGTCTCCCCTCAGCCGTCTCTTCTCCAAGCTGAATAGCCCTAGCCTCCTTAGTCTTTTTTCATAGGGAAGTCGTCCCATCCCCGCTATCATTTAGTCGCCCTTCGCTGCACCTTTTCCAATTCCATTATATCTTTCTTGAGATGCGGCGACCAGAATTGAACACAATACTCAAGGTGCGGTCGCACCATGGAGCGATACAACAGCATTATAACATCCTCACACCTGTTTTCCATACCTTTCCTAATAATACCCAACATTCTATTCGCTTTCCGAGCCGCTGCAGCGCACTGAGCAGAAGGTTCCAGTGTGTTATCGACGACGACACCCAGATCCCTTTCTTGGTCCGTAACTCCTAACGTGGAACCTTGCATGACGTAGCTATAATTCGGGTTCTTTTTTCCCACATGCATCACCTTGCACTTGCTCACATTAAACGTCATCTGCCATTTAGCCGCCCAGTCTCCCAGTCTCGTAAGAGAGACACTCCCAAAGCATCAGATTAGCTAGAAACATTACATGTAGCACAGGCCTGTAGAGACTGGCTGATGGCTATGAGTTGGGAGATAGAATAGAGCAGTGGCGTAGTAAGGTTCGCCGTTGCACCCCCCCCCCCCCCCCCGCCCCGGAGTGCATTTTAACTGTTGGGAGGCTCCACGCCCCTTCTCTCATCTGTTCCCCCTTCTACCATCTGAATCTCCTCCCCCCCCCCCCAGACCCAGTGCCTACCCTCAGCTCCGTCCAAAGTCCTCTTCTTCCTGCCAGCTCCCGCACCCTACCTTTACAAGGAAATCTCGGAAGCCGAGGCGCAGCGCCTCGCGTCTGCATGTAAAAGAAGTGTGGATCGTCTCTTCGGGCCTTCCCTCATTCTGTCTGTCCCGCCCTCCGCTGACGCAACTTCCTATTTCCGCAAGGGCGGGACAGACAGAGTGAGGGAAGGCCCGAAGAGATGATCCACATGCAGACGCGAGGCGCTGCGCCTCGGCTTCCGAGATTTCTTTGTAAAGGTAGTAGGGTGCGGGAGCTGGCAGGAAGAAGAGGACTTTGGGAGCACTCCCCTTGAGCTGACACCCGGGGCGGACCGCCCGCACCGCCCCGTCCTTGCTACGCCACTGGAATAGAGTGAAGGGAACCTCCAGAGCGTCATTCCTGCTTAGGAATCCGAGAAACATAGAAAATTGAAGGCAGATAACAACCATATGGCCTATCCAGTCTGCCCATCCGTGCCATCTACCATTCCTTCCTCTCCCTAGAGATCATAAATACCAGTCCCAAGCTTTCTTGAATTCAGTTACAGTTTTCATCTCTACCACCTCCACTGGAACGCCGTTCCACAAATTACCCTCCCATTCTACGGAAAACTATTTTCTCAGTCAGTGGCGATCCTAGCCGGCATGACACCTGGGGCGGATCGCCGATGCGCCCCCCCCCCCCCCGGGGGCCGCCCGGCCCCCCCTGGCGAAATGACCCCCCCCCCCCGGGTGCACGCCACTGGGGGGGGGGGGGTGCCGCGGCGCGCGCCTGTCAGCTGAGTTTGCTGACTTCGCTGCAGCTCCCTCTGCCCCGGCTGGAACAGGAAGTAACCTGTTCCGGGGCAGAGGGAGCTGCAGGGAAGTTAGCGAAGTCAGCGAACTCAGCTGACAGGCGCGCGCCGCGGCACCCCCCCAGCGGTGTGCACCCGAGGCAGACTGCCCCCACCGCCCCCCCCCTTGGTACGCCACTGTTCTCAGTGTACTTCTGAGTCTATTCCCTTTCACCTTGTTAGTTAGCTAGCTACAGTTATCCCTGAATCCCAGCTAGCGCTGTTCCTGCTGTTAGTCAGGAAGGAAGGTTTTTTTTGTTGATTTCATTTAAAGGATGAGGCCGTAGGTTCTTGTACTGAAAGAGAAGATCCTGAGCTCCAACATACAAGGGGGAAGAACAAAGAAGCTCCGAGAAGGGCCAAAGATAAGTCTTCACTCCTATGAAAAAGGACACTGAAAGGTCACAGTTTAATCTGACTTACCTGTTGTAGAGACTGAATCTGAGTGTTCACACCTAAAATAATTGATTCTTGAGACACACAATATAAAGGAAATTTATAGATTGATAGAGAACAAGTAAGATACTTTGGTTAATACTTGTCTGTTGGTTTCACTGTTGTTCTACTGCTGCGCCTGTAAGAAAAATTATGCTATTAGTTTATGTATAAATGTATTTTTATGTTACAAAAGAACCTAATGTGTTAAGAACATCACTTTTTCCATACCCCAAATTAGGTTTAAATAAACAACTGGTAACTTGTACTTACCATCTGTCTGGTTACTGGGTCTTAAAATCCTTTTAGTTTTCTTTCCCTTCCATGGTCTAGGACAGTGGCGTAGGAAGGGGAGGGGGGGCGGGGGGGCGGTCCGCCCCGGGTGCACGCCGCTGGGGGGTGTCAGCTCCGCGCTGGTGCACTGCCCTCTCTGCCCCGGAACAGGTTACTTCCTGTTCCGGGACAGAGAGAGCAGTGAACCAGCGCGGAGCCGACACCCCCCAGCAACGTGCAGTCGGGGCGGATCAGCCCTCCCGCCCGTCCCTCGCCGCAGGTATGCGCTCCAGGGGGGGGGTGGAGGTATGCGCTCCAGGGGGGGTGCGCTCCAGCGGGAGGAAGATGCGCCATGCTGCACCCAGGGGGGGGGGTGCGCAGCGGCGACCCGCCCCGGGTGTCAGCTCCCAACGCTACGGCTCTGATCTAGGACGTTGGAGGCGAGGTTAGTTTAATTGTCTCCGAGCTCAGAGGTGAACTGCAGGCTTCAGGTATTCGGCCACGGGTAATAGCAGAGCTTGCAGGGCCTTCTGGGAAGAGGAAGTTACATTCATCCTATGCCCCCTCATTCCAGAGCTTTCTTTCAATTGAAAGAGACCCACCTCCTCTGCATTCATGCTACGGAGATATTTTAACATGTCTATGATTTTTTTTTTTTTTTTTTACGTTTGTACCCCGCGCTTTCCCTCTCGTGGCAGGCTCAATGCGGCTTACATGGGGCAATGGAGGGTTAAGTGACTTGCCCAGAGTCACAAGGAGCTGCCTGTGCCGGGAATCAAACTCAGTTCCTCAGTTCCCCAGGACCAAAGTCCACCACTCTAACCACTGGGCCACTCCTCCACTGTTGCTACTATTGGAGATTCTACATGGAATGTTGCTATTCCACTAGCAACATTCCATGTAGAAGTCGGCCCTTGCAGATCACCAATGTGGCCGCGCAGACTTCTGCTTCTGTGAGTCTGACGTCCTGCACGTACGTGCAGGACATCAGACTCACAGAAACAGAAGCCTGCGCAGCCTTCTACATGGAATGTTGCTAGTGGAATAGCAACATTCCATGTAGAATCTCAAATAGTAGCAACATTCCACGTAGAATCTCCAATAGTATCTATTTTATTTTTGTTACATTTGTACCCTGTGCTTTCCCACTCATGGCAGGCTCAATGCGGCTTACATGGGGCAATGGAGGGTTAAGTGACTTGCCCAGAGTCACAAGGAGCTGCCTGTGCCTGAAGTGGGAATTGAACTCAGTTCCCCAGGACCAGAGTCCACCACCCTAACCACTAGGCCACTCCTCTACTGTTGCTACTATTTGAGATTCTACATGGAATCCATGTAGAAATCAGATCACCAATGTGGCTGCGCAGGCTTCTGTGAGTCTGACGTCCTGCATGTACGTGCAGGACGTCAGACTCACAGAAACAGAAGCCTGCGCAGCCTTCTACATGGAATGTTGCTAGTGGAATAGCAACATTCCATGTAGAATCTGCAATAGTAGCAACATTCCATGTAGAATCTCCAATAGTATCTATTTTATTTTTGTTACATTTGTACCCCGCGCTTTCCCACTCATGGCAGGCTCAATGCGGCAGGCAATGGAGGGTTAAGTGACTTGCCCAGAGTCACAAGGAGCTGCCTGTGCCGGGAATCAAACTCAGTTCCTCAGTTCCCCAGGACCAAAGTCCACCACCCTAACCACTAGGCCACTCCTCCACTCCGATATCTCCCTTCTAAAGTATACATATTGAGATCCTTAAGTCTGTCCCCATACGCTTTATGACAAAGACGGCTGACCATTTTAGTAGCCATCCTGTGGACTGGCTCCGTCCTGTTTAAATCTTTTTGAAGGTGGGGTCTCCAGAATTGTGCACAATATTCTAAATGAGGTCTCACTAGAGTCTTATACAGGGGAATCATCGCCTCCTTTTTCCTACTATTCTTCTTCTCACTATGCACCCAAGCATCCCTCTAGCTTTTGTCATCGCCTTTCCTACCTGTTTGGTCACCTACCCATCTGGTGATCCCCTCCCTGCCTCCCGCCTTGTACCTTTTAAATGTTGGTTTTCCTTCTAGAGGTCGCTGGCAGTGAGCAGCGATGCATATGCACTGTTCATGCCTTCCCACATCCTTCACTCTGATGCTTCCCGCCTATCAGGGTTGCCAGCTGGGAAAAATTTTCCCAGCCCGAAACAGCAGTAAACCCGCCCAAAAACAGCCCGTAGCCAATCCCCGTCTTCCATGTCACCGAACCCTGCCCCCACATTACTAACCCCGCCCCCGCGTCACTAACCCCACCTCCCATGTCACTAAACCCGCCTCCCATGTCACTAGCCCCGCCCCCTACGTCATCCCTGTCGTCAGCCCTGCCCCTGAAAGGCTTCTATTGGTCCAATTTGGACCAATAGAAGCCCCGGAAAAGCTTCTATTGGATCGAATTGGACCAATAGAAGCCCCGGAAAAACCCACCGAACTCACACAGCGGCGACGGGAAAACCGCTCAAAAAACCGCATCCCACGGCCGGCAAAATTTTCCCACCGCCGCTGGCGAAAACCCGCCCAATTGGGCAGTAAAACCGCCCACCTGGCAACCTTGACTCTGATGCTTCCCGCCTATGTGGGAACAGGAAGTTGCATCAGAGTAACCCCAGTCCCACCCCTCTTTTGTGCACAAAAGTTCTTTGCCCCAAAAACTGTACTGTTCCCTTGGGTTTTTGCAGCCTAAATGCATGACCTTGCATTTTTTTAGCATTAAAATTATAATTTGAATGTTTTTAATGTGTGCATATAAAAGTACAAAGAAAACGTTCCCCTCCGTTTTTTTTAAACTTTTTTATTTTTTCTTAAAAACAACACAAAATAACATAGGAATGTTTCAAACGCCTCACAATTCTACAGTTTCAAATTTTACTCCTCCAGGATAACTACTACTACTACTAATAACATTTGTATAGCGCTACCAGGCGTACGCAGCGCTGAACATGAGACACATAGAAACAGTCCCTGCTTAAAGAGCTTACAATCTAGGTAAAAACAGACAGACAAGACTTTTACGGGCAAGGGAATTACTGGTAAAGAGGAACAGGAGAGTAGGAGGGCAAATGAGTAGGATAACCTATAGTGGATAAATCCTTCTTATCTGTTCCCTTCTCCACTACTGCCAACTGCAGACTTCGCGCCTTCTGTCTCGCTGCACCCTACGCCTGGAATAAACTTCCTGAGCCCCTACGTCTTGCCCCATCCTTGGCCACCTTTAAATCTAGACTGAAAGCCCACCTCTTTAACATTGCTTTTGACTCGTAACCACTTGTAACCACTCGCCTCCACCTACCCTCCTCTCCTCCTTCCTCTACACATTAATTGATTTGATTACTTTTTTTTTTGTCTATTAGATTGTAAGCTCTTTGAGCGGGGACTGTCTTTCTTCTATGTTTGTGCAGCGCTGCGTGCGCCTTGTAGCGCTATAAAAATGCTAAATAGTAGTAGTAATCTGTTCCCTTCTCCACTACTGCCAACTCCAGACTTCGCGCCTTCTGTCTCGCTGCACCCTACGCCTGGAATAAACTTCCTGAGCCCCTACGTCTTGCCCCATCCTTGGCCACCTTTAAATCTAGACTGAAAGCCCACCTCTTTAACATTGCTTTTGACTCGTAACCACTTGTAACCACTCGCTACTACTACTACTACTATTTAGCATTTCTATAGCGCTACAAGGCATACGCAGCGCTGCACAAACATAGAAGAAAGACAGTCCCTGCTCAAAGAGCTTACAATCTAATAGACAAAAAATAAATAAAGTAAGCAAATCAAATCAATTAATGTGAACGGGAAGGAAGAGAGGAGGGTAGGTGGAGGCGAGTGGTTACGAGTCAAAAGCAATGTTAAAGAGGTGGGCTTTCAGTCTAGATTTAAAGGTGGCCAAGGATGGGGCAAGACGTAGGGGCTCAGGAAGTTTATTCCAGGCGTAGGGTGCAGCGAGACAAAAGGCGCGAAGTCTGGAGTTGGCAGTAGTGGAGAAGGGAACAGATAAGAAGGATTTATCCATGGAGCGGAGTGCACGGGAAGGGGTGTAGGGAAGGACGAGTGTGGAGAGATACTGGGGAGCAGCAGAGTGAATACATTTATAGGTTAGTAGAAGAAGTTTGAACAGGATGCGAAAACGGATAGGGAGCCAGTGAAGGGTCTTGAGGAGAGGGGTAGTATGAGTAAAGCGACCCTGGCGGAAGATGAGACGGGCAGCAGAGTTTTGAACCGATTGGAGAGGGGAGAGGTGACTAAGTGGGAGGCCAGCAAGAAGCAGATTGCAGTAGTCTAAACGAGAGGTGACAAGGGTGTGGACGAGGGTTTTGGTAGAGTGCTCGGAAAGAAAGGGGCGGATTTTACGGATGTTGTAAAGAAAGAAACGACAGGTCTTGGCGGTCTGCTGGATATGAGCAGAGAAGGAGAGAGAAGAGTCAAAGATGACCCCAAGGTTTCGAGCTGAGGAGACAGGGAGAATGAGAGAGCCATCAACAGAAATAGAAAACGGGGGGAGCGGGGAGGTGGATTTGGGGGGCAAAATGAGAAGCTCGGTTTTGGTCATATTTAATTTCAGGTGGCGTTGAGACATCCAGGCAGCAATGTCAGACAAGCACGCTGAAACTTTGGTTTGGATGCAAGGTGAGATATCAGGGGTAGAAAGGTAGATTTGGGAGTCATCAGCATAGAGATGGTAGGAAAAGCCATGGGATGAGATTAATGAACCAAGGGAAGAAGTGTAGATAGAAAACAGGAGGGGACCAAGAACAGAACCCTGAGGTATGCCGACAGGCAGAGGGATAGAAGTAGAAGAGGATCCACCAGAGTGAACACTAAAGGTGCGGAGGGAGAGGTAGGAAGAGAACAGGAAAGGACAGAGCCCTGGAATCCAAGTGAGGACAGGGTATCGAGAAGTATGCTGTGATCGACAGTGTCAAAAGCAGCGGAAAGATCAAGAAGAATGAGGATGGAATATTGACCTCTGGATTTAGCCTCCACCTACCCTCCTCTCCTCCTTCCTCTACACATTCATTGATTTGATTTGCTTACTTTATTTTTTGTCTATTAGATTGTAAGCTCTTTGAGCAGGGACTGTCTTTCTTCTATGTTTGTGCAGCGCTGCGTACGCCTTGTAGGGCTATAGAAATGCTAAATAGTAGTAGTAGTAGTAGTAGTAGTATAAGCACCTGCATTTCCTGTCTCCCATCAAGAAAGAAAGAAGAAAAGAAAAAGGATTTAGTTTAGAGATAACGTTGACAGAGCTTTACAGGAACTGGCCTGGCCATCATCCAGCTGTTGCAACTCCCTAATTTTCCGGCTGCTGTACTTTCCACGCTACACTGAATTATAATAGAGTGGCACTGTCATTATTCAAATGTCTCCCACAGTTGTGTCCTACAACATCGAATCTGGATTCACCTTACTGACTATGAAAACTGTAGAAGCTAGTCAACACCGTGCTACCAATAAAAACCATCTCATCTTCCCTAGACCTTCCTTAGGAGAAATAAAGTCCAGCATGCCAGCACTTTCTGAGAAGGTGGAAGACACAGGATAAATGGACACACAGGGGTGTAGCCAGACAACAGATTTTGGGTGGGCCTGGGCAAGAAGTGGGTGGGCACCAAGTGCTCTTCCTCCCCTCCCCCCCCCCCCCCCCCCCCACACCATGAAAAAAATATCTCAGCTGGCGGGAAAACACTTCTTTCCACCTTGGCAGTCTGCAGCAGGCATACGCTGAAAACTGAGCATGTGCAGGTGCCAGTGTCATGGAGAGTAGCGTTTTTGTTCCCTCAGGGCAGGGGCGTATCTAGACTTCGCCGGTAGGGGGGTCCAGAGCCGAGGTGAGGGGGCACATTTTAGCCCCCCCGGCGCCGCCGCTGCCATTGCCGCCGCCAGAACCACCTCCAACAACTGTGGCCCACCCGCCTGCCGACCCTCTCTACCGCCCGACGACCCTCTTGACCGCCGATGACCCTCTCGACCCCCCGCCCGCTGTCGCCTACCTTTGCTGGCGCGGGACCCCAACCGTGCAGGACGTCAGACTCAGAAAGAAGAAACCCAAACGAAGGAAGACGACTTCGGCTGGCGGGGGTTGGGGTCCCCCGCCAGCAAAGGACGTTGACGGCAGGTTGGCAGCGGGAGGGGGGATTGCGAGGGTCATCGGTACGGGGGTCCAGGTCCAAATCTACGGGGACCCTGGCCCCCGTGGCCCCATAGCAGATACGCCCCTGCCTCAGGGGGAAGTCTTCAGCTGGCGGAGCTTGGGATCCCCACCAGCTACTGCTAAACATGTGCTACTGATGGGTGGGCCTGAGCCCTAAATGGGCGGGCCCCGGCCCACCCAGGCCCACCTGTGGCTACGCCACTGATGGACAGGCTCATGGCAGATTTCCAGTCTCGTAGCAACGCCAGCCATTCGACCGATGACGCAGTTACATGTTTATTCCAAGACACTAAACCTGCTGGATTTAAGGAGACAGGACTAACTTGGGCAAGTCACTTAACCCTGCATTGGTTCAGGTACAAACTCAGGGGCCCTTTTACTAAGCTAAGTAGAGCGCAGTTAACGCAGAATTTTCAGCGTGGTAGACAGTAGAACATTTGCACGCTAACGTCAACTGAGCTAGAATGGAAGCCTGTGCATTAAAACCACTGCATCAGCTACCTCACCTGAGAGTAGGCTGGGTCAGGGCATGAAACGGGCAGGTGGAGGCAGGGCTGGTTGTGAGAGCTAGCGCATGGGTCTTTGTTAGCAGTCCCCTTCAGCATTTATTTTTATTTTTGTTACATTTGTACCCCGCACTTTCCCACTCATGGCAGGCTCAATGCGGCTTACATGGGGCAATGGAGGGTTAAGTGACTTGCCCAGAGTCACAAGGAGCTGCTTGTGCCTGAAGTGGGAATCGAACTCAGTTCCCCAGGACCAGAGTCCACCACCCTAACCACTAGGCCACTCCTCCACTCATCCCCCCCCCCCCCACCACCGATTTCCTCTATCACACTGCCCAAGTCCAGAATATTACAAGAGCCACCCCTGATCCATTAGCACCCTCCGCACCCCTGATTTACATTATCAGATTTCTTTTGCACTGTAAATCGACATTATTTATTTAGTTATTTAATTTATTTATTTGTAGTATTTGTATCCCACCTTTTCCCACCTATTTGCAGGCTCAATGTGGCTTACGTTTTCCGTAATGGTGATCACCAATTCCGGAAGAGAAATACATATTTAAGGTGAAGGGGACAGAGAGGATTAAGTATACAGTAAAGAAAGTACATTTTCATAATCAGAAATAAAAGGTGTCGGATTAACTTCAATCGTGATAGATTAACTTGAACAATCAGGAAAATGAAACTTTAATCTTGTCGATTGGTATGGACAGTCGGGAAGTACAGAATAATGTTTAAGTGAAGATTCAATGTAAAATTTTAATTAACTAGTATTTAGGATGGATTATTGTAGTATGCTTTATTGACTAGATAAGTTTTCAATAATTTGTGGAAATTATGTCATGTGTTGTTTTTATTGATTTAGGTAATTCGTTCCATATTTGCGTACCTATATTAGCAGACTCCCCCCCCCCCCCACCCACCCAAACAATCCATTCTCCCTGACACACAAACCATGTCCCATCCTGAAAAAGCTCACCCCCTGGCTTACCATTCCCCCACCCCCTAGGACTCACCCTGTGGGACCTTATTTGTGACCACTGTCCTCTAGGTGGCAGTGACTCCCTTTGCTGCTGCTCAGGAAGGCCCTGGAATTCAAAATGGCTCTGACGACCCCTGGCAGTAGCCTCATGGTACCTTCCATGTAAGGGAGAATCATGACCCCCCTAGTGGTAGTAGCATGAGACTAAAGCTAGGGGGCACCATTTTTAGAAATGGTACCAGCCAGGCAGGAGTGACTAGTGCCTGTGACAGCCAAAGGTGCCATGTTCAAATTCCACTGCTGCTCCTTGTGATCTTGGGCAAGTCACCTAACCCTCCATTGCCTCTAAGACAAAAATCAGCTTGTGAGTCTTCCAGGGACAGGAAAATATGCACTGTACCTGAATGTAACTGACCTTGAGCTACTACTAAAGAAAAAAGAGTGATCAAAATCCAAATTAAAAAAAAAAAAATACTCCTTCCCATTGGATCACCAGGTGCAGGCTGTAGGCCTCTGAGGGCAGGGGATGTTGGGTGATGATTTGGGAGTGGGGTTGAGGATCAGGTACGGTTGCCAACTGAACGGCCCTTTAAATAGCAGCCCAAGAGCACTGGGCCACAACCTTTAGACCTAAAGTTTCCAGGTCACTGGAATAACACTACTTGTGAGCTGGTTCACAAGAAGCATTATTCAGTTTCCACAGGAGTGAGCAACCTGTGGTATTGAGGTACCATACGCTGGGTTATTCAAGGTGCGGTATAAGCTCTCCCTTTACCGCATCTTGAAAACTTACCCCCTAAGGTAAAGATCTACTCTCTTTTATTCCAATACTAGCCGTTGAGCCCGTGAAAACGGGCTACTTTTGGAATGGAGGGGGGTTCTGACCCCCCCGGAGTCGCCGCCTCCACCCGGCCCGAGCAGCACTGTAAACTTACATCAGCACGCAGCAGCAGGCACATCAGCAAAGCTGCCGTCCGGGCGGGCTTCCTTCTCTGCCTGTGTCCCGCCCTCGTGTGACGTAACGTCATCGAGGGCGGGACAAAGGCAGAGAAGGAAGCCCGACAGCAGCTTTGCTGATGTGCCTGCTGCTGCGTGCTGATGTAAGTTCACAGAGCTCGGGCCAGATGGAGGGGCGGCGGCGACCTTGGGGGAGGGGGAGCGGTTCCGACATCTGCAGCATGCCAGTAGAGACTTCCCTCTCTGTCCCGCCCCCATCATCACATATTGAAGCGGAGGCGGGGCAGAGAGGGAAGTCTCTACTGCGCATTTGCAAGTGAGTACAGTCACTTATATGTTTATATGTTTGATTTTCAGTTAAAGAGCCAGATGTTGTTTCATCAGTGTAAAGTAATTAAGGAGTCTTTTTACCAAGATGCAGTAAAAAGGGCCCTGCAATAGTGGCAGGGGCTGTTTTTACTGCAGCGAGCGAAAAACCCCTAAAAATAAAATGGCCACGCGGTTAGATTATTATTATTATTAGCATTTGTATAGCGCTACCAGACGCACGCAGCGCTGAACACCTGATACAAAGAGAGAGTCCCTGCCCCTTCCTCCCTTCTCACCCATTACTTCCCTCACCCGTAACTGTCTTGTCTGTCTGTATTATTTAGATTGTAAGCTCTTTTGAGCAGGGACTCTCTCTTTGTATCAGGTGTTCACCTGATACAAAGAGAGAGTCCCTGCTCAAAAGAGCTTACAATCTAAATAATACAGACAGACAAGACAGTTACGGGTGAGGGAAGTAATGGGTGAGAAGGGAGGAAGGGACAAGGGGAGGGCAATTGCAGCGCTGAACACCTGACACAAAGAGAGAGTCCCTGCTCAAAAGAGCTTACAATCTAAATAATACAGACAGACAAGACAGTTACGGGTGAGGGAAGTAATGGGTGAGAAGGGAGGAAGGGACAAGGGAAGGGCAATTGCAGCGCTGAACACCTGATACAAAGAGAGAGTCCCTGCTCAAAAGAGCTTACAATCTAAATAATACAGACAGACAAGACAGTTACGGGTGAGGGAAGTAATGGGTGAGAAGGGAGGAAGGGACAAGGGGAGGGCAATTGCAGCGCTGAACACCTGATAAAAAGAGAGAGTCCCTGCTCAAAAGAGCTTACAATCTAAATAATACCGACAGACAAGATAGTTACGGGTGAGGGAATTAATGGGAGCTAAAAAGCAGCAGTGAAAAGGTGGGTTTTCAGCATAGATTTGAAAAGAGGTAGAGATGGAGCTGGACGTATAGATTACTCTTACCATATGACCATTTGGTGAGAAGAACTTACCGCCACCCACTAAGGTGGCAGTAAAGTATCCCATGGTAACCCGCCAGTGCTGCGGGGGACAGGACAGTAAAGTTAGAGTGAAAATAAAAGTCCTGTCCAAGGGGTGGAGGCTGTTCAAAACTAAGACCCAGGTTCCCTATAAAGTGGGCTCAGTTGAAGAGTGATTTGCTGAACTGTTTACTTAAAGTAGTCTGTGCTGACATGATTAGAGAATACTGAAGGAAGAATAATTTGCCTAAGAAGTGGCTAATGTGCATATTGTGAGGAAGCATGCAAGTACAATGTTGTGTCCCCCATAAAAGGTGCCTTGAGGGTATGCTACAAGTGTTCAGAACTTGCAACCTATGACTAAGGAAAACCTCACAAGGAAGGAGTCAGAAACAAGGTGACTAATAACTGAGGGACAGTCACCCTGAGTGAACGGAGGATCCCTATATCTAAGACTGAAGATATAAAAGGTCTGTAGTTATAAGCTGTTTCCGGGTTTTTCCTTGAAGCAAAGCTTTTGTGGCTCTTCTGTACATATCCTGAGTGAGGTCAGAGGCTTTAATTGAAGGGCAGAAGTCCTAGGTTGCTTGAGGTCTCTACAGAAACTGTTGTCAGAGCATTCCCACTGTGAACTAGAGAACTCTCAGCAAGTCATTGACTATCTGAGGTGGTCAGCTCCCAAGCATAATGTCGAGAGATAGAAGATTGGATGGAGAGGGCCCTTGGCTACGAGGGGCTTATCACAATAGACTTAAATTTCTGGGTGAAATATGGAATATGCAGAGAGGCTCGACACACTACTAAATTTGGTAGCGTCCATCTAGGCTACGCTTTTGTTGGTGTAAATCCTGATGCCTAAATTAGATGCAGATCGGGTGTATTCTATAATAATGCACACAGATTTTAGAATCGCCCACACCATGCCCATGGCCATGCCCCCTTTCAATTATGCGACTTAGAATTTAGATGCACCAAGTTATGGAATGCACTTAGCGAGTTGTGCTTGTAAATCTCAATTAGTGCCATTTAGTGCTGATAATTGCTCATTAACATTCAATTAACAGTGCTGATTAGCTAGTTAAACAATTAAGTTATGCGCATTGTTATAGAATACGCTTTGGTTTCCATATACAGTGGGGGAAATAAGTATTTGATCCCTTGCTGATTTTGTAAGTTTGCCCACTGACAAAGACATGAGCATAATTGAAGGGTAGGTTATTGGTAACAGTGAGAGATAGCACATCACAAATTAAATCCGGAAAATCATATTGTGGAAAGTATATGAATTTATTTGCATTCTGCAGAGGGAAATAAGTATTTAATCCCTCTGGCAAACAAGACCTAATACTTGGTGGCAAAACCCTTGTTGGCAAGCACAGCGGTCAGACGTCTTCTGTAGTTGATGATGAGGTTTGCACACATGTCAGGAGGAATTTTGGTCCACTCCTCTTTGCAGATCATCTCTAAATCATTAAGAGTTCTGGGCTGTCGCTTGGCAACTCGCAGCTTCAGCTCCCTCCATAAGTTTTCAATGGGATTAAGGTCTGGTGACTGGCTAGGCCACTCCATGACCCTAATGTGCTTCTTCCTGAGCCACTCCTTTGTTGCCTTGGCTGTATGTTTTGGGTCATTGTCGTGCTGGAAGACCCAGCCACGACCCATTTTTAAGGCCCTGGCGGAGGGAAGGAGGTTGTCACTCAGAATTGTACGGTACATGGCCCCATCCATTCTCCCATTGATGCGGTGAAGTAGTCCTGTGCCCTTAGCAGAGAAACACCCCCAAAACATAACATTTCCACCTCCATGCTTGACAGTGGGGACGGTGTTCTTTGGGTCATAGGCAGCATTTCTCTTCCTCCAAACACGGCGAGTTGAGTTCATGCCAAAGAGCTCAATTTTTGTCTCATCTGACCACAGCACCTTCTCCCAATCACTCTCGGCATCATCCAGGTGTTCACTGGCAAACTTCAGACGGGCCGTCACATGTGCCTTCCGGAGCAGGGGGACCTTGCGGGCACTGCAGGATTGCAATCCGTTATGTCGTAATGTGTTACCAATGGTTTTCGTGGTGACAGTGGTCCCAGCTGCCTTGAGATCATTGACAAGTTCCCCCCTTGTAGTTGTAGGCTGATTTCTAACCTTCCTCATGATCAAGGATACCCCACGAGGTGAGATTTTGCGTGGAGCCCCAGATCTTTGTCGATTGACAGTCATTTTGTACTTCTTCCATTTTCTTACTATGGCACCAACAGTTGTCTCCTTCTCGCCCAGCGTCTTACTGATGGTTTTGTAGCCCATTCCAGCCTTGTGCAGGTGTATGATCTTGTCCCTGACATCCATAGACAGCTCCTTGCTCTTGGCCATTTTGTAGAGGTTAGAGTCTGACTGATTCACTGAGTCTGTGGACAGGTGTCTTTCATACAGGTGACCATTGCCGACAGCTGTCTGTCATGCAGGTAACGAGTTGATTTGGAGCATCTACCTGGTCTGTAGGGGCCAGATCTCTTACTGGTTGGTGGGGGATCAAATACTTATTTCCCTCTGCAGAATGCAAATAAATTCATATACTTTCCACAATGTGATTTTCCGGATTTAATTTGTGATGTGCTATCTCTCACTGTTACCAATAACCTACCCTTCAATTATGGGCTGCTCATGTCTTTGTCAGTGGGCAAACTTACAAAATCAGCAAGGGATCAAATACTTATTTCCCCCACTGTATAGAATCCAGGGGTTACCGTGCTTCCTGCATTTAACTTTGGGTCCAAGGACTTACGCCTGCCAAAACCCGGTGTAAATCCTGTTGCCCAATTGATGGCAGTTGGGCGTGAAAATCCAAGTGTTGTATAACATCGTGCCTAATTTCTAGGAGCTCCCCTGACCTGCTCACGCCCCTCCCATGGCCACGTCCCCTTTTGAGCTGCACTCTATGAAATTTAGGTACACATTATAGAACAGGGTGCAGGGCAGATCCATGTGTAACGCCAAATGAATGCCAATTAACATCGATTATTGACTGTGAACACCTCATGAATTAATTAGTTTGCGCATGGATCTGGGATCCATACCCAAATTTGTGCAACCAACTTTGGGTGACCTATATAAAATACATGTGTGTGTGTGTGTGTGTGGTAATGGTGGTGGTGGTGGTGGGTTTGAAACCACAGCCTCTGTTGCCCACAGCAATCTTTCTCTTCTTCTTCTAGACAGTCGGAGTCATTGGAGCCGACTCTGTGGGTGCTGTAGGTGCTTGAGCACCTCCAATATTGAGAAAATTCCTTGTATGTGTCCAGGGAGGGGTTATTTCCATTGGGCTTAGCACCCCCAATAATTTTGAAAAGTTGGCTCCTATGGTCGGAGTTGACAAGCATTTCTTCTTACCTGCCTTTTTCTCCTCTGCTGGTTCCCTTTGCAGTCAGAACCACATGGAGCCCCCCTTGTGACACTTTTTAAAAATTCATTTACATTACAGCTTGGAGAAAAGATGGCTGAGGGGGGAGGTATGATAGAGGTCTATAAAAGAATGAGTGGAGTGGAACGGGTAGACGTGAATCGCTTATTTACTCTTTCCAAAAATATTAGGACTAGGGGGCACGCAGTGAAGCTACAAAATAGTAAATTTAAAACAAATCGGAGAAAATATTTCTTCACCCAGCGTGTGATTAAACTCTAGAAGTCGTTGACAGAGAATGTAGTAAAAGCGGTTAGCTTAGCGGGGTTTTAAAAAGGTTTGGATGGCTTCCTAAAGCAAGTGGAGGAGTGGCCTAGTGGTTAGGGTGGTGGACTTTGGTTCTGAGGAACTGAGTTCAATTCCCGCTTCAGGCACAGGCAGCTCCCTGTGACTCTGGGCAAGTCACCTAACCCTCCATTGGCCCATGTAAGCCGCATTGAGCCTGCCATGAGTGGGAAAGCGCAGCGTAGAAATGTAACAACACCAAAAAAAAAGTCCATAGACCATTATTAAAATGGAGTTGGGGAAAATCCACTGCTTATTTCTAGAATAAGCAGCATAAAATGTGTCATACTGTTTTGGGATCTTGCCAGGTATTTGTAACCTGGATTGACCACTGTTGGAAATAGGATGCAGGGCTTGATGGACCTTTGGTCTGTACCAGTATGACAATACTTATGTAAAGGGGGGGGGGGGCAACATATTTGTTCGCCTATGGCCCAACAAATTGTTAATCCTGCCTTGGTAATAAGCTGTCACACAAGATCAATATACATTTTCAATTCACCCACAGCTAGAAAGCTCTTTCTGAAGGAAATTTTCTTCTCATGTATGTGCAAAATCTTCCACACATCCAGGGGTGGAAGTGGCCAACTTCTAACGCGTTCTATTTTCCTTGTGAAAACCAAGTTCTTAATATTTTAATGGCAATGCATCCATATTTAATAACATTTTGACTTTTGTAATTGAAGATTCAGCAGTAAGCACCACAGGCAGCGCTTAGCGATGATAGGAAAACAAGCTTGGTTATTATCAGATGTTTAATAAACGGGAAACAAAATTGACAAAAGAAAAGACAGCACAGGAAAAGCATCCAGCATTATGTCTAGTCTGCATGCCAAGCTCATTAATGAGAACGGCTCACTCTGGGCCCCATTTATCACTGGAGCGCTGGCACATTAGACAGATCCTGGGGCCTTCAGCCTAATCAGAATGGATGATTCTACCTTGGAGAAAAGATGCGGCTGTTACTTCGTCCATAAGTGCAACTGTAATGATTATTTATTGCTCGTTTCTTTCTGACAAATGGGGTATTTCCACCAAAAATGCCCTATCAGGGTAAAGAAAAAAACGGTTCTCATTCTTGGGTTGCCAATTTGGCATACACCACTGCATAGAGAAAGGCGTTTCTCAACCCCCAGCTACATAAACTTTGATTAAAGTGTTCTGAGAAGGGTTAGAGAAAGTGTTACTACATCGATTGCATAGGCTGAGTTGGTGGCTCCTGTTGACCCAGAGTGATTGCAGTCCATGCTGAGCATAGAGACAAAAGAAAAATTTTGGCTGTGATGGCTTTCAGATTAATTTTTTACTCAGTCACCAAAGTGCATTCATTAGTCATTGTGGGGCCCTTTTACTAAGCCGCGTGGAGGGGCATAATCGAATGGCGCCAGCCATTTATATAGCCGGCGCCGCAAAGGGCGGTCCTGAACCGTATTATCGAAAAATATGGCCGGCCATCTTTCATTTCGATGATACGGTTGGGGCCGGCCAAATGTCAGAGATAGCTGGCATCAGTTTTCGCCGATAATGGAAACCGATGCCGGCCATTTCAAACCCGGCCAAATCCACGGCATTTGGTCATGGGAGGGGCCAGCATTTGTAGTGCACTGGTCCCCTTCACATGCCAGGACACCAACCGGGCACCCTAGGGGCAGGGCCGGTCTTAGGCAGAGGCGACAGAGGTAGCCGCATAGGGCCCCGCCCTTGGGGGGGCCCCGCGCAGCGCGCCTCAACTCTGCCTCACTCCGACCGACCCCCGCTCGGACAACCGCATCATGATCCCGCTCGGCCGCCGCCACTCCGCTCCCGCCACGTTGCGGCAAGGTGCCCAACCCCCGCTGAGCCCACCATCAGCAGCCTCCCGCCTCCCCGGACCCCGACAGTTGCACCAACGGCCCCGACAGACAGTTGCAGCGCCAGAGCGACGGCCCCGGCTCCGGACAGAGAGTTGCAGTGACGGCTCACCCCAGCGTTTCACTTCCCGCTCAATGTCCCGCCTTCTGATGAGGTATTTCCTGTTTGGCGGGCGGGAGTCACTGAGCGGGAAAGCTGTCTGGAGCTTGGTCGGAGGTGAGCCGGTGTGCGAGTGAGTGGGACTTAAAAATAAATAAAGACAGTCAAGTGGAGCTGGAGCAAGTTTGTGCCACTGCAATTCAAAGGCAAGCCAGGTATGATGTTAGCTTTTCTTATAAGGAAGAAGGAAGCTTCAAACCCCTTTTTTGCCATTTTAAAGGTAAATACTATTGCAGTAGTCTATTATTCTCCCATCAGTGATTAAGTCAAAATTCAGTGTTTTATGAAGGGCAGTGACAGGAAAAGATCAAGAGGTTAGCTAAAGTGGTGCGTGTATGTGAGGGGTGGGGACAGGGGCAAGTGGAGAGGGCTAGTAGTGTCAGACTTTACTGTTAATTTGCCCAAAGTTATTGAAAACCTAAAGAATCCCAAGTGGGCAGACTAAAAATTGTCCATCTAAAGGTACTTATCTTGCTAAGCTGACCAGATCATGTGTATTTAGGAGAATTTGAGTTTCCAAAGCAAATAGCATTGTAGCCTCAAGAAAGAGGGGCATTTCTCTATGCATGTTCAGCTTAGGAGAGGAAAAGAGCACATATAAAATCCATTTCCAAGGAACCTTTTTAAATTAAAAAAAAATAGGGAAATGTGAAAGTACTGGATCTTTTCTTAGTATTTTTCCTTTATTCTCCTTTGTTATGAGAATTGGAACTACTAATTGTAGTGGACTTGAACAGAATTTCTGGGGAGGGGGGGGGTTCATGATAGCATTGGGCTTATTATTTCAATCAGTTTTTTTGTACAAGTTGTACAAGTTTAGCTTCATTTGTCTTTATTTGAAATTTCATAAATAAAAATTTTTCTAAAAATGGAATAATCTTATCAATGGGGTGGAGCTAGGGTGGGGCAGGGCTAGGGTGGGGAGGGGCTAGGATGGGGCCCCACCAAATTGGTCTGCACAGGGCCCCGCACTTGCTAAGACCAGCCCTGCCTAGGGGGCACTGCAGTGGACTTCAAAAATTGGTCCCAGGTGCATAGCTCCCTTACCTTGGGTGCTGATCCCCCCCAAATCCCTCCCAAAACCCACTCCCCACAACTCTACACCATTACCATAGCCCTTATGGGTGAAGGGGGGTACCTACATGTGGGTACAGTGGGTTTGGGGGGGTTGGAGGACTCACATTTACCACCACAAGTGTAACAGGTGGGGGGGATGGGCCTGGGTCCACCTGCCTCAAGTGCACTGCACCCACAAAAAACTGCTCCAGGGACCAGCATACTGCTGTCATGGAACTGGATATGACATTCCAGGCTGGCATACAGGCTGGCAAAAAAGGTTTTTTTTGGGGGGGGGGGGGGGGGGGCGGGGATTGGTGACCACTGGGGGAGTAAGGGGAGGTCATGCCTGATTCCCTCCGGTGGTCATCTGGTGAATTGGGACACTTTTTTGAGACTTGGTCCTAAAAATAAATGGACCAAGTGAAGTCGGTGAAATGCTCCTCAGAGCCGGCCTTCTTTCTTCCATTATCAGCTGAAGCCGGCCATGTCTTAACAACGCCAACACAGCACGTTCAAAGTATTACCTTTGTAAAAGGAGAGGTAAGGAAATTAGGGGGGAAAAAAAACCTAAAGTGACCTAACAACAAGGTGTGGTAAGGCATTTTGACAGCACTTATGCCTGCTTTGGGGGTTAGGAGTCTCCAAAGCACATTTAATTACACGTTTGTGCCCGTGATTGGGAAGCACCTAACCATGGAAGCAGGGGAAGGGAATCTATGTGATACCTAGATTTAGGCAGCTACAGGGCAACTAATTTTTTTTTTATTTGTTGCATTTGTATCCCACGTTTTCCCACCTCTTTGCAGGCTCAATGTGGCTTATAATACATCATGAGTAACAGAAGTACATGAGAAAGTATACATTTAGTGATAACTGAAGGATTTTGGGTAGCATGATAATGATAAAACATGATAGTGTATTAACAAGCAAGCATATTAAGAAGTATTTAAGAAATATATAAGAGTTATATAAGAAAATATACATTTAGTAGTAGCTAAAGGATCTTGGGTACCACAATAGTGAGAAAACATGGTAGTGTTTTGGCAGGTAGACATAGTAGAGGCAGTTTTGGATGTGCGTATAGGAGTTTATATTTGTTGACCATTGTTGTATGCCTTATTAAAGAGATGAGTCTTCAGTAGAACTCGGAAGTTAGCTAATTCATAGGTCGTTTTTAATTTGCGCTGCAAATTTCCCACTTTATGTGCCTACTTTCCTTTATAGGATACTAACATAGCCAGGTACATATGTACATATAGAATTTTTTATTACATTTGTACCCCGCGCATTCCCACTCATGGCAGGCTCAATGCAGCTTACATGGGGCAATGGAGGGTTAAGTGACTTGCCCAGAGTCACAAGGAGCTGCCTGTGCCTGAAGTGGGAATCCAACTCAGTTCCTCAGTTCCCCAGGACCAAAGTCCACCACCCTAACCACTAGGCCACTCCTCCACTGTTGCTACTATTTGAGATTCTACATGGAATGTTGCTATTAGCAACATTCCATGTAGAAGTCGGCCCTTGCAGATCAGCAATGTGGCCGCGCAGGCTTCTGCTTCTGTGAGTCTGACGTCCTGCACGTACGTGCAGGACGTCAGACTCACAGAAACAGAAGCCTGCGCAGCCTTCGCTTTCCCACTCATGGCAGGCTCAATGCAGCTTACATGGGGCAATGGAGGGTTAAGTGACTTGCCCAGAGTCACACCAATGTGGCCGCGCAGGCTTCTGCTTCTGTGAGTCTGACGTCCTGTACATACGTGCAGGACGTCAGACTCACAGAAACAGAAGCCTGTGCAGCCTTCTACATGGAATGTTGCTAGTGGAATAGCAACATTCCATGTAGAATCTCCAATAGTATCTATTTTATTTTTGTTACATTGGTACCCCGCGCTTTCATACTCATGGCAGGCTCAATGCGGCTTACATGGGGCAATGGAGGGTTAAGTGACTTGCCCAGAGTCACAAGGAGCTGCCTGTGCCTGAAGTGGGAATCAAACTCAGTTCCTCAGTATGCACATACAGAATACTAGTATTGTCATGAAATGCCACACCCACCCAGGGTTAAACCTGCGGCCACCTGGATTGTCTGTCCTCAGCACTGCTCAGGCCCACCTGCACCTGTGCACGTGCTCTACACTGCACCCTCCTCCCATCAACTGGGTCCCACTGGCCTCTGGGCGAGTATCCTACTCTCAAGTTACTCCCCAGTGATTTCTAGGACAACACTCCCAGGGGTCCCACACAGGGGCGTAGCCAGGCACCCAATTTTGGGTGGGCCTGGACCCAACATGGGTGGGCAGAAGAACTCCGTCCTGTCCCACAAGTGATTTGGTCTCTCCCTCTCTCGCCTGGATGCCATATGGTCTCTCAAATATCCCCCTCCCCTGCATACCTTTTAAGTAGCAGATTGTCACCGGCAGTGAGTAGCAACTAATACACACTGCTCATGTTGGCCCCACAGCCTTCCCTCTGATGCAACTTCCTGTTTCCATATAGGCGGGAATACATCAGAGGGAAGGCTGTGGGGCCAGTGTGAGCAGTATATATCAGTCTCTGCTCACTGCAGGTGAAGATCTGCTATTTACAAGGTATGCAGGAGGGACAGTTGTTGGGAGTTTTTGGCTGGTGGGGCTTGGGGATCCCAGCCAGCCACATCATAGGTGTGCTGCTGCTGGGTGGGTTTGAACCCAAAATGGGCGAGCCTAGGCCCACCCAGGCCCACCCTTGGCTATGCCACTGTTCCCACAGTTCCTAGAAAGCACTCACAGACTCAAAACACAAAGCACCAGGATTCATAGTCAGTCCAAGACAACAAAGATAATAAACTAATTAGTTTATTATCAAAGAAATAGAACAGTGGACAATATAAAAAAAAGGGGGGGGGGGAACAACAAGCGATAACAGGTAACTGAATATGATTCAATATTAAAATTATCTAAACACTTTGCTACTACCTAGGTAGCACCTGGGGAGTTTCCGGAAAATACTGCTCACAGTTCTTGAACAGGGCCTCAGGGCACAGAAATTTACCCTCAGCTAGTGTTGCCAGGTGGAAAATTTTTCCCCCACCTAATCCAGCGTAAAAACAGGCCAAAACCCGCCCAAACTCAAACCCCGCCCCTGACACCCCCACCCCCGCGTCATCACCCCCGCCGTCATCAACCCCGCCTCCCCCGTCACCGGCCCCGCCTCCCCCGTCACCGGCCCCGCCTCCCACGTCATCGGCCCCGCCTCCCACGTCATCGGCCCCGCCCAAAACGTCACTAACCCCGCCCAAAACGTCACTAACCCCGCCCCCCGCGCCCGAAAAAACCGCCCGAAAAACCGCGGAAAAGAAAAAAAAGAAGCCCAAAAAACCGCGACCCGCCGCGGGCAAAAATTTCCCGCGGCGGGTCGCGGAAAACCGCCCACCTGGCAACACTGCCCTCAGCACTTCCTATCTCAGACTGAGGAAAAAGTACCTGCTGGCTGGATTTGAACTCCAGGGCCAATTGGAGCCCAGAGAACAAAATTTGAAAAAATCTGGCCAATGGCACTGCAGACTACCTTCCCAAAGGGCTTAAACTGGCCCCCGCTCCCACCGAGGTCTGGCTACGCCCCTGCTGAGACCCATCACCAACAAACACCACCCGGCACTTACTCTCCCACCAACAACAAACAATGTAATCACACACAGCAGCAGCAGCAGCACATACCAATCACTCGCTCACTAACAGCAAACACTTGTGCCACACCCACTAAGCACTCACTCTCTCAGCACCAACCAACAGTCCTCAAACACAGGACAAACAGAGCAATACGTTTGGGAAGCTTGCCAGGTGCCCTTGGCCTGGATTGGCCGCTGTCGTGGACAGGATGCTGGGTTCGATGGACCCTTGGTCTTTTCCCAGTGTGGCATTACTTATGTACTTATGTCCTCTACTTGGCTCACTTTTATTACATAGAGCAGTGATTTAACCTATTGTGATGTCATAGTGGCTCATTCCACCAATAAGAGCCAACCTCATTAGTGATGTCATAATGGCTTGATTGTATAGAATGTTTGTACGTTTGGGAAGCTTGCCAGGTGCCCTTGGCTTGGATTGGCCGCTGTTGTTGACAGGATGCTGGGCTCGATGGACCCTTGGTCTTTTCCCAGTGTGGCATTACTTATGTACAATAAGGATAGCTAGAAGCAGTGGCGTACCAAGGGGGGGCCGTGGGGGCGGTCCGCCCTGGGTGCACGCCACTGGGGGGGGGGGGGGGGTGCCGCGCGCCTGTCAGCGTCGTTCCGGGGCAGAGGGAGCATGGAAACGAACGACGCTGACCGGTGCACGGCAACCCCCCCAGCGGCGTGCACCCGGGGGGGTTCTTTCGCTGAGGTGGGGGTGTCCTTTCACCAGGGGGGGTCGCGCTGCACCGGGGGGGGGGGGGCACTGCACCCGGGGGGCAGGGCACATCGGCAATCCGCCCCGGGTGTCAGCCCCTCTAGGAACGTCACTGGATAGAAGCCAAACTGGTAAGGAGATGTGTGAGCTTGGGGACAGTGAGAGTAGGGGGGGAGGGGGCAAACTACAGAGGAAGGGGTAGTTGTGGCTGGGGGTGCTAGTGGGGGTGGGCAAGGAGCTGAGGAGGTGAGACACAGAGGAGGCAAGTCAGGGAATGTAAGGGTGACAAGGTTCAGACTGGCAAACAGACAGAAAGTAATATAGCACTCAGCAACTGTTGACTTTCTATCAAACTATCACTTCCTCCACTCTCCAACTCCACAAATTCGCAAATGGGTCTACAGACAGCTTTGCTCTTACCCTAGATGCTTTTATATCAGGTCTAATTCTGTACATTTTTCTTCTCGTCACTGGGAAAATGTTTTGCTATCCATTATAGAAACATAGAAACATGACGGCAGATAAAGGCCATATGACCCATCCAGTCTGCCCATCCTCTGTAACCCCTAATTCTTCCTGTTCCTAAGCGACCCCACATGCTTATCCCATGAACAGTCCTCGACTCCACCACCTCCACCGGGAGGCCATTCCACGCCTCCACCACCCTTTCTGTGAAATAATACTTCCTTAGGTTACTCCTAAGCCTATTCCCTCTTAACTTTATCGTATGCCCCCTCATTCCAGAGCTCTCCTTCATTTGGAAAGGTTCTCTTCCTGTACATAAATGCCCTTGAGATATTTAAATGTTTCTATCATGTCTCCTCTCTCCCTCCTCTCTTCCAGCGTATACATGTTGAGGTTCATAAGCCTGTGCCTATAATTTTTGCATTCAAGACCGCTTACTAATTTCGTAGCCGCCCTCTGGACCGACTCCATCCTGTTTATATCTTTCTGTAGGTGCGGTCTCCAGAACTGCACGCAGTACTCCAAATGAGGCCTCACCAGAGACTTATACAACGGCACTATCACCTCCTTTTTCCTGCTGGTCATGCCTCTCTTTACGCACCCAAGCATCCTTCTGGCTTTGGCCGTCGCTTTTTCTACCTGTTTGAAAGCTTTAAGGTCGTCAGACACAATCACCCCCAAGTCCCGCTCTTCCTTCGCACACTGAAGCACTTCTCCCCCTACACTGTACAGTTCCCTCGGATTTTTGTGACCCAAGTACATGACCCTGCATTTTTTGGGATTAAACCTTAGTTGCCAAATAGCGGTCCATTCCTCTAGCCTCGCTAGGTCCTTCCTCATGTCATTCACACCCTCCAGGGTGTCCACCCTGTTTCAGAGTTTAGTATCATCCTCAAAGAGGCAAACCTTACCAGACAGCCCTTCCGCAATATTGCTCTCAAAGACATTGGAGATGTTCATTCTGTAAGACCGCCCATATCATGCCCACATCATGCCTCTGAAATGCCCCCCCCCCCCCCCCCTGGAGACGTCCTGATCTGAATATACTAGCGATTTGCACAATTTTTTGTTCTTTTGTTTGATTGTACACTTTAGATGTTTTTCAGCTAGAAATACGCCCATCTGCTTTTTGTGCCATTTTTTGGACGTTTTTCTGTTTTGAAAATGAGCCTCATGGAGGCATATTTTCAAAGCACTTAGCCTTCCAAAGTTCCATAGGTTTCTATGGAACTTTGGAAGGCTAAGTGCTTTGAAAATGAGCCCGATAGTCTACTCAAAAGTTACACTGTAGATGCCAAAAGATGGGGAAGGAGGATGTCAAGAAAGTCAGAGGTGGTCCATAGGTGTGGTAATTTTGGATTTGCCTTTTATTAATTTCTCTTGTATACTTTGCACATCACTGTTATGCAGGAATAACCTCGTCAAAAAAATCAATTTTTTAAGAGTTAGCGAAGTCCGGATCACAGTAGTGAGACAATTCCTTGTTTGCGAATATATTTTTATTATTAACTTGGGAACTTCTTTACTGAACTAGAGTAGGGTTTTGGGAACTTCTTTACTGAACTAGAGTAGGGTATCTCAAAGTCCTGATGTTCAGTTATTGCTCAACTGAATGGAACATCCCGCTTTGTCCAGCTGTGAGCTCAAGAAAGGTTTTAGTAACTTGAGTAGCTCGTTGAAAGTTCACTGATGATGTTTTGGTTGAAAACGATATCTGAATAAAAAGAAATATTTTCCTTTTTTAAATTTTATATGTTTATGACCGAAATCTGCTTTCTGCAAATGATAGTCCCCTTGGGAAAAGTCAGTCTTGTCCAAGAAAATGCTTTTGAACTGATTGGAAGCGACTGTTGTCAGCTTGGGACGTCTGACTTGGGTCAGTTTTCTGGCATCGGAACCATGAGTCACAGTTTGGTTTTCTATTGTAATGATGCATTATGTTATTATATGATGACTAGATGCCAAGATATATGAAGGACAAAAGACAATGGCTTTTGGACACAGAGCAAACAATGTTGCAGGTGTTCAAGAAGCTGAAGACTATCCAATTCAATGAAACCAAAGCTGCAGGTGATGCAAGCTGGGCTTCAGCCAGTCATAAGTAAAACATTGATTTATTCACTATCTGAATAAAATTAGATCTATACTACTACCACTATAAATCACTTCTATAGCGCTACCAGTCATACGCAGTGCTTTACAATCGAACATGAAGAAGACAGTCCCTGCTCAAAAGAGCTTACAATCTAAATCAGGACAAACAGACAGGACCAAAAAGGATAAGGGAAGGACACATAAGGATAAGATAAAAGTTACAAGTCAGGAGTTGAAAGCAGCATCAAACAGGTAGGCCTTTAGCCCGGATTTGAAGGTGGCCAGGGATGGAGCTAGACGTAATGGCTCAGGAAGCCTATTCCAGGCATAAGGTGCGGCGAGATAGAAGGAGTGGAGTCTGGACTTAGCGATGGAGGAGAAGGGTGCAATTAGGAGAGATTTGCCTAGTGAACGGAGTTCTAGGGAAGGAGTGTAGGGAGAGATGAGGGTGGAGAGGTAGTGAGGGGCTGCAGAGTGAATGCACTTATAGGTCAACAAGAGGAGCTTGAATTGTATACGGAAACGGGAGCCAGTGAAGTGATTTCAGGAGAGGGCTGATATGGGCATAACGACTTTGGCGAAAAATTAGACTATCAACCCTTCTACCATGTGCTTCTCCGATTCTTCTGTAATTTAACAAGTGGATTGCAACTTTTTGAACTTAGGTCATTCATGATTAGAACAAGGCTCTTTGACAGGCTTGCGCAAGTTTAGTCTGCGTATTCATTAGGGGTATCCTGAAAACTTGGCCTGTTTGAAGCCCTTGAGGACTGAGCTTGGATAATCCTGCTTTTTATGGTCAGTGCAAGCATGATATAGGTTTCCCCAAGGACTGTGCATTGCCATACAGAGAGCTGCACAGGGACAGAAATTTCACCCATCTCTGCCTGTCCATAGTGGAATCTAACCCATACCCACCCGTACCCAATAAGATCCATTCCATCCCCACAATTAATCTCCTCTATCCCCACATGAACTCGTGAGCTGTCGATGCTATTAATTATTTGCTCACAGCCCTCTGTTTCCTCCCAATCCGAACAGCCTCTCGTGGTTTTTTGGATGGTATTCACTATTCAAACAATGAGTGTTCCAAGCCTGGTGTTCCGGCTACCTTTCTGGGCTTTCCAAGTACCATTCTGGTGCTCCAACTGCTTCTCTCTGTACGTTCCAAGCCTAATTCTGGAGTCATCATCGATTTTGACTACACTCCTGATGGAATCCCACAGCAACTTCTTCCATCCCCGCAGGAATCCATACCTGTGAGAATTCCATGGGTTCGGCAGGATTTCCGCAATCTCCAATCCCTTGCAGCTAATCTGTTGCCACATGCAGTAGGTCTCCATTCAAGGTGTCTGCCTGTACTGTTCACATGATGTTCTCTCTATGGGAGTGATTTTATAAAATGAATACTAAAAAGTATTGCAGAGCAAAAATAACATGAAACCAATCCTAAATAATTTGCCCTAAACCATAATTTTAGCCCAAGCCAAAAAACAGGAAAATACAGCTGGGCTTCTACAAAATATCCAGCCGGGTACAGCTCCAAAAGTAGATCAACTGTGACACAATGCCCAGTTGTTGAGGTGACCACTCGGGTGGATAAATATAATCCTACCACTTTAAATACTCCTAACCTCTCTTTACCAATCTCAGATAGTTTGAAACTTCTAGGGATCACAATTGATCGACATTTAACAATGGAAACTCAAGTAACCAACACCATAAAGAAAATGTTTTATTCAATGTGGAGACTCAAACGAATAAAACCTTTCTTCCCTCGCCAAGTCTTCCGCAATCTGATACAATCTATGGTCTTAAATCAGATGGATTACTGCAACGTTATATATGCAGGATGCAAGGAACAACTACTCAAGAAATTACAAACGGCTCAAAATACGGCGGCAAGACTGATCTTTGGAAAACTCAGATTTGAATCTGCAAAACTACTTCGAGAAATTCTGCACTGGCTCCCCATTAAGGAACGAGTAGCCTTTAAAATATGCACATTAATCCACAGGATAATCTTCGGTGAAGTCCCGGAATATATGCTTGAGTTGGTCGACCTACCGCCCAGAAACAGATCCAGTTCATCACGATCATACCTGAACTTGACCTACCCAGACTGTAATGGCCTTAAATACAAATCAGTTTACGCCTCCAACTTTACATACGTGGGCACTCAACTGTGGAATGCCTTACCCAAATCAGTAAAATCTACCCAGAACTACCTAAATTTCAGAAAATTATTGAAATCAGTATTGTTTAAGAAGGCTTATTCCCCAGGTTCAACCTGATTTAAATAAATGCATTACCTACAGCCCTAAAAACTACCGACGAAATAACTAACTTTCGCAAACCTTTGAAGACATATCTCTTCAACAAGGCCTACAAAAAGAACCCATAGCCTTACAAAACTACCCCACTAACCCACCCAGATATGATAGTCCCCCCTTCTATACTATCCTCCCTAATACCTTCATTCACTCTTCGATTACTTAATCTTTGTACACTACCAATTGTATCTGATATCCTGTAAGGACTATGTCATAACAATACTCTGTAAGCCACATTGAGCCTGCAAATAGGTGGGAAAATGTGGGATACAAATGCAATAAATAATAATAATAATAAATAATAAATCTCTTACCATTAATAAGATCCAAGGACACTAATTACTTGTTATTATCTCATGCTTATTGCTGTTCAATTGTTATTTCCTATCTTATTCTCAATTTGTATAATTTGTTCTTCTTGCACCGTAGCCTCACTACAGATTTATGTAAGCCACTTTGAGCCTTCAATCAATGGGAAAATGTGGGATATAAATGTAATAAAATAAATAAATAAGCTAAGTGGAACTTTTCAGTTCAAGCTTCTCCTACTAACCTACAAATGCACTCAATCTGCAGCCCCTCGTTACCTCTCTACTCTCATCTCCCCTTATGCTCCTATCTGTAACCTCCGCTCACAGGATAAAATCCCTCCTCTCAGTACCCTTCTCCACCACCGCCAACTCCAGGCTCCACCCTTTCTGCCTATGCTTGGAATAAACTCCCTGAGCCCATATGCCAAGCCCCCTCCCTGCCCATCTTCAAATCCTTGCTCAAAGCCCACCTCTTCAATGTCGCTTTCGGCACCTAACCATTGTACCTCTATCCAGGAAATCTAGACTGCCCCCAATTTGATTGACCGCACTTTTTTGTCCTTTAGATTGTAAGCTCCTTCGAGCAGGGACTGTACTTCTTTGTTAGATTGTAAAGCGCTGCGTAACCCTAGTAGCGCTCTAGAAATGTTAAGTAGTAGTAGTAGTAACTTTTTTCTGTGCACATGTAGTCTTGTATATATTTTTCAGGATTACGATATGACGTTAACCCTGTAGATTATTGCTAAGTATTTTCCTCAGTTTGTTTTTTGGCTGCAATGTTTTTTTTTCTCCGAGTAGGCGTTGTTTTCCATTGCAGTTTGTTTCAGAGGACAATTGAAACCGGTGATACAGTGGGGGAAATAAGTATTTGATCCCTTGCTGATTTTGTAAGTTTGCCCACTGACAAAGACATGAGCAGCCCATAATTGAAGGGTAGGTTATTGGTAACAGTGAGAGATAGCACATCACAAATTAAATCCGGAAAATCACATTGTGGAAAGTATATGAATTTATTTGCATTCTGCAGAGGGAAATAAGTATTTGATCCCCCACCAACCAGTAAGAGATCTGGCCCCTACAGACCAGGTAGATGCTCCAAATCAACTCGTTACCTGCATGACAGACAGCTGTCGGCAATGGTCACCTGTATGAAAGACACCTGTCCACAGACTCAGTGAATCAGTCAGACTCTAACCTCTACAAAATGGCCAAGAGCAAGGAGCTGTCTAAGGATGTCAGGGACAAGATCATACACCTGCACAAGGCTGGAATGGGCTACAAAACCATCAGTAAGACGCTGGGCGAGAAGGAGACAACTGTTGGTGCCATAGTAAGAAAATGGAAGAAGTACAAAATGACTGTCAATCGACAAAGATCTGGGGCTCCACGCAAAATCTCACCTCGTGGGGTATCCTTGATCATGAGGAAGGTTAGAAATCAGCCTACAACTACAAGGGGGGAACTTGTCAATGATCTCAAGGCAGCTGGGACCACTGTCACCACGAAAACCATTGGTAATACATTACGACATAACGGATTGCAATCCTGCAGTGCCCGCAAGGTCCCCCTGCTCCGGAAGGCACATGTGACGGCCCGTCTGAAGTTTGCCAGTGAACACCTGGATGATGCCGAGAGTGATTGGGAGAAGGTGCTGTGGTCAGATGAGACAAAAATTGAGCTCTTTGGCATGAACTCAACTCGCCGTGTTTGGAGGAAGAGAAATGCTGCCTATGACCCAAAGAACACCGTCCCCACTGTCAAGCATGGAGGTGGAAATGTTATGTTTTGGGGGTGTTTCTCTGCTAAGGGCACAGGACTACTTCACCGCATCAATGGGAGAATGGATGGGGCCATGTACCGTACAATTCTGAGTGACAACCTCCTTCCCTCCGCCAGGGCCTTAAAAATGGGTCGTGGCTGGGTCTTCCAGCACGACAATGACCCAAAACATACAGCCAAGGCAACAAAGGAGTGGCTCAGGAAGAAGCACATTAGGGTCATGGAGTGGCCTAGCCAGTCACCAGACCTTAATCCCATTGAAAACTTATGGAGGGAGCTGAAGCTGCGAGTTGCCAAGCGACAGCCCAGAACTCTTAATGATTTAGAGATGATCTGCAAAGAGGAGTGGACCAAAATTCCTCCTGACATGTGTGCAAACCTCATCATCAACTACAGAAGACGTCTGACCGCTGTGCTTGCCAACAAGGGTTTTGCCACCAAGTATTAGGTCTTGTTTGCCAGAGGGATTAAATACTTATTTCCCTCTGCAGAATGCAAATAAATTCATATACTTTCCACAATGTGATTTTCCGGATTTAATTTGTGATGTGCTATCTCTCACTGTTACCAATAACCTACCCTTCAATTATGGGCTGCTCATGTCTTTGTCAGTGGGCAAACTTACAAAATCAGCAAGGGATCAAATACTTATTTCCCCCACTGTAAGAGCCGTTTAAGGGGGAAGGCCGTCTTTGTAGGCGCCCCTGGCTGTTGCGGTTTCCTTTCTTTAATCTATATTCTATAGACTTAGGTTTAGGGCAAATTATTTAGCATTGGTTTCAAGTGATTTTATAAAGTCATTTTCACACAAATATATATTAGAATATTTACGTCAAATATTTACGTCAAATAAAAACGCCCTATGTGTATAAGTCGCATGATGACAAGAACACACATACTTCTTTTTTTTAATTATAATTTATTGATTTCTTACAGTTTACAAGATAAACTTTTAACTTTGCAACATAGCAACAATTTCAGGGATTACATTAAGTAAATAGTAACAACCAACATTATTAACAGCAAAATCTCTGTATCCATGATAAAGAAAAATATAGAAATAATACAAGAAATAAATTGTTCTGCTTCCTTAGACCACCATCAGTTGGGGGGGGGGGGGAGTAATCAAATAAGGAGTCTAAGGACATATACTAAAGCAGGTAAATGGCCTGGGCCGCAAATCACCAGAATGTATATTCAAACATGCGTGGGATGTGCATAAAGGAATCCTGTGCAGTAGGAATGGATCCTCAGAAGCTTAGCCGAAATTGGGTGGCGGAGCAGGTGGGGGAAGAGAGGTTGGTGGTTGGGAGGCGAGGATGGTGGAGGGCAGACTTGTACGGTCTGTGCCGGGGCTGGTGGTGGGAGGTGGGACTGGTGGTTGGGAGGCGGGAAATACTGCTGGGCAGACTTGTACGGTCTGTGCCAGAGCCAGTGATGGGAGGCGGGACTGGTGGTTGGGAGGCGGGAAATACTGCTGGGCAGACTTGTACGGTCTGTGCCAGAGCCAGTGATGGGAGGCGGGACTGGTGGTTGGGAGGCGGGAAATACTGCTGGGCAGACTTGTACGGTCTGTGCCCTGAATAAGGCAGGTACAAATCAAGGTAAGGTATACACATATGAGTTTATCTTGTTGGGCAGACTGGATGGAGCATGCAAGTCTTTTTCTGCCGTCATCTACTATGTTACTATGTTACTATGTATACTTATCTTACCCTTAGAACCTTTACACATACTATCTGGACAGGTTCTTATTTTCTATAAACTTTTTAAGCTGATCTGGCTCAAAGAATATATATTTATTCCCCATATATTTTATACAGCATTTACAAGGGTATGCTAACAAAAATGTAGCTCCCAAAGATCTGACTTCTTCTCTATAGGCAAGATAAGTTCTTCTTCGTTCCTGCGTAGATCTTATCACGTCAGGAAAGATCCATATTTTTTGTCCACAGAATACCTTTCGTGAATTTTTGAAGTATAATTTCAATAGGGCATTCAAGTCTTGTTCAAAAACAAACGATATCCTTCGAGTGGACACTTCTGATATAGACTCTTCCAATAAAGGGGAAATATCTTGAAGATTTAGTTCAGGAATTTGGTCATTCACCTTAGACTGTTTACATTCTGGAAGATAGTAAATTGTATTAATCGGTGGAATAGCTGACCAAGGATATTCCAAAATTTCAGAAAGATATTTTTTCAAGAAGTCCATTGGTGAAATTCCAATAGAAATAGGAAAATTTAAAATCCTCAGGTTTAGACGTCTGTTGTAATTCTCTATCTGTTCCAACTTTAAAGCAACTTTAATTTTAGAACACACATACTTCTAAGCGACCTAGGTGTGGACGTCTTTGGGGGTTGAGTTTAGACAGAGCACCAGTGGAGCTGTGATTTATGAACGCACATTATAAATTTTGCACATATATTGTGAGCACTCTGGAGGGTTGGTAAGAGGGAAAGGGGATAGTGGTTCTTTCAGCCGGCATCATCCCCGGTCATTCAGCCCAGCTAGGAGATCAGGGCACCCTCTAGGGATCAAACTGCCAGGGAAAGCTGTAATGCAGGAGAAAAACTACACTCCCCAGAAGCCAGTGCAGGGTCAGCTGAACACTCAGGAGGGGGAGGGTGGAATGACTGATTGGGAGATGAGGTCTGATCCTGGAGATGGGGAACAGCTGGTGGAGCTCGGGAGGAAGAGGAGATGGAGTGGAATAAAGAAGAGGTAGACGGAGAAGGTAAGGGGGAATGTATGGAGGTGGGTGGTTTGGCTCTAACCCGTGCAGACTGGGTGAGAGCTTTTGTGGCCTCAGCATTGCCCCGGTTGTGGAGTTGGGGGAAGCTGGGAGCAAAGCAGTGGGGAAGCAACTGGAAAGCACAACTTGCTACCATATTGGCTGTTCCCAAGAGGTAGTGCTGTGGAAGGGGGGGGGGGGGGGGGGAAGGGTTTTAAGACAGAAAGGCATGTGCATTTTGGAACTTAAAACTGTAGGAGGTGAGAGAGGAGGTGGTTACAGCTAAATCTCCAAAACTATCTGCGGTGAAGATAGTGTGGCTGGAGGTTTGGGAGGGAGAATTTAAAACAAAAGCCTATAATTGAAAATGGATTAAAGTTTGCTGATAGTTGGAGGTGTTTAGACAAGGCTGACATCTGTAACAATAAAGAACTTGGATTGCTCTCACTGCTGGAGTGGGACTGAGTTTCTCAGCAGCTGGCAAGGTGTAGAGAGAGAGCGAGCGAAAGTGCGGTGGCTGGCTAAGAAAGCAGACGGAAGCCAGTGAAAGCTAAGCAGGGTCAACCCCGGCTCCCACCTGGAAGGGAGACCTGGTTACAATGTCTAGTCCTGCTCTTAGGCTGGTAGATGTGCATGCAGGTTTATTACAGTCATATCTGCGGGATTGTTATTATTTTATAAGGACAAGAAACGCTGATGTGTCTTTTTAATGCTACTAAACATTTCTAAAGCGCTACTAGGGTTACGCAGCGCTGTACAATTTAACATGGAAGGACAGTCCCTGCTCAAGGAGCTTACAATCTAAAAGACAGGTGTAAATCTAGAGACAGGTGTACAATCTAAAAGACAAGTGTACAATCTAAAGGCAAGTGTACAATCATAAGTACATAAGTACATAAGTAATGCCATACTGGGAAAAGACCAAGGGTCCATCGAGCCCAGCATCCTGTCCACGACAGCGGCCAATCCAGGCCAAGGGCACCTGGCAAGCTTCCCAAACGTACAAACATTCTATCTAATCTAAAGGCAAGTGTACAATCTAGAGACAAGTGTAGAGTCAATCTGATAGGGCATACTATATTTCTCGAAAGGTTAGGTGCCGAAAGCAGCATTGAAGAGGTGAGAGATGGGGCGGTAGTTGGAGGGGCAGGTAGGGTCAAGTGATGGTTTTTTTTTTAGGAGAGGTGTGACTACAATTAATAGGCTACAAATTGGTAGCTACTTGCCCTCTCCACCTAGGCAGCAAGAATTGAGGGGCCCTTTTACTAAGGCGCACCTAAAAGTGGCCTGCTCTGATATTGGCGCATGTCTTTTATTTTATGTATTTATTTAGTTGTTACATTTGTATCCCACGTTTTCCCACCTATTTGCAGGCTCAATGTGGCTTACATAGTACCGTAGAGGCGATCGCCAATGCCGGTATGAACAAATACAAAGTGAGGTTATGGCAGAGTAACGATCAAGTATGATAGGCATATTGGGGGTTGTAGGAAGAAGGGTTAGGTTATGTCCAGTATGACTTTTATCTTGCTGTATAGTGGGGTTAAGGCATTTAGGTTGGATCGTTAGGGTATGCCTTTTCGAATAGGTTAGTCTTTAGGAGTTTTCGGAAGTTTAGGTGGTCGTATGTTGTTTTCACGGCGATTGGTAGTGCGTTCCATAGTTGCGTACTTATATAAGAGAAGCTGGATGCATAGGTTGATTTGTATTTGAGTCCTTTGCAGCTTGGGTGGTGGAGATTTAGGTATGTTCGTGTCGAGCTTGTTGTGTTTCTGTTTGGTAGGTCTATGAGGTCTGTCATGTATGTTTTCAACACGCACAGGTCATTTTTTTAGGCCTTAGACCTTACCGCCAACCATTGACTTAGTGGTAAGGTCTCACGCACTAACCAGGCGGTAAGCAGCCAGCGCATGTATACTGCCAGTTACTGCCGGGAAAGCACCTTACCACCACCCATTGACTTAGCAGTAAGGTCTCATGCAGTAACTTGGTGGTAAGCGTCCAGCACACGTAAACTGCTGATTACCGCCGGGTAAGCACCACGCGGTAGAAATAGAATATATTTTCTACCACATCTTTTGGATGTGCATCAAAAATGGAATTACCACGGGAGCCGGGTGGTGAGTGTTGGACGCGCGTAGGCGCCTACACCCTTTAGTAAAAGGCCCCTGAATTCTTTAACTCATGTCCAGACCACTGAAATTAAGGCGGATTCTATTTTTCAGCAGAATTCTGCATTAATGAAAGACAATTTGTTATTTCATAACAAAACGGAAAATATGGAAAATCTTTTGAGCAATAAAAATCTTTAGTTTATTTATTTATTTGTTACATTTGTATCCCACCTTTTCCCACTTATTAGTAGGCTCAAAGTGGCTTACCGTATTTTTCGGACTATAAGACGCACTTTTTTCCTCCCAAATTTGGGAGGAAAATGGGGGGTGCGTCTTATAGTCCGAATGTAGCCTCCCTCCCCGTTACAGGCATCTCCCTCCATTACAGGCTCCCTCCCTCCCTCCGTTACAGGCACCCCTCTCTCCCTCCATTGGAATTTTAAAACTCCTCACCTCGTCGGTGTGACTCGCGGTAGCAGCAGCGCTTCAACGTGCACGTCGCTCTTCACTCAGCCTTCTCTCCCCCCAAGGGCGGGACCAGAGAGCTGAGAGAGAGAAGGCTGGCTGAGTGAAGAGGGACGTGCACGCTGAAGCGCAGCTGCTACCGCGAGTCACACCGACGAGGTGAGGAGTTTTAGAATTCCAACGGAGGGAGCCTGTAACGGAGGGAGATGCCTGTAACGGAGGGAGGGAGTGCGTGCGTACCTGTAATGGAGGGAGTGCGTGCCTGTAACAGAGGGAGGGTGCCTGGAACAGGGAGGGGGGCCTGTAACTATTTTTCAGACTATAAGATGCACTTTTCTTTCCTCCAAATTTGGGAGGAAAACCTAGGTGCATCTTATGGTCCGGTACGTCTTATAGTCCGAAAAATACGGTACATAGTTCCGGAGAGGTGGTTACAGACTCCGGTGTGAACAAATACAGTATTGGGGTACTATTACAGTGACAAGTACAGTAAAGAAGGTTGGGATGGTTCATCCCAAGCAGAATACTAGGGTGGGATCATGTGTCGGGGTTGAGTACTGACCGTTTCCTGGTTAAATTGGCATATTTCATTATTCGCTATTTATGTCAGTTCTGTGGGGTATGTCTTTTTGAAAAGGTGAGTCTTTAGGTTTTTTCTGAATTTTAGATGATTATTTGTGGCGTTTTTGTAGTGTTTTCCAGAGCTGTGCGCGTATGTAGGAGAAACTTGACGCGTATGTTGATTTATACTTCAAGCCCTTACAACTTGGGAAATGAAGGGTTAAATACGTTCTGGCTGATTCAATTGTGTTCCTTATTGGTAAGTCCATTAGTTCAGTCATACAGCTCGGAGCTAGACCATGTATTTTGTGAACAAAGGTACAAATCTTGAAAGCGATACATTCTTTGATTGGTAGCCAGTGTAGTTTTTCCCAGAGGGGTTTTGCGCTTTCAAAATTACATTTTCCATAGATAAGCCTGGCTGTCATAGAATTTGTTCTTTGCAACCCGCATATATTCCACTGCAATAATCGACATGTGTTAGTACCATTGTTTGAATCATGTTGTGAAAAGTTTCCCTCGGGAAGAACTGTTTTACCCGTTTGAGTTTCCACCTTGTGTGGAACATTTTCTTTGTAATGGCGGTGGCTTGGTTCTCTAGAGTTAGGTTGCTGTCGATATTAATGCCGAGGATTTTCAGGTTGTCTGAGATTGGAAGAGTGTGTTCCGGGGTGTGTGTGGCTGTGGGGTGGTTTGTGAAATATTGATAAACTTTCTTAAAGTACCTTAATATATCTTCAAGGGAAATGTTTAGGAAGTATTTGGTAGAAATTCTGAAGAGTCCAGAAACTACGTTACCATTTGTAGTTAAACCAGAGGCTTCTGGGGTTTCAGTAGATTTTTTTGGGAACCTGTGGTGAATGTAAAAGAAGCCTACTCCTTCAACTTTAATTGTTTCTCTATCTCTGGACACTGATCAAGAACGTATATTACATTATATTACACAACTTGTATTCCGCATTTACCTGTCGAGTTTTATGTGGATCACAATAGAAACCATCCTTCCAACCAAATGCCAGAATAAACATAAAACAGAGCCGTAAAACAGAGAATAAACAGTAACAATAGTCAATCATAAGAGACCTTTCACAGACATAAATTGTTGAAACAAAAATGTCTTCAGACCCTTTCTAAAAAAAAAAAAAAAAGTAATTAAACTCAGATCATAAAAAAAATTGGCAATAAATTCCAGACAGAAGGAGTTTGATATAAAAATGGCAAAGTTAAAAAACCATACCGCTTGAATGCATTCGTAGGTGGAAAACTGAGTTGCATTTGTATAAGATTGTCTACCCACTGACAACTTAATTAAGGATACCAGATAAACTGGAACTTGACCATACAGAATCTTATAAATAAACTAGCAACGAAGGTCCGTTTCAAATCACAATGAAACGGGCACTAGCAAGGCTCCCCTCCGTCCCTTTGTGTCTCCGTGTGTTGCCGGCCCCCCTGCAGCCTCCGTGCGAATGTGCTGTGACCCTGGCCCTTTTGGCACGCCCCCCAGCGTCCGTGACCGTTCCCTTCCCCCCGATGTGTGTGTTGCCAGTGCACCCCCTTCCACCCCCACCGATGTCGTCGCTGCCGGTGCTCCCCCCTCTCCAAAGGCCCCCCCACCCCACTGACCTGCCGAAACAGAAGATTTCAGCGTCATGTGAATGCCCCTACAGTAGGAACCGATAGAGTAACGTGTGCTCCGCCCTCGACGTCATCGCGTTTTGACATGAGGGTGGAGCAGAGCTACAGTGCAGTACAACGTTGGAGCTGAGAATGTGCTCCGCCCTCAACGTCATAACGTTTGACGCGAGGGCGGGGCCCACAGACTGTGATTTTGTGTGGCTTCAGAGCTTTGAACTTACGAACCTGGCTTCAGTGACGTCAGTGCAAATAGAACGTTGAGGGTGAGTTTTATATATATAGATTCCCACTGCAGGCACAGGCAGCTCCTTGTGACTCTGGGCAAGTCACTTAACCCTCCATTGCCCCATGTAAGCTGCATTGAGCCTGCCATGAGTGGGAAAGCGCAGGGTACAAATGTAACAAAAATAAAATAGATACTATTAGAGATTCTACATGGAAATGTTGCTACTATTGGAGATTCTACATGGAATGTTGCTATTCCACTAGCAACATTCCTTGTAGAAGGCTGTGCAGGCTTCTGTTTCTGTGAGTCAGACTCACAGAAGCAGAAGCCTGCGCGGCCACATTGGTGATCTGCAAGGGCCGACTTCTACATGGAATGTTGCTAGTGGAATAGCTGAAACCACTTGAAATCTCCAAAATCACAAAATCCTTGGAAGAATCAAACACGCAAATCACAATACCAAAGATTAGAACTGAGTGTGTGCAAACAATTCACGAGCCAACTATTAAGTTAAAGTTATTATAGGGAGCCCTCGGAAAATACTACTTTACGGCAATTTCACATTATTTGCCTAGTAGCCTAGTCTCTCTTCATCGGGTCGTCCCTTGATAAACTATTGGTGAATGCTGTGATTGTTGCAAACACACTGCCGAAAGTGCTCAAAAAATATATATATAATGTGTGCTTTAAATATAAAAAATGAAAAAACTTTAACTTAACTCGCATGCCACTGCATGTCTCACGTTGTTGGAGTCCACTTAGGCTTCCCCTAAATTACGCCCGACGCCGCGGGTTTCAATGTTTTCATCAGGGACTCGGGTTAACATAGTCCGCCTTGAATCCACAACAAGCTGTGCACCCGCGGCGTCGGGCGTAATTTAGGGGAAGCCTAAGTGGACTCCATCAACGTGAGACATGCAGTGGCATGCGAGTTAAGTTAAAGTTTTTTCATTTTTTATATTTAAAGCACACATTATATATATTTTTTGAGCACTTTCGGCAGTGTGTTTGCAACAATCACAGCATTCACCAATAGTTTATCAAGGGACGACCCGATGAAGAGAGACTAGGCTACTAGGCAAATAATGTGAAATTGCCGTAAAGTAGTATTTTCCGAGGGCTCCCTATAATAACTTTAACTTAATAGTTGGCTCGTGAATTGTTTGCACACACTCAGTTCTAATCTTTGGTATTGTGATTTGCTAGTGGAATAGCAACATTCCATGTAGAATCTCAAATAGTAGCAACAGTGGAGGAGTGGCCTAGTGGTTAGGGTGGTGGACTTTGGTCCTGGGGAACTGAGTTCGATTCCCACTTCAGGCACAGGCAGCTCCTTGTGACTCTGGGCAAGTCACTTAACCCTCCATTGCCCCATGTAAGCTGCATTGAGCCTGCCATGAGTGGGAAAGCGCAGGGTACAAATGTAACAAAAATAAAATAGATACTATTGGAGATTCTACATGGAATGTTGCTAGTGGTACATGGAATGTTGCTATTCCACTAGCAACATTCCATGTAGAAGGCTGCGCAGGCTTCTGTTTCTGTGAGTCTGACGTCAGACTCACAGAAGCAGAAGCCTGTGCGGTCACATTGGTGATCTGCAAGGGTTGACTTCTACATGGAATGTTGCTAGTGGAATAGCAACATTCCATGTAGAATCTCAAATAGTAGCAACAGTGGAGGAGTGGCCTAGTGGTTAGGGTGGTGGACTTTGGTCCTGAGGAACTGAGTTCGATTCCCACTTCAGGCACAGGCAGCTCCTTGTGACTCTGAGCAAGTCACTTAACCCTCCATTGCCCCAGGTACAAATAAGTACCTGTATATAATATGTAAGCCGCATTGAGCCTGCTATGAGTGAGAAAGTGCGGAGTACAAATGTAATAAAAAAAAATATGTATCATATAAATTTAACCCTTGCGTCTATCGGTAACTAGTGGAGCCTCAAAAGAGAAGCTCTATCAGAAAGACAAGCTCCAAAAATGAGTCATGCTGCAGTATTCTGTATCGTCTGAAACCTCCAGAAAAGTACTTTCGTACATCCTATATAAACTACATTACAATAGTCAACATATAAGTGTCTAAACAACGAAACTAAACACTGTTTCCTCAAAAACATTTTTAATAGCCCTCAATTTCCTAAGCATACTAAGGGCCCTGTTTACTAAGCCGCGCTATAGGCGTGCTAGCATGTGCTAACGCTAGAGACACCCATAGGAATATATGGGTGTCCCTAGCGTTAACGTGCGCTAAAAACACTAGCGCACCTTAGAAAACAGGGCCCTAAATTAATTTTTCACCAGCTTATTTACCTGATGTTCCATAGCAAGCTGTCAACCAAAACACTCAACACTCGAGTTACCGTCTCAAATCTAAAATCTTACCCTATAGAACATAGTAAACAATTTCTAATAGTATCCAATGAACCAAACCACAAACATTTTGTTTTTTCCTCATTATTTTAAGACTAAGTGAGTTTACCCAATTACATTGCAAATATTTTTTTCTTCATAGTCTTTCCTTTGTGGATTAAAAATTTGTATTTTTCCAGTTGTGGTACAAGATGGACGCGCGCATCAGAAGCTAAGTGGTTTGAGTATTTCTCTAGCGACCAAGTGAAGAATATACACAACAAGTACCATCCACCCATTCATCTGCATAACACAGGAAGACTCCTGAGGCAGGCCGATGGGCCATAACACGGCCGTGTTGAGTTGTTGTGTTGACCATAGAACTGTTATTGACCAATAAATCTTCTAGACTACATACAGCATCATCTTTTTTATTGAGTCACCTTTGCTGTTTTCCTTTGGGAGTCTTGGCTATAGCCATATATCATCTCCAGGTATTACTGATAGCATTCAACTTACCAGTCAAGATGTCTTCCCCCTCCCCTCTGAGCTGCAAAACACCCTCACTCACAGCATGTGACAACAAAGTGATCTACAAAACTAGAGTTGCCAAAGCTTTACCTGTCTTTTGCTGTTTGCAGGACACAGACTTTAGAAGTCTATCTGTCATCGGCCTTAGTTCCCCTATTCTGGATTTGGTGAACCTTCTTCAGTCTTTTGCCATTTACGGGACACAGACCGTTGATGTCTGTCTGGCTTTGGCCTTAGTTCCCAACTACTCTTATCCAACATAATACCTCAACAGTCATGCAATGTTTTTCCGTCCTCTTTCTATTTAGACATCCCCTGTGTCTATCCCACGCATTCTTGAATTTGCTCACTATTTTTGACTCTACTGTCTCTCCTGGAAGGGTGTTTGGGCATCCATTAAACTCTCTGTGAAAAAGTATTTCCCGCTGTTACTTCCAAATCTATCCCCTGTAACCTCAATTCATGTCCTCTAGTTCTACTGCCCCTGAGCTGGATTTGAACCTGGGTCTCTTGGTTCACAGACCACTGTACTAACCGCAAGGCTGACCTTCTGCTCTGTACGAGTGAGTCATTGCCCATGTGCTCGAATGTATGTACTATTGGGAAAGAGTGTGCACTAAGTGTAATAGCATGCACTCTTTAAGAAAAGAGCACACTATGGGAGAAATTCAGTAAATGGCGCCTAATGCTAGGTGCTGGGAAGATCCATGCTAAACTAGCAATCTACAAAGAACAACCATTGCAGAATACTAGCTTAGTGTGAATCTTGTGCCTAACTTTGGGTGTGAGCACTTACACCTTCTGAAACTACTGCTAATCATTTCTCTAGCACTAGGAGTGGCCTAGTGGTTAGAGAACCAGCCTTGAAATCCCGAGGTGGCCGGTTCAAATCCCACTGCTGCTCCTTGTGATGTTGGGCAAGTCACTTAACCCTCCATTGCCTCAGGTGCAAACTTAGATTGTGAGCTCTCCTGGGACAGAGAAATATCCAGTGTACCTGAATGTAACTCACCTTGAGCTACTACTGAAAAAAGTGTGAGCAAAATTAAATATATGGAATGTTGCCACTTTCTGAGATTCTGGAATGTTGCTACTAGTTGAGATTCTGCTGCTACTATTTGAGATTCTACATGGAATGTTGTGGAGTGGCCTAGTGGTTAGAGCACTGGTCTTGCAATCCAGAGGTGGCCCGTTCAAATCCCGCTGCTGCTCCTTGTGATCTTGGGCAAGTCACTTAACCCTCCATTGCCTCAGGTACAAACTTAGATTGTGAGCCCTCCTGGGGCAGAGAAATATCCAGAGTACCTGAATGTAACTCACCTTGAGCTACTACTGAAAAAGGTGTAAGCAAAATCTAAATAAATATATGGAATGTTGCTACGATTGAAGATTCTACATGGAATGTTGCCACTTTTTGAGATTCTGGAATGTTGGTACTATTTGAGATTCTAGATGGAATGTTGCTAGTGGAGGAGTGGCCTAATGGTTAGAGCACTGGTCTTGCAATCCAGAAGTGGCCAGTTGAAATCCCACTCCTGCTCCTTGTGATCTTGGGCAAGTCACTTAACCCTCCATTGCCTCAGGTACAAACTTAGATTGTGAGCCCTCCTGGGGCAGAGAAATATCCAGAGTACCTGAATGTAACTCACCTTGAGCTACTACTGAAAAAGGTGTAAGCAAAATCTAAATAAATATATGGAATGTTGCTACGATTGAAGATTCTACATGGAATGTTGCCACTTTTTGAGATTCTGGAATGTTGGTACTATTTGTGATTCTAGATGGAATGTTGCTAGTGGAGGAGTGGCCTAATGGTTAGAGCACTGGTCTTGCAATCCAGAAGTGGCCAGTTGAAATCCCACTCCTGCTCCTTGTGATCTTGGGCAAGTCACTTAACCCTCCATTGCCTCAGGTACAAACTTAGATTGTGAGCCCTCCTGGGGCAGAGAAATATCCAGAGTACCTGAATGTAACTCACCTTGAGCTACTACTGAAAAAGGTGTAAGCAAAATCTAAATAAATATATGGAATGTTGCTACTATTGAAGATTCTACATGGAATGTTGCCACTTTTTGAGATTCTGGAATGTTGGTACTATTTGAGATTCTAGATGGAATGCTGCTATAGTGGAGGAGTGGCCTAGTGGTTAGAGCACCGGTCTTGCAATCCAGAGGTGGCCCGTTCAAATCCCGCTGCTGCTCCTTGTGATCTTGGGCAAGTCACTTAACCCTCCATTGCCTCAGGTACAAACTTAGATTGTGAGCCCTCCTGGGACAGAGCAATATCCAGAGTACCTGCATGTAACTCACCTTTGACCTACTACTGGAAAAAGGTGTGAGCAAAATCCAAATAAAGAAATAAAATAATACTAGATGTACACATTATGCAGGTAATTTGTCCATAGAGGGCTCACAATCTTTGTACCTGGGGCAATGGAGGGTTAAGTGACTTGCCCAAAGTCACAAGGAGCTGCAGTGGGAATGGATCAAAGCCCTGCACTAGCCATTAGGCCTCCTCCCATTAAAAAAACAAAACAAAACACAAGCTACTGACCATGATTCACAGCTAATGGTGGTTGGTCATATAAATGACTATAACATTATGCTCAGGGGTAGCCCAAGATAGTCTTCCGCCTGAGGCACGGATGGTCTGCTGCTCCGCCCCGACCCTCCCCCGGCTTGGCTGTGCTCTGCTTCGCCCCCCCCCATCTGACATCTCCCCCTTCTTTCCTTCCCCAAATTTACCTTCTTTTCTGGCTTTCCAAAGGTCAGGGTGGCAGCGGTTTCATACGCTGCCCTGCCGCTGGCCAAGCCCCTTCTCTCTACTGCGGCCCGCCCCGCCTCCAAGGAAACAGGAAGTACGTCAGAGAGGTGGGCCATAAGAGAGAAGGGGTCGGTGGGAGAGCGGTATATGGGAACCGCTGCCACCCTGACTTTTGGAAAGCAAAAAAAAGATTCGGGGAAGGAAGGGCGGAGGCGATGCCAGAGCATGATGGGTGTGGGGGTGGATGCCACTCCAAAAGTGTGCCACCTGAGGCCCCCACCACAGGTGGCCTAATGGTAGGGCTGCCACTGATTGTGCTTAAATTCTGGGAATGCCTTTTACCCACCCATGCCTCTCCCATGGCCACACCCTCTTTTGAGTTGCATGTTATAAAATTTAGATGTGCATGTTATAGAATAAGGTGCAGGGCAGATCCGTGTGTAATGACTGTCAATGAACACCAAGCCTTGATTGTTAACGGCTCATTAACTAATAAGTTTGGGCACGGACCTCGGATCTGTGCCCAAATTTGCTTGCCCAGTTTTGGGTGACCTATATATAATCCAGGGGGTATATGTACATAGTGCACACTCATTGACAAACAACATTCATTTGAAATGACTACCCATCTCTATTTGATTCTGGTCGGTTAGGCAGGATTATCTGACCTCATTTACCAAGTCAGGTTGTGTGGATGCTTGGAATGCCCTCCCGCGGGAGGTGGTGGAGAGGAAAACGGTAACGGAATTCAAACATGTGTGGGATAAACATAAAGGAATCCTGCTCAGAAGGAAGGGATTCCCAGGAGCTTAGCCGGTGGTGGGAGGTGGGGCTGGTGGTTGGGAGGCGGGGATAGTGCTGGGCAGACTTATACGGTCTGTGCCCTGAAAAAGACAGGTACAAATCAAGGTAAGGTATACACAAAAAATGGCACATGTGAGTTTATCTTGTTGGGCAGACTGGATGAACCGTGCAGGTCTTTTTCTGCCGTCATCAACTATGTTACCACATTACTATGTAAGTGCACTGGAGATAGGGAAATCCCTCCGACAGCTGAATATACTTGAACTACTACTGGAAAAGGTGTGAGCCAAGTCCTAATTCATCTCAGCTTACCCACTGAAATGGGACCAATCAGATAGATGATGGTCAAATTATAGATCAGTCCCCAAATTATCAGTGAGCCAATGCAACCCAAGAAAATATTTCGTAATGAAACTGCCTTTCATCCCAACTCTGGGTAAACAAATACATTAAAATAAGCATAAAACCCATAGGATAGAGGGATCATTTGTCATGGGAGTCACTCCTTGTGGTAATTATGTAATTTGTTTTAGACTCGTGTACAGAAAGGTAATCCAGGTAATAAGAAGCACTTTGGTTGCTGATTAATACTTGCATCGGAGTGCAAAAGAAAAAATCTGTAGCTAGAATTAAAACAGTGAACTGATTATAAATATAAAACATGTGTAGCAGTGTGGAAACTGTGAATTAATAACCACTTCAATTACTGAATTTGAAAATCCTTGTAAGCCTCTGCCACTCCAGATCTCTTGAAGTTCTGACTCAAAACTTGGTATACAAACAGGGCCAGCAGAAGGGAATCTAATACCCTAGTGAAATTTCAGCCAGGGGCAGCTCAAGTTCCTACCTCTCTTGTGTCCAGCACAGTGGCGTAGCCAAGGGTGGGCTTGGGTTCAGGCCCACCCAGTAGCAGCATACCTATGATGTGGCTGGCAGGGATCCCCAAGCCCCACCAGCTGAAAACTCCCAAGTGTCCCTCCTGCATACCTTGTAAGTAGCAGATCTTCGCCTGCAGTGAGCAGTGACATACATACTGCTTCCACCGGCCCCACAGCCTTCCCTCCGATGTATTTCTGCCTAGGCGGAAACAGGAAGTTGCATCAGAAGGAATGGTGTGGGGCCAACATGAGCTGTGTGTATTAGTTGCTGCTCGCTGATGATGAAAATCTGCTATTTAAAAGGTATACGGGAGAGGGGGGATATTTGAGATACCATATGGCATGCAGGCGAGAGGAGAGACCAAATCACCTGTGGGATGGGGCGAGGTTCTTCAGCCCACCCATCTTGGGCCCAGGCCCACCCAAAATTGGGTGTCTGGCTACGCTCCTGGTCCAGCATCTCTCCTTCCTTCTCCCCCACCCACAGTGTCTAGAATTTCCCCTTCTCTCTACCTATCCAGTGTCCAACATCTCTTCATCCCTGTTCCTTACCTCCCATGCCTAGCATTTCCACTTTCCTTCTCTACCTTCCTTATGTCCAGCATCTCTTCTTCCCTCCTCTCCTCACCACCTGGTATTCAGTATCTCCCCTTTCCTTCCCTATCCCCTCAACATTTCCAGTATACCTCCTGCCATTTCCTTCTCCCTAGGTTTTCAGCATTTACCCTTCACTTTACCCCTACCCATGTCCAGCATTTCTCTACCCTTCACTTACCCTTGCCTGTCCTCTTTCCCTTCTCTTCTACTGCTGCCACAGATCTCAAAACTGTGAGAGCAAAGTGTGGGGCCTTCAGCACATGCTGGAACTCAAAGGCCTGCTGTGTCCCACTCTCTCTGATGAAAAGTTCATGTCCAAGGGGGCAGGACATGGCAGCCTTTCAGTCCTGGCGGTGCTTGAGGATTCTGTGCCATGTTCACTGTTTTATTTATTTATTTTATACATCTTATATACCGCTCAAGCCTACTCATAGGCACAGAGTGGTTCACACACAAATATCCGTACAGCTACTTTCTGTCCCAAATGGGCCCCAAACCTACGTAATTATTTGTACCTGGGGCAATGAAGGGTTAAGTGACTTGCCCAGAGTCACTGGGAGCTGCAGTGGGAATGAAACCCAGTTCCCCAGGATCTCAACCAGTGACGTAGCTAAGGGTGGGCCTGAGTGGGCACAGACCCACCCATTCCTGCCTCAGGTACACCCATTCAGCAGCCCATGAGACCCCCCAAACTCTTCAGTGACGGCACCTCGCTACTCTCTCTCCCTCTTCCTTCACTCAGAGCTACTGCCAGCGGCAATTCCTATGGGCATCCTGAGCTGGCCCTGCAGGCTTCTCTCTATCATGTTCTGCCCTCAGTGATGTTACTTCTTGTTTCCTTGGCAGGAACGTTGTAGAGAGAAGCCTGCAGAGCCGGCGCAGGTTTACCTATATGAACTGCAACGGGCAAAGGCTCTGAGGTAGGACCGGGGGAGGGGGTTCAGAGAGAAATGGGCAGGTGTCGGGTCATTAAAAAAAACTCTTTATTGTATGTATGTATAGGGATAGGGGTGGGGATGGTTAGGGCCCACCCAAAATGGCAGTTCTGCCTACATCAACCCACTGCCCCAATTGTAAGGCAGCAGCGGGAATCAAACCCAGTTCCCTAGGTCCGCAGGCTGTTCTGCTGCATCACTACCCTACCATATCTGCATGGTTGAACTGGTCCTGCATACAACATGAAATAACATAAACTTATCTTGATAAATAGCGGCATGTAAAGTCAAAATGTGTTTGATTGCTGAATGATCCAAGTCTATTTTTTTTGGAGAGTTTCTAAACAATAGAACCTACCTGTAACAAGAGAACGGCTATATTATTTTGGCAGTTTTATTGGATTCGGCTGCAGCCTTCGACCTGATCGATCACTCGTTACTCTTGAGCCAGTTGATAGCTCTAGCTACAAAAGGAGTGATTTTGGATTGGTTTAGATCATTTTTGATAGGACGGTCTTTAATAGTCCAGTCCTTTTCTGGAACATCCCAATGTTTCTTTTCTTTAGAGTGTGGGGTGCCCCAGGGGTCGGTGTTATCACCTGTTTTATTTGATATCTTTCTGGCACCTTTGATTGCTATTATTCAAGATTTTGGCGTTGTTGTCTACTGCTATGTGGATGGCATTTTGTTATTGGCAAAGATCTTGGCTTCCTCTCCTGATTTGTCTATTTAGTATCTCAGTGGGGTTCTGGAAATAAATTAATTTTGAATATAACTAAGAATACAGTTTGCTGGTTTACAGGGCACTCCTTCCATGGTTCTCCAATTATTTGGTCAGTTTACGGCAATATTAGATTCCTTTTACATAAGCATCACCATGCTGGGAAAGACCAAGGGTCCATCGAGCCCAGCACCCTGTCACCGACAGCGGCCAAAAGAACAAGTAATTTGTCCCGCCCATCCTAGAAATACTGTATTATTCCCTCGTCCATTCAATAACAATCTATGGCTTTTTCCTCCAGGAACCCTTTTTTGAAGTCCACTAAGTTAACCGCCTTAACCACCTTTTCCAGCAGCGAATTCCAGAGTTTAACTAAGCGTTGAGTGAAGAAAAATTTCCTCCGATTCGTTTTAAATTTACCACACTGCAGCTTCATCGCATGCCCCCTAGTCCTAGTATTTTTGGAACGCGTAAACAGACGCTCCACATCGACCCGTTCCATTCCACTCATTATATTATAGACCTCTATCATATCTCCCCTCAGCCGCCTGGATTATCAGTTATCATTTACTGAACATATTTCAGCGATAGTTAAAAAGGGTTTTTTCCTCCTCTGCCAGTTGTGCTTAGTGAGGTATGTTCTGGATGAGCCTATCTTAGTAACATAGTAACATAGTAGATGACGGCAGAAAAAGACCTGCACGGTCCATCTAGTCTGCCCACGATAAACTCATATGTGTATACCTTAACTTGATTTGTACCTGTCTTTTTTAGGGCGCAGACCGTATAAGTCTGTCTAGCAGTAATTCCCGCCTCCCAACCACCAGTCCCGCCTCCCATCACCGGCTCCGGCACAGACCCCGTAAAAGTCTGCCCTCCCCTATCCTAGCCTCTCAACCACCAACCTCTCTTCACCCCGCCACCCAATTTCAGCTAAGCTTCTGTGGATCCATTCCTTCTGCACAGGATTCCTTTATGCCTATCCCACGCATGTTTGAATTCCGTTACCGTTTTCATCTCCACCACCTCCTGCGGGAGGGCATTCCAAGCGTTCAGCACCCTCTCTGTGAAGAAATACTTCCTGACATCTTTCCTGAGTCTGCCCCCCTTCAATCTCATTTCATGTCCTCTCGTTCTACCGCCTTCCCATCTCCGGAAAAGATTCGTTTGCGGATTAATACCTTTCAAATATTTGAACGTCTGTATCATATCACCCCTGTTCCTCCTTTCCTCCAGAGTATACATGTTCAGGTCAGCAAGTCTCTCTTCATACGTCTTGGAACGCAACTCCCATACCATCGTCGTAGCTTTTCTTTGCACCGCTTCCATTTTTTTAACATCCTTCGCAAGGTACGGCCTCCAAAACTGAACACAATACTCCAGGTGGGGCCTCACCAACGTCTTATACAGGGACATTAAAACCTCCTTTCTTCTGCTGGTCACACCTCTCTCTATACAGCCTAGCAACCTTCTCGCTACGGCCACCGCCTTGTCACACTGTTTCATCGCCTTCAGGTCCTCAGATACTATCACCCCAAGATCCCTCTCCCCGTCCGTGTCTATCAGGTTCTCCCCACCTAACACATACGCCTCCCTTGGATTTCTACTCCCTAAGTACATCACTTTGCATTTCTTCGCATTGAATTTTAATTGCCAAATGTTAGACCATTCTTCCAGCTTCTTCAGATCTTTTTTCATGTTTTCCACTCCCTCCGGGGTGTCCACTCTGTTGCAAATCTTGGTGTCATCCTCAAAAAGGCAAACTTTACCTTGTAACCCTTCGGCAATGTCACTCACAAATATACTGAACAGAATTGGCCCCAGCACCGATCCCTGAGGCACTCCACTATTCACCTTTCCCTCCTCCGAGCGAACTCCATTTACCACCACCCTCTGGCGTCTGCCCGTCAACCAGTTCCTAATCCAGTTCACCACTTCGGGTCCTATCTTCAGCCCTTCTAGTTTATTCAAGAGCCTCCTGTGGGGAACCATGTCAAAAGCTTTGCTGAAATCTAAGTAGATGACGTCCATAGCACGTCCTTGATTTAATTCTCCTGTCACCCAGTCAAAGAATTCAATGAGATTCGTTTGGCACGATTTCCCTTTGGTGAAACCATGTTGTCTCGGATCTTGCAACTTATTGGCTTCCAGGAAATTCACTATCCTTTCCTTCAGCATGGCTTCCATTACTTTTCCAATAACCGAAGTGAGGCTTACTGGCCTGTAGTTTCCAGCTTCTTCCCTATCACCACTTTTGTGAAGAGGGACCACCTCCGCCGTTCTCCAATCCCTCGGAACCTCTCCCGTCTCCAAGGATTTATTAAACAAATCTTTAAGAAGACCCGCCAGAACCTCTCTGAGCTCCCTCAGTATTCTGGGGTGGATCCCGCCCGGCCCCATGGCTTTGTCCACCTTTAGCTTTCCAAGTTGTTCATACACACTCTCTTCCGTGAACGGTGCTCTATCCACCTCATTCTTAGGTGTACTTTTGTCAGTCCCTCTCGGTCCTTCCCCAGGATTTTCTTCAGTAAAAACAGAACAAAAGTATCTATTTAGCAAATTGGCTTTTTCTTCATCATTTTCTACATAGCGTTTTGCTGTATCTTTTAGTCTCACAATCCCCTTTTTAGTCTTTCTCCTTTCACTAATATACCTGAAGAAGTTTTTGTCTCCCCTCCGTACATTTCTTGCATTTATTACTTCTTGCTCTTTTAGTATCAAGATTAGATTATGGAAGTGTTTGGGTCAATATTCAATGATATTTAACTGGCCAGAAATGGCTCCTAGTTGGTTTATTTTTTATTTGTACCCCGCGCTTTCCCACTCATGGCAGGCTCAATGCGGCTTAGATACTTATTTGTACCTGGGGCAATGGAGGGTTAAGTGACTTGCCCAGAGTCACAAGGAGCTGCCTGTGCCTGAAGTGGGAATTGAACTCAGTTCCTCAGGACCAAAGTCCACCACCCTAACCACTAGGCCACTCCTCCACTGTTGCTACTATTTGAGATTCTACATGGAATGTTGCTATTCCACTAGCAACATTCCATGTAGAAGTCGGCCCTTGCAGATCAGCAATGTGGCCGCGCAGGCTTCTGCTTCTGTGAGTCTGACGTCCTGCACGTATGACGTCAGACTCACAGAAACAGAAGCCTGCGCAGCCTTCTACATGGAATGTTGCTAGTGGAATAGGAACATTCCATGTGGAATCTCCAATAGTAGCAACATTCCATGTAGAATCTCCAATAGTATCTATTTTATTTTTGTTACATTTGTACCCCGCGCTTTCCCACTCATGGCAGGCTCAATGCGGCTTACATGGGGCAATGGAGGGTTAAGTGACTTGCCCAGAGTCACAAGGAGCTGACTGTGCCTGAAGTGGGAATTGAACTCAGTTTCTCAGGACCAAAGTCCACCACCCTAACCACTAGGCCACTCCTCTTTGGGACTAACAGCTAATTTTCAGTGTCACTTAACCGGTTAGTGCTGCTGAAAATAATTGGTTAGCGTCAAACTGAAAACTGGCTATTTGGAGGGATGTTTGTGCTCTGAGGGCAAAGTCGACACTTGGCCTGTTAAATGTATATGTCGACTTACCAACTAGAAATATCATTGAATCATCAAGAACGTTTCTAAACCTGCATTACCCAAACTGTAAAGGACTAAAATACAAATCAACATATGCATCCAGCTTTTCGTACATTTGCACCCAGCTCTGGAAAGCTTTACCTAGAAACATCAGAACGTGAACACCCATCTAAAATTTCGAAAAGAAGACTCACCTCTTCCGGAAAGCCTACCCAGCAGACCCGAACTAATTCATGAACAATGCATCACATCTTTCGATCTAAGAAATGAACAATACCCCTTCCACATAATCCTATTACTTCAAACTGTACAAATTTTACCACTCCAGTTATAATTAAGTGTACTTCTATCCTTATCCTACTCTGTATTGCTCACTAGAAGCTGTAGTCCCATCCCCGGAGACTTATCAGCCTCATTGGGATTACTTCTCTCTATATGCTACTATATATTCGTCCCAGAGTTGTATTCTCTTTTCCGGAACCTTATCAGCTTCCTTGCACCTACTGTTACTCTATTTTCCACTCTGTATATATTCCTGGAGTTGGTACTCTCCTCTCCGGAACCTGTAAGCCACATTGAGCCTACTGCTATGTGGGAAAATGTGGGATGCAAATGTAATAAATAAATATATTGATGTTTATTTAGGTCTTGATATACTGCTGTTACTGAATCATAGGTCAAAGTGATTTACAATCTTAAAATAAAAACTGGAAAACATGAAAACAATGCCATTTAAAATAGAAAAGAACTCTCTCATACAAAGCAATAAGGACAAATGGACACACACCTAGCTCATGCAACCTATCACTGCATAAAGGACCAAATCCACCCAAGGCAGCTTCCTAAAACAATACCCCAAAAGTCATCTTAAACAAATATCTTTTAATCTGGGACTTACATTTTGGGAATGACAGTTCAGATCTTATTGAAGAGGGTAAATCATTCCAGAGCTTTGGGGAAAGAGAAAAGAAGGCCAAGTGTCTAGTAGACGCATAACAAGCCCATTTTGGAGAAAGGAGAACTAAACGATAGGCATTGAGGGAACAAAGAGAAGGACTGGGTGTGTAAGGAATGATTAAAGAAGAAAGACAGGAATGTGAACCCGGATGAAGAGTTTTATGAACTATACAAAGGGTTTTGAACCAGATACGACAGCTAACAGGAACCCAATGTAATTTGATCAACAAGGGAGAGACTGAGTCGTGTTTCTGAGGCTTACACAGAAAGCGAGCAGCAGCATTATGCAGTGTCTGTACCTGACACATCTGATGAGAAGTAATACCTGCGTAAATAATATTACAGTAGTCCAATTGTGAAATAACGAACATGTGTATCAAAGTGTAAAGAGAAGTCTAAGTATTTAGAGATTGACTGCAAACGTTGAAGGGAAAGAAAACCCTGCTGAAGAACTTGAGAAATTTGCTTATCAAAAGTGAGTCTTGTATCAATTACCACACCAAGGTACCGAAAAGAGTCAACTGTAGGAATATGCAAGTTGAAAAGAAGGGAAGTGACAGAAGGCTTGAGGAGGGCACCAGTGATCCAGTAGGCGACTATTTTTGATGGGTTCAAAACCAGACTACGATTACCTAACCTTTGAGATAATGCAAAAATACAAGACAGAAGAGGTACAATCTCTGGGAGACAACAGAGAAGTGGGGAAAAAAAAGCAGAATGTCATCCACGTAAATGAAACTTTAAATTAAAATCATGGCTCAGGATGGCGTTTGTTGTTTGGGTAGTGGAGATTAAGATATGTTCAAGCTGATCTTGTTGTACTTCTGGTTGTGAGGTCTATGAGGTCTTTCATGTATCCTGGGGCTTCGCCGTAGATGATTTTATGGACCATGGAGCAAATTTTGAAAGCAATACGTTCTCTGATTGGGAGCCAGTGGAGTTAGTGCTTACACCCGGGAATTGCGCCTAACTTTAGGCGTGGCCATTTGCACCAGCTGAAACGTGGTGCATATGTTCATGCCTAAATTAGGCACGTATCACCGCTATTCTATAACCAAGTACGTCAATTTTAGCAACGCTCCCATTACACCCATGACCCTCCCATTTCCACGCTCCCTTTTTCAGATCGTATGTAAATGCCAATTACAGTGGGGGAAATAAGTATTTGATCCCTTGCTGATTTTGTAAGTTTGCCCACTGACAAAGACATGAGCAGCCCATAATTGAAGGGTAGGTTATTGGTAACAGTGAGAGATAGCACATCACAAATTAAATCCGGAAAATCACATTGTGGAAAGTATATGAATTTATTTGCATTCTGCAGAGGGAAATAAGTATTTAATCCCTCTGGCAAACAAGACCTAATACTTGGTGGCAAAACCCTTGTTGGCAAGCACAGCGGTCAGACGTCTTCTGTAGTTGATGATGAGGTTTGCACACATGTCAGGAGGAATTTTGGTCCACTCCTCTTTGCAGATCATCTCTAAATCATTAAGAGTTCTGGGCTGTCGCTTGGCAACTCGCAGCTTCAGCTCCCTCCATAAGTTTTCAATGGGATTAAGGTCTGGTGACTGGCTAGGCCACTCCATGACCCTAATGTGCTTCTTCCTGAGCCACTCCTTTGTTGCCTTGGCTGTATGTTTTGGGTCATTGTCGTGCTGGAAGACCCAGCCACGACCCATTTTTAAGGCCCTGGCGGAGGGAAGGAGGTTGTCACTCAGAATTGTACGGTACATGGCCCCATCCATTCTCCCATTGATGCGGTGAAGTAGTCCTGTGCCCTTAGCAGAGAAACACCCCCAAAACATAACATTTCCACCTCCATGCTTGACAGTGGGGACGGTGTTCTTTGGGTCATAGGCAGCATTTCTCTTCCTCCAAACACGGCGAGTTGAGTTCATGCCAAAGAGCTCAATTTTTGTCTCATCTGACCACAGCACCTTCTCCCAATCACTCTCGGCATCATCCAGGTGTTCACTGGCAAACTTCAGACGGGCCGTCACATGTGCCTTCCGGAGCAGGGGGACCTTGCGGGCACTGCAGGATTGCAATCCGTTATGTCGTAATGTATTACCAATGGTTTTCGTGGTGACAGTGGTCCCAGCTGCCTTGAGATCATTGACAAGTTCCCCCCTTGTAGTTGTAGGCTGATTTCTAACCTTCCTCATGATCAAGGATACCCCACGAGGTGAGATTTTGCGTGGAGCCCCAGATCTTTGTCGATTGACAGTCATTTTGTACTTCTTCCATTTTCTTACTATGGCACCAACAGTTGTCTCCTTCTCGCCCAGCGTCTTACTGATGGTTTTGTAGCCCATTCCAGCCTTGTGCAGGTGTATGATCTTGTCCCTGACATCCTTAGACAGCTCCTTGCTCTTGGCCATTTTGTAGAGGTTAGAGTCTGACTGATTCACTGAGTCTGTGGACAGGTGTCTTTCATACAGGTGACCATTGCCGACAGCTGTCTGTCATGCAGGTAACGAGTTGATTTGGAGCATCTACCTGGTCTGTAGGGGCCAGATCTCTTACTGGTTGGTGGGGGATCAAATACTTATTTCCCTCTGCAGAATGCAAATAAATTCATATACTTTCCACAATGTGATTTTCCGGATTTAATTTGTGATGTGCTATCTCTCACTGTTACCAATAACCTACCCTTCAATTATGGGCTGCTCATGTCTTTGTCAGTGGGCAAACTTACAAAATCAGCAAGGGATCAAATACTTATTTCCCCCACTGTATTAGTGCTAATTAGCTTGTTACTCAATTACATTGCATGCACAAATTGGGCATGTGCCAAAATTTCCACATACTATTTTTGGTGACTTTCATAGATTTGGGGGGGGGGGGGGGGGGGAAGTGTTTTTCTATAAGGGAGCACATACATGCCATAGGGAATAACTGTAAGGGGAAGTACACATGAGTGGAACATAAGCATGATTCCTACTTATGTGGACCTTATAGAATACTATACAGTCTGCACACTGCATGGCCCACTTAGATTCACCAACTTATGATAGCTATAGATCTGACATAAGTGGCTGTACATGTTGATGCCAAGTTACACTAACATTCTATAATGAAATCGTGGGGCCAAGATGCCATTATAGAATTTCAGCTCAGCATGCGGCATTAAGGCGCCTTATCTGAGGATCCAAGTTCTAGAATGGTCCCTATTTTATTTATTTATTTGTTACATTTAAACCCCACATTTTCCCACCTATTTGCAGGCTCAGTGTGGCTTACAAGTACCGTAAAGGCATTTGCCCTTTCGGTTGATAACAGATACAATATTGTGTTGTGGTCAGATGAGGTAGATGTGAGTCAGGGGTTGAGGGGAAAACGATGGTAAGTTGTCCAGTACGATGCTTGATTATGTTGTGTTGCTGGGTGTGGGGAGTCACGTTGGATCGGCGGGGTAGGCTTTTTTGAAGAGGTGAGTTTTTAATGATTTTCTGAAGTTTAGGTGGTCATGTATTGTTTTCATAGCATGCGGGAGTCCATTCCATAGTTGTGCGCTCATGTAGGAGAAGCTAGATTCATATGTTGTTTTGTATTTTAGCCCCTTTGCATTTAGGGTAATGTAGGTTTAGGTATGATCGCGCTGATCTGGATCTGTTTCTGTTTGGTAGATCTATAAGGCAGTGGCGTAACAGGGGGGGCTGCCACCCGGGGCGGGGCGGTTCGCCGTTGCACCCCCCCCCCCCGGGTGCAGCACGATGACACTCCCCTCCCCCCGACCAGCTCCCGCACCCTACCTTTAAAAAGAATATCGGGAGGCGAGGCACAGCGCCTGCCCTGCACGTAAAAGAAATGTGGACCGTCGGGCCTTCTCTCGCTCTGTCTGTCCCGCCCTTGCGGAAATAGGAAGTTGCGTCAGTGGAGGGCGGGACAGATAGAGCGAGGGAAGACCCGACGGTCCACATCTCTTTTACGTGCAGGGCAGGCGCGAGGCGCTGCGCCTCGCCTCCCGATATTCTTTTTAAAGGTAGGGTGCGGGAGCTGGTCGGGGTGGGGGGTGTCGATTCGCCGAGGGGGGAGCTGGCAGGGAGCACCCCCCCCCTGAGCTGACACCCGGGGCGGACCGCCCCTCCCGCCCCCCCCCTTGCTACGCCACTGCTATAAGGTCTGTCATATATCCTGGGAGTACGCCGCAGATGATTTTATGGACCATAGTGCAGATTTTGAAGTAGATCCGTTCTTTTCTCGGAGGGGTTTATTTTCTAAAGGGACCATTCACTAATGCTTCTCCAGTCTCATCCCCTGCACAAGCCTTCTCACCACCCAGGTAAATTTATGTATCTTCAGGCTGTATGTGCATAAGTTTGTCTGCGCATTGGTTAAGCCATTTAATAACAGTTCTCTTCTGCATGTAAAGCACTGCTTTGCCTTCAGAAATGCTTTAGAAAATTACCCGTCAGATGCACAGGCAAGATGAAAGAGCCTTAAGCAATTCAGCCACCTTTCTCTCCGGCTCTTCACACACACTCTGCTGCCTGTCTGGAGCAAACAATCAGACTTTAATAACCTCATCATACAACGTAACCAGACAGCCATTCCTTCCCCAGATTTACTGCCTCTTTTCATATAATCAGATTTCTTGCATTAATAATCCCTGTTTGTTTTACAACCGGCAAATGATATATGACTGTTTCTTTTTTAATATCGCCCGCGCTGAGATCTCTGATTATTCCTCCGTGCTTGCTTAACTCTGCAGTCTTTTGTGATACCGTATAGCACCCAGAGACAGAGCAAGGTAGGCATTCATCACATCGGCAGTGACACATCGTGCTTGTATTCTCCTTGGGAGTTATCCATGGCTTTTTAACCTTAGTAATGATGGAGAAGAAGGGAGCTGACAGGGGAAATGCAGGCAAACAAATTCCATTTGCTGAAATGTTGCTTGGCTTTCGTTTCCTGTTTTTGGAGTCTTCTGCATAAAGTATTATTGATATTACTGCATGGGCGTAGTTTTGGGGGGGGGGGGGAGGGCCGGCGCAGCACTGCAGGTAGCTCTCCCTCCATCCCGCCCTCAGCTCTCCGACCGACAGCCTTCCCCTTCGTTCCTTCCCCCCCCCACCCCCATACGTTAACCCTTTTATTTTCAGTGGCAGCGACGTCAGTGAAGAAGAAAGCACTGCGGGCTCGCCTCCTTCCCTCACATCACACAGTGTCCCGCCCTACGGAAACAGGAAATACATCATCGCTGAAGGCGGGACACTATGTGAGGGAAGGGAGAAGCTGGAGGCGAGCCCGCAGTGCTTTCTTCTTCTCTGCCGTTGCTGCCACTGAAAATAAAAGGGTTAAACGCGCGCAGGGTGGGAGGCAGGAAGAAACGGAGAGGAGGGCTATCAGGGAGCTGAGGGAGGGCAGGGAGAATCGCTGGACATGAATGGGAGAGGAGGGCAGGGGGATAGAAGAGATCGCTGGACGAGGAGAGGAGAGGAGGGGAGGGCAGGGGGAGAGAAGAGATTGTTGGACATGGAGAGGAGGGGAGGGCAGAGGGAGAGAAGAAATCGTTGGACATGGAGAGGAGGGGAGGGCAGAGGGTGAGAAGAGATCTCCAGATATGGAGAGGAGAGGAGGGGAGGGGGAGAGAAGAGATCGCTAGACATGGAGAGGAGGGGAGGGCTGAGGGAGAGATCGCTGGACATGGAGAGGAGGGGAGGGCAGGGGAGAGAAGAGATCGCTGGTCATGGAGAGGAAGGGGAGGGCAGAGGTAGAGAAGAGATTGCTGGACAGGAGAGGAGGGGAGGGTAGCGGAGAGAGGAGAATTGATGGACATGGATGGATGGAGGGGGCAGGGGATAGAGGAAATTTGCTGGATATGGATGGATGAAGGAGAGGGCAGGGGAGAATGGAGAGTTGCTAGACATGGATGGATGGAGGAGAGGGCATGGGAGAGAGGAGAATTGCTGGACATGGATGGATAAGTACATAAATATTGCCATACTGGGAAAGACCAAAGGTCCATCAAGCCCAGCATCCTGTTTCCAACAGTGGCTAATCCAGGCCACAAATACCTGGCAAGATCCCAAAAAAGTATAAAACATTTTATACTGCTTATCCCAGAAATAATGCATTTTCCCAAAGTCCATTTAATAATGATGTATGGACTTTTCCTTTAGGAAGCCGTCCAAACTTTTTTTTAAACTCCGCTAAGCTAACTGCCTTTACCACATTCTCCGGCAGCGAATTCCGGAGTTTAATCACACGTTGAGTGAAGAAACATTTTCTCCAATTCGTTTTAATTTTACTACATTGTTGCTTCATCGCATGCCCCCTAGTCCTAGTATTTTTGGGAAGCGTAAACAGACTCTTCACATCTACCCGTTCAACTCCATTCATTATTTTAAAGACCTCTATCATATCTCCTCTCAGCCGCCTTTTCTCCAAGCTGAAGAGCCCTAGCCACTTTAGCCTTTCCTCATAGGGAAGTCATCCCATCCCCTTTATCATTTTCGTTGCCCTTCTCTGCACCTTTTCTAATTCCACTATATCTTTTTTGAGATGCGGCGACCAGAATTGAACACAATATTTGAGGTGTGGTCGCATCATGGAGTGATACAAAGGCATTATAACATCCTCATTTTTGTTTTACATTCCTTTCCTAATAATACCTAACATTCTATTTGCTTTCTTAGCCACGGCAGCACACTGAGCAGAAGGTTTCAACATATCATCAATGATGACACCTAGATCCCTTTCTTGGTAGGTGACTCCTAACGTGGAAGCTTGCATGACGTAGCTATAATTCGGGTTCCTCTTTCCCACATGCATCACTTTGCACTTGCTCACATTAAATGTCATCTGCCTTTTAGTCTCCCAGTCTCGTAAGGTCCTCTTGTAATTTTTCACAATCCTCCCGCGATGTAACGACTTTGAATAACTTTGTGTCATCAGCAAATTTAATTACCTCACTAGTTACTCCCATCTCTAGGTCATTAATAAATATGTTAAAAAGCAGCGGTCCCTGCACAGACCCCTTGGGAACCCCACTAACTACCCTTCTCCATTGAGAATACTGACCATTTAACCCTACTCTCTGTTTTCTATCTTTTAACCAGTTTTTAATCCACAATAGAACACTACCTCCTATCCCATGACTCTCCAATTTCCTCTGGAGTCTTTCATGAGGTACTTTGTCAAACGCCTTCTGAAAATCCAGATACATAATATCAACCAGCTCAGCTTTATCCACATGTTTGTTCACCCCTTCAAAGAAATGTAGTAGATTGGTGAGGCATGATTTCTCTTCACTAAATCCATGTTGACTTTGTCTCATTAATCCATGCTTTTGAAAATGATCTGTAATTTTGTTCTTTATAATAGTCTCTACCATTTTGCCTGGCACCGATGTCAGACTCACCGGTCTATAATTTCCCGGATCTCCTCTGGAACCATTTTTAAAAATCGGCGTTACATTGGCCACCCTTCAATCTTCCAGTACCACTCTCAATTTTAAGGATAAATTACATATTACTAACAATAGCTCCACAAGTTCATTTTTCAGTTCTATCAGTACTCTGGGATGAATACCATCCGGTCCAGGAGATTTGCTACTCTTCAGTTTGTAGAACTGCCCCATTACATCCTCCAGGTTTATAGAGAATTCATTCAGCTTCGAATACCATTTCTGGCACCGGTATCCCACCCAAATCTTCCTCGGTGAAGACCGAAGCAAAGAATTCATTTAATCTCTCCGCTACGGCTTTGTCTTCCCTGATCGCCCCTTTTACTCCTCGGTCATCCAGCAGTCCAACTGATTCTTTTGCCGGCTTCCTGCTTTTAATATACTTAAAATAAATTTTACTATTTGTTTTTGCCTCCAACGCAATCTTTTTTTCGAAGTCCCTCTTAGCCTTCCTTTTCAGCGCTTTGCATTTGACTTGATATTCCTTATGCTGTTTCTTATTATTTTCAGTCGGTTCCTTCTTCCATTTTCTGAAGGATTTTCTTTTAGCTCTAATAGCTTCCTTCACCTCACTTTATAACCATGCCGGCTGGTCTTCTGTCCTCCTTTTTTAATATGTGGAATATATTTGGCCTGGGCTTCCAGGATGGTGTTTTTGAACAGCATCCATGTCTGATGTAAATTTTTGACCCTCGCAGCCGCTCCTCTAAGTTTTTTTTTCACTGTTCTTCTCATTTTATTATAGTCTCCTTTTTTAAAGTTAAACGCTATCGTATTTGATTTCCCATGTATACTTACTTCAAAGCTACTATCAAATCCGATCATATTATGATCACTGTTTTCGAGCGGCCCCAGCACCATTACTTCCCGCACCAGATCATGCGCTCCACTAAGGACTAGGTCTGGAATTTTTCCTTCTCTTGTCAGCTCCTGTACCAGCTGCTCCATAAAGCTGTCCTTGATTTCGTCAAGGAATTTTACCTCTCTAGCGTGCCCTGATGTTACATTTACCCAGTCAATATCGGGATAATTGAAATCACCCATTATTATTGTGTTGCCCAGTTTGTTTGTGTCCCTAATTTCCTTTAACATTTCTGCATCCATCTGTTCATCCTGGCCAGGCGGACGGTAGTACACTCCTATCACTATCCTTTTCCCCTTTACACATGGAATTTCAATCCACAGTGATTCCAAGAAGTGTTTTGTTTCCTGCAGAATTTTCAATCTATTTGATTCAAGGCTCTCGTTAATATACAATGCTACCCCTCCACCAATTCGATCCACCCTATCACTACAATATAATTTGTACCCCGGTATTACAGTGTCCCACTGGTTATCCTCCTTCCACTAGGTCTCAGAGATGCCTATTATATCTAATTTTTCATTTAGTGCAATATATTCTAACTCTGCCATCTTATTTCTTAGGCTCCTGGCATTCACATATAGACATTTCAAACTATGTTTGTTGTTCCTATTTACATCATGCTCAGTACTTGACAGTATTAATATGCAATCTTTTGTCTGCTTTTTATTTTTATTTAAGGACACCTGATCTACTATGGTCTGTTTTGCAACCTCACTATCAGGATACCCTATATTCCCTGTTTTGGTGATATCTTTGAAAGATACCTTATCCCGAACCATGCACCTTTGAGTGACTGTCAGCCTCCCCCCCCCCCCCCCCCCCCCGTTTCTAGTTTAAAAGCTGCTCTATCTCCTTTTTAAATGCCGATGCCAGCAGCCTGGTCCCACCCTGGTTAAGGTGGAGCCCATCCTTTCGGAATAGGCTCCCCCTTCCCCAGAATGTTGCCCAGTTCCTAACAAATCTAAAACCCTCCTCCCTGCACCGTCTCATCCACGCATTGAGACTCCAGAGCTCTGCCTGTCTCTTGGGCCCTGCTCGTTGAATGGGTAGCATTTCAGAAACAAAAATGCTACCCTAGAGGTTCTGGATTTGAGCTTTCTACCTAAGAGCCTAAATTTGGCTTCCAGAACCTCTCTCCCACATTTTCCTATGTCATTGGTACCCACATGTAGCAAGACAGCCAGCTCCTCCCCAGCACTATCAAAAATCCTATTTAGGTGACTCTTGAGGTCCGCCACCTTCGCACCAGGCAGGCAAGTCTCCAGGCGATCCTCACGTCTACCAGCCATACATCTATCTATATGCCTAATGATCGAATCACCAACTACAACAGCTGTCCTAACCTTTCCCTCTCAGGCAGCACTTGGAGACATATCCTCAGTGCGAGAGGACATTACATCCCCTGGTGGGCAGGTCCTGGCTACAGGAATACTTCCTACTTCACCAGGGTGATTCTCTCCATCTAGGAGACCTCCCTCCTCCAAGGTAGCATAGGGGCTACCAGACTGGAGGTGGGACTTCTCTACAACATCCCTGTAGGTCTCCTCTATGTACCTCTCTGCCTCCCTCAGCTCCACCAAGTCTGCTACTCTAGCCTCAAGAGAATGGACACGTTCTCTGAGAGCTAGGAGTTTTTTGCATCGGGCACGCACATATGATATCTCAACAACTGGGAGATAATCATACATGTGACAGGGGGCATGGGAGAGAGGAATTCTGCTGGATATGGATGGATGAGGAGAGGGCAGGGGAGAGTGGAGAATTGCTGGACATGGATGGATGGAGGGGAGGGAAGTCAGGAAGGAGATGCACATGGATGGAGGGGAGGGAAGAGAGGAGAAATGCTGGACATGGATGGAATGGAGGGCAGTTAAGAGAGGAAAAATGTTGGACAAGGAGGGAAGGAAAGACCAAGGAAGGAGATGCACATGGATGGATGGGAAGGAAGAGAGGAGAAATGCTGGAGATGGATGGAGGGGTGGGAAGACAGGAAGTAGATGCACATGGATGGAGGGGAGTGAGGAGAAATGCTGAATATGGATGGAGGGAAAACTGCTGAGTTTAAGAGCTGGTTTGGAACACGTTGAGGGCAGATACTGAAACTTGAGGAAGGATAGGGACAGAGCTACTGATGGTAGACAGGACGCATAAGGACACAGGAGGATGGTGGACATGGTGAGAGAAAAAATATCAAATGGAAAGAAGACACTGCATAAAACAGAAGACACTGGGACCAAAGTGAACAGAAAAACTAAATGATCAGACAACAAAGGTAGAAAAAAGTATTTTATTCAGAATTTATTAATTGGAATATGTCAGCTTTTTGAAATGTGCATCTGTGATATTTTGCATGTAAGTTTCAATTTTTCTGGTATTGCTGCATGCTGAGTCTGACTTCTTGAGTTAATTTTGCAGTTCAGTATTTTGCCTTCATATTTTTTTATTTCTAGTTCCTTGTGTCATGTCTGTTGTGTCATGTGTTTTTCATGTGTGATCAAGGTGCAGTATTCTGCTAGCGTGTAGTATTTGCAGCCCTTTTTGTTTTGCTTTTTTTCACGAGGTAGTGTATTGGTGTTTTAGAGCCTGGTGTAATTACAGTTCTGCCTTTTCATGCATAAGGTTGTAGCTCGTCCTGTCCTTGGAATTAGTGCTGTTATGGTTTGGTAAGGTTATGAGTGTGTTTTTGCACAAGTTTGTGTATAGCGTTTTGCAGTGGAGAGATTGTGTGTTGGCCTTACTGAGGTGGCACCAAAACATCAGAAAGGGTGTAGAGCCTAAATCATGACACACTACCTCTTGAAGGATCTACATAAAGAGCCTATGCATTTTTAAGGTCAACATTGGCATGGTATGGGAAAGGGGGTGGGGAAATACTACTAGAGAGGAAGAGGGAGTGCTGGGTAAGGAGGAAAGAAGGAAGGAAGGGAGAAAGCTGGCTTGATATCTCATACATATTCATTATGGTTATTCCCCAAAAAAGCCAGCTCTTTTTCCCTTCCTTCCTTCCTTCCTTCCTCCATATTAGCATGAATGTTTGTACCTTTAGGAAGCTTGCCTGGTGCCCTTGGCCTGGATTGGCCGCTGTCGTGGACAGGATGCTGGGCTCAATGGACCCTTGGTCTTTTCCCAGTGTGGCATTACTTATGTACTTATGTAGCATATTCATTTGCATATATATACAGTATATATATATATATATATATATCCCATCCTTTGCCCCCCCCCCACCCAAATGAAACAGTCAAACTACGCCCATGCAGAACCCTCATCCACACTCTTATCACCTCTTGCTTCTCACAGGTCTCCCACTTGGCCATCTCTCTCCTCTTCAATCTGTTCAAAATTCTGCCGCACGACTAATATTCCGACAGTGTTGTTATGCTCCTATTAGCCCTCTCCTCAAGTCACTTCACTGGCTTCCAATCTGTTTCTGCATACTGTTCAAACTTCTCTTATTGACTTATAAGTGCATTCACTCTGCTGAGTTTAAGGGCTGCATCGGAACACTTTGAGGGCAGATGCTGAAACTGGATGAAGGATAGAGACAGGGCTACAGATAGTACACTGGACGCATAAGGACACAGGAGGATAGTGGACATGGTGAGAGAAAAAAATATCAAATGGAAAGAAGACACTGCATAAAACAGAAGACACTGGGACCAAAGCGAATACAAAAACTAAATGATCAGACAACAAAGGTAGAAAAAAGTATTTTATTCAGAATTTATTAATTGGAATATGTCAGCTTTTTGAAATGTGCATCTGTGATATTTTGCATGTAAGTTTCAATTTTTCTGGTATTGCTGCATGCTGAGTCATACTTCTTGAGGTAACTTTCCAGTTCACTATTTTGCCTTCATATTTTTTTAAATTCTAGTTCCTTGTGTCATATCTGTTGTGTCATGTCTTTTTCATGTGTGATCAAGGTGCAGTATTCTGCTAGTGTGTAGTATTTGCAGCCCTTTTTGGTTTTTTTTTTCATTAGGTAGTGTACTGGTGTTTTAGAGCCCGGTGTAATTACAGTGCTGCCTTTCCACGCATAAGGTTGTAGCTCGTCCTGTCCTTGGAATTAGTGCTGTTATGGTTTGGTAAGGTTATGAGTGGGTTTTTGCACAAGTTTGTGTATAGTGTTTTGCAGTGGAGAGATTGTGTGTTGGCCTTACTGAGGTGACACCAAAAACTTCGATAGTGCTAAACCTCTTCGAGAGAAACTGCATTGGCTTCCAATTAAGGAGCGAATCACCTTCAAAATCTGTACCCTAGTTCACAAAATTCTTTACGGAGAAGCCCCAGGATACATGACCAACTTAATTAACCTACCATCCAGGAATACATCCAGATTATCCCGTTCATACTGAAACCTTCATTACCCTAGTTGCAACGGCCTCAAATATAAATCCACTTATACTCCCACCTTCTCCTTTATAAGTACACAGCTGTAAAAACTATTCACAATCACCTTAATTTCAGGAAGTCACTCAAGACCAGCTTGTTCGGAAAGGCCTACCCCAAGGATCCAACATATGTCCCTACATCCTGCAACACAGCAAATTAATGGACCATTTTGGACACTCTTACGCTTCCCTTCTTTTTCCCTGTATACCCTGTTCTTTTGATGCTCCCTGATCACTACACTATATTGTATTTCTATATTTACCAGATTGGCAATTGCCTCTACGGTTTGATGTAAGCCACATTGAGACTGCAAATAGGTGGGAAAATGTGGGGTACAAATGTGATAAATAAATAAAACATCAGAAAGGGTGTAGAGCCTAAATCATGACACACTACCTCTTGAAGGATCTACATATAGAGCTTATGCATTTCTTTTTATTTATTTATTTATAATTTTAACAATAATACATTCATATTACTATAAATGCAGGAATTAAGATTAAATCATATAGAAAAATAATCTCATCATTTCCCACATTAACATCAGATGTAGTACAATAATGAAGAGGGAAAATTAAATAATACATATAGGCCACAATATTTATGGAACAAGATATAGGAAAAATATAAACAATTAAATCAATCAATCACTCAGAGAGGAGAGCGTTATTCCCCCGTTAGAAGGTACTAACAGTATCTCATCCTAGGTAGTCATTCAGGTTTGAACATTTCCCTCTTCCTTGGCTTTTATAAATTCAGCCAATTTCCTTGGGTCCAAGAAAACATAACTAACATTATTAATTGTCATCAGACATCTACAGGGATATTTCAAAGTATAAGTCCCTCCCAAGGTGAGAGTCCTTGATTTTAGGGTCAAGAACTCTCGCCTTCTTTTCTGTGTCTCCCTGTTTAAGTCAGGAAAAATTTGGACTTTCTCACCAAAGAATTTGGCTTGCATATTTTTGAAATACAAACAAAAAACATTATTCTTGTCAACTTCGAAAGCAAAAGAAACTAACAAAGTCAATCTTTGTGTTACTATCTCCAGAGAATTCTCTAATAAAGCTGTTAGGTTTAAATCAGGTAGTGGGCTCTGGCAGGACTGATTTTACTCCAGATATATATTGTGCCTTGACGACTGGTGGAAAAGCTTCTTTCGGAATATTCAAGACTTCTCCCAAATATCTTTTAAACATATCAACCGGTGGTATTAAAGGAGCTAGGTATTCCACTTTTTTTTTGCCAGAATTTCTTTGTCGTTTGCCATTAGGCTAGTTAAATTATGCAAAGATTTTACTTCATTGTCCAATGTTCCTATTTTCTCTTCATTTTTTTGCACTCGGGAAGCGACAAGAGTTTGAGATAACTTAAGCGACCTGAAATCTTCTTTTAAAATATCTGTTACCTGGACTAGGTTCCTGTTCATGGCCTGAATGGCGTCCCATAGACTCTCTAGAGTAATTGCTAGTGGTTTTTCAATTCCACGTGTATCCACGGAAGTTGACCATGATCCGCTGGCGAAGATAGGGTTTTCCACCCCATCTCTCCAGTTAGCAGTCACCACCGGGGACGACACTGTTGCGGGTCCTCCTTTTGACAGTGTGCAGGCTTGACTCGTCGGTCAGCATAGCGTGCTATAACCCCACTACAGGCAAATTGCTTCTAGGTTGTGGAGGCACAGCAACTGAAGACGGGCTTAGCGAAGCCCCTTCGATACTGCAGTCCGGCGTATCACCTTCGGAGCTGACCTTCGCGGGCATCTGCAGCTCAAGTCGTTGTACTCCGAAACTCTCTAGCGTCGGCTGATGGGGAGTGGAGCTTACGGGAGCAGAGGAGGCTTGCACAACCGTTTTCCCCTTCCTTTTCCCCATGATGTCATCAGGGAAGGCTTACTTCCACCGGGAGCTTAGCAGAGGTCAGGAGCTCAGCGACTAATATCCTCCCTGGACGCCATCTTGTTCCCAGAGCTTATGCATTTCTAAGGTGTACAGTGGCATGGTATGGGAAAGGGGGTGGGGAAATACTACTGCAGAGGAAGAGGGGGTGCTGGGTAAGGAGGAAAGAAGGAAGGGAGAAAGAGCTGGCTTTTTTGGGAATAACCATACAGTGGCGTACCAAGGGGGGGGAGCGGTGGGGGCGGTCCGCCCTGGGTGCACGCCGCTGGGGGGGGGTGCCGCGGCGCGCGCCTGCTCCGAGTTCGCTAAACTTCGTCGCTCATTCGCTGCAGTTACCTCTTCCCCGGAATAGGTTACTTCCTGTTCCAGGGCAGAGGGAGCTGCAGCGAAGCGAAGTGAAGTTTAGCGAACTCGGAGCAGGTGCGCGCCGCGGCACCCCCCCTAGCGGCGTGCACCTGGGGGGGGTGTCATTTCTCCGGAGGGGGGAAGGTGTCATTTAGCGGGGGGAGGGGGTGCATCGGCGCTCCGCCCCGGGTGCCATCCAGGCCAGGAACGCCACTGTAACCATAATGTATATATATGAGATATCTCATACATATTCATTATGGTTATTCCCCAACGCGTTACCAGAAATAAATAATGTTCTTCACCTCTGCTGTGATTGCCAACAACACTGCTTCGGTAGAAAGAAAAGGCCTAAATTCAAAATGATGTCAACAAATTTAATCAATCAGACAATAACTCTGCTACATAAGATTCTAACCGCTTAGCAAGTAAAGGAACGCTGGCTATAGTTCTGTAACTCCCTGATCGTAACTGAATAGATATGGATGGGCTGGAGTGTAAATTTTAAGGGGCTTCGACGTTAGCTTCAGAACTTTCAGTACAGGAAGAGTGCTGGGCAGACTTCTACGGTCTGTGCCCTGAGCATGGCAAGGACAAATCAAACTTGGGTATTCATATAACGTATTACATAACATGTAAATGAGTTTCTTGTTGGGCAGACTGGGTGGACCATACAGGTCTTTATCTGCCATCATTTACTATGTTACTATGTTACTCTTTGGAGTTCTACATGGAATGTTGCTACTAATTGGGAATCCGGAATCTTGTAACTCTTTAGGATTCCAGAATCTTCAGAACTTTTAGTACAAGAACAGTGCTGGGCAGACTTCTACAGTCTACGCCCTGATCATGACTGAATAGGTATGGATGGGCTGGAGTGTATATTTTAAGGGGCTTCGACGTTAGCTTCAGAACTTTTAGTACAGGAACAGTGGTGGGCAGACTTCTACAGTCTCTGCCCTGAGAATGGCAAAGACAAATCAAACTCAGGTATAATGAGTTTATCTTGTTGGGTAGACTGGATGGACCATACAGGTCTTTATTGGCTGTCACTTAGTATGTTGCTATGTAACTATCTGGTTGACTCGCATCTAATCTCACATTTTTAAGAATTGGTGTTAAAATAATGCCACCCAAGTTAGATGCCTGTAAAAAATTGTTCTGAAAAGAAATAAGCCATTTTATATCAAATCTGGAGGATTAGCCATCAAATTAGTTGGGCAGCCTTCCAGCAAACAGATTTAACTCATTTTTTTAACAAAGATTTAGCCTTAACGTATGTAATAGGCAGAAAATCAGAGCACAGTCTATCAGCTGGATAACTGACAGACTCATCTTGAAGTGGAATACTAATTACCTAATCTAAAGCAGGACTGATTACAGCCCTAATTTTCTGAATTTGACCTGAAAAAAATAAAATGCCAACTTAGCAGCTGAGGGACTGCAAAGTTGAGTATCAGCCATATCTGAATTATTGATTGTTAATTTATGAAACGGACTATAGAGCTTCTTTCGAACCAAAACACTATCTTCGATCTGAGAAGTATAACTGAACTGCAGTTTTATATCCAGGGGTTTATCTCTTTGCCCCACCCCTGTCAATCAGGTTCTATCTATTTCTGCCTTCCCTTAACCCTTCCCCCCCCTTCCCCTGCAGTCTCTTTCACCCCCAGCTGCCTACAGATGTTGACCTGCCTCCACCTAACCCACTTCTTCAATCCTCTCTGCCCCTTACCATCCTCTTCTTTCCACTCTGCCCATCACCAGCCCACTCCATCCCTCCCTCCTTCATGTCCTTGAATTGGGTCCCCTGTCATTGTCACACTACTGAACTTACCCAGCTAAGCGCTGAATATCAGCGTCTAATCAGATAAGTTGTGTGATATTTATTTATTTTAGTTACATTTGTACCCCGCGCTTTCCCACTCATGGCAGGCTCAATGCGGCTTACATGGGGCAATGGAGGGTTAAGTGACTTGCCCAGAGTCACAAGGAGCTGCCTGTGCCTGAAGTGGGAATTGAACTCAGTTCCTCAGGACCAAAGTCCACCACCCTAACCACTAGGCCACTCCTCCACTGTTGCTACTATTTGAAGTCGGCCCTTGCAGATCACCAATGTGGCCGCGCAGGCTTCTACATGGAATGTTGCTAGTGAAATAGCAACATTCCATGTAGAATCTCCAATAGTAGCAACATTCCATGTAGAATCTCCAATAGTATCTATTTTATTTTTGTTACATTTGTACCCTGCGCTTTCCCACTCATGGCAGGCTCAATGCGGCTTACATGGGGCAATGGAGGGTTAAGTGACTTGCCCAGAGTCACAAGGAGCTGCCTGTGCCTGAAGTGGGAATCGAACTCAGTTCCCCAGTTCCCCAGGACCGAAGTCCACCACCCTAACCACTAGGCCACTCCTATATACTGGTTATCAAGTAAACACTAGCCGGAAATATTCAGGGGAGATAACCGGTTATCTCCTGCTGAATAATAGCGGTCAGGCGTCAATATGCTATTTATCCAGTCAGCGGCTAATATCTGTCTGGTTAAATAGCTTTGAATATCGGGGACGGGATAAATATTTATTCAACTGTCTTAATGGGAAAGGCAATGCATTCCATATTGACACTGCCTGATATGAAAGTGATGAAATAAAAGATTTATTCTTATTGACAATCAGAAAATTTAATTTCATCTGATCCCGAAGCTGCCGAGCGATATACATAGTAACTAGTAACAGAGTAGATGACGGCAGAGAAAGACCTGTACGGTCCATCCAGGCTGCCCAACAAGATAAACTCATATGTGCTGCTTTATGTGTATATCTGACTTTGATTTAATAATCCTGATGAATTTTTGTGAAAGCGCAAGTGGACCGATTATAGAGCACTTTATTTGAGCAGTCAGACACCACGGACCCTGAGGAAGGATTCGAAACTGAGGCCAAAGTTGGGCCGTGGAAGGGTGTCCAGCTGACTGTGGATTGAAAAGATAAGTGCTATTGATCCGTACTATATCTATAGACGGTATTGTTGTTTGAAGTATTAGAGCAATAAGTCAATATATTTTTTGAAACAACAGAAGAATAGAAGGAGGTTTTTTTTACCCATGATGATTTAAGGGACCTCCCTAATGTTGGTGATATCAACGGAGTGTTCCCTTATAATTTGAGGTTTTTTCCTCCTATTAAAAAATTCATCAGGATTATTAAAGGGTATCATGTCTTTAGATTTAGTTTGATTTGAATCTGCCATTTTGAGGGCACAGACCGTAGAAGTCTGCCCAGCACTAGCCCCGCCTCCCAACCACTAGCCCCACCTCCCAAAGAGTGGCATAAGAGAGATGTCATATATTGGGGATCAACCCCATAAATAATCTTAAATGCCATCGTACGTATCTTAAATTTAATCTCCCCCATCCCTCATGGGTTCCATCATCATTTGACAGTAATTAGAATTACTGCACAAGGAGGATGGAAATGCTGAGGAAGTGATGCGTTTATTGTACAGGTATTTATTAACTGGTTCAGAAGAACTGACTATGTTTAACACAGGTCTGTGGTTAGAGCAGTGAGTTTCATCAGCTATTTTAATAAAGAGTTGAGTTTAGCTGTTGTTCCGGGGAATAATGCCTTCGCTGAAGTGCAGTGCACATGTGAAGCGTAGGGAGAACAGAAAGAAAGAACTATTTTTGTAACGAGCAAGAGAGAGACTGGTGGCTGGCTATACTTATTTGCCTTATACTCAGATCTCATGTGTCTATTATATTATGATCTGTTCCATAATACAATACAATACTCTATAACTACCCGCTCACAGTCTTATAAATGCATCCACATACTCCAATACAAAACAAATCTGCTTTTAAATTGCACAAAATTGAATATTATTTCAGGTGGACGAAAGGCTAAAGTAAAACAGCGCTAGAATTATAGCATAGCTGCTGCATAACACATCATTAGTCAGAAAACCTCCCCCTCCCTATGGGGATGTTATGGGAGCGTCCTGAAGAATTAAAGGGCCCTTTTACAAAGGCGCATAGGCACCTCGTGTGTCAAATTGGCACTATTGCCCGGCTACCGTGTGCCTAGGCAGTAATTCCATTTTTGACGTGCCCCCAAAACACGCTGTAGAAAATATTTTGTATTTTCTACCACGTGGTGCTTACCCGGTGGTAATCAGCAGTTTATGCGCGCTGGCCGCTTACCGCCCGGTTAGCGTGTGAGACCTTACCACTACGTCAATGGGTGGCAGTAAGGTCTCAGGCCAAAAATGGATGCGCACTGGTTTTAATTTTGCTGTGTGTCCATTTTCGGCAACAACAACAAAAATGCCTTTTTTTCTAGGCACGCGGAGAAAATGGACCTGCGCGCATAGAAAACACGTGCCTACACCAGCACAGGCCACTTTTTGGCATGCCCCTAAATGTGTATGACATTAGCCTGTATACTGGCAGCAGTGAAACGGAGGGGCTCCGTAGAGCTTATGCCGTGCTGATTAAAATGACTATTACTAGTGCCAAAGCTGAGTTGCTGGAGTACTACTACTACTATGTATCATTTCTATAGTGCTACTAGATGTACGCAGCACTGTACACTTGAACATGAAGAGACAGTCTCTGCTCGACAGAGCTTACAATCTAATCAAGACAAACAGGACAAATAAGGGATAAGGACAAAGAGTAGCAAGATTCCAGAATCCCAAAGAGTAGAAAGATTCTAGAATCCCAGAGAACAGCAAGATTCTCTGCAGAATCCCAAAGAGTAGCAAGATTCCAGAATCGCAAAGACTGCTACTACTACTACTTATCATTTCTATAGCACTACTAGATGTACGCTGTACGCTTGAACATGAAGAGACTGTCCCTGCTCGACAGCAGTAGTGTAGCCACAGGTGGGCCTGGGTGGGCTGGGGCCCACCCATTTAGTGCTCAGGCCCACCGAACAGTAGCCCACATTTAGCGGTACCTGATGGGGATCTCAAGCTCGGCCAGCTGAAGACTTCCCCCTGATGGTAACGAAAATGCTACTCTCCACGATACTGGCACCTGCACACGCTCAGTTTTCAGCGCATGCCTGCTGCAGACTGCCAAGGTGGAAAGAAGCACTTTCCCGCCAGCTGAAATATTTTTTTTGGTGGTGGTTGGGAGGGGGGAGAACACTTGGTGCCTACCCACTTCTTGCCTAGGCTCACCTAAAATTTGTTGTCTGGCTACGCCCCTGCGACAGAGCTTACAATCTAATTAGGACAGACAAACAGGACAAACAAGAGATAAGGGAATATTAAAGTGAGGATGATAAAATAAGGGTTCTGAACAAGTGAATAAGGGTTAGGAGTTAAAAGCAGCATCAAAAAGGTAGGCTTTTAGCTTAAATATGAAGACGGCCAGAGATGTAGCGTGACGTACTGGCTCAGGAAGTCTATTCCAGGCATATGGTACAGCAAGACAAAAGGAACTGAGTCTGGAGTTAGCAGTGGAGGAGAAGGGTGCAGATAAGAGAGATTTACCCAGTGAACGGAGTTCCCGGGGAGGAATGTAGGGAGAGATGAGAGTGGAGAGGTACTGAGGAGCAGCAGAGCAAATGCACTTTTAGGTCAATAAGAGGAATTTGAACTGTATGCGGAAACGGATAGGAAGCCAGTGAAGTGACTTGAGGAGAGGGCTAATATGAGCATAACGACACTGGTGGAATATTAGTCGTGCAACAGAATTTTGAACAGATTGAAGAGGAGAGAGATAGCTACGTGGAAGACCTGTGAGAAGCAAGTTGCTTTTGACTTGTAACCACTTGTAACCACTCGCCTCCATCTACCCTCCTCTCTTTCCTCTACACATTAATTGATTTGCTTGCTTTATTTTTTGTCTATTAGATTGTAAGCTCTTTGAGTAGGGACTGTCTTTCCTTCTATGTTTGTATAGCGCTGCGTACGCTTTGTAGCGCTATAGAAATGCTAAATAGTTGTAGTAGTAGTCTAAGTGAGAGGTGATAAGAGTGTGGATGAGGGTTCTGGTAGTGTGCTCAGAAAGGAAAGGGCAAATTTTGGTGATATTATAGAGAAAGAAATGACAGGTTTTAGCAGTCTGCTCTGGTAGCCTGGTGGTACTTCCGGTTTAGCGAGCGGTAAGACCGACCCCCACTTAGACCCCCTAATTCCACACAATCCCCAGATTTAGAATCAGTAATGTATCCATCCTTTGGTTATATTCCCAAGGGATACATTCCACAACCTGATATAATCAATGGTTCTAAACCACGTAGACTACTGCAATGGAATTTATGCAGGATGCAAAGAACAAACATTAAAGAAACTCCAGACCACTCAAAACACGGCAGTTAGGCTTATATTCGAAAAAACGCAATTTGAAAGCACAAAACCCCTCCGCTGGCTCCCAATCAAAGAACGCATTGCCTTCAAAATCTGCACCCTGGTCCACAAAATTATCTACGGTGATGCCCCGGGATACATGACAGACTTGATTTACTTACCAACTAGAAACACATCAGAATCAACACGATCATATCTAAATCTGCACTATCCAAGCTGCAAAGGACTTAAATACAAATCAACTTACGCATCCAGCTTTTCCTACATAAGCACACAATTGTGGAACGCACTACCAAAGCCTTGAAAATGACATACGACCACCCAAACTTCCGGAAATCACTAAAAACTAACCTGTTCAAAAAGGCATACCCCACCGATCCAACATAAATGCCTGATCCCTGCAACACAACAAAACTAAAGTACGTAATGGACAAAACTCAACTCTTCCGATGTACGTTTCCCCAAAGTGGCCATGCCACATGAACTTTATCTTACCATAACATCACTTTGTATTTGTTCTCACCGGAGTCTGGAAACGCCTCTCTGGTACTATGTAAGCCACATTGAGCCTACAAATAGGTGGGAAAATGTGGGATACAAATGTAACAAATGAATAAATAACTATTATTAATTTATAGACCACCAGGTAGCTGGGCTAATATACAATTATAAGCTACAATACAATTCCGACGATTATTGATCTTAGGTGATGTTAATTTACATTTAGAGAAACATTTAGATACCAACGTGATAGATCTTTTTTTGGGGTGGGGATCTTTTGAATAGTTTGCAACTATTTATACGCAATCTGGTTCCCACAGATGAGAAGAAACATGCTTTGGATCTGATAGTCTCTTGTTCAGCAAAATTGGTAACTTTTTGTAAATGGGTTCTAGTGTGATCATTGAGTGACATATCCCATGATGTGAAGAGAGATAATAGTAATGGGGTTATTATGGTGGATAGACTGGTCTAATTTTAAGGTAGTGTTGAAAACTGAATAAAACAAATTTAATTGCAAGTTGAAAAAAAAAAGTAGCAACCATTTTTGAGGTGAAACTACTTTTGCATACGTTTTTTTCCAAAACACTACATTCTCGATCATTGTCCATCTTTTCTTTTAGCTGATCCTCCCACTGAAATAATTGAATGGTTAGCGAAGTTTGTAAATTGTGTGCTATCTACCGGGTATTTTTTCCCTCTCAGTGGGTGAGTTTATGTTAATTCCTATTCCAAAGGCAGAAAGCCTTGACTTAACTACAACAAGCAATTTCAGGTCAATAGCTAGCATTTCATTTCTTCCTAAATTAATCAGATTTGTAGTCAGCTCGCAATTATCAAATTATATAAAAAACTTTAATGTGCTTCATTCTTTAAAGTGCAGATTTAAACAGTCCCTTAGCACAGAGTTATTATTGACATAAAGAAAGTACTCAGTTGGGGATATTTCAGGCACCTATAGAGAACCCCCCCACTCCACCCGCGCCTAACTTTTAGGCACCAGAGTTATGCCTGCTAAAACCTGGTGTAAATGCCAGCTCCCAAGTTAGGCATGATTCGTCAATATTTTGTAATTCTGCATGGAACTTTTCGGAATGCCCTCTGACATGCCCCCTTTTCAGATACATGGGAGTTAGGTGCTGTGCCTTATAGAACAGTATATATCCAGATTGCATGCAAATTTTAATGAATGCCAATTAACATAAATAATTGGTTCTTAGCACTCAATTATTCATGTTTCAGAGCTCGTTCTCCAATTTATTTGCATGTACATCTCGGAAGTGTGTCCCAAGTTGGGCGTCCAGCTTTGAGCACCATTTATTTTATTTTATTTGTTACATTGTATCCCACATTTTCCCACCTATTTGCAGGCTCAACGTGGCTTACATAATACCATAGAGGCAATCGCCATTTCCAGTAAGAACAAATTCAAAGTGGTGTTATGGAAGAGTAAGGTTCTAGTATGAAAGACGCGTTATGGAATCGTAGAGAGGAAGAGTGACTTTGTGTCCATTATGAGATTTGATTTTGTTGTGGTGCAGGGTTCAGGCATTTAAGTTGGGTCAGTAGGGTATGCCTTTTTGAACAGATTAGTTTTTAGTGATTTCCGGAAGTTTAGGTGGTCATACGTTGCTTTCACGGCTGTTGATAGTGCGTTCCATAGTTGTGTGCTTATGTAGGAGAAGCTGGATGCATAAGTTGATTTGTATTTAAGTCCTTTGTTGCTTGGGTAGTGGAGATTTAGGTATGTTCATGTTGATCTTGTTGTGTTAGAGAATCGGGGGACAGTTGCTTCACTCTTTGGTCTGCAGCATCCAACCACTTACTGCTTGAACTCATGCCAAGGTTCTATCTTTAGCACTGATTACATACCCCAAATATTAAGGGGCCCTTTTACTAAGGTGCGCCGAAAAATAGGCTGCGCCAATGTAGGTGCTTGTTTTAGGTGCACGCAGACGCTTTTTTTCAGTGCGCCTGTAAAAAAGGCATTTTAAAGGCCATTTTGCCGAAAATGGACGTGCAGCAAAATAAAAATTAACTTATTTATTTATTTTGCTGCATTTATATCCCACATTTTTCCACCTATTTGCAGGCTCAATGTGGCTTAGCGGTAAGGTCTCACACGGTAACCGTGCAGTAATCATCTATACACGTAGAATGACGATTACCGCTCAGTTTCTGCCGTGCTCCAGAAAATAAAAAATATTTTCTGGTGTGCATAGCGGATGCACATCGAAAATGAAATTACTGCAAGGGCCACGCGGTAGCTGGGTAGTAACTCAAAATTGACGCTTGTTGGGCACGTAGGCGCCTACGCGGCTTAGTAAAAGGACCCCTTAGTAATTAGAAAGATGTTAAAGTGAGATCACCTGTTGTATACTAGGGAGAGGGGCAATTCTTCAACTTGGTACCATCTCCACCACCTCCCTCGGGAGGGCATTCCAAGTATCCACCACCCTCTCCGTGAAAAAGTACTTCCTGACATTTTTCTTGAGTCTGTCCCCCTTCAATCTCATTTCATGTCCTCTAGTTCTACCGTCTTCCCATCTCCGGAAAAGGTTCATTTGCGGATTAATACCTTTCAAATATTTGAACGTCTGTATCATATCACCCCTGTTTCTCCTTTCCTCCAGGGTGTACATGTTCAGGTCAGCAAGTCTCTCTTCATACGTCTTGTAACGCAAATCCCGTACCATTCTCGTAGCTTTTCTTTGCACCGCTTCAATTCTTTTTACATCCTTAACAAGATACGGCCTCCAAAACTGAACACAATACTCCAGGTGGGGCCTCACCAACGACTTATACAGGGGCATCAACACCTCCTTTCTTCTGCTGGTCACACTAAACTTACTTTTTTCTACTACTGGCTGTATATAATTAATGCTGAGAAATTGTCCAGTGTTTTTGCTGCATCATACAAGTTTAAATAAAGTTTTTGTATCAGAAGTGCTTCTTCTTGGCTATACTGATTTATTGAATGAAAGGAGCAGTGTTGCCAGGTGGGCGGTTTTACCGCCCAATTGGGCGGTTTTCCGCGCCCCGCCGCGGGAAATTTTTGCCCGCGGTGGGTTGCGGTTTTTTGGGCGTTTTTTTAGGCTTCCGGGTGGCTTTTTGGGCGGCTTTTTGATTTTTTTCGGCCGCGGGGGGCGGGGTTAGTGACGTTTTTGGGCGGGGTTAGCGACGTTTTGGGCGGGGCCGATGATGTGGGAGGCGGGGCCGATGACGTGGGAGGCGGGGCCGATGACGGGGAGGCGGGGCCGATGACAGGGAGGCGGGCCCGATGACGTGGGAGGCGGGGCCGATGACGGGGAGGCGGGCCCGATGACGTGGGAGGCGGGGCCGGTGACGGCGGGGGCGGGGCCGGTGACGCGGGGGTGGGGGTGTCAGGGGCGGGGTTTGTGTTTGGGCGGGTTTTGGGCTGGTTTCTGGCCCGGATTGGGCTGGAAAAAAAATTTCTACCTGGCAACCCTGGAAAGGAGAACATCTATATATAAAGGCACCACTGAAGCCTCCAGCCAGAAGTGTGAAGCGCCAGAGATATCCGGTTTCCCCATGAGTGAAGGAAAACACAGAGGGGGAGGGGAGAGAGATGCCCTCACTCTCTCTGTAACACAAACACAGAACAGCAGGAAACAACACTGAAGGACTGGACTCGGAGGGGGGGAGGGGGAGGGAGAGAAGGCAGAGGGCAGGGACACACACACTCCCACATGCACACTCTGAAGAAAACCTTGCTAGCCCCCGTTTCATTTGCATCAGAAACAGGTTTTTTTTACTAGTAGTAACATAGTAGATGACGGCAGAAAAAGACCTGCACGGTCCATCCAGTCTGCCCAACAAGATAAACTCATATGTGTATACCTTACCTTGATTTGTACCTGCCTTTTTCAGGGCACAGACCGTACAAGTCTGCCCAGCAGTATTTCCCGCCTCCCAACCACCAGTCCCGCCTCCCATCACTGGCTCTGGCACAGACCATATAAGTCTGCCCTCCACTATCCTCGCCTCCCAACCACCAACCCCTCTTCCCCCAGCTGAGTGAGTGAGTGAATTACTCTTGCTAATCGGGCCTCCCGGCTCCTGCTGATCCCAGCCCTGACCCCACAAATAAACTTTTACATTATTAAAAGTAGCCCACTCGATGCTCCTTGGGCAAACAAGGGTTACAATAGCTTGATTGATAACACGGATTTTAGCATTACACAGGAAAAAAAACCATCAAGTTTTATAGTCCCTTTTCAAACTGCCACCTCCATTTCCCAAATTCCTGGGCCTGAAATAATTCTGCTGCAGCCGTCATTTGGTTGAATAAATTCAATTCATCTTCCAGCATGAACTCATTCCCTTGTTTTTCTCATTCTCCAGTTGCAAAATGGTTTTCAAATACTTTGTAGAACAAGATAAACTATTTAGTTATCTCATATGAGTTTGACCTGAAACTCAGCCTCGCAATTCTTTTTTTACTCTCTCTCTCTCTCTCTTTCTCTGATTTTTTTATTTTTCTTTTCCCCTTTTTCTGTCTCTTTATCCTTCTTTTATTTTAATCCTCCCGTGATCCACTTCCTATTCTCACGTTATTTTTTTTTGTACTCCTTCTTCCACTCTCTCTCTCTCTTCCTTTTCCTCACTCTTTTTCTCCGTATGTCTCCCACTCTTCCATTTGTAATCTTATTTAGCATCTTCTGCTTCTATTTTGTTTGGTTCGGTACTTGCTTCTTTTACACCTGTGCCAACCCCTTTCCCTTTTGAAAGGACTAAGGGCCCTGTTTACTAAGCTGCGTTATAGGCGCGTTAGCATTTTTAACACGTGTTAACCATATACATGCGTTAACCGTGTATGCGCCTACAATATCCCTATAGGTAGGGTTACCATTCGTCCGGATTTCCCCGGACATGTCCTCTTTTTGAGGGCATGCCCGGGGCGTCCGGTGGATTTTGCCCGCCCGCCTGTTTGTCCGGATTTCTGGACAAGCGGGCGGGCGAGCGGCGTCGTGGGTCTCCCCTCCCCTTCCCTTACTTACTATCTGCCCTGGTGGTCTAGTGACCTCTTCGGGGCAGGAAAGAGCCCCCTCTTTCCTGCCCGGAGCGCTGCCTTGCCCTTCATCCTTCTTGGTCTCGGCTGGGGATTGAAAATGGTTGCCGAGAGTTGAAGTCTCGCGAGGCCGCTTCAACTCACGGCAGCATCCCCAGCCGACACCGATGCAGGCCAAGGGCAGGCAGCGCTCCGGGCAGGAAAGAGGGGGCTCTTTCCTGTCCCGAACAGGTCACTAGACCACCAGGGCAGTAGATAGTAAGTAAGGGGAGGGGAATATGTGACAAGGGGGAGGGGAGGTGATGGGAGGTGAAAGAGGGGCAGAGAAGGGGAATATGTGACCTGGGGGAGGGGAATATGTGACAGGGGCAGGATGAGGATCCGAAAGGGACGTGGTGTGGGCGGGGCAGGGGTGTGGTGTGGGTGGGGCATGGGCGTGGTGTAGGTAGGCATGGGTGTGGCAGGGGGCGTGATATGTGTCCTCTTTTTCAGTGTACAAAATATGGTAACCCTACCTATAGGCACCAACACAGCATGCGCACTAATTGTAGGTGCGTTAAAAATGCTAATGCATCTTAGTAAACAGGGCCTGAGTCACAAAAGGCCCCATTTACAAAGCAGCAGTATGTCCAACGTGGGCTTACCGCTCGCTAAAAAGGAAATACCGCCGGGCTACCGCAGCAGCTCAGCAGTACTTCCTACCCCCAGCGTGCCGTCATATCTGGTACTACAAAAATATATTTATTTTTGCAGTGCAGTGTGTACCCGGCGGTAAACAGGCAGTGCCGCGTGCTGCCTGGTTACCGCCGGGTTAGCGCTGGAGCCCTTACCGCCACCTCAATCAGTGTCGGTAAGGGCTCCCCCCCCCAAAATGGCCGCACGGCAAGTGCTTTACTTGCTGCATGGCCATAGGGGGCCTCGGTGCACGTAAAAAACACACGCTGACCCCAGCGCAGGCCCTCTTTTGCTGCAAATTGGTAAAAGGGGCCCAAAGGCTTTTCTTCCATTCCTGTTTCTTGGTGAATCAGTCTCTTCATATACTTGTGTTTCTCCTTATTTTCTTTTCCTCTTGTGACCATTCTCTTCCAGCTTTCTCCTCTGCAGTTCTCTCTCCTCTCTTCCCGCTCTTCTCATTTATTTATTTATTTACAAATTTTATATACCGAATGTTCTCAGCGGTTCACAAAATGTACATACGTAAGATCAAACTATATTTCATCATGACACCGTAAGATTAAAATATAATCACAAATAAACAATCAACATAAAATCTTGGCTTCAGTCTCATTACTCAACCTGATCTCTTCCAGCATCTCAAATTATATTATTATCTGACCCATACACTTGTCTCCAAAATCTCTACTCAGCATTCCAGGAATTCAGGGCCTGAGTTCACTTCAATTTCATTTTGAGCCTGTGGAGGGCAACTAATGAAAAGCCCTTCTCATCCCCTGCCCCCCCCCCCCCCAAATGTTTAGTGTCATAGAAGCAGAGACATAGAAACATGAGGGCAGATAAAGGCCATATGACCCATCCAGTCTGCCCATCCTCTGTAACCCCTAATTCTTCCTGTTCCTAAGCGATCCCACATGCTTATCCCATGCCTTTTTAAACTCTGGAACAGCCCTCGACTCCACCACCTCCAACGGGAGGCCATTCCATGCTGTGAAATAATACTTCCTTAGGTTAATCCTAAACCTATTCCCATTATGACATCACAATATGAGCCCTGGTTACCAGAGACTGAAACTCTTCACACTAAGGGGGGAAAGTAAGCCAAGAATGGGACAATTGAGCCATTGTGACATCACTGATGAGGTTGGCTCAGGCATTGGTGGAATGAGGCATTATGACATCACAATATCAGCTCTGGTTAACAGAGATTGAAACACACTAAGGGGGGAAAGTAAGCCAAGAATAGGACAATTGAGCCATTGTGACATCACTGATGAGGTTGGCTCTTAGGCATTGGTGGAATAGAAACATAGAAACATGAGGGCAGATAAAGGCCATATGACCCATCCAGTCTGCCCATCCTCTGTAACCCCTAATTCTTCCTGTTCCTAAGCGATCCCACATGCTTATCCCATGCCTTTTTAAATTCTGGAAAAGCCCTCGACTCCACCACCTCCATCGGGAGGCCATTCCACGCCTCCACCACCCTTTCTGTGAAATAATACTTCCTTAGGTTATTCCTAAGCTTATTCCCTCTTAACTTTGTCATATGCTCCCTCTTTCCAGAGCTCTCCTTCATTTGAGTAAAGAGGTGTGTTAGCCGTTAGGGACTGGGATATACACTGTCAGCTAACACATTTGCTTATTTCCGATCTGACGAAGAAGGGCAACCTTCGAAAGCTAATCAAGAAATGTATTAAGTTATGTCCAATAAAAAAGGTATCATCTTATTTTCTTTTCCATGTTTTAATTTTGTTTGATTCCTTCATTTGAAAAAGGCTCTCTTCCTGTACATAAATGCCCTTGAGATATTTAAGCGTCTCTATCATGTCTCCTCTCTCCCTCCTCTCTTCCAGCGTATACATGGTGAGGTTCATAAGCCTGTGCCTATAATTTTTGCATTCAAGACCACTTACTAATTTCGTAGCCGCCCTCTGGACCGACTCCATCCTGTTTATATCTTTCCATGGGTGCGGTCTCCAGAACTGAACACAGTACTCCAAATGAGGCCTCACCAGAGACTTATACAACGGCACTATCACCTCCTTTTTCCTGCTGGCCATGCCTCTCTTTATGCACCCAAGCATCCTTCTGGCTTTTATGTAGTCCCCCCTCACTCCATGCAGCGGGCTGAAGCTAACCCCAGAGTCAAGTACATAATCATAAGCCAGTTGATATTCAACACAATTTATCAACCCTTATTTTATCATCCTCACCTTAATATTCCCTTAGCTCTTGTTTGTCCTGTTTGTCTGTCCTAATTAGATTGTAAGCTCTGTGGAGCAGGGACTGTCTCTTCATGTTCAAGTGTACAGCGCTGCGAACGTCTAGAAGCGCTATAGAAATGATTAGTAGTAGTCTTTGGGATTCCGGATCCTTGATACTCTTTAGGATTCTGCATAGAATCTTGCTACCCTTTGGGATTCCGCCCGGAATCTTGCTACTCTTTGGGATTCCGGAATCTTGCTACCCTTTGTCCTTATCCCTTATTTGTCCTGTTTGTCTGTCCTAATTAGATTGTAAGCTCTGTTGAGCAGGGAATGTCTCTTCATGTTCAAGTGTACAGCGCTGCGAACGTCTAGAAGCGCTATAGAAGTGATAAGTAGTAGTAGTAGTAATTTAACCAGCCAGAAATGATTTCTGGCTGGTGGTTAAGTCGCCTATTTGGGGTGAACCACTTATTTTCAGTAGCACTTAACCGGTTAGTGCCATTGAAAATAACCAGTTAGCGTTGAACTGAAAACCAGCCATTTGAGGGGCATTCTAGGGACTGACTGGTTAAGTGCCGATATTCAACACTCAACTAGCCAGGTTAACTGTATAATATAATATCATTTCTATAGGGCTACAAGGCACACACAGCGCTGCACACCATACACAAAAAGACAGTCCCTGCTCAAAGAGCTTACAATCTAGATAAGACAGGCAGACAGGCAGAACAATTAAGGGCAAGGGAATAAAGAGGTGAGGATAAAAGGACAGGGCAAGTGAGCAGTGGTTAGGAGTCAAAAGCAGTGGTAAAGAGGTGGGCTTTAAGTTTGGACTTGAAGACGGCCAAAGACGGGGCTAGACGTACAGGCTCAGGAAGTCTATTCCAGGCATGAGGTGCAGTAAGATAAAAGGAACGGATTAGCAGTTAGCACCGGCCTCCCACTTAGCCATCTATCCCCCCTTCAATCTGTTCAGAACTATGCTGCACATCTCATATTCCGCCAGAACTGATATACTCATATCACCCCTCTCCTCAGGTCACTTCACTGGCTTCCGATCAGATACCGCATTCAATTCAAGCTTTTCCTTCTTACCTACAAATGCACTCAGTCTGCTGCCCCTCACTATCTTTCTACCCTCATCTCCCCTTACGTTCCCGCCCGTAACCTCCGTTCACAGGATAAATCCCTCCTCTCAGTACCCTTCTCCACCACCGCCAACTCCAGGCTCCGCTCATTCTGCCTCGCCTCACCCTATGCTTGGAACAACCTTCCTGAGCCCTTACGCCAAGCCCCCTCCCTGCCCGTCTTCAAGTCTTTGCTTAAAGCCCACCTCTTCAATGCTGCGTTCGGCACCTAACCCTTACCGTTCAGTGAATCCAGACTGCCCCAATTTGACTGCCCCTATCGGACCGACCGTTCACTTGTCTATTAGATTGTAAGCTCTTTGAGCAGGGACTGTCTCTCTTTGTTAAATTGTACAGCGCTGCGTAACCCTAGTAGCGCTCTAGAAATTTTAAGTAGTAGTAGTAGTAGTAGCAGTAGAGGAGAAGGGAACAGATAAGAGAGATTTATCAACAGAACGGAGTACCTGAGGGGGGGCATAGGGAAAGACAAGAGTGGAGAGGTACTGGAGAGCAGCAGAGTGAATGCACTTATAGGTCAATAAGAGAAGTTTGACTTGAATGTGGAAATGGATAGGGAGCCAGTGAAGTAACAAGAGGAGAGGGCTAATGTGAGCATAGCGACTTTGGCGGAAAATGAGTAGTGCAGCAGAGTTTTGGACTGATTGAAGAGGAGGGAGATGGCTAAGAGGGAGGCCGGTAAGAAGCAGGTTACAATAATCAAGACGAGAGGTGATAAGAGTGTGGATAAGGGTTCTGTGGTTTCGTTGTGTTGCAGGGTGCAGGCATTTAAGTTGGATCGGTAGTGTATGCCTTTTTGAACAGAGAAATTTTTAATGATTTCCGGAAGTTTAGGTGGTCATACATTGTTTTCATGGCATTAGGTAACGCATTCCAGAGTTGTGTACTTATGTAGGAAAAGTTTCTACTTCTGGCAAACATTTTAAGTTTAAAACTATGGGGAAAAAGGGTTTACACTATGGAAACTAATTAATAAATTTTGCTTTTCTAAATTCAAACTGTCTTTACCAATAAACCTTCAATTTCTCTTTTATCCCTAATCTTTAAATCACCAAAGCACAGAGCAAAATAATGTTCACTTACCCAGAGAAATTTCCTCTTCTCTCAGAACTTTGCAGAAAGACGGTTACTTGGGACCTTTCCTCTCTATAAAGTTTTGATTTTAAGGGAACTGTTTCAAACAGGCCCTTTGAAAGTTAATACAGTAATCAGATTGCCCTTCTGACCTATGCAGCTATTCTACGCGCCTCACAGTAGATTAATTAACACCTAATTCAGGTTAGTAGCACTGCTACCTCTCCTTCTGTCAAAGGACAGAAAATAACTTTTCAAGATAGAACATTTTAGCCCTCTCTGTTGCTATCCTTTTTAATGCTCTAGGCTGTTACAGTTAAGTTTATTCCTCTGGTGGAAAGTTCAAGTTTAAAACTATGGGGGAAAGGGCTTCACACTATGGAAACTGGTTAATAAAGTTTGCTTTTCTAAATTCAAACCATCTATATATATAAAAGGCACCTCCAACGTTCCATTGAAGCCTCAAGCCGGAAACTTGAGGCGCCCGAGATATCCGGTTTGGCCTGCAGGCTGCAGTCACTGTAGCTCCGCCCTCGCATCAAAACGCGATGACGTTGAGGGCGGGGCGGGTCTGCAGTCAGTGTACCTACGCCCTCGCGTCAACACACGATGACGCAGAGGGCGGGGCGGCGAAGACACAACCGACGACTTCCACACATTCTCTCACAGCTGCTGGGAGAGCACACCGAACTTCGCAAACTCGCAACCATGTCACTGAGGGACGGAGGAAGGGAGAGGAGAGGTGTGGAACTCGGAAGGGAGGCACGGAGGGGGTGTCTGGAACTCGAGAGAGAGGGAGGGAGGGAGGATGGTGGGGGGGGGATTATCCTGCTAGCGCCCGTTTCATTTTCCCCCAAAACGGGCATTTCTTACTAGTCTTTATCTATAAACCTACAATTTCTCTTTTATCCTCAAGCTTTAAATCATGTTACTTACCCAGAGAAATGTTCTCTTCTCTCAGAACTTCTCAGAAAAGTTGCAGAAGACCCAAAGGCTGAGCACAGGGTTTTCTAACACTGGAGCTTTAATGCAAAGTCAAAGGATACATGAAAGGTTAGCTAAAAATTAGTGAAGAGTTCATATCTGTTTTTTCTCTGTATTGTGAGATTACAGGACCCACCACTTTTTCTGACTTTCTTGAAGGGGACGCATGAAAAAAAGAAAAGATGAAGAACTGAGAAGGCTGATGTACTGGAACAGAGTAAAGTGCTGGAGAAATGTGTGGAATTTTATCGCATATTCCAGCCATGCCAGTAATGTATGCCCATGTAACTCAGTTCACGGATACATTTTGTTGGTATTGCCAGACTCAATGAGACAGTCACCTAGAGTGCTGAGATTCTGAGGTCAGCAATAAGGTAAGTGGACAGCAGTGCAGGCTGTTTAACTTCTGCCCCTCTCCTGGAGGCCCTACCCCAGCTTCTTCCACAGCAGTTTGGTCCCCAGGGCCAGCAGATAGCAGGGTACTTACATGTTGCAATTTGCGCCATGAAATCTCATAAAATCCAGAGGTGCCCATTTCAAATCCCACTGCTGCCCCTTATGATGTTGGGCAAGTCTCTTAACCCTCCATTGCCTCAGGTATAAATTTAGGGCCCTGTTTTCAAAGCTGCACTAGCGGCTGGTGGTGCACTACTGCCGACACAGTGTGGGTTCCAGTTCAGTGTCTTGCTACTCTGTATGTGTGGGTTCCAGTACAGCTTCCACTGCTGTGGGTGTGGGTTCTAGTACAGCTTGCAGCTTCTGCCACTGTGTGTGAGTGGGTTCTGTAGAAGCCGCTGGCTTCTGTGAGTGTTCGCGGCCTGGCCGCTCGGTCCTCTTGCTGTTTGACATATCGAGGGGCATTTTCAAAAGAAACTTCCAAGTTGCGATTTGGACATCCTTGCAAATTGGCGAAATCCAGGGGCGGGGAAACCCGTATTTTCGAAACAAGATGGACATCCATCTTTCGTTTCGAAAATACCATCAGAGACGTCCAAATCCTAGGATTTGGACGACCCTAGACATTTACGTTTCTGACTTTCGGTGATTTTCGAAACCAAAGACGTCCATGTCAAAAACGTCCAAATGCAAGCCATTTGGGAGTGGGAGGAGCCAGCATTTGTAGTGCACTGGTCCCCGTGACATGCCAGGACACCAACCGGGCAGCCTAGGGGGCACTGCAGTGGACTTCATAAAATGCTCCCAGAAATATAGTTCCCTTACCTTGTGTGCTGAACCCCCCAAAACCTACTACCCACAACTGTACACCACTACCATAGCCCTTACGGGTGAAGGGGGCACCTATATATGGGTACAGTGGGTTTGTGGTGGGTTTTGGAGAGCTTGCTGTTTCCTCCACAAATGTAACAGGTAGTGGGGGTATGGGCCTGCGTCCACCTGTCTGAAGTGCACTGCAGTACCCACTAAAATTGCTCCTGGGACCTGCATGCGCTGTCATGGATCTGAGTATGACATCTGAGGCCGGCATAGAGGCTGGCACAACATATTTTTAAAGATGTTTTTTGAGGGTGAGAGAAGGTTAGTGACCACTGCGGGAGTAACAGGAGGTCATCCCCGATTCTCTACGGTGGTCTTCTGGTCATTTTGGGCACCTTTTTGTGCCTTATTCGTAATAAAAACACGTCCAGGTGAAAGTGTCCAAGTGTTCGTCAGGGACGTCCTTGTTTTTTTCGATTATGGGTCAAAGACGTTCAACTGTTAGGCATGCCCAAGTCCCGCCTTTGCTATGCCTCCGACATGCCCCCTTGAAATTTGGATGTCCTTGCAACAGACTGCAGTGGGAGACGTCCAAACTCGGGTTTCGATTATACCGATTTGGACGTCTCTGAGAGAAGGACGTCCATCTTCCGATTTATGTCGAAAGATGGATATCTTTCTCTTTCGAAAATGAGCCCGATCATCTCTCTGCCTACCCCGGTTTCAGTATATTTCCTGTCCGTGAGAACCGCTGGGCCAGCCTCATGTCTGCTAGTCTGAGATTGGTCTTTCATGGTCTCACTACAAACTAAGGGCTCACATTCCGAAGCATAACATTCCCTCATTTAAAGAAGTTAGACTGTCCAAAATGCAAGATTCCACTTTCTCATACGTGCTCTTAAAACAATGGAACAATATTCCTAAGAAGATCGATACCTCGTCTACTCAATTAAAATATAGGCAGAGCCCTAAGACCTAGCTCTTTGAGCAGATGTTTGGGGGCTGGCTGGTTTTGTTCATGTCAGTCCCAAATACAAATACAGTTTATGTATTTGTACTATTTTTTGTTTTGGAGACAAGATTTGTAGAATGTTATACGTGGACATTTCATAGATCAGGTGACATTTCCTTGTAAGTTTTTTTTTTTCCGTGGAGATGCGGAGAGACGTTTCTGTACTGTTACTGGTAGTCGATGTGGCTGATGATTCCTGTGTGAGCTGCAGCGTTGCTCTGGCCTGGTCTTGTTTCTTGTACTGTATCTTGTTGTGATGTGATTTATGTTTAGGTTATGTTAATTTTATTCTGTGGTATTTATTTTATTGTACAGGGAGGGGAAGGCGTCTATAAATAAGGTGAATTTAAGTATAGCATCAAAACAGGGCAAATTCAAACTTATTTATCGAGTGCTCTATGGATTTATACACTTTCATGTACTTACTGTGTCTGTGCTGTATTTCACTGTGCAATCTTTGGAAAAGGATTTCATAAATATGAGTTAAATAATATAATAAAATGTCAGGATTCAGCTGGTGCACGGTAAACCACAGAACATCGATTCAGTGTTGGTTCCTTGTTTGTGAACATCTCAGTGTAGTTTTTCTTCTCTCTGGGCTATAACTTTATGCCTGCCGAGCAGCGACAGTGGTCAAAGTTTATTAAAACTAGTGAGAATTTATGAGCCGTCTGTGCTTCCTCTGCATCTGAATTTGTAACTTTTTCTAAAGGCTGGTGGAACAAAAGCAGTATCAGGTTCATGAATTAAGAATTTCTTTTTGCAGTGTTTGATATATCTACTACTACTACTACTACTATTAAACATTTCTATAGCGCTACTAGACTTACGCAGCGCTGTACAAATCAACATGAAAAAGACAGTCCCTGCTCAACAGAGCTTACAATCTAAATTGGACAGATGAACAGACAGCTAGGGGTGGGGAAATTGCAGTGGTAGGGGTGATAAGTGAGGGTGTTGAGTAAGAGAGTCATGGTTAGGAGTCGAAAGCAGTAGCAAAGAGGTGGGCTTTAAGCCTAGACTTGAAGACAGCCAGAGACTGAGCCTGACCTACGGGCTCAGGGAGTCTATTTCAGGCATAGGGAGCAGCGACAGGAGACATTAACCCAGCGAACGGAGTTCACGGGGAGGAGTGTAGGGAGAGATGAGAGCGGAAAGGTACTGAGGAACTGCGGTGATTTAACCAGAGCTGACATTGTGATGTCATAATGCCTCAGTCCACCAATGCCTAAGAGCCAACCTCATCAGTGATGTCACAATGGCTTGATTGTCCTATACTTGGCTCATACTACTGCTTCTACTATTAAACATTTCTATAGCACTACTAGACTTACGCAGCGCTGTACAAATCAACATGAAAAAGACAGTCCCTGCTCAACAGAGCTTACAATCTAAATTGGACAGACGAACAGACAGCTAGGGGTGGGGAAATTGCAGTGGTAGGGGTGATAAGTGAGGGTGTTGAGTAAGAGAGTCATGGTTAGGAGTCGAAAGCAGTAGCAAAGAGGTGGGCTTTAAGCCTAGACTTGAACAGCCAGAGCCTGAGCCTGACCTACTGGCTCAGGGAGTCTATTTCAGGCATAGGGAGCAGCGACAGGAGACATTTACCCAGCGAACGGAGTTCACGGGGAGGAGTGTAGGGAGAGATGAGAGCGGAAAAGTACTGAGGAGCTGCGGTGATTTAACCAGAGCTGACATTGTGATGTCATAATGCCTCAGTCCACCAATGCCTAAGAGCCAACCTCATCAGTGATGTTACAATGGCTTGACTGTCCTATACTTGGCTCATACTACTACTATTAAACATTTCTATAGCGCTACTAGACTTACGCAGCGCTGTACAAATCAACATGAAAAAGACAGTACCTGCTCAACAGAGCTTACAATCTAAATTGGACAGACAAACAGACAGCTAGGGGTGGGGAAATTGCAGTGGTAGGGGTGATAAGTGAGGGTGTTGAGTAAGAGAGTCATGGTTAGGAGTCGAAAGCAGTAGCAAAGAGGTGGGCTTTAAGCCTAGACTTGAAGACAGCCAGAGACTGAGCCTGACGTACCGGCTCAGGGAGTCTATTCCAGGCATAGGGAGCAGCGAGATAGAAGGAACGGAGCCGGGAGTTAGCAGTGGGGGAGAAGGGGGACGACAGGAGACATTTACCCAGCGAACGGAGTTCACGGGGAGGAGTGTAGGGAGAGATGAGAACGGAAAGGTACTGAGGAGCAGCGGAGTGGATGCACTTGTAGGTCAAAAGGAGAAGTTTGAGCTGTATGCGGAAGCGGATAGGGAGCCAGTGAAGCGACTTGAGGAGAGGGCTAACGTGAGTATAGCGACTCTGGCGGAATATAAGACATTATCTTCAGGTTACTGTGTAAATGGATGCTAAAATAACTGATTCCTTTACTTGTGAATTAATGCCTCTTTTTTTAAGAATCCAGGGGGCAGTTCCTTCAGATATGGGGAAGAGAGCATCAGTGGTCTGACTTACCCTGGATATTCTCTTCATGTGAAGGGTCATGCTGGCTGTTGAATAAAATCTTTATGATCCTTCTAGGACAAGGGTTCTTAACCCATTCCTCAGGTCACACCTAGCCAGTCAGGTTTTCTGGATGCCCACAATGAATATGCATGAGATAAATTTGTGTACAACAGGGGTACTGCATACAAACTCATGCATATTCATTGTGGGTATCCTGAATATCTGACTGTGTAGATGTGTGCCGACGAGGACTGGGTTGAGAACCCCTGTTCTAGGAAGTGGAAGTGCACCTGATAGAATGCATCACTTCTGTTGTGAGTTCTAATACTCGACCACACCTCGATTATTGTGTTCAATTCTGGTCACCGCATCTCAATAAAGATATAGTGGAATTAGAAAAGGTACAGAGAAGGGCGACGAAAATGATAAAGGGGATGGGACGACTTTCCTATGAGGAAAGGTTGAAGCATCTAGGGCTCTTCTGCTTGGAGAAGAGATGGCTGAGGGGAGATATGATAGAGGTCTATAAAATAATGAGTGGAGTAGAACGGGTAGACGTGAATCATTTGTTTACTCTTTCCAAAAACCCTAGGACTAGGGGGCATGCGATGAAGCTACAAAGTAGTAAATTTAATACAAATCGGAGAAACCTTTTCGTCACTCAACGTGTAATTGAACTGTGGAATTCGTTGCCAGAGAATGTGGTAAAGGTGGTTAGCTTAGCGGGGTTTTAAAAAGGTTTGGAAGGCTTCCTAAAGGAAAAGTCCATAGGCCATTATTAAAATGAACTAGGGAAAAATCCACTGCTTATTTCTGAGATAAGCCGCATAAAATGTTTTGTACTTTTTTGGGATCTTGCTAGGTATTTGTGACTTGGATTGGCCAATGTTGGAAACAGGGTGCTGGGCTTGTTGGACCTTTGGTCTGTCCCCAGTGTGGCAATACTTGTGTACTTATATAATGGAGAGAAGTAGAAGATTGAAAAAGCAGCAGATGGATTGAAAAGAAAGTAGGTAAAGGAGCATGAAAGAAATGAGTACAAGAAGAGAGACCATCCAGGGCTGCTGAAAGAGAGGGGGGACAAGATAGCCCAGGCCTGGCCTCCAAAGGGGGCCCAGCTAGGGTTACCATATGTCCGGTTTTACCCACTGGGAGAAAGACAGTCTGCAAATGCGCCGGGCAGGAAAGAGGGGGCTCTTTCCTGCCCCAAAGAGGTCACTAGCCCACCAGGGCACCACACTAAGGTAAAGGACGGAGTGGAGGGGAGAGGTAGTGAATGGAGTCATTTGGGTTGAGGGAGAAAGGAAAATTGGGGAGGGGAGGGGATCTACATGGGGGGGAGAGGGAATCTGGCTTTCTTTGGGGGGGGGGGGGGTCAAAGGGGTGGGGTGGGGATGCGACAGGGGGTGGGGCATGTGTCTTCTTTTTTCTTAGGGCAAATATGGTAACCCTAGGCCCAGCTCCGAGTTCTGTCTCCCTTCTGCTCCTGTGTGTTGGGACCCAGGTGATTGCATTAACGTGATAACCCGGCACAAAGGAGCAGGAGAGTGACGGAGGAGCAGGCGCAGGAAGATAAGGGGGCGTGGTGGCCCGAGCGGTGGGGGTGGGGGGTGGCAGATGCTGCAGCCCGAGTAGGGAGCGGCGGGAGTGGCTGCAGTGGCCCTGCTGCAGGTCCGGCTCTGTCTCTCAGCGGCCCTGCGACTACCCCATCAAGACGGAGAACTGGGACGGAAAGCCTTCAGTGAACCTTCAGTTCAAACAGAAATTGGATGCTGTGGCAGTGGTTATTTGTGCTGCAGAGTGATCCTTCCCAGACTGTAAATACAGCAGACTGAAAAGAATCTGTCACGCACTAAAGATTTAACCACCAGTGCATGTGTAATCACTTTGATTTATTGTGGTGCCTTCATAAATTAAATTATTTACCTGGTGTCACAATGCTTAACTTTGTTTCTTCCCCCCACCTCTTCAACTTCTGTTTTCCCTGGCTCCCTGCAACATCTTCCAAAACCTTGCTATGGAATAGGATTAGTGCAGGGTAATTTATCTCACTCGGGCTGATTGCTTTGAATTCTTGTGGAGTGACAAGCCCTCCGTACCTTGGAGAACTGGGAGAGCTGCCTGATCCATTAAACTGCTCCCATGGCGCACCTAAGTAAAGCAAAAGGATAAGACACAAGCTACAGAGTTGTTTTAAAAGACAACATATATTCTCCTAAATAGGATAAAAAGCCAGAGGGCAGGTCATCCACCCCACTCAGCACAAACAAATGGAGTGCTGAGAACTTCTGAGAAAGGCAGTTCTGTGTTTCAACTGCTTTGCATTATTTTTCTTTTGTTTAAAATTACATTTTGGCATCACCGTTTCCCTCTGCTCCTTTGGTTTTCCAGCTCAGTTGGATGCAGCCTCTATATAGTTAACAGCACCATGAGTCCTTGTTCATAATTACCTAGTGAGTCCCCTTTTTTGATAACTTTCCCTGGACCAGTCATTTGATATGATGAACCTTGGTGACTGCTGGTAGACTGGGAAGGGAAATTGGACTTGATACATGGAATTTCTGAGGTTTTTTGCAACTACATTCAAAGCGGTTTACATATATTCAGGTACTTATTTGTACCTGGATCAGGCGACCCTCAGGGGGAGGAATGCTGGCTTCAGCTTAACCCCTGGTAAGCCTTTCCTCAGCTGAGAGGTGCCCAGCTCTACCACCGGCTGCCTTTCAGGTGCTGTGGAGGACTTGCAGCTCATCTGCATATCCTACAGCCTTCTCCGGGCTGACACCCCAGGTCCACTCCGATCCACTCAGGGCCTCCGTTCTGGGGCATTTTTCTCTTTACATCTAATCTTCTTCCCAGTTGCTAAAGTACCTCAGTCGTTTATGGCCCCTATTCACATTCTCTTCCTAGCCCTGTCCCTTCCTAAACTTTTCCCTCACCCCCCTACCTCTCTCCGCTACAGGAACTCACTGCCCATCCATCGACTTCATCACCTCACCTTACATAGTAACATATAGTAACATAGTAGATGATGGCAGAAAAAGACCTGCACAGTCCGTCCAGTCTGCCCAACAAGATAACTCATATTTGCTACTTTTTGTGTATACCCTACTTTGATTTGTACCTGTGCTCTTCAGGGGTGGAGGAGTGGCCTAGTGGTTAGGGTGGTGGACTTTGGTCCTGGGGAACTGAGGAACTGAGTTCAATTCCCAGCACAGGCAGCTCCTTGTGACTCTGGGCAAGTCACTTAACCCTCCATTGCCTGCCACATACAGCCTGCCATGAGTGGGAAAGTGTGGGGTACAAATGAAACAAAAAAAAAAGACCGTATAAGTCTGCCCAGCACTATCCCCGCCTCCCAACCACCAGCCCCGCCTCCCAACCACCGGCTCTGGCACAGACCATATAGGTCTGCCCAGCACTATCCTTGCCTCCCAACCACCAGCCCTGCCTCCCACCCACCGGCTCTGGCACAGACCGTACAAGTCTGCCCAGCACTATCCCCGCCTCCCAACCACCAGCCCTGCCTCCAGATCTTGACTAAGCTCCTGAGGATCCATTCCTTCGGCACAGGATTCCTTTATGCTTATCCCACGCATGTTTGAATTCCGTTACCATTTTCATTTCCACCACCTCCCGCGGGAGGGCATTCCAAGCATCCACTACTCTCTCCATGAAAAAATACTTCCTGACATTTTTCTTGAGTCTGCCCCCCCCCCCCCCTTCAATCTCATTTCATGTCCTCTCGTTCTACCATCTTCCCATCTCCGGAAAAGGTTCGTTTGCGGTTTAATACCTTTCAAATATTTGAATGTCTGTATCATATCACCCCTGTTTCTCCTTTCCTCCAGAGTATACATGTTTAGTTCAGCAAGTCTCTTCTCATACGTCTTGTAACGCAAAACCCATACCATTCTCGTAGCTTTTCTTTGCACCGCTTCAATTTTTTGTACATTTTTAACAAAATACGGCCTCCAAAACTGAGCACAATACTCCAGGTGGGGCCTCACCAATGACTTACACAGGGGCATCAACACCCCCTTTCTTCTGCTCCTCTTCCTCCCTCTTGGCTTTTAATCTCCGTCTCTTTCTTCCCTCCATTTTGCCTTCCCCATTCCACCTAAATACCTCTTGCCTTCGACGCCTTCGTGGCCACACCTCTCCTACTCTCCTCCACTCTCTTTTACTCCTTCTCTTACTCTCCGCCAGTGACATCAATCCCAATCCTGGCCCTCCTCACCAACTATTATCCCAACTCTACAGATCTCACCGCGACCTCTCTAACCTCATCTCTATTCCTCTACTCCCCTCATCTTCTCTGCCCTTCTCTTGCACCCTATGGAATGCTCGCTCTATCTGTAACAAACTCCCCTATATCCAGGACCTCTTTATCTCGCGTCACCTCCATCTGCTCGCCATAACAGAAACCTGGCTCTGCCCTGATGACTCTGCTTCAGTTGCAGCCCTCTGCCATGGCGGTTATCTTTTTTCACATACTCCTCTCCCTGCTGGCCGCGGGGGTGGTGTTGGACTACTTCTCTCTTCCTCCTCCAGATTTCAACCCCTTCTTCCACCTCAATCTCACTGTTTTTCCTCCTTTGAAGTCCACTCTATCCTATGCCTCTTCGAATAGCGGATTTATCGTCCCCCTGATAAGTCCCTTTCATCCTTTCTCAGTGACTTTGATGCCTGGCTTGCCTTATTCCATGATCCTTCCTCCCCCTCTCTCATCCTTGGTGACTTTAATATTCCTGCTAATGATCCTTCCAACTCTTATATTTCCAAGTTACTCGCTTTAACATCCTCCTTTAATCTCCAACTATGCTCCACCTCCCCCACTCATCAAAATGGTCACTGTCTTGATCTAATCTTCTCCTCCAACTGTTCACTCTAGTTTCCTTGCCTCTGATCTTCCACTCTCTGATCACCATCTTATAACTTTCACACTTAAATCTCCTCCTTCCCTGTCCCGTCCTATCTTATCTAATTTATCTAGGAATCTTCACGATATTGACCCTTCATCTCTATCCTCCCATGTTTCAAACCTCCTCTCTACTGTGGCACCATCCACATCTGTCAACGAGGCTGTTTCTTCTTACAACAATACTCTATCCTCTGCCTTAGACACTCTTGCACCTTTGATGACCCGCCCTATAAGGCATACAAAACCCCAACCTTGGCTGACTTCTAATATCCGCTACCTACGGTCCTGTACCCGCTCCGCCGAACGCCTCTGGCGGAAATCTTGGGCCCTTGCTGATTTCTTATACTTTAAGTTCATGCTGACCTCCTTCCAATCTGCTCTTTTACGCGCCAAACAGCCAAACAGGATTATTATATCCAACTGACCAACTCTCTTGGCTCTAACCCTCAACTTCTCTTCACCACATTGAACTCTCTCCTCAAGGTGCCCCCTCCCCCAACTCCCCCTTCATTATCTCCTCAGACCCTTGCTGAATTCTTTCACGACAAGGTTCAAAAGATAAACCTTGAATTCTCTACCTCGCCACCTCTCCCTCCACTAGCTCGTTTCCCTCTCTCTCCTTCCCCTCATTCCTTTTCATCCTTTCCTGAAGTTACTATAGAGGAAACTACACTTCTCCTTTCTTCCTCAAAATGTACCACCTGTTCCTCTGATCCCATTCCCACCCACCTTCTTAATGCCATCTCACCTGCTCTTATTCCTTTTATCTGTCACATTCTCAACCTCTCACTTTCCACTGCAACTGTCCCTACTGCCTTTAAACATGCTGTGGTCACACCTCTCCTTAAGAAGCCTTCACTCGACCCTACTTGTCCCTCTAATTACCGACCCATCTCCCTCCTCCCTTTTCTCTCTAAATTACTTGAACATGCTGTTCACCACCACTACCTTGATTTTCTCTCCTCACATGCTATTCTTGACCCACTACAATCTGGTTTTCGCCCTCTCCACTCAACCGAAACTGCGCTTACTAAAGTCTCCAATGACCTATTACTGGCTAAATCCAGAGATCTCTACTCCATCCTCATTCTTCTTGATCTTTCCGCTGCTTTTGACACTGTCGATCACAGCATACTCCTCGATACCCTGTCCTCACTTGGGTTCCAGGGCTCTGTCCTTTCCTGGTTCTCTTCCTACCTCTCCCTCCGCACCTTCAGTGTTCACTCTGGTGGATCCTCTTCTACTTCTATCCCTCTGCCTGTCGGCGTACCTCAGGGTTCTGTTCTTGGTCCCCTCCTCTTTTCTATCTACACTTCTTCCCTTGGTTCATTAATCTCATCCCATGGCTTTTTCTACCATCTCTATGCTGATGACTCCCAAATCTACCTTTCTACCCCTGATATCTCACCTTGCATCCAAACCAAAGTTTCAGCGTGCTTGTCTGACATTGCTGTCTGGATGTCTCAACGCCACCTGAAATTAAACATGACCAAAACCGAGCTTCTCATTTTCCCCCCAAACCCACCTCCCCACTCCCCCCGTTTTCTATTTCTGTTGATGGCTCTCTCATTCTCCCTGTCTCCTCAGCTCGAAACCTTGGGGTCATCTTTGACTCTTCTCTCTCCTTCTCTGCTCATATCCAGCAGATTGCCAAGACCTGTCGTTTCTTTCTTTACAACATCCGTAAAATCCGCCCCTTTCTTTCTGAGCACTCTACCAAAACCCTCATCCACACCCTTGTCACCTCTCGTTTAGACTACTGCAATCTGCTTCTTGCTGGCCTCCCACTTAGTCACCTCTCCCCTCTCCAGTCGGTTCAAAACTCTGCTGCCCGTCTCGTCTTCCGCCAGGGTCGCTTTACTCATACTACCCCTCTCCTCAAGTCCCTTCACTGGCTCCCTATCCGTTTTCGCATCCTGTTCAAACTTCTTCTACTAACCTATAAATGTACTCACTCTGCTGCTTCCCAGTATCTCTCCACACTCGTCCTTCCCTACACCCCTTCCCGTGTACTCCGCTCCATGGATAAATCCTTCTTATCTGTTCCCTTCTCCACTACTGCCAACTCAAGACTTCGCGCCTTCTGTCTCGCTGCACCCTACGCCTGGAATAAACTTCCTGAGCCCCTACGTTTTGCCCCATCCTTGGCCACCTTTAAATCTAGACTGAAAGCCCACCTCTTTAACATTGCTTTTGACTCATAACCACTTGTAACCACTCGCCTCCACCTACCCTCCTCTCCTCCTTCCTGTACACATTAATTGATTTGATTTGCTTACTTTATTTTTTGTCTATTAGATTGTAACCTCTTTGAGCAGGGACTGTCTTTCTTCTATGTTTGTGCAGCGCTGCATATGCCTTGTAGAGCTATAGAAATGCAATAGTAGTAGAAGTAGTACCTGGGGCAATGGAGGGTTAAGTGACTTGCCCAGAGTCACAAGGAGCTGCATTGGGGATCGAACTCAGTTCCCCAGGATCAAAGTCCACTGCACTAACCACTAGGCTACTCCTCCACTGCAACACTCACCAGACATTGGTACAGATGTACCCAACCTTCTTCCAGTCAGTGCATGTTACTCCCACGACACCTCCCTCCCCAGCATCCCTAGCCCCAGATAAGCAAAACTGAGCCCAGGGAATCAGCGCACTACACTTACCACTGAGTCGCTATACAATCCCTCTTAGTTTCATTCATTTTTGACTCTTTGTATTCATACTTAGCGGGGTTTCTTCATTTTCTTCACTTTTACTTTTTCCATAAGAACAAGGCCCATCATATGCTACACCTGTATGATGGATTGATTGATTCACATAATTTATATTCCGCACACTCTCAATATTCTTGGTGGAGAACAAAGAAAATTATATAAAATAATAAAAAAACAACAACAACAATAAAAGCATTAAAACGTGACAAAAATATTAGTGTCAGAATTCATTCCACCTAAGTATAATAAGCAGATCTAGTAAAATATTAGCACTCCGATTTCTTAATATCTTTCATATGCTTGTTGGAAGAGTAATGTTTTAAGCTTTCTTGAATTCGAGAAACTTCTCAATCACTCTCATATAAAATGGCAACCGGTTCCATAATTCTGGTTCTCATCCTGCGCGTCGTTGGTTCAGCCTCAATTCATGTCCTCTAGTTCTACCACCTTCCCGTCTGCGGAAAAGGTTCATTTGTGGAATAATATCCTTCAAATATTTAAATGTCTGTATCATGTCACCCCTGTTTTCTCTTTTCCTCCAAGGTATACATGTTCAGGTCGGCAAGTCTCTCCTTGTACGGTTTGCAACGCAAATCCCATACCATTTTCGTAGCTTTTCTTTGCACCGCTTCCAGTCTTTTTTTATTTATTTATTTATTTATAAATTTTACAAACAATTATTCAAGATACAACTTGAAGGATAGTATTATATCACAGGAAAAACAAAATCATTATTCAAAAGATAAATATTTTCTGATACAATACTCAAGTCCTAACAATAAAGAAGATCCAAGATCCTAATATATGAGGAGATTCAGGAAATACAAAATAGGAAATCAAGTACTTGTGAAGAGAATGCTAACTTTCTTTAAGGCTACTAGATATTCTTTTAGACGCAATAAAGGCCGAGAGCTGAGAAGGATCTAAAAATACGTATTTAACAGAGTCAATCCTAACAATACATTTGCATGGATATCTCAGAAAGAAAACACCTCCCAACTGTTGAATTGCTGGTCTCATAATAAGGAACTGTTTTCGCTTACGTTGAGTTTCTCTAGAGAGATCAGGGAACAAGGAAATTTTTAAACCCAAAAACAGGATTTCCCTATGCTTAAAAAACATTGAGAACAACCACTGTTTATCATGTGGTAAAGCCACGGTTGCCACCAAAGTGGCCGCTGTGGCTGATTCAGTATCTGATGTCTCTAGAAATTGTGACAAATTTTCAAGTCTCTGTTCCTGTTGATTTTGCTGAATAACTTGTTTATTGGGTAGATAATAAACTTTAGTAAAAGGTGGAATATTGTCCTGCGGAATTCCCAAGTTTTCCCGCAAATATCTTTTCAACATATCATATGGTTGAATCATTTGAACTCTTGGGAAATTTACAAATCGCAAGTTGAGGTTTCTCATATGATTCTCATATGTTTCAACTTTCAATCTTAAATTAGAAATATCTTTAACCATAGTCATTTGAAGATTTTCTGTCTTTTTTGATTCTTGTTCTACTTTATCCATGCGAGTTACCAAAGCTTGCTGAGATTTATCAATTTCTTCCACTTTTTGCTCTAAAGATTTTAGTTTCTGAGCCCCTTTAGTTGTTTGGGAAATAAATACTTTTCCCAGCTGGGACATTAACTCCCAGAGGGAATCCAAAGTTACCTCTGTTGGTTTGTTGGTTAACTCTGCTGGAAATATGTCCTCCTGCTCCTCCTCTAGCTCTCTTCCATCGTCTCTTTCCCCCGTTGCTTCAGTCGATCCAGCTCGTCCGCTCTCATCAAGATGAAATCGATTCCCCAGAGCAAACGGGGTCGTAGCGCTTTCTTGCGTCGGCCCCTGCTCTCCATGGAGCGGTGAGCTTGTGATCGGCGGTTGCGGGGGCGGAGCTCTGCGGTCGGGGCTCAAAGTTGTATCCAGCCCGAGGGACGCCGTCGACTCCTCCAAATTAGCAGCGCCCATCAAGGGTCCACTTCCGACCTGTACCGCAGTCCCCTGCAGGCTCAAGAACCGATCCATCGGTCCAGGAATCGAGGGAGGTAATGGGGTAGTTCGGGCAGTACTTTTCCCTCTCCGTTTAGGCATGTTGGTAGAAGGAATCTGAGCGTGCAGCTAGTCACAAGTGCTTAGCGGCCATCTTGGATCTTCCCGCGCTTCCAGTCTTTTTACATCTTTCGCAAGATATGGCCTCCAAAACTGAACACAATGCTCCAAATGGGGCCTCACCAATGAGTTGTAGAGGGGCATCAACACCTCCTTTCTTCTGCCGGTTACAGCCCTCTCTATGTAGCCTAGCATCCGTCTGGCCACAGCCGTCGCCTTGTCACATTGTTTCTTCACGTTCATATCCTCCGACACCAACACCCCAAGGTCTCTCTCCTGAGTCGAACTTACTAATCTCTCCCCTCCTATTTGGTATCCCTCTTTTGGGTTTTTGCACCCCAAATTCATCACTCTGCACTCTATTCAACCAGTTTCTTCTTTTTGTTACTTAGGCGTCATTATTGACCCTCAGTTATCTTTTAATGAACAAATCTCTCAGCTCATTAAACAAAGCTTTTACTCTTTGCAGAAACCAGGCACAATACAGACCTATCTGGACTTCTCATCTTTATATATTTTAATCCATGCTTTTTCTATATAATGATTGGACTATTGAAATTCCATTCACTTAGCTTGCACTAAATCTCATCTTACACGTCTTCAAACATTACACAGTTCTGCCATACGTTTCCTCTGTCATGATAAAAAGTTAGGTTACATTACCCCTTTATTCAAAAGTCTCCATAGGCTTTTATTGCCATATCGGATTCAGTTCAAAATTCTCTGTCTTGTATACAAGGCCTATCATACCGGCTTACCATTGTCTCTGTCTTCTCATACCATTCCATACATACCATCTAGGGCTCTTTGGTCAATGGATTCCCACTGCTTGGTTTTACCTTCTCTAAAATCAGCAGATTTAGAATTGATAAGACGTTCTGCCTTTTATTTCCATGCTCCAAAATTATGGAACGATCTTCCTTTGATTATCCAAGGAAAGTTGTCATACAAAAAATTCTAAATGCTCCTAAAAACACATTTTTCTTACTCAGACATTTGGCTGTGGTGATTCAATGGCCTCTATATATATATATATATATATATATATATTCTGCTGCACGACTTATATTCCGTCAGTGTCGCTATGCTCATATTAGCCCTCTCCTCAAGTCACTTCACTGGCTCCCTATCCATTTCCGCATTCAGTTCAAACTCCTCTTATTGACTTACAAGTGCATTAACTCTGCAGCTCCTCAGTACCTCTCCACTCTCATCTCTCCCTACATTCCTTCCCGGGAACTCCGTTCACTGGGTAAATCTCTCTTATCTGCACCCTTCTTCTCCACCGCTAACTCCAGACTCCGTTCCTTTTATCTTGCTACACCATGTGCCTGGAATAGACTACCTGAGTCGGTACATCAAGCTACATCTCTGGCCTCTTCAAATCTAGGTTAAAAGCCCACTCCTAATCCATACTCACTTGTTCAGTACTCATGTTTTATCATTCCCACCTTAGTAATTCCCTTATCCCTTATTTGTCCTGTTTGTCTGTCCTGATTAGATTGCAAGCTCTGTCGAGCAGGGACTGTCTCTTCATATTCAAGTGTACAGCGCTGTGTACGTCTAGTAGCACTATAGAAATGACAAGTAGTAGTAGTAGTTATCTATCTATCTATCTATCTATCTATTGTGAGCACTCTGGAGGGCTGGTGCGAGGGAAAGGGGATAGTGGGTCTTTCAGCCGGCATCATCCCCGTTCATTCAGTCCAGCTAGGAGAACAGGGCGCCATCTAGGGATCAAACTGCCAGGGAAAGCTGTAATGCAGGAATAAAACTACACTCCCCAGAAGCCAGTGCAGGGTCAGCTGAACTCCCAGGAGGGGGAGGGTGGAGTGACTGATTGGGAGATGAGGTCTGATCCTGGAGATGGGGAACAGCTGGTGGAGCTTGGTGAGGAGGAGATGGAGTGGAATAAAGAGGAGGTAGAAGGAGAAGGTAAGGAGGAGTGCATGGAGGTTGGAGGGTTTGCTCAAACTTCCTCAGGAAAGGTAAAGGCTTTGGTGGCGGGAGTGTGGCCCAAGCTCTGCATACTTGGAGAGGATAAAATAATCCAGTGGGGAAGCCACTGGTGGAAGAAACTAACCCATAAACTATCTAAGGGTAGAAGATAATGCTGATGAGGGGAGGCTACAATTGGGAGCCAGACAAAGGTTTGCTGGGTGTGATATTCTGAGTTAAGATTAGTGTTAATAAGCTGAATGTGGAAAACTGAACTGACTCTTGCATTCTTGATGAAGAAACTGCTTGAGGATTAAAGCTGTATTAAAAGATGCTGAGAAAATAAAGACCTGTGGTTTTCAAGAACTACAGTGGGGGAAATAAGTATTTGATCCCTTGCTGATTTTGTAAGTTTGCCCACTGACAAAGACATGAGCAGCCCATAATTGAAGGGTAGGTTATTGGTAACAGTGAGAGATAGCACATCACAAATTAAATCCGGAAAATCACATTGTGGAAAGTATATGAATTTATTTGCATTCTGCAGAGGGAAATAAGTATTTAATCCCTCTGGCAAACAAGACCTAATACTTGGTGGCAAAACCCTTGTTGGCAAGCACAGCGGTCAGACGTCTTCTGTAGTTGATGATGAGGTTTGCACACATGTCAGGAGGAATTTTGGTCCACTCCTCTTTGCAGATCATCTCTAAATCATTAAGAGTTCTGGGCTGTCGCTTGGCAACTCGCAGCTTCAGCTCCCTCCATAAGTTTTCAATGGGATTAAGGTCTGGTGACTGGCTAGGCCACTCCATGACCCTAATGTGCTTCTTCCTGAGCCACTCCTTTGTTGCCTTGGCTGTATGTTTTGGGTCATTGTCGTGCTGGAAGACCCAGCCACGACCCATTTTTAAGGCCCTGGCGGAGGGAAGGAGGTTGTCACTCAGAATTGTACGGTACATGGCCCCATCCATTCTCCCATTGATGCGGTGAAGTAGTCCTGTGCCCTTAGCAGAGAAACACCCCCAAAACATAACATTTCCACCTCCATGCTTGACAGTGGGGACGGTGTTCTTTGGGTCATAGGCAGCATTTCTCTTCCTCCAAACACGGCGAGTTGAGTTCATGCCAAAGAGCTCAATTTTTGTCTCATCTGACCACAGCACCTTCTCCCAATCACTCTCGGCATCATCCAGGTGTTCACTGGCAAACTTCAGACGGGCCGTCACATGTGCCTTCCGGAGCAGGGGGACCTTGCGGGCACTGCAGGATTGCAATCCGTTATGTCGTAATGTGTTACCAATGGTTTTCGTGGTGACAGTGGTCCCAGCTGCCTTGAGATCATTGACAAGTTCCCCCCTTGTAGTTGTAGGCTGATTTCTAACCTTCCTCATGATCAAGGATACCCCACGAGGTGAGATTTTGCGTGGAGCCCCAGATCTTTGTCGATTGACAGTCATTTTGTACTTCTTCCATTTTCTTACTATGGCACCAACAGTTGTCTCCTTCTCGCCCAGCATCTTACTGATGGTTTTGTAGCCCATTCCAGCCTTGTGCAGGTGTATGATCTTGTCCCTGACATCCTTAGACAGCTCCTTGCTCTTGGCCATTTTGTAGAGGTTAGAGTCTGACTGATTCACTGAGTCTGTGGACAGGTGTCTTTCATACAGGTGACCATTGCCGACAGCTGTCTGTCATGCAGGTAACGAGTTGATTTGGAGCATCTACCTGGTCTGTAGGGGCCAGATCTCTTACTGGTTGGTGGGGGATCAAATACTTATTTCCCTCTGCAGAATGCAAATAAATTCATATACTTTCCACAATGTGATTTTCCGGATTTAATTTGTGATGTGCTATCTCTCACTGTTACCAATAACCTACCCTTCAATTATGGGCTGCTCATGTCTTTGTCAGTGGGCAAACTTACAAAATCAGCAAGGGATCAAATACTTATTTCCCCCACTGTATAAGACTGCTGGAGTTTTGTGTGTTCTAGGCGTGAGCTGATCTTGGCGCAGGTCAGCTGGGCAGCAGTTAAAGTAGGACAAGCAGTGCGGCAAGGCCGTGGTTGCAGCTCGTACCAGGGAAAAGCTAGCCAAGCTAAGCAGGGTCAACCCCGGCTCTCACCTGGAAGGGTGACCTGGTTACATTATCTATCTATCTATCTTTATTTTATTTTTTTTAAGTAGTATATGGTGGTTTTATAGAATGCATGGGTCTCTGGTTGGCTGTTTCTTTCCTCTCTGAAATTGGCATTCTTTTCACCTTATGATTGTTATTGTTTTAAAAGGATTATTGTTTTGGAAGTGTGAAATACCAAGTCCTATATTCTATTAGATTAGGTGGTATAAAAAGTTTAATTAAAACATTAAACATTAAACTTAATGGAGCAATACAAAGGCATTATAATGCTCTCAGTTTTGTTCTCCATTCCTTTCCTAATAATTCCTAACGTTCTATTTGCTTTCTTAGTTGCCACTACACACTGAGCAGAGTTTCAACGTATCATCAACGATGACACCGTGTGGTGATTCATGGATGGTTTATCATCCCAGAAAATAAATACAAGGGTGACAGTGCCTCAGCAGCAGCAAACAGCAAATCACAGACTGACCCCCCCCCCCCCCCCCCCCCCCCCCCCCCCGTAAAAAGCCACACTAGTAGCAGGAGCGGCTTTGTAAAAGGGTGGGGGGTTGAGGCAGCAAGAACAGCACTTGAGGTCTAAGCAGTATATAAATACTTAAATGAATGAATGATACGTGAGCAATGGTGTCTAACAGAAACATTTGAGGTAGCAACCACTGTTACCTCTAAGTGCACACTTAGAGGTAAGCAATGGAAGTCTTCTCTAGTGTGTCCCATTTTGAAGAAGTTCTCCCTTCACCGTGCTCTTCTCTCTAATGACCAACCTGTATCCAGCCTTCCATTTCTCAGTAAACTTATAGAAAAGTCTCTCAACACATTGAATCCTCTAATATGCTCCATCCTTTTCAAGTCGGCTTCCGTTCAGGTCATTCAACAGAGACAATTATTGCATTAGTCCTCAGCGACTGTTAATTCAGAAATTGATCAGAGAAAGGCTATATTGCTAATTTCTCTAGACCTGTCCTCAGCATTCAAATTAGTCACTCTCTGCTTCTTGCAAGACTCAAATCCTTGGGACTCTGCGATACAGTTCTCCACTGGTTCACCTCATTTCTCACAGAGAGATCATTTCAGGTCTCCATCCCAGGTTCCATCTCAGACTCTATCTCTTTAAGCTGTGGAGTACCACAGGGATCTGTCCTCTCCCCTTTACTGTTCAATATCTTTTTCAGTCCCCTGGCTTTTCTCATTCAAAAATCTCGTAGTAGGTGTTACTTCAATGCAGACATTCTTTTAGTTTCCTTACAAGAGCCCTATCACTCTGTCGAGAGATTTTCCTCGATAAGGTGGTGACCTGGCTTTCCTCTCTTTATCTCCTTTTGAACCAACAGAAAACAGTTGGCACTGTGAATAAATGGCCACAGCACTTACCCCTTACTGTATCCCATGAATCAAGGAACACCTATTCAAGTATCAATTGTTTCATGTACCTTGACGTTCATATAAGCAGTGCCCTTAACTTTGCTGCTTATATTTCTGCCACTAAAACTGCTCCAGGGACCTGCATACTGCTGTGATGGACCTGAGTATGACATCTGAGGCTGGCATAGAGGCTGGCAAAAAAATATTTTGAAAGATGTTTTTTGAGGGTGGGAGGGGAATAGTGACCACTGGAGGAGTAAGGGCAGGTCATCCCCGATTCTCTCCGGTGGTCATCTGGTCATTTCGGCCACCTTTTTGTGCCTTGGTCGTAAGAAAAACACAACCTGGTAAAAGTCATCCAAGTGCTTATAAGGGACGCCCTTTTTTTTCAATTATGGGTCAAGGACGTCCATGTGTTAGGCACACCCAAGTCTCGCCTTTCCTACACCTCTGATAAGCCCCCTTGAACTTTGGACGCCCCTGACGGAAAGCAGTTGGGGACGTCCAAAATCGGCTTTCGATTATACCGATTTGAACAACCCTGGGAGAAGGACACCCATCTTCCGATTTATGTCGAAAGATGGGCGTCCTTCTCTTTCGAAAATGAGCCTGATAGCCAGTTAAGTGTAATATTTATTTATTTGCATTTTTCTCAAACCTTTTTCAGTAGTAGCTCAATCTAATTTTGAACTTGAGGTAATGAAGGGATAAGTGACTTACCCAAGATAACAAGGAGCAGCAGCAGAATTTCAACCAGCCACCTCTGAATGTCAAGACCAGTGCGCTTAACCACTAGGTTACTTAAACGGCTATGGGTTAGCACATAAAGTTAGGACTGACTTTTATACAGTTAACCTGGCCGGTTATGTGCTGAGTATTAACACAGGTGAATTTTCGAAAGAGAAGGGTGCCCATCTTCCGACACAAATCAGGAGATGGGTGTCTTTCTCTCAGGGTCGCCCAAATCGGCATAATTGAAAGCCGATTTTGGACGTTCTCAACTGCTTCCTGTCACGGGGATGACCAAAGTTCAAAGGGGCGCGTCGGCACCATAGTGAAGGCGGGACTGGGGCATGATTAGGAGTTGGGCGTCCTCAGCCAATAAAGGAAAAAAGATGGACGTCCCTGACGAGCACTTGGCCGACTTTACTTGGTCAATTTTTTCTTGCGACCAAGCCGTGACCGAACTGACCAGATGACCACTGGAGAGAATTGTGGATGACCTCCCCTTACTCCCCAACAGTGGTCACCAACCCCCTCCCACCCTAAAAAAAACCTTTTTTTTTGCCAGCCTCTATGCCAGCCTCAAATGTCATACCCAGCTCCATCACAGCAGTATGAAGGTCCCTGAAGCAGTTTTAGTGGATGCAGTGCACTTCAGCCAGGCGGACCCAGGCCCATCCCTTCCCCACCTGTTACACTTAATTTTGGTTGAGAGATATAAGACGGTGCGTGGGGACATAACAAATTAAGGGCTTCTCTTACTAAGCAGCGGTAAGCCCAACGTGGGCTTACCACTCGCTATACAAGAAGTACTACCGAGCTACCACAGCATCCCAGCAGTACTTCCCACCCCTAGCGCGCTGTTATTTCCGGTGCTAAAAAAAAATTATTTATTTTTATAGCGTGGGAGTGTACCCAGTGGTAATTGGGTTACGACCAGGTTAACGCAGGAGCCCTTACCGCCACCTCAATGGGTGGTGGACAGGGCTCCCCCCGAAATGGCCACATGGCAAGTGCCGGCCATTTCCTGTAGGAAAGCAAGACTTCCCTTTTACCAGCTATGGTAAAAGGGGGCCTCGGTGTACGTGTAAACCTATGCCGACGCCAGTGCCAGCCCCAGCCCCCTTTTGCCGCAGCTTGATAAAAGGGGCTCTTAATAGCGATAGAAGTAAGGGGGTTCTTCTGTATGAAGAGTTTTAAAGACCAGGAGCAACAGTACATAAGTGATTCTGTGCTGAATGGGAAGCCAATGAGCAGTTTTCATATGGGGTGTAATATGGTCAAATTTGCCTATGTTATGTGTAAGAACAAGGGCAATGTTCTGGAGCAATTGGAGACATCTTAGATCTTTCACCCTGATGCCATTATATAATGAGTTGCAGTAATCTAGCTGCGAGATCACGAGAGAATGGATAAGAATATTCAAGGCGGAGGGCTGAAGTAGTGGCTTTATTGACCTGATCAGGCAAAATTTGAAAAAAGAACGGCAAACAACCTGGCCGATTTGTTGTAGGAAAGAAAAAGTAGTATCTAGGATAACCCTGAGAATACGGGTGATACCAGTTAGTGGAATCTGGTTGTTACATTGGGGCACATAAAGTTTTCACAGGATGGTTTGTGAAAAGAAGTGCTGTAGATTTAGTGGATTTTAAAACCAACTTGATATTTTGTAGTCAGTCTGTGAGCTGAAGTAATCTGTTTTTGATGTTGGCGATAGCGTTGGAATCAAGATTATCAAGAGTGCAGAGAAGCTGAATGCCATTTGCCTATATGAATGTAATGATGAAGGATTGTGCAAACATAAGAAAAAGGGCCAAAAACACATTAAACAATGTGGGAGATAAAATGGACCCTTGAGGGACACCTAAGGATGGAATAGAGGGAGAAGTTTCCTTTCTGAGCACACTACCAGAACCCTCATCCACAGTCTTATCACCTCTCGCTTAGACCATTGCAACTTGCTTCTCACAGGTCTCCCACTTGGCCATCTCTCTCCTCTTCAATCTGTTCAAAATTCTGCTGCATGATTAATATTCCGCCAGTGTCGTTACGCTCATGTTAGCCCTCTCCTCAAGTCACTTCACTGGCTTCCTATCCATTTCCGCATACAGTTCAAACTCCTCTTATTGACCTATAAGTGCATTCACTCTGCAGCTCCTCAGTACCTCTCCACTCTCATCTCTCCCTACATTCCTCCCCGGGAACTCCTCCGTTCACTGGGTAAATCTCTCTTATCTGCACCCTTCTCTTCCATCGCTGACTCCGTTCCTTTTATCTTGCTGCACCATATGCCTGGAATAGACTTCCTGAGGCGGTACGTCAAGCTCCTTCTCTGGCAGTCTTCAAATCTAAGCTAAAAGCCCACCTTTTTGATGCTGCTTTTAACTCCTAACCCTTATTCACTTGTTCAGAACCCTTATTTTATCATCTTCACTTTTAATATTCCTTTATCTCTTGTTTGTCCTGTTTGTCTGTCCTAATTAGATTGTAAGCTCTGTCGAGCAGGGACAGTCTCTACATTAAGTTATTGGGCAGTGCTATAATCTTATTGTGGAAATGGTCATCTAAGGATTGAGAGGAAGGGGTGGCAATCGGTGTGGTTTGCGTAGTATGATAGGAAGTAAGGAGCTTCAATGTTTTGTGTAGTATTGCGATGTTAGGGGCCATGATGATTCTCCTTGTGTAGTACTTTTTTTGGCTGCCAAAAGTGCCCTCTTGTAGGAGTGAGCTTTTGGTTTGAAGGCTATCAGGAGTAGGATGATAATGCCATTGATGTTCTATCTGTCTTAGTTGGTGCTTGTGCGCTCTTAAGTCCTGCGTATGCCATGACTCTGAATGGGGCCTAGAGGAAGCGATAGTATGAGCAGTCAGAGATGCTAGACAATTTTATTTATTTATTTATTTATTTTATTTATTTATTGCATTTGTATCCCACATTTTCCCACCGTATGGTAGGTTCAATGTGGCTTACATATTGATAAGAAGGCGGTTACAAAATGTAGATTTGTAGAAGTCTAGCACATAATACAGAAGTACAACAATCGCTTAGGTTGTGTTAGTATGATATATTAGCATAATGTGAGAGAGGTTAATGTTATTGTTTTCCATTTCTGAACATTTCATGATGTATGGTGGTGTGGGATTAGGCAGATCCAGGGGGGGGGAGGACTTCTTGAAAAGATGTGTTTTCAGTTTTTTTCTGAATTGTAGGTAGTTTTCTGTGAGTTTCAGGTCTTTGCGTAGTGCGTTCCAAAGTTGTGTGCCTATAAACGAGAAGCTGGCGACGTGTGATGATTTGTATTTTATACCTTTGCAATTGGGATAGTGCAGGGTTAGGTAAGATCTTGCTGTTCTCATCACGTTTCTTAGTAGTAGATCGATAAGTTCCGTCATGTAAGCTGGTGCGAGTCCGTAGATGATTCTGTGGACTATTGTGCATATTTTGAAGGTCATGTGAGCATTAATAGGAAGCCAATGTAGGCTTCTTAGAAGGGGTTTTGCGCTTTCGAAGCGTGTTTTTCCAAAGATGAGTCTGTCAGCCTTGTTTTGTGCTGTCTGTAGTTTTCTTATGATTTGATCTTTGCAGCCTGCGTAAATACTATTACAGTAGTCTACATGGGTTAGCACCATGGTTTGGATCATGTTGCGGAATGTATCCCTGGGGAAGTAAGGTTTTATACGTTTGAGCTTCCACATAGTGTGGAACATTTTCGTGGTCATGATCTTAGCTTGGTTTTTTAGCGTTAGGTTGTGGTCAATTGTTATGCCTAAAATTTTCAAGTGGTCTGAGATTGGGAGGAATGAACCCTGTACATTAATTGCCGAGGGGAGAACATTATTGTATTGGGACGAGAGAATGAGACATTGGATTTTATCTCAATTGAAAGCTGCTTTTAGAGATGTGGTCCATTGAAAAATTTGGTCTTCCAGATTTAGTTGAGAGGAGGCAGAGATTGCTAAACAGGATTGTTGAAGAAGATTTGATGCTGAAATAGTTTTAAGGTTATGAGAGGTGATGATTCTAGGGGAAGGGCTGAGCTGTGATACCGGGAAGGAACAGCGAAAAATAAGGAGGGAATGATCTGTCCATGGTAATGTATGCAATGCATTAATCTGTATTGTGTAAAATGTTGTCGGGACAGAGAGAAGTAGGTCAAGGGTAAGGCTCTTGTTGTGAGTAGGGGAAGACATTTGCTGGGTAAGATTACGATCAGACAGAAGGTGAGAAAGTCGAGTAAAGAGGATATATGATCGTTAAAGCAAATGTTAAAATCACCGAGGATAATGGGATGTTGTGAAACTAAGCAGTGGTCATTCAGTATGAGATGGAGTTGCTGAAAGGATGCGGCTGAGAGTAGAGGAGGACAGTAGAATAATAGAAAGTCTATAGGGGAGGGGGTGTTTGTAGACAGAAAAAAGACGTTTAATGGTAGCTGTAGAAGAACCAGAAAGACAACGGAGCTGTAACTTATCAGAATGCGAGTCCAGTTTCTCCACCCCGAGAAAAGGAGTGATTGTGGCAGAAGTAATGGTATCCAAATGGGGTGGCCTGATTCAGGTAGGAGGCATCTGAGTCCTGTAACCAGGATTCTGTGAGACGTAGGGTGTCAAGCTTATGCAATAAGATAAGGTCACGTACACGAAAGTACTTTCCCCATAGAGAACAACAGATGAGAAGTGCTATGGAGATAGGGTGTTCATAAGTAGAGTCTGGATGTAAACGAGTAAGACTGGGGAGGATCACAAAATATCTTACCTGTGCTGTAGCGGCTGGTGAATTGCGAGAATGGGGCCAGTGTCCCCCAAATGGACTAGAACAGATTGGTAAAGACTGATGAAACTGGAAGCGAGTAAGAGAAGTAGGAAGACAGCCGATGTTTGAGAAAAGGGGAAGAAACCCGTGGCAGCGTCATAATTGGCCGTGCACTCAGGGTGCACGTGAAGGAGCTAGTGGGCTTGGTAAAGAAGGCAGATACCAACACGTCACTTCCAGGGGGTGGGTCAACAGCACGGTGGGCACCACGCCTTGCAGAGAATCTGGGTCCGGGATCTTGGAACGAGCCTGTAAGACACAAAGAGAAGGCAACAATACAGAGTTCTCTTGAAAACCCGACTGGCTGGGTGTGTCCTGGGTTGAGAACCCATGATCCAACAGCAGGTCTCACAGCATGTACAGAATTTCGGTAACAGGATGAAATGCAGTCCTAGGGTCTCTTCCCTTCCTATCCACGTTTGAATGAAGACAAGCTCGGCCTGCAGGAAGTGTCTGATTGTTTGATCAGCTCCGCCAGCCGACTCTTAAGTCATGGGGGGACGCTCTGAGCCAGTCTTGTCTTTTAATCTCCCGTCCCTAAATATTCTGGGATTTTCTTTTCTTCTTTAATTTTATTTTCTTGCAATTCAAAAGCCCAGCCGTGGGAGATTGAGCCAGTGCCCCGCTTTCTTTTCAAAGGGCCCCACATGACTAAGCCTTAGTCCACAGCTCTGTTTTCCATTAGCCTTACTGAGAATAATAACAGTATAGGATGAACACAGAAGACTTCAAACGCAAGAAATGACACTGAGAACAAGAGCGGGCTGTTTGTACAGCATGGCTTCACTTGCAGGGGAGCGGTCGCTTATGCTCAAAAATGCAAGGTGGCTGGTTGCCCAGTCAAGTGAAATTGTGTAGCTGACGAGATGGTTTTAGACCAAAGCAGAAAGTGAGGTTATTTAACTGAAAGTGAGATCACTCACGCTGGCAAACATAGAAAAGCTGCCAGCAAACCCCCTTTATTGTGCCGAATAGAAAACACATTGGCATCACCGACTGCTTTGTTTCTGTTCTATCAAATGAACACTCCCAGCAACAGCAGCAGCAGAAAGACTAACCCCCCCCCCCCCCCCCCCGCCAGATATTCAAAGCTATTTAACCAGCCAGACATGGCCGCTGAGCTGACCAGTAAAACAGTATATCTGTGGTTAGCAGCTAGCTAGCTGTTAACTGTCTATGTCGTGCAACATTGCTGGTTAGACAGGGGTATTCAGCGGTTAAAATAGTCCACATAAACAGCAGGTCTATCTTTAACTGCTAAAAAGTTAACCAGTTAACGCTGAATACTGACTTAACCGGTTCACTTTTTAGTGGTTAAAAAAACACGGATATTCAATACCGGTCGCCGGAAACGGCTCAGCATTGAATATCCAGGCGACGAAACAGTGTGACAAGGCGGTGGCCATAGCTAGAAGGTTGCTAGGATGTATAGAGAGAGGTGTGACCAGTAGAAGAAAGGAGGTGTTGATGCCTCTGTACATGGGCGTAGACTGGGGGGGCGAGGGGGGCATTGCCCCCCAAACGACGACAATGACTGGAACGTGGAACTGCGACTTTTACCCGAAGTCGCAGCGACGAATGAGTGGGCAGTGCTGCGGTAGTAAAAGCAACAAGGAGCAGCTTCGAAGTTCGACTCCATGCTTCGCTTCCCTGCTCTCTGTGTCCCACCTTCCTCTGATGTCATTTCCTTTTGGGCGGGACACTGAGAGGGCAGGGAAGCGAAGCACGGAGTCAAAGCTGCTCTTTGTTGCTTTTACAACCGCAGCGCTGCCCGCCCGTTCATCGCTGCAACTTCGGGAGAATGGAAGTGACCAGCCTGTAAGCAAGAGAAGACATTTGATTAATCACTGTTCCACTCCCCCGCGCAGCCGTCACCATTCACTTAAAATACAGCAAGCAAACCTGTGAGCTGCTGCATCCACGTTGTCGTTCTTTACATATAGCTGCGAAGGGAGAGAGAGAGGGGGGGAGATGCTGGATATAAGGGGGAAGGGGATGGACAGAAACAGGGTGGGCATGGGCAGGGGAGAGAGGAGAATTGCTGAACAACAGGGATTGATAGAGGGGACAGGGGAGAGAGGAAATTTGCTGGAGATGGATGGAGGAGAGGGCAGGGGAGAATGGAGAGTTGCTGGACGGAGTGGAGGGCAGGGGAAGGAGGAGAATTGCTGGACATGGATGGATGGAGTAGAGGGCAGGGGAGAATGGAGAGTTGCTGGACATAGATGGAGGGGAGGGCAGGGGAGAGAGAATTGCTGAACATGGATGGATGGATGAATGGAGGGGTCAGGCGAGAGAGGACATTTGTTGGATGTGGGTGGATGCAGGAGAGGGCAGGGGAGAATGGAGAGTTGCTGGACATGGAGCAGAGGGAAGGAGGGGAGAGAACTTAGGGAGGAGATGCACATGGATGGAGAGGAGGGAAGAGAGGAGAAATGTTGGACAAGGATGGAGGGAAGGAAAGACAGAAGGAGATGCATAAGTACATAAGTACATAAGTAGTGCCATACTGGGAAAGACCAAAGGTCCATCTAGCCCAGCATCCTGTCACCGACAGTGGCCAATCCAGGTCAAGGGCACCTGGCACGCTCCCCAAACGTAAAAACATTCCAGACAAGTTATACCTAAAAATGCGGAATTTTTCCAAGTCCATTTAATAGCGGTCTATGGACTTGTCCTTTAGGAATCTATCTAACCCCTTTTTAAACTCCGTCAAGCTAACCGCCCGTACCACGTTCTCCGGCAACGAATTCCAGAGTCTAATTACACGTTGGGTGAAGAAAAATTTTCTCCGATTCGTTTTAAATTTACCACACTGTAGCTTCAACTCATGCCCTCTAGTCCTAGTATTTTTGGATAGCGTGAACAGTCGCTTCACCATCCACCCGATCCATTCCACTCATTATTTTATACACTTCTATCATATCTCCCCTCAGCCGTCTCTTCTCCAAGCTGAAAAGCCCTAGCCTTCTCAGCCTCTCTTCGTAGGAAAGTCGTCCCATCCCCACTATCATTTTCGTCGCCCTTCGCTGTACCTTTTCCAATTCTACTATATCTTTTTTGAGATACGGAGACCAGTACTGAACACAATACTCCAGGTGCGGTCGCACCATGGAGCGATACAACGGCATTATAACATCCGCACACCTGGACTCCATACCCTTCCTAATAACACCCAACATTCTATTCGCTTTCCTAGCCGCAGCAGCACACTGAGCAGAAGGTTTCAGCGTATCATCGACGACGACACCCAGATCCCTTTCTTGATCCGTAACTCCTAACGCGGAACCTTGCAAGACGTAGCTATAATTCGGGTTCCTCTTACCCACATGCATCACTTTGCACTTGTCAACATTGAACTTCATCTGCCACTTGCATGCCCATTCTCCCAGTCTCGCAAGGTCCTCCTGTAATCGTTCACATTCCTCCTGCGACTTGACGACCCTGAATAATTTTGTGTCATCGGCGAATTTAATTACCTCACTAGTTATTCCCATCTCTAGGTCATTTATAAATACATTAAAAAGCAATGGACCCAGCACAGACCCCTGCGGGACCCCACTAACTACCCTCCTCCACTGAGAATACTGGCCACGCAATCCTGGCCAATGCACATGGATGGAGGGGAAGGGAGAGGAGAAATGCTGGACATGGATGGAGGGGAGGGAAGACAGAGGAAGTAGATGCACATGAATGGAGGAGAGTGAGGAGAAATGCTGGATATGGATGGAGGGAAAACTGCTGAGTTTAAGGGCTGGTTTGGAACACATTGAGGGCAGATACTGAAACTCGAGGAAGGATAGGGACAGGGCTCCAGATGGTAGACAGGTCGCATAAGGACACAGGAGGATGGTGGACATGGTGAGAGAAAAAATATCAAATGGAAAGAAGACACTGCATAAATCAGAAGACACTAGGACCAAAGCGAATAGAAAAACTTAATGATCAGACAACAAAGGTAGAAAAAAGTATTTTATTCAGAATTTATTAATTTGAATATGTCATCTTTTGGAAATGTGCATCTGTGATATTTTGCATGTAAGTTGCAATTTTTCTGGTATTGCTGCATGCTGAGTCTGACTTCTTGAGTTAACTTTCCAGTTCAGTATTTTGCCTTCATATTTTTTGATTTGTAGTTCCTTGTGTCATGTCTGTTGTGTCATGTGTTTTTTATGTGTGACCAAGGTGCAGTATGCTGCTAGCATGTAGTATTTGCAGCCCTTTTTGTTTTGCTTTTTTTCACGAGGTAGTGTATTGGTGTTTTAGAGCCTGGTGTAATTACAGTTCTGCCTTTTCACGCATAAGATTGTAGCTCGTCCTGTCCTTGGAATTAGTGCTGTTATGGTTTAGTAAGGCTATGAGTGTGTTTTTGCACAAGTTTGTGTATAGCGTTTTGCAGTGGAGAGATTGTGTGTTGGCCTTACTGAGGTGGCACCAAAACATCAGAAAGGGTGTAGAGCTTAAATCATGACACACTACCTCTTGAAGGATCTACATATAGAGCCTATGCATTTCTAAGGTCAACACTGGCATGGTATGGGAAAGGGGGTGGGGAAGAGGAAGAGGGGGAGTGCTGGGTAAGGAGGAAAGAAGGAAGGAAGGAAGGGAGAAAGAGCTGCTTGATATCTCATACATATTCATTGTGGTTATTCCCCAAAAAAGCCAGCTCTTTTTCCCTTCCTTCCTTCCTCCATATTAGCATATTCATTTGAATATATATATATATATATATATGCAAATGAATATGCTAATATGCTCCACCCCATCCTTTGCCCCCCCCCCCCCCCAAATGAAACACTCAAACTACGCCTATGCCCCTGTAAAAGTCATGGGTGAGGCCCCACCTGGAGTATTGTGTTCAGTTTTGGAGGACGTATCTTGCCAAGGATGTAAAAAGAATTGAAGCGGTGCAAAGAAAAGCTACAAGAATGGTATGGGATTTGCGTTACAAGACGTATGAGGAGAGACTTGCGGACCTGAACATGCATACTCTGGAGGAAAGGAGAAACAGGGGTGATATGATACAGACGTTCAAATATTTGAAAGGTATTAATCCGCAAACGAACCTTTTCTGGAGATGGGAAGGCGGTAGAACTAGAGGACATGAAATGAGATTGAAGGGGGGCAGACTCAAGAAAAATGTCAGGAAGTATTTTTTCACAGAGAGAGTGGTGGCTACTTGGAATGCCCTCCCGCGGGAGGTGGTGGAGATGAAAACGGTAACGGAATTCAGAAATGCATGGGATAAACATAAAGGAATCCTGTTCAGAAGGAATGGATCCTCAGAAGCTTAGCGGAGATTGGGTGGCAGAGCCGGTGGTGGGAGGTGGGGCTGGTGGTTGGGAGGCGGGGCTAGTGCTGGGTAGACTTCTATGGTCTGTGACCTGAAAATAGCTGATACAAATCAAGGTCAGGTATACACAAAACAGTAGCACGTATGAGTTTATCTTGTTGGGCAGACTGGATAGACTGTGCAGGTCTTTCTCTGCCGTCGTCTACTATGTTACTATGTTTAACACCAGTAGTGGACAGGAAAAGGTCTGCCCGCCACCGGCTGAATATCAGGCCCTACGTATTTGTTCATTTAAAAATATGTATGTAGTTCTGGAGCAAAACCTGTTTCCTTCAGTAATGAGTTCTTTAGGGTAAATGGTCTCACTGGGTCTGAGATAAACCTATCCCCTTCTAGTTTTACACACAGTCTCTCCTTCTTGAGATCCACTTCTGCACAGACTCTTCATAAGAAGACTAATCTTATACACTGTACCTCCAGTCCAGCTCCTGAACGGGGATTCTGTCCCTTTGGTCCCGTTAGATTGAGGACCAAACAGCTGCTCTACTCTTTTATCAAACAGCAGACAGAAGGGTGGGTAAAACTGCTAGCTTATCATATTTACTGGTCAGAAGCTAAAGAGGTCAAGAGAGTCTTCACATAGACTAACAAAAGAAGGCCCAAGGGCAGGGCTCTCCACATCTACTACTTCTATCAAGTATATAGCCATCACCACACCATGCACTAAGGGTCTCTGACGTATAAACCATTGCAGAATGGAGGGATGCTGTAACTACATAAGTATTGCCATACTGGGAAAGACCAAAGGTCCATCGAGCCCAGCATTCTGTTTCCAACAGTGGCCAATCCAGGTCACAAATACCCGGCAAGATCCCAAAAAAGTACAAAACATTTTATGCTGCTTATCCCAGAAATAGTGGATTTTTCCCAAGTCCATTTAATAATGGTCTACGGACTTTTCCTTTAGGAAGCCGTCCAAACGTTTTTTAAACTCTGCTAAGCTAACCGCCTTTACCACATTCACTACATGGTATATACTTCCTCTCTGAGTCCGGGAGAGGAACAAATAAGAGTAGTGAAAGTCCTGCAAGGATCCTTAAATAACAAATTATCCTGACCGTCTGACCTAGCACTATGTTTCAAAGTTGGTCTTCTGCGTCAGGGACTTCAACCGATGCTATAGTCCGCTTACTCCCAGTCGTGATTTAACACCTCCACTCCTGGATGACAGAGATCTCTTTTTATCTGACAAAATGTAATGGATTTGATTAATAGGAAGGGCAAGAAAGTTCAACTGGGTGACCCCATTATTTCAAAAGCTTAATTGCTTCCCAATCAAAGCAAAAATTATTTGTAAACTTCTTACTTTGGTCCTTAAAATATCATATAGTCAGGGCTTACAGAGAAACATATACAATTTAAGGCAGAGAAGACCATATGTCCTATCCAGTCTGCTCATCCATGCCTTCTGCTATCCCTTTGTCTCCCCTAGAGATCATATGTACCTGTCCCGAAACTTTCTTTAATTCAGTTAGTTTTCATATCCACCACTTCCACTTGGAGGCTGTTCCATGAATTTACCACCCTTTCCATGAACAAGTATTTTTTTCATGTTACTTCTGAGTCTGTCCCCTTGCAACCTCCTTCTACAGTTCCCTCTCCCGCCTTTCTTCCAAAGTATACATATTAACATCTTTATGTCTGTCCTCATATGCTTTATGACTAAGATTACTGTCCATTTTACTAGCCATCCTGTTTCTATCTTTTTGGAAGTGTGGTCTCCAGGATTGTACACAATATTCTAAATAAAGTCTCACCAGAGTCTTATACAGAGCCATCACCACTTCCTTTTTCTTACTGGCTATTCCTCTCGCCAGGGGCGTAGCCAGACAGCCAATTTGGCGGGCCTGAGCCCAAAATGGATGGGCACGGAATTCAGCACCTACTACTACTACTACTATTTAGCATTTCTATAGCGCTACAAGGCGTACGCGGCACTGCACAAACATAGAAGAAAGACAGTCCCTGCTCAAAGAGCTTACAATCTAATAGACAAAAAATAAAGTAAGCAAATCAAATCAATTAATGTGTGCAAACAGGAGGAGGGTAGGGTAGGTGGAGGCGAGTGGTTACAAGTGGTTACGAGTTAAAAGCAATGTTAAAGAGGTGGGCTTTCAGTCTAGATTTAAAGATGGCCAAGGATGGGGCAAGACATAGGGGCTCAGGAAGTTTATTCCAGGCGTAGGGTGCAGCGAGACAAAAGGCGCGAAGTCTGGAGCTGGCAGTAGTGGAGAAGGGAACAGATAAGAAGGACTTATCCATGGAGCGGAGTGCATGGGAAGGGGTGTAGGGAAGGACGAGTGTGGAGAGATACTGGGGAGCAGCAGAGTGAGTACATTTATAGGTTAGTAGAAGAAGTTTGAACAGGATGCGAAAACGGATAGGGAGCCAGTGAAGCGACTTGAGGAGAGGGGTAGTATGAGTAAAGCGACCCTGGCGGAAGACGAGACGGCAGCAGAGTTTTGAACCAATTGGAGAGGGGAGAGGTGACTAAGTGGGAGGCCAGCAAGAAGCAGATTGCAGTGGTCTAAACGAGAGGTGACAAGGGTGTGGATGAGGGTTTTGGTAGAGTGCTTGGAAAGAAAGGGGCGAATTTTACGGATGTTGTAAAGAAAGAAACGACAGGTCTTGGCAATCTGCTGGATATGAGCAGAGAAGGAGAGAGAAGAGTCAAAGATGACCACAAGGTTTAGAGCTGAGGAGACAGGGAGAATGAGAGAGCCATCAACAGAAATAGAAAACGGGGGGAGCGGGGAAGTGGGTTTGGGGGGAAAAATGAGAAGCTCGGTTTTGGTCTGCTCTCTGCTCTGCCCCTACCCTCAAACACAAAATACTAAACACCTGAGCTGGTGGGGATCCCCAAACTGCACCAGCTGAAGATTTCCTCCTCCTTGGACGGCCAACGCTCGACCAAACAGCAGCCAACAGCACTTGACTTGAGCTGACGCTGCTGCCAGTAGTCCGTACATACTCAGTGCTTCTGCCTGGTGAAAACTGAGCATGTGCAGAGGGGCCAGTGTGTGGTGCCAGCTTCCGTTTGGCTGCCTGACGAGGAGAACATCTTTAGCTGGTGGGGTTTGAGGATTCCCACCAGCCACAGCAAGAGAGCCACAATCTTGGATGGGCCTGAGTACAAATTGGATGGGCCATAGCCCACCCTGGCCCACCTGTAGCTACACCACTGCCTCTCGCTTTGCACCAAAGCATCCTTCTAGTTTTCACCATTGCCTTTTCTACCTGTTTGGCTACCTTAAGATCATCACATATGATCACACCCAAGTCCCGCTCCTCTTTCATACACAAAAGTCCTTCGCCCCCTAAACTGTACCATTCCCTCATTTTCTACAGCCCAAATGCATGACTTTGAATTTTTTAGCATTAAATCTTAGCTGCCAACTTCCGGACCATTCTTGAAGCTTTGCTAGGTCCTTTCTCAAGTTTTCCACACCATCAGGGGTGTGTCTACCCTATTGCAGATTTTGGTATCATCTGCAAACCGGTAAACCTTACCAGGCCGCCCTTCAGCAATATCGCTTACAAAAACGTTAAATAGAACTAGTATGGCAATTAGTCATGAGAGGCATGTTCAGTAGTGTTATGGGAGGATTTGAAAGCATTCCTGTATTAGTTTCTAGTTTTAGGACATCTAAGTATGTTTTTTTTTCCTGATATATGTCAAGAGAGATGTATACTAGATTGCATTTATCAATGTGATGGTGGGAAATAGACTGGATAGTTTTAAGGAGAGAAGGATAGATGGGCAATTTTTGACAAATGTGGCACTAGATTCGCTGTATGCTGACATGACAACAATTCCCATCCCATGATGCTCTATGAATCCTAGATCAGTTTGTAATAAGACCATGCGTATTCGGGATTTGATTGGGGATTTTGATATGGGTATTGCTTTTATTATAGAAACATGGTTACAGACAGAGTCGGAGTCTATTTTATTGGAATTATGCCCTCCAGGCTATAAAATTTAGAATGTGAATAGAGAGAGGAAAGTTGGAGGATTGGCTTTAATTTATAAAGGTTTTTTTTTTAAAAGGTATTGTAAAAGAGAATTTATGATGCAAATCTGGTTTGGAAATGTTACATTGCCATCTTAAAGGAGATGCAACAAGTCAACCAGTAGGATTATTGCTAATTTATAGACCACCAGGTTTATGGCCAAAGGACTGTTTGAAACTTGAGACAAGGCAAGCCCCAGAGACTCCCCAGTGAAGCAGTTCAGCCCAGAACTAGGGGTCCCAGAAGTCCTTGCAAGAATGAGTGAGGAGAGTAGTCCTAAAAAGATGGAATGGATTTCCAGTCCCAGCAGGGGGCGCAATGGCTCGAGGCAGGGTGAGCCTGTTACTCCCTTCCCCACTAGAGGGCGAGGGAAGGATGGAGCTCAGTTTCCCTGGCTTCACCATCAGTATATAATTCCCCCTAGCTGCGAGAAGGGAAGAGCAGATTTCCTGGAGGCTCTCAGTCACCAGGAGAGAGGGGAGACGAATGGAGAGAGAGATTCCATGGAGTATGTAGAGGAAGGAATTAGCCTGCCACTAGAGCTGCCAGAGGAGCCAGCTACCATGAAGTGGGAGAATTCAAAGGCTGCCCTGCCCAGCACTTGAAGGCAGTGGAGGAGGCCACACCGGGCGTGGTGCTGAGAGGTGGGAGAAACTGCCAACCCTGCTCCTTACAGGGTTCCCTCTGTGCTGTGAAAAGGCAGGTGATTTCTGGTATTGTTTTGATGTGCAAAGACAGTCCATGAAGATTTGTTCTGAACTGTTGTGCTATATTGGAAGTGTGTTGAACTCTTCCCTTCTGAAGGAGGGGGAAGGGAAAGCTAATGCCCTAATAGAAGACCTGAGCGTTTGCTGAGGGATTTTGGGACCTGGACTGTACCTTTTTTTCTTTTGAAGACTAGATTAAGAGGGCTGTATCTTTTTGCCATCTATCCCCCCTTCAGTCTGTTCAGAACTCTGTTGCACGTCTTATCTTCCGCCTGGACTGATATACTCATATCACCCCTCTCCTCGTCACTTCACTGGCTTCCGATCAGGTACCGCATACAGTTCAAGCTTCTCCTACTAACCTACAAATGCACTCAATCTGCAGCCCCTCATTACCTCTCTACCCTCATCTCCCCTTGCGTTCCTACCTGTAACCTCCACTCTCAAGACAAATCCCTCCTCTCAGTACCCTTCTCCACCACCACCAACTCCAGGCTCCACCCTTTCTGCCTCGCCTCACCCCATGCCTGGAATAAACTCCCTGAGCCCATATGCCAGGCCCCCTCCCTGCCCATCTTCAAAGCCTTGCTCAAAGCCCACCTCTTCAATGTCGCCTTCGGCACCTAACCACCATACCTCTATTCAGGAAATCTAGACTGCCCCCACTTGACACTTGACATTTCGCCCATTAGATTGTAAGCTCTTTTGAGCAGGGACTGTCCTTTTTTGTTAAACTGTACAGCGCTACATAACCCTAGTAGCGCTCTAGAAATGTTAAGTAGTAGTAGTAGTATTTTTGGTATGAAATTGCCTTGATAATAAAATACTTTGGCCCTGAGTGCCAGTATCAGCAGCATTCTGTCCTGGAACCCTGGGAGCCCCACAGGCTTGCTGGCTCCACCCAAGAGGAGGAAGCGGACCCCCCCCCCCCCCCTTTACAAACCGTATGAGTATATTTCCGATGCTGTTAAATTTGGTTCCTCATTATTAGTAGTGGGGGATGTTAATTTGCAGTTGGAGAATCAGATGAATGGGGATTTTAAGGGACTTTTTGATCTTTTAAAGGAATTTTTCTTGTCATATTCCCAATTTTTTTCCGTCACATGAAAAAAGTCATTCCTTAGATCTAGTTCTAGCAAATGAATGATCATCTATTGTCCTGTTGTGACTGGCAAGCTATACCTTGGTCAGATCACTCACTACATAGGTCATTTTACTCTGAATGTGTTGCTATCTCACAGTGGCGTAGCAAGGGGGGCTGCCACCCTGGGCGGGGCGGTTCGCCGTTGCACCCCCCCCCCCCCCCGGGTGCAGCACGATGACACCCCCCTGACCCAGTGCCTACCCTCCTCCGTCCAACCAGCTCCCGCACCCTACCTTTAAAAAAATATCGGAATCCGAGGCGAGGCGCAGCGCCTCGCGCCTGCACGTAAAAGAAACGTGGACTGTCTCATCGGACCTTCTCTCACTCTGACTGTCCCGCCCTTGCGGAAATAGGAAGTTGCGTCAGCGGAGGGCTGGACAGATAGAGTGAGGGAAGGCCCGATGAGACGGTCCATGTTTCTTTTACGTGCAGGCGCGAGGCGCTGCGCCTCGCCTCGGATTCCGATATTTTTTTAAAGGTAGGATGCGGAAGCTGGTTGGACGGAGGAGGGTAGGCACTGGGTCGGGGGGGTGTCGATGCGCTGAGGGGGGGAGGATGTCATCGTGCTGCACCCGGGGGGGGGGGGGAACTGGCAGGGAGCACCCCCCCTGAGCTGACACCTGGGGCGGACCGCCCCTCCCGCCCCCTCCTTGCTGCGCCAAGGGGGGGAGGATGTCATCGTGCTGCACCCGGGGGGGGGGGGAGCTGGCAGGGAGCACCCCCCTGAGCTGACATCCGGGTTGGACCGCCCCTCCTCCCCCCCCTTGCTACGCCACTGCTATCTCATATAGCTCAACGACCAGAAAAGAAAATTATTGTTAGTAGAGGTAAAATTGATTCACAGGTGTATTGGAATGAAGTGGGGTCATCTTTACAGGGAGAATTCTTTTAGTCCTGATAAGTCTTGCACAGATTGGATAGAATGTATATCTTTAGCTCTAGATGAGGTAGCTGTGCAAGACAAATATCTGGAGGTGTTATAAATTTATGGTATTCTGCATCTTTAAAATCTATTAAACACGAATGCCAGAAAGTAGAGCGAGCCTGGAGACAATACAGTGAATTAGGGGCTCCTTTACAAAGGTACGTTAGGTTCTATGTGCATACAGTGCGCGCCAAAATGAGATTACGCCAGGCTACCATGCCCGCTGGTGGTAATTTCAGATTCGCCGCGCAGCCATAATGCCTGGATGATTTATTTATTTATTTCCTTCCACACGCGGCCTTTCTGGCGGTAATTGGCAGTTGGCGCATGCTGACCGGTCACCACGCGTGTAGCACATGAGTCCTTACTGCTAGATCAGTGGGTGGTGTTAAGGGCTCAGGCCGGTTTTAGGCGCACTGGTTTCAATTTTACCGCATGCCCTTTTCTCGTCCCATTAAAAAAAGCCCTTTTTTGTAGACATGGTAAAAACTGGCCCGGTATGCACCCAAAACATGCATCTACACTGCTGCGGGCCAGTTTTTGCTGCAACTTAGTAAAAAGGGCCCCTTAGTTCTCAAAAGCCAATGGAGGAAATTATTTTCACAATATAAATATCATACTAAAAAGGTGAAAACTCCTGCGAGTACAATGTCAATGTCACAGTCTGTCACGAAGTCTGGAGTTGTGAGCCCTTGGGCCACTGCCAGTGAGCGGCAGCAGCAGGTGAACCACCCAACAGGAAGCGAGGCTGAACACAGACAGGCTGGTACAAGCAGGACCGGAACTAGCAGGATGGGGACTGAAGCTATAGATGAGCAGGGCTGGAATAAGTAGAACTGGAACAACCAGATTCTGGAACAGGCTTGGCTTGAACAGGATTCAGGATTCTGGTATAGGATTCAGGATTCTCAGACAGGCTTGGCTGGAACAGGATGCAGGATTCTGGATTCTCAGACAGGCTTGGCTGGAACAGGATGCAGGATTCTCAGACAGGCTTGGCTGGAACAGGATTCAGTATTCTGGAACAAGAGCAGAGAGATGATGTATGCCACCCTCGCTCGATCTGAAAGAAGATCCTGGGCCTGTAGCTCAAAAACAATTTATAAAGCCCCGACAAGTCCTACTATTGCCATCATAACGAGGGGGCTGGGCTACCCGAATGCCTAGGCCACCCGACACGGGACCCTGTGGCCTGGGGGGTGAAGGGTTCCCACTAGTCCCAGTAGCAGTAAGAGTGTCTACCCGTTGATTCAGTGCACCAACGGCTCCCATAACCTGTTGAATCTGAGCATGCAGTTGCTGGAGTAACTGCATAGCAGATGGTTCAGTCGAGCTCATGGCTTAAGCGTTCTCTTATTCCAGACGTGAGCCCTTGAGCCCAGGCCGAGGCCTAGTATAGGATTTAGGTCCAAGGCCTAGGGTAGTCTGAACAGGCCCTATGCACCACCCCAGCCACCAAGCCCCGCACACTCACAACAGCCAACAGGCACCACCAGAAAGTGGGAGATAGAACATTCAGGCAGGTCTCACAGCCGATCGGGAACCCACTCACGCAGAGACCAAGCAAGCGGGCCTCACGGCCGACCGGGAACCGAGTCATACGCTGGGAAGGGAGAAAGAACAACAAGGGTTCCACATGGAACTGGGCCGCAAGCAGCGCACACAGTGCAGGGTAAAGCCACAAGGGAAAGGGTGAGAAGCAGAAGCCACTAAAGGCTGTGCCACAGGCAAACAAGAATACAGAAAGCCCCAGAAAGAAACACTCTAGGTTATACAACACAGCACTCAGGGAACGGGAAAGCCATTCAAGGAATACTCTAAGGTGTGCCACGAGGCACTCAAGGAAAAAGGGACCAACGAGGACTACACTCTAGGCTGAACCATTCAGCATACAAGGGAACTAGGCTGAACCTACAGCATACAATGATACAGGGAGCCCCCACAAGGGAACACACTAGGCTGACTATACAACATAGAAGGGAAAGGGAGAACTACCTAAGGAACACACACTAGCCTGAACCATTCATCACACAATGTAACTAGGCTGTACCTACAGCATACAACACTACAGGGAGCCCCCCATAGGCGCCCCGTATAAGAGGCTTGGGGAGGCTAAGCCTCCCCAGCCCAATCTTGGTCATGTGGGCTACTGCGGCCTCGTGGAAGGCGCTGGGCCTGGCGTCGCTGCTGCTGGCGCCGGGGCTGGCGAGCGTCACTCGGCTCCTGCTGTTCGTACTGTGGGGGCAGCAAGAGCGGCGCTCGGCGTCCGAAGTGCTTTTTTCCCAGCACCACCCACGTGCACTGAAGTGCTGCTGCGGCCAAACCCTGCGCTGCGCCTGCGACCTGCTGCACGCCGAGAGCTCGCTGAGCCGCCTCATGCTGTGCCTGTTGTCGGCCCGCCACAGCCTCGAGCTCTGCATCTTCTCCTTCTCCAACCCGCAGCTGGCGCGGACCGTGCTGCTGCTGCACCGGCGGGGCATGCGGGTCCGCCTCATCGCCGACTCCGATTACATGGCGTTGAAAGGCTCACAGGTCGGGGTGTTCCGGAAAGCAGGTATCGCAGTGCGGCATGACTAGCACACGGGGTACATGCATCACAAATTTGCAATGGTTGACAAAACTGTTCTCATCACGGGCTCTCTTAATTGGACAACACAGGCTATCCAGACCAACAAGGAGAACATCCTGATCTTGGAACATGTTACAGTGGGCCAGCATGATCAGACAAAGGTAGAAAAGATCATTTTATTTTCATTGTAGTGTTTGGAATATGTCCACTTTGAGAATCAGGTGCTCAACATTCAAAGTTTATATTTATTTACTGATTTATGGCGTTTTATCCCACATTAAACATGAATTAGGGTGTTTTGTGGCTCTATATGAGAATTGTGATATTATGATCCCTTGTTTCATATTGTTGATGGTCTGCATTTTCCGTATGGGTGGTATATTGGTGTATTAGGTTCTGCCCAGTGTAATATTTATGGTACAGTAAGGTTCTGAGTGTGTTTTTGCACAAAGTTGTGCATAGTGTTTTGCAGTTGAGCGATTGTGGTTAGTATATGCTTTGAGCAACCACTTTATTCTTTGACATATGATACATATCTAATATCTAAATTTAATAAAAGGTATTAATTGTGACTTGTATTTTTATTTATTTTTTTCTGTGTGTTATCAGACAGTTATGGATTTAAGCTCCACCCCTGGCCCCACCCCTAACCCCGCCCCCTTTAGCCTCCCCAAACAGTTGGGCCACCGACCGCCTATGGAGCCCCCACAAGGGAATGCACTAGGCTGGCTATACAGCATACAAAGGGAAAGGGAGAACTACCTAAGGAATACACAAGCTGGCCCCACAACCCCCAAGGGAAAAAAGGGATCTGCTAAAGGAAAAAAACAGGGCTGAGCTACTCAGCAGGCAAGGATAAAGGGGAGAGTGCAAACAGAGGAAGCTGCCTTGACACACACACTCAGACCAGAAAAGGAACGCTGTTCCCCGTACACAGGAGACAGCTACAACAAACAAAGAGAACTAAAACAAACAAACAGGAGCACAATACAAGGACGGGGGGAGGGGCAGAACCACAGGGAGCAGAGCAGAAGCTCGGCACAACAAAGGTAACACAGAGAGAGAAAGCTAAACAAACAAACTGAAAGGACTTAAGGCACAAGCTTACCCCAGACAGCACAACGTTAGAAAAACAAACCAGGTGTGGGGTAGTGAGGCAATCAGGCTCATGCTGGGAATACCCAGCACACACACACAGAGAACAAACAAGCATGAGAAGAAAGGCTAAACTCCAACGTGAACACAAGCGTCCAAACACAGGCTGGCTTCAGCTGAGCAAACAAAGCAATCCCAGGCAATCAAACGCTAAAGCAAGAATTGCACAGAAAAGGCAGGCTTAAATCGATCTGCTGTATCAGACGTCAGCTCTGCCCCAATCAGGAGTGAGTCCCAAACATTCCCCTGCCTATCCAGCAGAATCTTAACACGAAGTCTCAATGCGTGGTTGAGATGATGGTGCGGGGATGAGTGATTTGGATTTGTTAGGAACTGGGTGACCTTCTGGGAAAGGGGGAGACTGTTCCAAAAGGATGGGCTCTACCTTAAACAGGATGGAACCAGGCTGCTGACACTAAAAGGAGATAGTGCTAAACTAGAATGAGGGGAAGCTGACAGTTGTCCAGGAGCACATGGTTCGGTGTGGAGTCTCCTTGAAGGATACTATTGAAACAGAACATTTAGGGAATCCCAGTAGAGAGGTTTCAATGATACTGAAAGTAAGCCAGGTGTGCTTAATGAGAGAGTAGGATAAAGGATGCACATTATCCCCTTCAACTTCTAAGCAGCTTGTAGATCCAAGGAAAAACACAATGTGAAGTGCCTGTATGCAAATGCTAGATGCCTAAAAAATAAGATGGGAGAGTTAGAATATATTACACTAAATGATGAGGTAGATATAATACGCATCACAGTGACTTGGTGGAAAGAGGACAATCAATGAGACACTGTGTTAACAGTGTACAAATTGTATCATAATGATAGAGAGGATCAAATTGGAGGGGGTTGTGCTATATGTTAAAGAGGGAAATTGAGTCAAATAAAATAAACATTCCACATGAAACAGATAGCAGGGTGGAATCTTTATGGATAGAAATTCCATGCGTGAAGGGAAGGAGTATTCTTGTAGGGCTGTACCAGGGCAGAACGAGCAGACGGATGAAGAAAAGTTTACAGAGATTAGGAAAGCTGGCAAATTGGGCAACACTATAATAATGGGTGATTTCAGTTGCCCCAGTGTAGACTTGATAAATGTTACAACAGGGAGTGCTATGGAGATAAAGTTTCTAGATATAATAAATGACTGCTTCTCGGAGAAACTGGTCCAGAAACTGACAAGATGGGGAGCTATCTTGGATCTGGTCCTTGGTGGCATGTAGGAAATAGTGCAAGAGGTGGTGGTGTTGGGTCCCCTGGGAAACAGTGGTCATAACATGATCAAGTTTGAGCTATTATCTGGGATGAACCCGCAAAGGAAATCTACTGAAGCTGCATTTAATTTTCGATAGGATGACTATAATAAAATGAGGAAAATAGCTAAAAAGAAGCTAAAAGGATCGGCTGCTGAGGTTAGGACACTAAACCAGGCGTGCATGTTATTTAAAAATACCATCTTGGAAGCCCAGACCAGATGCATTCCATGTATTTGCAAAGGTGGAAAGAAGAGAAAAATGACAGCCAGCATGATTAAAAGGTGAAGTAAAAGAGGCTATTACAGCCAAAAAATTGTCCTTCAAAGAAAGGAAAAAGGAACCAAATGAAAAAAATAATAAGCAACTTAAGAACAGGCAAGTCAAATGCAAAGCATTAATAAAGAAGGCTAAAAGAGAATATGAAGAGAAACTTACTTCAGAGGCTACAACTCACAGTAACAGCTTTTTTCAGGTACATCAAAAGCAGAAAGCCTGCTAAGGAATCCATGGGACCATTAGATCATGAAGGAGCAAATGGGGCACTCAGGGAGGACAAGGCCATAGCAGAGAAACTGAATGAATTCTTTGCTTCGGTCTGTAAGGAAGAAGATGTAAGAGATCTGCCTGTACCAGAAATGGTTTTCAAGGGTGATGATGCAGAGGAACTCAAAGGAATCTTGTTGAACCTGGAAGATGTACTGCGCCTAATTGACAAATTAAAGAGTAGCAAATCACCTGGACCAGATGGCATACATCCAAGGGTACTCAAAGAACTCAAGCATGAAATTGCTGATCTACTATTAGTAGTAATAGATTGTAAGCTCTTTGAGCAGGGACTGTCTTTGTTCTATGTTTGTGCAGCGCTGCGTACGCCTTGTAGTGCTATAGAAATGCTAAATAGTAGTAGTAGTAGTAGTAATATGTAGCCTGTCATTAAAATTGTCCATTGTACCTGAAGATTGGAGAGTGGCCAATGTGGCGCCAATTTTTTAAAAGGGTTCCAGGGGTGATCCAGGAAATTATAGACCGGTAAGCCTGACATCAGTGCTTGGCAAAATAGTGGAAACTATTATAAAGAATAAAATTACGGAACATGTAGACAAATATGGTTTAATGGGACAGAGTCAACAAGGGTTCAGCGAAGGGAGGTCTTGCCACACCAATTTGCTTCATTTCTTTGAAGGTGTGAATAAACATATGAATAAAGGTGAGGCAGTTGATGTAGTTTATCTAGAGTTTCAAAAAAGCTTTTGATAAAGTTCCTCATGAGAGACTCCTGAGTAAACTAGAGAGTGAAGACATAGGAGGCAAGGTTCTGTTGTGGATTAGGAATTGGTTATTGGACAGAAAACAGAGGGTAGGGTTAAATGGTCATTTCTCTCAATGGAGGAGGGTGAACAGTGGAGTGCCACAAGGATCAGTACTGGGATGGGTGCTATTTAACATATTTATAAATGATATGGAAATTGGAATGACGAGTGAGGTGATTAATTTTGCAGATAGCACAGAACTATTCAATTTTATTAAAACATGGACAAATGCAAGGTGATGCACATTGGAAAGAATAATCAAAATCATAGTTATCTGATGCTAGGGTCCACCATGGGGGTCGGCACTGAAGAAAAAGGTCTAGGTGGTGTTGTAGATAATACACTGAAATCTTCTGCTCAGTGTGCGACGGTGGCCAAAATAGCAAAACAGGATGCTAGGAATTATTAGGAAAGGGATGGTGAATAAGACTGAAAATACTATAATGCCTCTGTATCACTCCATGGTGCGATCGCACCTTGAGTATTGGCGTTCAGTTCTGGTTGCCGTATCTCAAAAATGATATAGCAGAATTAGAAAAGGTTCAAAGAAGAGCGACCAAAATAATAAAGGGGATGGAACTCCTCTCGTATGAGGAAAGGTTAAAGAAGTTAAGGCTCTTCAGCTTGGAAAAGAGATGGATAAGGGGAGGTATGATTGAGGTCTACAAAATCCTGAGTGGTGCAGAACGAGTAGAAAAAAAATCAATTTTTTTACTCGTTCCAAAAGTACAAAAATTAGGAGACGTTACATGGGAATACTTTTTAAACAAATAGGAGGAAATATTTTTCACTCAACGAATAGTTAAGCTCTGGAACTCTTTGATGGAGGATGTGGTAATAGTATTTAGCATATCTGGGTTTAAAAAATGTTTGGACACGTTCCTGGAGGAAATGTCCATAGTCTACTATTGAGACAGAAATGGAGAAGCAAATGCTTGCCCTGGGATTTGTGGCATGGAATATTGCCACATTTTGGGTTTCTGCTTGGCCACTGTTGGAAACAGGATACTGGGCTAGATGGACCACTGGTCTGACCCAGTTTGGCTACTCTTATGTTCATCTATCATCTCTTGGTCATCTTGTAAATTAAGGCTCATTCGATCTGTTCGTCAGCTCTTACACTCATCTGCTCTCAATGTCATGGTATTCACTTATCATTAGCCAACTTGATTACTGTGATTCCCTCTTTAAACCACTAACACTGAAGGATCTTCACCGATTGCAGCTGGTTTAGAACACTGCAATTAAACTTATCCATGGGTCTCATAAATGTGACCACGTTACACTACTACTACACGCTTCTTACTGGCTTCCTCTCTCTTCCCGCACTACTTACAAAATTTTACTGCTAGTCTTTAAGATACAGTGGGGGAAATAAGTATTTGATCCCTTGCTGATTTTGTAAGTTTGCCCACTGACAAAGACATGAGCAGCCCATAATTGAAGGGTAGGTTATTGGTAACAGTGAGAGATAGCACATCACAAATTAAATCCGGAAAATCACATTGTGGAAAGTATATGAATTTATTTGCATTCTGCAGAGGGAAATAAGTATTTAATCCCTCTGGCAAACAAGACCTAATACTTGGTGGCAAAACCCTTGTTGGCAAGCACAGCGGTCAGACGTCTTCTGTAGTTAATGATGAGGTTTGCACACAGGGCCGTGCCTAGGGTCTCTGGCGCCCCCCTGCAGACTATCAGTTGGCGCCCCCCCCCCCATGAAAATGATCGCTCACCACTTGCCACACTGAAAGGAATTGTCAGCAATATTCTTAGAAACTAATTGCTATACATTGCAAAATAAGATAGCAGATGTAAATTCTCAAAGTGGACATATTCCAAACGCTAAAATGAAAATAAAATAATTTTTTTCTACCTTTGTTGTCTGGTGACTTTCTTTTTTCAATCATACTGGTCCAGTATCTGATTCTGCTGCTATATGTCCTCTTAACTCCATTTCCAGGGCTTCCTTTCCATTTATTTCTTTACTTTTCTCCTTTCTTCTTCATTTCTTGCTCTATATCCATTTCCAGCAATTTCTCCTCTCTCCCTGGGTCCTGCCCTCCCATCCATGTCCATTCTTGTCCCTCTCTGCCCTTCCCTCCTCCATCCATACCCAGCAATCCTCCTCTCTCACCTCCCCTCCATTTCCAGCAATTTGTCCTCTCCCTGGGCCCCCATGTCCATCCTTGTCCCTCTCTGCCCTTCCCTCCTCCATCCATAGCCAGCAATCCTTGCCTCCTCTATCCCCTCCCCTCCATTTCCAGCAATTTGTCCTCTCCCTGGGCCCCCATGTCCATCCTTGTCCCTCTCTGCCCTTCCCTCCTCCATCCATAGCCAGCAATCCTTGCCTCCTCTATCCCCTCCCCTCCATTTCCAGCAATTTGTCCTCTCCCTGGGCCCCCATGTCCATCCTTGTCCCTCTCTGCCCTTCCCTCCTCCATCCATAGCCAGCAATCCTCTCTCCCCTCCCCTTCCCTTCCAGCAATTTGTCCTCTCCCTGGGCCCTGCCCTCCCATCCATGCCTCTCTGCCCTTCCCTCCGCACCCTGGGGCCTTTAAATCTTTTACTTCCGGTCGCAGCAGCGTCAGTGAAAGCGGAGCGCTGCCGACGTCTCCCTTCCCTTTGCGCTTTTGGTTCCCTCAGTGTCCGCCTTCTTCTGACGTCAGTCCCTTCTGCCCATCCGAGTCCCCCTCACCCCATCTGGCTCCCACCCAGTCCCTTCTGCTATCCAAGTGCCCCCCACCCTCACCCCATCTGTCTCCCACCCAGTCCCTTCTGCCCATCCGAGTCCCCCTCACCCCATCTGGCTCCCACCCAGTAGTCCCTTCTGCTATCCAAGTGCCCCCCACCCTCACCCCATCTATCTCCCACCCAGTCCCTTCTGCCCATCCGAGTCCCCCTCACCCCATCTGGCTCCCACCCAGTCCCTTCTGCCCATCCGAGTCCCCCTCACCCCATCTGGCTCCCACCCAGTCCCTTCTGCTATCCAAGTGCCCCCCACCCTCACCCCATCTATCTCCCACCCAGTCCCTTCTGCCCATCCGAGTCCCCCTCACCCCATCTGTCTCCCACCCAGTCCCTTCTGCTATCCAAGTGCCCCCCACCCTCACCCCATCTGTCTCCCACCCAGTCCCTTCTGCCCATCCGAGTCCCCCTCACCCCATCTGGCTCCCACCCAGTCCCTTCTGCCCATCCGAGTCCCCCTCACCCCATCTGTCTCCCACCCAGTCCCTTCTGCTATCCAAGTGCCCCCCACCCTCACCCCATCTGTCTCCCACCCAGTCCCTTCTGCCCATCCGAGTCCCCCTCACCCCATCTGTCTCCCACCCAGTCCCTTCTGCTATCCGAGTCCTCCCCCACCTTCACGGTCACCCCATCTGTCCCCCACCCTCACCCTGCCTCGTCTTCTCCCTCCCTGCCATCCGTCTTTAAAAAGAAATTGCCGACGCGATAGCGAGCGCAGCACCTCGTGTGGAAGTAAAAGAAGCGAATCCGATCATCTCATTGGGCCTTCCTTCACTGTCCCGCCCTAGAGGAAATAGGAAGTTGCGTCAGAGGAGGGCGGGACAGTGAGGGAAGGCCCAATGAGATGATCGGATCCGCTTCCTTTACTTCCACACGAGGTGCTGCGCTCGCTATCGCGTCGGCAAATAAATTTAAAGGGCTGGTGCGGGGGCGGTGCCAGGATGAAGAGCAGCGGGAGCGGCGGCGGCACCCCCCTCTCTGGTGACACCCGGGGCGACCAAAAGATTTAAAGGCCTCGGCGGGGCGAGGGTAAGCACCGCGGCGGCGCCCTCAGGAGGTGGGCGCCCCCCTGCGGCGCTTACCTCGCTTACCGCATCGGCACGGCCCTGTTTGCACACATGTCAGGAGGAATTTTGGTCCACTCCTCTTTGCAGATCATCTCTAAATCATTAAGAGTTCTGGGCTGTCGCTTGGCAACTCGCAGCTTCAGCTCCCTCCATAAGTTTTCAATGGGATTAAGGTCTGGTGACTGGCTAGGCCACTCCATGACCCTAATGTGCTTCTTCCTGAGCCACTCCTTTGTTGCCTTGGCTGTATGTTTTGGGTCATTGTCGTGCTGGAAGACCCAGCCACGACCCATTTTTAAGGCCCTGGCGGAGGGAAGGAGGTTGTCACTCAGAATTGTACGGTACATGGCCCCATCCATTCTCCCATTGATGCGGTGAAGTAGTCCTGTGCCCTTAGCAGAGAAACACCCCCAAAACATAACATTTCCACCTCCATGCTTGACAGTGGGGACGGTGTTCTTTGGGTCATAGGCAGCATTTCTCTTCCTCCAAACACGGCGAGTTGAGTTCATGCCAAAGAGCTCAATTTTTGTCTCATCTGACCACAGCACCTTCTCCCAATCACTCTCGGCATCATCCAGGTGTTCACTGGCAAACTTCAAACGGGCCGTCACATGTGCCTTCCGGAGCATGGGGACCTTGCGGGCACTGCAGGATTGCAATCCGTTATGTCGTAATGTGTTACCAATGGTTTTCGTGGTGACAGTGGTCCCAGCTGCCTTTAGATCATTGACAAGTTCCCCCCTTGTAGTTGTAGGCTGATTTCTAACCTTCCTCATGATCAAGGATACCCCACGAGGTGAGATTTTGCATGGAGCCCCAGATCTTTGTCGATTGACAGTCATTTTGTACTTCTTCCATTTTCTTACTATGGCACCAACAGTTGTCTCCTTCTCGCCCAGCGTCTTACTGATGGTTTTGTAGCCCATTCCAGCCTTGTGCAGGTGTATGATCTTGTCCCTGACATCCTTAGACAGCTCCTTGCTCTTGGCCATTTTGTAGAGGTTAGAGTCTGACTGATTCACTGAGTCTGTGGACAGGTGTCTTTCATACAGGTGACCATTGCCGACAGCTGTCTGTCATGCAGGTAACGAGTTGATTTGGAGCATCTACCTGGTCTGTAGGGGCCAGATCTCTTACTGGTTGGTGGGGGATCAAATACTTATTTCCCTCTGCAGAATGCAAATAAATTCATATACTTTCCACAATGTGATTTTCCGGATTTAATTTGTGATGTGCTATCTCTCACTGTTACCAATAACCTACCCTTCAATTATGGGCTGCTCATGTCTTTGTCAGTGGGCAAACTTACAAAATCAGCAAGGGATCAAATACTTATTTCCCCCACTGTATGCTCCACTGGAGATCCTTCATTTCTCGCCTGTCTATTATCTCCAGATGTTCCAGTTCAATCTCTCCACTCCTCCACTCAGCATCACTTGATTGTCCCTTCCCATTGAAAAATTGGTCACTCCAAAATTAGAAACTCTTGTCTTTTTTTTTTTTTTTGTGCAAGGTCCAGCTTCCAGAACATCTTAGATCGCACACCTCCTTGGGACGGTTTAAATCTGAGCTCAAAACCTATCTGACCTCTTCTGCCTCTTACATAGGTATGGCATCACCTGGCTCTTAGAACATTCCCCTTCCTATTGTGCTCCTCCCCTCTTTCCTTTCATGAATATTGTAGTTCTCTCCTTCTTCCCCTTCTCTCTCTGCTGTTTCTATCGCTGTTTCCTCTCTTCTTTATTAGCCTATAAGCCACAGTTCAGGGGCGTAGCCAGATGGTCAAATTTGGGTGGGCCTGAGCCCAAGGTGGGTGGGCATGGAATTCATATCCCCCCCAATCCCCCTCTGGTTTGCTCCTCTCTCTACCCTTCCCTGCCCACAGACCCCAAATATTAAATACTTGAGCAGGCGGGGATCCCCAAACCCTCCTTCCTGAAGATTTCCTCCTCCTCCTCGAGGCAGCCAGCAGCACTTGCCTCAAACTGATGCTGCTACCGGCTTGTCGTGCATGCTCAGTGCTTATGCATGTGCGAAAACTGAGCATGTGCAGAAGGGCCGGAATCCAGGCAAGTGCCGCTGGCTGACATTTGGAAGGGTGCTGGTGCTCAAGGAGAGAAAATCTCCAGCTGGCAAGGTTTGGGGATCCCCACCAGCCACAGCAAGAGTGTCACAATTTTGGGTGGGCCTGAGTCCAAAGTGGCTGGGCCCTGGCCCACCCAGGCCCACCTGTGGCTACGCCAGTGAAGCCACTTAGTTGGTATTCCTGATAGGCAGGATAGGAAGTTATTATTAAACTTGAAACAGTATTTTACAAAGGGCGTGCTTCCTTTATTGAATGGCACTTAGCGCTCAAATTTGTCAGCGCTCAATTTTCACGCCATTTATTGAATTCCCTCCAAGATGTGCTTTTACATTGTTATTTCATCTGCCTGCATCCTTTTATGGACGTTAGGGATTTTAAAATAGTGTGCCATCATTTAGTTATGTTGCAATTAGATTATTGCAATGCTCCTTGCATGGGTCTCAGCTAAGTTGACCCAAAACCTCCATATCCCTGAGAACCTTGCAACTAAGATGGTCATGGGAGAGCCTAGAATAGTAAGCATAGTGCTACTGTTTCACCATAGCAACAAGGGCCACATTTAAGGTTACGATATGCTGTAGGCCTTCTGAGCTTTATCACCTACAGTATAATAAGCTCTTCCTAATAAGCTCAAGTGTTATCAACCCAGCTGGGCATTGTGATGAAGTTATGGATATTTATTAAGGATGGAGCCCTTTTACAAGGGCGCATAGGCATCTATGTGCATCCAACGTGCGTCAATTTGGAATACCGCGTGGCCTGGGCGATACTTCCATTTTTTATGCATGTCCGATACACGCGTCAGAAAATATTTTGTATTTTCTGGGGCGCGGTGCTAACCGGGCGGTAGTCGGCAGTGTACATGCACTGACGATTACCGCCCGGTTAACACGCGAGACCTTACCGCTAAGGCAATGGGTGGCGGTAAAGTCTCGGACCCAAAATGGACACGTACCAATTTTTATTTTGCCGCACGTCCATTTTTGGCCCCGCCCCCAAAGGCCTTTTTTTCCAACACACGTGCCTACACTAGCGCAGGCCATCTTTCAGTGTGCCTTAGTAAAAGGACCCCGGTACCTCTTATGCAATAGAAGTATTTGGCCCATGATCCAAGATGAACCTCCTCATGTTTAAGAAAAAAAATTTTAAATGTGGCTTTTCCCTCTAGAATAATTGTGAATTTCTCCTGAAGGAAGACCTGAATGGGGTCTTTAGTTTGTGTCGTGCCTCCTATTCTCACTTTTGATTCTTAAATGATGAGGAGTGGCCTAGTGGTTAGGGTGGTGGACTTTGGTCCTGAGGAACTGAGTTCAATTCCCACTTCAGGCACAGGCAGCTCCTTGTGACTCTGGGCAAGTCACTTAACCCTCCATTGCCCCATGTAAGCCGCATTGAGCTTGCCATGAGTGGGAAAGCACGGGGTACAAATGTAACAAAAATAAAATAGATACTATTGGAGATTCTACATGGAATGTTGCTATTCCACTAGCAACATTCCATGTAGAAGGCTGTGCAGGCTTCTGTTTCTGTGAGTCTGACGTCCTGCACGTACGTGCAGGACGTCAGACTCACAGAAGCAGAAGCCTGCGCGGCCACATTGGTGATCTGAAAGGGCCGACTTCTACATGGAATGTTGCTAGTGGAATAACAACATTCCATGTAGAATCTCAAATAGTAGCAACAGTGGAGGAGTGGCCTAGTGGTTAGGGTGGTGGACTTTGGTCCTGGGGAACTGAGGAACTGAGTTGGATTCCCACTTCAGGCACAGGCAGCTCCTTGTGACTCTGGGCAAGTCACTTAACCCTCCATTGCCCCATGTAAGCCGCATTGAGCCTGCCATGAGTGGGAAAGCGCGGGGTACAAATGTAACAAAAATAAAATAGATACTATTGGAGATTCTACATGGAATGTTGCTAGTGGAATAACAAAATTCCATGTAGAATCTCAAATAGTAGCAACAGTGGAGGAGTGGCCTAGTGGTTAGGGTGGTGGACTTTGGTCCTGAGGAACTGAGTTTGATTCCCACTTCAGGCACAGGCAGCTCCTTGTGACTCTGGGCAAGTCACTTAACCCTCCATTGCCCCATGTAAGCCGCATTGAGCCTGCCATGAGTGGAAAAGCGCAGGGTACAAATGTAACAAAAATAAAATATAAAACTAGGTTATCTGCCTGGTTTGATATAGGCTTTTATTTTTATGGGTATTATTGAAGAGAGATAGTGGGAAGAAGAGTATTTTAGAGGGATAGTATTGGAGCCGATATTTTTTTTTTTTGGGGGGGGGGGGGGGGGGGGGGGAGTCCAGGGACAGAGGCCCGAAGGAGGCTTGGGTACTCACGAAATGTGTGAAGGTTTCAAATGTTGCTCTATTTATGTATTTATCGTTGTCTTCGAATAATGTTTGTACGGCCATATCTAGAATTTAATTGTGACTCACTGTTTGTTCACTGCTTTGAAAGGTCTATGAAGAAAGAACGCGGTATGTTAATGGTTTGAAATAAATTAATTAATTAACCATCCCTTTTGGGATGCTCATAAATACCTTTTCAAATATGATAAACAACACCAGTAAATAAAATGCCGCAGAGCTGCCCTACAGGTTGATTTTTTTCTAATCACCAAAACAACACAATTACTGAAATCGATTAGGCATGAAAGAGAAAAATTTAGCTGCCATTTATTTAACTAAGGATAACGGAATTCCTAATTGTACATCAAAATGATAAACGTCTCACGTTTAAATGGAACTTTCATATGTTACAATTTCTGAATCAATTATTGCTCATGGCAAAATGTTTTAGCATTATAATAATGAAATAAATCGAAGCAATTACTTACGCTTTAATTGCATGGGCTAAAAAGTAGTTAGGCGTTCCGTTCCTCAATCACTCACTTCCCCCCCCAAAATATTTACATTTATTATGCAAAAGGAACAGAGCAATTAGCATTCATTCCCGTTCTGAATTGCATCACGCATTGTATTCAGGTTTCATAAGCAGTTTTTCTGTCTTAGTGGGAAACCATTTCGGAAACTGATGGATATTGTCTGGTTCATTTAAATAACTATCGTTGTTTTCCCTGCCTTGCCAGAGCTCTACAATGAGGGGTTATCACTTACATCAACCCTATTAGAAGAGATGCTTCAGTTAGCAGATCATCTTTTTTATTTTGATTTTTATCTGATTGGGTAAGTGTGTTAAGGTGATTGTAATTGTCTATAATTGCTGAGGATATACAGTACTAATGCTTAAAGTTGTGAAAGCACCTCTTGATCTGTCACCATTATGAACACTAATGCATTAGGACGAAGACCTGCAAAGGAAGAAACAAAGAGAAGAAACATGTAGACTGTTTTTTTTAAGCGTAGATTGGCAGGATACTGCCCGGAAACACACTCCGGCTGCTATTCAGCCAGCGGTGGATGGTGAGTTTTTTTTTTGTCCACCGTCGGCGCTAAAAACAGAAATATAATGCCGGGCACTCTGTAGGCTTCGGCAGTGAATTTCCAGTTTTTTTTAAAGCTGGCTAGTGCATGCCCAGTTAAGTCGAAAACGGTAACGGAATTCAAACATGCATGGGATAAACATAAAGGAATCCTGTTCAGAAGGAATGGATCCTCAGAAGCTTAGCCAAGATTGGGTGGCGGGGCTGGTGGTTGGGAGGCGGGGCTAGTGCTGGGCAAGACTTCTACGGTCTGTGCCCTGAAAATGGCAGATACAAATCAAAGTAAGGTATACACAAAAAGTAGCACATATGAGTTTATCTTATTGGGCAGACTGGATGGACCCTGCAGGTCTTTTTCTGTCGTCATCCATTATGTTACTATGTAAGTCAATATTCAGACTTAAGTGGCAATGGGCTAGTGCATAAACATAGGACAGGTATGTAAACATGGCTGGTTAGGTCTAAAGATTGGAAGCTAACCGGACTCCACCCCTGAAACGCGCTTGGAACACGCCCGACATAGCCGGCTTCCACTTTGGTGCTAACCAGTCATTTTCAGCGCCAACTGGTTAAGTGTCTCTGAAAATAACCAGATAGCTACATACAAGTGAGTTAACCAGATGGCATTATTTGTTAGGAATAATATTAAAGTGATAGAATTGCAGGACATGTGGAGGGGCATAATCGAACAGGGACGACCATCTCTAAGGGCGTCCATCTCAAAGGACGTTCCGGCGAAGGAGCGTGGAAATCCGTATTATCGAAACAAGATGGATGTCCATCTTTAGTTTCAATAATACGGTCGGGAATGCCCAAATCTCAAAATTTAGGTCGACCTTAGAGATGGTGGTCCTTAGAGATGGTCGTCCCCGGTTTTTGGCGATAATGAAAACCGAGGACGTCCATCTCAAAAACGACCAAATCCAAGCCCTTTGGTCATAGGAGCAGCCAGCATTCGTAGTGCACTGGTCCTCTTCACATGCCAGGACACCAGCCGGGCACCCTAGGGGCACTGCAGTGGACTATCAGGCACCCTAGTGGGCACTGCAGTGGACTTCACAAATTGCTCCCAGGTGCATAGCTCCCTTACCTTGGGTGCTGAGCCCCCCAACCCCCCCTAAAACCCACTCCCCACAACTGTACACCACTACCATAACCCTTAGGGATGAAGGGGGGCACCTACATGTGGGTCCGCCTGCCTGATGTGCACTGTAGTCACTAAAATCTGCACCAGGGACCTGCATACTGCTGTGATGGAGCTGGGTATGACATTTGAGGCTGGCACAGTCCCCCAATTAAAGATAATTCGTTGCTCTCTACGAATTAATTCCCTTTCGGGATTGCCCCAATCACCCTGCAAACTCTATGTATTTTTGATTTGATTTGATGACAATGCGTTGGTTGTTCTGTACGGTTTTTATGGCCGCTCTTTCTGGTGAAGTAAGGTTGTACAGAATTTTCTTTTCTTTGCTGGAAAGTTGTGATTTTTGTTTGTGTATGTGTTTTTTGGACACCATGGTTTCAATCAGCAATGGCTATATACAAACATCTATATACAAGAAACCCACAGACAAATGCAGCTACCTCCACAACTCCAGCTTCCACTCTTGAAATACAAAAAAATCCATTATTCACAGCCAAGTCACAAGATACCACCATATCTGCTCTGATCCAGAAGACAGAGATAGACACCTCAAAATCCTGACTGAATCCTTCAAACAAAAAGGCTACAATCCCAAAATCATCTCCAAGAACGTTGCCTTCTCCCTCAAAACACCCATGGAAAACCTGCTACAGTACAAGGAAAAGAAAGCCACAGACAGATCCCCCCTTGTAGTGACATACAACCCAGAGCTGAAAAACCTGAGGAAAATACTAATATTCCGCCAGTGTCATCATGCTCATATTAGCCCTCTCCTCAAGTCACTTCATTGGCTCCCTATCCGTTTCTGCATTCAGTTCAAACTCCTCTTACTGACTTACAAATGCATTCACTCTGCAGCTCCTCAGTACCTCTCCACTCTCAAAATCTCCCTACACTCCTCCCCGGGAACTCCGCTCACTGGGCAAATCTCTCTTATCTGCACCCTTCTCCTCCACCGCTAACTCCAGACTCTGTTCCTTCTGTCTTGCTGCATCATATGCCTGGAATAAACTTCCTGAGCTGGTACGCCAAGCCTCATCTCTGGCCATCTTCAAATCTAGGCTAAAAACCCACCTCTTCGATGCTGCTTTTGACTCCTAAACTAAAACCTAAAACTTCAACTGCCCCCTATCCCTGATATGTCCTGACTGTCCTAACCCTTATCCCTTACTTGTCCTGTCTGTCTGCCGTAATTAGATTGAAAGCTCTATCGAGCAGGGACTGTCTCTCCACGTTCAAGTGTGAAGCGCTGCGTATGTCCGGTAGCGCTATAGAATTGATAAGTAGTAGTAGTAGTAAAATCATAACAAATCTGCAGCCACTACTCCAGGACAGGGCCGCCGAGAGGGGGGGACAAAAGTCCCCGGGCCCGGGCCTCCGGAGGGGGCCTGGCGCCACCGCAGTTCGGGCCGCCCGCGTCTGTCGCTCCCGGAAGTAATTTGGAACTAACATTAAATGCCTCCTTTCACCACCTTCGCAACAAGCAGCAACAGGGCAGGCCACTCCTTCCTTCCGTGTCCCGCCCTTGCCTGACATAACGTCCGCGAGGGCGGGGCACGGAAGGAAGGAGAGGTCTGCCCTGCTGCTTGCTGCGAAGGTGGTGAAAGGAGGCGTTTAAGGTTAGTTCAGGGCCCGGTAGTGGGTGGAGGTGGGGCCGGCGACCTCGGGTGGGGGGACCCGGCGGCGATGACGATGACTTCAGGTGGGGGGGGGGGGGGCCCGGGGGCGGCCTTGTCCCGGGCCTGGATCTGACTCTCGGCGGCCCTGCTCCAGGAGGATGAATTACTGAAAGAGATATCCCCATCCCCCACCAATGCTGGCCTTCCGACAGCCACCCAACTTAAAACACAAGCTAGTGAGAAGCAACCTCCCAACACAGACTCAAAAAGAAGAGAGTGGCGCACATCCTTGCAATATATCCAGCTGTAAACTATGCCAAAACAGTTCACAGGATCTCAAAGTCATTCACAAAAGTAAAATATTCAACATAAAGGAATTCTTCACATGCTCATCTTCCAATGCGGTATGCATCATTCAATGTAAAAAGTGTGACGAAGGGTGCTACATTGGAGAAACTAGCCAGATGCTACTACTACTACTACTATTTAGCATTTCTATAGCGCTACAAGGCATACGCAGCGCTGCACAAACATAGAAGAAAGACAGTCCCTGCTCAAAGAGCTTACAATCTAATAGACAAAAAATAAATAAAGTAATCAAATCAATTAATGTGAACGGGAAGGAAGAGAGGAGGGTAGGTGGAGGCGAGTGATTACAAGTGGTTACGAGTCAAAAGCAATGTTAAAGAGGTGGGCTTTCAAGTCTAGATTTAAAGGTGGCCAAGGATGGGGCAAGACGTAGGGGCTCAGGAAGTTTATTCCAGGCGTAGGGTGCAGCGAGACAGAAGGCGCGAAGTCTGGAGTTGGCAGTAGTGGAGAAGGGAACAGATAAGAAGGATTTATCCATGGAGCGGAGTGCACGGGAAGGGGTGTAGGGAAGGACGAGTGTGGAGAGATACTGAGGAGCAGCAGAGTGAGTACATTTATAGGTTAGTAGAAGACAAGATTTAATCTACATAGATATCATATGAAAAATGCTAGTGCCACCCAGGATGTCACCTCTGTGGGGCAGCACTTTACAAAACCAGAACACTGTATCAGCAAATTTATGGTGAGAATACTAAAAGGAAACATTAAGACAATCCAGGAACGTAAGACCTTTGAAGTCAGAATGATTAAATATTTTGACACCCACCAGACAGTACTTAACAAAGATCTGGGTTTTCTAGCCCATTATAAACCATAAAATTGTACTGCTTTGTCATCCTCTTATCACCGTGCATATCTCCCTGTCCCTCATCCACCCGGCTCTCCCTATCTGTCACCTAACCCACCCTGACCCTGTGACACTGTCACTGAAATGCTTTGATATTTCACTTATATATACTGTTATTTATCAACATTTGCTTATTTCTGATCGGATAAAGAAGGATTACCTTCGAAAGCTAATCAAAAAATGTATTGTTAGTCCAATAAAAAAATGTATCATTTTATTTTCTTTTCTATGTTTTATGCTATTTTATTTCTATTGATTACCTTTAAAAGTGGACTAACACGGCTACCACATCTTTCTACTCAAGAATGCATTGCCTGAAAGGCTCCGCTTAACACAAGACTATCTCTACTTCAGGAAGCAGGTGAAACTTTGGCTCTTCAACCAAGCCTTTAATGGAAGAAGTAACTAACTTGTTAGTCTCACTCACACACACAAGGAGTGACTCGGGCTGCACATACTTCAGCGGGACATGTTTATCTACTCCTACCCTAGCTGAGATAATATTTAACCATCTCTCTGACCTCACGTGCAACTTTCTTCAAATCAATCACCTTACTTTCTAATTCTTCCTACTTTCTTATTCATCTATATGTTACAACTTTGCCTCACCCTTCACTACCAATTATAATGTTCTATTACGTATTGTGTTGACATTGCTAGTATACCATGCCATACTTTGTATTGTTTTCGAATATTTTTACTGCTGTAATTGCCTATTGTTCGTGTTTGATCTATTCTTACTGTACACTACCTTGAGTGAACTCCTTCAAAAAAGCAGTAAATAAATCCTAAGAAAGAAAGAAAGCTGTATTCTATGAAACTATAGATCAGTGAGTCTATATCAGAGCTAGGAAGCTATTTAAAACATTAAATTACTGGACATGTAGATAATCATGGTTTAATAGGACACAACCAAATGTGTTTAGCCAAAGAAAGCCTTGCCTCACCAATGTGCTGTAATTTTTTGAACGCATGAATAAACATGTCACTAAAGGTGATCAGGTTGATGTAGCATATGTGGATTTTCACTAAGAATTTGACAAAGTCCCTCGTGAAAAATTTCCGAGGCAATTACAAAGTCATGGGATAGAAGGCAATGTCCTTTTATGTATTAGGAACTGGTTAAAAAAATGGAAAAATAAATCTAGGGCTAAATAGTCAATATTTTTAACGGAGAACAGTGAATAGTAGAGTGTTTGTTTATAAATCACCTGGAAATGGGAACACCAAGTAAGGTGATTAAATTTGCAGATGACACAAAATTTTTCAAAGCTGTACAAGACGATTGTGGGAATTTGCAAAAGGGCCTTATGACACTGAGTGACGGGGTAGCCAAGTGGTAGATTCAGTGTGTTTTTACTAGGAAAAAAGGTGCCGGTACTCAAATGCCAGGCCACCCTTCAGGGGTGAGGTGATCACTGATGGACGCACCCCACAATAGCCAGGCCCCCTGCAACCAGTCATAGAATCTATGACAAGTCAGAATTGGTGTGTAGAGCCTGAGCTCTTTCATTAAAATTTGGGGTCCATGGGTCAATTTTAGCTGACAATGGAAAAGGTGCCAGTACTCAGTACCCCCAAGTGCCCCCTCAAAAAAAGCCCTGGGTAGATTAAACTTAATATGGACAACTACAAAGTGTTGCATGTAAGGAAGAGGACGTCAAAGTAGAGCTCCATGATGCAAGGGTCCACATTAGGAGTCTCTGGCCATAAAAACAATTCAGGTATCATAATTGATAATATGGTGAAATCCTCTAGTTAGTGTGCAGCGGTAGCCAAGAAAGAAAATAGAATGCTAAGTATTATTAGGAAAGGAATAGAGAATAAAACAAATGATATCATAATGACTCCACATTGTTCCATGGTGTGACCACACCTTGAGTATTGCTTGCAATATTTGTCATGCATGTCAAAATATTGTCAATATATATACATATATATATATATTATATATACATCTCTCTATATAAAAAGCAACACCAACGTTCTATGAAGCCTCCAGCCGGAAGTGTGAAGGGGGCGAGATATCCGGTTTCCCTATGAGTGTCTGCCCCGCCCTCTCTGTAACACAGTCAGTGAAGGAAAACAGCAGAGCACGAAATCAAATCGCTGGCTCTGTAACAGTGAAGGACTCAGAGGGGGGAGGGGAGAGAGGCCAGAGGGTAGGGACACACACACTCCCACATGCACACAGAAGAAAACATTGCTAGCCCCCGTTTCATTTGCATCAGAAACGGGGCTTTTTTACTAGTATATATATATTAGGAAAGGTACAGAAAAGGGCAACCAAAATGATAAAGGGTCTGGACTGATTCCCCAATGAGGAAAGGATATGGAGGCTGGAGCTCTTCTGTTTCGATAAGAGACAGCTGGGAGACATACAATAGAGGTCTATAAAATAATTAGTGGAGTGGAACAGGTAAATATGAATCATTTATCACCTTTTTGAAGGCATTCACTCAAGGTGGTGTACAGTAACAATAAATCAAACATGAGCAATAGTTAACTACAGAAGAAAAATATTTATTTTATTTGTAGCATTTGTATCCCACATTTTCCCACCTATTTGCAGGCCCAATGTGGCTTACATTTGCCGTAATGGCGGTTGCCATTTCCGGGTACCAGAATTACAAATGGTAATACTCAAACAACAATACAAAGTATGGCATAGTACATTACCCACAATGTCAACACATATTGAATCAAGGGGTTTGTTTGTCAAGTCACTTCACTGGCTCCCTGTCCGCTTCCGCATTCAGTTTAAACTTCGCGTACTGACCTTTAAATGCATCCACTCTGCAGCCCCTCATTACCTCTCCGCTCTCATCTCTCCCTACATTCCTCCCCGTGAACTCCGCTCACTGGACAAATCTCTCTTGTCTTCCTCCTTCTCCTCCACTGCTAACTCCAGGCTTCGTTCCTTTTCTCTCGTGGCACCTTATGCCTGGAATAGACTTCCTGGACCTATACGTCTAGTTCCATCTCTACCTGTTTTCAAATCTATGCTGAAAACCCACCTTTTCACTGCTGCTTTTAGCTCCTAGCCACAATTGCCCTCCCCTTGTCCCTTCCTCCCTTCTCACCCATTACTTCCCTCACCCGTAACTGTCTTGTCTGTCTGTATTATTTAGATTGTAAGCTCTTTTGAGCAGGGACTGTCTCTTTGTATCAGGTGTTCAGCGCTGTGTGCATCCGGTAGCGCTATACAAATGCTAATAATAATAATAATACACTAGCCTGTATATGTTTCTGGACTCATTTCTAAGTTAATGGTGGCAAATTTCTTCAACAGCAAAGTTTGGAGAGATTCTATCTCTAGACAAGTGCAAAGTGCTGCATTTTGAGAAAAATAACCCAAACCATAGCCACACGACGCTAGATGACTCCAGACCAGGAGTACCCCCCCTCCCCCAGGAAAAGGATCCAGGCACCACCGTGGACAACATAGTGAAATCCTCTCAGTGTGTAGAGACAGCCAAAAAAGCAAATAGAATGCCATGAATCACCAAGAAAGAAATAGTGAATAAAATAAACAAACAAAAAATATCATAATGCCTCTGTATAGTTCCCTTTTATTCTTTCACAAAGTATAAAAATTGATTTGGTGTTTACCTGTTCCTCTCCACTCAGGATTTTATAGACCTCTATTGTATCTCCCCTCAGCCCTAGCCTCTTTAGCCCTTTCTCATATGAGAGTCATTCCATCCTATTAATCATTTCGGTTGCCTTTCTTTGTACATTTTCTAATTACGCTATCATCCAGATTCTATAACAAAAGAGTGCGCAAATTAACGCTTAGCACCCAAAGTTGTGCTTGCTGTTATAAAATAAGGGCAATACACATGCACAAATTCATATAATAATTGGTCGTTAATTGGACTTGACAGCCAATTATTGTCTATATTTTGAGTTAATTAGCGCTAAGTGGCACCAATTTGCAGTTGATTGCGCAACTGCCCTTAGTCGCTATCCTATATCTTGGTCGCATAAATTCAAGAAAACAACAAAAGACAGGGGCACCGATCTGTCTACATAAATAAACAAAATAAAAGAAATCAGATTAAAAAAACAAACAAACCCAACAAGTAGATAAAAGGGAAGTGGTTTATTAAAACAGTTACCCGATGTGGCCACGTTTCACCCTCAGTCTGCGTCAGGGGTAGAAAGACCAGACAATACAAATGTACATTAAAATTCTCCTCAATAAAATCGTCAATAAATACAATACATAATATATAAAAACAATATATGAATATAAAATCTATACATCAAAATATAATTAGAAAACAAACAAAGCATTGCACTAAATACTCCTTTTCTCCACATACACTATCACACTATAATCACCTGTCTCCTGTATGTGAGTATTTAGTGCAATGCTTTTTGTTTTCTGTTTTCTAATTTTCTAATTTTAATAATATTTTGATGTATAGATTTTACACATCATATGTTGTTTTTATATATTATGTATTGTATTTATTTGAAGATTTTATTGAAGAGAATTTTAATGTATGTTTTTATTTGTAGTCTTTTTACCTCTGACGCAGCCTGAGAACGAAACGTGGCCACGTCGGGTAACTGTTTTAATAAACCATTTCTCTTTTATCTACTTGTTGTTTTTTTCTTTTTGATCAGCTTTATGTTTTTGTTTTGTTTTTTCACATAAATTCAAGGGCACTCATCTTCAAAGAGCTGTCTATATTTAGAGTTAATTGGCACTAATTGGCACTAATTTTCAGTTGATTGCGCTATCCTATTACTGTAACTATCCTATAATCTGGGCGCATAAATTCAAGGGCACTTATCTTCAAAGAGGGCATTCACGGGGGAGACTTAGTGGCTATTGTATAATGGAAAGTACATGTGCCCTTTCCTGGTGTCTATATGTGGGCACTAGCGCAAAAAATTGGGAGTCCTAATTCAGGACTTCCCTACCTCCCTCCCGCTATCACCCAAGTCGCTGCTGCTTCTACTTCCCCTCAGCAGTAGTGGCAACAAAAGAAGATAAACGCACCACAGGGCCGGTCTCTCTATTGGTGCAGGATGCTGGCTCTGCCTTGGAACAGGAAGTGCCATCCTGGGGCGGGACCGGCAGCCGCAACAATGGTCTGGCCCCGTGGTGAGTTGACTTTCTTTTGACGCCACTGCTGCTGTAGAGAAGCAGCAGAGGTGTCAGGGTAGGAGGGGGCACAGAGAGAAGATAGATGCTGGATTGGGGGTTACAGAGATGGGACGGTGGCTGGATAGAGGATGTGGGGGAGAGAAAGAGGGCAGATGCTGGATGGTAAGGGGACAGAAAAGGAGGGCAGATGCTGGATTGGGGGTTGCAGAGATTGGATAGTGCCTGGATAGAAGAGGTGGGGGAGAGAGAGGGCAAAGATGGGATGGACAGGAGACAAAGGATGGCAGACCATGGATGGAAGGAAGAAGAGGAGGACAATAGAGAAGGAAGGGAGATGCTGGTCCTGGGGGAGGAAAGACAAGAGTGGATTCGGGGAAAGGAAGTAAAGAGGAATAAGGGGAGAAGCTGAACATGAGGGGGGATAGGGTCATAGAGATGTGATGCTGGACATGGAGAGGGGGGTTAGGTACACAGAGGGTGTTGCTGGACAGGGTAAGAATAAAGATATAGAGGGGGGAGATGCTCAACATGGCAGGAAGACAGGGTCAGGGACACAGAGAGGAGTTGAAAGACGGATGTGGACAGAGAAGAAATGCCAAATGGACCAGGAGACCCAGGCAAAAGAGTTAAGAGAAAGAGGAAAGTGGAAACCAGAGACCTGATTACAAAAATTAAAAGACCAGACAACAAAGGTATTTTATTTTCTATTTATTGATACTGGTCTTAAAGGATTGAATTGAATTGAAAATATTTTGACTGAATTGGACAGCACTAGTGGGCACCCTATACAGAATCTACCCCTATATCTTTAATAAGATGCAACAGCAAATTTTGCACACAATACTCAAGGTGCAGGTTTACCATTCAACAATACAGAGACATTATGGTAGTCTTTGTTTTATTCTCTTTTCCTTTCCCAATTTGCTTTCATAACAGCTGCTGCACACAGAACAGATGATTTTAATGGCATGCCATTTTCCATCCAAAATGAAACAAAAAAAAACCCCCAAACAAACTGCTGTTTTATTTCTGCATTTTAGCACACGCTCAGTCATTTCTGTGTGCACTAAAATGCAGAGATGAAATGAAAAACTAAAATGAGAACTTGATGGAACAAAATAGTTGGTGAAAGGGGGGAATCCCTGAGGAACGCCACATTCCGGTGTCCAAGGTGGTGATCTGCCATTATTCGTTGTTACTTGGTAGGATCTGGTGGTGAGGAATCCTTTGAACCATTTGAGAACTGGGCCTCCGATTCCAAAGTGTTCTAGCAGGTGTAGTAATATTCCATGATCTACCATGTCGAAAGCACTAGACATGTCGAATTGTAGTACGAGTATGTTCTTGCCAGTTGCTATTGTTTTTTTGAATGAATTCATTGCAGACACTAGTACAGTTTCAGTACTATGATTTGATCTAAATCCTGATTGAGACTCATGTAGGATTGAGTGTTTGGTTAGGTATTCCGTGAATTGTTGCATCAGTTTTGTTATGAGCGGGATCGAAGCAACTGGTCGGTAGTTGGTTAGGTCCATTGTACTTTTCTTGGCATCTTTTGGCAGTGGAGTGAGAAGGATATTTCCTTTGTCCTACTACTACTAACAAACATTTCTAAAGCACTACTAGGGTTACGCAGCGCTGTACAATTCAAACATAGAAGGACGGTCCCTGCTCAAAGAGCTTACAATCTAAAAGACAAGAGAACAATCTAAAGACAAGTGAACAATCTAGAGGACGAGTGAACAGTTAATCTGATAGGGTGGATGGATTGGGGCATTTTATATTTCTCGAGCGGGTAGGCGCCGAAGGCAGCATTGAAGAGGTGAGTTTTAAGCAGAGATTTGAAGATGGGTAGGGAGGGGGCATGGCGTATGGGTAAAGGAAGATTATTCCAGGCATAGGGTGTGGCAAGGCAGAATGAGCGGAGCCTGGAGTTGGCAGTGGTGGAGAAGGGTACTGAGAGAAGGGCTTTGTCCTGTGAGTGGAGGTTGCGGGCGGGAACATAGGGGGAGATGAGGGTGGAGAGGTAGTGAGGAGTCGCAGACTGAGTGCATTTGTAGGTAAGGAGGAGGAGGAGCTTGAATTGTATGCGATATCTGATCGGAAGCCAATGAAGTGATTTAAGGAGAGGGGTGATATATCGGTTTTGGCGGAATATAAGACGTGCAGCAGCGTTCTGAACGGATTGAAGGGGGGATAGATGGCCGAGTGGGAGGCCGGTGAGGAGTAAGTTGCAGTAATCAAGGCGAGAGGTAATGAGAGCATGGACGAGAGTTTTGGTGGTATGCTCAGAGAGGAAAGGGCGAATTTTGCTGATGTTGAAGAGGAAGAAGCGACAGGTCTTGGCAGTCTGTTGGATATGCGCAGAGAAGGAGAGGGAGGAGTCGAAGATGACTCCGAGGTTGCGGGCAGATGGGACGGGGAGGATGAGGGTCCGTGGGGAAGAGACCGTTTAGGAGTCTATAATTTACTTGGTTTGTGAGGTCTTTTGTGAATTGTTTGGGGGCAGCTTTTAGTAGGCTAGTAGGGCAGATGTCAAGTTTGCAATGAGATTTGGCATATTTTCCGAGCCAGTATGTGAGTTTGTCTACTGAAATCAATTCAAAGTTGGTCCATGATCGATCGGGCCCTGTTGTTATACAGGGCCCTAAGTACCATTGTAGAGCCAAAGAGAGAAATCTTTTTCTAAAGAGAGCATATGTAAACCAGGGCTGTAGCCAGAACTCATGGTGAGAGGGGGCCAGAGTACGAGGTGGGGGGGCACATTTTGGTCTGCTGCCCCCCCCCCCCCCGCCGCCCTGCTGCTCCCCATCCACTGCCGCAGCAAATACCTTGGCTGGCGGAGGTCCCCAACCCTTGCCAGCTGAAGTGTTGTCCAGCGCCAGTCTCCGGCGCCACTGCATTGCCTGCCTTGCTCTGTCTTCCCCTCATGTCCTGCATGCTCCTTTTAATGAAATTGAGCATTTCACTGAGCGTTTTCTATTTCTGTTGATGGCTCTCTCATTCTCCCTGTCTCCTCAGCTCAAAACCTTGGGGTCATCTTTGACTCTTCTCTCTCCTTCTCTGCTCATATCCAGCAGATTGCCAAGACCTGTCGTTTCTTTCTTTACAACATCCGTAAAATCCGCCCCTTTCTTTCCGAGCACTCTACCAAAACCCTCATCCACACCCTTGTCACCTCTCGTTTAGACTACTGCAATCTGCTTCTTGCTGGCCTCCCACTTAGTCACCTCTCCCCTCTCCAGTCGGTTCAAAACTCTGCTGCCCGTCTCGTCTTCCGCCAGGGTCGCTTTACTCATACTACCCCTCTCCTCAAGACCCTTCACTGGCTCCCTATCCATTTTCGCATCCTGTTCAAACTTCTTCTACTAACCTATAAATGTACTCACTCTTTTTCTCCCCAGTATCTCGCCACACTCGTCCTTCCCTACACCCCTTCCCGTGCACTCCGCTCTATGGATAAATCCTTCTTATCTGTTCCCTTCTCCGCTACTGCCAACTCCAGACTTTGCGCCTTCTGTCTCCCTGCACCCTACGCCTGGAATAAACTTCCTGAGCCCCTACGTCTTGCCCCATCCTTGGCCACCTTTAAATCTAGACTTGAAAGCCCACCTCTTTAACATTGCTTTTGACTCGTAACCACTTGTAGCCACTCGCCTCCACCTACCCTCCTCTCTTCCTTCCCGTTCACATTAATTGATTTGATTTGCTTACTTTATTTATTTTTTGTCTATTAGATTGTAAGCTCTTTGGGCAGGGACTGTCTTTCTTCTATGTTTGTGCAGCGCTGTGTATGCCTTGTAGCGCTATAGAAATGCTAAATAGTAGTAGTAGTAGTAGCATGCTCAGTTTCACTAAAAGGAGCGTGCTGGTTGGGGACCCTCGCCAGCAAAACCAGGGGCCCAGAGGAAATTTGGGGGGGGGGGCAGGCCCCCGTGGCCCCACATAGGTACGCCACTGATGTAAACGTAGCGATTGGCGGAAGAAATACAAATTGTACCACTTCACAGCTGGCACCACTGATGAATGAGTATTGTGGCTTTATTGGCTTCAGTAGTGCTGTTCACGACACAGTGTCTGAAGATGGCTGAAATTTTAAACTGTCAGTTCTGCATTTCTCCCCCTTTCCCTGGGGAGGCTCTCTTTCCTACCAAACACATTTCATTATAAATGTTAAAACAATAGACTTGAACACTTCTGTCAGGTGCAGTTCTGACTTCTGAGGACAAGAAACGCCCAGGGAGCTAGCAGTGATCCTTAATTACACGTACGATTAACTCCACGAACAGAGTACTGCCGCTCCGCCAGTGATCCCAACTCAGGTTTAATTGCTGAAAGGGCACTCAGTGAAAATAATGTGTAATTGCTTCCAGCATCCCTGTGCACCAAGGCCAGAAAGGGAACTGTTCACATATTCCCTTCTTCTTCTGGCCAGCTGCAGAGTAAAATTTTCCCAAGGCCCATGAGCCAGGAAAATAAAAAAAAAAATTCACATTTTCACTGGAATTCTAGCACCATGCTGTTCTCCAATAACTAAGAAGCAAGTCCCGGGCTATAAAGGGAAAGTAGGGTCATTGCTATGTACTTTTTCTAATGGGTTCAAGAGTTTTTTTCTGAGCTGAGAGAGGGTCATATTGTCAGGCTTTTTACATACACACAGAGCAGTGGCATAGCCACAGGTGGGCCTGGGTGGGCTGGGGCCCATCCACTTAGGGTTCAGGCCCATCCAACAGCAGCACACATTTAATGCTAGCTAGTGGGGATCCCAAGCTCCACCAGCTGAAGACCTCCCCCTGATGGTGCTGAAAACACTGCTCTCCACTTCAGCAGTCTAAGCTTCCTAAGCTGCTGATGCTGGCCTCATCGCATTGGGTGGTGGGGGGGGGGGGGGGGGAGAGAGGAGAACACTTGGTGCCCACCCACTTCTTGACTAGGCCCACCCAAAATCTGCTGTCTGGCTACGCCCAGTGGTGTGCTGGAGCAGGCTCTCACAGGCTCGCAAGAGCCAGTTGTTAAGTTTTTAAGAATTTTGGGAGCCGGTTGTTAAAGTAGGGCCCTCCATGGCTACTTTAACAACTGGCTCCCAAAATGTGGGCTTGGGCCCCCTGCTGAATTCTCTTTTACTTTGCTGGTGGGGATGCTGAGCCCTGCCAGCCAAGTAAATAGACTGCTGCTGCTCCCAGCTCCTTGTTTCCAGCTCTGAGCAGCAGGCTGGGACTTCTCCAGCATGTGTGAGAAGTTTCAGCATGCTGCTCAGAGCAAGACGTTGGGAGTGGTGACAGTCCATTTATTGGTTGCCAGCAAAGGTATGCCTAGTGTGCCCGCATGAAGGGAGGGAGGAGAGAGAGGCAAGTGTTGCTCCCCCACCCCACCCCGGCCACCCCTGGCCCTTCCAACTGCAGAGCTGGCTACGTCCAGAGAAAGAGCCTGTTGTTAAAAATTTACTAGCACACCCCTGGCTACGCCCCTGACACAGAGGGGTAAATTCCAGAAATGGCAATGAAATTCGGGATAATACATACTGACATGAGTTCTAGAATGGCAGCTCCACACAGACCTGGTCTTATAGAATACTAGCTTAAGCCTGCATCTAGGAACCCAACATTAGGTACGTACATGATCGTATTCTATAACCTACACGCCTAACTGCCTGACATACCTCCAACCACGGGCGTAGCCAGACTTCGGCGGGAGGGGGGTCCAGAGCCCGAGGTGAGGGGGCATATTTTAGCCCCCCCCCGGCGCCACCGACCCCCCCCCCGCCATTGCCGACACCCACCCCACAAAAGCTTAGGGGTCCTTTTATTAAGGTGCACTGAAAAATGGCTTGCGGTAGTGTAAGCGCGTGTTTTGGGCGCGCACAGATCCATTATTCAGTGCACCTGTAAAAATGCCTTTGTAAAATTTCGACCAAAAATGGATGTGCGGCAAAATGAAAATTGACGCGCGTCCGTTTTGGGTCTGAGGCCCTTACCGCCAGCCATTGACTTAGCGGTAGGGTCTCGCACATTAACCAGGCGGTAAGGGTCTACCTGCGTCAAATGTCTTTTACCGCCCGCTAGTGCTGCTCGCCAGGAAATAAAAATTATTTTCTGGCGCGCATAGTGGGTGTGCGCCAAATATGAAATTACCGCCTGGCACATGCGGTAACTCAGAATTGGCATGCGTTGGGTGCGCGTAGGCCCTTACGCGGCTTAGTAAAAGGGCCCCTTAGTTAATTGCATCTGATTATCCCTTGGAGATCTATACAACAAAGAGTGCAAAAGGATTATTGTCAGTCAACTACCTTCAGCGTCAACCGCTGAACAGTATAACTCCAGAGCAGTTCTACCTGAAGCTGTAGCTTCCAATTTATCTGATATTGTAACTGTCATGGCACCTTCATTCTTACCTATACATCACTCACTAAAACCAACTACCCCTTGGGGCAAATTTCAATTAGTGTAACCCTATCGTTGGCATTCAACCATGTTTCAGCAGTACATCATGTCTATTGCCTGATACATTAATCTCACATAAATAAAAACTACTTTTGAATGAAAGCTATGCACATTAATTAAGCTAATACGTTAACACATTTTCATTCATCACACTCAAGTCAGCTACCGGGACTCTTCACAAACAAGCCTCCCTTTTTAAAATAATCCTTCCTAATCTGATGATATCCTAATGCATCCCCGAAATTAGTGGAATAAAAGGACCAGACTGGCCCAGCAGCCTGTTTTGTCCCATGGAAGCTCAGTCCAAGCAAAATTATGTGAAACTGTAAAACTAACAAAACTTAAAAGCAGAATACAAGGTTCGCTCTATTTACCTACTCATGCCACACCCAACCCATTCACCCAGCCACCATAAACCATATTCACACCTAATACCCCCAAATAACAAACCTCAGGTTAAGTACCAAGATCTGCCAACTTGGCCAAGTCATGAGCCAAGAGGTTTGCAAAGGGACATGTCCCTTCGGTGTGTCCCTTAGACAGATATCTACCACACAGTCACCCACTTCGGGGACCAGTTTTTGTACACTAAAGACACTGTCACTCACTGATGATGTCATGGATATTAAGAATGGAGCTTGGGTAGCTTTGCACTAAGCAGACTTGAACCACTTTGTAAAAGACCCTCATGCACACCGTTCCCACCAGAATTGTGGTGAGGGTGAGCTTGATGTGTGTGTGTGTGTGTTTGTTTGTTTTTTTCTGAGTTTCCCCACATTTTGGACTGAATTTTGATGCTTTTATAAACCAGGCATAAATAGGTTTTTTTTAAAGTTGTTTTAGATGTCCTGTTGTGGGCTGACCCCTATAACGTACACAGTGGCCAGTTATACATGAATTTATTCCATGAGTAAACCTTCTTTTTCTGTTTTTTTTCCAGCCATTTCAGTAGGGGACCAGCAACAAACCAAACTAAAAAAAAGAGAAGAAATTACAACAGAATGGCTGCACCCACATTTGGATTGTCAGAAACCAATAGAATGTGCAGACGTTGAAGGGTTAATCATCTGTGCTTCAGTCAGGAGCACAGTAGGAGAGAATTCCCAGGTTGCAAAAGGAGAATACTTGACTACAGTCAATTTCTGTGGTCACCCTATAATAACTATGCAGAACACACTGCTGTGGGTTCCAAACCAGCTTTGCACTCCTTGTTCTTTCCCATAGCAGGTCATTTCGTTTGGTGTTTGTTTTCTGTATTTTTCTTGTGGGCCTCTTTTCAGCCTGGTAGATAAAAATATTATGCATGAAAATGGATTTAGCTATATGTTCCCCCCCCCCCCCCCCCCCCCCAAAAAAAAAGGTCAGTTTTGCTCAGTGGCGTTCCTAGGCTGGCTGACACCCGGGGCGGATCGCCGATGCGCCCCCCCCCCCCCGCAAGCAGCGCGGCCCCCTCACTACTACTACTACTACTGTTTAGCATTTCTATAGCGCTACAAGGCGTACGCAACGCTGCACAAACATAGAAGAAAGACAGTCCCTGCTCAAAGAGCTTACAATCTAATAGACAAAAAATAAATAAAGTAAGCAAATCAAATCAATTAATGTGAACGGGAAGGAAGAGAGGAGGGTAGGTGGAGGCGAGTGGTTACAAGTGGTTACGAGTCAAAAGCAATGTTAAAGAGGTGGGCTTTCAGTCTAGATTTAAAGGTGGCCAAGGATGGGGCAAGACGTAGGGGCTCAGGAAGTTTATTCCAGGCATAGGGTGCAGCGAGACAGAAGGCGCTAAGTCTACTACTGTTGGAGATTCTAGATGGAATGTTGCTACTATTGAGATTCTGAGATTCTACATGGAATGTTGCTACTACTACCACTACTATTTAGCATTTCTATAGCGCTACAAGGCGTACACAGCGCTGCACAAACATAGAAGAAAGACAGTCCCTGCTCAAAGAGCTTACAATCTAATAGACAAAAAATAAATAAAGTAAGCAAATCAAATCAATTAATGTGAACGGGAAGGAGGAGAGGAGGGTAGGTGGAGGCGAGTGGTTACGAGTCAAAAGCAATGTTAAAGAGGTGGGCTTTCAGTCTAGATTTAAAGGTGGCCAAGGATGGGGCAAGACGTAGGGGCTCAGGAAGTTTATTCCAGGCGTAGGGTGCAGCGAGACAGAAGGCGCGAAGTCTGGAGTTGGCAGTAGTGGAGAAGGGAACAGATAAGAAGGATACAGCGAAATTACACCCCCCCCCCGGGTGCAGCGCGACTCCCCCGGGTGCATTTTTACCGCGCGCCTGTCACTCCGAGTCCGCTCGTCCCCTGTTCCGCGCAGAGGGAGCAGCAGGGAAGGAACGAGCGGACTCGGCCAACAGGCGCGCGGCACCCCCCCAGAGGCGTGCACCCGGGGCACACCGCCCCCACCCCCCCCCCCCCCCCCCTTGGTACGCCACTGGTTTTGCTTTAAAACACTGTCTGGCTCTAAGGATCCGAGTGCAAACTGAACACTGGAACCTCTCCGGGTATGGCTGGTAGGTATCCAGCTGCCAGCACAGAATAACAGCCATACCTGGAAACCTCCAGCTCCATCTTGGCTCTGGCCCAGTTGGGCAAAATTGGACACTCAATTTTTAGGATAAGGTCAGTTGCACATGCAACTTAATTTAATAATTAGCTGTTGATTGGAGTTAACTGCCTTATTTGGCTTAAATTGGTGTGTGCAGTTCTGGTCACCGTATCTCAAAAAAGAAATAGTGGAGTTAGAAAAGGTACAGAGAAGGGCAACAAAATGATAAAGGGGATAGGATCCTGGGGAACTGAGTTTGATTCCCACTGCAGCTCCTTGTGACTCTGGGTAAGTCACTTAACCCTCCATTGCCCCTGGTACAAAATAAGTACCTGAATATATGTAAACCGCTTTGAATGTAGTTGCAAAAACCTCAGAAAGGCGGCATATCAAGTCCCATTTCCTTTTCCCTATTTGAGATTCTAGATGGAATGTTGCTACTATTGGAGATTCTAGATGGAATGTTGCTACTATTGAGATTCTGTTGCTACTATTTGAGATTCCACATGGAATGTTGCTATTCCACTAGCAACATTCCATGTAGAAGCCTGCCCTTGCAGATCAGCAACGCGGCTGCGCAGGCTTCTGTTTCTGTGAGTCTGACGTCCTGCACATACGTGCAGGATGTCAGACTCTCAGAATCAGAAGCCTGCGCGGCCGCGTTGCTGATCTGTGTAAGGGCAGGCTTCTACATGGACTGTTGCTAGTGGAGTAGCCTAGTGGTTAGTGCAGTGGACTTTGATGCTGGGGAACTGAGTTTGATTCCCACTGCAGCTCCTTGTGACTCTGGGCAAGTCACTTAACCCTCTATTGCCCCTGGTACAAAATAAGTACCTGAATATATGTAAACCGCTTTGAATGTAGTTGCAAAAACCTCAGAAAGGCAGTATATCAAGTCCCATTTCCCTTTCCTCCTTTCCCTTATGACATCACAATATCAGAAGTGAGCCAAGTATCGGGCAATCAAGCCATTGTGACATCACTGATGAGGTTGGCTCTTATTGGTGGAATGAGTGGAGGAGTAGCCTAGTGGTTAGTGCAGCGGACTTTGATCCTGGGAAGCTGAGTTCAATTCCCACTGTAGCTCCTTGTGACTCTGGGCAAGTCACTTAACCCTCTATTGCCCCTGGTACAAAATAAGTACCTGAATATATGTAAACCGCTTTGAATGTAGTTGCAAAAACCTCAGAAAGGCAGTATATCAAGTCCCATTTCCCTTTCCTCCTTTCCCTTATGACCTCACAATATCAGAAGTGAGCCAAGTATCGGGCAATCAAGCCATTGTGACATCACTGATGAGGTTGGCTCTTATTGGTGGAATGAGTGGAGGAGTAGCCTAGTGGTTAGTGCAGCGGACTTTGATCCTGGGGAACTGAGTTCAATTCCCACTGCAGCTCCTTGTGACTCTGGGTAAGTCACTTAACCCTCCATTGCCCCTAGTACAAAATAAGTACCTGAATATATGTAAACTGCTTTGAATATAGTTGCAAAAATCTCAGAAAGGCGGTATATCAAGTCCCATTTCCGTTTCCCTATTTGAGATTCTAGATGGAATGTTGCTACTATTGGAGATTCTAGATGGAATGTTGCTATTCCACTAGCAACATTCCATGTAGAAGCCTGCCCTTGCAGATCAGCAACGCGGCTGCGCAGGCTTCTGTTTCTGTGAGTCTGACGACCTGCACATACGTGCAGGATGTCAGACTCACAGAATCAGAAGCCTGCGCGGCCGCGTTGCTGATCTGTGTAAGGGCAGGCTTCTACATGGACTGTTGCTAGTGGAGTAGCCTAGTGGTTAGTGCAGTGGACTTTGATGCTGGGGAACTGAGTTTGATTCCCACTGCAGCTCCTTGTGACTCTGGGCAAGTCACTTAACCCTCTATTGCCCCTGGTACAAAATAAGTACCTGAATATATGTAAACCGCTTTGAATGTAGTTGCAAAAACCTCAGAAAGGCAGTATATCAAGTCCCATTTCCCTTTCCCCCTTTCCCTTATGACATCACAATATCAGAAGTGAGCCAAGTATCGGGCAATCAAGCCATTGTGACATCACTGATGAGGTTGGCTCTTTTTGGTGGAATGAGTGGAGGAGTAGCCTAGTGGTTAGTGCAGTGGACTTTGATCCTGGGGAACTGAGGTCCATTCCCACTGCAGCTCCTTGGGACTCTGGGCAAGTCACTTAACCCTCTATTGCCCCTGGTACAAAATAAGTACCTGAATATATGTAAACCGCTTTGAATGTAGTTGCAAAAACCTCAGAAAGGCAGTATATCAAGTCCCATTTCCCTTTCCTCCTTTCCCTTATGACCTCACAATATCAGAAGTGAGCCAAGTATCGGGCAATCAAGCCATTGTGACATCACTGATGAGGTTGGCTCTTTTTGGTGGAATGAGTGGAGGAGTAGCCTAGTGGTTAGTGCAGTGGACTTTGATCCTGGGGAACTGAGGTCCATTCCCACTGCAGCTCCTTGGGACTCTGGGCAAGTCACGTAACCCTCCATTGACCCTGGTACAAAATAAGTACCTGAATATAGGTAAACCGCTTTGAATGTAGTTGCAAAAACCTCAGAAAGGCGGTATATCAAGTCCCATTTCCCCTTCCCTATGAGGAAAGGTTAAACTGGCTAGGGCTGTTCAGCTTGGGGAAGAGACAGCTGTGGGGAGATATGATAGAGATCTATAAAATAATGAGTGGAATGTAACGGTTAGACATGAATCGCATGTTTACTCTTTCAAAAAATACTAGGACTAGGGGGCACACAATGAAGCTACAAAGTAGTAAAATTGAATTGTAGAAAACATTTCTTCACTCAACATGTAATTAAACTCTGGCGTTTGTTGCCAGAGAATGTGGTAAAAGCAGTTAGCTTAGCAGGATTTTAAAAAGATTTGGATAATTTCCTAAAAGGAAACTCCATAAGACTTGGGGAAATCCACTGCATTATTCTAGGATAAGCAGCATTAAAATCTGTTTTACTGTTCTGGGAACTTGCCAGGTACTTGTGACCTGGATTGGCCAATTTTGGAAACAGGATACTGGGCTTGATGGACCTTCGGTTTGTCCCAGTATGGCAATGTTTATGTACTTATATTAATTGGCATTAATTAGCTTCAAATAGTAGTTTCACATGCAACTGACCTTAGTCACTATTGTAGAACCTGCGTGCTCATTTTCTATCACTTGCCTTTTCTAGCAGGTGTGGCCATGGGAGGGGCATGCCTAATAGTTATGTACACATGTTATAGAATACTAGGGGTTATGCACCTAACTGCTAGGCGTGCCGTAAGTGCTCGCACTTAAAGATGGCATGAAGTTACAAACTTATGCTAGTTCCACATTGAACTTCCCAGTGATGTAGGTACGTGGGGCAACGGGGGCCTCGGGCCCTGTAGATTTGGCCCTGGACCCCCCGTCCCGCCGCCAACCCGCCGTCGCCTACCTTTGCTGGTGGGGGACCCCAACCCCTGCCAGCCGAGGTCTTCTTCTTCCGGCGCAAGGCTTCGTTCTGTTTCTGAGTCTGACGTCCTGCACGTACAACATGCAGGACGTCAGACTCAGAAACAGAATGAAGCCTTGACCGGACCTCGACTGGCGGGGGTTAGGGTCCCCTGCCAGCAAAGGTAGGCAGCGGCGGGGGAAGGTTGGTGGCAGGAGGGGGGTCGAGAGGGTCGTCGGTGGGGGGGGGGGGGGCCAAAGTTGTTGGTGGTGGTGGCGGCGGCGGTCGGCGATGGCTGCAGTGGCAGTCAGCAATGACGGGGGGGGGGGGTCAGCGATGGTGGGGGGGGGTCGGCGGCGCAGGGGGGAGCTAAAATGTGCCCCCTCACCTCGGGCTCTGGACCCCCCTCCCACTGAAGTCTGGCTACGCCCCTGGAACTTCCATTATAGAATTTGCACACAGTGCACTTCCTCTCTCCCAGTGCCATTTATAGATACACCCTAACGTGTAACTGTAAGGGGGCATGAACAGGACCAACATTTACAGAATACTATAATTTATGTGCTAAGTGCTGCATTAAAACACATGCATTTATGCCTATTATTGATATGATGTAAGTGGGCATCTAAACCTAGGTATGTAGACGCCAACTTATGCCAGTATTCTATAGTGCAGTATCGGCACCCATATGCTGCTACTGAATTAATGTTCAGGGCATTGCATCTGGGCACCTGACTTGTGGCACCCATGTGTCTGTATTGATAGGGGCCAATGTTCAGCCCACGGCTGTTAGACCGGCTAACTCCCATGGTTGGTGTTAAGCCTGGATATTCAATGCCGGGCTGTTTCCAGTGACTGGTGTTGAATAGCTGGTTTATTTTTGGGTGGTTTCAAGATAACCGGCTAAGTCAGATTTGGCCAGTTATCTTCAAACTGGCCAAAGACATACTAGGTTTTCAAGCAGCCAAATATGATGGCTAAACCCTCATCGTCCCCGTCCCGATATACTCATATCACCCCTCTCCTCAAGTCACTTCACTGGCTTCCGATCAGGTACCGCATACAGTTCAAGCTTCTCCTACTAACCTACAAATGCACTCAATCTGCAGCCCTTCATTACCTCTCTACCCTCATCTCCCCTTACGTTCCTACCCGTAACCTCCACTCTCAAGACAAATCCCTTCTTTCAGTACCCTTCTCCACCACCGCCAACTCCAGGCTCCGCCCTTTCTGCCTCGCCTCACCCCATGCTTGGAATAAACTCCCTGAGCCCATACGCCAGGCCCCCTCCCTGCCCATCTTCAAATCCTTGCTCAAAGCCCACCTCTTCAATGTCGCCTTCGGCACCTAACCACCAGACCTCTATTCAAGAATCTAGACTGCACCAACTTGACATTTCGCCCTTTAGATTGTAAGCTCCTTTGAGCAGGGACTGTCCTTTTTGTTGTTAAACTGTACAGCGCTGCGTAACCCTAGTAGCGCTTTAGAAATGTTAAGTAGTAGTAGTAGTAGTTTAGCAATTGGTGGATAGCTGCTTATATCAGGTGATATAACCAGCAATCCGCTTGTCATGTCCCCTACTTCAACGCAAGCGGCGTCCTCGGGCTGCGCAGGGTCCGGTCGACATGCACACTTCACTGGCACAGCCCTGAGCCATGTGTGTGTAGTTCTTCTCTGGCTGCAGGCTCCTTGATTGCTTTGCTTCCATGCACCTGGCTCTGCTCTCTCTCTCTGCCTGGCTTCTAGGCTCCTTGATTGCTTTGCTTCCATGCACCTGGCTCTGCTCTCTCTCTCTGCCTGGCTTCTAGGCTCCTTGATTGCTTTGCTTCCATGCACCTGGCTCTGCTCTCTCTCTCTGCCTGGCTTCTAGGCTCCTTGATTGCTTTGCTTCCACCCACATGGGTCTCCTCTTCCTCTGCCTGGCTTCCCTTGCTTCTCTCCTATTGGTCTTCTGGTTACTCCTTCCCCTGCTCTTGTCCTATGGCTGTGCCCCTTCTCCCTGCTGATGTCAGACACCAGCACTTTATCAGCTGAGCTCTCCCTAGACTCCTTGCTTCGGCTTCTACTTTGGTAGGTGTTACTTGCTCAGTAGTGTGCTTCTTCTCTACTTTGTTTTTCGTTGCTGACTCTACCTGTACCTGGAGTACTCTTGTGTCTGCTGCCTGCTTACTGACCTTGCCTGAACCTGGATTACTCTCGTGTTTGCTGCCTGCCTACTGACCTTGCCTGTACCTGGATTACTCTTGTGTCTGCTGCCTGCCTACTGATCTTGCCTGTACCTGGATCACTGTCTTGTCTGCTGCCTGTCTGGCTGTCATGTTCATCACCCCGCTTCCTGCTCCATCTCGTAAGCCCCGCAGGCCGCCTGCACCTAGGAGCTCAACCTCTGGGGAACGGCGGTCAGCGCAGGTGAAACCCGGGGTTATCCGGCCGCCAAGCAGAACCTGGTCCGAGTACCAGGCTCGGCAGCGCTCTACTTGATACAAGAACTCACAGGTCTGACATCGCTATCCCCTAACTGGGGATATTCAGCAGGGCATAGCCAGTTATCCTTCGCTGATTATCAGGATAGCCAGTTAAGCGCTATTTAACCAGTCAGCAGCCATTCTAAATATCTGCTTCATTTTTATTTCTTACATTACCCAGCCTTCCTTCTGAACTGAAACTGAACGCAGAACAAACTCAATGCCTCATACTTACCTCCCAATACAACACGAAGAAATTTACCGCTATTACCACACCTAAACTAAATCTGCCAATCTCAGAAACTCTAAAACTCCTTGGAGTCACTATCGACCGCCACCTAACACTCGAAACTCACGCGAACAACACAACCAAAAAGATGTTCTACTCCATGTGGAAACTGAAAACAATAAAACCATTCTTTCCAAGATCTGTCTTCCGCAGCCTAGTGCAATCACTCGTACTCAGTCATCTGGACTACTGCAACTCACTATACGCAGGCTGCAAAGAACAAATACTGAGGAAACTTCAAACAGCCCAGAATACAGCAGCCAGACTCATCTTCAGAAAACCAAAATACGAAAGTGCAAAACCCTTACGTGAGAAACTGCACTGGCTCCCACTCAGGGAACGTATCACCTTTAAAGTATGTACCTTGGTCCACAAGATCATTCATGGTGAGGCCCCTGCATACATGTCTGACTTAATAGACCTGCCACCCAGAAATGCCAAAAGATCATCCCGAACTTTCCTCAATCTCCACTTCCCTAAGTGCAAAGGCATAAAATACAAAGCACTGCATGCCTCAACCTTCTCTTACACAAGCACGAAATTCTGGAATACACTACCACGCAACCTGAAAATGATTTATGAATTAACCCACTTCCGCAAACTATTGAAAACTCACCTCTTCGAGAAAAGCTATGGCAAGAATCAAAACATATGAAGTCCTTACGCACAAACAGAGATAGGGCAATACACTCTCTTCTGATCTCTCTTCCCCTTAATCTCACCACACTTAAAACCCTACCCACAGATGGAACTGTTATACCCTAATGTTCTCTCGCCATTGTTCTATCGCTGATCACTTCCCCATTGTTACATTCTACTGTTCCATTCCCAAACTATGTTTGACTTTGACTTGTTTTCCCAAAACATGTATGACTTCGACTGTCTTCCCATAACTGTTCTCAATATAACCCATAACCATATTGTAACCAATGTAATTCCATGACTCACAATGTATTGTAAGCCACACTGAACCCGCAAATAGGTGGGAAAATGTGGGATACAAATGCAATAAATAAAATAACTATTTCCATACCTGTTGGGTTTCTTTCTGTATTTCTTATTGTACTAGTTACCTGAGTCATATATATGCACATTTACAATGTGTGAATCCTGGAATGTGGAGAAATTAATGTTTGAGGGCTGAGCCCTTATTCAACCTACCCAAAGATAGAGTCAGGATGCAAACCAATATTCACCAGACGGAAAAGCAGCAAAAAGATACCAGCATCCTGACAAACTTGTGAATCAGGGTTAAGCAAACTGCATGGTTTTGGATGGATCTCCTCTCGTAGAAGGAAAGAGGTTAGGGCCCTTTAGCTTGGAAAACAGATGGGGGTGTGGGGGGTATGATAGAGGTCTACAAAATCCTGAGTGGTGTAGAAAGGTAACATGAATCAATTGTTTCCTCTTTCAAAAAACACAAAGACTAGGGGATACTCCAGGAAGTTAAATGGTAATATTTTAAAATGCAATGAAGAAAATATTTTTTCACTCAAAGAATAGTTAAGGTCTGGAATTTGTTGCTGGAGGATGTGGTAACAGCGGTTAGCATATCTGGATTTAAAAAAAGGTTTGGACAAGGTTCTGGTGGAAATGTCTGTAGTCTGCTATTGAGACAGACGTGGGGAAGCCACTGCTTGTCCCTGGGATTGGTAGCATGGAATGTTGCTACTCTTTAGGATTCTAGAATCTTGTTACTATTTGGAATTCTGCCACTGTTGGAAGCAGGATACTGGTCTAGATGGACTATCAGTCTAACCCAGCATGTCTATTCTTATGTTCTGAGATCTATTATTTGGGCTTTATCTTATATATATATATTGCAGCTGAGCACTGGTTGTGTTCAGATGTCAGTTTAAAATTCTTGAAACTTCTGGAGAATGCTATTCAGAGTTACCATAATGTACTACATTTATTCAAAAATGGATCTGTTTGGCCCACTAGGCACCCAATGACATTGATAAAAGAAGCACTGTAAGCGGGACTGGTGGTTTGGAGGCGGGGATAGTGCTGGGCAGACTTATACGGTCTGTGCCAGAGCCGGTGGTGGGAGGCGGGACTGGTGGTTGGGAGGCGGGGATAGTGCTGGGCAGACTTATACGGTCTGTGCCCGGAAAAGGACAGGTACAAATCAAGGTAAGGTATACACAAAAAGTAGCACATGTGAGTTTATCTTGTTGGGCAGACTGGATGGACCGCGCAGGTCTTTTTCTGCCGTCATCTACTATGTTACTACGTTACTATTAGAGGTGGACAGTCCAAAAATGTTCCTCTTGTCTAGTTTCCTGTGCCATTATTGGGATTTTATTTTTTTTGGGGGGGGGAGGGTAATTTTGTTTTTTTAATTTTGTGAACAATATAATTAGTAGTGCATTCTCTTCCAAAAGAGTACGCATTCTTCTAAGAGAGTGTGCACTATTCACGAAGAGTGTGCACTACTGGGAAATAGCATACACTCTTTTGGAAGTGTGCACTATTCACAAAAAGTGTCACTATTGGGGAAACAACATACACTCTTTTGGAAGAGTGTGCACTATTGGGAAACAACATGCACTCTGTTGGAAGAGTGTGCACTATTCACAAAGAGTGTCACTATCGGAAATCAGCATGCACTATTCACAAAGAGTGTGTACTACTGGAAATCAGCATGCACTCTTTTGGAAGAGAGTGACATATTCACAAAGAGCGTGCACTATTGGAAATCAGCATGCACTTTTTTGGAAGAGTATGCACTATTCACAAAGAGGGTGTACTATTGGAAAACAACATGCACTCTTTTGGAAGAGTGTGCACTATTGTCAAACAACATGCACTCTGTTGGAAGAGTGTGCACTATTCTCAAACAGTGTAACTATTGGAAATTAGCATGCACTATTCACAAAGAGTGTGTACTACTGGAAATCAGCATGCACTCTTTTGGAAGAGTGTGCACTATTCACAAAGAGTGTGCACTATTAGCAATCATCATGCACTCTTTTGGAAGAGTGTGACCTATTCAAAAAGAGTATGCACTATTGAAAATCATCATGCACTCTTGGAAGAGTGTGCACTAATCACAAAGAGTGTGCACTCTTGGAAATCATCATGCACTCTTTTGGAAGAGTGTGACCTATTCACAAAGAGTGTGCACTATTGGAAATCATCATGCTCTCTTTTGGAAGAGTATGACCTATTCACAAACAGCGTACACTATTGGAAAACATCATGCACTCTTTTGGAAGTGTGTGACCTATTCACAAAGAGTGTGCACTATTGGAAATAATCATGCACTCTTTTGGACGAGTGTGACCTATTCACAAATAGTGTGCACTATTGGGAAACAGCATGCACTCTTTTGGAAGAGTGTGCACTATTTACAAAGTGTGCACTATGGGAAACAGCATACATTCTTTTGGAAGAGTATGCACTATTCATAAAGAGTGTGCACTATTGGGAAACAGCATGCACTCTTTTGGAAGAGTGTGCACTATTGGGGAAATAGCATACATTCTTTTGGAACAGTGTGCACTATTCATTAAGTGTGCACTACTGGGAAATAGCATGCATTCTTTTGGAACAATGTGCACTATTCACAAAGAGTGCGCACTATTGGGAAACAGCATACACTCTTTTGGAAGAGTGTGCTCTCTTTATGACACAAGAAAGAACCTGAAATTTTGGGGTTTTTTCCTGTTGTTTTGGACACCGTTTCCAAAAAAAAAGAAAATAAAACATGTTGACATGGCCCATGTTGTTTCAAATGAAGGCACGTCCATAGCAGATATATATTATACAAGACATATACAGTACAATCCGCTTAAGTGCAAGGGTCTGGGACCAAAGAAATACATGCAGTTAACCGGAGCGTGTACTTAACCGTTGTGACCCAAAGAAGCTTGACATCTGATAAATGTAAGCCACATTGAGCCTACAAATAGGTGGGAAAATGTGGGATATAAATGTAACAAATAAATAAACATATGTACAGTACTGTTTATTATTATATCTACAGTATACAGTCTCCGTTAACTGATGTTAGGCTTACTTGAAGTAATCGGTCATAGTCCTCTGTACACTCTTGTATCTGTGAGTTCCATAGACTACGTCTGCCAGACGGTAAAAACTGTCATAGAACTGACATCCAGTGGCCTCCAGATAGGCCTGCAAGGTGTTGAGAATCTCCAGTGCTCTTGCAAAAGTGACAGGAGGAGGTTGTTGAATTTCGTCAGCATGTGCCTCGTTGCTCATTTCATCATCTGTTTCATCATCAGCTATTGTTGCCTGCGTGTAGGCGCATATCTCAACATCAGTGGTGTCGTCAGCTGTTTGTAGATTGTAATCAACAACTACGTAGCGATGAAACTCCTCTTCAGTAACATCGGTTTGGATGTCAATAACCTGTTCATCTGACACGTTTGCAACAGCTGCATCTGTTTCATCCCTCTCCACATCCTTAACAAAGCTTGCCCACTTGTAGCAGTTCACAATGGTTGCCTGTGTAACATGATTCCAGGCTTCTTTCTGCATATGTAGGGAATCCAACAGTGATAGATTACGAGCCAGTTCAACTGCACGTTTATCCTTGCCAGTCTGGTCATCCATAACGCTCATCAGATGACATAGCAGAAGAGCCCGATAATGTTGTTTGAAATTGGCTATTATGCCCTGATCCATAGGTTGGATCAGAGAGGTAGTGTTTGGTGGCAGGAAGACCACCTTGACGTTAGACAGCCTGACGTCATCCCTGTGTGCAGCACAATTATCACAAAGCAACAAAATCTGACGCTTTTGTGCTCGCATTCTAGTGTCTAACTTCTTTAGCCACTGCTTCCAAATTTCCCCAGTCATCCATGAATTTGCATTAGCCTCATATGACACAGGAAGTCGCTTAACTTTCTTGAAGCAACGGGGCTGTTTGCTCTTTCCAATGACGAGGGGTTCCAACTTCTCACTCCCATCCATATTGCAGCAAAGGAGGATTGTCAGTTGGTCCTTCGACGTTTTATCTCCAGTAGTTTTGGCATGTTTGAATGCAAGTGTTCCATCAGGAATCGCTCGCCAGTAGAGACCGTTTTCGTCAGCATTGAAAATGTCACGAGGTGCAAACTTGTTCAAGATGGTAGGAAGAACTGAAACGACCCAATTTTCAGCACCAAAGTCATCAGCGTCTTGTTTCTCACCATGCTGTTTCTTGAATTTTATGTTGGTCCTCTCCTTCCATCTCTCCAACCATCCAACAGTGGCTTTGAATTCAGTTAGTCCAAGACTTTCAGATAGCTGATTAGCTTTCTCCATAAGTAGTGGACCACTGACAGGAAACTGTCTGCTCCTGACTCGAGAAACTCACTGAAGAAGAGCATCTTCTACCTCCTCAGCTTTTCCCGTCCTTTTATGTTTCCTGTGTGGATTTGTATTGTTTTGCCAGTCTTCCAGATGCTGATCTTTCTGCATCAAGACATGTGAAATTTGACTGGGATTGACACCATATTTTTTAGTACTACTACTACTTATCATTTCTATAGCGCTACCGGACGTACTCAGTGCTTCACACTTGAACATGGAGAGACAGTCCCTGCTCGATACAGCTTACAATCTAATTACAATCTTTAGCAATAGATGCTTGACTTTGTTTTCTAATTTTTTAAGAACTTCTTACAGTTCCACCGCGACGACGACTCCAGTGTACACTCTAACAACATTCTTTCGCTTATGCTGCCTGTGGCAGCTAAAGGGTTGGTAAATGTGAAATCTCGTTGGTTGTCAAGTGCCAATCGGCTTCCATATTCCGTGCGCACGCTTATGCGGAGTCTTTCCTGCAGAGGAGCGGTCATAAACCATGCATATAAGCGAATCTTGCACTTAACAGTGGTGCGCTAAACCGGTTTGTCCCCATAGAAACCGATGGCGCCCAAAACGGGACTGAAGTACGGCATGCAGTTAAACAGAGCGTGCGCTTATCCGGCGTGCACTTAAATGGAGTGCACTGTATTTCCTGTTTACTAAGCCGCATGGGCTGTGTCAGGATTAGTGCACGGCAGCTGCTAGCATGGCTTAATAAAGGAGGGGGGGTAGTTTGGTTAGCAACAGAAGAAATACAGTTTTAAACCCTACAAATATTGCAAACTTTGGGGTCCTTTTACTAATGGACATTAGCATGCACTAAGTGCCATGTGCCCCATAGGTATAAAATAGAACATGCTTCATTTAGCACATACTAATGTCTGTTAGCATGTGCTAAGCTTTAGTAAAGAGCCCCTCTGCGTTGTTCACTGTTTAGTACCGCTAGACTTATCTTTCAACCAGGGGTGTCGCCAGACTTCGGCAGGAGGGGAGTCCAGACCCCGAGGTGAGGGGGCCCATTTTAGCCCCCCCCCCGGCGCTGCCAACCCCCCCCCCACCATTGCCAACTCCGCTGCCCCCCCTGCCGACGACCCTCTCGACCCCCCTTCCGCCGCCAACCCGCCGTCGCCTACCTTTGCTGGAGGAGGACCCCAACCCCCGCCAGCCGAGGTCCTCTTCTTCTCGCCAAGGCAGGTGACGGCGGGTTGGCGGCGGGAGGGGGGGTCGAGAGGGTCATCGGCAGGGGGGTCCAGGGCCAAATCCACGGGGGCCCTGGCCCCACGTAGCTACGCCACTGCTTTCAACATTTAGTTTTTTGTTTGGATTTTTTTTTTTAAAAGCAGAAACAGTTTCGACTCCTTACAAATTACCATTGCTAAGGTCTCCAGGCAGATGCAGCACAGACTAAATACATGCCAAACCCAGTTCCTGTTTATCATGTAATAAATATTCAGTCAGCAAATCCAAGGCAAATGCTGGAAACGGAGCCAAACCCCAAACAAGGGGCTGCACCTTCTGGACAGTAACGTCTAACCGAGGCGCTGGAGCCCAGTCCAGGCTTTATTGACTAATTTACACCAGAAGCGCAGGGAATGCAATCCTTTTCTCAGACTCACACGTTGAAAGAGATACCCAGATGCGGGTAATGTTTGCCTGAACGTTGACGTGCAACTGTGCGGCTGACAAGGTGAATGATGGGAATTCATAAGCTGTTGGTGAAGGGGAAAGGGGCGTGTCTCGATCCACCCCTCCTCCTCACTGAAATGTCTTTGACTGGATGAATATTTTTGGCAGTGAATGAGTGGAAAATTGTCTCTTTTCTTTTGTTCGTATTTTTTTGTTATGAAAATAAAGAATCAACCCGAACAGGGACATCTGGCAAGCTGAAAAAAGCTTGAGGTAGTGCTAAAGAGCAGAAGTCTGGTTTTGCTTTCCAAAGTTTACCAACAGCACAAAATGTGGGTGTGAGGAGCTAAAACTAGCATTCAGTCGTTCTCAGCTTCTAAAATGATTGTCTTGGAGAAAATGTCTATTCCAATTACTGACAATAAAACACAAAGAGAGGCGCCGGTCTGCCTGCTTAAAAAGAACAAAGGTATCAGAGAGCAGATCAAAAGCAAAAAAAAAAAAAAAACATGTGGATAAAAGAGAAGTGTTTTTTTAAATTAAAACAGTTGCCCAACATGGCCACGTTTCGCCTTCAGGCTGCGTCAGGGGTAAAACAAAACTAAAAGGGGATAAAAATAAGCCTATCCCCTTTAGTAAAACAATCAAACCACATAACACAGTCCTCAACAACGGCATAGCAAGGGCGGGGCGGTTGGGGCGGTCCGCCCTGGATGCACTCTGCTGGAGGGGTGCAGAGAGCAGCCACACGCCTGTCGGCTCCGCTGTTTCCATGCTCCCTCTGCTCCGGAACAGGTTACTTCCTGTTCCGGGGCAGAGGGAGCCATCGGAGCCGAGAGCCGCGCGGCTGCTCCCAGCAGCCAAGAATGCACCCGGGGGGGGGGGGGGGAGGGGTCGTGCTACACCCGGGGGGGGGGTGCACATTGGCGATCCGCCCCAGGTGGCAGCCGACCTAGGACCATCACTGCTCCTCAACCCAACTTGTTCCACTCGTATCAGTTCGCCAATCACCTATTTTTTCTGTAGGGACTCCCGGGGGGGGGGGGGGGGGGGGGGGGGGCTCTTGTTCAAGGGTAGTCTCTGGGGCTACACAAACAAGGAGATAATATATCCTGTGGGGGAAAGGGGGAATTACCTCCAAGACCCGTACTTTTTAGTCGTCTTCTGGCCTTAAGGATTCAGGAAGAAAACACTTTCTTTCCAAAAACCATAAATATGTATAGTCCCACCAAGTACCTCCCAGGATTTTCTATGGGGGTTGGATTTACTAGAAGCTTTGTGAAAAATAAGTATAAAAGGATCCCCATTTATATGTAAGTTTGGACCCCTGAGCAGGAGTCCGTGAACTGCATTGCTTGCCAGTGGGGGGTGGTGCTTCAAAATTGTGTTTTCAATCACTAGGCACAGGCAGGCTCCCTGGAGTTCTGCAGAGCTTGCTCATACCTCACTATTTAAAATGTAATAGTGAAACAGCACCTCCTACTGGCAGGACCCTAGGTGGAGGACTGTCGCTCAGCTTAGAAGGAACAGTGGTGGTGAGGACAGAGACATCTATTACTGCGAGTAGAAGCTACAGGCCTCGTTTTACAAATACAGTTGTGAATGTGGAGACCAATTGTAAAATAAACGTATTTCCCCTTCATGATAATGCTGTGGAGGAAAATAGAGGGCGTTGACATCCATGGGTCACAATCTAAAAATGACTGACAGAAATGTGTAAGGTGGCACTGAACAATGAGTGGAGCAGTATTTGCAAGTCTGGGAGTATCAGGATGCATGTAAATCCCCCAACTGGGTGGTGGTCTACACGTGGAAAAGAACGACAGCTAATGACAATATACACATGTATATACTGGCATTTTACCAGGTATCCGTGTGTAGAATACACATAGGTGCCCTGTATAAGAGGATTGGGAAGGTAAAGTTTTCCCAACCTCCAACTGCGACCTCCACCTGCTCGCTTGCTGCTGCATCTGCCAGGCCTGCTGTCTTTTTGGATGTGCATGTTTCTGGTAACTCTTCAGGTCCTGCTCCCTCTGTTATAAACTTCCTGTTTCAGAGGGGCGACACCAGCAGTGTTCAAACATGCATGGGATAAACATAAAGGAATCCTGTTCCGAGGGAATGGATCCTCAGAAGCTTAGCCGAGATTGGGTGGCAAGAGCCGGTGGTGGGAGGCAGGGATAGTGCTGGGCAGACTTATACGGTCTGTGCCAGAGCTGGTGGTGGGAGGAGGGGCTGGTGGTTGGGAGGCGGGGATAGTGCTGGGCAGACTTATACGGTCTGTGCCAGAGCCGGTGGTGGGAGGCGGGGCTGGTGGTTGGGAGGCAGGGATAGTGCTGGGCAGACTTATACGGTCTGTGCCAGAGCTGGTGGTGGGAGGCGGGGCTGGTGGTTAGGAGGCAGGGATAGTGCTAGGCAGACTTATAGGGTCTGTGCCCTGGAAATGACAGATACAAATCAAGGTAAGGTATACACAAAAAGTAGCACATATGAGTTTATCTTGTTGGGCAGACTGGATGGACCGTGCAGGTCTTTTTCTGCCATCATCTACTATGTTACCTTTTCTGTTTTATTTTTGTCACCGCAGACCCGGGAAAGCAACAGGCCTGGCAGAGATGGTAGTGGGATGGAGGAAACAGAAGGTGCAACATGGTGGGGACAGAGAATGGAGCCATCTTGCATGGTGGAGGAACAGAGGCAGAGGTGATTGGGGAGAGGAGAGATTAGATGCTGGAGGCAGAGAGAGAGAGAGAGAGAGAGAGAGAGCGAGAGAGTCAAGTAGGAGATGCTGGATAACGGGGGGACAGAGAGAAAGAGCTCTTTTCCACTGTTTTGTGTTTTATTTTGTATCTCACTTTAATGGGTTTCCTTAAGCAGATAAGCAAATAAAGGGAACCTTGAGCAGGGGCAATTTTGAATGGCATGTGAGAGAGACAGAGAGGAGATGCTGGATGGCAAGGGGGAGACAAAGAGACAAAAAGGAGATGCTGGATGATGGAGGAGAGAGATGCTAGAGATGACAGGGAGGAGAAAGATTGGATTGATGGATAGTGGGGGGGGGGGGGGGGGGGAGAGACGTTGCTGGTGAAGGGAGGAGAGAGGGAAGAGTTAGTGAAAGCCTTGGGAATAAGAAGAAAGGGAATAGGAGGGCCTGGGTGAGAGAAAGAGATGGAATGCTGTAGGCAGATGTGGTAAAAAGGAAGATTGAAGACTAGATAGTAAGAATGAATGGACAAAGGGGCAAAAAAATAAATGGAAGAAAGCTGAAAGAAACAGATCAATATCAGAAATGGATGGAGCAGTGGCGTACCTAGGGTAGTTGACACCCGGGGCCGGTCATTTTTTAACACCCCCCCCCCCTAAAAAAAAAAATCCAGTACTAGGCATGCCGAGAATACAAAACACTCAGGACCTATAGAGCAATTCTACCATACCATAAGCAGTCATTTCTATGAGTCACACAAGGAAAAGGAAAGCATCTTAAACACTACAGTGAGCACTAGAACATCAATTCACCTATTGTAAAACGAAACCAGACAGAATAGTACAGATCGTAGATCCTGCACAGTCAATGCCAACTGAAAGCCATGTCTTTTTCACAAACACAGATACACCCTAATCCACTATAGAATAAGTAATCATAAACTTTCTATTTAGACAAAAATTAAACTGAACCCCCAACGCCAGACTCTGCATACAATGCAACACCACAGAAACTGTCCCCTAGTACTGTGCAAAATATAAAGACAGCAGATGTAAATTTGAAAAAAAAACCTAACAAGTACCAATCACCACTTTACAAATTAACAAATAGAAATAAAACAAATATAGAAAGTAAAATAATACCATTTTATTGGACTAATACATTTAGCTTTCAGCGGCCAAAACCTCCGTCCTTGGGTCAGTACAGTATAGTGCTGTTACAGTATCCTATCCTGACCTGAGGAAGGGGGTTTTGTTCTCTGAAAGTTAGTCAAAATGTATTAAAATTAGTCCAATAAAAAGATTACCTTGTTTACATGTTCTATTATAAACATTTATTAACACAGCTACAATACTACTTTATCCTAAAGCAAAAAACAAAAATATATATTTTATTTACAGTTTGTTGTCTCTGGTTTCTGCTTTCCTCATCTTCTTTTCACCATCTTCCTTCCATCCAGCATCTGTCTTCGTTCTCTGCCATCCAGTGTCAGCCCTCTCTGCTGTGCCCTCCATCCAATGTCTGCCCTCTCTCCCTGCTCCTTCCATCCACATCTGCCCTCTATCTCTGCCCCTTCTATTCACTGTCTGCCCTTTCCCTTCCATCCACTCCACTGTCTGCCCTTTCTCTCTGCCCCTTCAATCCACCATTTGCCCTCCCTCTCGCTCCCCCTTCCATCTAGGATCTGTCCCCTCTCTCTCTGCCCCTTTTTTCAGCCCCCAGTTCCAGCCACCTTCTCCCCTCTGAACACCCCCACTCCAGTCCCCTTCTCCTGTCTGTGACCCCCACCCCAGTCCCCTTCACCCCCACCCCAGTCCCCTTCTCCCCTCCCCGTCTCCCATCTGAGATCCCCAACCCAGCCACTTCTCCCCTCCCCCTCCCCTGTCTGAGATCCCCAACCCAGTCCCCTTCTCCCCTCCCCTGTCTGAGATCCCTACCCCAGTCCCCTTCTCCCCTCCCCTTTTCCCCTCTGAACACCCCCACCCCAGTCCCCTTCTCCCCTCCCCTTTTCCCCTCTGAACACCCCCACCCCAGTCCCCTTCTCCCCTCCCCCTCCCCTGTCTGAGACCCCCACCCCAGTCTCCTTCTCCCCTCCCCTTTTCCCCTCTGAACACCCACACCCCAGTCCCCTTCTCCCCTCCCCTTCCCTTCTCCCATCTGAGATCCCCATTCCAGTCCCCTTCTCCCTTCCCCTGTCTGAGACCCCCACCCCAGTCCCCTTCGTCCCTCCCCTTTTCCCCTCTGAACACCCCCACCCGAGTCCCTTTCGCCCCTCTCCTTCCCCACCTCAGTCCCGTTCTCACTACTGTCTGAATCGGCGAAGCAGCATCGCAGGCAGCGCCTCGTCTGCCCTGCTGCTTGTAAAAAAATCAAATCTCCTTCTCCTCGTCTTGACGTCTTGACGTCGACTCGGGCCTTCCAATCAATCACTATGTCCCGCCCGGCGCCCGCCCTCGCGGAAGTTACCTTAGAGGAGGGCGAGACATAGTGATTGATTGGAAGGCCCGAGTCGACGTCAAGACGAGGAGAAGGAGAGATTTGATTTTTTCACAAGCAGGGCAGACGAGGCGCTGCCTGCGATACTGCTTCGCCGATTTTTGTTTAAAGGAGGCGGCGGGAGCGGAGCACCCCCCCCCCCCCCCACCCACTGGCACCCGGGGCGGACCGCCCCCCCCCCCCCCGGTACGCCACTGGGATGGAGTAGAGGAGACAAAGACAGGAAGAGAAAGAAAAATGACAAATGGACAGGAGACCCTGAAAAGAGAGTTAAGAGAAGACAGGAAAGCAGTAACAAGAAACTGGGACCTACATGATTAGAAAATTGAAATGGTAGAAAAAATATGTTATTTTTCATTTAGAATGAAATAGTGGAGTAGCCTTGTTAGTGTACTTTACAGGTTAATAAATACAAATAAAACAATAACAACAAACAGAAAATAAGGTTATACCTTGTTATTGAACGAAATATATTGTCTGACTAGTTTTTGAAGATCAACACTTTTTTTCCCCTCAGATCAGGACCTGAGGAAAGAGGTTTTGACCTCTAAGATCTAGTCAAAAAATGTATTTGTCCAATAAAAATATAACACCATATTTCCATTTTTGTTTTGTTTCCATTTATTAATTTTCAACTTAGTGAGTAGAATATGTCAGTTTTATTAAATTTATACCTGCTTTCATTATATATTAAACATTATCCCCTGGATTCTATATATGGCACTTAAAATTGTGCACGGGGAATTAGGTGCATGCCCAATTTCAGTGTGTAATTTAATTGAACAATGAACTAATTAGTGCTGATAATTGGGTGCTAATAATCACTTATCAATGCTAATTGGCAACAATTAGAATTTACACGTGCATTTTGCTAGGCATATTCTATAAAGATGCATGTGTAAATTCTAGTGTGCGGATCTGGAAAAGGGGGCGTGGCCAAGGGAGGGGCATGGACAGGACATGGGCATTCCAAGAATTTATGTGCACTGTTACAGAATACACAAAGAAGTGTAAGTCCCTGCGCCCAGGGCCGCCGAGAGGGCCAGTGTGGACAAAATCCTATAAAGTCACCACACAAACAAAAAACCCATCTCAAAAAGATATAGTGGAATTAGAAAAGGCACAGAGAAGGGTACAAAAATGATAAAGGTGATGGGCCACTTCCCTATGAGGAAAGGCTGAAGTGGCTAGGGCTCTTCAGCTTGGAGAAAAGACGGCTGAGGGTAGATATGATAGACATCTATAACATAATGAGTGGAGTGGAACGGTAGACGTGAATTGCTTGTTTACTCTTTCCAAAAGTACTAACACTAGAGGGCACGCAATGAAGCTACAAACTAGTAAATTTAAAAAGAATCAGAGAAACCTTTTCTTCACTCAACATGTAATTAAACTCTGGAATCCGTTGCCAGAGAATGTAGTAAAAGCAGTTAGCTTAGCGGGGTTTAAAAAAAGTTTGGATGGCTTCCTAAAGGAAAAGTCCATAGACCATTATTAAAATGGACTTGGAGAAAATCCATTGCTTATTTCTAGGCTAAGCAGCATAAAATGTATTGTACTTTTTTGGGATCTTGCCGGTTACTTGTGACCTGGATTGGCCACTGCTGGAAACAGGATGCTGGGCTTGATGGACCTTCAGACTGTCCTAGTATGGCAATACTTATGTACTTATGACTTAAACAGTGTTTGGCAGTGGAAGGAGCGAGTATAGTTCCTGACGTGATAATCACAATCTGAATATTTGTTGTATGGCATGTTGTAAGGAGAATAGCCTACATGTCCACAGACATTTTGATTTATAGCTGGCCATGTTCAAATGTGAGTATTAGCGTCTCCTAGGATTAATTTACTTAGTGCTATCTCTTTTGAATCATAAACTCTAAACTTCAAACTCTATGTTCTTGTATACGGAGGAAAACATAGCTCTATGGCTAATAATTCATTGGAGTGTTCAGAAGGAATGGATCCTAAGGAGCTTAGCCGAGATTGGGTGGCAGAGCCGGTGGCGGGAGGCGGGGATAGTGCTGGGCAGACTTATACGGTCTGTGCCAGAGCTGGTGGTGGGAGGAAGGACTGGTGGTTGGGAGGCGGGGATAGTGCTGGGCAGACTTACACGGTCTGTGCCAGAACCAGTGGTGGGAAGCGGGGATAGTGCTGGGCAGACTTATACGGTCTGTGCCAGAGCTGGTGGTGGGAGGAGGGACTGGTGGTTGGGAGGCAGGGATAGTGCTGGGCAGACTTATACGGTCTGTGCCAGAGCCGGTGGTTGGGAGGCGGGGCTGGTGGTTGGGAGGCGGGGATAGTGCTGGGCAGACTTATACGGTCTGTGCCCTGAAAAGGACAGGTACAAATCAAGGTAAGGTATACACAAAAAGTAGCACATATGAGTTTGTCTTGTTGGGCAGACTGGATGGACCATGCAGGTCTTTTTCTGCCGTCATCATCTACTATGAGTGCTAGCTGTCATCATAGCCTCAAAAAACCTCCCACTGCTTATTTCTAGTTTATATCTTTACAGACTATTGTCTTGATTGTAGGTCAAAACCAACACTTATCTTTGCTTTGACTTTTGCTGCTTCCGGGTTTTTCTGTCGCTCAGTCTCTCTGTGCCACGGCCGACTCTGGTCCAGGTTTCGGTACTTCTTCCACTTCCTGCCTCAGGGTCCGTGGTGCTGGCGACTCTCACTTCTCTATAGTCCGTGCCTCCGGAACAAAATAGCTGAGCATTTGAAGTAAACTGCACACTTACCTCTATCATGTATGCGCTTATTGCTTGCTGAGTGCGCAAGTCCTAAAATTCAGCAGAGAGCCATAAAATGTATGCGCTTGCCAAATAATGGCTCAGCCAACTCCTTTGAACTTTTGCTTGTAGACAGCTGAGTGGAATACCTCACACATCAGAATATTCCGACGTAAGAGCCATCGCATAATAGAAGAAGAGGCAATGGAGTGGAACGCTATTATAGTGACCTCCGTTACAGTCAATGTCCTGAAACCCTGTTTCAATCAAATGTATTTCGGTAGCACAAAATTTTTCTTCCGCTGGATGAGTCTCCTGATATACTCATTAGACATTGGATAACATCAATTATCTCAACGGCTGCATCGCTTTATATGAAAAGTTCCATCTGCTCCACGGTCTAATTGCATATGCAAAGAGAACTTAATTCATAATTGCAGCATAACAGCATGAGATGCAAATGATATAAATGCCTGTGTCGCTGAACCATGGCTGAAATGACAGGAATGGCAGTGTCAGCTTTGATTTTGTGCAGTGAGGTGTAAGTGACAAAATCATTTACAAACAGGGGTGCTGTTCCTTCTGTAAAGCACAATATAGTGATACAGAGGATGTAACAGCTGGACAAATGGGCAGATGTGCTTGTGCACACCTTTATATTTCACGAAGGGTGCACAGGGACAGCTACTAATGAAAGAGGTGTGAACAAAATGCAAGCTGAAAAAAAATTAACAATAATAACAGCGTGATAGCAATCCCACCCCCCTGCAAAAAACAGAGGTGTCTGCATGCATAGGTAACAACATTTCAAAATGATTGGGAATATCAATGTCAATGTGATACTTCTTAACCGATATTTCCCCAAAGTAGAGTTCAATGCGGCATACGGTAGAAAAAGAATAATATTGAGTTACAAAAATCCACAAAAATAAAAACCAATATAAATCATCTTAACAACACTTCATAAGAACATAAGTATTGCCATACTGGGACAGACCAAAGGTCCATCAAGCCCAGTATCCTGTTTCTAACAGTGGCCAATTCAGGTTACAATTACCTGGCAAGATCCCAAAACAGTACATTTTATGCTACTTATCCTAGAAATAAGCAGTAGATTTTCCCGAAGTCCATCTTAATAATGGCTTATGGACTTTTCTTTTAGGAAGATATCCAAACCTTTTTTAAACTCCGCTAAGCTAACTGATTTTACTACATTCGCTGACAATGAATTCTAGGGTTTAATTACACATTGAGTGAAGAAATATCCATTGACGTTCCTAGGGTGGCTGACACCCGGGGCGGATTGCCGATGTGCCCCCCCCGGGTGCAGCGCCCCACCCCCAGCGAAAGGACACCCCTGGGTGCATTTTTACCTGCTGGGGGGGGGGGGGGGGTGCCGCGCGCCTGTCGGCTTCGCTTGTTCCATGCTCCCTCTGTCCCGGAACAGGAAGTAACCTGTTCCGGGGCACAGGGAGCACGGAACGAGCGGAGCTGACAGGTGCGCAGCACCCCCCCCCCCCCAGCGGCGTGCACCCTGGGCGGACTGCACCCACCGCCCCCCTCTTGTTACGCCATTGGAAATATCTTCTTTGATTTGTTTTAAATGCGCTACTTAGTAGCTTCATTGCATGCCCCCTAATCGTAGTATTTTTGGAAAGAGTAAACAAGTGATTCATGTCTACCTGTTCCACTCCACTCAGTATGTTATAGATGTCTATCATATCTCCCCTCAGTCATCTTTTCTCCAAGCTGAAGAGCCCTAGCTGCTTTAGCCTTTCCTCATAGGGAAGTATTCCCATCCCCTTTCTCATTTTCATTGCCCTTCTCTGCACCTTTTCTAATTCCACTATATCTTTTTTGATATGCGGTCCAGAATTGCACACAATATTCGAGGTGCGGTCGCACCATGGAGCGATACTAAAGCATTATAATGTCCTCATTTCTGTTTCCCATTCCTTTCCTAATAATACCTAACATTCTATTTGTTTTCTTAGCCACCGCCGCACACTGAGCAGAGAGTTTCAATGTATCATCAGTGACGCCTAGATCCCTTTCCTGGTTGGAGACTCCTAACATGGAACCTTGCATTAGGTAGCTATAATTCGGGTTCCTCTTTCCCGCTTGCATCACTTTGCACTTGCTCACATTAAACGTCATCTGCCATTTAGACGCCCAGTCTACCAGTCCCGTAAGGTCCTCTTGTAATTTTTCACAATCCGCTTGCGATTTAAAAACTTTGAACAACTTTGTGTCGTCAGCATGTGCGTCAGCAAATTTAATTAGCTCACTAGTTACTCCCATCTCTAGATCATTTATAGTACCAGCATTACAAATGCAGCCATCCAAAAGTTGTGTCGTTAACATCTTACCGAATTTCATATAGTTCTGTTCTATCCGAGTACATAATGGAAGAGAATTCCATAGAGGAACAACAGCTACAGAAAAAAATAGTTCCCCGATTCATTAAGATAACTCCCTCAAAAAATGCATTATTCTGAAAACAGGGGGACAGAAAGTTAATTGATCACGTAACCGGGAAGAATGGCCAAACAATATCTTAGAGATCATATCTATCCAACGCTGAGAAATGGAGCCATAAATGATTTGAAACAGTAAGCAAACCTCTATAAACAGTGTACGTTCTTTTACAGGAAGCCGGTGTAATTTTGCCATATGGCCGAAATGCTAGTAACTCAAAATGCTAGTAAACTTACGTAACCAGGTTTCACTCCTGTGCTAGCTACGGCCTCGGGCAACAAAACAGATCTCAGTTCAGTTTTCCATTCAGGGCCAATCTCCCCTCACTCATCAGTTCCAGTACACATGCAGTCCAGCTTGGGAGTGGGTCAATAGTATGCTCATTATGGCTTGCTAAGTGCTGTTATCAATGCTAATTAAGTTATGCCCATTGATATAGAATACAACTGGATTTTGGTGCAGATCTCTAGGGGAATATACTTTTTTGGTACAAGTTATCTGCTGTTTATATAATTCAATGAGCAGATTTACAACTGATTTTATTTTCCCCTGTTTTGTATTTTCTCTATCTCCTACCTTAGCCTGCTACAGTTTTGTTTTAGAATTTTTTTTTTTTTCTTACATTTGTACCCCGCGCTTTCCCACTCATGGCAGATTCAATGCGGCTTACATGGGGCAATGGAGGGTTAAGTGTCTTGCCCAGAGTCACAAGGAGCTGCCTATGCCTAAAGTGGGAATCGAACTCAGTTCCTCAGTTGGACCAAAGTCCACCACCCTAACCACTAGGCCACTCCTCCACTGTTGCTACTATTTGAGATTCTACATGGAATGTTGCTAGAGGAATAGCAACATTCCATGTAGAAGTCGGCCCTTGCAGATCACCAATGTGGCTGCGCAGGCTTCTGCTTCTGTGAGTCTGACGTCCTGCACGTACGTGCAGGTCGTCAGACTCACAGAAACAGAAGCCTGCGCAGCCTTCTACATGGAATGTTGCTAGTGGAATAGCAACATTCCATGTAGAATCTCCAATAGTAGCAACATTCCATGTAGAATCTCCAACAGTATCTATTTTATTTTTGTTACATTTGTACCCTGCGCTTTCCCACTCATGGCAGGCTCAATGCAGCTTACATGGGGCAATGGAGGATTAAGTGACTTGCCCAGAGTCCCACTAGCAACATTCCATGTAGAAGTCGGCCCTTGCAGATCACCAATGTGGCCGCACAGGCTTCTGCTTCTGTGAGTCTGATGTCCTGCATGTACGTGCAGGACGTCAGACTCACAGAAACAGAAGCCTGCGCAGCCTTCTACATGGAATGTTGCTAGTGGAATAGCAACATTCCATGTAGAATCTCCAATAGTAGCAACAGAATCTCAGTAGTAGCAACATTCCATGTAGAATCTCCAATAGTAGCAACATTCCATGTAGAATCTCCAATAGTATCTATTTTATTTTTGTTACATTTGTACCCTGCACTTTCCCACTCATGGCAGGCTCAATGCGGCTTACATGGGGCAATGGAGGGTTAAGTGACTTGCCCAGACTCACAAGGAGCTGCCTGTGCCTGAAGTGGGAATCGAACTCAGTTCCTCAGTTCCCCAGGACCAAAGTCCACCACCCTAACCACTAGGCCACTCCTCCACTCCAGTAATTCTTTACTAAACTATTTAGAGGATTTCCTTTATATCCAAGTTCAGTTAGAGATAGGGGCAATTTTTTCTAATATATTACCATTATAGGAATTCCAGTCCCTTATAGTACTTTCTGTCTGAACTGACTCCTTCATTATAGTCATATCAACTTTGTTCCAAAATTCAGTTGGATCAATATGGTCCCTTATACTATACGTTGACTTGGTCTGATATTCACCTATCTACACCTCTTTCCATCTTATCACAAAATCTAATACAAAACGGTCTGACCAGGGAACTGGTCACCAAGAATTGGGCTCAATCATAAGACTGGAAGAGCTATTTCAGATGTTTGAAGAGAAGGTGGTCAAAAAAAAGCCCTCAAGAATCTAAAACTTCAGTAACCTGTGAGCCCTGAGTATCTTATCTATTTCTTTATTGCATTTGTATCCCACATTTTCCCACCTCTCTGCAGGCTCAATGGGGCTTACAATACATCGTGATAAGTGGAAATACACTTAGAAAATATACAATTACTGGTACAGAAGGATCTTGGGTAACATTATAATAAGAGACATGTAAATGCAAGTTTATGACTCTAATTAAAATTTGACATATTTCATAACATTAAATCATGAAAACAATCTCTTGCTTTTATCCATTTGCCAGGCAAGCAATAACATAAAAGATAACACATTGAGGGGTCCTTTTACTAAGGTGCGCTGAAAAATGGCCCGCGGTAGTATAGATGTGTGTTTTGGGCGCATGCAGAATTATTTTTTTTTTTAGTCCCAAAATTAGAACATCTTTCAATGATAATGGATTGGAAAAAAATGTCCAAGGCAAAAAAGAAGGAAATCAATCACATCCAGGGTACAAAAAGGTGCCTTGATTGAGCAGCTGACCACTGGGGGGATAAAAGCATGACCTCTTCCTTAATTTTGTTTATTTGTTACATTTGTATCCCACATTTTCCCACCTATTTGCAGGCTCAGTGTGGCTTACATAGTACCGTAGTGGCGTTCGCCAACTCCGGTAGAGTACAAATACAAAGTGATGTTGTGGTAGAATAAGGTTCGTGTGTTACAGACACATTAGGGAATCGTAGAGAGGAAGAATTATGTCCATTACGAGCTTTGGTTTTGTTGTGTTGCAGGGTTCAGGCATTTAGGTTGGGTCGGTAGGGTATGCCTTTTTGAACAGGTTGGTTTTCAGTGAGTTCCGGAAGTTTAGGTGGCCGTACGTTGTTTTCACGGCTTTTGGTAGTACGTTCCACAGTTGTGTGCTTATGTAGGAAAAGCTGGATGCATAAGTTGATTTGTATTTGAGTCCTTTGCAGCTTGGGTAATGGAGATTTAGGTATATTCGTGTTGATCCGGTTGTATTTCTGGTTGGTAGGTCTATGAGGTCTGTCATGTATCCCTGGGCTTTGCCGTAGATAATTTTATGAACCAGGGCGCAGATTTTGAAAGCAATACGTTCTGTGATTGGGAGCCAGTGCAGTTTTTCTCGGAAGGGTTTAGCTCTTTCGAATCGCATTTTTCCAAATATAAGCCTGGCTGCCGTGTTTGAGCGGTCTGAAGTTTCTTTATGATTTCTTCTTTGCATCCCGCATAAATTCCATTGCAGTAGTCTACATGGCTTAGTACCATTGATTGAATCAAGTTGCGAAATGTTTCCCTCGGGAAGAATGGTTTCACGCGTTTGAGTTCCCACATTGAGTGGAACATTTTCTTAGTTGTAGATTTCACTTGACTCTCTAGTGTAAGGTTACGGTCGATTGTAACGCCGAAGATTTTCAGGCTATCTGAGGGTGTAATCTGGGGTGTTTATATTTCTGGGTTTGTTCACAGGAGGTGTGGCCTAGTGGTTAGGGTGGTGGACTTTGGTCCTGGGGAACTGAGGAACTGAGTTCGATTCCTGCCACAGGCAGCTCCTTGTGACTCTGGGCAAGTCACTTAACCCTCCATTGCCTGCCGCATTGAGCCTGCCATGAGTGGGAAAGTGTGGGGTACAAATGTAACAAAAATAAAATATTGGGATGAGAAGATGAGACAGTGTGTTTTTTCGGTATTGAGTTTTAGTTGAAGTGCATTTGCCCATGAGTCCATGATGTTCAAGCTGAGTTTGATTTTGTTAGTGATTTCTGTCACATCATGTTTGTAAGGAATGTATATTGTGACATCGTCTGCATAGATGAAAGGGTTAAGGCCTTGGTTGGATAAGGACTTGGCTAGTGGGGTCATCATTAGGTTGAAAAGGATCGGTGATAGTGGTGATCCTTGAGGTACTCCGCATTGATGATATGTTTGAATTTGATTTCACTTGGTATGTTCTAGTGGTTAGGAAACCCTTGATCCAACTAAGTATATTTCCACCAATCCCGAAGTAATCTAGTAGTATATTATGGTTTACCATGTCGAATGCAGTAGACATGTCGAATTGGAGGAGAAGCATGCTTTTACCTGTTGCTATTTCATGCTTGAATTTGGCTAGGAGAGTAATTAGTACTGTTTCAGTGCTATGGAGGGGGCAAAATCCTGATTGTGATTCCTGTAATATTGAGGATTTATTTATGTAATACTACTAATCATTTCTGTAGCACTACTAGATGTACACAACACTGTACTTTCTCTCTCCCTAGTGGGCTCACAATCTAATTTTTTGTAGTTGGGGCAATGAAGGGTTGGGTGACTTTCTCAGGGTCACAAGGAGCTGCAGTGGAAATTGAACCCAGGTCACATGGCTCAAGACCCACTGCACTAACCATTAGGCTACTCCTTAATCTTCCAGTGGTTGCTAACCTTCTGCCACCCTCTACCCTCTAAGAAGTGAAAGTGACACTGGATACTAGGCCCTATGACAGCTTCAGGTTTTAAGGCCATTCCTAATAAAACAGCAAGCAAGTGTAAGGAATAGAGTTACCATATGTTTTATTTTACCCGGACATGTCCTCTCTTTGAGGACATGGCCGGGCACACAGGCGGGTTTTGCCAGCCTGCCCATTTGTCCGGATTTCTGGACAAAGGGGCAGGCTTGCGGGTGGGCGGACCTAGTGGTGTCCTATCCTCCACTCCACTCCCCTTACCTTACTATACTGCCCTAGTGGTCTAGTGACCTCTTCGGGGCAGGAAAGAGCCCCCTCTTTCCTGCCCAGAGCTCTGTCCTTGCCCAGCATCCTGTTGCTGTGACTGTCTCGGGATTCAAAATGGCCACCGAGAGTTGAAGTCTCGTGAGGCTGCTTCAACTCTCGGTGGCCATTTTGAATCCCGAGACCATCACAGCAACAGGATGCAGGGCAAGGGCAGCGCTCCGGGCAGGAAAGAGGGGGCTCTTTCCTGCCCCAAAGAGGTCACTAGACCACCAGGGCAGTAGATAGTAAGTAAGGGAAGGGGAGGCTAGGATAGGCCCGCCACCCGCCCGCCCGCCCGCCCATTTGTCCAGAAATCCAGACAAAGGGGCGGACTGGCAAAACCCATCCGGACGCCCAGACATGTCCTCAAAAAGAGGACATGTCCGGGTAAATCCGGACATATGGTAACCCTACCTTTTTTAATGTTAATGTTATGAGCCTTCACTTGACCCTACTTGTCCCTCTAATTACCGACCAATCTCCCTCCTTCCTTTTCTCTCCAAATTACTTGAGCGTGCTGTTCACCGTCGCTGCCTTGATTTTCTCTCCTCACATGCTATTCTTGACCCATTACAATCTGGTTTTCGCCCTCTCCACTCAACCGAAACTGCGCTTACTAAAGTCTCCAATGACCTATTACTGGCTAAATCCAGAGGTCAATATTCCATCCTCATTCTTCTTGATCTTTCCGCTGCTTTTGACACTGTCGATCACAGCATACTTCTCGATACCCTGTCCTCACTTGGATTCCAGGGCTCTGTCCTTTCCTGGTTCTCTTCCTACCTCTCCCTCCGCACCTTTAGTGTTCACTCTGGTGGATCCTCTTCTACTTCTATCCCTCTGCCTGTCGGCGTACCTCAGGGTTCTGTTCTTGGTCCCCTCCTCTTTTCTATCTACACTTCTTCCCTTGGTTCATTAATCTCATCCCATGGCTTTTCCTACCATCTCTATGCTGATGACTCCCAAATCTACCTTTCTACCCCTGATATCTCACCTTGCATCCAAACCAAAGTTTCAGCGTGCTTGTCTGACATTGCTGCCTGGATGTCTCAACGCCACCTGAAATTAAATATGACCAAAATCGAGCTTCTCATTTTCCCCCCCAAACCCACCTCCCCGCTCCCCCCGTTTTCTATTTCTGTTGATGGCTCTCTCATTCTCCCTGTCTCCTCAGCTCGAAACCTTGGGGTCATCTTTGACTCTTCTCTCTCCTTCTCTGCTCATATCCAGCAGACCGCCAAGACCTGTCGTTTCTTTCTTTACAACATCCGTAAAATCCGCCCCTTTCTTTCCGAGCACTCTACCAAAACCCTCGTCCACACCCTTGTCACCTCTCGTTTAGACTACTGCAATCTGCTTCTTGCTGGCCTCCCACTTAGTCACCTCTCCCCTCTCCAGTTGGTTCAAAACTCTGCTGCCCGTCTCATCTTCCGCCAGGGTCGCTTTACTCATACTACCCCTCTCCTCAAGACCCTTCACTGGCTCCCTATCCGTTTTCGCATCCTGTTCAAACTTCTTCTACTAACCTATAAATGTATTCACTCTGCTGCTCCCCAGTATCTCTCCACACTCGTCCTTCCCTACACCCCTTCCCGTGCACTCCGCTCCATGGATAAATCCTTCTTATCTGTTCCCTTCTCCACTACTGCCAACTCCAGACTTCGCGCCTTCTGTCTCGCTGCACCCTACGCCTGGAATAAACTTCCTGAGCACCTACGTCTTGCCCCATCCTTGGCCACCTTTAAATCTAGACTGAAAGCCCACCTCTTTAACATTGCTTTTGACTCGTAACCACTTGTAACCACTCGCCTCCACCTACCCTCCTCTCTTCCTTCCCGTTCACATTAATTGATTTGATTTGCTTACTTTATTTATTTTTTGTCTATTAGATTGTAAGCTCTTTGAGCAGGGACTGTCTTTCTTCTATGTTTGTGCAGCGCTGCGTATGCCTTGTAGCGCTATAGAAATGCTAAATAGTAGTAGTAGTAGTAGTAATGTCCCAATTCTGACTTAGATGTTTTTTGAAAATGCCCCTCTGTCATTAATAAAACAGCTTCTCAAAAGCTGGCAAAATTGCATCTAAACTGGAGCTGTGTACATTTACCCTGCTCAAGAACAACCCATGTGCAATTTAACGTCACTGGTGCAATTTAATCACCTTACAGCAGGTGGCACTAGCCTGTGAGGCTGAGTCAGAGGGGCGGGACTCAAGACCAGGCTGGAGTTAAATAGCCTGAAGTTGAACAGACCAGAGAGCCCAGAGTGCAAAGGACACACAGAGGCATATTTTCAAAGCACTTTGGGAGGCTAAGTTCCATAGGTTTCTATGGAACTTTGGGAGGCTAAGTGCTTTGAAAATAAGCCTCACAGGGTGTTCCCCTTGGCTGCAGTACCTGGGGAAGAGAAGCAGCTCTCAACAGAGATTATCTTGTAATTGCCAGAAGCAGAGGCTTCAGTGAGGTAGGAGAAGTTTCCTTGAAACCTCAAAGTTATGAGAGAATTCAGAGGAAGTGACTGTGTATTTATCCTGTGGAGCCCATTAGGGACAGTGCTCCAGGGACTTATAATAAAGCTCCAAGCGATTGTACGGATAAAGTGTCCAGCCTGTGGAGAGAGCAGACTTGGGAAATCTTTATTTTTTTGAGTTTAAATAAACTTGTTGTTCTACTTGCATTTCAAATATTGTCTGTATTCATTGAGGGCTCCCTGCCTCCTTGCTAGATCACATTACTATTTCATGGTCTGCCAAAACTATGCCCTCAAATACGTCTCTGTGTGGGTCACAGGAAAGTATGTGATTTCTCATCACTGCTCATATTTTATGTGCTGAGCCTATGGGTAATTTTGCAAAAGGCTATTTACACACACAAAAAAAAATGTTCAGAAGTTTACCACAGATATGGTAAGTGTTAGTGGATGAGTGTTTGGAACAACATGGGAATTCTTGCTGATTTTCTCTGTTTTTAGCTCAAAATGACAGGGGGGGGGGGGGGGAGTGTGTGTGTGTGTGTGTGTGCACTCTTCAGAAAGAGTATGCTCTATCTATGATATTATCCCCAATATTTAAAAAAAATTCTGTAAACCAGTGATTCCCAAACCTGGTCCTGGACATGGTTGCCATATTTTGTCCTCTGAAAAAGAGGACACATGTCATGCCCCTTGCCCCGCCCATACCATGTCCCTTTTCGGATCCTCGCCCCGCCCTTTCTCGCTCTCACCCCGCCCCCTGTCACATATTCCCCTCCCCCTGGGTCACATATTCCCCTCCCCTCGGTCAGATATTCCCCTCCCCTGCCCCCCCCTGACACCTCCCCTCCCCCTTGTCACATATTCCCCTCCTTACCCCTTACTTACTATCTACTGCCCTGGTCGTCTAGTGACCTCTCCGGGCAGGAAAGAGCCCCCTCTTTCCTGCCCAGAGCGCTGCCTTGCCCTGCATCCTTCTTGGTCTCAGCTCGGAATTCAAAATGGCCGCCGAGAGTTGAAATCTCACGAGGCCGCTTCAACTCTTGGCGGCCATTTTGAATCCCAAGCCGAGACTGAGAAGGATGCAGGGCAAGTGCAAGCAGCGCTCTGGGCAGGAAAGAGGGGGCTCTTTCCTGCCCCGAAGAGGTCACTAGACCACCAGGGCAGATAGTAAGTAAGGGGAGGGGAGACCTACGGCACCGCTCGCCTGCCTGCCCGCCTGTTTGTCCAGAAATCCGGACAAACAGGCGGGCAGGAAAAACCTGCTGGACGCCCCGGACATGTCCTCAAAAAGAGGACATGTCCGGGAAAATCCGGACATATGGTAACCCTAGTCCTGGAGGCAGACCAGCTCCTCAAGTTTTCGGGATATCCACAATGAATATCCATGACAGATATTTGCATGAACTGCCTCCACTGCAGGCATAGCTCTCTCATGAATATTCATTGTGGATATCCTGAAAACTTGACTGACAAAGGAGGTTTTTTCAACCAATGATGACAGCAAGAACTCCATGATTCTAAGAACATGTTGGAGTCTGTTGAGGATGTTCCTCCTGTCACATATATGTTATAAGGCTTTAAGCCTTCAATATAAGACCTTTATCTATATCCATATATTGAGAGGGATTCATGTAAACTGCTGGTCAATCATAGGCATAAAAACCTCCAAAAATGTGTCTGTATCTTGGGCACATCAATATCTGAAAGTGTGCTAATGTCCATACAAAGTCCAATAGATTAAAAAAAACACAGATCTTTAAAGAGATTTCCACCACTAAGTCCAACATTGGCCAGTGTTGCTGTCCTAACTTTATCAGATGATTTAGCCAGGTACCAAAATCGCTGCTTACCTGATAAGTCCACCTTTGCCCTGATTCCATTCTCGGCCCACCCGGATCTAGTCAAATAATGCTGTTGTGTCTGTGTTGATATTTAGCAGAACTATCCAGTTAAATGCCAATGAATATGAGCAACAGAGCTGCTTCTGGGATTTAGGGGGTCCTTTTACTAAGTAGTTTAATCGCATGCCCCCTAGTCCTAGTATTTTTGGAAAGCGTGAACAGATGCTTCACATCCACCTGTTCCACTCCACTCATTATTTTATATACCTCTATCATGTCTCCCCTCAGCCGTCTCTTCTCCAAGCTGAATAGCCCTAGCCTCCTTAGTCTTTCTTCATAGGGAAGTCATCCCATCCCCGCTATCATTTTAGTCGCCCTTTGCTGCACCTTTTCCAATTCTACTATATCTTTCTTGAGATGCGGCGACCAGAATTGAACACAATACTCAAGGTGCGGTCGCACCATGGAGCGATACAACGGCATTATAACATCCTCACACCTGTTTTCCATACCTTTCCTAATAATACCCAACATTCTATTCGCTTTCCTAGCCGCAGCAGCACACTGAGCAGAAGGTTTCAGTGTGTTATCGACGACGACACCCAGATCCCTTTCTTGGTCCGTAACTCCTAACATGGAACCTTGCATGACGTAGCTATAATTCGGGTTCTTTTTTCCCACATGCATCACCTTGCACTTGCTCACATTAAACGTCATCTGCCATTTAGCCGCCCAGTCTCCCAGTCTCGTAAGGTCCTCTTGTAATTTTTCACAATCCTGTCGCGAGTTAACGACTTTGAATAACTTTGTGTCATCAGCAAATTTAATTACCTCGCTAGTTACTCCCATCTCTAAATCATTTATAAATATATTAAAAAGCAGCGGTCCTAGCACAGACCCCTGAGGAACCCCACTAACTACCCTTCTCCATTGTGAATACTGCCCATTTAACCCCACTCTCTGTTTCCTATCCTTCAACCAGTTTTTAATCCATAATAGGACATTTCCTCCTATCCCATGACCCTCCAATTTCCTCTGTAGCCTTTCATGAGGTACCTTGTCAAACGCCTTTTGAAAATCCAGATACACAATATCAACCGGCTCCCCTTTGTCCACATGTTTGTTTACTCCTTCAAAGAATTGAAGTAAATTGGTCAGGCAAGATTTCCCCACACAAAAGCCATGCTGACTCGGTCTCAGTAATCCATGTCCTCGGATGTGCTCTGTAATTTACTTAGCGGTAAAGTCTCTCGCATTAACTGTGTGGTCATCGCCTATGCGCGTCAAGTCGGAGTTACTGCCTGAGTTTCGCCATGCACCAGAAAAGAAAATATATTTTCTGGCGCGCCTAGGGGACACGCGTCACAAATTAAATTACCGCACGGGCCATGCAGGAGCCGGGCGGTAACACCAAACTGACGCACATTGGGTGCGCACAGGCACCTACGCGGCTTACTAAAAGGGCCCCTAGGAGCCCTTCTTAGCTGGTTAAATCCCGCTGAATATCTACTCCTGAGTTCTTATGTCCTTTGTGGCACTGCTAACATGCTTCACTCTCTCCCAAGGTTATGCCACACGCTCCATACTTTCCTTCTGAATTGCCATCTGCTTGGTTGTGGACTGGTTTATCTCTTTGGGCCATGTTTTAAGGGATACATTTTCAAAGCTTGTGCAGCTCAGGCTCATTGACCCAGTGTTTTTAGGGTGCTAAACTAGAGGGGGGGAGCACAAATGACACTTGCATAACTCAGCAATTCTGTCCTGATGAGCAGGAAGAAAGACTACTTACTACTACTACTTATCATTTCTATAGCGCTACTAGACATATGCTGCACTATACACTTGAACATGAACAGACAGTCCCTGCTCAACAGAGCTTACAATCTAATTAGGACAGACAAACAGGACAAATAAGGGATAAGGACAAAGGGTAGCAAGATTCTGGAATCCCAAAGAGTAACAAGATTCTGTACAGAATCCTAAAGAGTATCAAGGTTCCGGAATCCCAAAGACTACTTATCATTTCTATAGCGCTACTAGACATACGCAGTGCTGTACACTTGAACATGAAAAGACAGTCCCAGCTCGACAGAGCTTACAATCTAGTCAGCGCAGAAAAACAGGACAAATAAGGGATAAGGATAAAGAGCGGCAAGATTCCAGAATCCCAAAGAGTAGCAAGATTCCATGCAGAATCCCAAAGAGTAGCAAGATTCCGGAATCCCGATGACTACTATTACTACTTATAATTTCTTTAGCGCTACTAGACGTACACAGCGCTGTACACTTGAACATGAAGAAACAGTCCCTGCTCGACAGAGCTTACAATCTAATTAGGACAGACAAACAGGACAAACAAGAGATAAGGGAATATTAAGGTGAGGATGATAAAATAAGGCTTCTGAACAAGTGAATAAGGGTTAGGAGTTAAAAGCAGCATCAAAAAGGTGGGCTTTTAGCTTAGATTTGAAGACGGCCAGAGATGGAGCTTGACGTACCGGCTCAGGAAATCTATTCCAGGCATATGGTGCAGCAAGATAAAAGGAACGGAGTCTGGAGTTAGCGGTGGAGGAGAAGGGTGCAGATAAGAGAGATTTACCCAGTAAACGGAGTTCCCGGGGAGGAATGTAGGGAGAGATGAGAGTGGAGAGGTACTGAGGAGCTGCAGAGTGAATGCACTTATTGGTCAATAAGAGGAGTTTGAACTGTATGCGGAAACGGATAGGAAGCCAGTGAAGTGACTTGAGGAGAGGACTAATATGAGCATAACGACCTGGCGGAATATTAGTCCTGCAAAAGAAACAAAAGAAAGAAAGTGTTCCAAGAGCTTTCATTTATAACTTCAAAAGAAATAACAAAAACCCAAGCCACAAAAACAAATGTCCCTTCTGAGGTGTGCTTTTAAATATAACGTTTGCCTCTATTGCACCAACATTCCCAGTTTAAAAGTGCACACAAACTAAAAAGCATTTAACGGAATCAACTGGTGGTAACTTAAAGTCTGCTTTTAAAGTCACTTTTCAAAGTCAGAAAATAACATTTCCTGTTTATGAAGTTAGGTAGACGACCTCCTGTACCTCTCTGGGCCACTTCAGCATATCCGGATTTTTAACAGCATTATTTATTTTGTTTATTTATTTTATAAAAATTTTATATACCCTCTCATTGAAACAATTCCATTCAAGAATGGATCCTCAGGAGCTTAGTCAAGATCGGGAGGCGGGGCTGGTGGTAGGGAGGCGGGGATAGTGCTGGGAAGACTTATACGGTCTGTGCCAGAGCCGGTGGTGGGAGGCGGGGCTGGTGGTAGGGAGGCGGGGATAGTGCTGGGAAGACTTATACGGTCTGTGCCAGAGCCGGTGGTGGGAAGCAGGACTGGTGGTTGGGAGGCGGGGATAGTGCTGGGAAGACTTATATGGTCTGTGCCAGAGCCGGTGGTTGGGAGGCGGGGCTGGTGGTTAGGAGGCGGGGATAGTGCTGGGCAGATTTATACGGTCTGTCCCAGAGTCGGTGGTGGGAGGCAGGGCTGGTGGTTGGGAGGCGGGGATAGTGCTGGGCAGACTTATACGGCCTGTGCCAGAGCCGGTGGTGGGAGGCGGGGCTGGTGGTTGGGAGGCGGGGATAGTGCTGGGCAGACTTATACGGTCTGTGCCCTGAAGAGCACAGGTACAAATCAAAGTAGGGTACACACAAAAAGTAGCACATACAGTATGAGTTATCTTGTTGGGCAGACTGGATGGACCGTGCAGCCAATCATTGACTTTCCACCAATCACCTGACTGTCTACCACCCCCCTGCCTCCCAGCCCATCTTCCTACCAGCTCATCACTCTCCTGCCCGACTGCTTACCCTCACCTGCCTGTTTCCCAGCCCACCTACCTTCCCTTTGAACACCTCAGTCACTACCCATGGCCCCCATTCACATCCTATTCCTTGCCCTGTCCCTCCCTAATCTTTTCCTCCTCTCACCGCTGTCTTCCACACGATCTCACTACCCATCCCTATCCTCTTCCGCCCTCCCCTACCTACCCCTGTCCCCCACCACCTCACCATCCCTACTGTCTTCCTCCTCCTTCCTAGCTCTCAACCTTCAACACCTCCTTCCTGCCATGAACCCTTCCCCTTTCCTCCTAAGCGCATCCCGTCTTCGCCGCCTTCGTCACCGTTCATCACCCACCCTTCTCCGCACTCTCTTGCTCCTTCTCCTGCTATCCGCGGGTGACATCAATCCCAACCCAGGTCCCCCACACCTGTCCTCATCCTCATCCTCATCCTCATCTCATTTATGCAAACGATCCCGCGATATCTCCAATCTCATCCCTATTCCCCTCCTCCCCCCCTCCTCCCTCCCTTTCTCGTGTGCCCTATGGAACGCCCACTCAATCTGCAACAAACTTCCCTTCACCCACGATCTCTTCATCTCCCATTCCCTTCACCTGCTCGCCCTAACTGAAACCTGGCTCACCCCGGACAACTCTGCCTCAATCGCAGCCCTATGCCACGGAGGTTATCTTTCTCCCATTCGCCCCGCCCAGTCGGCCGCGGTGGCGGCGTCGGACTACTACTTTCGCCCGCCTGCAGCTTCCAACCTCTCCACCTACCTCAGTCTCACAGCTTCTCATCCTTTGAAGTTCACTCCATCCGTCTATTCCACCCACTGCCACTCAGAGTTGCAGTCATTTACCGCCCCCCTGAGAAATCCCTTCCTTCCTTCCTTACCGACTTCGATGCCTGGCTCTCCGTCTTTCTTGAGCCCTCATCCCCATCCCTCATTCTCGGTGACTTCAACATCCACACTGACAACCCTTCCGATTCGTATGTTTCTCAGTTCCTCACTCTTACCTCCTCCTTCAACCTCCAACTGAGCCCCACCACCCCTACTCACAAATCTGGCCACTGTCTTGATCTCGTCCTCTCTTCTACTTGCTCACCCTCCACTTTCTGCGTTTCACCTCTTCCCCTCTCTGACCACCACCTTATCACATTCACACTTCAGCACCCTCCCCCTCAATCTCACCCAACACTAACTACTACGTCCAGAAATCTCCAGGCTGTCGACCCACCCACCTTATCCTCTACTATCTCTGATCTCCTCCCTTCCATCTTGTCCTCCACATCCGTTGACAAAGCTGTCTCCACTTACAATGCCACTCTTTCCTCTGCTCTTGACATCCTTGCACCGTCCACCTCCTGGCCCACAAGACGTACCAATCCCCAGCCCTGGCTGACCCCTTGCACCCGATACCTCCGCTCCTGCGCCCGTTCGGCTGAACGCCTCTGGAGGAAATCTCGCACCCTTACTGACTTCATTCACTTCAAATTCATGCTATCCTCCTTCCAATCCTCCCTATTCCTCGCTAAGCAGGACTACTATATCCAATTGACCAATTCCCTCAGCTCTAACCCTCGTCGTCTATTCGCCACCCTCAACTCCCTCCTCAAAGTGCCCTCTGCTCCCACCCCCCCTTCACTCTCTCCTCAATCTCTAGCCCACTACTTCCGTGACAAGGTCCAGAAGATCAACCTCGAATTCTCCACTACTCCCTCTCCTCCTCTTCAGCCTATATCTCACTCTGTCATCCAACCTACCCAGGCCTCCTTCTCCTCCTTTCCTGCTATCACCGAAGAGGAAATCACCCATCTCCTCTCCTCCTCGAAAGCCACCACTTGTTCCTCTGACCCCATCCCCACCAACCTACTCAACACCATCACTCCTACCATCACCCCCACCATCTGTCATATCCTTAACCTCTCTCTCTCCACTGCATCGGTCCCGGACACCTTCAAGCATGCTGTGGTCACTCCACTCCTCAAAAAACCATCACTTGACCCTACCTGTCCCTCCAACTACCTCCCCATTTCCCTCCTACCCTTCCTCTCCAAGATACTTGAACGCGCCGTTCACAGCCGCTGTATTGATTTTCTCTCCTCTCATGCCATCCTTGATCCGCTTCAATCCGGCTTTCGCCCCCTACACTCAACAGAAACAGCACTATCTAAAGTCTGCAATGACCTATTCCTCGCCAAATCCAAAGGTCACTACTCCATCCTCATCCTCCTCGACCTCTCCGCCGCCTTTGACACTGTCAATCACAACCTACTTCTTGACACACTGTCCTCCCTTGGGTTCCAGGGCTCTGTCCTCTCCTGGTTCTCCTCTTATCTCTTCCATCGTACCTTCAGAGTACACTCTCATGGTGCGTCCTCCTCCCCTATCCCGCTCTCTGTTGGAGTTCCTCAGGGATCTGTCCTTGGGCCCCTTCTTTTCTCAATCTACACCTCTTCCCTAGGCTCCCTGATTTCTTCTCATGGTTTCCACTATCATCTTTATGCCGACGACACCCAGCTTTATCTCTCCACACCACAAATCACTGCGGATACCCAGGCCAAAGTCTCGGCCTGCTTATCCGACATTGCTGCCTGGATGTCCAACCGCCACCTGAAACTGAATATGTCTAAGACTGAACTTATTGTTTTCCCACCCAAACCCACTTCCCCTCTCCCTTCACTCTCTATCTCAGTTGATAACACTGTCATCGTCCCCGTCTCATCTGCCCGCAACCTCGGTGTCATCTTCGACTCCTCCCTCTCCTTTTCTGCGCACATCCAGCAGATAGCCAAGACCTGTCGCTTCTTCCTCTACAACATTAGCAAAATTCGCCCCTTCCTCTCCGAGCACACCACCCGAACTCTCATCCACTCTCTCATTACCTCTCACCTTGACTACTGCAACCTACTCCTGACCGGCCTCCCACGTAGCCATCTATCTCCCCTTCAGTCCATCCAGAACTCTGCCGCACGTCTTATCTTCCGCCTTAACCGATATACTCATGTCACCCCTCTCCTCAAGTCACTTCACTGGCTCCCAATCGGATACCGCATACAGTTCAAGCTTCTCTTACTCACCTACAAATGCACTCGATCTGCGGCCCCTCCGTACCTCTCTACCCTCATCTCCCCTTACGTCCCTACCCGTAACCTCCGCTCTCAAGACAAATCCCTCCTTTCAGTACCCTTCTCCACCACCTCCAACTCCAGGCTCCGCCCCTTCTGTCTCGCCTCACCCCACGCCTGGAACAAACTCCCTGAGCCCATACGCCGTGCCCCCTCCCTACCCATCTTCAAATCAATGCTCAAAGCCCACCTCTTCAATATCGCCTTCGGCACCTAACCACTTCACCTCTTCTCAGGAAAACTTATCTACCCCAACTTGACATTTCGTCCTTTAGATTGTAAGCTCTTCCGAGCAGGGACCGTCCTTAATTGTTAATTTGTACAGCGCTGCGTAACCCTAGTAGCGCTCTAGAAATGTTAAGTAGTAGTAGTAGGTCTTTTTCTGCCGTCATCTACTATGTTACTATGTAAGAAGGCATACAAAACCAGAAAATCACAGGTGCCTGTGGAAGAATGATATACTCGGAAACTATATGAGATCTTCAGAAGAAAAAAATTAAAAACACCATCTTGCTCGGTATCTGTTATGATTATTAAAGTCGGAAATTCTTGGTTCGACAACTCAGCTCACCTCACCAGGAGATGAATGTACCCTTCACCCTGTTTAAGCAAACAATGAATGCTGAGTGTCAGAAAGCAATTCAAGCAGCAAACAGTACACAGAAGCCAGCCCACAAAATTGCTCCTCCAGGCTTGCAAAAGTAAGGCATCCGTATCTCCCTGAAAAACAATGCAAGTTAATTTTCCTGTGGTTCAGAATACAAAGCACTCTTTCAGCCAGCCTACTTATGAATCTAAATAAATGCTAAAAAGAAAGGATGGAAATATTGGATTTCGGTAATAAAAAAAAAAAGCCAGGACATCTATTCATAAAATAAATGGAAGCGGATGCCATTCCCTGTTCTAATTATATGCTACCAAGGATGGTTTTCCTTCCGACTGCCTTCTTCACACAGGTCAATAAAATCAGCATTTACTGATGTTTGACCTATAAATTCTCAGGACATTCGTTTAAGATAACAAAAACAGATTTGTTTTTCTCAGTTCCTTACATTTTTCATAGCTGTCCTTATTTATTTATTTATTTTCTAACTCACTTACTAATGAAGAAACATGTGCGCAGACTGGATGAGCTACTCCCTCTTTTTCTGCCCTCATCTACTGACGTACCGTGTGCTTTATTTTTTTAGGAGCCAGCATTTCTTGGTTATAGATCTAGCGAATGTTGAAGCGAGAACTCTAGTCAATTGGGGCTTTAATCATGTGTGTTGTGGAAAATAATAATGGGAAACATAACTGCAATTATGTGGCAAAAAAATACTTTTCCGTTTCTGAGCTTTTGTTTAACATTTTAATATGCTGATTACCGACATAAAGCTAACAGGGAATGAGCCTGTTTGTTTACCACTAATGTCTTCACCGATATGTCTTCAATTTTGCTTCCCCATGAGCCCATTAAAGTGGCAGTCTCTCGTTTTTATTTTCTGGATTTGTTGCTGCCTCTGAACTATAAATATCTCAAGACATACACACGGCAGTAAAAGCAGAAGTAAGTAGAGAAAGGCATCTACAAAAGTCAGAAAGAGCCAAAGAACAGCTTTCGTATTTACGGGGTTTCTCTTTGCGATCGTCTAGATCAATGGTTCTCAAACCGGGCCTGGGGGACAACCATCAGACAGTGAAAAGCAGACCTGGGGACCCTTTTATTTATTTAGATCATTTATACTCCGCCTATCCTATATAATAAAACGCACCGCCAACATTCTGAAGCTGACTGCGTGGCTGAGGCATTCCTGCTCTCTGTATCCATCTCCTGAATTGACATCACGTACTTACGGGTTCATCACAAGCAGAAGTGACCTACCACACGAGGTTTCTCGGCTTCAGAATGTTGGAGGTGCATTCTATTAAATAGGATTGGTCAGTTCCTTGAAGCACAGCCAGAGCTCAGCGTCCTGCACAGTAACACTCAGACACCAGAGAGAGGGGGGGGGGGGGGCTGACACCAGAGAGAGGGAGGGAGGGGGGGCCTGACACCAGAGAGGGGGGAGGTATCTCTGTCACACACACACTCTCTCTCTCTTTCACAGTCAATGTCTTTCTCTCACTCTCACATACTGTCTCTCACACACTCTATGTCTCACACTATCACATTCACTCTCTAGGTGTCACACAGTCACTCACACACTCTTTTGGTCTCATACACTCAGTCTCACAGAGAGTCTGTGTCTCACACACACTCTCTCGCACACACTGTATGTGTGAAACACACTCTCTTTCTCACACTGTGTCTCACATACGCACTTGCACACACTCTCATTCTCTCACACATACTCTCTCTCACAGACACACTCGCACCCAGACTCACTCTCTCTCTCTCACACACACACACTCGCACATTCACTCTCTCTCTCACACACAGTCACTCTCACGTACACTCTCTCAAACATACACACTCCAAGAAAAACCTTGCTAGCGCCTGTTTCATTTGTGTCAGAAACGGGCCTTTTTTACTAGTTACCACATAAAGCAGCCCCTAAGTGGCTTACAATGAACTAATGAAGCGGTTACAATGACAGTAGAGAGGGACCGGAGGAAGAAGGGAAGGGAATAATAATACAATATTTAATCAAATAAGTAGGTAAGTGGAGGAGTGGCCTAGTGGTTAGGGTGGTGGACTTTGGTCCTGGGGAACTGAGGAACTGAGTTCGATTCCTGGCACAGGCAGCTCCTTGTGACTCTGGGCAAGTCACTTAACCCTCCATTGCCTGCCGCATTGAGCCTGCCATGAGTGGGAAAGTGCGGGGTACAAATGTAACAAAACAATCAAAAAAACAAGGAATAGAAAACAAAAAGAAGAGAAAGTAGGAGAGACACATCAAACTGGCCACAGGTAGTTATGGAAAACAAACAAAGCAGATACTTAGATGAAAAAAAAACAGTATTTAATGGAAATTCGATGAAAATAACATTAGAGAGCCCGACACAGGCTGTGTTTCGCCCAACTGGGCTGCATCAGGCGCGCTAATGGATATCTGTGTGATCATATAATTTCCACTTAAAAATCTATTTGTTGAACTCACAAATGTAAAGTGGAACAAAAGGACAACTTAACCGAAGGCACTTCAAAGAGAAGAGTCACTCCAAATAAGGAGTCACGGACCAAGAAAGGGATCTAGGTGTCGTCGTTGATGATACGTTGAAACCTTCTGCTCAGTGTGCTGCTGCGGCTAAGAAAGCAAATAGAATGTTAGGTATTATTAGGAAAGGAATGGAAAACAAAAATGAGGATGTTATAACGCCTTTGTATCGCTCCATGGTGCGACCGCACCTCGAACATTGTGTTCAATTCTGGTCACCACATCTCAAAAAAGATATAGTGGAATTAGAAAAGGTGCAGAGAAGGGCGACGAAAATGAAAAAGGGGATGGGACGACTTCCCTATAAGGAAAGGCTAAAGCGGCAAGGGCTCTTCAGCTTGGAGAAAAGGCGGCTGAGGGGAGATATGATAGAGGTCTATAAAATAATGAGTGGAGTTGAACGGGTAGATGTGAAGTGTCTGTTCACGCTTTCCAAAAATACCAGGACTAGGGGGGCATGCGATGAAGCTACAATGTAGTAAATTTAAAACGAATCGGACAAAATTTTTCTTCACTCAACGTGTAATTAAACTCTGGAATTTGTTGCCAGAGAATGTGGTAAAGGCGGTTAGCTTAGCGGAGTTTAAAAAAGGTTTGGACGGATTCCTAAAGGAAAAGTCCATAGACCGTTATTAAATGGAATGGGGAAAATCCACTATTTCTGGGATAAGCAGTATAAAATGTTTTGTACATTTGGGGATCTTGCCAGGTATTTGTGACTTGGATTGGCCACAGTTGGAAACAGGACGCTGGGCTCGATGGATCTTTCCCAGTATGGCAATACTTATGTACTTATGTAAAGCCGTAGGTCTACATCTGTGGGGACCCTTTTACAAAGAAACACATCAAATTGGCGCTACTGTCAGCTACTGCATGCCCCTTCCAAGATCCTCTCCTAAACCACACAGAACAAATAAAAGGGACCACGATGGCTGTATAATCGTTAATATTAATGTTAACATTAACAGTATAACTTATATTCCGCTAAGAAATCACGGTTCAAGTTTTTATAAGCTTCCGAAATTGAAAATAACTTGGAGTAGTAATCTGTGATGAGTCTGGGCAAACACATACCGAAACATAGTAACATAGTAAATGACGGCAGATAAAGACCTGAACAGTCCATCTAGTCTGCCCAACAAGACAATGGCTGAAAGAGTCTGGTATGGATTAGAATAAAAATTCCATTTTATTTGACTCCAAAATCCACAAAAATGTACAAGAGGAGTGCTACAAAAAAAAAAAAATAAGGCAAAAAACCCCGGATTCTGTATAAGTTTCCCATAGTTGGACGCAGATGGCAGATCCATGCGTAAACTAATTGACTATACGAGTGATAACAATCAATTATTGCGTTAACAAGGAGTAAATGGCAGTCATTAGAAGTTACACGCCCTGTGTTCCTATTCTATAACTTGCGTGCCTAACTTCTTGCACACAACTCCAAAGGGGGTGTGGCCAGAGGGCAGGGCAAGGACTTTCCAGAACTTAGCCACGTGGTTATAGAATACTTGAATTTCCACACCTGACAGTAATTGGGCGCAGTGGCGTAGCTACCTGGGGCCTGGGGGGCCTGGGCCCTCGTAGATTTGGCCCTGGACCCCCCTGCCGAAGACCCTGCCCCCGCCAGCCCTCCCCCGCCTTCGCCGTGGGCTACCTTTGCTGGCGGTTGACCCCAATCCCTGCCAGCCGAGGAGGTCCTCTTCTTCCTCCGAAGCCTTGCAGATCATCAAAGTTGGCGGGGGGGAGGGTTTTGGCAATAGCGGGGGGGGGGGGGGTCGGTAATGACAGGGGGGGTCGGCAATAGCGGGGGGGGGGGGGGGTCAGTAATGGCAGGGGGGGTCGGCGGGGGGGGGGCTAAAATGTGCCCCCTCACCTCGGGCCCTGGCCCCCCTCCCGCCGAAGTCTGGCTACGCCCCTGGTTGGGTGTGAGTATTTACACCAACCTTTGACTGGCGTAAGTGCCCAGGCCCAAAGTTAGGCATCAATTGCACACTAAGGGGTCCTTTTGTCAAGCTGCGGTAAAAAGGGCCCTAAGCTAGTGATGGGAACCCTTCTTGCCGTGCGCTGTGGCCCTTTTTACCACAGCATGTAAAAAAAGGCTGAAAATAGCCATGGCCATGCGGTAAGATTGCTCTTACCGCGTCGTAGCCATGCAAGGGGGAGCACTTACCACCACTTACTGAGGTGGCGGTAAGGGCTCCCACGCTACCTCAGCGGTAACTGGGTAGAGCGCAGCCTGATTACCGCCAGGTTAGCGCCACATTAAAAAATATAGCCTTATTTTCCCCAACACAGGAAATGACACGTGCTGGGGGTGGAACTACCACCAGTACCCGCGTTGGACCAGTGGCAGCGCCAAATTAGCATATGGTATGCCTACATTGTGCTTACCGCCGCTTCGTTAAAGGGCCCCCTAAGCTAGTATTCTATAAAAACAGTTCCAAGTAGAAATGCCTTTATAGAATTTGCGCTGAGCATGTACCATCCTGGTCACTAACTTTGGGCGACCTTTACTGAATTCCCCTAAAAGTCTCCATTTAAGCAATGTATAGTGACGGCAAAAAAATATCAAACGTCTATGTTCAAAGTATTTACAGTCCTTGATCTCCTCTGAGGTGTGCTTTCTCTTCTATTCTCCTGCATCTCCTCACTGGCCTTTTTTCCTAGGCTCCCCTCTGTTCAGGGGTGTGCTGGTAAATTTTTAACAACAGGCTCTTTCTCCGGACGTAGCCAGCTCTGCAGTTGGAAGGGCCAGGGGTGGTCGGGGGGGGAGAGGGGGAGCAACACTTGCCTCGCTCTCCTCCCTCCCTTCGTGCGGGCACACTAGGCATACCTTTGCTGGCAGCCAATAAATGGACTGCCACCACTCCCAACGTCTTGCTCTGAGCAGCATGCTGGAACTTCTCTCACATGCTGGAGAAGTCCCAGCCTGCTGCCCAGAGCTGGAAACAAGGAGTGGGGAGCAGCAGCAGTCTATTTACTTGGCTGGCAGGGCTCAGCATCCCCACCAGCAAAATAAAAGAGAATTCAGCAGGGGGCCCAAGCCCACATTTTGGGAGCCAGTTGTTAAAGTAGCCATGGAGGGCCCTACTTTAACAACCGGCTCCCAAAATTCTTAAAAACTTAACAACCGGCTCTTGCGAGCCTGTGAGAGCCTGCTCCAGCACACCACTGCCTCTTTTCCACAAGGGATGTTTGTGTGGGATTAGATCGCTGAATGCCACAGATCTTAGTTAGTTTCCAACTTTCCTTTCACTTGTAAGGAACTTGTGATCTTCTGTGATTCTTCCACAATGCTACTGGGTCCCTCCCCCCCCCCCCCCCCCATCACCTCCTCATACATCCGTTGCCCTTTCTGTGCACCAGGTAAAATAAGAAGTGGTCCATGAAAGAAATGGATTAGGGTTTCTAAACTCCCAAATCTATACTCAAACCACTTGACTACCCTACCAGTCCATAGAGAGACTCATTAGGATGTGAAACATAAACCCATGGTCGGAGCAGGCTGAAGGACAACATTTTCAGTGGCTTGGCCTACGCTAGGACTGATTTGCAGCAATACTTATGTGCTTGTCATCAAATACTGATATGACTGAAGAGAATGATGGATCGCATTCTGTAGTATTAATAATGAGCTGGCAGCACACCGAGGCATCACTAACGCTTTGGCATACCGCAGGGTGATGTGATTACAGCAACACTATATTGTGTCAGGGTTCTGATGAGTCAGTGCCATAGAGTGTGTATGATGAATAGTCCAGCATGGAGAGGCAGAGGCGTGACATGTCACCCTGAGTCGTCGTTCCCCCCCCCCCCCCCCCCCCCCCCCCCCCCCCCCATGATTCCTCTGAAGTAAATCTCCTCTTAGGGCTGTGTTCCTCCTTTCAGTTTCCTTATTATTATTAAGGGTGAATTATGGTTTACCCTACATAACCAGACCTGTCACATCTCACCCAATATGTTAACGTAAGAATTTTTTATAGGTGTCTGATTAATGAGATTTTGCACCTTTCTCCGCCCAGCCACCCACCCCCTTCCAACATCTTTATAGATCTTGGTATTATGAGTGACATAGTTTAAACTCAGTCAACACTGAAGGCCTCTGTACATGAATTTCTCCTCAAATAAACCTGCCATGGCAGATCGTTTTAGTCAGCTAAACTCAGTGAAGAACGGCGTCTCCTATGAGTTCACAGGGCTAGGCTAGGGAGGGTAGGTTGATGGCTAGAGCCAGAAGTTGAAAGCAGGTACTCATTAAGAGTAATGGTTCCAAACTGAAAGGAACCCTGAGGAACAGATCGGTGCTTAAACTGAGGCTGAGGGGAGACATGATAGAGGTATATAAAATAATGAGTGGCGTGGAACAGGTGGATGTGAAGCGTCTGTTCACGCTTTCTAAAAATACTAGGACTAGGGGGCATGCGATGAAACTACAGTGTAGTAAATTTAAAACAAATAGGAGAAAAAGTTTCTTCACCCAACGTGTAATTAAACTCTGGAATTCGTTGCCAGAGAACGTAGTGAAGGCAGTTAGCTTGGCAGAGTTTAAAAAGGGGTTGGGCGGTTTCCTAAAGGACAAGTCCATAAACCGCTACTAAATGGACTTGGGAAAAATCCACAATTTCGGGAATAACTTGTATAAAATGTTTGTACGTTTGGGTAGCTTGCCAGGTGCCCTTGACCTGGATTGGCCGCTGTCGGGGTCAGGATGCTGGGCTCGATGGACCTTTGGTCTTTTCTCAGTATGGCAGTACTTATGTACTTATGTTTACTCCCATGGGAGACAGTTCAGTGCCTGCAGCTCAAAGAGGGGGAGAATTTCCCTACCAACTGAGGAGAACTTTGTCCACACTCTGAGGAAGAAAGCATGAAGATTGAGAGGCCACCTCATAAGATGAAGCCAAAGCTTGTGGGAAGCAGGAATGTCTAGGAACTATTTTTTTTAATGCTGTTTGCAGGTTGGTAGCAATTTGGCCTGTTATGATACTGAGGGGGTGGCATAACTAGCCTTTCCTCCTATATTCAACATAAGAAAGGCTTTAATAGACAGTGAAGCAGTACATGTTAGTTGAAAGAAAAAGTTGTCTGCATTGTCCATTTTGAACTGAGTCTGTGACGTGTCTGGCAGGGAGTCGGGCTGAAGCCTGACTGGATAAGGAATGGATCTGCATTTACCTATGTTGTTCCAGAGATGCAAGGTGAAACAACTGGAAAACACACTTATTTTTGTCTTATTAAAACTGCTGAAGGGTTATTTATTTATTTATTTATTTATTTATTTATTTATTTATTGCATTTGTAGATGTTCTATTCTTAGTGCTCTCGAGGAATCAGGGCTATGATATGGAGACCTGCTTGGGATTCAAGAAAATCTCAGCTGACTGAGATGTTACTAAAGGTGGCCAGAGGGAGTGCCAACACTCGCAGATGCAAGTTGTAAAATTGACCCTTGGACCAACTTCAAAACCTTGAGTGATACTATTCTTTCTTTTTAATTTGTTTCTTACTAAAATGTACACTGTACACTTGAACATGAAGAGACAGTCCCTGCTCGATAGAGCTTACAATCTAATTAGGACAGACAAACAGGACAAACAAGAGATAAGGGAATATTAAGGTGAGGATGATAAAATAAGGCTTCTGAACAAGTGAATAAGGGTTAGGAGTTAAAAGCAGCACCAAAAAGGTGGGCTTTTAGCTTAGATTTGAAGACGGCCAGAGATGGAGCTTGACGTACCGGCTCATGAAGTCTATTCCAGGCATATGGTGCAGCAAGATAAAAGGAACGGAGTCTGGAGTTAGCTGTGGAGGAGAAGGGTGCAGATAAGATAGATTTACCCAGTGAACGGAGTTCCCTGGGAGGAATGTAGGGAGAGATGAGAGTGGAGAGGTACTGAGGAGCTGCAGAGTGAATGCACTTGTAAGTCAATAAGAGGAGTTTGAACTGTATGCGGAAACGGATAGGGAGCCAGTGAAGTGACTTGAGGAGAGGGCTAATACGAGCATAACGACACTGGCGAAATATTAGTTGTGCAGCAGAATTTTAAACAGATTGAAGAGGAGAGAGATGGCTAAGTGGGAGACCTGTGAGAAGCAAGTTGCAATAGTCTAAGCAAGAGGTGATAAGAGCGTGGATGAGGGTTCTGGTAGTGTACTCAGAAAGGAAAGGGTGAATTTTGCTGATATTATAGAGAAAGAAACAACAGGTTTTAGCAGTCTGTTGAATATGTGCAGAGAAGGAGAGGGAGGAGTCGAAGATGACCCCAAGATTACGAGCTGATGAGACAGGAAGGATGAGAGTGTTATCCACAGAAATGGAGAATGGGGGAGGAAAAGAGGTTGGTTAGGGGGAAAGATAAGAAGCTCAGTCCTGGTCATGTTTAGTTTCAGATGGCGCTGAGACATCCTGGCACCAGTGTCAGACCGGCAGGCTGATACTTTGGCCTGGGTTTTGGCTGAGATTTCTGGTGTGGAGAGATAGATCTGGGAGTCATCAGCGGATGATACTGAAAACCATGGGATGAGATCAGAGTACCAAGGGAAGAAGTATAGATGGAGAAGAGAAGAGGTACCAGGACAGATCCCTGAGGTACACCAACTGACAGTGGGATAGAAGCAGAAGAGGATCCACTAGAGTATACACTAAAGGTACGCTGGGAGAGATAAGAAGAAAACCAGGAAAGAACAGAGCCCTGAAATCCAAGTGAGGACAGCGTATCAAGGAGCAGGCTGTGATCAACAGTGTCAAAAGCAGCAGATAGATTGAGAAGGATGAGGATAGAATAGAGACCTTTGGATCTGGCTAGGAACAGATCATTAGAGACTTTAGCAAGCGTTGTTTCAGTTGAATGAAGGGGGCGAAAGCCAGATTGAAGTGGATCAAGAATAGCTTGAGATGAAAGAAAGTCAAGGCAACGGCGGTGAACAGCTCGTTCAAGTATCTTGGATAGGAAAGGGAGGAGGGAGATGGGGCAATAGTTGGAAGGACAGGTAGGGTCCAATGAAGGTTTTATAAGGAGTAGTGTGACTTCAGCATATTTGAAGGCATCAGGAACAGTCGCAGTGGACAGTGAAAGTTTGAGGATACGACAGATAAATGGGATGACAGTAGGAGAGATAGTGTTAAGTAGATGGGTGGGAATAGGATCAGAGGAACAGGTAGTTAGTTTCGAAGAGGAAAGAAGATGTGTAGTTTCCTCTTCAGTGATTTTAGAAAAGGAAGAAAAGGAGGCAGGGGTTGGAGGGTTGAGAGAATGGACTAAGGGAAGGAGAGGTGGAGGTGACCTGGTTGAGAATTCAAGTTTAATCTTGTGAACCTTATCATGAAAGAACTCAGCCAGAGTCTGGGGGGAAAGAGAAGGGGGGGGGGGGAGTTGGAGGTGAAGGCACTTTGAGGAGAGAGTTCAGACATGAACATGGCTCAAGCATACTCCAAATATTAAAAAAATGTATTTATTTATTTATTTAATACATTTATAACCCACATTTTCCCACTAGTTGTAGGCTCAATGTGGCTTACACAAAACTAGTAGGGTTACGGTACAAAAGTACAATAATACAGTATAACAGTAACATTATAAACAGATTGGTATCAGTTTAAACACAAGGTAATAAAGAAAATATAAGGTTTTAGTGTCCATGAATTATTTTAAACCATAAGTAAATCTTATTATATTGAGCCTGGAGAATAAGCCTTTTGGAACAGGGTGGACTTCAATAATTTTCTGAAATTTAGATAGTTCTGAGTTGTTTTCACTAATTTCGTCAAAGCATTCCACAGTTGAGTGCCCATGAAGGAAAAGTTGGAGGCATATGTAGATTTATGTTTGAGGCCAATACAATCTGGATAGTGTAGATTTAAGTAAGATCGGGAGAGACTGGATCTGTTTCTAGGTGGTAAGTCAACCAGATCGAGCATGTATTCAGGAACTTCAGCAAAAATGATCCTGTGAATCAAGGTGCAAACCTTGAAGGCAACTCATTCTCTAATGGGAAGCCAATGCAATTTTTCACAAAGGAAAAATAGGAAGCAAACTGAAAAATGCTAATATTAGAAAAAGTCATCAGTTTGAATGAACACATAAACAGACCTTCGGAGTGGAGGAGTAGCCTAGTGGTTAGTGCAGTAGACTTTGGTCCTAGGGAACTGAGTTTGATTCCCACTGCAGCTCCTTGTGACTCTGGGCAAGTCACTTAACCCTCCATTGCCCCAGGTACAAATAAGTACCTGTATTTACTATGTAAAGTGCTTTGAATGTAGTTGCAAAAACCACAGAAAGGCAGTATATCAAGTCCCATTTTCCCTTCCCTTCATGGTTTCCAAAAAGACAAATAAAAAAATTATCAACCTCAAAATCTCTCAGTGAGGAAATTCAACTTGAAAATTTGTATCACGCATTTACTGAAGTGGCAACTATGTGTGACTCCCGTGGAGGGGCATAATTGAACGAAAACGTCTATCTCCATGGGCGTTTATCTCCAAGAACGGGTCCGTGAAGGGACGGACCGAACCGTATTTTCGAAAAAAATAAACGTCCATGTTTTATTCGACAATTTGTGAGCTGGGCGTTTTTGTTTTTCAGTGATAATGGAAAATGAAAGCGCCCAGCTCAAAAACGAATAAATCCAAGGCATTTGTTCGTGGGAGGGGCCAGGATTCGTAGTGCACTGGTCCCCCTCACATGCCAGGACACCAACCGGGCACCCTAGGGGGCACTTTTACAAAAACAAAAAAAAAGGTAAAAGAGCTCCCAGGTGCATAGCACCCTTCCCTTGTGTGTTGAGCCCCCCAAATCCCCCTCAAAACCCACTTCCCAAAAGTCTACACCGTTACTATAGCACTAAGGGGTGAAGGGGGGCACCTACATGTGGGTACAGTGGGTTTGGGGGGTTGGACGACTAATAAGCATTAAGCAGCACAATTGTAACAGGTAGGGGGGGATGGGCCTGGGTCCACCTGCCTGAAGTCCACTGCACCCCCTAACAACTGCTCCAGGGACCTGCATACTGCTGCCAGGGAGGTGGGTATGACATTTGAGGGTGAAAATAAAAAGTTGTGAAACATCATTTTTTTGTGGTGGGAGGGGGTTAGTGACCACTGGGGGAGTCAGGGGAGGTCATCCCCGATTCCCTCTGGGGGTAATCTGGTCATTTAGGGCACTTTTTGGGGCCTTATTCGTGAAAAAACAGGGTCCAGGAAAAGTGCCCTAAATTCTAGCTACAAACGCATACTTTTTTTCCATTATCAGCGAAAGGCGCCCATCTCTCCTCAGCCGATAACCACGCCCCAGTTCCACCTTCGCCACGCCTCCAACATGCCCACGTCAACTTTGTACGCTTCCGCGATGGAGTGCAGTTGAAAACGTCCAAAATCGGCTTTCCATTATACCGATTTATTCGTTTTTGTGAGATAAACGTCTATCTCCCGATTTGGGTCGAAATCTAGGCGTTTTTCTCTTTCAATTATAAGGTGGATAGTGTACAACTAACTACCAAAAAATGGCTTACCGCTTGCAATGATAATGCTAAACATACAATAACAATCCAAGCAAGGGTTAACTAGAAGCCAAATATGACATACCTAAACGGAGGAAAAGATCTCATGAACTCAACTTGTCGTAACCACAATTTTGCTGAACTGTGCCGTTTTTTGCTGAGCTCTGATCTGACGAAGAAGGGCAACCTTCGAAAGCTAATCAAGAAATGTATTTTAAGTTATGTCCAATAAAAAAGGTATCATCTTATTTTCTTTTCCATGTTTTATTTTGTTTGATTTCTATTGATAACCTTAAGAGTGGACTAACACGGCTACCACACTCCTCTACCACTGATCAAGAAAAACCTCCATTTAAGAATTTTTATACATTTTTATACTTTTTCGACAACCTGGTTCGTTTCAGGTATTTAAAGAGCTCAGCTCAACAGAGCGCTGCTGTTTTGCTGCAGGTTTTTCAAGAGCTTTGCTTTATTGTCTCACCGGTCAGCCCTTTACTGATGCCAACAATGCGGCGAAACAGCAGCACTCTGTTGAGCTGAGCTCTTTAAATACCTGAAACGAACCAGAATGTATGACATTTAGGAACTACGATTTGTGCAACAGCTGGAAGTCATCTCAGTGCCAGTTAAGTACATTACAGCCCTAAACATGTGAAATTATAAAAAGTAGAGAGGTGTGGTAGCTGTGTTAGTCCACTTTTTTTTTTGTTACATTTGTACTCTGCGCTTTCCCACTCATGGCAGGCTCAATGCGGCTTACATGGGGCAATGGAGGGTTAAGTGACTTGCCCAGAGTCACAAGGAGCTGCCTGTGCCTGAAGTGGGAATCGAACTCAGTTCCTCAGGACCAGAGTCCACCACCCTAACCACTAGGCCACTCCTCCACTGTTGCTACTATTTGAGATTCTATATGGAATGTTGCTATTCCACTAGCAACATTCCATGTAGAAGTCGGCCCTTGCAGATCACCAATGTGGCCGCACAGGCTTCTGCTTCTGTGAGTCTACGTCAGACTCACAGAAACAGAAGCCTGTGCAGCCTTCTACATGGAATGTTGCTAGTGGAATAGCAACATTCCATGTAGAATCTCCAATAGTAGCAACAACATTCCACATAGAATCTCCAATAGTATCTGTTTTATTTTTGTTACATTTGTACCCTGCGCTTTCCCACTCATGGCAGGCTCAATGCAGCTTACATGGGGCAATGGAGGGTTAAGTGACTTGCCCAGAGTCACAAGGAGCTGCCTGTGCCTGAAGTGGGAATCGAACTCAGTTCCTCAGGACCAAAGTCCACCACCCTAACCACTAGGCCACTCCTATTAAAGGTAATCAATAGAAATAAAACAAAATAAAACATGGAAAAGAAAATAAGATGATACCTTTTTTATTGGACATAACTTAATACATTTCTTGATTAGCTTTCGAAGGTTGCCCTTCTTCATCTTCAGTCTCTTGCAAAACATCTTAACGATCACATCCCCTTTGGATCATGTCAAAGATGTTTTGGGGTTGAAATCTGATGGTTTAAGTGTCAATAAATACATTGTTTTCCGATCTGAGGAAGAAGGGCAACCTTCGAAAGCTAATCAAGAAATGTATTAAGTTATGTCCAATAAAAAAGATATCATCTTATTTTCTTTTCCATGTTTTATTTTGTTTGATTTCTATAGATTCTACATGGAATGTTGCTATTCCACTAGCAACATTCCATGTAGAAGTCGGCCCTTGTAGATCACCAATGTGGCCGCGCAGGCTTCTGCTTCTGTGAGTCTGACGTCCTGCACGTACGTGCAGGACGTCAGACTCACAGAAACAGAAGCCTGCGCAGCCTTCTACATGGAATGTTGCTAGTGGAATAGCAACATTCCATGTAGAATCTCCAATAGTAGCAACATTCCATGTAGAATCTCCAACAGGAGCAACATTCCATGTAGAATCTCCAATAGTATCTATTTTACTGTCATAGTAATGCTTGAATGTTTTCACTTATATACACTGTCAGCTAGCACATTTGCTTATTTCCGATCTGAGGAAGAAGGGCAACCTTCGAAAGCTAATCAAGAAATGTATTAAGTTATGTCCAATAAAAAAGATATCATCTTATTTTCTTTTCCATGTTTTATTTTGTTTTATTTCTATTGATTACCCATAAAAAGTATAAAAATTTATGAAAAACAGAGGTTTTTCTTGATCAGTGACAAGCAGCTCACCTGCAAAAACAGCAGACACAGTTCAGCAAATTGCAGTTAAGAGAAGTTGTGTTTCTGAGATTTTCTCCTCCATTTACTACTACTACTTATCACTTCTATAGCGCTACAAGGCATACACAGCGTTGTATCTCATACACGAAAAGACAGTCCCTGCTCAAAGAGCTCACAATCTAAATAGGACAGACAAACAGACAGAACAACTAAGAGGTAAGGGATATAAGGGTTCAGGACAAGTGAGTAGTGGTTAGGAATCAAAAGCAGTGTCAAAGAGGTGGGCGTTCATCCTGGATTTGAAAACGGCCAAAGACGGGGCTAGACGTACAAACTCGGGAAGTTTATTCCAGGCGTGAGGTGCAGCGAGATAAAAGGATCGGAGTCTGGAATTAGCAGTAGAGGAGTAGGGGACAGACAGGAGAGATTTATCCACAGAACGGAGTACCCGAGGGGGGGGGCGTAGGGAGAGACAAGAGCGGAGAGGTACTGGGGAGCGGTAGAGTGAATGCACTTGCAGGTCAGTAAGAGAAGTTTGAATTGAATGCGGAAACAGATAGGGAGACAGTGAAGTGACTTGAGGAGAGGGCTAATGTGAGCATAGCGACTCTGGCGGAAAATGAGTCCTACAGCAGAGTTTTGGATTGATTGAAGAGGAGAGAGATGGCTAAGTGGGAGGCGGGTGAGAAGCAGGTTGCAATAATCTAGGCGAGAGGTGATAAGAGTGTGGATTATAATTTTTATATACCGTTTAGGTATATAATTTTTGGCTTCTAGTTAACCCTTCTTTGGATTCTTATTGTATGACTTCCATTAGTAACTACTCTCCATAGTTTTTAAATTGTACATAGACAAAAGATTCCTTCTTAGATAACATACATTATGTTTTGAAAAGAGGCTGGAGAACAGATTTAAAATCTTGCATATGGTGTTTATTGCTACTTGTACTGCATTCAAGATAGTCTAGTGGAGTGTGATGCTGTTGTAAAATGTAATTAACATATGGAACTCATCTGTGCTGTTTTTCTGGTTATGTTAAAACCCTGTATTTCTGGCAGCGAGTCTTCAGTCTCTTGCAAAACATCTTAACAATCACATCCCCTTTGGATCACGTCAAAGATGTTTTGGGGTTGAAATCTGATGGTTTAAGTGTCAATCAATACATCGTTAAATTCTTGGTGCTTTTCCCTTTCTGCGGCAAGATGTACGTTGCTAAATTAGATGGGAAATGAACCTCCAGATCTGAGGCTACAGAAGGATGTCGTGATTGATGGACTTCAAATGGAGAGAATGTCAGTGTGGTCTGGCTGAAGGTCAGAATTCATTACATTGAAGACAATTTGAGGACACCACGTTGGATCATTGATGAGGATGCAAGGAGAACGTTTCCTGGTTTATTTGCTAAATTCATCCGAGTCCATGGACAATGTGTCAGGCTGGTTTTTGTCAGAAGAGGCTTTGGTTCTATTGGTCTCATCTAGGGTTGTGAATGTCTGGTGTGCGGAGAATAAATATGGATATATTCAAATCTGTTCCTGGGATAAACAAAAGAAAGGGAAATAAGATGATACCTTTTTTTATTGAATTAACTTAGAGGTGCATAATCGAACGCGGACGCCCATCTCCATGGGCGACTATCTCCGAGGACGGGTCCGCGAAGGGGCAGGACAGACCGTATTTTTGAAAAAGATGGGCGCCCATCTTTTCTTTCGATAATATGGTTGGTGCCGGGCAAATGCATCGGATTTGGGCGGATTTGAGATGGGCGGTATCGGTTCTCAGCGATAATGGAAACCGAAGCCGCCCAGCTCAAAAACGAACAACTCCAAGGGAGGGGCCAGGATTCATAGTGCACTGGTCCCCCTCATATGCCAGAACACCAACCAGGCACCCTAGGGGGCACTGCAGTGGACTTAAAAATTGCTTCCAGGTGCATACCTCCCTTACCTTGTGTGCTGAGCCCCCCAAATCCCCCCAAAACCCACTACCCACAACTGTACAACACTACCATAGCCCTAAGGGGTGAAGGGGGGCACCTACATGTGGGTTTTGGGGGCGGTTTGGAGGGCTCCCATTTACCAGACCAAGTGTAACAGGTAGGGGGGGGATGGACCTGGGTCCACCTGCCTGAAGTCCACTGCACCCACTGCTCCAGGGACCTGCATACTGCTGTGATGGAGCTGGGTATGCCATCTGAGTCTGGCATACAGACTGGGGAAAAAGTTTTTAAAGTTCTTTTTTTTTTTGGTGGGAGGGGGTAAGTGACCACTGGGGGAGTCAGGGGAGGTCATCCACGATTCCCTCCGGTGGTCATCTGACACTTTTTGGGGACTTGTTCGTGAAAAAAAGGGTCCAAAAAAAAGCGGCCCAAATTTTCGCTACTGCCGCCATTCTTTTTTCCCATTATCAGCCGAGGGCGCCCATCTCTCTTTGGCCGATAAACACGCCCCAGTCCCGCCTTCACCACGCCTCCAACATGCCCCCATCAACTTTGGTCGTTCCCGCGACAGACTGCAGTTGTAGGCGCCCAAAAATCAGCTTTCGATTATACCAATTTGGGCGCCCATGAGAGAAGGGCGACCATCTCCCGATTTGGGTCGAAATATGGGCGTCTTTCTCTTTCGAAAATAAGCTTGTTAATGTACTTTTTTGATAATCTTTCAAAGGCCCGATTAGGATGAACAGAAAATTACCCCTCACCTTAGCATTATTAAGAACATAAGAATAGCCATACTGTGTCAGACCAATGGTCCATCTAGCCCAGTATCCTGCTTCTAATAGTGGCCAATCCAGGTCAAAAGTACCTAGCAGAAATCCAATTAGTAGCAACATTCCAGAATACCAAAGAGTAACAAGATTCCGGAATCCCATGTAGTAGTAACATTCCATGCTACCAATCCTGGGGCAAGCAGTGGCTTCCCTCATGTCCATCTCAATAACAGACTACGGACTTTTCCTCTAGGAACTTGTCCAAACCTTTTTTAAACCCAGATACGTTACCAAATCCTCTGGCAGCAAGTTCCAGAGCTTAACTATTCTTTGAGTGAAAAAATATTTCCTCTTATTTGTTTTAAAAGTATTTCCATATAATTCCATTGAGTTTCCCCTGGTCTTTGTAACAGTGTATGTGTGTGCCTTGTGTGGACAGTTTTACAGATGTGCGTTTGCTTTCAAACAACAGAGAAATATCAATGAAATTGGTTGTTTTATTTTCTATAAATTCTGATCCAGAATTACACACACACACACAAACATTATTTCATTTGAGTACATGCTAAAGCCATTTATGGAGCAGCTTTATAAGGGATTATCCATGCAACCGCACCTTGAGTATTGTGTTCAATTCTGGTGGCCGCATCTCAAGAAAGATATAGTAGAATTGGAAAAGGTGCAGCGAAGGGCGACTAAAATGATAGCATGGATGGGACGACTTCCCTATGAAGAAAGACTAAGGAGGCTAGGGCTTTTCAGCTTGGAGAAGAGACGGCTGAGGGGAGACATGATAGAGGTATATAAAATAATGAGTGGAGTGGAACAGGTGGATGTGAAGCGTCTGTTCACGCTTTCCAAAAATACTAGGACTAGGGGGCATGCGATCAATCTACAGTGTAGTAAATTTAAAACAAATCAGAGAAAATGTTTCTTCACTCAATGCATAATTAAACTCTGGAATTCGTTGCCGGAGAAAGTGGTGAAGGCGGTTAGCTTGGCAGAGTTTAAAAAGGGGTTAGACAGTTTCCTAATGGACAAGTTCATAAACCACTGCTAAATGGACTTGGGAAAAATCCACAATTCCAGGAATAACATGTATAGAATGTTTGTATGTTTGGGAAGCTTGCCAGGTGCCCTTGGCCTGGATTGGCCGCTGTCGTGGACAGGATGCTGGGCTCGATGGACCCTTGGTCTTTTCCCAGTGTGGCATTACTTATGTACTTATGTTCTTAAATAGTGCAATCAAATACATTCATATAAGTACATTCCACAAGACCATGTATAATTTCATGCACACAGCATGTAGGTATTCCCAGGGGTGTGGCTTGAAAAGAGCAGGTGTATTTCATGAAACAATTCTGATACAAATATTATACTACACTTGTTTACAGTTCACACAGTTATAAGAAGACCTTCTGAGATGGGATTGAAGAAGTATTTATCACTCAGTTGTAACACCTCCAAGAGAAAATTCACCAAAAAATCTTCACTAGGTCTTCAATTTTTTTTTATTTTTTATTTATTATAGTTATCCAATTATTAGTGGTATTTTTCAAGAAGTATTCCAAAAATGTATTTACAAAAGTATTTACAGGGTGGGATACTGGTGCTGGAAATGGTATTCGAAGCTGACGAGTCGGAGAAACTTAATGAATTCTCTGTAAACCTTAAGGATGTAATGGGGCAGTTCTACAAACTGAAGAGTAGCAAATCTCCTGGACCGGATGGTATTCATCCCAGAGTACTGACAGAACTGAAAAATGAGCTTGCGGAGCTATTGTTAGTAATATGTAATTTATCCTTAAAATCAAGCGTGGTACCGGAAGATTGGAGGGGGGGTCAATGTAACGCCGATTTTTTTAAAAGGTTCCAGAGGAGATCCGGGAAACTATAGACCGGTGAGTCTGACGTCGGTGTCGGGAAAATGGTAGAGACTATTATTAAGAACAAAATTACAGAGCATATTCAAAAGCATTGATTAATGAGACAAAGTCAACATGGATTTAGTGAAGGGAAATCTTGCCTCACCAATCTACTACATTTCTTTGAAGGGGTGAATAAACATGTGGATAAAGGTGAGCCGGTTGATATTGTGTATCTGGATTTTCAGAAGGCGTGTGACAAAGTACCTCATGAAAGACTCCAGAAGAAATGGAGAGTCATGGGATAGGACGTGGAGGGGCATAATGGAACAGAAACGCCTATCTCCATGGGGGTTAATCTCCGAGAACGGGTCCGTGAAGGGGCGGACCGAACCGTATTATCGATAAAAAATAGACGCCCATGTTTTATTCGCCAATGTGTGAGCTGGGCGTTTTTGCTTTTCAGCGATAATGGAAAGGGAAAGTGCCCAGCTCAAAAACGAATAAATCCAAGGCATTTGTTCGTGGGAGGGGCCAGGATTCGTAGTGCACTGGTCCCCCTCACATGCCAGGACACCAACCGGGCACCCTAGGGGGCACTTTTACAAAAACAAATAAACAGGTAAAAGAGCTCCCAGGTGCATAGCACCCTTCCATTGTGTGTTGAGCCCCCCAAATCCCCCTCAAAACCCACTGCCCACAAGTCTACACCATTACTATAGCCCTAAGGGGTGAAGAGGGGCACCTACATGTGGGTACAGTGGGTTTGGGGGGGTTGGACGACTAATAAGCATTAAGCAGCACAATTGTAACAGGTAGGGGGGATGGGCCTGGGTCCACCTGCCTGACGTCCACTGCACCCCCTAACAACTGCTCCAGGGACCTGCATACTGCTGCCTGGGAGGAGGGTATGACATTTGAGGGTGAAAATAAAAAGTTGTGAAACATCATTTTTTTGTGGTGGGAGGGGGTTAGTGACCACTGGGGGAGTCAGGGGAGGTCATCCCCGATTCCCTCTGGGGGTAATCTGGTCATTTAGGGCACTTTTTGGGGCCTTATTCGTGAAAAAACAGGGTCCAGGAAAAGTGCCCTAAATTCTAGCTACAAACGCATCCATTATCGGCGAAGGGCGCCCATCTCTGTTCGGGTGATAACCACGCCCCAGTTCCGCCTTCGACACGCCTTCGACACGCCCCGTCCACTTTGTCCGCATCCGCGACGGAGTGCAGTTGAAAGCGTCCCAAATTCGGCTTTTGATTATACCGCGTTATTCGTTTTTGTGAGATAAACGCCCATCTCCCGATTTAGGTCGGAACTTGGGCGTTTTTCTCGTTCGATTATAAGCTGGATAGTGTTCTATTGTGGATTAAAAACTGGTTAAAAGATAGAAAACAGAGAGTAGGGTTAAATGGTCAGTATTCTCAATGGAGAAGGGTAATTAGTGGGGTTCCCCAGGGCTCTGTGCTGGGACCGCTGCTTTTTAACATACTTATAAATGACCTAGAGATGGGAGTAACTAGTGAGGTAATTAAATTTGCTGATGATACAAAGTTATTCAAAGTCGTTAAATCGCGGGAGGATTGTGAAAAATTACAAGAGGACCTTACGAGACTGGTAGACTGGGCGTCTAAATGGCAGATGACGTTTAATGTGAGCAAGTGCAAAGTGATGCATGTGGGAAAGAGGAACCTGAATTATAGCTACATCATGCAAGGTTCCACGTTGGGAGTCACGGACCAAGAAAGTGATCTAGGTGTTGTCAATGATACGTTGAAACCTTCTGCCCAGTGTGCAAATAGAATGTTAGGTATTATTAGGAAAGTAATGGAAAACAAAAATGGGGATGTTATAATGCCCTTGTATCACTCCATGGTGCGACCACACCTCGAATATTGTGTTCAATTCTGGTCGCCGCATCTCAAAAAAGATATAGTGGAATTAGAAAAGGTGCAGAGAAGGGCGACAAAAATGATAAAGAGGATGGGACGACTTCCCTATGAGGAAAGGCTAAAGCGGCTAGGGCTCTTCAGCTTGGAGAAAAGGCGGCTGAGGGGAGATATATGAAAGAGGTCTATAAAATAATGAGTGGAGTTGAACGGGTAGATGTGAAGCGTCTGTTTACGCTTTCCAAAAATACTAGTAAATTTAAAACGAATCGTAGAAATTTTTTCTTCACTCAACGTGTAATTAAACTCTGGAATTTGTTGCCAGAGAATGTGGTAAAGGCGGTTAGCTTAGCGGAGTTTAAAAAAGGTTTGGATGACTTCCTGAAGGAAAAGTCCATAGACCATTATTAAATGGACTTGGGGAAAATCCACTATTTCTGGGATAAGCAGTATAAAATGTTTTGTACTATTTTGGGATCTTGCCAGGTATTTGTGACCTGAATTGGCCACTGTTGGAAACAGGATGTTGGACTCCATGGACCTTTGGTCTTTCCCAGTCTGGCAATACTTATGTATTAAAAGTCATAAATCCTTATACATTCAGGGGCCCTTTTACAAAGGCACAAAAAGGCCTATGTGCGTCTAGCACATGCCGAATCAGCATTACTGCCTGGCTACTGCTTACCCTGGGCGGTAATTCCAAATTTTGTGCATGCCGAAAACAAGCAGTAGAAAATAATTTTCTATTTTCTACCACGGGTGCGTTCCTGGTGAAAATAGGCAGTTGGCATGCACTGGACAATTACCGTGTGGGTAATGCATGAGCCCTTACTGTTAAGTCAATGGGTGGCGTTAAGGGCTCGGGCCATAAATAGACGCGCCACCTTTTGGTGGTCCTTTGTAAAACAGCCCCTCAAGGCAGTGGCGTACCGAGGGCGGGGTGGTCCGCCCCGGGTGCACGCTGCTAGAGGGGTGCAGAAAGCAGCCGGCAGCTGTCGGCTCCGCTGGTTCCCTGCTCCCTCTGCCCTCGAACAGGTTACTTCCTGTGGGGGGGGGGGGGGGGGGGGAGGTGCGCAGTGGCGATCCGCCCCGGGTGGCAGCTAACCAAGGATCGCCACTGCCTCAAGGAGGCAGTTCAACATGAATTCATGTTTCATTTAATGCTGCATCGTGGAAAAGTCCCTGTTTTATTCAGCACTCGCTTTCTCTCACGAGGATCCATAAAATATGCATGCACACATGAGAAGCGCAATTGTATAATGCAGGTTTGCTCTTGTGCATGTACATGACTAGAATACTACTACTCCTAATCATTTCTATAGCACCACTAGATGTACACAGTGCTGTACACATTATATGCAGGTACTATCCCTAGAAAGCTCACAATCTACCCCCCCCCCCCCCCCCACACACACACACACTAAAAATAAGTGAATGGGCTGTGTTTGTATTGGTGCATAGCAGCCACTAGTGCAGCTTAGCAAACAGGAGGGCACGTTTTTGTATCTGGGGGCAATGGAGGGTTAAGTGACTTGCCCAAGGTCACAGCGAACAGAAGTGGGACTCAAACCCAGGTTGCCAGGAGCAACGCCTTTTGCATTAACCATTAGACCACTGCTCCACTCTATATTTTTTGCTTGTGTAACTGCACAGTTACCCGTGAAAGTGCCAGCGGGGTGCCCAGTGTCAGTCGATGGCACGCACCGGGGCTGGAACTACTGCCGGCGCCCAAATAGGGCCTTCACTAGCTCCGAATGAGCGTGCAGTAAGACGTGCCCCTTAATGCGCCACAAAATATATTCTCTGATTTGGTGCACGTATGAGGTTTGTATGTTCTATAAATTAAATCACCTACCCTCCTCTCCTCTTTCCTCTACACATTAATTGATTTGCTTGCTTTATTTTTATCTATTAGATTGTAAGCTCTTTGCGCAGGGACTGTCTTTCTTCTATGTTTGTGCAGTGCTGCGTACGCCTTGTAGCGCTATAGAAATGCTAAATAGTAGTAGTAGTAGACTGTCAGAAAAATGTGCAGTCTATACAACCTTTTTAGCCTTTACAGTAAATTCGAGGCACTGCTGGTTTGGTCTGATATTTCAGTAATAAGACTCTTGCTCTAAAAACCACAGTGTCCATTGTGCAACTCTGAATATTTAATTATAACCATGAAATGAACTTTTAAACTAGCATTGATCTCATATTAGCATATAAAAAGCTGTCAGCACAATGAATCTTATCTGTGAAACAGTGTGTTGCCAACTTCTGCCGAAGCCCCGCTGATGTTCGCCATTCATAGGAAACTTTTTGGAGCCATTGTTGAACAAGTTAAATGTGTGTTTTGTAGTGTGTCAGGAGAAATAGGTGTCCAAAACTCAGTACTGAGGGAAACAGTGGGCATCAGAGGAAGTTGGGAGCGTGCTGATTCACAGATAAGTTTCATTTTGCTGATACCTTTTCCCCTTGCTGATATAAGATTAAGACCAATTTAAAAGTTCATTTCATGGCTATAAAAAACGATGTAAAAGGATATATTTATATTTGGGGAATTATGTTAACCTGTACTGTATAATATTTAAGTGCATGCGCTAAGAACATAAGGACCAGATGTTTACCAATAATGTGTATTTACAATACAGGTAATGCAATAATGTTAGAAGGCAGTTTTTAGACATTTTACACAAGGGAAATATGCCGCAAGATAAATATTGTCAGAAAGTCTGAATTTTTAATTAGGCTGGCTTCATAGTAACTCACTTTGATTGAGGCTCAGATGAATACTTTCTGTTGCTGGTTAGAGTGGTGAAGGAGCTTTGATGGTGATCCTTTCTGGAAAAGAAGCCTTTTTGCAGATTTGTTAGTAGTGGAACCTGGAGAAAATCTTATCTTGGATGTGTGTGACGTCCAGGGAAAAGCGTATATGTCAAGAGAGATGCAGGTCCAGAGAGGTCAAAGACTACTACTACTACTACTACTACTATTTAGCATTTCTATAGCGCTACAAGGCATACGCAGCGCTGCACAAACAAAGAAAAGAAAGATAGCAGACTGAGAGAGTTCCAGTATTTTTTTATCATTTCTGGTTGGGCCATAGGCTGAAGTCAGGTGGGGTGTATTTGATCCAATGAAAACTCAGGGATAGCTGAAAACTGGTTCTCTCTTGTTTTTTTTTGAGGTGGAGCACGGTAGCTGGTCACTTGTTTAAATTACATCATAAGGGTTCCTGGCTAACCAATCACAGTGCTATTGTACATACTCCAGAAGGTACTTGACAGGATTAAAAGAGTCATTGTCTAGGAGTTTCAGGTAGATGGGCTTTCTTTTGTCAGATTAGGTGGGTCATTGGGAGTTTCACGTACATTTATTTATTTGCTGCACTTATATCCTGCATTTTCCCACCTATTTGTAGGCTCAATGTGGCTTACAATATAATACAACAACAATCACATTGATGGGATAAGGAAATATAGATAACAAATAAGGTGCATGAGAATATCATGGCAACCTATTAACGAAATAACAATTACAGCCTTATAGCATTTAAGATGTGTAAGAAAATTATGTATAATGCAAAGTGGGTAAAAAGGAAAAACAAAACACCATGATAACAGGACAAGATAAATGTACAATAATTAGGGTGTAAATTAGAATAAACAAGTTTGAAAAGTTCAATTAAGCAGGGCCGTGCCGACACGGTAAGCGAGGTAAGCATGGCAGGAGGGCGCCATCCTCTGGGGGGCGCCCCGCCGCACCATGCTTACCTCGCCCTCTTCTCCCCAGATCCTTGTCCTTTTTTTTTTTGTTTAAATTTACCTCTCCGGCGCGTGGCAGCGTAGCGTTAGTGAGGAGGCGGCGCTCCCCCGCCCCGACGTGTCAGTCTCTTCCCTTCGCTCGGTTCCGCCTTCTTCTGACGTCAGAAATGACGTCAGAAGAAGGCGGGACACTGAGCGAAGGGAAGAAGACATGTCGGGGCGGGGGAGCGCCGCCTCCTTCTCACTAACGCTACGCTGCCGCGCGCCGGAGAGGTAAATTTAAACAAAAAGGAAAAGGATCTGGGGAGAAGAGGGCGGGTTGTGTAGCGATCGTTTTCGGGGGTGGGGGTCGCGCCGGCGGGGCCAACTGCAGGGGGGCGCTGGAGACTCTAGGCACGGCCCTGCAATTAAGCTTGTATCTGGTGAAGTTTAGGTGTTGGTTTTTAAGGGGGATCTTTTTTGTACGTTTTTTTGAACAATATATTTATTTTGCTGCACTTATATCCCACATTTTCCCCACCTATGGGCTCTCCAGTCTTTTTGATTGCTGTCAATATGCAGACTTTGGGGTCCTTTTACTAAGGTGCACTGAAAAATGGCCTGCAGTATTGTAGACGCGTGTTTTGGGTGCATGTAGAATTATTTTTCAGCGCACCTACAAAAAATGCCTTTTTTAATTTTTGGCACACCCAGCGGGAGCAGCAATTAAAAAAAATAATAATAATTAAAAAAGCGGACCATGCTTCTCAATTAGTATTGCCACAGTCAAGAACATTGTGGGTTCCTGGCTGCGGCAATGCAGATAGTAGGCCCCATGGCAGGCCCACTATATCTAAAAAGGGCAGTGCCCTCCCCAACATTCCTATTACCCACCAAGCCCCCAAACTCTCCCTGAAATCCTGAATGCCCCTGAACATTCTCGGTGACCTCAATTCTCTACGAACTCCCCCAACATCCTCAATAACCTCCACCTCTGCCTGTCTCGGGGGGGGGGGGGGGGGGGGGGGAGGGGTGGAGGGGGAGAAGTGATTCCTAATTGCTCCTGTTGAGTGCTCAGGTTCATGGCACCTTTGAACCCTAGTGGTAGTCTTGGGGTACTACTGCTACGGGTGTAGTTGCCACACATACAGTGGGGGAAATAAGTATTTGATCCCTTGCTGATTTTGTAAGTTTGCCCACTGACAAAGACATGAGCAGCCCATAATTGAAGGGTAGGTTATTGGTAACAGTGAGAGATAGCACATCACAAATTAAATCCGGAAAATCACATTGTGGAAAGTATATGAATTTATTTGCATTCTGCAGAGGGAAATAAGTATTTGATCCCTCTGGCAAACAAGACCTAATACTTGGTGGCAAAACCCTTGTTGGCAAGCACAGCGGTCAGAAGTCTTCTGTAGTTGATGATGAGGTTTGCACACATGTCAGGAGGAATTTTGGTCCACTCCTCTTTGCAGATCATCTCTAAATCATTAAGAGTTCTGGGCTGTCGCTTGGCAACTCGCAGCTTCAGCTTCCTCCATAAGTTTTCAATGGGATTAAGGTCTGGTGACTGGCTAGGCCACTCCATGACCCTAATGTGCTTCTTCCTGAGCCACTCCTTTGTTGCCTTGGCTGTATGTTTTGGGTCATTGTCGTGCTGGAAGACCCAGCCACGACCCATTTTTAAGGCCCTGGCGGAGGGAAGGAGGTTGTCACTCAGAATTGTACGGTACATGGCCCCATCCATTCTCCCATTGATGCGGTGAAGTAGTCCTGTGCCCTTAGCAGAGAAACACCCCCAAAACATAACATTTCCACCTCCATGCTTGACAGTGGGGACGGTGTTCTTGGGTCATAGGCAGCATTTCTCTTCCTCCAAACACGGCGAGTTGAGTTCATGCCAAAGAGCTCAATTTTTGTCTCATCTGACCACAGCACCTTCTCCCAATCACTCTCGGCATCATCCAGGTGTTCACTGGCAAACTTCAGACGGGCCGTCACATGTGCCTTCCGGAGCAGGGGGACCTTGCGGGCACTGCAGGATTGCAATCCGTTATGTCGTAATGTGTTACCAATGGTTTTCGTGGTGACAGTGGTCCCAGCTGCCTTGAGATCATTGACAAGTTCCCCCCTTGTAGTTGTAGGCTGATTTCTAACCTTCCTCATGATCAAGGATACCCCACGAGGTGAGATTTTGCGTGGAGCCCCAGATCTTTGTCGATTGACAGTCATTTTGTACTTCTTCCATTTTCTTACTATGGCACCAACAGTTGTCTCCTTCTCGCCCAGCGTCTTACTGATGGTTTTGTAGCCCATTCCAGCCTTGTGCAGGTGTATGATCTTGTCCCTGACATCCTTAGACAGCTCCTTGCTCTTGGCCATTTTGTAGAGGTTAGAGTCTGACTGATTCACTGAGTCTGTGGACAGGTGTCTTTCATACAGGTGACCATTGCCGACAGCTGTCTGTCATGCAGGTAACGAGTTGATTTGGAGCATCTACCTGGTCTGTAGGGGCCAGATCTCTTACTGGTTGGTGGGGGATCAAATACTTATTTCCCTCTGCAGAATGCAAATAAATTCATATACTTTCCACAATGTGATTTTCCGGATTTAATTTGTGATGTGCTATCTCTCACTGTTACCAATAACCTACCCTTCAATTATGGGCTGCTCATGTCTTTGTCAGTGGGCAAACTTACAAAATCAGCAAGGGATCAAATACTTATTTCCCCCACTGTAGGACATATTGAAAGATTTTTATTGTGCAAGAGGTGCTGAGGGGCTCTTTTACTAAGGCGTGCCGAAAAGTGGCCTGAGCCGGTGTAGGCACGTGTTTTGGATGCATGCAGGTCAATTTTTCAGCACGCCTGGAAAAAAGGCATCTTTTTTTTGTGGCCGAAAATGGATGTGCGGCAAAATTAAAAGCAGCGCACATCCATTTTTGGCCTGAGACCTTTCCGCCACCCATTGACTTAGCAGTAAGGTCTCACACGCTAACCCGGCGGTAAGCGGCCAGCATGCATAAACTGCCGATTACTGTAGGTAAGCGCCACACGGTAGAAAATAGAAAATATTTTCTACCTTGTCTTTTGAGCGCACGTCAAAAATGGAATAACCGACCCAGGCACGTGGTAGCAGAACAGTAGTTCCAATTTGGCGCATGTTGGACATGCGTAGGCGCCTACATGCCATAGTAAAAGGGTCCCTAAGTGATCTTTTTAATGTACAGTTCTTGCTATTATTGGGTGTGGTGGATGTCACTTATAGAAATTATCAAAGTTCATAGATGGACATGTATATAGATACAATCGCTTGATCGAATTGGATTACTGATCCTAAGGCAGCAGTGGTATAGTTCAAGCCAGTGCACCCTTATTTTGGCCCAGATTTGGCATTATGAAGAGAAAAGGTTGTATATCTCTGAAGTTTCAAAGAGAGATGCTGTATAGAGAATGACACGGGGACAAAGTTTGTCCCCTGTCCCCGTCCCTGTGGGCTCTGTCCCCATCCCTGCGAGCTCTGTCCCCGTCCTCATCCCCGCGGTTACATCTCATTACAATAGGGTTTCTACACAATTTGCTCAGCTGCATTCCGTTTTCGTTAGCTACTACCGTCGTCAGAAAATGGCTCAAAGTCTTTAGTGCATGCCAGGGTTTACTACTTGCTCGTTAATGGCTCGTTAATGGCTCATTAAGTTTAGTGCATCTGGCCCTGAGTATGTCTAACGGTGCAAGAGTTAATGGCTCTGTAAGTAAGCTCAAAGTGGGAAAGTTGATTTCTATAGAGCCCTTTGTAATATTGTTGTAGAGCAAGAATTTACCAGTGGTGTTGAAAAGAATCTTATAGAAATGAAATAACCGCCTGGGTTATCGGACGGTGGAGATAGTTTTAGAGAGAAGAGCAATATTTTTGTTTTAAGATCTAACAAGGGTAAGGGCAACAGTTCATCCTTTAACGAGATATCGAAAGGAATGATGAAGCACAGTTTGGAAGTATTATCTAGGTTCTGAGCTGCTAAATATAGCTGACCCATTAATGCTATGCAGATATATTCAGCAGTGTTGAAGAGCTGCTGAATATCTGAGGGAAATCAACTGGGTAAAGAAACGTGGCCAACTTTTCCGCTGTCCATATCAATGAACATCGGCCCCTTTGCGTCTGCCTGCTCAAATTCTGTCACTGCGCTGGCTCTTATAGCTTCTGCCGGATTCTGTCCCAGATGTCCACCACTGTCTCGGTGAAAAATTAACTCCTCGTACTCCGTGAGAATTTCCTTCTTTCAGATTTATATGACGACCCCTTGTTTATATGTGTTGAGCGACACTGAAGAGCAGCAGATTGTTTTCCTGTTTTTGATGCAGATTGTTCGTTGTGTTGAACCGCGCTGAAATGCATCTGGACTGTTTGCTGGATTGATTTATTGGTATTTCTCCTCTGAACTGGATTAAAGTCTTTCGGAACAAACACCTTTCTGAGGATGTGCATTTATTGATTCTTGCTAGGGGCGCCGGACGGTGTTTTTCCTTCACTGGAAATCCTAAAGCTCTAAAATTGATGTCTTAGAAATCAAATTTAATGTACGCTGGACACTACTGCAGTAAAAAGGGCCAAGTATATGTTATATAATTCTGAAGTATCTAATGTATGGTGATATTTTAAAAAATGAATGGGTCAATTTTTAAACACCATGGTCAATTTTTATTTTAGAACATAAAAGTAGCCATACTGGGTCAGATAAATGGTCCATCTAGCCCAGTATCCTGTTTTTCAAACAGTGGCCAAGCCAGATCACAAGTACCTGGCAGAAACCCAAATTGTGGCAACACTCCATACTACAAATCCCAGGGCAAACAGTTGTTTCCCATGTCTGTCTCAATAGCAAACTATGGACTTTTCCTCCAGGAATTTGTCCAAACCTTTTTTTTATGTTGGTCACAGCACTTAAATTAATCATGGACATTCAGCTCTGCTATCTGGATAGGAAGTAGGACTAAGGGGGCATGCGATGAAGCTACAATGTAGTAAATTTAAAAAGAATCGGAGAAAAATTTTCTTCACTCAACGTGTAATTAAACTCTGGAATTCGTTGCCCGAGAATGTGGTAAAGGCGGTTAGCTTAGCAGAGTTTAAAAAAAGGTTTGGACGGCTTCCTAAAGGAAAAGTCCATAGACCCTTATTAAATGGACTTGGGGAAAATCCACTATTTCTGGGATAAGCAGTATAAAATGTTTTGTACATTTTTGGGATCTTGCCGGGTATCTGTGACCTGGATTGGCCACTGTTGGAAACAGGATGCTGGGCTTGATGGACCTTTGGTCTGTCCCAGTATGGCAACACTTATGTACTTATGTACTTGGAATTCTGAATGGAATCTTGCTACTCTTTGGGGTTCTACATGGAATGTTGCTACACTTTGAAATTTTGCATGGAATCTTGTTATTCTTTAGAATTCTAGAATCTTGCTACTCTTTGGGGGTTCTACATGGAATGTTGCTACTCTTTGGGTTTCTGCCAGGTACTTGTGACCTGGATTGGCCACTGTTGGAAACAGGATGCTGGGCTCGATGGACCTTTGGTCTTTCCCAGTATGGCAATACTTATGTACTTGGGATTCTGAATGGAATCTTGCTACTCTTTAGGGTTCTAAAAGGAATGTTGCTATACACTTTGAAATTCTGCATGGAATCTTGTTATTCTTTAGAATTCTAGAATCTTGCTACTCTTTGGGGTTCTACATGCAATGTTACTATTGTTTGGGTTTCTGCCAGGTACTTGTGACCTGGATTGGCCACTGTTGGAAACAGGATGCTGGGCTTGACGAACCTTTGGTCTTTCCCAGTATGGCAATACTTATGTACGATACTTATAAGTGGTGCTGAATATCCTGGCAGTGTGGACTGTGCTATTGTTATTTAGACGGTTGCAATATTATTATTTGGTAAGCCCTTGCATCTCTCCAGATAACTACTTCTACCAGCAATCATTTCTATAGTGCTACTAGATGTATGCAGTGCTGCACACATTATCCTCGAGATTCTATATATAGGAGCCAACTTTTCAGAATTTATTGGGGGTGCTAAGCCCAATGGAAATAACCCCTTCCTGGACATATAGAAGGAATTTTCTCAATATTGGGGGTGCTCAAGCACCCACAGAGTCGGCTTCTATATATGGCACCTTAATTTTCATGCGGAAATTGAAGCATATTCTATAACAATGCATGTAACTTAATTGGTTAACCGGCTAATCAGTGCTGTTAATTGGATGTTAACAAGCAATTATCACCACTAATTGGAATTAAGATTTGCGCGTACAACTCGCTAAGCGTATTCTGTAACGTGGTGTGCCTAAATTCTAACTTGCATAGTTGGAAAGGGGGCAGGGCCATGGGCAGGGTGTGGGCGTTGCGCATTTCTAAAATCTATGCATGTTGTTATAGAATATGACCACTCTGCGCAGGATTTACGCCAAGTCAAACATGGGGTAAATGGCTGTGACTACATTTTGGTCTCATGGAGAGGGCGCTCGGTGTTGTTCTATATACTGCATGGAAATTTAAGCCTATTTTATAAAAGTTTAGTGTACTTTACAGAATATCCCTAGGTGTATTATTTTCCCAGTGGGGGGATTTTCGGGCACCATATATAGAATCTATCATACTTTCTCAGTCCCCAGAGGGCTCACAATCTAAGTTTTTGTACCTGGGGCAATGGAAGGTTAAGTGATTTGTCCAGGGTCTCAAGAAGCTACAGTAGGAATGAAACCTAGGTCACCAGGATTAAAGCCCACTGCACTAACCATTAGGCTACTCCTTGTTTATTTCTTTCTTTCTTCCCAACCCAGAGGAATACTCCACACACTCCTGTAGCTAAGGAGCAACAGAATGGATGCCACAAATATATGAGAAAATACTGAACTTTTATTAACTTACCAAGTTAGAAAAACAGACAACCTACAAGGCTTTTCTCATGGGAGTGCACCCAAGCTGCAAAGTGCAGTCTCTAAGTACATCTCCACAGAAGCAGGAATTACAGTCACTTATATATGGAAAACTTAACATTGAGTGTATGGGACACACGTCATTAACCCCGCCTTTTTCTTGTCCCTTTTTTCTACAAAAGCTAATCAAGATTGTTTAACAGAAACATAAGACTGATAAGTTTGTTTATTAGATTGCTTCACGGTCCATTTCACCAGCCCTTTTATCTTATGTCTGCAGGTCCAGCTAATTTGCAGAAAGCTCCTATACACATTCTGTCCAACGCCCCTGGCTGAAACACTTCCTCTTTTTGAAAGCTGCAAAAGCCAGCTTGTCATAAAGCTTATTTCTGGGTCAGACAAATGACAGGTTTTTTTTAAAAACAGGCAAACTGCTTTAACTCTGGTTCAGTGTAGGCCCAGACAGGTTCATTATTATCATCCTCCACTCCGAACTCTGTCCATGCATTGCCCTGTAACATGATCTGTAAGGATTTTTCAGGGCACCATCCATATAGGGCCAGATTCAGTAAACAGCGCCTAAGTTAGGCAGTGTTATGATCAGCACTAAGGGCCCCTTTTATAAAGCTGTGGCAAAAGCGGGTCTGTGCTGACGTCGGTGTGTGTTTATAATGCATGCCGAGACCCCCTTGTACTGCAGCAGATAAAAGGCAGGTGGCCATTTTGGGGGGAGGGGAGCACGTACTGCAGTCCATGGAGGTGGCGGTAAGGGCTCCCGCAATAACCCAGATATGACGCATGCTAGGGGTGAGAACTACTGCCTGGCTGCTGCGGTAGCCCGGCAGTACTTCCCATTTAGCGAGTGGTAAACCCGCGTTGGGCTTACCATCACTTTGTAAAAGGACCCCTAAGTTCGCATTTCGCGCGTAACTTTGGGCGCAAGCTCTTATGTCTGCCAAAACCTGGTGTAAATGCTCACGCCCAACAGATGGCAGTTAGACATTTTATTTTTATTTTATTTGTTACATTTGTATCCCACATTTTCCCACCTATTTGTAGGCTCAATGTGGCTTACATAGTACTGGAGAGGCGTTTGCAGACTCCGGTGTGAACAAGTACAAAGTGATGTTATGGTAAGATAGAGTTCATGTGGCACAGCCACATTAGAGAATCGTACAACGGAAGAGTTGTGTTATGTCCATTACGTACTTTAGTTTTGTTGTGTTGCAGATATCAGGCATTTATGTTGGATCGGCAGGGTATGCCTTTTTAAACAGGTTAGTTTCTAGTTTTTTCCGGACGTTTAGGTGGTCGTACGTAGTTTTCAAGGCTTTTGGTAATGCGTTCCACAGTTGTGTGCTTGTGTAGAAGAGACTGGATGCGTAAGTCGATTTGTATTCGAGTCCTTTGCAGCTTGGGTAGTGCAGATTTAGGTACGTTCGTGTTGATTCGGATGTGTTTCTAGTTGGTAGGTTGATCAAGTCTCTCATGTATCCCGGGGCTTCACCGTAGATAATTTTGTGAACCAGAGTGCAGATTTTGAAAGCAATGCGTTCTTTGATTGGAAGCCAGTGTAGTTTTTTGCAGAGGGGTTTTGCGCTTTCAAATTGCGATTTTCCAAAGATAAGCCTAGCTGCCGTGTTTTGAGCGGTCTGAAGTTTCTTTAATGTTTGTTCTTTGCATCCCGCATAAATTCCATTGCAATAGTCTACATGGCTTAGTACCATTGATTGTATCAGGTTGCAAAATGTTTCCCTCGGGAAGAATTGCTTCACGCGTTTGAGTTTCCACATTGAGTGGAACATTTTCTTTGTTGTGGATGTCACTTGGCTCTCTAGACATGCAAATCCAGGTATATAACATTGCACATAATTTCTTGGAACACCCTTTGACCTGCCCATGCCCTTTGGAGTTGCATACTATGGAATTTCGGTGCGCATGTTATAGGATCGGGTGTAGGGCTGATTGTTAGCACTTAACTGGCTAATTAATGTACTTGTGGATCTAGGATCCATGCTCAAATTTAGGTGCCTAACAGAATCCGGGGAATAGTGCCATCGAAAATCACGGAATGTGCCAACTAGTGGAATTATCCAAATAATGGCTATTGTTACCCAGATACTTCTTTTTGAAAGTCATGCCCAAAGGAATTATCAGGGTTAACCATATATGAGTAAGTAACAGTTCCCCCTGCTTTCAGTCTCACCTGAGTTTATCACTGCATTCATAGGGTTACCATATTTTGTCCCCCAAAAAGGAGGACACATGCCCGCCCCCTTTCACCCCTGTCCTGCCCCTTTCATGCCCTGCCAAACCCCAACCCCTTTCAGGTCCCACCCCGCCTCCTTTCACGCCCTTGCTCCGCCCCCTGTCACATTTTCCCCTCCCCCCTGTCACATACCCCGTCACCCCCTCCCCTTACCTTACTACTGCCCTGGTGGTCTAGTGACCTCTTCGGGACAGGAAAGAGCCCCCTCTTTCCTGCCTGGAGCGCTGCCCTGCATGCATCATTCCTGTTCGTGATCTCGGTGCTGATTCAAAATGGCCGCCGAGAGTTGAAGTCTCACGAGGTCACTTCAATTGAATTGGCGCCGAGATCACGAACAGAAAGGATGCATGCAGGGCACCACCAGGGCAGTAGTAAGTAAGGGGAGGGGAGGCTAGCAATCTGCCCGTTTGTCCGGTTTGGCAAAACCTGCCTGGTTGCCCGGACATGCCCTCAAAAAGAGGACATGTCTGGGTAAATCAGTACATATGGTAACCCTATGCATTCAGGAAGGTTATAGGCTGCAATCTGATGTTAACTCTCCCTCCCCTCTCTCTCTTCTGCAGGAACAGCACAGTTCTACAGGCTAAGAATCAGTCTTGCCTCAGCTAGAGACAGAGACAGTATCATGGAGGAAAACAGCAGGCATGAGAAAGGGGAAGCCCACTCTCGAGGAGGGGGACAGCACAGCACAGACTATAAACTTCATACGCTTTTTGTCTGTGCTGTGCTGTCCCCCTAAGCAGAGGAGATAATTGAGCTGCAGAAAATCTCAGAGGGCAGCTTGCAGAGAAAGATCCTTGGGCCCAGCCCTAGAAACAAGACTGGAGCAACTGGCTAGAGCTTGCCTATGCTCACCTGGTCAACCATCACCCGAGGAATGAGACTACTTATCTACATTAGGGATGGGCAGCCATATATTCATTTTGTCCAGGGTTTTCCCCTTCTGTTTCCATGAGAGATGACACAAACTGAAAATGTTCAGGTCCCCCTCCCAAGTGGCCCTTCAAGAGTAGACAATTGCCCCCACTCCCCCACTTTACCCCACAGAGCCTCCTGTAGGCCACTCAGGCCTACTGGATATCCTGGTAGTCCACTGGGGTCCACTGGAGACAGCCACAACCTTTCACCATAGTCTTGAGGTACTACAGCAATACCGTGAGACTTCTGTAAGAGGTCAGGGGTGAGATGTTAGATGCAACAGAATCATGGGCAAGAGTGAATGGCCATTGCTCCTGCCCCACCATATCCCACTAGAGGCCCAGGGGGCCTACAGGGAGTAAGGGGACTGCAGAGATTGAGGTGATTATCTTCTCTTGGGGGAATGGAATGGAGGACCTTGGATCATGAGGGAGGTCTTGGATCACTGTGGCAGCAATGTTGGCTGCGATAGTGGGGATGGGGGTGGTGGTGAGGGGGCTTGTGCCGGATCTTGGCTCACACGATGGACTGAATGGCAAGCAACCTCCTGTCATTGGCATATTTTTTCCTGCTCGTTTATGTTTCCAGTGACAAGAAACAACTGCCAATCCTAGATTTCTATTTTACATTTGTATGTTTCTAAAACAATGGCTTTAACGTTCCACAGATGAAGAAAACAGGATTTCACTACAGAACTTACCTGTGTCCGCATGGTCAGAAACAAGTGCAGCTAAACACTTAGGACCTTAACTATCTCCACAAGAACCAGCTGCTGACGCCCCAATAAATCTCTGAATAGAAAATAGACATGTGGTGTTTTGACAGATCCAGAAAATCAGTCATCGGAGGAGATAGAAAGCATGAGAATTAAATGAGAATTTTTAATTTTGTATTTATCTTGAACTATCATTTATTTATTTATTTATTGCATTTGTATCCCACATTTCCCCACCTATTTGCGGGCTCAATGTGGCTTACATAATAACCGTGGTGGCGATTGCCATTTCCGGTATAGCAGATACAGAGGGACAATGTTGACGTTCGTGTAGGAAAAACACATCCAGGAATAAGGCGGAAGGGTTGAGTTGTGATCAATTCGAGTCTTAGTTTCATTGAGTTGTGAGATCGAGTCATTTAAGTTGGGTCATCAGGGTATGCCTTTTTGAATAAGTAAGTTTTTAGTGATTTCCGAAAGTTTGATAGGTCGTGAGTCGTTTTCAAGGTGTATGGTAGTGTGTTCCATAGTTGCGTGCTTGTAAAGGAGAAGGTGGATGCATAGGCATGAGTAGCTCGGAGCGATTCACTCTCAGATATAGTGGGTAATTCCCTATCCTCAGACTCTTACAACCTAAGGGCCTCACTTATTAGCTTGTGTTGGTTAAACATGCATTAATGCTCATTAATGGACATTCATCTGAGTTAAGGAGTGGAGGAGTAGCCTAATGGTTAGTGCAGTGGGCTTTGATCCTGGGGAACTGGGTTCAGCTCCCTCTGCAGCTCCTTGTGACTCTGGGCAAGTCACTTAATCCTACACTGCCCCAGGTACAAATAAGTACCTGTATAAACTATGTAAACCGCTTTGAATGTAGTTGCAAGAACCACAGAAAGGCGGTATCCGTTGCCCTTTCCATATCTGAGATTCTAGATGGAATGTTGCTACAATTTCAGATTCTTTTGAGATTGTACATGGAATGTTGCTACTATTTGAGATTCTACATGGAATGCTGCTACTATTTCAGATTCTTTTGAGATTCCACATGGAATGTTGCTACTATTTCAGATTCGCACATAAAAATTGACTCGACACAACGTTGTGTTTCGGTCGGATAGGCCTACATCAGGAGTCTTGTAAATAGACACTGGAATAAAAGCATCAACTAGTGTAATGATTGAATCTCAAAATCATTGTTAAGACTTCCAAAAGTAAAAGAACTGCAAACAGAACCTAACGAGTGGTCTTTAAAAAGACCGTTATATAAACAATCTGTCTGTCCCAGCGAAACTCCGTTAGGTTCTGTTTGCAGTTCTTTTACTTTTGGAAGTCTTAACAATGATTTTGAGATTCAATCATTACACTAGTTGATGCTTGTATTCCAGTATCTATGTACAAGACTCCTGATGTAGGCCTATCCGGCCGAAACACAACGTTGTGTCGAGTCAATATTTATGTGCAATTGTTTTATTATCATTTGTTTGGAAATTAATAAACGCTGGTTATTTTAATTTCGGTTTGGTTCCAATCTTTGGATAGCCTGGCTTTTATATTCCCACCTTTTTTGTTTTTGTCTTTACGCCTCGTGGGATCTATTGAGTTCTCCACTTTTGTGGATTCTCTCTAGACTATTTCAGATTCTACATGGAAGGCTGCTAGTGGAGGAGTAGCCTAGTGGTTAGTGCAGTGGACTTTGATCTTGGAGACCTGGATTCAATTCCCACTGCAGCTCCCTCTGATTCTGAGCAAGTCACTTAACCCTACATTGCCCCAGATACAAAAACTTAGATTGTGAGCCCACTATGAACAAAGAAAGTACCTACATATAGTGCTGTGTACAGTGGTATAGTTAGGCACATATTTAGGATATAGGCCTGATACAGAGGAGTTGCATTATTTAATGGGCATTAAATCATGGTTCCGCTCATTAGAGTGCAAAGGAGAGCTGAAGAGATGCTACTAAGACCCCAACCCCACTTCTGCAACAGCACAAAATATCCCAAACATGTACACAACCCCCTTCATGTTCAAGTGTACAGTGCTGCCTACATCTAGTAGCACTATAGAAATGATATATATATACCCTGTTTCCCCGAAAATAAGACATCCCCTGAAAATAAGACCTAGTAGAGGTTTTGCTGAATTGCTAAATATAAGGCCTCCCCTGAAAGTAAGACCTAGCAAAGTTTTTGTTTGGCCCCGATGGGACATGGACACAGAGACCTTAATTTTTTTCGCTGCAACCCAAAGACAAAATAACATAAAAGAAATGCAAGAAACAAGACTGAGGTGGAAAATCTATCATCCAGCGGACTCCTACCCTCCTCCTTCACGCTTTTGTGAAGATCAACTACCGGTAAGTGAGCCTGGAAAGAAAAGAAACATCCCCCTTGCAGAAATAATAAAAGAAAAGAAAATGAGTAACCGAGCCCTTTCGGCGCTGCTCCATCGCCCAAGGGCTAAGTCAGACTAGAAGGATGGAAAGTGTTGCGAATGTACAGGAGGAGCGCATAAAGCGCCACCAACGGGGAACGGAGCTACCATAGAAATTTTTTTTATGTTTGTAATACAGTAGGGATGATCCTGCGCCCTAAGCCCTCTCACAACCTCCCGAGACCCCAGCCAGAGCAGCCCGGCCCCACATTCCATTACCTTCCCTAGTGCATACCCCTCCTCCATTCCTAGCCCGGCCAGGGCGGCTCTGCTCCGCTCGAGTCCTGTGGTCACTGTGGGCAGATAGGCGAGCCACGGCCTACTCCTGCAGGATACCGCCCCCCACTTCAATACTGTTCCCGACCGTCACAGTCCCCCTACTACTCCCGAATAAGACATCCCCTGAAAATAAGACCTAGCGCATCTTTGGGAGCAAAAATTAATATAAGACACTGTCTTATTTTCGGGGAAATACGGTATATATTCATGACTCAAAGAACTCAAAAAAATGAAAATCCTTACTCCCTGTGCTCATTGTGTGTGCTAACCTCAATCAGTATTTTCTTTGGCAAGGGACCTTGTGGGCTAACTAAATTCAAATAAAAAGATAAGCAAGGGAAATTCCTATCTGGCCCTCCCAATACATGACCCCTTTTCTTTATTTTGTTATACACCCTCTACTCAAACTGATGGACTGCTAAACTAAACCTCCTAGAGGCAGGCCCTTAACTGCAGGCACTCACAGGGCTCGAGGCTTAGGCTGGGTATGGACACTCGAACCAGCAGGCTTCTGTGCTGGATCCTCCTGAGGCAGACACTCATGCTGGCAAGCGCAGATTTCAGATATGGGGGAGTGGTCATAAGTTGCTTTCACAATTCTGGAATATTATCACCGGCTCTCAGGTTTTTATTCTGCATTCTAATATTAACACACCACAGTATTTTCATTGTACTAGACATGGTGCTGGCAGCACCTTTAAAAAATAGGTCTAGGTCTGGAAGTGGAAGAGGAACTGATGAGCCAATGCTGAACATCATAACGCCAGTGCTAAAGGCAATTAGCACTGGAATAGCGCCAGCATTAGTGAGCGCAGAATTCTTAGAGGGCTCTAGCGTGGGCAACAATGTGCGCACCAAAGATTGGAGTGGAATGGGTAGACGTGAATCACTTGTTTACTCTTTAAAAAAAATACTAGGACTAGGGGGCATGCAATGAAGCTACTAAGTAGTAAATTTAAAACAAAGCAGAGAAAATATTTCTTCACTCAACATGTAATTAGACTCTGGAATTCATTGTCAGAGAATGTGGTAAAAGCAGTTAGCCTAGCAGGGTTTAAAAAGGTTTGGATAATTTTCTGAATGAAAAGTCCATAAGCCATTGTTAAGATGGACTTGGGAAAATCCACTGCTTATTTCTAGAATAAGCTGCATAAAATCAGTTTAGGATCTTGCCAGGTACTTGTGACCTGGATTGGCCACTGTTGGAAACAGGATACTGGGCTTGATGGACCTTTGGTCTGTCCGAGTATGGCAAGGCTTATGTTCTTATGTTCTCAAATAGCATGCAAATGTAGTCAAATGGATGTTCATGAGGTCATTTCCTATTCCCTCCCAAAGCTCAGGGAACAGCACAAAAAACAAAGCCACCTTTACCACTGAACACCTAATGCCAGCTTGGAGCAGGCATTAGGATGTTTGAAGAGTGGATTTCTCACGATTCTTTCTTTAAAATCTGCCAGTTTTGGGGAACCAAGATGGCGCTGTTGGCAGACATGTGAATCTGAGCTCCTCTTACCTCCAAGATTTTCCTGCAGTTTGGGAAACTCCTCCCATGTTTTGTTCATGAGGAAGAGGAAGGTAATAGCTAGGGGAGTTCCTCCAAGTCCCAGCAGAGGCCTTACCCAGAAGCAAGCCATCTTGGAGGTCTTAACACCCACTTCAATCGGGTTTTTGGGAACAACTTTAGACCGCAGTATGGAGGGAACATCTCTGAGCCCTCCCCCAAACACTGCACCTCCTAGACCAGGAAGTGTTTTGGTAGCAGCGGGAACGCCAGAGTTGGAGACGCCAAAAGGGCTATCTAAGCCTCTGTTGGTAAAGGGAGGGACCAGCAGCTGCTTCTTCCCCGGTGGTGTCATCTTTCGAGGCGAGGCAGAGTGGAATGCAGCCTTTCTCTTCGCCTAAGGGAATATCCTTTTTGGGTCCAGGAGAATGGAAGAAACCTGCAGTTGTGACTGAGTCCTTGTGGGGTGCAATTTTAGGTGTAGAAGCTTCTCTCCTTCAAGTCTCTGCTTCCTTCGGGAATGAGGTACATTTATTGAAAGAAAATTGCTCAGTTCTATCCAAGGACCTGGGGCAAGATCCATCAGAGTGGGCTCCTTAGAGAATGAGGTGAAACAATTTCAGAGCTTTGTAATATTCAGGCTCAGAAGCTTGGATATCTGGATAATATGCTTTGTGTTACTTAATTTTGTGGATAGCATTATGTGTTGTCAATAACACAGGTTATTAGAATACTCATGAAGAATGAAGAAGAAATAATGAAATTACAATCAGTGGTTTTATCATGGGAGTGGAGCTAGGGGTGGGGTTGTGGGTGGAGCTTAGGCACCCCCAAACAAAAAGGTGTTCTGCTGCCCCTGGTACAATACATTTAGAAAAGGAAAGGAACTCCATTGTACGATAGGAAAGTATCGCAAACACATAGAGAGACAAAGAGGGGAAAAGACAAGATAGAGGGGAGGGGAAATATGGGAGGTGAGGACTCTATCGACTTGGCACCCCCATAAGCCTGTCTGAATAGCCAGGTCTTTAATGCTCATCAAACCAGTGCTCCTGTTGGGCTGCTTCTGGAAGGTTTGTTGAAAGGAGATTCAGCGTCTCGCTTGGTTGAGTTGGTATCTTTGAGCCTGGAGGAGCGTAGGCAGCCCCTGACCCCCCTCCCTCACTCCCGACCTGATGCAGCAGCCTCAGAGAAGAGGGTTGGACAGAGAAGTCTCTTGTAGCTAGAAGGTGAATTTGATTCTGTGGTTTCCTATATAATAATTCTCACCTCCAACGTTCTGAGGCTGCCTGGAACCGTGGTCTGCTAGGTGCTGTAGATCAAACTGACGTCATGAATCCCACTGATTGGCTGCGCCTCGGGTGAAGTCACAAAGCAAGCAAACCTATGAGATGCTGCAGGACGTTTAATAGACAGGAGTGGGTGAGCAAAGCAAGTCTATGGTAAGCAAGGAAGCCCATTGGGTAATCTCTGTTTCCACTCCCCTACACAGCCGTCATTGGTATACACTCAAAAACAAGCAAACCTAGGAGCTGCTGCTTCACATTGTCGTTTTAAAATTGTTGTTCCATCTGAAACAAGTCTAAAGCTGTTTCAGCTGGATAGACAGTGCCTTAAAACGTGGACAAAAGGAGGGGGGAGGGCGACCGACCCTGCAACTGGGTGGGAGGGAGGGAGGGGGGGCCTGCAACTGGGAAAAAGGGAGAGAGGAAGGAAGGAAGGGAGGGGGGACCCCCCCCCCCCCTGCAACTGGGAGGGAGGGGGGACCCTGCAACTGGGAGACAGACCGGGGGGGGGACAACGACCCTAGAACTGGGAGGGAGGGGGGACCCTGGTACAAACTCTCATTCTCACACACACACTCGCACCCAGTCTCACTCTCTCTGTCACCCACACACACACTCTCGCACATTCACTCTCTCTCACACAGTCACTCTCACACACACTCTCTCTCAAACATACACACTCCAAGGAAAACCTTGCTAGCGCCCGTTTCCTTTAAAAACGGGCCTTTTTTACTAGTTTTTAATAAGACATTCAAGTGTGGTTGCAATTGCAGCCACCAGTATAACAGCCTCGGGCAGACAGCAGGCATCTACCCTGGATTTACATTTTCTACCTCCACCACAATCGATCCTCCAGAAACCACAAGTAATTACATTTGAATCAGTTTGGTTAGCCACAGATAATTTGGGAAAGTCTCTTTTTTAATAATTTCCTGGTTTTTGGCTCTCAGATTTCAAAATTATCTTGAAGTTACATCAGAGCAAAAAAATTTGATTCAAGCAAATGAGCAAAAAAAAAAAAAAACTGGAAGAGCTGGAATTGTTAGCTTGGAAGCTTCTGTGTTCAAATTTTTAAATTGTATTTTGCACAAATGCAAACCCAAATAAATAACTAGCAACTGAAACAAAACATCAGAAACAACTGCTGTGTCCTAACGATAATCTTAGAAGCTTCTGGAAGTGCCCCGATGAAGGATAATACTGTGTCTCATATGAAAATGGAACTGCTGGAGAACATTGTTAGGAGACAAACTTTAGATTTTCTAAATTTTCCGAAGTTACCTAGAGTTGTCACCTAAGGAGATGTTTAAAAAAATATGTAATCCCCTGTTAAATTGGGATTACCGAAGAGAATAATGGTCCCTGTGAAGAACAGTCACTGAGGGGAGTGACTGGGAGGTCCCTGGTGGGAGGAAGCCCAGCCCAAGGGGATTATCTTTGGAATAAAATGCAGAAAAGGAGGAAAGGGTCCCTGGGCTGAGTGACAATGGGGGGGGGGGGGGGGGGGGGAGTTAGAAGTTAAAGTTAAGACATAAGCATCGCCACACTGGGACAGACCAAAGGTCCATCTAGCCCAGCACCCTGTCTCCGACAGTGGCCAATCCAGGTCACAATCACCTGACAAGATCCACGGAGCAAAGCATTTTGTACTGCTTGTCCCAGGAATAATGTGTTTGCTCTTTAGAGTGTCCTTGGTTGCCTGATGGTCCCCTACCTCTGACCTGGAGGAGCAAGGGGGAGTAAACCTTTGGCTGGAAAGAGGGGTTGTGGCTCAGCAAAAGCACAGCTGTGACAGAGGAGAGCTACAGGTGGGCAGACGAGAGACCCAGCCCGGGAGCGTAGGATTAAAGCCATTCACTACCTCCATTGTATGGTAATGTATCTCATGAATATTCATTGTGGACAGCCTGAAAACCTGACTCCACCTGTGTGTCCTCAGGACTGGGTTGAGACCCCTGCAGGAAGGTAATCTCCAGTGGTGTGCTGGAGCCGGCTCGCACCGGCTCGCAAGAGCCGCTTGTTAAATTTTGACAGCTCTTGCGAGCCGGTTGTTGTACGGGGCGAGCCGGCTCCATTGCACGAGGTAAGCATGGCAGGAGGGCACCATGCTTACCTCCCCTCCTGCTCCCATCCATGTGTAGCGATGTCCTTCGCCCCCCACCCCATCCTCCCCTGCCGCTCCCATCCGTCAGTTTCAAATACCTGCCTCGAAGCGCCGCCTTATTTAAAGCCCTGCTGCCCGTCTCCAGCTGCCTTACCTGCTTGCTTCTCAGGAGTTCGGTTCGCGCCCTTAGTCCCGCCTTCTGACGTCATTTCCTTTTCCCGCGGCGGGACTAAGGGCGCGAAGAACCGAACTCCTGAGAAGCAAGCAGGGAAGGCAGCTGGAGACGGGCAGCAGGCAGGCCTTAAATAATGCGGCGCTTCGAGGCAGGTAATTGAAACTGACGGATGGGAGCGGCAGGGGAGGATGGGGGGGGCGAAGGACATCGCTAGACATGGATGGGAGCGGGAGGGCAGGGGAGGGAGGAGAACTGCTGGGCATGGATGGGCAGAGGGGGGCAGAGGAGAGAATTGCTAGGCATGGATGGGCAGGGGAGAGAATTGCTGGGCATGGATGGGAAGAGGGGGGCAGGGGAGAGAATTGCTGGGCATGGATGGGCAGAGGGGGGCAGGGGAGAGAACTGCTGGGCATGGATGGGCAGAGGGAGGCAGGGGAGAGAATTGCTGGGCATGGATGGGCAGAGGGAAGCAGGGGAGAGAAATGCTGGGCATGGATGGGCAGGAGAGAATTGCTGGGCATGGATGGGCAGAGGGGGCAGGGGAGAGAAGAGAATTGCTGGGTATGGATGGATAGAGAGGGGCAGGGGAGAGAGGAGAGTTTCAGGACATGGATGGAGGGGAGAGCAAGAGAAATTCTGGACATGGATGGAGGGGAGGGAAGGGAGAGAGAAGAAATGCTGGACATGGAGGGAACATAGAGGAAGGAGATTAGATGAAGGAAAAGGAAGTGAGGAGAGAAACTGCACATGGATGGAGAAAATAGGCAGAAGCTGGATCCACTGTACAGTCAAGTATGCGGAGGACCAGAAATGAAGAAGAAAGGAGGAAAGAAAAGAAATAAATGGAAAGGAAGCCCTGGAAACGGAGTCAAGGGAACAGATAGAGAGCAGCAGAATCAGATACTGGACCAGCATGATCAGAGAAACAAAGTCACCAGACAACAAAGGTAGAAAAAAAATAATTTTATTTTCATTATAATGTTTGGAATATGCCCACTTTGAGAATCAGGTGCTGAACGTTAAAAGTTTATGTTTATTTACTTATTTATGGCATTTTATCCCATATTAAACATGAATTAGATTGGAAGCTGGGATCATTTAATTTTTTTTTTCCTGGAGAGAGTAATGTGTTGGCCGCCCCCCGCCCCCCCCCCCCCCCGGGTATAGCCAGCTCTGCAATTTTTTTTGGGGGGGGGGGGCGCAGAGGTGGACGGGGGGGGCGCAGAGGTGGATGGGGGGGCGCCGAGGTGGACGGGGGGGAGGGGGGCGCCGAGGTGGACCGGGGAGAGAGCCTGTTGTTAAAAATTTACCAGCACACCACTGGTAATCTCTATGTTTATCACACGCCTTTTTGAATTCCACTATCCTTTTTGTCTCCAATGCCTCCTTAAGGAGAGCATTGCAGGCATCTATCATCCTTTCCATGAAGGAATATTTCCTGCCTGTGAAGATATATAAGGATGGAAGCACAATGGAGTGGAGGAGTGGCCTAGTGGTTAGGGTGGTGGACTTTGGTCCTGAGGAACTGAGTTCAATTCCCACTTCAGGCACAGGCAGCTCCTGATGACTCTGGGCAAGTCAGTTAACCCTCCATTGCCCCAGGTACAAATAAGTACCTGTATACAATATGTAAGCCGCATTGAGCCTGCCATGAGTGGGAAAGCGCAGGGTACAAATGTAACAAAAATTAAATAGATACTATTGGAGATTCTACATGGAATGTTGCTATTCCACGTAGAAGGCTGCACAGGTGTGAGTCTGACGTCTTGCAGGACGTCAGCCTCACAGAAGCAGAAGCCTGCGCGGCCACATTGGTGATCTGCAAGGGCCAACTTCTACATGGAATGTTGCTAGTGGAATAGCAACATTCCATGTAGAATCTCAAATAGTAGCAACAGTGGAGGAGTGGCCTAGTGGTTAGGGTGGTGGACTTTGGTCCTGGGGAACTGATGTAGACTGATAAATACTAATATACCGTCTTACTGTACGAAGGTACAGCGATCCATAGACCTATAAACCAGTTAGTGCTTATTCCAGCAATCCAACCTCATCCTATTGAGAGTAAAACCTGGGAAATGCACTTTTATTTTCCTTTTGAAACAGAGCTCACCAGGGAAAGAGCCACTAACTCCAAACAAATAAGTCCGTTGTTTTCCTCAGCAACAGAAGCCGCAGGCATAAATAGACGTTAGTGCACCAGAGAGAAGGGCTTGAAAAGACATCACAGACTACAGTGGATTGAAGGAAATAAAAGTTAAGAACATTATCTATTTAACCTCAGGCACACCACAGAAGTCAAATAATACATAAATCCTAATACATTATGAGGATCAGGAAAGACTATTGACTATGCCACCCCGAAATAAACAGAATAATTTAAAACAGTGGAGCCGATATTCAGCTGCATCTTGTCTGGTTAAAGTTAACTGGACATGTTAGCCATGCAACTAGTTAGTTCAGGGCTGCTGAATATTGCAGCTTATAGTTAGTTTAAGGTTGCTAAATGGATCCATATTCGCAGAACAGGGTTGATTCGGTCCTGGGTTTACCCCTTGCATTCTCTAAGAAAAGCAAGACTACAAGTCCCTGCGTGCACCAGGGTAAACCCAGGACCGGATCAACCCTGTCCTGTGAATCCAGATCCAGTTGACAGCCTTAAATAAGTACATAAGTAATGCCACACTGGGAAAAGACCAAGGGTCCATCGAGCCCAGCAACCTGTCCACGACAGCGGCCAATCCAGGCCAAGGGCACCTGGCAAGCTTCCCAAACGTACAAACATTCTATACATGTTATTCCTGGAATTGTGGATTTTTCCCAAGTCCATTTAGTAGTGGTTTATGGACTTGTCCTTTAGGAAACCGTCTAACCCCTTTTTAAACTCTGCCAAGCTAACTGCCTTCACCACATTCTCCGGCAACGAATTCCAGAGTTTAATTATGCGTTGGGTGAAGAAAAATTTTCTCCGATTTGTTTTAAATTTACTACACTGTAGTTTCATCGCATGCCCCCTAGTCCTAGTATTTTTGGAAAGCGTGAACAGACGCTTCACATCCACCTGTTCCACTCCACTCATTCTTTTATATACCTCTATCATGTCTCCCCTCAGCCGTCTCTTCTCCAAGCTGTATAGCCCTAGCCTCCTTAGTCTTTCTTCATAGGGAAGTCGTCCCATCCCCGCTATCATTTTAGTCGCCCTTCGCTGCACCTTTTCCAATTCTACTATATTTTTCTAGATGCGGCGATCAGAATTGAACACAATACTCAAGGTGCGGTCGCACCATGGAGCGATACAACGGCATTATAACATCCTCACACCTGTTTTCCATACCTTTCCTAATAATACCCAACATTCTATTCGCTTTCCTAGCCGCAGCAGCACACTGAGCAGAAGGTTTCAGTGTATTATCGATGACGACACCCAGATGCCTTTCTTGGTCCGAAACTCCTATCGTGGAACCTTTCATGACGTAGCTATTAGTTGGATATCCTGTTAACTTAAACCTAGCAGTTAAGACACTCATTTTCAAAGGAGAAAAATGTCTGAAAAGCAGCAGAAAATGCCAGATGGAGTTTTTTTTTTTATAGAAAAACATCCATGTTGCAATTTTAAAAACTCAAATTTAAGATGGTTTTCTCCTCAGTTCATCTAAATAGCAAGGGGGCATATTTAGGGTGGGATTTGGGTGACCCAGAATGGAACAAGATAAAAACATCTAGCACAGAATTTGGGATGTTTTTATCTGACAAGCTGACCACTGGAGGGTTTAAGGCATTAACCCTCTTTCTTAATCCTCCAGTGGTCACTGATCCCCTCCCTCCCCCCATCTCTTAATCCTCCAGTGGTCACTGATCCCCTCCCTCCCTCCCTCCCAAAGATGTGACAGTGGCAGTACAAACCAGGCTCTGTAAGAGCTTCAGATATTATGGCCATTCGTATCATAGCTGCAAACTGGTCCCAGGAGTAGGCTCATGGTCAGTGCAGTAGATGTTGAGAAAGGAGCCCAGGTCTATATCCCACTCTAACTAGTACACTTATGGTGGAAATTGTGAGCCTTCCAAAATCACAAAATACCAACTGTACCTATAGAGAGGAGACACCTGAAAATCTGAGGTTTTTTTTCAGTGGCGTACAGTTAGGTACAGTAGCTTTTTAGGTGTTCCTGTATGGCATACAGTACAAAATAAGGGTTTGTACCTGGGTTAAAGGTCCATTATTATGGAATATCTGGAGGGGCATTTTCGAAAGAAACATCCAAGTTGCAATTTGGACGTCCTTGCAAAACGGCAAAATCCAGGGATGGGGAAACCCGTATTTTCGAAACAAGATGGACGTCCATCTTTCGTTTCGAAAATACTATCAGAGATGTCCAAATCCTTAAATTTGGATGTCCCTAGATTTGGACATCCCTAGACGTGGACGTTTCTGACTTTCTGCGATTTTCAAAACCAAAGACGTCCACGTCACAAACGTCCAAATGCAAGCCATTTGGGCGTGGGAGGAGCCAGCATTTGTAGTGCACTGGTCCCCCTGACATGCCAGGACACCAACCGGGCACCCTAGGGGCACTGCAGTGGACTTAAAAAATTGCTTCCAGGTGCATACCTCCCTTACCTTCTGTGCTGAGCCCCCCAAAACCCACTACCCACAACTGTGCACCACTAACATAGCCCTTACGGGTGAAGGGGAGGCACCTATATGTGGGCACAGTGGGTTTGTGGTGGGTTTTGGAGAGCTCGCTGTTTCCTCCACAAATGTAACAGGTAGGGGGGTATGGGCCTGGGTCCACCTGTCTGAAGTGTACTGCAGTACCAACTAAAACTGCTCCTGGGAATCTGCATGCACTGTCATGGACCTGAGTATGACATCTGAGACTGGCATAGAGGCTGGCACGACATATTTTTAAAGATATTTTTTGAGGGTGGGAGGGGGTTATTGACCACTAGGGGAGTAAGGGGAGGTCATCCCTGATTCTCTCCGGTGATCATCTGGTCATTTCTGGCACCTTTTTGTGCCTTATTGGTTAAAAAGACACGTCCGGGTGAAAACGTCCAAGTGTTCATCAGGGACATCCTTGTTTTTTTCGATTATGGGTCAAAGACTTCCAAGTGTTAGGCACGCCCAAGTCCCGCCTGTGCTACGCCTCCGACATGCCCCCTTGAACCTTGGACGTCCTTGCGACGGACTGCAGTTGGAGACGTCCAAAATCGGGTTTTGTTTATACCGATTTGGACGTCTCTGGGAGAAGGAAGTCCATCTTCCATTTTATGTCGAAAGATGGACGTCCTTCTCTTTTGAAAATCAGCCCAATTACCACCAGATTTACAGTTAAAGTGAATCAATGCTTACCTTCCGAAATCAGCTAAAAGCCTGGCTACTTCAATAAGCTCTTCCTTAATCTTATTGTTCTGTAATTTTACTTATTTTAATTTGTATTGTTTGTCTATTGTTCTATGTTATGTTATTTTATTTTATTATGTATGTGATTCTGTATTCTACAAAGAAAAATAGACGCCTACATTTCTTAGAAGTATAGGCTCAAAAGAGGCACCTCTTTATGGAATTACCCTTTTGATGCACATTGAAAAGTTGCAATGTATGTTAATAAAGTTTTATTAGAATGTAGAATGAACCAAAAAATGTACAAATATAGGGGCAAAAAAGTCCATGAATTGAAAACAAACCGAACATTTTAACCCCGTGTAAGTTGTAAGTTTTTCTGCTACAGAAATGTGTAGAAATGAGGAGAGAAGGTGAAACACCAGTGTATTTGCAGAAAATGTCATAGTAAAATATAATTCCTAGTCAGGAACCCAGAAAGAAAGGCAGGAACGTGTAATTAAACTCTGGAATTCATTGCCAGAGAATGTGGTAAAGGCAGTTAGCTTAGCAGAGTTTTAAAGAGGTTTGGACGGCTTCCTAAAGGAAAAGTCCATAGACCATTATTAAACTGGACTAGGGGAAAATTCACAGCTTATTTCTGGGATAAGCAGCATAAAATGTTTTGTACATTTTTTGGGATCTTGCCAGGTATTCGTGACCTGGATTGGCCACTGTTGGAAACAGGATGCTGGGTTTGATGGACCTTTGGTCTGTCCCAGTATGGCAATACTTATGTAAGAACCATTTTCCACGTATGGAGGTAATAACAGTATTCAAACGTAATAAATAGCAGAAAAAGCTCCAGACTCTATCGAATGCCCCATGGAATTCTTTGAAAAATATTTTTAAAACATAGTGAAGAGGTGGAAACACTGTTCCTGGATTCGTTACACCAGTCATTCGTCAGGGGATATTTCATCTAACCACATGAGAACTGAGAAATTTGACATGATCCATTAACCAAATCAAGACAAATTAGACCTGAGGTAAGAGAGACTAATCATAGTGATGAATAATGACATCAAAGTTTTAGCCCACATACCTTTACTTAAGGCAAGAGGGGGTATTAGGAGACTGGCCTAGATTTACACTAAGCAAACATACTTCCCCAGATTCTCACAGACATACATATTAGCATAACCACAAAATTATAGCAGAGAGAAAAGTGTTGAAACCTGAGGATGAGGATTTTTGGCTCACGGGTATGGAAATCTGTCTTACAAATATAAGAATAGACAAACTTCCAAATTGCAAAAAAAAAAAAAAGAACGAAAGATCTACAATACTGTCCACTCTGCAGACTTCACTTACCTAGAAACCAAATGGTGGAACTCCTTGCCACCCAAAATAAGAAAAATCTAGGAATATACTAGATTCAGCAAAATTCTCAAATCGTTCCTATTCAAACAAACCCTCACAAAGAACATCCATATCTCAAACAACTAATTATTACTTGAATTGGTTATTACTCTATTTACCATTAACTTTCTCTTTGCCTCATGTACAATTTCTCATTCATAATAGATTTTCTAAATGTTAAACATCCATAGCTATTCCAGTACGTTTATGATACTGTATTGTAAAATTGGATTCTTACAACAAATTACTTTCTTATGCATTATTCTTTGTTATGTATCCTATACTGTTTATTGTAAGCCACACTGAACTCAAACTTGTTTGGGATAATGTGGGATTCAAATGTCACAAATAAAATAAATGTATGAAAAAAATGCATTGCCAATTTATAAATATATATGGAGAGAGAGAGAGAGAGAGAGCAGGGGTTCTCGTCCCAATCCTTGAACACATCCAGCCAGTCCAAGGGGTGTGTCCAAGGTCTGGCTAGATGTGTCTGAGAACTGGGATGAGAACCCAGTGCTTCTGGGTTCTCATCCCAGTCCTGCATAAAAGAATCCTGTGCAGTAGGAATGGATCCTCAGGAGCTTAGCCGAAATTGGGTGGCGGAGCAGGTGGGGGAAGAGAGGTTGGTGGTTGGGAGGCGAGGATAGTGGAGGGCAGACTTATACGGTCTGTGCCAGAGCCAGTGGTGGGAGGCAGGACTGGTGGTTGGGAGGCGGGGAATAGTGCTGGGCAGACTTATACGGTCTGTGCCAGAGCCAGTGGTGGGAGGCAGGACTGGTGGTTGGGAGGCGGGGAATAGTGCTGGGCAGACTTATACGGTCTGTGCCAGAGCCGGTGATGGGAGGCGGGACTGGTGGTTGGGAGGCGGGAAATACTGCTGGGCAGACTTGTACGGTCTGTGCCCTGAAAAGGACAGGTACAAATTCAAGGTAAGGTATACACATATGAGTTTATGTTGTTGGGCAGACTGGATGGACCATGTAGTTCTTTTTCTGCTGTCATCTACTATGTTACTATGTTTTTTTTGATACCCATAATTTACCACCTAGAAACAGAACCAGTTCATCGCGATCTTATCTGAACTTACATTATCCAGACTGCAATGGCTTAAAGTATAAATCAATTTACGCCTCAAACTTCACCTACATTGGCACTCAACTGTGGAACGCCTTACCCAAATTAACAAAAACTACCCAGAACTACCTAAACTTTAGGAAATCATTGAAAACAGTATTGTTCAAGAAGGCTTATTCCCCAGGTTCAACATAATCAGAATTATCCCTTACTATTGTAAGATCCAATAGACTCTAATTACATCTTATCTTTCATATTTACTACCGATTAATTGTTATTTATATCCTACTTCAATACCCATCGTTGTTTAACTGTTATTTTTCTTATTCTGCTAAATTTGAAAAATTATACTTCTTGCATTGTAACTTACTACAATATTTTTGTAAACCACTTTGAGCCTGCTATCAGTGGGAAAAGGTGGGATACAAATGTGGTAAATAATCAAACCTATAAATGGCAAGTGACCGACTCACCTGCAAATGCGCAGTAGAGACTTCCCTCTCTGTCCTGCCCCCGCGTCAAGACGTGATGACGGGGGGAGGGGGCGGGACAGAGAGGGAAACTGCGCGGAAGGGGAGGGAGGGAACCGCTGACGTCGCTACCGCTCCCCCCCCAAGGTAGCCACTACCGCCCCCCCCCCCCGGAGTCGCCACCACCCCCCCTTCACCCGGCCCGGGCCCTCTCTTCGTTATTCAACTTACAGCAGCGCCGAAACAGCAGCAAGCAGCTCAGCTTCAGCTCCCGTCGGCCTTCCTTCCCTTCCTGTGCCCCGCCCTCGCCGACGTGACGTCACACGAGGGCGAAGCACAGGCAGTGAAGGAAGGCCAACGGGAGCTGCTGCTTGCTGCTGTTTTGGCGCTGCTGTAAGTTGAATAACGAAGAGAGGGCCCGGGCCGCGTGAAGGGGGGGCGGGGGCGGCTACCTTGGAGCTGGGAGGGAGGGACAGAGGGGGCCTTGGAGCTGGCAGGGAAGGAGGATGGCAGGGGGCCTTGCAGCTGCAACGGGAGGGGGGCCTTGGGAAAAAAAAACATTCCAATACGCGCCCGTTTTAACGGGCTTAACGGCTAGTAAATAATAATAAGGAAAATGCATGAAATAAGATTACATGCCCTGTCTCCTTGGATGCAAATCTATCTCAAACATACTTATTATGGGTGTGTACCCATAATCAATATGCATGAGGATAGATTTGCATACATTGGAGATAGGGCATGCAATTTTATTTTACGCATATTCATTATGGATATCCTGAAAATTTGGCTGGCTGGGCATGTCCTGAGAACTGGGTCGACAGAAATGGCTAGATTTTATGACAAACCCCTAGGTGAGATTTTTTTAAAAAGCACCCATTCTAAGATTATTTCTTTTAAAAGGCAATATAGACACTTATGTGCCCTAGGCTCCCAGAACCTGTCCTAATCGCACACCAATGCCAACCCACAAATTTAAATTTGCTCCAAAGAAGGTGCAAATATGGGCATATACTCCATCCAAAAATAATCACAAAAGTAGAGAAACTGGATCCACTACGAGGTGAAATGCAGAAACAGAGGAGCAGCGTGATCAACAGGACACTTCCTCGCATTGCTCTTTTTTAGACGCTTTTAAGTATTTGGATATGTGTTTTCAATATACTTTTACATGTATAACTAGATGGCTATCCTGCTTATAATCGAACGAGAAAAACGCCCAAGTTCCAACCTAAATCGGGAGATGGACGTTTATCTCACAAAAACGAATAAAGCGGTATAATCGAAAGCCGATTTTGGACGTTTTCAACTGCACTCCGTCACTGATGCGGACAAAGTTGATGGGGGCGTGTCAGAGGTGTGGCGAAGGCGGAACTGGGGCGTGGTTATCTGCCGAACAGAGATGGGCGCATTTCACCGATAATGGGAAAAAAAGTATGCGTTTTTAGCTAGAATTTAGGACACTTTTCCTGGACCCTGTTTTTTTCACGAATAAGGCCCCAAAAAGTGCCCTAAATGACCAGATGACCACTGGAGGGAATCGGGGATGACCTCCCCTGACTCCCCCAGTGGTCACTAACCCCCTCCCACCACAAAAAATGAAGTTTCACAACTTTTTATTTTCACCCTCAAATGTCATACCCACCTCCCTGGCAGCAGTATGCAGGTCACTGGAGCAGTTATTAGGTGGTGCAGTGGACTTCAGGCAGGTGGACCCAGGCCCATCCCCCCCCCACCTGTTACACTTGTGCTGGTAAATGGGAGCCCTCCAAACCGCCCCCCAAACCCACTGTACCCACATGTAGGTGCCCCCCTTCACCCCTTAGGGCTATAGTAATGGTGTAGACTTGTGGGCAGTGGGTTTTGAGGGGGATTTGGGGGGCTCAACACACAAGGGAAGGGTGCTATGCACCTGGGAGCTCTTTTACCTTTTTTTTTGTTTTTGTAAAAGTGCCCCCTAGGGTGCCCGGTTGGTGTCCTGGCATGTGAGGGGGACCAGTGCACTACGAATCCTGGCCCCTCCCACGAACAAATGTCTTGGATTTATTCGTTTTTGAGCTGGGCGCTTTCATTTTCCATTATCGCTGAAAAACAAAAACGCCCAGTTTACAAACTGTCGAATAAAACATGGACGTCTATTTTTTTCGAAAATACGGTTCGGTCCGCCCCTTCACGGACCCCTTCTCAGAGATAAACGCCCATGGAGATAGACATTTTCGTTCGATTATGCCCCTCCATATATGATATTATTGTTTAAATCTATATGTACATAATAATATCTCCATAGACACCATTTTGCTGTATGCATTTTAATGTACTTATATTTTGTACTGTTTATTTTAATTTGTAGACTCCTGAGGCAGGCGTTTATCAACACTAGTTGACCTGATTCGGTCAATGGACACTCAGTTCTACATCTGTGCGGATGATGTGCAGCTACTCGTACCCATTGAACCTGACTTACCCACAGCCTTGAATAAACTGATCACTTGTCTAACATCAAACCGAGCTTCTTTAGGTCCCTAACACAAGCAGTGCCGTAGCGAGGGTTAATGGCTCCCGGGGCGGGTCGCCGCTGCGCACCCCCCCCCCCCCGGGTGCAGCATGGCACGACCCCCCCCTCTGCGGTGCACCCCCTCCCCCCGGACTGCATTCTTACCTGCGGGAGGGCCGATCCGCCCCGAGTGCACGTCACTCGGAGCTGCGTCGGCCCCGCTGGTTCCCTGCTCTCTCTGCCCCGGAACAGGAAGTAACCTGTTCCGGGGCAGAGAGAGCAGGGAACCAGTGGGGCCGGCACCCCCCGAGCGCGTCCACCCGGGGCGGACCGCCCCTCCCCCCCCTTCCTACGCCACTGAACACAAGTGGATACATACCTGACATCAGTGCATTTTTACTAGCAAAAAAGGTGCCGGTACTCAAATGCTAGGCCACCCTTCAGGGGTGAGGTGATCACTGAGGAACCCACCCCACTATAGCCAGGCCCCCTGCAACCAGTCACAGAATCTATGACTAGGCAGAATTGGGGTGTAGAACCTGAGCTCTTTCATTAAAACTTGGGCTCCATGGGTCAATTTTAGCAGACAACGGAAAAGGTGCCGGTACTCAGTACCCCCAAGTACCCCCTCAAAAAAGCCCTGCCTGATATCAAAATCCCTTTTGGGAAGTATGAACTCCCCCTCAAATCACAAGTCAGGAACCTTGGAATACAGTTAGATTCAACCTCTGATTCCCCAAATCCAAGCAACCTTCAAGAGCTGCTTCTACTATTTGCGACAGCTACGCTGCTTCTCTCCTTACATCGAGAAGGTAAATCTTATCCCAGTTGTGCATGCCACGGTAACATCAAGACTGGATTACTGCAATGCACTATACAATGGTCTGACTACAAAGGGCCTGCACCAGCTCCAGTTGATTCAGAATGCAGCAGCAAGACTCATAGAAGGTTGCAAGCGACGTGACCACATCACACCATTTTTGCAAAAACTTCATTGGCTACTAGTACAATACAAAGCTAAATTTAAAACTCTATGTCTGATCGTCAAGGCCCTGACAGGAAATGGCCCCGAGTATCTGAAGAATAGGCTGATCCTCCACACACCGCCAAGGACACTAAGGTCCTCCCAAGGACTTTCACTAACTACACCCTCTCCAAAAGACATTACACGATGTGATACCCGCAAGCGAGCCTTCTCTGGAGTAGCCCCCACACTCTGGAATGCATTGCCTGAAAGGCTCCGCTTAACACAAGACTATCTCTACTTCAGGAAGCAGGTGAAAGCTTGACTCTTCAACCAAGCCTTTAATGGAAGAAGTAACTAACTTGTTAGTCTCACTCACACACACAAGGATTGACTCGGGCTGCACATACTGCAGCGGGACATGTTTATCCACTCCTACCCTAGCTGAGATAATATTTAACCATCTCTCTGACCTCACAAGCAACTTTCTTCAAATCAGTCACCTTACTTTCTAATTCTTCCTACTTTCTTACTCATCTATATGTTACAACTTTGCCTTATCCTTCACTACCAATTATAATGTTCTAGTACATATTCAATTGTGTTGTCACTGCAAGTAGTATATCATGCCATACTTTGTATTGTTGTCCGAATATTTTTACTGCTCTAATTGCCTCCTGCTGATGTTTGATCTATTCTTATTGTACACCGCCTTGAGTGAATTCCTTCAAAAAGGCGATAAATAAATCCTAATAATAAATAAAATAAACAAAACACGGTGCCGTGCCGAGTCTTATCTTCCACTATTAAAGAACAGTTTTTATTCCTTATTTTTTCATCTCCTTGGTCTTTATGGATGTGTCCTGTTGATCACGCTACTCCTCTGTTTCCATGTACTCCATCCCCCAGATTCTATGGAGGTCACCCAAAGTTGGGTGCCAAAATTTGCACAGGGATCAGAGAGACACACACAACTTAATGAGGAAATGGGCACCGATTGGCCACTTTAATTAGTGGTTGGTTGAAGCTGCACGCAGATCTCCGGTGTGCGCTATTCTATAACTTGGCACCTAACTTTTCCCATGCACAACCCAAAGGGGGACCTGGCCATGGGAAGGGCATAGGCAGGTCATGGGTGTTCCCAACGTGTTCAGAAGAAGTGGAGGAATGGCCAAGTGGTTAGAACACCAGTCTTGCAATCCAGAAGTGGCCGGTTCAAATCCCACTGCTGCTCCTTGTGATCTTGGGCAAGTCACTTACCCCTCCATTGCCTCAGGTACAAACTTAGATTGTCAGCCCTCCTGGGACAGAGAAATATCCAGTGTATCGGAATGTAACTCACCTTGAGCTACTAAGTACATAAGTAATGCCACACTGGGAAAAGACCAAGGGTCCAAAGTGTTGGATTATTTGTAGTAAATAATTAGCAGATTTTAGTACACACAGCTTCAGCTTTAGAAATGTTAATTTCTTTCTTCATCTCTCTCTCATTCACCCCAGAATAATTCACTGCTGAGTCACTTTAAAGTTGAAGTAACAAAACATCTGTTTACTCACAGTTTGCAGTTAGATTATAATCAGACAGGCTTATATATACATATTACTATACATTTGTCTTATCAGCTCCTTCCATGTGCTTAGATGGTAATGGATGCTCACACCACCATAGATCCTCTCAGGTTAGGAGAGATCATGAGCTCCATGTGCTCCATGTGCTGCATCTGCTGCATCTGCTGTGTCTAACCCCCACAGGAAGTTGCATAGCTGTGTGACCTCTCTAAGTAATTCACATCAGAGGTCACAGAGTAATCACAGAGAAATAATAGGTGACAGGCAATGCATGTAAAATACAATTACATTCCAACACAAAGAGCCCAGCATCCTGTCCATGACAGCAGCCAATCCAGGCCAAGGGCACCTGGTGAGCTTCCCAAACGTACAAACATTCTATACATGTTATTCCTGGAATTGTGGATTTTTCCCATTTAGTAGTGGTTTATGGACTTGGTGTGAGCAAAATCTAAATAAATAAACAAAATAAATAAATAGAATAATGTCAATCTGTGTCTAACTTTGAGCTCTGGACTTACACCTGTTTCTATCAGTCAAAAGTCCAATACCCAAAATTAAGTACAACCTGGGGCCCTTTTACTAAGGTCATGTAGGCACCTATGTGCACCCAATGCATTCCAATCTGGAGTTCTCGCCCAGCTACCATGTGGCCCGGGCGGTAATTTCATTTTTACACTTGTCCAAAAAAAAATAATTTTTATTTTCTGATGCATGGCAAAAATGGGCTGTAATCGGCATTTGGCATGCGTAGACCATTACCGCTCGGCTACTGCGTGAGACCTTACCTCTAAGTCATGCCGCATGTCCATTTTCAGCAAAATATATAAAAGGTATTTTTTACAGGCGTGCTGAAAAATGGATCTGCACACGGCCAAAACACGCACCTACACTAGCACAGGCCCTTTTTCAGCACACCTTAGTAAAAGGACCCCCCCCCCCCCCGTGTGTTATGCCTGTATTCTATAAAGGTTGGGTGCCTTTTATAGAATAGGGGATCTTTTCAGTATCTAACGTTTAGTGCTTTATATAGAATTCCCCCCCCCCCACGTATGCATATCCTATATAATAATTTGCACCTCCAACGTTCTATGTCTGGATGCCTGGGTTCGTAACATCCATAACCACTCATTGCCCCGCCCTTGTGTCAAAATGTAATGACATCAGAGGGCGGAACAGTAAGAGGGAAGGGATGCCAGCACCAGCCAGCCAGAGAACATTCAGGTACAAATTTAGGGGAGGAGAGAATCGCGTGAGAATCGCCCCCTCCCTCCCCCCTCTCCTCCGAGTTCCAGGCCTCCCTCCCTCCCTCTCCTCCAAGTGCTAGCCTGACCTGCGTTGCTGCCCACCCTCTTCTCCCAGTCCTTTGCCTGCTCCTCGCCTTCCTGTGTGCCGCCCAGAATTTAAAATTTCTTACCTCAGGGTCCGGCGACTACAGTGAAAGGTGAGCAGGCACGGCGTTTCAGCCTACCTTCTCTTCTCTCTCTGCTCTGCCTCTGGTCCCGCCCTCATTTCCTGTTTCCGCAAGGGCGGGACCAGAGGCAGAGCTGAGAGAGAAGGGAAGGCAGGCTGAAGCACCGAGCCTGCTCGCCTTTCACTGCTGCCGCCGGACCCCGAGTTAAGAACTTTTAAATTCTGGGCGGCACGCAGGAAGGCGACGGGCAGGCGGAGGACTAGGAGAAGAGGGCGGCCAGCGCATGTCGGGCTAGCACTCGGATGGGTCAGTATACTTGATATTGTATATTGTAGTTGTAACCAATGGAAGGGCACTTTCAGAAATGCTCAATGACATCACAGTATGACATTTCAACTAGCATGGCCTGTTGGTCTTTTTTCCTATAGGATTGTACACATCATAAAAAGTATAAGCTGCAGTCAGTAGGAGGCCCTTTTACAAAGCTTCAGTAAGCCCAATGCAAGCTTACCACACTCTATCCCGGAACTATCGATGGCCCAACGCGGCCACCAGTGGTAGTTCTGTTTCATGCGTGCGACATTTCCAGCACACAGGAAATTTTTAAAACATTTGTTATTATTATTTGTTACATTTGTATCCCACATTTTCCCACCTTTTTGCAGGTTCAATGTGGCTTACATAGTTCCGTAGAGGCGTTCGCCAACTCTGGCAGAGAAAACAAATACATAGAGTTATTGTGGTCGGATAAGGTTATAAAGGTTCATGTGTTGTAGACACATTGGGGAATCATAGAGAGGTAGAGTTTGGTTAAAAGGTTCATAGTGCGGCATTAACATAACAGTAATGGGTTACCACGGGAGTCCTTACTGCCACCTCAATGGGTGATGGTAAGTGCTCATTTTTACCCGCTGCGGTAAAATGGGCCCTGGCATGAAGCAGGGGTTTAGCTATTTGTGAGCCTGGGTGGCACAGGTCCACCCATTCTTGGCTCAGGCTTACCCAGCCTGGTGGCCAACGAGTCCCCCAGAGCACCTCAGTGACAGACGCCTTACTCCACTGTCTCCTTCTCTGCCTCCGGATCCTGCACCTGCCCTTGCCCTTCCCCAGCCCCCCCTCCTCTTCCTGCTCTACCCGAGAAGCACTGGCAGCATCTGCTGCCTGCACTGCCCCAGAGTTCCCTCTGCCATGTGCTGTGTATATTATTATTATAGCTAACAGTTTTGGTTCATGGCGATGTTCTACTGTATGTGCTCAGGAGCTTAGTCAAGATCGGGAGGCGGGGCTGGTGGTTGGGAGGTGAGGATAGTGCTGGGCAAACTTATACGGTCTGTGCCAGAGCCGGTGGTTGGGAGGCGGGGCTGGTGGTTGGGAGGCGGGGATAGTGCTGGGCAGACTTATACGGTCTGTGCCAGAGCCGGTGGTTGGGAGGAGGGGCTGGTGGTTGGGAGGTGGGGATAGTGCTGGACAGACTTATACGGTCTGTGCCCTGAAAAGCAGAGGTACAAATCAAAGTAGGGTATACACAAAAAGCAGCAAATATGAGTTATCTTGTTGGGCAGACTGGAAAACTCTTTTTATTGGAAAAAACTAAAAACAAATAACATACAAATCAAAAACAAGCCCCTAGCTATACACGGTCCTCCTATCTATGTACACCCCCTCCCCCTCCTCAATAGTACAGTGGAAACTGTTTATTAGAAAGACCAAAGAAAAAAACCGGACATGCAAATCAAACCCCAGGCTCCTAGCTAGACATGGTCTGCCTATCTATGTACACCCCCTCCTCAATAATACAATGGATCAACCCCCCCCCGACCCCCCACAACCCCTTCAGACAACTGGCACACAATCCCCTGGGAAGCATGTCCCCTCATGGCGGCTTAAGCCTCACGTGTCTCCACCACCTCGAAGCCACCCCCACCCCTTTTTCCACCCTTTCCCACTTCGCCGCTTCCTGCACCGCCCTTACCACATCCCAGCTGACTACCTCCGCCGGCCGGACCTCCTGGTACAGGGACACCCTGCAGCGCGCCATCCAGAGGCAGTACCGCAATATCACCGAAATCAGAAAGCGTGTTACCGGATCCCCGCGTCCCTCTCCACCCTCTGGGCCATACACCCAGTCCGCATAGCTGTAGTTGCGGAAACTGGGGATCTGCAGCAACGAGGAAACCCGGTCAGAGACCTGGACTGTAAATGGGCACCTCACCAGGAAATGCTCCATCGTCTCTTCAGTTCCAGCACATTCCTCCCGTGGGCACCCTCTATCCCGCACATTGCGATATTTCAAATTTCCTCGGACGTACAGTCTACCGTGAAAGGACAGCCACGCCAGGTCTTTATACTTCACCGGGATGCGGTTCGAAGCAATCAACCGTAACCCCTGCTGCATCCGTGGGGCCGGCGCGTCCCTTAGCGCCAGAGGAGCTGAGAACACCTGCGCCCGTACTCTGTCCATCCAGACCCCCCGTTGTCCTGCCTTCACCTCCCCCACCGTCAGCCCCCACACCCTCACCAATTTCACTAGGGTCTTGCAATAACTCACCCCCCCCGGAGCCCCCCTTCGCAGTGCCACTACCCTCCCCCCCTCCCGCCATAGGTCCCAATATCTCGGCCACCACTGCAGGACACTCCTAGCCCACCCCGGTGGCTCCCGCCCTACCGCCCTCCCCAGATTGAACTGCAGGAACAAAGCGCTGAAAAACAGGACTGGGTTTATCATGCCCACCCCCCCCTCCCTCCTAGGCAGATAGGTAACATTCCGTTTTACCGGATTCGTCCTGTTGCCCCAGAGCAGCCGGAAGAACACCCCATACAAGGCCGTGTACCGGCTCTCCGGCAGCAGGCAGATGTAACTGACGAACAGAAACAAAGGAACTAAGTGTGCCTTGATGAGCTGTACCCGCTCCCCCATGGTCATTTTCCACCCCTTCCATCTATCCACCCTCCCCTTCACTTCTTGGAGACACCTATCCCAGTTGTAGAGCCTATAATCCCCCTTCTCGAAGTATATTCCCAAGACCCGTATACGTTCCACAGCTGTAGGAAACCTACCTCCCAACTCAAATTGCAGCCCCTGATCCCCAACCCACAGGCTATTGGACTTTTGAAAATTGACCTGCGACGCTGTTGCCTGCGAGTATTCCTGGATCAGGTTCTGCAATCTACCTCCCTCCCTCTGGTCCGCTACCCACACTGTAACGTCATCTGCATACGCCACGACCCTTAACTGGTTATTGTCCCCCACCTCCACCCCTTCCAGCCCCTCCGCCCCCCCCTTCTCCAGCCGTCTTATAAAAGGGTCGATGGCGTATGCATACAACAGCGGGCTGAGTGGGCACCCCTGTCGGACCCCTGCCCCTACCTCAAACCCCTGCCCTCTCCACCCGTTAACCAGGGGAAAACACCCCGCATGCCGATAGAGTAGCTGTAATTGCTCTATCCAACCCTTCGGAAACCCATAGCGCTCCAGAATGCTCCATAGGACACCCCACTGCACTCTATCAAACGCTTTTTCCTGGTCGAGTGTTACCAACAGCCTACCATGCCCTCCCACTCTACTGCGTTCTACCCCCTCCCGCACCCACGCTGCAGCTTCCAAGACCCCTCTCCCTTTAACCCCACATGCTTGCGAGGCTGCTAGCAAATCCCCAGACACCTGCCTCATTCTCTGGAATAGCATTCGCGCAAAGATTTTTCGATCCGTATTAAGCAGTGCTATAGGCCGCCAGTTGGCCAGCATCGCCGGGTCCTTCCCCTTACTTAGTAGGATAAGAGCCGCCTCTGTCAAGGAACTAGGCAAGGAACCCTCCAACTGGGCTGCCCCCCATACCCTCACCAGGATCGGCACCAGCTGCTCCTTAAAGGCCTGGTAGAACTCAGTTGTTAGCCCATCCGGCCCCGGTGAGGTCTTCCTGTGGAGCGCCCCGATGGCTTCCTCCACCTCCTGTTCTGTCCACGGGTTCAAGAGGGCCTGAAGCTGGGGTCCCCCGTGACCTATCCCCGGGGTTCCTTCCACATAACACTCCATCTGCTCCATATCAATCTGCTGGGCTGAAAGGAACGCCGCAAAGTGGTCCCTCACTGCCCCCAGAATCCCCTCCTTGGTGTCCTGCAGGACCCCCTGTGCATCCCGCACCCCCTCCATCACCCTGCGCGCCCTCCGCTCCCGGCAGCATGCGAAGGGGTCCGGGCTACACATTTTTCCGAAGTCCCGCTCATACACCAAGGAGGTGTAGCGGTTGTACTGTACCTGCTCCAGGAGTGCTTGGAGATCATGTATTTCTTCCTCCCTCCCCCCTTGTGAAATCAATGTGTCCCTCTTTTTCTTTATTGCCATGCCCAACTTTGTCCTTTCCCTCCCCTCCCTTCTCGCCTGTCTGAGAAAGAATCCCCGCGTTCGTCTTTTCACTGTATCCCACCACTCCCCCAATGACTGAAATGCCCCCTGCACTGACACCTGATCTTCCAAAAACCGGCGGTACTCCTCCCGCACCTGCTCGCTACCTAACCACTTTAAATTTAGTCGCCATAACCCCCTCCCTGGCCTCTGCGCTGCCGCCCCCCCCCACCTGAAGGAGGACCATGTGGTGGTCTGAAAAGTCCACGTCCACGGTTCGTGGACCCCCCAGACAAACCCCCTTCTTTACCAGGAATCTATCGATTCTACTTTTACACTGCCCTCGAAAGAACGTGAACCCCTCCTGTTCCTCACAGAAGGCCACATGCGCGTCTACCAGCTCCGCCTCCCGCATGATCCCTGCCAGCCTCACCCCGTCATAGCCCACCTGTACCGATCGTCCCCCACTATCCTTTTTCCGCAATATGGTGTTAAAATCTCCCCCCCAGACTACTTGGCGCGAAGTGTATAGGTAGGGCTTGATCTTCCCAAAGAGGAGCACCCTTTCCTTCTTGCTTTGGGGCCCGTACACATTCACCACCCTCAGTGCTCTATCCTCCCAAATCGCATCCACAACAAGACATCTCCCCACCCCCAGCTCCACCACTCGCTGAATATTCACCCGGTGGGACTTAAATAAGATCCCCACCCCACCATACCTCTCCCCCGCCAACCCCCACACCGAGGGACCCCACCTCCAGGCCCGCCTTGCCCGCCTGATCACCTCAATGGACCGCAGCCGAGTCTCCTGGAGCAGGAAGCAATCTGCTTGGACCCTCGCGAACCAGTCATACGCTAAACCCTGCTTCTTCGGAGAGGCGATGCTGGCCACATTCAGCGTGGCAAATGTCAACACTAAGCCTGCCATCCTCATTGCGAGTCACGGGTCTGCTCACTCCCAACTTCTTTCCTTATCTCCTGGGATACCCCCTTCTTACCCTGAAGCAGGTCCTCTGCTATGCGGTCTACATCATCCCCTGCCAAATCCCCCTCCCCCCCCCCGCAGCCGTCCTGTCTGCACCTTACCCCCCCTCCCCCTTTCTTCCTTCCTTTCTTCTTTGCTCTATCCGGACCCACCCCCTGATCCCTCCCTCTCCCCTCTTCACCCCCGCCCCTACCTCCTCCTCCGAGTCCTCCACCTCCCCCAAGTCCTCCAAGTCCTCCAGATCCTCCTCTAGCTCCACTCTGTCCCCCCAAGCCTGCACTTGGGCCTTCACCACCTGCCCGGCCCCCTCAGCTTTCCTCTTACTCCCCTTTCCCCTCCCTCCCTCCCTTCCCTCTTCCTCCTCCCTCACCCCTCCCCCTCCCCCCAGAGCCTTCCCGCCCTTCTTCCTACCACCAGTACCCTCCTCCAGTGCTTCCTCATATTTCCGTTTGCCCTCTCCAATCCCCCCTGCCGCCCCCTCTTCCTCCATTAACTCCACCTCTTCTCCTTCCCCCTGTTCTTCCTCCTCCCTCCCAACCTCCCTATCCTCCTCCTCCTCCTCCAACACCTGAAATCTGTTCCCCCCCCTCTTCCCCTGCAGCGACCCCTCCCTGCCCACCCCTACTTTCCCCCCCCTCCGAAACTTCCCTTTCCTCTGTGGCACTTGTACCCACTCCCCCTCTCCCCCCTGCTCCACTCCTGACCCAGCCCCCTGCCGCCCCCCCTCCTGCATCCCCTCCTTCTCCCCCCCTTGCCCCTCCCTGCCTATCACCCCCTGCCCTATCCCCTCCTCCATTACTCCCCCTCCCCGTCCCTTCCCCCACATATCCCACTCGTTATGGGCCGCCCTAGGGCAGTTCCGATATGCATGGCCTAACCCGCCGCAGAGGTTGCACCTGATCGCGGTGCAGTCCTCTGTGGCATGCTGATCCCCGCATCTTCCACACTTTACCACTGGGCATGACATGCTGAAGTGCCTAAACGAACCACATCTGAAGCACTGCCGCGGCTGCCCCTTGTAAAAGCACAGTATCCTGTCACGACCGATAAAGACAGCCGAAGGAATGTGCTGGACCACATGGCTCTCCTGTCTCAATTTGACCAGGGCTCCCCAACCTCCTGCCCAAACCCTGCTTGGATCCGGTAACTTTGTAAGTGGGGATCTCAGCTCCGCATACCTCTGTAGCCAGTAGGCTAAATCTGCCCCAGAGATAGACTCATTTCTCACGAGCAGGGTGATCTGCACCAGGTCCGGCTTGCTGACTGGAATGGCCCTGAGGTCCCGCCACTCCCCCTTTCCCCTCACCCCCTCGTACCTTTCCCAGAATATTTCCATCCCCCTCTGGGTCATGAAGCTCAAGTCATATTCTGGGATGTTGATGGGGTGTATACACGCGTAAAAGTCCTCGGGTACAAACCCCATCCCCATCACCAGCCTCAAGACCCGATCCCTGGAGGGCATTGCCCCCTCCCCTATCCATTTGAGCTGTACCACATTTCGCCGCTTAGGCAGCTGTCCACCCCCTGTCCCCGCTCCCCCCCAACCCCTCCCTGGGCCCTCAAAACCACCCGATCTCCCCCCCTCCCTCCTTCCCCCTCCCTGGACTACTGCCGCAAAGGACTTGGACCCCAGCCCCCACCGCCCCCCCTCCACACTTGTTCCAGCCCTTCCCTCTGCCTCCCCCCCCTTCTGTCCCTCTGCCCCTCCCCTCATCCCTCTCCCTTCCTCAATATCCACCGCCCCCTCCCCCTCCCGTTGTCCCCCGTCCCCTTCCCTCTCAGACAAACATCCAGCATCGTCCATAGTCAGTTCTGCGGCTTGGGCTGCCTCCAACTGATTGTCCTGCCCATCACCACTTCCTGGAACGTCCCTGCTCGTCCCTGCCACTGCAGGCTCCAGCCTCTGGGCTAATCGCCTCCTCTCCTCTGTCTCCTGGCGATACTCTGGCACCTGCCCAGTCAGGTCTGCAGCTGGCGATACCAGACTCCCTGCTCGCTCTGCCCCCGAACTCCCTCCAACCTCCGGCACCAGGGGCGAAGCCTCCGGAACTCCGCCGCTCCCCTTGGCTCCTCGCTCCCAGCCGTCCTGCTGGCAGGTCTGCTCCACCACCCGCTGCACATCTGTTAGACTTGCCATGTCCACTTCTGTAGTCAACGAAAGTCTCTCAACAATCGGGTTACTTCCCCCTTGCTTCTGGTGCAGTCCCTCCTGCGTTCTCCCAATGGCTGGCGCTTCCCGGGGGCATGGCTTGTCTGTTCCTGATTCCGCCACAGGCTGGCTGTTAGCACCCCCCGATTTCACCTCTTGTAATGGACAGCTGGTCAAATGAGCTCCCAGCTGCTGCCCGCTCCTATTCCTCTCTCTCCGACCCCTCTCCTGTAAACCGCCAGCTACTCCATGCTCAGGGAAGACCTCCCCTGCTCCCGGGCTTCGTGGGCGGGGCTTCTCCAGATGCCATGCTGCTTCGGTTTCCACTTCAGTCATTGCAGACCCGGCCAAAAATACCGGAGTCTGCCTCTGCTGACCCTTTTCCAACAGGGCCTCCTTCACGGCAACTGTCTCTGCTGTTTGCACAACTGCAGGTAAGCCCTCTGAGACTTCGACCACCACCTCTGTAGAAAACAGGCTGCTACCTGCGTCTCCCTCTGCTGCCTCCATTATCTGGAGTTTTGAAAAGTTACTGAGTTCTGTCCTCCCCTCCACAGGTAGGATCTCTACTCCAGCCCCCACCTCAGAGCCATGTCCTGCCGCTGCCTCCTTATCCTCTGGCTGCTGGGTAAGTGCTCTGGACTGTGTTGCCAACTGTCTCATGTATTTTAAAGTGGGGTCACCTCTGAACCCAGACAACTCTTTTGAGTCTAATGCTGCTGAAGACACTGAAGCTTGCTGCAACTGTAGTGTTCCTGAACCCCCAGACTGTGGTATTGAAGCCATCCTTTCTCGGTTAACATAGAGCTCCCTCAAAGGATTCACAGAGCCCTTTTTTAAACAGTTCAACAAGTGTTCTTTTTTCCCCAACAACTTTGATATCCGGGCTTCCTCTTTAACATACATTTGTCTGTGCTCCGCTGGGGCAAATTTACACATAGTTCTTGCCATTTTCAGACGTTTTCCTAGCTCCACTACTTCTTTTTCCACCAGCTTAATTCGTCTTACAATATTTACCACACTACTTGCTGGATCATCAGGGTCATAGCTCACTTCAAGGAACTCCTCATCTGACGATCCACTCTCACTTTCAGCTGCCTCCAGCAAAGGCTTCTGGCAAACTTCCATCGCCTCTTCCTTCTCCCTTCCTTGGAAGCGCCCTTCTGGGGCCTGTACTATCTTCCTCCCCCCTCCACTGTCTTCTCGCTTACCTTCCGCAAGCTGGGCCATGGAGGGGGAAATGCTCTGGTGGCCTCCACTGGGCTGCTTCTCCCTTCGGTCCACTGGACTCCTTTCCCTTCTCCCGGTAGTCAAACCAGGGAGAGAGCCACTCCTTTCGGCCTTCTGGTCCCGGGCCCCAGGAGGCCCCATAGCCTGGGACTTTCCTGAGGCCTTCTCCCCAGGGACCCTCCTCATCTTTGGGGAGGGAGCTAGGTCTCACTCCCTTTCCACTGGAAGTCAGCAGAGCTCTCTAAAACACCTCCTTCCTCCTCAGCAGACTGGATGGACCGTGCAGGTCTTTTTCTGCCGTCATCTACTATGTTACTATGTGCTACAGATGGTTATGAAGTTATATGAACGGTTCAAAAATTATTGGGGGAGGAAAGTGTCAGAGAAACACCCAGACAGGATGATTTTTAAGGCGAGTTTTCCTGTGTTTTTCTAGAGATAATGCTTTTTTAAAAAATTAAGTTGCAAAACTGTGTTAATCTACCTTAGTTGATCTGTGTTCAGTGACCCCTGCAACCGAGGCAAGTGACTTTCTCCTTTGCAGCAAGTGACCTCCTGTACATGGAGGAGAAGACGAGTCTCCATAGCTTCACCTTGGGGATGATCACAAAAGACATTTATTGATGGAACCTTTTATGGTATTTTCTTTTGCACGAGTTAAAAGATGCAAGGAATGGCTTTATCCATTAGAATACAAGAGTTGTTCATATAACTTTTGATTTATCTTTTCCCATTTGACTGTATTTTTTAACAGCTGTGTTACTTGCGTTTGCAAAACATTAGAGATCCAGGTTAGGGTTGCTCCTGACTCCGAGGCTCGGCATTAGAATTTAATAAGAGCCCTTTGCTCTGAGCCCTTCAGAATTAATTGGTTGCCGATGAGGTTGTCTTGAGTAACTACACGACATAATATTCTTAGATTCTCTAGGCTTTGGGAAAATAATATCATATTTCCAAAACTTTTCTCAGTGCGTTTTTGTGAAATGTTTAATCTTAGTCTGTTTCATGAAATATTCATTAAAAGGTATTAATGCAATGCAAATGCATCCCTTTGATACTTCAGTCAGAGAATATACACTGGGCTCAGATTTTAAGCTTGGCAGGATGTGACTCCAAAGTAAAAGGTTGTACACTTTTGAAAGGGGGAATGAAAAGGGGATGTCAAATTGTACAACTTCACAACTGCACAATTGTAATTTCTGTGTGGGGACTGAATCTTTCACTGCCAACCTTTAATTCTCTAAACAGTGTCATATTACTGAGTCCTATTAACCACGTTGTTCCTGGAGAACACTGAAGTCCTTGAAGGCAATGGCACCTCTTAAAGAACTGACAAAAAAGATAGATAAGAGCTTTCCAGACTGCATAGGGTATCGTGAGAAAAAGGAATCTGGAAAGATCATTGTCCGAACACATCTTGTTTATTGGGACTTTCAAAACTAAGCTCATAATTGGGCAGAACTACCTCAGTGCTTTCTAATCAGTCTGGTTTTCAGGACATCCGTAATCAGTGTGTTTCGTCTAGCGAAAAAGGTGCTGGTACTCAAATGCCAGGCCACCCTTTAGGGGTGGGGTGATCATTGAGTGACCCACCTCATAATAGCAAGGCCCCCTGCAACCAGTCACAGAATCTATGACATGGCAGAATTGGTGTGTAGGGTCTGAGCTCTTTCATTAAAACTTGGGGACCATGGGTCTATTTTCACAGACAATGAAAAAGGTGCCAGTACTCAGTACCCCCAAGTACCCCCCTCACAAAAAGCCCTGTCCGTAATACATATGCATGAGACAAAGTTACACTGGAGTGGAGACTCAAGAGATGCAGATCTATCCAAAGCATATTTATTATGACAATCCTGAAAACATGAGCGGATAGATGTGCCTCAAGGAAAGAGGGCTGGGAAGCATAGAACCACTCAGTGTTATAGAGAACCTGTATGCATATAATCCAGGGCAGGGGTTGGAGTCCCTCCTGCTTCTCATGAGAGAGATTTGAAGTGAAAACACGAGGCGGCTAGGGAAACCTGGAAATCCCAACCCAGAGACTAGCAGGACCAAAGGTTGTCAAAGGACTGAATGAAATAGATACATGGTAATGGTAACTATATAGTCTTGCTAATTTTGAGTGTGGCTTGCTGAAGCTGACTATAAACGTATTAAAATAGCTGTGTAGCAAATATGTCTCGCTGAGGTGAACACTCTCTCTATATATAATAGCAAGCATAACCAATATTACTTAATTAAGTCATGTACTGATTGGAGGAAAAGACCTCAGATGCTCGGCTTTTTTTTTTTTTTTTTTTTTTAATTCTTTATTTATACATTTCACATATACAAGAACAAGAACACCTCTTGTACAATCTAGGAGAACTGTAAGAACATCTTTTCACAGGAAAGATGCTCGGCTTTTTATTGTGGATATTCCCACAGAACTGCCGTGCGAATTTCTTCACCAGTCTTAAAAACCTCCTGAGAATTGATTTTTCAAGTTTATTTTTTTTATAGTTATTTATTAGTTTGCAAGTCCATAAACCACTACTAAATGGACTTGGGGAAAAATCCACAATTCCGGGAATAACATGTATAGAATGTTTGTACGTTTGGGTAGCTTGCCAGGTGCCTTTGACCTGGATTGGCTGCTGTCGGGGACAGGATGCTGGGCTCGATGGACCCTTGGTCTTTTCCCAGTGTGGCATTACTTATGTACTTATGTCCTCTACTTGGCTCACTTTTATTACATAGAGCAGTGATTTAACCTATTGTGATGTCATAGTGGCTCATTCCACCAATAAGAGCCAACCTCATTAGTGATGTCACAATGGCTTGATTGTATAGAATGTTTGTACGTTTGGGAAGCTCGTCAGGTGCCCTTGGCCTGGATTGGCCGCTGTTGTGGACAGGATGCTGGGCTCAATGGACCCTTGGTCTTTTCCCAGTGTGGCATTACTTATGTACTTATTGGAATATTTCTTAAATAATTTATTGTATTGCTGTCTTGCACTTTAAGCATCACCACTCCATAAGGACTCTGGAATAGAAGGGCATCTATTGTACTTTAAGTTAAAAAAGGACACTCATCATAATTCAAAATGACTTCTTGGCGGCAGTGGTGTAGGAAAGGGGGCGGAGGGCGGTCCACCCCGGGTGCACGCCGCTGGGGGGTGTCGGCTCCGCGCTGGTGCACTGCCCTCTCTGCCCCGGAACAGGTTACTTCCTGTTCCGAGACAGAGAGAGCAGTGAATCAGCGCGGAGCTGACACACCCAAGCAACGTGCAGTCGGGGCAGATCGGCCCTCCCGCCCGTCCCTCGCCGCAGGTATGTGATCCGGGGGGGGGGAGGTCCAGCGGGAGGAGGGTGCGCCGTGCTGCACCCAGGGGGTGCGCAGCGGCGACCCGCCCCGGGTGTCAGCTCCCCTCGCTACGGCTCTGCTTGGCGGTTATCTCAACAGAGCGCCTCCGTTTCACTATGAGCTTCTTCAGGAGACAAACTGATCAGTCCCTCATCAGTTGAAAAATTAGAAAGCATGTAATCAGGACACATGATTCAGAGAGTACATATCAAAGAGGCGCATATATTGTCGATTTGTCTCCCGAAGAAGCTCATAGTTTTTCAAACAGTGGCCAAGCCAGGTCATAAGTACCTGGCAGAAACCCAAATCATGACAACTCTCCATACTACAAATCCCAGTGGCTTCCCCATGCCTGTGTCAATAGCAAACTATGGAGTTTTCCTCCAGGAACTTGTCCAAACCTTTTCTAAACCCAGAGACACTAACCACTGTTATCACATCCTCCGGCAGTGAGTTCCAGAGCTTAACTATTCTTTAAGTGAAAAAATATTTCCTCTTATTTGTTTTAATAGTATATCCATGTAATTTCATTGAATGTCCCCTGATCTTTGTACTTTATAAAAGAGTGAAAAATTGATTCACTTCTACACTGCTCAGGATTTTGTAAACCTCAATCATATCTTCCCTCACCCGTCTCTTTTCCAAGCTGAAGAGCCCTAACCTCTTTAGCCTTTCCTCATACGGGAGGAGTTCCATCCCCTTTATCATTTTGGTCGCTCTTCTTTGAATCTTCTCTAATTCCGCTATATCTTTTTTGAGATACAGCGACCAGAATTGAACGCAATACTCAAGGTGAGGTACAGAGGCTTTATGATATTCTTGGTCTCCACTGGGCAAAGTGCCAACTGAATGCCCTGCAGGGTGTGAGATATCTTTTCTTGAACCTGCTCAAGAATTATGCAAGGTTGATGCTGCACAGGAGCCTTCAAGACCAGGCCAGTTTTGCCAAGCAATGTCTTTAGAGTTGTTCATGACTGCTGTGCTGATCTCCATACAGAGTAAACTTTACACACCTGGTGAAAACAGAACATAGAGTTCAGCAGTGTTCTTCCATAGAGTGATCTTGTTAGAGGACTAACTGAAATCAATTGACAGCAGTCTTCTCTCCTGTCCGCACATGCTAAATTTAGTTATTAGGATTTATTAACAGCCTTTATGAAGAGATTTACCCAGACACAGACACAGTTTAATGTAAAACTTATAATTTTGTTAACAGCATAGCAATAGTAAGATAACCTAGAATAAACGTAAATACAGTAAGGGGCCCTTTTACTAAGGCACACTGAAAAACGGGCTGCGCTGATATAGGTGCAAGTATTGGATGCGCGCAGCTCCATTTTTCTGCGCACCTGCAAAAAAGGCTTTTTTTGGTGGTGTAAACGGGTCCCGCTTCCTCCGCTCTGGGTTGGGGCTGGCAGCCTTGTTAGGTTCACAGGTTTCCAGCAAAGAATCAGACTGCCATATGGCCTTAAGACCAAAGTGCTTTATTCTCAATTCAGTAATTTACTCTCAAAATTGAAATGTAGTTCACAAACAGGGTTCAGGCCGGGTTCCAAACTCCAGCCAACATTCAGTTCCTTAACAGTTCAGGCCCACGTCCTTTGCACTACCTTCCCCTCTCCCTCAGAAGGGCTCAGTCAAAGTTCAGCCTGCTGTTCTACATCCCAATAATTGAACCCTTTCACAAACAGTCTCTTCAAAGGAAACCACTACTTAATGCCCCTGTCCTCTTCACAGCACCCAGGAGGACCCTGTACCAAACAGGGCTGGCAGCTTTCCTCCTACCTCACAGCACCACACCCCTGTGGCCTCTCACACTGCCTTCATGTGCTGGACAGGGCTACATTTACATTCTCACACTCCATGGCAGCTTACTCTCCCCCCCCCCCCCCCCCCCCCCCAGGGAAGCTCCAGTGGCAGGCCGTTCCCATCCTCCACCTACTCCATGGCAGCTTACTCTTTCCCCCTCCATTGCCTCAGGTACAAACTTAGATTGTGAGCCCTCCTGGGACAGAGAAATATCCACAGTACCTGAATGTAACTCACCTTGAGCTACTAATGAAAAAGGTGTGAGCAACATCCAAATAAATTATTTGAGATTCTGTTGCTACTATTTGAGATTCTATATGGAATGTTGCTATTATTTGAGATTCTAGATGGAATGTTGCTAGTGGAGGAGTGGCCTAGTGGTTAGAGCACAGAGGTGGCTGGTTCAAATCCCACTGCTGCTCCTTGTGATCTTGGGCAGGTCACTTAACCCTCCATTGCCTCAGGTACAAACTTAGATTGTGAGCCCTCCTGGGACAGAGAAATATCCAGTGCACCTGAATGTAACTCACCTTAAGCTACTACTGAAAGGTGTGAGCAAAATCTAAATAAATAAATAAAGATGTTCTACAATACAGCTTACCATATAGCTGAGGGACCAAGAGCAGATATATGATGGGAATAAGGAGGGGATTAGCCAGACATCACGGTGGGGGGGGGGGGGGGGCACATTTTGGTTTGCTGCCCCCGCCCCGCCACTCCCCATCCACTGCCACAGCAAATACCTTAGCTAGCGGTGGTCCCCAACCCCCGCCAGCTGAAGCATTGCCCAGCGCCGGTCTTCAGCGCCACCGCATTGACTGCCCTGCTCTGTCTTCCTCTCATGTCCTGCACACTGCTTTTAGTCAAATTCAGGCCCCTGTGGCCCCACCTAGCTACACCACTAGGAACGAGATGCTTGATACTGCTTGCTGTGAAGTATCGGAGATTGTGAAAACGAATGTTAAAGGGGCACAACTGAACCCTAAAAATTGGAGTGGAGGAGTGGCCTAGTGGTTAGGGTGGTGGACTTTGGTCCTGGGGAACTGAGTTTGATTCCCACTTCAGGCACAGGCAGCTCCTTGTGACTCTGGGCAAAGTCACTTAACCCTCCATTGCCCCATGTAAGCCGCATTGAGCCTGCCATGAGTGGGAAAGCGCAGGGTACAAATGTAACAAAAATAAAATAGATACTATTGGAGATTCTACATGGAATGTTGCTATTCCACTAGCAACATTCCATGTAGAAGGCTGTGCAGGCTTCTGTTTCTGTGAGTCTGACTTACAGAAGCAGAAGCCTGTGCGGCCACCTTGGTGATCTGCAAGGGCCGACTTCTACATGGAATGTTGCTAGTGGAATAGCAACAGTAGAATCTCAAATAGTAGCAACAGTGGAGGAGTGGCCTAGTGGTTAGGCTGGTGGACTTTGGTCCTGGGGAACTGAGAGACTGAGTTTGATTCCCACTTCAGGCACAGGCAGCTCCTTGTGACTCTGGGCAAGTCACTTAACCCTCCATTGAGCCTGCCATGAGTGGGAAAGTGCAGGGTACAAATGTTTAAAAAAAAAAATTGTTGTCACTCATTTATAATGATGGTGTAACATAGTGGATGGCATGGCTCCACTTACCCTGTCATTTCCTATGGAGCTGCTGCTGAATCCTTTTGCCTGTGTTTGCCGCATTGTAGCGTATCAGCCCATATCCACACCGTCCTTAACCAGTTATCAAAAGTTATGAGGAATGCAGAGCATAAGTAAGTGGCAATAAATAACATTGGGATTTGTCTGGTAGTGATTTGCAGTTGCTCATTTTACCAAATTGGGACCAAGTCTCTTTAAAGCATTTGCCAGGCAAATGGAAGCTTTGACGTCATGGAAAATAACAATGCACAGGGGACCCGGGATGGAAGGCTGAACACCACAGACCCAATTCTTAAATGTAATCCTTCCAGCTAGAAGCACCATGCAACTTTTGGGCTAAATTTCACTAGCAGAATTTTTCTTCTGTGGATTCTCTTCTCCCCTCCTCCACCACCACCCTCAAACCTGCAGAAAATTAAACCCCTGAGCATGATTTCAAAAACTGTGCAAGGAGCATTTTTCTTGATGCCTTACTTTTACTACAAAGTATCACTCTGGCCTTTAGTAGGGTCGGGCAGCCAATCATTTCTCATGTTGTTTTGGGACATTTTCATTTTATTTGTTTTTTGTTTTTTGTTGTTTTTTGGCCATTTTGTCATTACAGGAACAATAGAAGAACATAAGACTAGCCATACTGGGTCAGACCAATGGCCCATCTAGCCCAGTATTCTGCTTCCAACAGTGGCCAATCCAGGTCACGAGTACCTGACAGAAACCCAAATAGTAGCAACATTCCATGCTACAAATCCCAGGGCAAGCAGTGACTTCCCCCATGTACATCTCAATAACAAACTATGGACTTTTCCTCCAGAAACCTGTCCAAACCTTTTTTTAAACCCAGATACGCTAACCATCATTATCACATCCTCCGGCAACGAGTTCCAGAGCTTAACTATTCTTTGTTTTAAAAGTATTTCCATGCAATTTCATTGAGTGTTCTCTGGTCTTTGTACTTTTTGAATGAGTGAATAATCAATTCACTTCTACCTGTTCTACACCACTCAGGATTTTGTAGACCTCAATCATATCCCCCCCTCATCCGTCTCTTTTCCGAGCTGAAGAGCCCTAACCACTTTAGCCTTTCCTCATATGGGAGCAAATGCACATTATTGGCACACTTTTTCCAAAAAATCCATGCATGTGCACAGTGATTTGTTGATATTTTCCTTGTGGTTGCAAATGACAGACCACCCCTAGCCCTTAGTGAGGCATAGAGAGCAGTGGCGTAGCCAGATTGAAGGGGAGCAGACTCAGGAAAGATGTCAGGAAGTATTTTTTCACGGAGAGGGTGGTGGACGCTTGGAATGCCCTCCCGCGGGAGGTGGTGGAGATGAAAACGGTAACGGAGTTCAAACATGCGTGGGATATGCATAGAGAAATCCTGTGCAGAAGGAATGGATCCTCAGAAGCTTATACGGTCTGTTCCAGAGCCGATGATGGGAGGCAGGACTGGTGGTTGGGAGGTGGGAAATACTGCTGGGCAGACTTATATGGTCTGTGCCCTGAAAAGGACAGGTACAAATTCAAGGTAAGGTATACACATATGAGTTTGTCTTAGGCAGACTGGATGGACCATGCAGGTCTTTTTCTACCGTCATCTACTATGTTACTATGTATTTTGGATGGGCCCAGAGTAAACATGGGTGGTGAACCCTTCCAAAACTCCCCCCACCTTCTTCCTGTATCTGCTCCTGCCCGCAACACCCTCTCTCTCTCTCTGAACCCCCTCCCTCTCCCACTCTACCTGAGAACTTCTGGTAGCAGCAGCAATCCACATCCACCGCTTCCTCTGCCATGTCCCGCCTTAGTGACATCGCTTCCTGTTTCCTCTCTGATGGCACGTAGCAGAGGGAAGTCTGTGGGGCGGAGCGGCCAGCGGATGTGAATCGCTGCTACTGCCCGTGGCTCTATGGTAGAGCAGGAAGGGGAGGTGAAAGGGGGAGTGGCCAGGCCAGGGAAAGGCAGATGCAGGATCCGGGGCAGAGAAAAGGAAGGCGGGGAGTAAGGCGGCCGCCGCTGAGGTGCTCCGGGGGTCCTTATTGGCCATCAGACTGGGTGATCCTGAGTCAAGAATGGGTGGGCCAGTGCCCACCCAGGCCCACCCATAGCTACGCCATAGATAGCCAGTGATTGGTAGGTCATTTCTAAGGGAGAGAAAGAGGGTCAAGCAATGAAGTAACGTAATATACGTGAAGGGGCATAATCGAACGGAAACGTCTATCTCCATGGGCGTTTATCTCCGAGAACGGGTCCGTGAAGGGGCGGACCGAACCGTATTTTCGAAAAACATGGATGTTTATCTTTTTTTGAGCTGGGCGTTTTTGTTTTTCAGCGATAATGGAAAATGAAAGCACCCAGCTCAAAAACGAATAACTCCAAGACATTTATTCGTGGGAGGGGCCAGGATTCGTAGTGCACTGCTCCCCCTCACATGCCAGGACACCAACCGGGCACCCTAGGGGGCACTTTTACAAAAACAAAAAAAAAAGTAAAAGAGCTCCCAGGTGCATAGCACCCTTCCCTTGTGTGTTGAGCCCCCCAAATCCCCCTCAAAACCCACTGCCCACAAGTCTACACCATTATTATAGCCCTAAGGGGTGAAGGGGGGCACCTACATGTGGGTACAGTGGGTTTGGGGGGCGGTTTGGAGGGCTCCCATTTACCAGCACAAGTGTAACAGGTGGGGGGGAATGGGCCTGGGTCCACCTGCCTGAAGTCCACTGCACCCCCTAATAACTGCTCCAGGGACCTGCATACTGCTGCCAGGGAGGTGGGTATGACATTTGAGGGTGAAAATAAAAAGTTGTGAAACGGCATATTTTGTGGTGGGAGGGGGTTTGTGACCACTGGGGGAGTCAGGGGAGGTCATCCCTGATTCCCTCCAGTGGTCATCTGGTCATTTAGGGCACTTTTTGGGGCCTTATTCGTGGAAAAACAGGGTCCAGGAAAAGTGCCCTAAATTCTCGCTAAAAACGCATATTTTTTTTCCATTATCGGCGAAAGGTGCCCATCTCTGATCGGCAGATAACCACGCCCCAGTTCCGCCTTCACCACGCCTTCGACACGCCCCCATCAACTTTGTCCGCATCCGCGACGGAGTGCAGTTGAAAATGTCCAAATTCGGATTTCGATTATACCGCTTTATTCGTTTTTGTGAGATAAACGTCTATCTCCCGATTTGGGTCACAATATAGGCGTTTTTCTATTTCGATTATAAGCAGGATAGTAACGTAGATGACGGCAGAAAAAAGACCTGCACGGTCCATCCAGTCTGCCCAACAAGACAACTCACATGTGCTACTTTTTGTGTATACCCTACTTTGATTTGTACCTGTGCTCTTCAGGGCACAGACCGTATAAGTCTGCCCAGCACTATCCCCGCCTCCCAACCACCAGGCTCTGGCACAGACCTTATAAGTCTGCCCAGCACTATCCCTGCCTCCCACCACCGGCTCTGGCTATATACCCTGTTGTGATTAAATTATGGCTTTAAAGAGAGAGAAGATGGATCCTATTGGATACAAGGACATTAAAGCAGTTTTGTTCCTAGTTTAGTCAATCTCAGAACATTTTAGTAAACCCAATATCCATTTAAGTATTTTGGGATGAAAGGAGACTGTAGCCTCTGGCATTCAGGAAGCCAAGACAGATAATAGCTCAGAAAGGTATTCTGGGGCACAGGAACACCAGTAGACCTCTAAGCAATGACCCCAATAAAAAAAAGAGGCATTTTCAAGTAGAAATATTAAACTCTCTGGGTCTGTTTCTTCCCTCCTGTGAATCTTGGAAGAAAATTCAACAGCCCTTATTCTTTTTGTTAATGAGACGTTATTGCGGCCACAGAATAATGAAAGAAAAAAAAGATAATCCACAGCCTTTTCCCTGGTTCCTCCTCTCTTACGTTGTCCCCTCCAGGCATCACAGTAACGTCCCACTGTAAAGAAAAACAAGAATTTCTGGGGAAATTGTCTTCTTTCGTCTGTTTGTGTTTTTTTGAAGTGCTTTACCTGCTTTGCAATTTCAGAGGCAAACGAGCTGTTGGTGATGTAGCCTATGAACTTCTAACACAGATGGCTGACAGTGTCTGTTCCCGTGCGCAATCTCTGGGGCTGCTTTTTGTTTTTGCGCAGACCGCCCGGATCGCAGAAGCCTCCTGTCTCGTCTTTGATGGGTTCAGGGCCGGCTTCCTTTTCATCACTGAAAGATGAACGATATATTACATGACAGGAAGGTTCGAATAGATGGTGTTAATAAGGTTCCCATTCCTTCAGATTTCGACATTATTATTCAGACGGTGCACGTTAGTATCTGGCTTGGGACGTGGGAGAGAATTTAAAATCCTTGATTTTGCCCTGAGCCTGGTTTGTCAATTTTAACTTAGAAAGAACCTGCGTTTACTTAGGCCTTCTTTCTGCCTGAAGACAAAAGTAAATCAAGTCTTTCTTATCTTTAGGCTGCCTCTGATCCAACCTTTTACACCGTGAATACAGATGCTTCCTGTGTCCTGCTGGTAGATGCAAACACAGAACGAGAGTAGAGGATGCCACAAACCAAAGCCAGCGAAAGAGGATGAAGTAACATAGTAACGTGCAGGCTTATTTTCGAAAGGGATCGCCGGCGATCTTCCGACACAAATCGGGAGATCGCCGGCGATCTCCTGATCCCGGCCAAATCGGTATTATCGAAAGCCGATTTTGGCCGGCTTCAACTGCTGTTTTGTTGTGGCGCCGGCCAACCTTCAAGGGGACGTGTTTGGAGGGTAGCGAAGGCGGGACGGGGCGGGGGCGTGGGTACGAGATGGCCAGCTTCACCTTATAATGGAATAAAAGAGGCAGTCTCGAACGAGCATTTCGCCGGCCGGATTTGGTCCATTTATTTTTAGGACCAAGTTTGGAAAAAGTGCCCCAACTCCCCCAGTTGTCACCAACCCCCTCCCACCCCCCAAAAAATAAAACTTTTTTTGCCAGCCTCAAATGTCATACCCAGTTCCATGACAGCAGTATGCAGGTCCCTGGAACAGTTTTAGTGGGTGCAGTGCACTTCAGGCAGGTGGACCCAGGCCCATCCCCCCCCCACCTGTTCCACTTGTGGTGGTTAATGTAGAGCCCTCCAAACCCCCCCAAAACCCACTGTACCCACATGTAGGTGCCCCGCTTCACCCCTTAGGGCTATGGTAATGGTGTAGAGTTGTAGCAAGTGGGTTTTGGGGGGGATTTGGGGGGCTCAGCACACAAGATAAGGGTGCTATACACCTGGAAGCTTTTTTTTTTAAATGTTTTTAAGTGCCCCCTAGGGAGCCCGGTTGGTGTCCTGGCATGTGAGGGGGGCCAGTGCACTACAAATGCTGGCTCCTCCCACGGCCAAATGCTTTGCATTTCGCCGGGTTTCAGATGGCTAGGCCCGGTTTCCATTATGGCTGAAAAATGAAGCCGGCCATCTCATACAAACCCGGCAAGCAATTTGGCCTGCGCCAAGCGTATTTTGAAAATACGCTTGGCTCCGCCCGCTTACGGCATCGGCCCCGAAGATGGCCGGCCATCGATTTGGCCAGTGCCATTTGATTATGCCCCTCATGGTAACATAGTAGATGACAGCAGAAAAAGACCTACACGGTCCATCCAGTCTGCTGAGGAGGAAGGAGGTGTTTTAGAGAGCTCTGCTGACTTCCAGTGGAAAGGGAGTGAGACCTAGCTCCCTCCCCAAAGATGAGGAGGGTCCCTGGGGAGAAGGCCTCAGGAAAGTCCCAGGCTATGGGGCCTCCTGGGGCCCGGGACCAGAAGGCCGAAAGGAGTGGCTCTCTCCCTGGTTTGACTACCGGGAGAAGGGAAAGGAGTCCAGTGGACCGAAGGGAAAAGCAGCCCAGTGGAGGCCACCAGAGCATTTCCCCCTCCATGGCCCAGCTTGCGGAAGGTAAGCGAGAAGACAGTGGAGGGGGGAGGAAGATAGTACAGGCCCCAGAAGGGCGCTTCCAAGGAAGGGAGAAGGAAGAGGCGATGGAAGTTTGCCAGAAGCCTTTGCGGGAGGCAGCTGAGAGTGAGAGTGAGGAAAGTGGATCGTCAGATGAGGAGTTCCTTGAAGTGAGCTATGACCCTGATGATCCAGCAAGTAGTGTGGTAAATATTGTAAGACGAATTAAGCTGGTGGAAAAAGAAGTAGTGGAGCTAGGAAAACGTCTGAAAATGGCAAGAACTATGTGTAAATTTGCCCCAGCGGAGCACAGACAAATGTATGTTAAAGAGGAAGCCCGGATATCAAAGTTGTTGGGGAAAAAAGAACACTTGTTGAACTGTTTAAAAAAGGGCTCTGTGAATCCTTTGAGGGAGCTCTATGTTAACCGAGAAAGGATGGCTTCAATACCACAGTCTGGGGGTTCAGGAACACTACAGTTGCAGCAAGCTTCAGTGTCTTCAGCAGCATTGGACTCAAAAGAGTTGTCTGGGTTCAGAGGTGACCCCACTTTAAAATACATGAGACAGTTGGCAACACAGTCTAGAGCACTTACCCAGCAGCCAGAGGATAAGGAGGCAGCGGCAGGACATGGCTCTGAGGTGGGGGCTGGAGTAGAGATCCTACCTGTGGAGGGGAGGACAGAACTCAGTAACTTTTCAAAACTCCAGATAATGGAGGCAGCAGAGGGAGACGCAGGTAGCAGCCTGTTTTCTACAGAGGTGGTGGTCGAAGTCTCAGAGGGCTTACCTGCAGTTGTGCAAACAGCAGAGACAGTTGCCGTGAAGGAGGCCCTGTTGGAAAAGGGTCAGCAGAGGCAGACTCCGGTATTTTTGGCTGGGTCTGCAATGACTGAAGTGGAAACCGAAGCAGCATGGCATCTGGAGAAGCCCCGCCCACGAAGTCCGGGAGCAGGGGAGGTCTTCCCTGAGCATGGAGTAGCTGGCGGTTTACAGGAGAGGGGTCGGAGAGAGAGGAATAGGAGCGGGCAGCAGCTGGGAGCTCATTTGACCAGCTGTCCATTACAAGAGGTGAAATCGGGGGGTGCTAACAGCCAGCCTGTGGCGGAATCAGGAACAGACAAGCCATGCCCCCGGGAAGCGCCAGCCATTGGGAGAACGCAGGAGGGACTGCACCAGAAGCAAGGGGGAAGTAACCCGATTGTTGAGAGACTTTCGTTGACTACAGAAGTGGACATGGCAAGTCTAACAGATGTGCAGCGGGTGGTGGAGCAGACCTGCCAGCAGGACGGCTGGGAGCGAGGAGCCAAGGGGAGCGGCGGAGTTCCGGAGGCTTCGCCCCTGGTGCCGGAGGTTGGAGGGAGTTCGGGGGCAGAGCGAGCAGGGAGTCTGGTATCGCCAGCTGCAGACCTGACTGGGCAGGTGCCAGAGTATCGCCAGGAGACAGAGGAGAGGAGGCGATTAGCCCAGAGGCTGGAGCCTGCAGTGGCAGGGACGAGCAGGGACGTTCCAGGAAGTGGAGATGGGCAGGACAATCAGTTGGAGGCAGCACAAGCCGCAGAACTGACTATGGACGTTGCTGGATGTTTGTCTGAGAGGGAAGGGGACGGGGGACAACGGGAGGGGGAGGGGGCGGTGGATATTGAGGAAGGGAGAGGGATGAGGGGAGGGGCAGAGGGACAGAAGGGGGGGAGGCAGAGGGAAGGGCTGGAACAAGTGTGGAGGGGGGGCGGTGGGGGCTGGGGTCCAAGTCCTTTGCGGCAGTAGTCCAGGGAGGGGGAAGGAGGGAGGGGGGGAGATCGGGTGGTTTTGAGGGCCCAGGGAGGGGTTGGGGGGGAGCGGGGACAGGGGGTGGACAGCTGCCTAAGCGGCGAAATGTGGTACAGCTCAAATGGATAGGGGAGGGGGCAATGCCCTCCAGGGATCGGGTCTTGAGGCTGGTGATGGGGATGGGGTTTATACCCGAGGACTTTTACGCGTGTATACACCCCATCAACATCCCAGAATATGACTTGAGCTTCATGACCCAGAGGGGGATGGAAATATTCTGGGAAAGGTACGAGGGGGTGAGGGGAAAGGGGGAGTGGCGGGACCTCAGGGCCATTCCAGTCAGCAAGCCGGACCTGGTGCAGATCACCCTGCTCGTGAGAAATGAGTCTATCTCTGGGGCAGATTTAGCCTACTGGCTACAGAGGTACGCGGAGCTGAGATCCCCACTTACAAAGTTACCGGATCCAAGCAGGGTTTGGGCAGGAGGTTGGGGAGCCCTGGTCAAATTGAGACAGGAGAGCCATGTGGTCCAGCACATTCCTTCGGCTGCCTTTATCGGTCGTGACAGGATACTGTGCTTTTACAAGGGGCAGCCGCGGCAGTGCTTCAGATGTGGTTCGTTTAGGCACTTCAGCATGTCATGCCCAGTGGTAAAGTGTGGAAGATGCGGGGATCAGCATGCCACAGAGGACTGCACCGCGATCAGGTGCAACCTCTGCGGCGGGTTAGGCCATGCATATCGGAACTGCCCTAGGGCGGCCCATAACGAGTGGGATATGTGGGGGAAGGGACGGGGAGGGGGGGTAATGGAGGAGGGGATAGGGCAGGGGGTGATAGGCAGGGAGGGGCAAGGGGGGGAGAAGGAGGGGATGCAGGAGGGGGGGCGGCAGGGGCTGGGTCAGGAGTGGAGCAGGGGGGAGAGGGGGAGTGGGTACAAGTGCCACAGAGGAAAGGGAAGTTTCGGAGGGGGGGGAAAGTAGGGGTGGGCAGGGAGGGGTCGCTGCAGGGGAAGAGGGGGGGAACAGATTTCAGGTGTTGGAGGAGGAGGAGGAGGATAGGGAGGTTGGGAGGGAGGAGGAAGAACAGGGGGAAGGAGAAGAGGTGGAGTTAATGGAGGAAGAGGGGGCGGCAGGGGGATTGGAGAGGGCAAACGGAAATATGAGGAAGCACTGGAGGAGGGTACTGGTGGTAGGAAGAAGGGCGGGAAGGCTCTGGGGGGAGGGGGAGGGGTGAGGGAGGAGGAAGAGGGAAGGGAGGGAGGGAGGGGAAAGGGGAGTAAGAGGAAAGCTGAGGGGGCCGGGCAGGTGGTGAAGGCCCAAGTGCAGGCTTGGGGGGACAGAGTGGAGCTAGAGGAGGATCTGGAGGACTTGGAGGACTTGGGGGAGGTGGAGGACTCGGAGGAGGAGGTAGGGGGCGGGGGTGAAGAGGGGAGAGGGAGGGATCAGGGGGTGGGTCCGGATAGAGCAAAGAAGAAAGGAAGGAAGAAAGGGGGAGGGGGGGGTAAGGTGCAGACAGGACGGCTGCAGGGGGGGGGAGGGGGATCTGGCAGGGGATGATGTAGACCGCATAGCAGAGGACCTGCTTCAGGGTAAGAAGGGGGTATCCCAGGAGATAAGGAAAGAAGTTGGGAGTGAGCAGACCCGTGACTCGCAATGAGGATGGCAGGCTTAGTGTTGACATTTGCCACGCTGAATGTGGCCAGCATCGCCTCTCCGAAGAAGCAGGGTTTAGCGTATGACTGGTTCGCGAGGGTCCAAGCAGATTGCTTCCTGCTCCAGGAGACTCGGCTGCGGTCCATTGAGGTGATCAGGCGGGCAAGGCGGGCCTGGAAGTGGGGTCCCTCGGTGTGGGGGTTGGCGGGGGAGAGGTATGGTGGGGTGGGGATCTTATTTAAGTCCCACCGGGTGAATATTCAGCGAGTGGTGGAGCTGGGGGTGGGGAGATGTCTTGTTGTGGATGCGATTTGGGAGGATAGAGCACTGAGGGTGGTGAATGTGTACGGGCCCCAAAGCAAGAAGGAAAGGGTGCTCCTCTTTGGGAAGATCAAGCCCTACCTATACACTTCGCGCCAAGTAGTCTGGGGGGGAGATTTTAACACCATATTGCGGAAAAAGGATAGTGGGGGACGATCGGTACAGGTGGGCTATGACGGGGTGAGGCTGGCAGGGATCATGCGGGAGGCGGAGCTGGTAGACGCGCACGTGGCCTTCTGTGAGGAACAGGAGGGGTTCACGTTCTTTCGAGGGCAGTGTAAGAGTAGAATCGATAGATTCCTGGTAAAGAAGGGAGTTTGTCTGGGGGGTCCACGAAACGTGGACGTGGACTTTTCAGACCACCACATGGTCCTCCTTCAGGTGGGGGGGGCGGCAGCGCAGAGGCCAGGGAGGGGGTTATGGCGACTGAATTTAAAGTGGTTAGGTAGCGAGCAGGTGCGGGAGGAGTACCACCGGTTTTTGGAAGATCAGGTGTCAGTGCAGGGGGCATTTCAGTCATTGGGGGAGTGGTGGGATACAGTGAAAAGACGAACGCGGGGATTCTTTCTCAGACAGGCGAGAAGGGAGGGGAGGGAAAGGACAAAGTTGGGCATGGCAATAAAGAAAAAGAGGGACACATTGATTTCACAAGGGGGGAGGGAGGAAGAAATACATGATCTCCAAGCACTCCTGGAGCAGGTACAGTACAACCGCTACACCTCCTTGGTGTATGAGCGGGACTTCGGGAAAATGTGTAGCCCGGACCCCTTCGCATGCTGCCGGGAGCGGAGGGCGCGCAGGGTGATGGAGGGGGTGCAGGATGCACAGGGGGTCCTGCAGGACACCAAGGAGGGGATTCTGGGGGCAGTGAGGGACCACTTTGCGGCGTTCCTTTCAGCCCAGCAGATTGATATGGAGCAGATGGAGTGTTATGTGGAAGGAACCCCGGGGATAGGTCACGGGGGACCCCAGCTTCAGGCCCTCTTGAACCCGTGGACAGAACAGGAGGTGGAGGAAGCCATCGGGGCGCTCCACAGGAAGACCTCGCCGGGGCCGGATGGGCTAACAACTGAGTTCTACCAGGCCTTTAAGGAGCAGCTGGTGCCGATCCTGGTGAGGGTATGGGGGGCAGCCCAGTTGGAGGGTTCCTTGCCTAGTTCCTTGACAGAGGCGGCTCTTATCCTACTAAGTAAGGGGAAGGACCCGGCGATGCTGGCCAACTGGCGGCCTATAGCACTGCTTAATACGGATCGAAAAATCTTTGCGCGAATGCTATTCCAGAGAATGAGGCAGGTGTCTGGGGATTTGCTAGCAGCCTCGCAAGCATGTGGGGTTAAAGGGAGAGGGGTCTTGGAAGCTGCAGCGTGGGTGCGGGAGGGGGTAGAACGCAGTAGAGTGGGAGGGCATGGTAGGCTGTTGGTAACACTCGACCAGGAAAAAGCGTTTGATAGAGTGCAGTGGGGTGTCCTATGGAGCATTCTGGAGCGCTATGGGTTTCCGAAGGGTTGGATAGAGCAATTACAGCTACTCTATCGGCATGCGGGGTGTTTTCCCCTGGTTAACGGGTGGAGAGGGCAGGGGTTTGAGGTAGGGGCAGGGGTCCGACAGGGGTGCCCACTCAGCCCGCTGTTGTATGCATACGCCATCGACCCTTTTATAAGACGGCTGGAGAAGGGGGGGGCGGAGGGGCTGGAAGGGGTGGAGGTGGGGGACAATAACCAGTTAAGGGTCGTGGCGTATGCAGATGACGTTACAGTGTGGGTAGCGGACCAGAGGGAGGGAGGTAGATTGCAGAACCTGATCCAGGAATACTCGCAGGCAACAGCGTCGCAGGTCAATTTTCAAAAGTCCAATAGCCTGTGGGTTGGGGATCAGGGGCTGCAATTTGAGTTGGGAGGTAGGTTTCCTACAGCTGTGGAACGTATACGGGTCTTGGGAATATACTTCGAGAAGGGGGATTATAGGCTCTACAACTGGGATAGGTGTCTCCAAGAAGTGAAGGGGAGGGTGGATAGATGGAAGGGGTGGAAAATGACCATGGGGGAGCGGGTACAGCTCATCAAGGCACACTTAGTTCCTTTGTTTCTGTTCGTCAGTTACATCTGCCTGCTGCCGGAGAGCCGGTACGCGGCCTTGTATGGGGTGTTCTTCCGGCTGCTCTGGGGCAACAGGACGAATCCGGTAAAACGGAATGTTACCTATCTGCCTAGGAGGGAGGGGGGGGTGGGCATGATAAACCCAGTCCTGTTTTTCAGCGCTTTGTTCCTGCAGTTCAATCTGGGGAGGGCGGTAGGGCGGGAGCCACCGGGGTGGGCTAGGAGTGTCCTGCAGTGGTGGCCGAGATATTGGGACCTATGGCGGGAGGGGGGGAGGGTAGTGGCACTGCGAAGGGGGGCTCCGGGGGGGGTGAGTTATTGCAAGACCCTAGTGAAATTGGTGAGGGTGTGGGGGCTGACGGTGGGGGAGGTGAAGGCAGGACAACGGGGGGTCTGGATGGACAGAGTACGGGCGCAGGTGTTCTCAGCTCCTCTGGCGCTGAGGGACGCGCCGGCCCCACGGATGCAGCAGGGGTTACGGTTGATTGCTTCGAACCGCATCCCGGTGAAGTATAAAGACCTGGCGTGGCTGTCCTTTCACGGTAGACTGTACGTCCGAGGAAATTTGAAATATCGCAATGTGCGGGATAGAGGGTGCCCACGGGAGGAATGTGCTGGAACTGAAGAGACGATGGAGCATTTCCTGGTGAGGTGCCCATTTACAGTCCAGGTCTCTGACCGGGTTTCCTCGTTGCTGCAGATCCCCAGTTTCCGCAACTACAGCTATGCGGACTGGGTGTATGGCCCAGAGGGTGGAGAGGGACGCGGGGATCCGGTAACACGCTTTCTGATTTCGGTGATATTGCGGTACTGCCTCTGGATGGCGCGCTGCAGGGTGTCCCTGTACCAGGAGGTCCGGCCGGCGGAGGTAGTCAGCTGGGATGTGGTAAGGGCGGTGCAGGAAGCGGCGAAGTGGGAAAGGTGGAAAAAGGGGGGGGGGTGGCTTCGAGGTGGTGGAGACACGTGAGGCTTAAGCCGCCATGAGGGGACATGCTTCCCAGGGGATTGTGTGCCAGTTGTCTGAAGGGGTTGTGGGGGGTCGGGGGGGGGTTGATCCATTGTATTATTGAGGAGGGGGTGTACATAGATAGGCAGACCATGTCTAGCTAGGAGCCTGGGGTTTGATTTGCATGTCCGGTTTTTTTCTTTGGTCTTTCTAATAAACAGTTTCCACTGTACTATTGAGGAGGGGGAGGGGGTGTACATAGATAGGAGGACCGTGTATAGCTAGGGGCTTGTTTTTGATTTGTATGTTATTTGTTTTTAGTTTTTTCCAATAAAAAGAGTTTTCCAGTCTGCCCAACAAAATGTTTAAATACTTGAAAGATATCAATGAACAAAATTTTTTTTTCCCAAAAATGGAACCTATAGAGCTAGAGGACATCAAATAAAATGAAAGGAGGAAAAGGTTTTAAGCAACATCAAGAAATTTCTTCATGGGAAGAGGGGGAGGGGAGATGGATGCCTGGCGTGCTCTCTTGGTGGAGACAAAAACGTTGACAGAGTTAAAAAAAAACATGTTTATGTTTATCAAACATGCGTGGGATAAACATAAAGGAATCCTGTTCAGAAGGAATGGATCCTAAGGAGCTTAGCCGAGATTGGGTGGCAGAGCCAGCCGGTGGTGGGAGGCGAGGATAGTGCTGGGCAGACTTATACGGTCTGTGCCAGAGCCAGTGGTGGGAGGCGGGGCTGGTGGTTGGGAGGTGGGGATAGTGCTGGGCAGACTTATACGGTCTGTGCCAGAGCCGGTGGTGGGAGATGGGACTGGTGGTTGGGAGGCGGGGATAGTGCTGGGCAGACTTATACGGTCTGTGCCAGAGCCAGTGGTGGGAGGCGGGGCTGGTGGTTGGGAGGCGAGGATATTGCTGGGCAGACTTATATGGTCTGTGCCACAGCCAGTGGTGGGAGGCGGGGCTGGTGGTTGGGAGGCGGGGATAGTGCTGGGCAGACTTATACGGTCTATGCCCTGAAAAGGACAGGTACAAATCAAAGTAAGGTATACACAAAAAGTAGCACACATGAGTTTGTCTTGTTGGGCAGACTGGATGGACCGTGCAGGTCTTTTTCTGCCGTCATTTACTATGTTACTATGTTACTATGAGGATAAAACACAGAGGATCTCTACATCAAAGCAAAACTTAAGTGACTTTCACACTACAAAAAAAAAAGCACAGCGGGAGAATAACCTGGGCTATACTGGTCTTTTATCTTCTGTCACCTACTAAGTTACTATAGGCTCGATATTCAACAGGTGGCGGGCAGCGCTTTTACTGTCCGATGCCAGCATTAAGCCTGGCTATTAAATGCTGGGCCATGTTCGGAAACCGGCACTGAATATCTAGGATTTTTTTAACCGCTAAAAAGTGGTTATGCAGATATTCATAACTTTTTAGCAGTTAAAGATAAGCGTGCATAAATAGCTGTCCTATTTGACCACGAAACTTATCCGATTAGGCGCTAAACATCAGTCACATGATATAGCCAGTTATGTTCTAAGCGCTAGCTGGCAATATTCAGCAGAGATAACTGCAATTTCCAGCTGTAAAAGTTCATTATTCAAAGTACCAGTGACCTGACCCGACATGGTCCATATTTTGGCGGAAAGCCGCCTGCCTCAGGGCGGCTTGACAACTTGTCAAGCAAAGTAAAAATCAGGGAAACCTGGTGCGGAGCAATAACTCAGCTAAACAAATCCGTCAGTAACGTCGAACGGACACAGTAGCACAGGACAAAAAAGCAGCAACACAGCAAACAGACAACAATTCGTAAAGTCAACAGAGCACAGCACTGGGCTGTCCTGAAAATGCTGACACAGTGGAATTTGTGCCCGACTTGTGGACCAGGATTTACACCAGGTTTCAGCAGACATAAGTCCTAGCACCCAAAGTTGGGGGCGGGAATGGCCTACTGCATGTTATTCTCTACAGGGTGCTCAGCCCGAAGCATCCTTTATAGAATAGGGCTGAATGCCAATTTTTCCCGGTGCTGTTTATAATATAGTAAACGGGGGGGATTCAGATTCCTCAATATAAAGAAATCGGTGTGCTTTCTTTATTTTCTATTTTTATTTTTCATTTTTTAATTCTGTCCTGCATTTTCAAACGACCCAAGACATACAGATACGTTTTTCCCATTTTATGTAAAAGTGTTGCCGATAGAGTTTATTATTACCATTTACAATCGTCATTCATAGCGACAAATAGCATTTATCCTTTTCTAACACTTTTTTAAAATTTACTTTGCAGCCTATTAACATTTACAAATTTAAATTTTGGCTAACTGCTCCGTCGCTACATCTTCTCCAACTGACGCATTTTAGCGCGGTAGTTGACCACACAGCGATGTTTCCATTATATATTAATTATTCGTTTTTTTTGTTTTTTCAAACTGTAGGTTCTTTGTAATGTACATCATTATGATACAAGTTTAAAACCAGTTTTTACATATTTCACGTTTGGATCTTTGTGTCTCCATTTTTATCTTTAGTTTCATTTTCACTTTCAGTTTTAGTTTTAATGTTGTTTTTAATTTTAATCTGGACCCCCCCCCCCCCCCCCCACACACACACACACACACTTTGTTTGATCAACAGTTGGTTATTGATTTTATATTTTTCATATTTCAAATTCAAAAATGTGATTCAACCTCACTTTTATATATTTTTTATTCATATATATTGTTATTACTATTTGTTTGCACACAAGTAAATCATCGGATTATTCATTCATTTTTATTATTTTTTACTATTTTTTTAATTATTTATTATTATGTTTCAATATTTGAATTTTTAATATTATTAATATTATTATTTTTTTCAAAATAAATTTTCATATATAACATTTTCATTTTGACACAGAATGTACTAGTCCTCCATAACATTTCTCATATGACCATCATTGCAAATTTATTTAAAGTTTTATTGTTCGTGAATTATTTTTCTGTTTATTGTGCTTTTTTTTAGAGAGATATTGGTGTTGGTATTTTCTATATTTATTACATTTGTGTTTTGAGTAAATATATCTCTTAATTCATCATTAGTATTTATTGATTTATAATTTATATGTTTCTATTTATGATCATGTTTTGTGTTTCAATTTAATTCAAAGAATTTTTTTGTACAATGCTGTTTGTTTATAGTTTTCATTTATGATTGTTTCATCACCATTCTTTATTCATAAGAGTTCACTGTATGACCCCTGATGTAGACGCTTGCGTGTGTCGAAACACTGCCCATGTCGGGTCCTTCTTTTAAGTATAACAGTAAAGACTGTTGGATTCATATCTCCAGGGGTGATTCGTCTTTGGTCAGCCTCTACTTTTGCCTTCTGCTGATTTTTGAGCACCATTTACTGAATCTGGTCCTTAGAGGGGTATTTTTGAAATGATGTCTAAGTTGGACATTGGATGTTTTGTGCTAAACATCCCAAATTAGAATAGCAAATGTAACCATTTTCAAAAAAAGCAAAATGTCTATCTTTTTTTTTTTTTTAAAGAAAGGACCAGTGCTGATGTGGGCTGTGTTTTAGTCCGATAAAAAAGCTGCATTAACTCTCTCAAAGACATAAAAAATTCCAAAAATATGCACATCCACAAAGCAATCGATTCAATACCTATGTTAGGCGTATCTTTCTTGTACCTCTAGCTATTCAAAATGGCGTCCATTAGCACTTCCGGATGCCCTCACAATAATGAATATTGGATAGCTCCGCCAATCAGCAAAAAACACATCACAACAAAGAACTCCAATCAGTTTCAAGATTGAAGCCCTCGGGAGAAGTGGCTTACAAATCAAAAATCCACCTCTGCTCTTTGTAATTAAGCAAAGCATTCTTATCCCTTCTCTTGCAGCCCATTTCCACTTGCTCCAGCACATGCCATCTGATATCACTATTTACAGCTCCATTGGTGGCACATTGCAAAGAAAAGCAACATTAAGTATTGATACCAGTTGGCGTGTGCTGGAGCAGGTGGAAATAAGCTGCGAGGGAGAGGATAAGAATGGATATGCCGGCTATGTTCAGAAATCCCCATGTAGAAAGGAAGTGTGTTTGAAGCGTGGTGTAGGGAGAGCTGCATCAAATTTATCTTTATTACATAAGAACATAAGAGTAGCCATACTGGGTCAGACCAATGGTCCATCTAGCCCAGTATTCTGTTTTCTAAACAGTGGCCAAGCCAGGTCACAAGTACCGGTCAGAAACCCAAATTGTGGCAACATTCCATTCAGAATCTCAAAGAGTAACAAGATTCCATGTAGAACCCCAAAGAATAGCAAGATTCTGGAATCCTAAAGAGTAACAAGATTCCATGTAGAACCCCAAATAACAGCAAGATTCTGGAATCCTAAAGAGTAACACGATTCTATTCAGAATCTTAAATAGTAGCAACATTCTATAGTACAAATCCCAGGGCAAGCAGTTGCTTCCCATGTCTGTCTCAATAGCAGACTATGGACTTTCCCTTCAGGAATTTGTCCAAACCATTTTTAAACCCAGATACGCTAAGGGCTATTACTACATCACTTTTTTAACATGTAAATCAAAGTGATGTGCATTATAAAAATAAAATAACATTTGAATGCCATTAATTTATAGAAAAGCTTACAGTCGCACTATGAAACATTCACCTCATTGTAAACTAAAATGTTATTAATAAAATGTCTCGGAAAAAAAATTAGTCTTGTGGAGGGGCATAATTGAACGGGGCTGGCCAACTATATGGGCGGCCATCTCTAAGGCCGGCCCCGTAAAGCGGCATACCCAACCGCATTATCAAAACAAGATGGCCAGCCATCTTTCATTTCGATAATACAGTCGAGGCCGGCCAAATCTCAACATTTGAGCGGCCTTAGAGATCACCGGCGTTAGAAATGGCCGCCATTGTTTTTTGGCGATATTGGAAACTAATGGCGGCCATCTCAAACCCAGCCAAATCCAAGCCCTTTGATCGTGGGAGGAGCCAGCATTTATAGTGCAGTGGTCCCCCTCACATGCCAGGACACCAACCGGGCACCCTAGGGGGCACTGCAGTGGACTTCACAAATTGATCCCAGGTGCATAGCTCCCTTACCTTGTGTGCTGAGCCCCCCAACCGCCCCCCCAAACCCACTACCCACAACTACACCACTACACTTAAAGGGTAAAGGGGAGCACATACATGTGGGTACAGTGGGTTTGTGGTGGGTTTTGAAGGGCTCACATTTACCACCACAAGTGTAACAGTTGGGGGGGGGGTGGGCCTGGGTCCGCCTGCCTGAAGTGCACTGCACCCACTAAAACTGCTGCAGGGACCTGCATACTGCTGTCATGGAGCTGGGTATGACATTTGAGGCTGGTATAGAGGCTGGCAAAAAAATGTAAAACATTTTTTTTTAGGGTGGGAGGGGGTTAGTGACCACTGGGGGAGTAAGTGGAAGTCACCTCCGATTCCTTCTGGTGGTCATCTGGTCAGTTCGGGCACCTTTTTGAGATTTGGTCGTAAGAAAAAAAGGGACCAAGTAAAGTCACCCAAGTGCTCATCAGGGACACCCTTCTTTTTTCCATTATCGGTCGAGGACGCCCATGTGTTAGGCACGCCCTAGTCCCGCTTTCGCTATGCTTCCAAAACACCCCTGTGAGCTCTGGTCGTCCCCGCAACGGAAAGCAGTTGAGGACGCCCAAAATTGGCTTTCGATTATGCCGATTTTGGCGATCCTGGGAAAAGGACGCCCTACTCCCGATTTGTGTCGAAAGATGGGCGCCCTTCTCTTTCGAAAATAAGCCTGATAGTGTGCATCCTTAAATAAGGATCCTTAAATGTGAGAACTACAGGGGAATCAGCTTCCTATCAGTTGTGGAAAAGCGTTTGCTGAAATAATCAAAACCTGCCAGCAGCCAGTGCAGGAAGCCAACACCTGAAAGGAACAATGCAGATTCAGACCAAGCCCGGGCTGTGTAGATCAAATCTTTTCTGTTAGGCAAATATTTGAAGAGAGGATAAGACGCAGAAATAGAATCACCACAATGTTCACTAACTTCAAAAGCACCTTCAACAGTGTCTATAGGGGACCTATGTGGAAAGCACTTCAAGTGACCGGAATCCCACAGAAATTACTCCAGATTATTTCTACCTTCTGTGATGGTACGTCCTGCAAAGTAAAGCTGCATAGTGAAAAATTCAACAGCGTAATTATCTAAAACAAGGATGTGTGTTTTTACTACTGCTATTTAATGTGATCATTAATTGGATTATGAAACAGAGCTTGACAAGGTGTATGGGTGAGGAATGTGGTGCAGATGACCTGGCATTCATTGTCCCTGATGAGCCAGTAGATCAGGTGAAGGAATTTAAATATCTAGGCTCAGTGATCTGAGTTTCAAAAGTTGCTGTAACGGCTGATATAGCAGCCAGAATTGGTAATGCCCAAGCAGCCTTCACTAGTCTAAAAACGGTGCCTATGAAAAAAGCACGGTGTTACACTGAAAACCAATATAAGAGTTGTTAATTTTATTTATTTATTTATTTATTGCATTTGTATCCCACATTTTCCCACCTTTTTGCGGGCTCAGTGTGGCTTACAATACATTATGAATGATGGAAATACAATTTGTTACAATTCGGTTATGGATTACATTGTGAAGAGTTATACGAGACAAAATCAAAGTATCGTTAAGGAATATATCAATGGAAAAGAACATTGAAACATTGGAAGGAAAACAACGGGAAACTAGAGGGTCTGAGGACAATATATAGTATATAATAACGAAAAACATATGGTATACATTTTCTGTGATTAAAGGTATGAGTGTGGTGAGATTTCGGGGGTTGAGAATTCATAAGTGGATGTATTGATGTATTACTGAACATATTAATGCCGCTGTCATGCTAGGTCTTCTCTGTGCATCATAGTAACAAAGTAGATGACGGCAGGAAAAGACCTGCACGGTCCATCCAGTCTGCCCAACAAGATAAACTCATATGTGCCACTTTTTGTGTATACCTTACCTTGATTTGTACCTGTCCTCTTCAGGGCACAGACCGTATAAGTCTGCCCAGCACTATCCCGGCCCCCCAACCCTGCCTCCCACCACCGGCTCTGGCACAGACCGTATAAGTCTGCCCAGCACTATCCCCGCCTCCCAACCACCAGCCCTGCCTCCCACCACCGGCTCTGGCACAGACCGTATAAGTCTGCCTAGCACTATTCCCGCCTCCCACTACCGGCTCTGCCACCCAATCTCGGCTAAGCTCCTGAGGATCCCTTCCTTCTGAACAGGATTCCTTTATGTTTATCCCACACATGTTTGAATTCCGTTACTGTTTTCATCTCCACCACCTCCCACGGGAGGGCATTCCAAGCATCCACTACTCTCTCCGTGAAAAAATACTTCCTGACATTTTTCTTGAGTCTGCCCCCCTTCAATCTCATTTCATGTCCTCTCGTTCTACCGCTTTCGCATCTCCGGAAAAGGTTTGTTTGCGGATTAATACCTTTCAAATATTTGAACATCTGTATCATATCACCCCTGTTTCTCCTTTCCTCCAGGGTATACATGTTCAGGTCAGCAAGTCTCTCCTCATACATCTTGTAAAGCAAATCCCATACCATTCTCGTAGCTTTTCTTTGCACCGCTTCAATTCTTTTTACATCTTTAGCAAGATATGGCCTACAAAACTGAACACAATACTCCAGGTGGGGCCTCACCAACGACTTATCAGAAACATGAACATTGCTAGCTGAGGGCTTGTGGAAGCTTCCAGATGAGATGCTTGCACATGATTCTTGGCATCTTGCTGCTCGACGACTGGTACAATGAAAGCATTCAAGAAATTTGCAACAAACAACCTTGCGCCTCTACTTGTTAGACCATATTTGTAGAATTGGAGGCATTGTGACTATCAAGTCTCCAATGGTATTGACTACCTGGCTGGAAAAATGTTTTAAAAAACCCATCTACCATAGGCAAATTGAGGCTGAAGCAAATTGTTTCCACTTCTGGATGGATGATTTTATTGCAGCTGCTAAAGACTGACTGCATTGGAATAAACCCACTACAGACACCCTTGCCATGACCGCCACAGTACCCATGGGACTGCCCTACCAACTAAAGAACCACCATACTAGTGATAAGAGTGTTTACTTGTCTTTAATTTGTTATAATTATCAATCACCCCTTTTCCCAAGGCTATGCAATTCATATTGACAAGAGGAGGTGGAGTCCATGAGAGATTACAATTGAATGTCATTAGTGTAAATAAAAAATATACGGACTGGATTGAGAGTGTCAGGAAAATATTGAAGAGAATTTGACCTAGGATGGAGTCCTAGGGTACAACACAGGGCAGCAAGTGGGAGATTGATGTGGAGTAAAACCAAGAAACCTTAAAAGATCTATCATCCAAGCAAGAGCAAAACCAAGACACAGCAAGACCAGTGATGCAGAGATCAGAAAGTCTATGGAGAACAATCAAAGTCAAATGCAGCTGAGAAGTCAAAAGAGAGTAATAACACTTCCTTACTACTACTACTACTACTACTTATCATTTCTATAGCGCTACTAGACGTACGCAGCGCTGTACACTTGAACATGAAGAGATAGTCCCTGCTCGACAGAGCTTACAATCTAATCAGGACAGACAAACAGGACAAATAAGGGATAAGGACAAAGAGTAGCAAGGTTCCGGAATCCCAAAGAGTAGCAAGATTCCATGCAGAACCCCAAAGAGCAGCAAGATTCCGAAATCCCAAAGAGTAGCAAGATTCTGTGCAGAATCCTAAAGAGTATCGAGGTTCCGGAATCCCAAAGACTACTACTACTTATCATTTCTATAGCGCTACTAGACGTACGCAGCACTGTACACTTGAACATGAAGAGACAGTCCCTACTCGACAGAGCTTACAATCTAATCAGGACAGACAAACAGGACAAATAAGGGATAAGGACAAAGAGTAGCAAGATTCCGGAATCCCAAAGAGTAGCAAGATTCCAGAATCCCAATGACTGAGTGGAGGAGTGGCCTAGTGGTTAGAGCACCGGCCTTGCAATCCAGAGGTGCCACTGCTGCTCCTTGTGATCTTGGGCAAGTCACTTAACCCTCCATTGCCTCAGGTACAAACTTAGATTGTGAGCCCTCCTGGGACAGAGAAATATCCACAGTACCTGAATGTAACTCACCTTGAGCTACTACTGAAAAAGGTGTGAGCAAAATCTAAATAAATACTACTACTTATCATTTCTACAGCGCTACTAGACATATGCGCAGCACTGTACACTTGAACATGAAGAGACAGCCAGCCTTTATCAAGATGAACTCTAACAAAATCAGTCAAGGCAGCTCCACCTTGACCCTGCCCCTAGACCACCCCCAGCATTAACTGGCAAGTGATGTGGTAGTCAGAGCAGATATTTAATGGCACTGTTTGGTTAAACGTCACTTAATATCCACTCCATACTGGCCAGTGCAATTTAAACATGCCTGCTTAACTCTTTGAACATCACCCCTAAGTTTCTCCTACTGTACCATTTGTGACCATAAAATTATTCTGGAGCACCACTACAGACATGCTGAATAGAAGATAGGAAATATACATTCAGTGCCTGGGCCTCGGAGACTACCACCTCCCCTTGCCCCCCCTCCCCCCATCATGGGAGAACCCATAAAGTAGATGGTACAATAGAAGAACGAAAAAGACCCTCTCGGTCACAAAGGCACACATCACACTGCGAAGGTGACATAAAAAATGGAAACTAGACGATGTTCACTGAAGCAAAAAATGTATTCACACACATCCAAGACTCGACACGAGTTGTGTTTCAGCCAATGTGGCCTGCATCAGGAGTCTAAAAGTTAAAACATATATGCATACCATATAAACACATAAAAAGCCACAGTCAAAAATATAACATACATAATTTGCACCACATAGAAATAATATAAATCTATATCAGAGAAATGCTATGTAAAATCATAAGAATGACATACATAACTGATATAAAAAATATGAAATATGAAAACTGCATTACTTAATTACTTTACCCATACGACCCATCTCCTCAAGTCGCTTCACTGGAAGCCTATCCGTTTTCGCATCCTGTTCAAACTTCTTCTACTAACCTATAAATGTACTCACTCTGCTGCTCCCCAGTATCTCTCCACACTCGTCCTTCCCTACACCCCTTCCCGTGCACTCCGTTCCATGGATAAATCCTTCTTATCTGTTCCCTTCTCCACTACTGCCAACTCCAGACTTGCCTCCTTCTGTCTCGCTGCACCCTATGCCTGGAATAGACTTCCTGAGCCCCTACGTCTTGCCCCGTCCTTGACCATCTTTAAATCTAGATTGAAAGCCCACCTCTTTAACATTGCTTTTGACTCGTAACCACTTGTAGCCACTCGCCTCCACCTAACCTCCTCTCCTCTTTCCTCTACACATTAATTGATTTGTTTACTTTATTTTTTTGTCTATTAGATTGTAAGCTCTTTGAGCAGGGACTGTCTTTCTTCAATGTTTGTGCAGCGCTGCGTACGCTTTGTAGCGCTATAGAAATACTAAATAGTAGTAGTAGTAGTACTATAAGTATACTTAAAAATGAAGATTAAACCATGGAACTAACAAAGGCCATACAACATACATTGAATTAAGGCTACAAAGACATTAAAAGCTATATTGAAATAAAGCTTAGTGCTGACTCAAAAATATTATACAAATCATGCTTCTGTCTTCACAGCCAGCAAAGGCAACATGATGAATATACCTTCTACAGGATACTTGGCACTTAAGCAAACCTTTAGTGAATGAGAAGAGATAGTGCATCTAAGCAAAAAACAAACAGGTATATATAACATAATTAGACATACAAAGATAACACAACTTCTATGATGAGAATAATATGAAATGATGAAAACAAGGGAAAAAAAAGGTTTACAAATACCCCCAAATAAATAATTAACCCATAACTAGAACACTCCAACAATGTGTATTATATTTAAAACATGAAAACAAGTGAAAAAAATTCCCAAAGAAATAAATGGGATCTTGGGCTGATAGTATCTGAGGATCTGAAGGTGACGAAACAGTGTGACAAGGCGGTGGCCGTAGCTAGAAGGTTGCTAGGCTGTATAGAGAGAGGTGTGACCAGCAGAAGAAAGGAGGTGTTGATGCCCCTGTATAAGTCGTTGGTGAGGCCCCGCCTGGAGTATTGCGTTCAGTGTTGGAGGCCGTATCTTGCTAAGGATGTAAAAAGAATTGAAGTGGTGCAAAGAAAAGCTACGAGAATGGTACGGGATTTGTGTTACAAGATGTATGAGGAGAGACTTGCTGACCTGAACATGTATACTCTGGAGGAAAGGAGAAACAGGGGTGATATGATACAGACGTTCAAATATTTGAAAGGTATTAATTCACATACGAACCTTTTCCGGAGATGGGAAGGCGGTAGAACGAGAGGGCATGATATGAGATTGAAGGGGGGGGGGGGGGGGCAGACTCAAGAAAAATGTCAGGAGGTATTTTTTTCACGGAGAGAGTGGTAGATACTTGGAAAATTCGTTTATTAATGGAAACGGAAAACCAGATACATAAAAGCTAAAAGGTACATAAATACCCCTCAATCCCCTATTTACAAAGACAGACCAAACCCCCTACCCCCCCCCAACACAGTCAAATAAATTCAAACAAATTCAAGGTGGCTTCAATCGCACATGTTTCCACCATTTGCAAAATGTACCCCTCCCTACTTCTACCCGCTCCCAACGTGCCACTTCCCACACAGCTCCAACAATATCCCAGCTAACCCGTTCTACTGACCTGAACTCCTGGCGCAGGGAGACTCCGCACCGTGCCATCCAAAGATAGAAACGGACAATGACCGAGATCAAGAACTCCGTCCCTGGGTCCAAGCCCCCCGACCCCTGCCCCCGCCCATACACCCAATCCGCATAAGAGTAGGTGCAAAAGCTGGGGATATGAAGCAGGGAGGCCACACGTTTACACACCAGAATCGAAAATGGACATTCCCTAAGGAAATGATCCATCGTCTCAGTACAACCAACACATTCCCCCCTTGGGCAATCACGATCTTGTACGTTCCTATAATTCAAGTTTGCTCTCACATACAGTTTCCCGTGTAGGGACAGCCAGGCAATGTCACGATATTTGTGTGGAATCCGCTTTGATGCCACAAACTGCAAGCCTTGTTGCAGAACTGGCTCTGGAGCGTCCCGAAGTGCCAAAGGAGAGGAGAATCGCTGCATCCGCACTCTCTCTACCCATACCTCCCTCCTTCCCTCTTTAACCTCCTCCACCGTAATCCCCCACAACCGCACCAGTTTAGTCAATGTCCTGTAATACCCAACGCTTCCCGGGAAACCCCTCCGTCGGCCCACCACTTTCCCCCCTTCCAACCACGGACCCCAAAACTCCTCCCACCACTGCACAACACTACACGCCCATCCCGGAGCATCTCGCCCCACCGCCTTCCCCAAATTAAACTGGATAAAGAAAGAACTGAACGTAAGAACCGGATTAACCATCCCAACCCCCCCCTTTCCCCGTGGCAGATATGTGATATTCCTCTTTACAGGGTTCATTCGGTTCCCCCAGAGTAACTGAAAAAAAACACTATAAAGCCCTGTATAACAACATTCCGGCAACAAACAAATATAACTAAGAAACAAAAACATGGGCACCACCTGCATTTTCAGTAATCTCACCCGGTCAGTCATCGACATCCTCCACCCTTTCCACCTCTCTACCTTAGCCTTGGCCTCCAAAATCTTCTGTTCCCAGTTCCACTGTCCATAATCCCCCCCCCCCAAAGTAAACCCCTAGAACCCGCATCATTTCCACCCCTGGTGGAAACCCTCCCCATAACTCAAAACGAGCCCCTTCCGGACCTACCCACAAGGAAGTACACTTTTGCAGGTTAATCCTGGATCCTGTCGCCCGAGAGTACTCCGCAATCTTCCTGTGCAAAACTTCCCCTTCCCCTTGATCCGCCACCCAAACTGTTATGTCATCTGCGTATGCCACCACATGCAGAGACACCCCCGTACACACTTCTATCCCTCTAAGCCCATCCACCCCCCCCCCCCCACTCTAACCGGCGCACCAGGGGATCAATCGCGAAAGTGTACAGCAGGGGGCTCAACGGGCACCCCTGTCGCACCCCAGCTGTGATGTCAAATTCCCTTCCTTTCCACCCATTAACTAATGGAAAGCAGCGAACACCGATGTACAACAACTGGAGCTGCTCCACCCAAGCCCTCAGAAAACCATAGTACCGCAAACTCTCCCAAAGAACCCTCCACTGCACCCGGTCAAAGGCCTTATCCTGGTCCAAGGCCACTACTAGACGACCCTCCTGCCCCCCCTGGCTCCGCTCCACCCCCTCCCGAACCCAGGCCACTGCTGCCAACACCCCCCTCCCTGGGACCCCACACCCCTGAGACACCGCCAACTCCCTCCCTGCCACCTGCCGCATACGTGCCAACAACATGTGAGCAAAGATCTTACGGTCACTGTTCAATAAGGCAATGGGCCTCCAATTTACTATGTCTCGAGCATCTTTCCCCTTACTGAGAAGAACCAAGGCCGATTTCCCAAAGGACTCTGGCAGAGAACCTCCCTTCCGGGCCTCCTCCCATACCTCCAACAAGATAGGTGCCAACTGAACTTTAAATCGTTGATAGAACTCTGCCGGTGCCGTCTTGCGCCGCAGAGCCTCAATGGCCGCCTCCACCTCCCTGACTGTCCAAGGCTGCAGCAAGGCCTGAAGATGGGGCCCCCCCTGTCCCACCCCCGGAGTCCCTTCCACATACCTCCGTATGTCTTCCTCATCCAAATGTAGATCGGAGAAGAAATGTCCAAAATGCTCCCCTACCACCCGCAAAATCCCTTCCCTCGAATGCTGAACAACCCCGTCCCTGTCCATTAACCGTTCCATGACCCTACGTTCCCTTCTTTCCTTACAGCACTCAAACGGGTCCGGACTCAATAATTTGCCAAAATCCCTCTCATAAACTAATGAGGAGTACCGGTCATACTGAACTCGCTCAATTTCCACCTGTATAGCCTCTATATCCTCCCTCTTCCCCCCCCTGGAAATTAAATTATCCCTCCTCTTTTTTAATGCTATTCCCAACCGTGTCGCCTCCCTCCCCTCCTGCCTTGCCTGTCTAAGAAAAAACCCCTTCGTACGTTGTTTCACCGCTTCCCACCACCTCCCTACCGAGGGGAAGATGCCTAAGATAGTCTGCTGATCCTCCAAAAACTCCACATACTCTCTATGCACCTCCCCCTCCTTTAACCATTTCAAATTTAATCTCCACATCCCCTTTCCTGGCCTATGGACCCCCGACCCCCCTACTTCTATCCGCACCGCCCTGTGGTCCGAAAACTCTACCACCACCAACTCGGGAGCCTGTACGCAGGTCCCTCTCCTAACCAAAAACCGGTCGATCCGACTTCTACAATTCCCTCTAAAAAAAGTAAAACCCCCTTGCCCACCCCCGTGCTCCAAGTAGACATCCACTAACCCTGCCCCCCTCATTATCCCCACTAAACGAACTCCGTCATACCTCACCTGTGCACACCTGCCCCCACTGTCCTCCTTCCTCAGAATCGTGTTAAAATCGCCCCCCCACACTAACTGACGTGAAGAACACAAATAGGGTTTGATTTTCCCAAATAACTGTGACCTCCCCTTCTTAGTTTGTGGCCCATACACATTTATCACCCTTAACGCCACCCCGTGCAACACAACATCCACCACCAAACACCTCCCTACCCCTAACTCCACCACCCGTTGAATCACCACTTTGTGAGATTTAAACAAAATTCCCACCCCCCCATACTTCTCCCCTGCCAACCCCCACACAGAGGGTCCCCATCTCCAAGCCTGCTTTGCTCTTCTCACATCGGCCAAAGACTGCAGCCTGGTCTCCTGCAGGAGAAAACAATCAGCCGACATGGAGGAAAGGCCCTCAAAGGCCAGACACCTCGCCCTTGTGGAGGCAATACTTGCCACGTTCAGCGTGATGAACGCCAACAAGGAACCTGCCATCATTATCAATTAGAAAACTGCCTCCCTTGGCCCTGCCTCCCCATCCTTCCTCCTCTCTGCTCCAGACCTCCCTTTGAAGGCCCAGCTTCTTCCTCCACCTCTTCCTCCGCCCAGTCCCTAACCCCAAACTCAAAGGTCCCCCCCTTCCATCCTTCCCTGGACCTTGCTTTCTTCCTCCCCTTCTTCTTCCTCTCCTCCCCCCCTCCCCCTTCACCGGAAAAACCCCGGTCTCTCCCCCTTCCCCCACCCCCTCCCCCCCCACCCCACCCTCCATCCCCCCTCCCTCCCCTCCACCTTCCTCCCCCCTCTCTACCCCCTGCTCCCCCTGAACCTTTCCTAATTTCCTCTTCTCCCCTTCTCACCCACCTACCTCTGCCCTCCCTCCTCCTGCATGTCCATACCATCTCCTATCTCCAACCTCCCCATCCTCCCCCTTCCCCTCCTCGTACCCTTCCCGCCCCCCTCTGTCCCTATCTCCCCCTCTTCACCTACCCCCTGCCATGCCTCACTGTCCTCTCTTCCGTTCTCCTCTCCATACTCTTCCCCCCGTCCCTCATCTTCGAGGACCCGAAATCTATTCTCCACCGCTATTCCCTGCCCCAACTTCCTTCCAGCCTCCACCAGAAGTCCCCCCCCTTCCTCTTCCTAGAGACTCGCGTCCACCCTTCCCCCTCCCCTCCTTGCCTCTTCTCACCCTTCCGAACGTTTGCCCCCTGCTCCCCCAACTCTTCCTCTACCCTCCCCCCCTTCCAATCACTTCTACTGCCTGCTCCAAACCTCCACCCCTCCCCCCAGCACGATCTCCCCTTTCATCACCCTCCCCTCCCCCTTCCTCCCCCTCCCCCCCCCCATTATGAAAGGCTTGCGGGCAAGCCCGAAAGGCGTGCCCCAGATCCCCGCACAAATTACACCGGATGGAGGTACAATGTTCTGCCACGTGCTCCCTCGCCCCACACTTTGCACACTGAACCACTGGGCACGACATACTATAATGCCGGAAGGAACCACACTTAAAACATTGCCTAGGCTGTCCCTTATAAAAACACAAGATCCGATCTCTTCCAATGAAAGCCGCTGAAGGAATGTGTTGGGTGACGTGCCCCACCTGGTATAACCTCACCGTCGCCCCCCACCCCCCTGCCCATACCCTACTAGGGTCTGGAAGCTTGACCAGAGGAGTCCTTAACTCTGCATACCTCTGCAGCCAGTAGGTCAAATCCGCCCCCGAGATTGACTCATTCCGCACTAACAGAGTCACCTGCACCAGGTCAGGTTTACTAATAGGCACAACTCGAAAATTTCTCCAGTCCCCCCCCCCTTTAACCTCCCCGTATTTCTCCCAAAAAATCTCCATTCCCCGTTGGGTCAAAAAACTGACATCATACTCTGGAATGTTCGCCGGGTGAATGCAAGCATACAGATCTTCCGGGAGAAATCCTAACCCTAGAACCATTTTTAACACCACATCCCTACTTGGCATCCCCCCCTCCCCCACCCACCTCAATTGAACCACATTCCGGCGTTTGGTAACAGACCCCCCAGACCACCCCTCACCCCCCCCCTGTCCCCCCCTTCGCTGCCCAAATCCCCCCCTACCACTCCCCATACCAACCACCGTGGCAAAAGAAGGAGCCCCCTGCCCCCCCCCACCCTTGGCGCTCGAGGCTTCCTGCCCTGCACACACCAAACCCCCCTTTACAAAACCCTTCTGGCCCCCTCCATCCCCTTCCTTGATCCTATCATCCCCCCCTCCCTTCCCCCCTTCTCCAACCTGAACCTTATCCCCCGGACCCCCCACACCTGCTAACCTATTCCCCTCAACAGGAGGAGACATGTCAATCACATCCCCTCCGTTCTGCAATCCCTGCCCCCCTCCCCCTTCCTGCACACCAAGCCTCCCCCCATCGTCCTTGCCCAAACATGGAACAGAGTCAACAGTCGGACACAAACCCTCACAGTTCAACACTCCCCCCACTTGAGTCACAGCAATGTCAGGAAAAGTGTTCAGCAACTTATCTGCCATCTGTTGTAAAGCTGGCTCAGCATGCCGCTCCTCAGCCAACAGGTCCTGCGCGAGACGAACAGGGAGTTCCGTTTCAGTCAGTTCCTTCTTCTGATCCAAATTCCCTGTTGCCTGCCTGCCAACGACCAGCAAGTTTCGTCCTTCTCCTGCTGCCTGCTTGACCAGAGTCTCCTGGTGCTCCGTGTCAGGTGGGTGGGGCCTCTCCAATCCAGCAATCGCCGCCACTCGCCCCTCTGTACCGTCTGAAATGCCACCATCCAGTAATGAACTGCCAGCCTTTCCCGGTGCTTCTGGAAACCGTTCTCTGCCGGGGACAGCGCATCCACCACCCGACTCACTGTTTGCCAGCTCTCCCTCCAGAAGACTGCCGTTGTGCACCCCGGACGCTGCGCGGGGGCAGGGCTTCTCCAAACATAGAGGCAGAGATGTAGCTGCAGATAAAGACACCTGCTTCTGCTGCAATCCTTCCGGCTCTGCTTCCGCTGCTGCAATCTTTCTTTCTGGAGGTTCTAATATTGGTAAGTCACCATCTCCTTCACTGGACACCTCTGCCACTACTTCTGTAGAAAAAAGCCGACAGCCTGAAGCTCCCTCCTCTGTCTCCACAATCTGGAAGGTCTTAACCAGCTTTTTAATTACTTTCTCTTCTCCAACAGGTGCAGTCACCAACCCTGCCCCCGAACCACATCCTGCTGCTGCCTCCCTGCAGTCTGCCTGCTTAGTAAGTCCCCTGGACTGAGTTGCCAGGTTTTTCATAAATGCTAAAGTGGATGTACTAGCAGAGTCTGGCAAGTCTTCTGGTTTAGACAAATCCTGAGACAAGGCCCTGGGAACTGCAGACTCTTGCTGGGACACAGTTCTCCCTTGACCTGAAGACTGTGACCTTAAAGCCATACGTTCTTGATTACAATATAGTTCTCTTAAAGGGTTCTCAGGTCCCTTTTTTAAACCCCTCAGCAACAGTTCTTTCTTTTGTATCAGTTTTCTCAAACGGGCTTCCTCCTTCACATAACCTTTCTTGTGCTCTGCTGGAGCAAGTTTACTCATAACTTTTGTCATTTTCACACGCTTTCCCAAATCAACCAGTTCTTTCTCCACACGTTTAATTCTTCGCACTGTACAGATCAAACTACGTGCTGGGTCCTCAGGGTCATAAGGAATATCTAGGAATTCCTCCTCTTCCTCCTCTGAAGACCCACTCTCTTCACTTTCTGCCTCATCAAATGCAGGAAAAAATTCTGAGCTAACTTCCATAGCTTCATTTTCCTTTCTCTGCTTAGGGTGCCCTTCCAGGGCCTCCACCAGCTTTCTCCCCTCCCCACAATCTTCACTCTCACCTCCCAGATGTTGCTGGAGCGTGGGGGGGTTACTGGACTGGCTTCCACCCTTGGGCCTCTGCTCTCTGCGATCAACAGGACTCCTCTCCCTCCTGTCAGAAGCTCGACCGGAAAGAGAGCTGCTTCTCCCGGCCTTCTGGTCCCTGGCCCCAGGAGGCCCCATGGCCTGGGCCTTTCCTGAGGACCGCTCCCCAGGGACCCTCCGCATCCTCAGGGAAGGAGCTAGACCTCACTCCCTTCCCTGGAACCTGCAAAGCTTCCGGCTGCACCTCCTCCTCCTTCCAAGTCTGAACAGCAACTGACTTGGAATGCCCTCCCGCGGGAGGTGGTGGAGATGAAAACGGTAGCGGAATTCAAGCATGCGTGGGATAAACATAAAGGAATCCTGTGCAGAAGGAATGGATCCTCAGAAGCTTAGCCGAGATTGGGTGGTGGGGCTAGTGCTGGGCAAGACTTCTACGGTCTGTGTCCTGAAAATGGCAGATACAAATCAAGGTAAGGTATACACAAGAAGTAGCACATATGAGTTTATCTTGTTGGGCAGACTAGATGGACCGTGCAGGTCTTTTTCTGCCATCATCTACTATGTTACTATCCAGCTTATAATCGAAATAGAAAAACGCCTATATTGTGACCCAAATCGGGAGATAGACGTTTATTTCACAAAAACGAATAAAGCGGTATAATCGAAAGCCGAATTTGGACGTTTTCAACTGCACTCCGTCGCGGATGCGGACAAAGTTGATGGGGGCGTGTCGAAGGCATGGTGAAGGCGGAACTGGGGCGTGGTTATCGGGCGATCAGAGATGGGCGCCTTTCGCCGATAATGGAAAATAAATATGCGTTTTTAGCGAGAATTTAGGGCACTTTTCCTGGACCCTGTTTTTCCACGAATAAGGCCCCAAAAAGTGCCCTAAATGACCAGATGCCCACTGGAGGGAATCGGGGGTGACCTCCCCTGACTCCCCCAGTGGTCACAAACCCCCTCCCACCACTAATATGCCGTTTCACAACTTTTTATTTTCACCCTCAAATGTCATACCCACCTCCCTGGCAGCAGTATGCAGGTCACTGGAGCAGTTATTAGGGGGTGCAGTGGACTTCAGGCAGGTGGACCCAGGCCCACCCCCCCCACACCTGTTACACTTGTGCTGGTAAATGGGAGCCCTTCAAACCGCCCCCCAAACCCACTGTACCCACATGTAGGTGCCCCCTTCACCCCTTAGGGCTATAGTAATGGTGTAGACTTGTGGGCAGTGGGTTTTGAGGGGGATTTGGGGGGCTCAACACCCAAGGGAAGGGTGCTATGCACCTGGGAGCTGTTTTACCTTGTTTTTTTTTTTTGTAAAAGTGCCCCCTAGGGTGCCCGGTTGGTGTCCTGGCATGTGAGGGGGACTAGTGCACTACGAATCCTGGCCCCTCCCACGTACAAATGCCTTGGATTTATTCGTTTTTGAGCTGGGCGCTTTCATTTTCCATTATCGCTGAAAAGCAAAAACGCCCAGCTCAAAAAAAGAAAAACGTCCATGTTTTTCGAAAATATGGTTCGGTCCACCCCTTCACGGACCCGTTCTCGGAGATAAACGCCCAGGGAGATAGACGTTTCCTTCTATTATGCCCCTCCACGTAGTTGATTGCTCTAAAAAACATATACTGTATTAAAAATCACCCTTATAATTAACATGTACAACACAATCACTGATGAACCTAAGCCGCAATTCAGTTCAATGTCAAAAAAGACATATTTTAGTACTTACAGTGACCTGAAATCACCTTTAATGTTGCCAAGTGACTAAAATGTGAACTAAACGTGCAATATTTAAAAATCCATTATGTTTATTGTCGAGCAAAATACAAATGAAAATGTCACGGTCAGAGTGTACTTTAAAAGTGAATACACAGTAATTGGCATAAAACGACAGAAATAGAGAACAAATGTGAATGTATAAAAATTAGTGATGAGTATATGGTGAGGAGCAGGTGGGGGGAAGAGGGGTTGGTGGTTGGGAGGCGAGGATAGTAGATGGCAGACTTATACGGTCTGTACCAGAGCCAATGATGGGAGGCGGGTCTGGTGGTTGAGAGGCAGGGAATACTGCTGAGTAGATTATACGGTCTGAGATGGAGATGGGAGGCGAGACCGGTGGTTGGGAGGCGGGGAATACCGCTGGGCAGACTTATACGGTCTGTGCCCTGAAATAAAATAAAACAGGTACAAATCAAGGTAAGGTACAAATCAAGGGCAGACTTATACGGTCTATGCCCTGAAAAAGACAGGTACAAATCAAGGGCAGACTTATACGGTCTGTGATGGAGAAGGGAGGTGGGACCGGTGGTTGGGAGGCGGGGAATACTGCTGGGCAGATTTATACGGTCTGTGCCCTGAAAAAGACAGGTACAAATCAAGGTAAGGTATACACATATGAGTTTATCTTGTTGGGCAGACTAGATGGACCGTGCTGGTCTTTTTCTGCCGTCATCTACTATGTTACTATGTTTCTATGTTACTATGTAACTCCTAAAGAAAAAATGAATGTGACAAGGGGGCTCATTTTCAAAAGAGAAAAACATCTAAAAAGTGGCATGAATCAGCATTTGGATGTTTTTCTCACAAAAGCATCCAAATCGGTATTTTCAAAACCTATTGTCAGACATCTTTCTACGCTATTTTTCTGCATTGCGTCCAAATCTCAAGGGGGCGTGTCGGGGTGTGTTAAGGGAGGAATTTGGCTGTTCCTAAGATTTAGATATTTTTCAGCCATAATGGAACAAAACAAAACCATCCAGAACTAAACCTAAAATGTTTTGAGCTAGACCTGTTTTTATAACGAATAAGGCACAAGGAGGTGCCCTAAATGGCCAGTTGACCACTGGAAGGAATCAGGAGTGACCAGCCAATACCCCCCCTCCCCAGTGGTTACTGACCCCCTCTGACCCCCCAACATTGTAAATAAAAATATGACTTACCAGCCTCTATGACAGCCTCAAATGTCCCTGGAGTAGTGTAGTGGTCGGCAGAAGCGGAGCCAGGTTGACGGCGCAGGGGGAGCGACAGCAGCGCGAGAGCAGACTTCCGCCGGTGCCAGAGCACATTTTCAATGCAACACTTTGAAAAAAAATAGGCGCCAAAGCTGGCAGAACTCTGTTTGGGGGAGCGGCCACTCCCCTGGTGCCCACCCTGGCTATGCCACTGGTGGTCGGTGCAGAGTGCCCGTGGAAATGAAATCACCTATTGATATTTCTGGCAGAGTAGAAGGTACAAGTCTCGCTTTGAGATTCTTATTCCTGGAATATGCAAAATCTGGCTTTGTACCTTTGAAACATGGATGAGTCTACTACTACTATTTAGCATTTCTATAGCGCTACAAGGCGTACGCAGCGCTGAACAAAACATAGAAGAAAGACAGTCCCTGCTCAAAGAGCTATGTAATAAAAGTGAGCCAAGTATAGGACAATCAAGCCATTGTGACATCACTGATGAGGTTGGCTCTTATTGGTGGCCTGAGGCATTATGACATCACAATATCACCTCTGATTACAAGAGACTACTACTACTACTATTTAGCATTTCTATAGCGCTACAAGGCGTACGCAGCGCTGAACAAAACATAGAAGAAAGACAGTCCCTGCTCAAAGAGCTTACAAGTCTCCTGTATATTCCAATTCTTCATACTAATATTACGAAAATAGTTGGGATGTTGAGAAAATCTAAGGGGCCCTTTTACTAAGCTGTGGTAAAAAGGGCCCTGCACTAGTGGGGGGTGGCTGGTTTTGCCACACACTAGGGTCCCTTTTACCGCAGAGGGTAAAAAGGCCCAAAAAAGAAATGGCCGTGTGGTAAGTTTGCCAGGTGGCCATTTTGGAGGGAGCATTTACCGTCACCCATTGAGGTGGCGGTCATGGCTCCCACTCTAAGCTGGCGGTAAACGGGTAGCGTGAGACACTGCCCAATTACCACCAAGTAAACCCCTGTGGAAATATTTTCTCAATATTTCCGCCAGCGCCGGAAATGGCGTGCACTGGGGGTGGAACTACCAGTAAAAGGGCCCCTTAAGCGTATATACAAGGTCTGGCTTAGGCCTGTCACATTTAGCTATCAATTGAGACTGTCCTGTGCTCTTGGTCTAATTAAACTATTGTTAATGCAGTCTTCTAGGTAGCCTCTGAGGGGCATAATTGAACGAAAACGTCTATCTCCATGGGCGTTTATCTCCAAGAACGGGTCCGTGAAGGGGCGGACCGAACTGTATTTTCGCAAAAAATAGACGTCCATGTTTTATTCGACAATTTGTGAGCTGGGCGTTTTTGTTTTTCAGCGATAATGGAAAATGAAAGCGCCCAGCTCAAAAACGAATAAATCCAAGGCATTTGTTCGTGGGAGGGGCCAGGATTCATAGTGCACTGGTCCCCCTCACATGCCAGGACACCAACCGGGCACCCTAGGGGGCACTTTTACAATAACAAAAAAAAAGGTAAAAGAGCTCCCAGGTGCATAGCACCCTTCCCTTGTGTGTTGAGCCCCCCAAATCCCCCTCAAAACCCACTGCCCACAAGTCTACACCATTATTATAGCCCTAAGGGGTGAAGGGGGGCACCTACATGTGGGTACAGTGGGTTTGGGGGGGTTGGACGACTAATAAGCATTAAGCAGCACAATTGTAACAGGTAGGGGGGGATGGGCCTGGGTCCACCTGTCTGAAGTCCACTGCACCCCCTAACAACTGCTTCAGGGAGGTGGGTATGACATTTGATGATGAAAATAAAAAGTTGTGAAACATCATTTTTTTGTGGTGGGAGGGGGTTAGTGACCACTGGGGGAGTCAGGGGAGGTCATCCCCGATGCCCTCCGATGGTCATCTGGTCATTTAGAGCACTTTTTTGGGACCTGTTCGTGTGAAAAAAGGGTACAACAAAAGTGGCCTAAATGTTCGCTAAAAACGCCTTAATTTTTTCGATTATCGCCCTAACGCGTACATCTCTCCTCGGCCGATAACCACGCCCCAGTTCCACCTTCGCCACACCTCTGACACGCCCCCATCAACTTTGTCCGCATCCGCGACGGAGTGCAGTTGAAAACGTCCAAAATCGGCTTTCGATTATACCGATTTATTCGTTTTTGTGAGATAAACGTCTATCTCCCGATTTGGGTCGAAATCTAGGCGTTTTTCTCTTTCGATTATAAGGTGGTCTGTCACTGAAGCGCTGAGACATGATTTCTGCCTGTATTTCAAAATCTTCCTTGTTTGTGCGTAATCAACATAAATGAAGGAATTGGGAATACAGTAAGTTATTCTCCAGTACCTTGTTATGGAAACTTTCAAAGTGTAAATAAGTATTTCTGTCGATTATCATACTGTATCTTACAGCATAAGCTCTTATCACATGTGTTCAACCATTCATAAAATTCTAGCAGTCTCCTCTCATGTCCTCTCCACAACAAAAGTACATTGCCAATGTATCTCTTGTAAACTATTGAGTCTTGGATGTGTGTGAATAAAGGGGTCCTTTTTCTAAGCCACGGTAAAATGTGGTCTGTGGTAGTGTAGGCGCTTGTATTGGGCGCATGCTGGGGTCAGTTTTTACTGCGTTTGCAAAAAGGGCTTTTTAAAAATTGGACGGGAAAAGGGCATGCGGTAAAACTGAAAGCGGCGCGCGTCCAAAACCGGCCTGAGCCCTTAATGCCATCCATTGATCTTCCCTATGAAGAAAGACTAAGGAAGCTAGGGCTTTTCAGCTTGGAGAAGAGACAGCTGAGGGGAGACATGATAGAGGTATATAAAATAATGAGTGGAGTGGAACAGGTGGATGTGAAGCGTCTGTTCACGCTTTCCAAAAATACTAGGACTAGGGGGCATGCGATGAAACTACAGTGTAGTAAATTTAAAACAAATAGGAGAAAAGTTATCTTCACCCAACGCGGAATTAAACTCTGGAATTCGTTGCCGGAGAACGTGGTGAAGGCGGTTAGCTTAGCAGAGTTTAAGAAGGGGTTAGACGGTTTCCTAAAGGACAAGTCCATAAACCACTACTAAATGGACTTGGGAAAAATCCACAATTCCAGGAATAACATGTATAGAATGTTTGTACGTTTGGGAAGCTCACCAGGTGCCCTTGGCCTGGATTGGCCGCTGTCGTGGACAGGATGCTGGGCTCGATGGACCCTTGGTCTTTTCCCAGTGTGGCATTACTTATCTACTTATGATCTAGCAGTAAGGGCTTAAGTGCTACATGCGCAGTGTGCCTGTGAGAACCCATAAAGCATCCAGGATATAGGCAGAGATTCAACCTCATTACCATCTGACGAGCAGATGGAGGCTACGAGAGATTAAAAAAGGTCATGGATATAGGCAAGTTTGTTGCAGATGGAGCGGGCATTCCATAGGGCACATGAGAAGGGCAGAGAAGAGGGGGGGGGGGAGGAGAGGAATGGAGATGAGATTGGAGAGGTCGCGGTGCGACCTGTACAAATAGGATGAGGGTTGGTGAGGGGGGGCCAGGATTGGGATTGATGTCTCCAGCAGAGAGAAGGAGATGGAGTAAGAGAGAGCGGAGGAGAATAGGAGAGGAGTGGCGATGAAGGCGATGGAGGCGAGATGAACTCAGATAGAATGGGGAAGGTACAATGGAAGGAATGAAATGTTGAAGACAGAAAGCAAGGAGGGAGGAAGAGGACAAGAGGACAAGAGAGATAATGAGGTAATAAAATCACTGAAAGGGCAATGTATAAGTGTAGTGCATAGTGGTTTCGGGTGGAGGAGTAGATTGGGAAGGGACAGTACTAGGAGGAGAATGTGAAATGGAGTCATATTACCAAGGAGAGCCTTCTATCATTACACACAGATAACGAAAGGGGGGTCACGTTTGCAAAAGGAGATCACTTTTGGCACATCCTTGCTAAGGGTGACTGAATTAAGGACAAGATTTAGACTTGTGATCTTGGACTATAATCCTTCACTCCATTTCTTATTTTGAAACCTTTGATTGCCTCATTATTGATAACTGTACAGTCAATCATTATAAATGGAGACCTGCCTAAATTAATTCCTTAAAATAAATCTAATGACACACGGCAACACGAATTCTTTGTTTTCATTATCTCAGCCTGTTATCTTGAAATAAGTTATAATGAAAAGCTGATTAAGGCATTGGAATTTCAGTCCCATTAATTGGAAAACAATTAGTTAACTGGGACAAAATAAATCAATGTATACAAAAAAAGAGAGTGAAGTAAGAATCTGATTTCTTTTAAAGTTGCATTACTAGATTAAGGCCAGAGTTAGCTGAAAGGGTCACCTTTAAAGTTTCTAGTAAATATTTTCACAAAACATACAGATGCTATAGAATATTAACAAAAATGTTTGTGAAATGAAAACTTTATTTCTCGTGGATCCTTGATAGACGAGCTCCATAGAGAAACTCCATTCTACTTAGTGGACAAAAGGTTGAGCTTGTAGTACATTATTAATACTATGCAAAACTAAATCTTGTGTCTGTTGACTTAGCTCTTGAAAACATATCTTTTGACATAATAGAATCTGAGCAATATATCTTAGGTAAAGACTACAACGTTGACATAATTCGTTTGAATGCTCACTCATAGACTTGGATAATTCTTCACTTCAAGGTGACCTCAAAGAGAACGAGTAGTGAGAAGGAGAAAATATAGGGAGGAAGTTGGGTGAAGGCAGCAGGATTACATCTAATAGCACTAGAGGAACGATAATTAATAACAATAATTTGGGGATTTTTAGCTCCCATTTTCAAAAATTGCTCAATAATTCATAAAGGTAGGACCTGTAGAGTGAAGCAGTATATAATTATAATATGTTCTCTAGACCAGAAGTTCACAGTTTGAAACCTTTTTCTACGAGAGAGTTACTGTTGGATCTCTCAATAGCAGAATAGCAGACACAATGGGCAAGGGTTAAAGTGGTAGCCTGTTTTTAGAGCTTGGAGCAGCAGATTGAAAACTAGGAAAGCCAGGGTAAAAATCCTGCTAACATTCCTTGTAATGTTGAACAAATAATTTCATCCTCTTTTGATTCAGATACAGGCTTAGCGATAGATTTACTAATGGGTTCATTTTCAAAAGAGAAGGACGTCCATCTTTCGACATAAATTGGAAGATGGACATCCTTCTCCCAGGGACGTCCAAATCGGTATAATCGAAACCCGATTTAGGACATCTCCAACTGCACTCCATCGCAAGGACGGCCAAAGTTCAAGGGGGCGTGTTGGAGGCGTAGCAAAGGCCGGACTTGGGTGTGCCTAACACTTGGATGTCTTTGACCCATAATCGAAAAAAACAAGGACGTCCCTGACGAACACTTGGACGTTTTCACCTGGACCTGTTTTTCTTACGACTAAGGCACAAAAAGGTGCCCAAAATGACCAGATGACCACCGGATAGAATTGGGGATGACCTCCCATTACTCCCCCAGTGGTCACTAACCCCCTCCCACCCTCAAAAAACAGGAAAAGTCTTTCACCTGGTGGGAGGGAACTGGTTCCTCCTTTCCCAATCTGAGGCGTGTGTGTGAGAGGACAGATCGCCGCATTTCCTGATGAGAGGGCAGCCGGAGAGGTGCTTCTCGAAACTCACAAGCCTTCTGCCCGTCCCAAGTTCACAGCTCTTACCCCTCTACGCCACCAGATCTGAGGTGGACCTAAGAGGCAGGTAATATAACCTGATTGTTCATTCCACATCTTTGTCAACTTATTATCTTGCTGACCTATAGGAGTCCCTTGACCCCTGATGCAGGCGTTTGTACGCCGAAACACAGACCGTGTCGGGTCTCCATTATAAATAAAGAACTACATTTTTCTCAATCCTGAAGGCCCAGTGTTTGCTTTGTTTGGTTGTTTGGTTGTTCAAAAATTAATATACAAAATTTCCAAGTAATAACCAAATAAGCACTAGAGAAGTATCAGAATTATCATTTAGACCATTAACAGGTTATTGATACTCTTCTGAGGTCCTCGGGCAGTGCTGCAAATTCAATCTAAGAGCTCTATTTAAGATCGCTTGATGTTTATAGATTTATGTGATATGTTTTAGAGATTGTTTGTTATAAAATCTAAATGTTGAATACATTTGAAGTATTTTGTAGCAACATTTGACTGTAAATGATTGAGGATTTAAGACCTAAGGTTTGGAAATGAAATGGGATGGTTCATAAGAGCTCCAATAACTTGATATTGGTCTAAATAATAATTCTGATACTCCTGTAGTGGATATTTGCTTATTATCTGAAACTTTTGTATATTAATTTTTAGACATCCACTCTTTATATTGATCTTCTACTTTGGTGGGTGTAAAAATCTTTTTACCCTGTTTTTTTACATTTTGAAAGAGGATACTCGGCAGATCTGAGTGGTTTTGCATCTGGTTTGTCTCTGTTTTGTTTACCTTATGCCAAAGTGAAAGGGCAAGGTTTCAGTTCTTGTCCACCAGACCTATGCCCCTTCATTGAAGCAGCCTGAAATTACTGCTTACACTGATGCCCAACTTGGGGGCATACCAGCTGCAACAGGCAAGAAGAAGAGCCCAAGAATTAGGAGTAAGGTTTCATTGAGCCTGCCAGCTCTGTTCTTTCCCTGAATTCTTGTGATTCCTTGACGATGAAGTCCGGACTCGGAGGCAGGCAGGCAGCAGGAGAAGGAGAATGGGTGGGGGGAGGGAGAATCGCTGGACATGGATAGCAGGGGAGGATGGGGAAGGAGAATCACTGAACATGGATGTGAGGGGAGGGCAGGGAAGACAGAATCGCTGGACATGGATGGGAGGGGAGGGCAGGGGAGAGAGGAGAATCAATGGACATGGATGGAGAAAACAGGCAAAAGCTGGATCCACGTTATACCTCCTCCAGTCAATTCCACGGAGGACCCAGCTTTTACTTATGGATGTAGGGCAAGAAATGAAGAAGAAAGGAGGAAAGTAAAGAAATAAATGGAAAGGAAGCCCTGGAAATGGAGTTAAGAGAACAGAGATCAGCAGAATCAGAGACTGGGACCAACATGATCTGATAAACAAAGTCATCAGACAACAAAGGTAGAAAAAAATTTTTTTTAATTTCATTTTAGTGTTTGGAATATGTCCAATTTGAGAATTTACGTTTGCTGTCTTATTTTGCTCTGGGTATACTGAAGCTGTTTATAAAGAAAAAAATCAGAAGTTATTTTTTTCTCCTGTACTGATATAATATTTTCAATGATGCCTGCTTATATGTGCCATGGCTGGTATAAGAGGTGTGGCTAATGTGGGTGTGGCTATCATAGGGGCAGATAGATGGTGACCCTGCCCATAATGAGTACCAGTACCTTTTTTCCTACAAAAAAGCACTGTGTATAAGAGATTGCAGGGTAGAGCGTACTTTCAGTTTGGCGGGTTGACAATTCGAAGATCTATCCATACAAATATCCAAAGGAAAGTTGAAGTCACCACCCAATATAGCAGCACTTGATAAGGAGGAAGGTCTTGAGCTGTTAATGTGCTGGGTTCATCAACATTTGCTGCATAAATGTTGAATATACTTATGAGTTTCCCATTGATTGAACCTTCTAGGTGCAACCAGTAGCCAGCAGGTCCATGGTATGAGAGAAGGACTGAAACGGAAAGTTTTTATGAATTAGAGTAATCACCCCTTTTTTCTGCCCTTTGCAGGGGCAGCATAGCACTGATCAAACCATTTACCAGATCATTTGCTTGCTTCATTGGTATCCAACTGTGATTCTTGTAGTAAGCATATATCTGCTCCTAATTTCTTGAGGTAAGGAAGCATTTTTTGTGCTTACTAGGATAGGATATACATACTAAATTGATACGCACTGGGCATCCTGCTTCATTTTTAAACAAACATGTTACAACTCAACTTATTCCCAGCTGTTTGAAATTATGTCAAAGATGGGAGAATGATATTTCGCAACCTATTAAAGATTCTCAGTGGGAAGTGATCTGGAGCTCCACTTTTATGGGCTCCAGGTTGTCTTCTGTTGTTCAATCCTTATTTTTCTACTATCATAGATCCCTTTAGACTCCTTTAAAGTCCAATAAAATTGACTCATCCATATCTCCTTTAAAGTTCAATAAAATCGACTCATCCATATCTCCCAGCTGCTGGTCATGTAAACAATCCCTTGGCTCTTTCAAACACATGCTATTTGAATGCTCTTGCATACAGACTTATTGGTAAGATGTTTGGAACACTGTTTCTTGTTTCTTAAATATTTTGAGTCCACTTTGTTATAAATACATACATCTCAAAGCCATTTGTTTTCAAGACACTCTGAATGACCACGATTGCTTACTACTGAATTTCCTACGAGAATGGTATGGGATTTGCGTTACAAGACGTATGAGGAGAGACTTGCTGACCTGAACATGTATACCCTGGAGGAAAGGAGAAACAGGGGTGATATGATACAGACATTCAAATATTTGAAAGGTATTAATCTGCAAACGAACCTTTTCCGGAGATGCGAAGGCGGTAGAACGAGAGGACATGAAATGAGATTGAAGGGGGGCAGACTCAAGAAAAATGTCAGGAAGTACTTTTTCATGGAGAGAGTAGTGGATGCTTGGAATGCCCTCCCACGGGAGGTGGTGGAAACAAAAACAGTAACGGAATTCAAACATGCGTGGGATAAACATAAAGGAATTCTGTTCAGAAGGAATGGATCCTCAGGAGCTTAGCTGAGATTGGGTGGCAGAGCCGGTGGCGGGAGGCGGGGATGGTGCTGGGCAGACTTATACGGTCTATGCCAGAGCCGGTGGTGGGAGGCGGGATTGGTGGTTGGGAGGCAGGGATAGTGCTGGGCAGACTTATACGGTCTGTGCCCTGAAAAGGACAGGTACAAATCAAGGTAAGGTATTTATCTTGTTGGGCAGACTGGATGGACCGTGCAGGTCTTTTTCTGCCATCATCTACTATGTTACTATGTTACTGTGTTACTGAATTTCCTTCTTCCTTTAGCCCACAAGGTGGTGTTGGCTTCATGGAAATCCTTAGAACAAGCTAATAGCAATACATGGTGGAACTTGGTTTGCATGACTTATAAATCCTATCTTTCCAAAAGGTCAAAGGTCTCTGTAAATATTGTTTAAAAAATGGTCCTCCCTTATTCAATTCCTTGAAAAATCTTAATATCCCACTTCGTATTACAATGATATCCACAAGAATTATTCTTTACTAGTAAAAAAGGCCTGTTTCTGCCTGAAATGAAACGGGCGCTAGCAAGGGTTCCCCCCTCCCTCCGTTGCTGTCTCCCTCTCTGTCCTCCGAGTCCCACGCCCTCCTTTCGTCCCCTCTGAGTTTGAGGCCGTCCTCCCTCTCCTCTCCCACTCCCCTGTAATTCACCACTTTGTCGAACGACGACCGCGATTGTGGCGGGGCCATTTGTGGAGGGGTGGTTGGAGGGTAGCTGGCACGTTTTTAGTCGGTGGTCACTGTGGGGTTCATCGGTTGAAGCCATCTGTCTCTGGCCATGTCTCTGCCCTCGACGTCATAACATTTGACGTGAGGGCGGGGCTAGGAGACATGGGCAGAGAGAGATGGCTTCAGTTGGGCACGTCCTCGGCCACTTTTGCTTGTTAGGCAGTCTGCAGCGATTCATTGGAAGGGGAGGAGTAGGGAAACACTCTCCGCGTGTTTCCCTACTCCTCTCCGTTCGTTCATTTTCGTTGTTTTGTAATTGTTCCGCTCTTGACGTCATCACGTCTGACGCGAGGGCGGGGCATGGAGACATGGTGAGTGTTGTGGCTTCACCACCATGAACTTACGTGTTGTGGCTTCACCACCATGAACTTACGAACCAGTGTCTGAGTAGCTGCAGTGACGTCAGTGTCTTCAGAACGTTGAGGGTGAGTTTTATTATAGTAGATACTCACGAGAATCCTCATGTTTCTCTTCTATCTTTATTGTTGTTATTATTTGTTTATTGAAAACAAATAAATAAACGAAGACTTAAAAAAAAAGTACCTGGCAAGATTCCAGAACAGTAAAACAGATTTTATGCTGCTTAGCCCAAAAATAAGAAGGATTTCCCTGTCTGTCTTAATAATGACTTTATCGACTTTTCTTTTAGGAAGTTATCCAAACCTTTTTGGCAATGAATTCCAGAGTTTAATTATGCTTACGCCAGCCATAGAGTGGGTTCAAATGTTCATGCCTAAATTCCAGAGATGTGGGTAACTTATAGCGAGTTATGTATGAAGTTTTGCACCTTGCCCACATCCTGCCCATTTGTACTCACAACTGCAAATTACACGCTATCAAAACTATACATGTAGGTACAGAACAACACATAGTCAGAAAACTGGCACATAACCCCCCTCTTTACTAAGCCATGCTGGTGGCTGGCGGTAATGCTGATGTAGCCCATTCACTCAGTGACGCTAATTTATAGGAGGTGAGACTTTTTCAAATGAAGGAAAATTGTGGAATGAGAGTGTAGTTAAGAGGGTGTAGTTAAGAGGAAATAGGCTTAGGAGGAATCTAAGAAAATACTCTTTCATGGAAAGGGCGGTGGATGCATGCAATGGCCTCCCGGTGGAGGTTGAGGAGATGAAGACTGTGTCGGAATTTAAGAAAGCGTGGGACAGGCACATGGGATCCCTTAGGAGTTAGTGGCTACTGAGGAAGGGCAGACTGGATGGGCCATTTGGCCCTTATCTACCATCATGTTTCTATAACAATGCGCTACCAGCTTTACCTATATCTGCACCAAAACATGGAATACACTCCCTAAGGACCTAAAAGTGAAAGAAAACTACCTAACCTTCCAAAAACACCTAAAGGCCCACCTATTCAGAAAATATATCCTCGCAGAACCAACCTAACCATCCAATGGACCAATTCTATTCTACCCACATATTTGACAGTTCAAACGGAAAAGTCACAAGCTTCACAACCAAACACTTAACACCCCCCTCCCAAGAATCACAGTCCAATTATTTTAGAAATGCCCGTGACCTGTCCATTCCATGCCCAGGGCCATGCTCCCTCTTCAGCTATGCACCTTAGAATTTACATGAATTACCTTACAGAATACACTTAGACAGTTGTGTGCATAAATTCTAATTTTTTATATTTTATATTTAAATAAAAATAAAAATATAAATGCTTAATCCCTTCATCTATGCTGACAACGTCACTACATTTATCCCCTTTAAATCCAATCTATCTGAAATCTCAGATAAAATAAATATAGGCATGACCACCCTAACCTCTTGGGCTAACGCTTTCAAGATGAAATTAAACAAAGAGAAAACACAGTGTCTAGTCCTTTCATCTCTATACTCTCCACTTCTCCCGACTACTCTTAGCACCCTAGATGTTAAACTCTCCATATCTGACAACCTAAAAATACTTGGATTAACGATTGATAACCATTTATCTTTCGAAAACCATGCTACATTCATCATAAAAAATGATTAATATGATATGGATTTTGAAACTAGTGAAATCATACCTTCCCCTGGACACCTTTTGGAACCTAGTACAATCCACAGTACTCACGCACGCAGATTACTGCAACAGTGTTTCCTTAGGATGTAAGACCCTAATCATGAAGAAACTTCAGACTACTCAAAACAAGGCAGCCAGACTTATCTTTGGCAAGTCAAGATTCGATAGCGCAACACCTCTTCGAGAGAAGCTTCATTGACTCCCCATCAGAGAAAGAATAATTTTAAAGTCCACACTCTGATTCATAAGATCATATATGGAGAATCCCCTAATTACTTGAATAACCTCATTGACCTCCCAACCAGAAATAGATCATCGTCTTCTCATACTTACCTCAATTTACACCTTCCCAACTGCAAAGGTATTAAATACAAGACCTCCTATGCATCCCGTTTCTCCTTTTTGGGCAGCCAGCTTTGGAATGCTCTGCCAAGATCCATCCGAACAATCAATGACCATCTACCATTCAGAAAAATGTTGAAGACCCATCTCTTCAAGAAAGCTTACCTTAATGACCCAACTTAACTTTTTAAGCCCACCCATATGATTCCTGAAAGTGCACACTAAAAAACTGAGAGAACTTGGGAAACATTTGTTTAAAAAAGCATGAACCAAACTATTTTTGGCCTTGCACACCTTTGAATCACAGAGGATCTCACAGTGGACAGAGCTCACATTATTATGACTGAAATGATGCCATATTTTGAATATAATTTTGTTCATGTAAAGTGAAGGATCCTAGTTCAGCTATGGACTCATTGCAGTTCTTATGTTCTTGAGATTATCATGATTATTGCTGATTTATTGTAGATATTTTCTAACTGTGGGGACACATTCCCACCCCCTGGGTCCAACTAAATGAAATGCACAACAAAACAAATATGACTGAATATAATGGGTTCAGCTTTACTGATGAAATACAACACCATAACATTATCCTCTAGATTTTATATATGGTGCTGAGATAGGACAGTGGCGTAGCCAAGGGTGGGCCCTGGTGGGCCCAGGCCCACCCACTTTAGGGTCAGGCCCACCCAGTAGCAGCACACCTATGATGTGGCTGGCAGGGATCCCCAAGCCCCACCAGCCGAAAACTCCCAACAACTGTCTCTCCTGCATACCTTATAAATAGCAGATCTTCGCCTGCAGCAAGCAGCGACTGACACATACTGCTCACACCGGCCCCACAGTCTTCCCTCTGATGTAGTCTCGCCTATGCAGAAACAGGAAGTTGCATCAGAGGGAAGGCTGTGGGGCAAACATGAGCAGTGTGTGTTAGCTGCTACTTGCTGCCGATGAAAATCTGCTATTTAGAAGATATATGAGGGAGGGGGATGTTTGAGAGACCATATGGCATGTACGCAGGAGAGGGAGAGACCAAATCACTTGTGGGACAAGGCAGAGTTCTTCTGCCCACCCACCTTGGGCCCAGGCCCACCCAAAATTGGGTGTCTGGCTACGCCCCTTAGATAGGAGCACCAAAATAGCGCACTCTCAGATGCACATGCAAATCCAAATTAATGCCAATTAAGTGCAATTATTGATTGTTAAGGCCCATTAATGTCACCTCTACTACTATTTTAAGTTTCTCAAGTTCTATGAATTCTTCTTATTTATTATACAGAACTTTTGATTTGGCAGCCACCGTATCCATTTGCAATTTAAGAGCAATAGAGTCCATAGCAGGCCTGCTGGAATGGCTTGTCTTGTGTGATCTTAGGGACCTGGAACTTTAAGAATTTCTAGAGCTGTGTCTAGAATTGCCAGAGTGTTAAGATTCATTCTCCCTTCCAGGGGCTGTATGTGCTTTTGTGCCTTTCATTGCTTCTTTCACCATAACCTGACATGTGAGGTCAGTGGCCTGTTGCCTCTCTTTCTGGGCTAAGCTGTCTGCTGTATTAGTTCTGCTCAGGAACTGGCAATCAGGGCCGTGCCTAGGGTCTCTGGTGCCCCCCTGCACACTATCAGTTGCCCCCCCCCCCCCCCCCCCGTGTAAATGATCGCTCACCACTTGCCACACTGACAGGAATTGTCAGCAATATTCTTAGAAACAAATTGCTATACATTGCAAAATAAGATAGCAGATGTAAATTCTCAAAGTGGACATATTCCAAATACTAAAATGAAAATAAAATGATTTTTTTCTACCTTTGTTGTGTGGTGACTTTCTTTTTCTGATCATGCTGGCCCAGTATCTGATTCTGCTGCTATCTGTCCTCTTAACTCTGTTTCCAGGGCTTCCTTTCCATTTATTTCTTTCCTTTCCTCCTTTCTTCTTCATTTCTGGCCCTCAGCTTCTGCCTACTTTTTTCATCCATGTGCAGTTTTTCTCCTCTCTTCCTTTTCCCTCATTTCATCTCCTTCATCTCTCTTCCCTCCCCTCTATGTCCAGCAATTTCTCCTCTCTCCCTGAGCCCTGCCCTCCCATCCATGCTCCTCTGTCCCCTGCCCCCTCCATTCATCCCTATCCAGCAATTCCCCTCTCTCCCTGAGCCCTACCCTCCCATCCATCCATGCCCATCTGTCCCCTGCCCCCTCTATTCATCCCTATCCAGCAATTCCCCTCTCTCCCTGAGCCCTACCCTTCCATCCATCCATGCCCATCTGTCCACTGCCCCCTCCATCCATCCCTATCCAGCAGTTCCCCTCTCTCCCTTCCATGAACCCTACCCTCGCATCCATGCTCCTCTCTCCCCTGCCTTCCCGCTCCCATGTCCCAACTGCCCGCCTCTTCCCCCCCTCTCCAACATCCCTTTCCTTTTTTTTCTTTTAAATTTACCTCCGTCCAGCAGCGCAGGCGCAGCGTCAGTGAAGGAGACGGCACTCCCGACGTGTCTGTCTAGCCTTCCCTTCGCTCAGTGTCCCGCCTTCTTCTGACGTCATTTCCTAGATGTCAGAAGAAGGTGCAACACTGAGCAAAGGGAAGGTTAGACACTTCAGGAGTGCCGCCTCCTTCACTGACGCTGCGCCTGCGCTGCCGGATGGAGGTAAATTTAAAATGAGAAAAAAAAGGAAAGGGATCTTGCGGGAGAGAAGAGGGCGGGCAGTTGGGCAATGGGAGCAGGAGGGCTAGATAAGCATGGTGCGGCAGCACCCCCCAGAGGACGGTGCCCCCCTACCGTGCTTACCCCGCTTACCGTGTTGGCCCGGCCCTGCTGGCAATACTCGTGATTTTTGCTGGTACTTGTTATGGATGACTTACAATTGCTCTGCACGGTGATCCTCAGCCTTGCACTCCTTTGAAACTTCAAGCATTTCTTGCTCTACTTTGAGCCATAGTAATGTTCCAAGCCATGCAAATTTTTTTTGATTTGATAAAATTCCTCAGAGAGAGTGCTTCTTTGACGGCATCAGAACTGCCTTCTGTAAAACTCTGCAACAGCAAGTGTTATCAGACATTTACTGTAACTGTCCAGATTTCCACTCAAACTGATACCACAAGTGCTTCCAAGGCAATGCAATTTTCTTTAACAAACTATTTGCTCTGCTAGAAATAGACCTGAGGTTTGGGGCTTGTGAGATAAATACTGCACAGTTCTCTTGTAGAATTATTTAATTTTCACTTGAGGTCACATATTAGAAGTTTTTAAGCATTGCACTTATAAGTATTCTACTTTCACAATGACAAATGCTTATAATTAGTCTGCATGCAACTTGCACTTAACTGAAACATGCTCTGTTATCCAGACCTGTGATGCTTTGAGAATATCCACTACAGTCTCCATTAGTAAAATCCACTGGAATAATTATAAAATTCTTCACTCCCTCTGAAATGTTTACTATAGTGTCTAAAATTTTTCACTGTGCTGGTCTAGGGATTGAGGTGTGCCAAGGAGTGGAGCCATGTAGAGTGGGTGGACTTCTGACTCAGAACCTGCTTGGCAGTTTAGCACCACCTGCTTTCGAGCAGCTAAACTGCATCCTCTTAGCACCACCTGCTGTAAGGTGACTAACTTGCACCTTCAGGGAAGGAGTGTTCCTAGGGACACCTGCCACTATACCACCCACTCTCTCACAGACCTGCTGCACTGTTTTCAGCCAAACGTAGGAACATATTGTAAGATTTCAGCTTAAAATTCATCTTAATTTAGGATCTTAAAAAGTAATGCTTATAATTTAGGCCTGCCATTCATTTGCCTAGATTTTTGAACCCAGTTTATGAGCCTACTACTGAAAATCAGTGCTTAGCTCCTACCAGCCCCTGAAAAATTCCCCTGCCTTCCCTCCTCCTTCCCCTCAGCCTGCTGCCATTCTGAACCTCCCAAACCTCCCCCAAGGTCTAGGTAGGCCACCTGGGCCTACCTGATATCCCTGGTGGTCTAAGTGGAGTCAAAGAGGCAGAAGTGAAGCCCATGCACACCTGTCCCTTGTGGCTGTTCTAGGAAAATCAGTGCCGTGACCTCTGGCGGCAGCTTGAAGTATTTGTATAGAACCATGAGGCTGCCGCAAGAGGTCACAGCATTCATTTTCCTGGGGCAGGCAGGGCCGGTCTTAGGCAGGGGCGACAGGAGCCGTTGCACAGGGCCCCGCACCTCCAAGAGCCCCATGGCGCTTCCTCCTGCTCTCCCGCCATTCGATCCTCAGCTTTCCCACTGCCCTTCTTTCCTTCCAGCCGCCCTGCATTTGAAAAGTCGCAGCGGAGTCAGCGTCACCGAAAGCAGTAGGCTTGCTTGCCACTAGCATTCCCTTCTCTCTCAGTGTCCCGCCTTTCTGTGATGCAATTTCCTGTTTCCGGTTTCCGCAAAGGCGGGATAGTGAGAGAGAAGGGAATGCTAGAGGCAAACAAGCCTGCTGCTGCCGTTGTGACTTTTTAAGCGCAGGGTGGCTGGATGGAAGGGAGGACTGTCAGAAAGCTGAGCGTGCAGGTGGGGGCTGGGGTTAAACTCAGGGGCTGAAAAAGGTAGTAAGTTGGGGACTGGGGTGAGTCACTGGACATCAAGGTGAGGGCAGAGGAGAATTGCTGGATATGGGTGGGATGGAATGCGGGGGACAGAGGAGAATCACTGGATGTGGATGAAAGGGGAGGACAGGGGACAATCGCTGTACATGGATGGGAGGAGAGGGCAAAGGAGAATTGCTGGACATGGATGGGAGGGGACGGCAGGGGAGAGAGGAGAGTTGCTGGACATGGATGGATGAAGGGGAGGGCAGGAGAAATGCTGAACATGGATGGAGGTGAAGGAAGACAGGAAGGAAATGCACATGGATGGAGGGGAGAGAGGAGAAATGCTGGACATGGATGGAGTGGAGGGCAGGGAAGAGAGGAGAAATGTTGAAGGGAAGGAAAGACAAAGGAAGGAGATACATACAAATGGAGGGGAAAGAAGAGAGGAGAAATGCTGGACATGGATAGAGGGAAGGAAAGACAGAGGAAGTAGATGCACATGGATGGAGGGGAGGGGAAGAGGAGAAATGCTGGACATGAATGGAGGGGAGGAAAGATAGAGGAGGAAATGCACATAGACTTAGGGTAGAGAGGAGTAATTGTGGACACAGATGGAGGGGAGGGAAGAAAGAGGAAGGAGATGCACTTGGATGGAGGAGACGGGAGAGAGTTGAAATTCTGGATATGGATCGAGGGGAGGGAAGACAGAGGAGGAGATGCACATGGATTTAGGGGAGAGGAGAAATTCTGGACACAGATGGAGGGGAGGGGAGAGTTGAAATGCTAGACATGGATGGAGGGGAGGGAAGAGAGAGGACGTGAGATGAAGTGAGATGAACATGGATGGAGTGGAGGAGAGAGAGGAGAAATGCTGGACATGGATGGAAGAGAGGGAAGAGAGAGGAAGGTGATACATATGGATGGAGGGGAGGGAAGAAAGAGGAAGGAGATGCATACTGACAGAGATGAGGGAAAGGGAAAAGAGGAGAAAAACTGCACATGGCTGGAGAAAATAGGCAAAAGCTGGATCCACTCTATACCTCTTCCAGGCAAGTCCACCGAGGACCCAGCTTTTACCTATGGATGTAGGACAAGAAATGAAGAAGAAAGGAGGAAAGTAAAAGAATAAATGGAAAGGAAGCCCTGGAAGTGGAGTTAAGGGAGCAGATAGAGAGCAGCAGATCAGTGCCTGGGACCAACATGATCAGAAAAACAAAGTCACAAAACAACAAAGGTAGAAAAAATCGTGTTATTTTCATTTTAGTGTTTGGAATATGGCCAATTTAAGAATTTACATCTGCTGTCAATGTATAGCAATGTGTTTCTTTCTGTTTTTTTTTTTTTTTCTGGTATTGTGCTGCATGCAGAGTCTGTATGCTAATTTGGTTTGTGTCGTTTTGGGTATACTGGAGCTGTAACTTAACCCTCCATTGCCCCTGGTACAAAATAAGTGCCTGAATATATGTAAACCGCTTTGAATGTAGTTGCAAAAACCTCAGAAAGGCGGTGTATCAAGTCCCATTTTCCCTTCCCTTTCCCCTTACAGAAATTATTTATAATGAAAAAAAAAACAAGTTATTTTCTTCTCCTGTACTGGTGTAATATTTTCAATGATTACTGTTTATATGCACCATGGGTGGAAAACGGGTGTGGCTAAATGTGCCAACATTGTCCAGTTCAGCACACTATTAGCAGCCAAGTTCATACAAAGTTAATCATGTTCAGTGGAAAATAAATCTGTTGGCTCAGGCTGCTTGCTATCTGAATATTCAATCACTGTTTCATTATTGCTACCAAGTATTACATATTAAGGGGATTTCATTATAATTCATTTACCCAGTCCTTACATGCACATGGTTTTGCTTTTTAAACCCAAAGGTTTCCTAGTATAGCACTTTTCATGTTTGAATTTGTTTTTATATACAAGTTTTGCTTAATTTGTCTTTATTTGAAATAAAAGAAAATGTTTAAAACATATCTTGTCAACAAGGGGTGGGGTTAGGTGGGGGTGTGGCTAGGTGGGGGCAGGGCTAGGTGGGACTAGGGGGCCCCAGCGAACTGGTCTGCACAGGGCCCCACAATTGCTAAGACCGACCCTGGGGGCAGGAGTGAGTGGGCTTTGCTTCTGCCCCCATTGACCCCTCTAGGACTACCAGGACTATCAGGTGGGCATGGGGGGGGGGGGGGGTTGGGCCCAGGCTTACCTTCCCTTATCTTTGGGGTGGGTGGGAGGGGGGATCAGGCTGGGGGGGTGAGAGGAGGGATTGAGAGGAGGGACCAGTGTCTAGTTGCCTTCACCGCATAAAGTCAGGACAGCCTTTTTTCTGTCCTAACTTTATACGGTTGCTCAGCCGGTTAGCAAATTGAAAATCTCTTTTAACTAGCTAGCTTTCCACACTGCCCTGTCTCCACCCTAATTTTGCTTCTGCACCGTCCACAGACTAGCTGGTTTCAGCATGGGCAATCGGAGGGGATGTGCCACTGAATATCCCCGGTTAGCCACGGATAGGTGAACTAAGTGGCCAAGAGCCTCTCCTGGCCGTGTAAACCACTTTAATTATAGACCCCCCTCTAATATGTAACCGGCCTCAAATCCACCCCTGTTGCCTCCCTCTTTTTCCTCCTCCTCTTCCTCTTCCTGCCTTTGCTGCATCTATCTTTCAGCTAAAGCTTGATCTGAATTTTTTCAAACTACAGCAACGGGATTACATTTCTACAACAGAGCCTCAACAAATGATAAACTGCTACCACTAAGCAGGTCACCTCACAAATATTTCCTGCTGCTAAGTACATTACCAGCAGTCTCTATTGCTGAATGTTAAGAATCATTGATATTGAGAACTATGACTTGCCAATACTGTGCACAGCTAAGGTTTCCCTGCCTCTCATGGGAGCACTCATTAAATCTTCCTTATCTTCCCACCTAAACCAACCTCTCCCCTTCCCCCACTCTCTATTTCTGTTGACAACACGCTCATTCTCCCTGTCTCATCTGCTAGTAACCTTGGGGTCATCTTTGACTCCTCCCTCTCCTTCTCTGCACATATCCAACAGATTGCTAAAACCTGTCGTTTCTTCCTCTATAATATCGCCAAAATTCGCCCTCTCCTTTCTCAGCACGCTACCAGAACCCTCATCCACACTCTCATCACTTCTCGCTTGGACTACTGCAACTTGCTTGTCACTGGTCTTCCACACAGCCATCTCTCTCCTCTTCAATCTGTTCAAAATTCTGCTGCTCGATTAATATTTCGCCAAAATCGCTATGCCCATATCAGCCCTCTTCTGAAGTCTCTTCACTGGCTCCCTGTCCGTTTCCATATACAGTTCAAGTTCCTCTTATTAACCTATAAGTGCATTCACTCTGCTGCCCCTCACTACCTCTCCCCCCTCATCTCTCCCTACACTCCCTCCCAGGATCTCCGTTCACTAGGCAAATCTCTCCTAATTGTACCCTTCTCCTCCATCGCCAACTCCAGACTCCGTTCCTTTTATCTTGTCGCACTTTATGCCTGGAATAGAATCCCTGAGCCATTACGTCAAGCTCCATCCCTGGCCGCCTTCAAATCCGGGCTAAAGGCCTACCTGTTTGATGCTGCTTTTAATTCCTAATTTGTCACCTGCTCGTAACCTTTATCTTGTCGTCCTCTCTTCAGTTGTCCCTTTCCCCTTATGTCCTATCTGCCTGTCCTACCTTATCCCTTATTTGTCCTGTCTATCTGTCTTGATTATCCCTTATTTGTCCTGTCTGCCTGTCTTGATTCAGATTGTAAGCTCTTTTGAGCAGGGACTGTCTTTTCTTCATGTTCAATTGTGAAGCACTGCGTACGACTGGTAGCGCTATAGAAATGATTTATAGTAGTAGTAGAAGCCTGCCCTTGCAGATCAGCAACACGGCCGCGCAGGCTTCTGTTTCTGTGAGTCTGACGTCCTGCACGTACGTGCAGGACGTCAGACTCATAGAAACAGAAGCCTGCGCGGCCGTGTTGCTGATCTGCAAGGGCAGGCTTCTACATGGAATGCTGCTAGCGGAATAGCAACATTAACATTCCATCTAGAATCTCCAATAGTAGCAACATTCCATTTAGAATCATTCCTATGTGTCCTTCTACCCTTATCCTTATTGGTCCTGTCTGTCTGTCCTGATTTAGATTGTAAGCTCTTTTGAGCAGGGACTGTCTTTCTTCATGTTCAATTGTGAAGCGCTGCGTACGACTGGTAGCGCTATACAAATGATTTATAGTAGCAGTAAAGGGGTAACCCTATTATACTATACCTGTAAGATCACTTGGAGAGGTTTTATGACACGGCGCCCTGGCTTTTCTTTTACTGAATTACGTGTACATCTCAGGCATCCATCCCTGGCTGGCAAAATCAGTATTAGACTAATCAACCCCATTATTCATTTCCCATAGTAAGCACATTACTTAATGATATTGAGTTTGTGCATTTCTTAATTGAGCTGATTAACAGCATGTCTTATTATTCACACATCAGCTGTGAGATCCCTATTAAAAAAAATTCTAAATTAGCTAATTAAACCTTTTTAGTGCCAATAAAATATGCTCGCACGAACCTGGAAGTTTAAAAGAGGGCTGCTGGATGTTTATAGTCAATATTGTTATAACCTTTCTGGTTCTACTCAGAGATGGTACAGTCCACAGTCGGCTATGTCCTCAGGACACGGGGGGCATTGTGGTATGTACCAGTCACCTGGCCAAGGGGGGGGGGGGGTTAGAAAGACTCCAGAGCAGTAGTTTTCAACTTTTCTTCTGTCGTGACACATCTGACGCAGCACGATTGTACATGACACACTGAATACTATAATCTGCAGTTGAACCCAAGATCCCAAATATCATTTTATCACGGTAAGTGATGCAAATCAAATACGGAGATACCTCCGTTTTCGTCGATAATCCGTCCGAAAACAATCGGCGAAATCCGAAACCGACGAAAACCGAGGCAATTATTTCCATAATGAATCAATGTAAATCCAATTAACTCGTTCTAGACACTCCAAAATACATACCAAAAACACATTTTATAGCGAATAAATATAGTGTTTAATACTAAAAACAATAAGAAATTAATATAAAATGAATATAAAAGACTAATGTAAAGAATAAATGAACATTTAACATGGCATTTACCTTTCTGAAGTCTCTTCTTGGTGTATGGAAGATGGCGAGGAGGGGAGAGAGAGGTGCAGATATTATTGTTTGGATGGGGATCCCCCTCCATAAGGACCTTAGGTATCAAGGCACTATCTGGGGTCACTTCCCTTCTTGGTCTTTTGGCACTAGGACCAGCTTCAGAGTCAGTGGACCCATGTCGCACAAGAAAGCTGTGCAAAGAGGTCTGTTTCTGCCGCATCTTTAAGATTGGCCTAAAATTGGGCAAGACATTATCATTAAAACAAGTTGCAGACACGGCCTGCAACAGCTTTGTCTGGGTGATTTTTCTCCACAAACCCTTTGTTTTCGCAAAATTAGCAGCGAGGTCACGTGGGCATGCCGACAAAATCCGAGGCAACCGACGAAAACCGAGACAAATGTTTCGCAGAAAAAATCGACGAAAACCGAAACCGGCGATAACCGAAGTCAACAAAAACCGAGGTATTAATGTATACCATATTCTATTCTTAACAGAATTATACACGGTTACTGAAAATTATCGTTGTTTTCTTACAAAACTATTTTGGCACTGATTTCAATATGTAGCTGAATGGTAAATAAATTCACGCTAAACTTACTGTCAAACTTCAAAAATATTGTACCTGTTGTAGAGTCTATACAGAAGAGACCTAGGATGATTCCCCTTACTAGGGGCGTAGCTGGGTGGCTAATTTCAGGTGGGCCTGAGCCTAAAGTGGGAAGGTACAGAATTTACCTCACCCCCTGGCCCCACTCTCTGACCTCCCTCCACCTCTACCCCTCCCCTCCCTCTCCTCCCCCTCTCTGCTCCTCCCCCCTGCAAACCTAAAATATTAAATACCTGAGCTGGCGGAGATCCCTAAACCCCGTCAGGTGAAGACCTCCTCCTTCTCAGGCAGCTAGTGCTCTTCCAAGCAGCAGGGGGGAGGAGCAGAGAGGGGGAGGAGAGGGAGGGGAGGGGTAGAGGTGGAGGGAGGTCAGAGAGTGGGGCCAGGGGGTGAGGTAAATTCTGTACCTTCCCACTTTAGGCTCAGGCCCACCTGAAATTAGCCACCCAGCTACGCCCCTAGTAAGGGGAATCATCCTAGGTCTCTTCTGTATAGACTCTACAACAGGTACAATATTTTTGAAGTTTGACAGTAAGTTTAGCGTGAATTTATTTACCATTCAGCTACATATTGAAATCAGTGCCAGAATAGTTTTGTAAGAAAACAACGATAATTTTCAGTAACCTCGCTGCTAATTTTGCGAAAACAAAGGGTTTGTGGAGAAAAATCACCCAGACAAAGCTGTTGTAAAGCAGAAAAGTATAGTTGAATATCCACAGCTACCCACCCAATCCCTACCCCCCCCAACACTAACCCACCTGACCCCCTCCACCCCCCCCCCCCCAATCCTTATACCCAACAGTGTACTGTAGAGTGAGAAAAAGAAAGAAGACCACCAGGTATAGCAACAACAGAGATCATCCAGTGGAACTCGAAAGGCCCCCAATTGTTGTAGAATATGACTACGAGCTCCAGGCACCACGGAGTGGACATAAGACCCTCCAGACCGAATAAAAACAACATTGAGATTTAAGTGTGAAATGTGTATATCAAAGCTCCATTAAAACCAAGGCATATTAGATTTATTTATTTATTTATTGCATTTGTATCCCACATTATCCCACCTTTTTGCAGGCTCAATGTGGCTTACAATTCATCGAGGATATGGGAAATAGAAGAGAAAATACATTTGGTTACAAGGAGTTTTGGGTAAAATGATAGTATTGAAGCAAAGATAGTATAGAACACTTCTGGATAAATCAAAGACTGTACTGTTAAATGTGTTGATCCTTGTGATATATCTTGTCGAAGAGATAGGTTTTCAATAGTTTGCGGAAATTGGTCAGTTCGTAGATAGTTTTCAAGTTGCGTGGCAACGCGTTCCAGATCTGCTTGCTCATGTAGGAAAAGGTAGATGCGTGCATTGATTTGTACTTCAGGCCTTTACATTTGGGAGGACGAAGATTGAGGAAAGTGCGAGAAGATTTTTTTGCGTTCCTGGGTGGAAGTTCTATTAGGTCTGACATGTAGGCTGGGGCGTCCCCATGGATGACTTTGTGGACTAAGGTACAGAGTTTGAACGTGATGCGTTCTCTGAGTGTCAAACTAATAAAATTGTCTGTCTCCACCTCAGTTGAGGGTAGTCAAGCCATTGTGACATCACTGATAAGGCTGGCTCTTAGGTATTGGTGGAATGAGGCATTATGACATCACAATATCAGCTCTGTTTACCACAGACTGAAACTCTTCACACTAAGGGGGGAAGTTATCAACGTGAGTTACTGTTAAGATGTGTTATTCTGGTGCAGAATTCTCTTTTTATGCAGTGAAATCTAGTTACTAATAACTGGGGTTAAAGGTAAAATAACACATCTTAAACAGTAGCCTAGGTTGACGACTTCCCCTTGTGTCTAGAAATCAAAATTACTGTTATGTGTAATAAAAGTGAGCCCAGGATAGGGCAATCAAGCCATTGTGACATCACTGATAAGGCTGGCTCTTAGGTATTGGTGGAAAGAGGCATTATGACATCATAATGTCATGCAGGTTATCAGAGACTGAAACTCTTCACACTGAGGGGGGACGTTATCAATCTGAGCTACTGTTAAAAAATGTGCTATTTTACCACCAGCTCATGCTATTTTAGCACCGGATCCATTTTATACAATGAGATCTGGTTACTAATAACAGGAGTTAACAGTAAAATAACCCATCTTAACGGTAGCCCCTATTGATAAATTCTCCCCTGAGTATCAAGATTGAGAAACTGCTGTGAGAAGCTCATGAACCATTTTTAAACACAAGCTCCCAAGTTTATGAGATTATTTTCTATGGCTCAGAAGTTGTCTGCACAGTAATTATTGCCTGATAACAAGGAATGAAATGAGGTAATGAGCAGCAAACTGAAAATCCAGCTCTAATTTATTTATTTATTGCATTTGTATCCCACATTTTCCCACCTCTTTGCAGGCTCAATCTACCTTTCTACCCCTGATATCTCACCTTGCATCCAAACCAAAGTTTCAGCGTGCTTGTCTGACATTGCTGCCTGGATGTCTCAACGCCACCTGAAATTAAATATGACCAAAACCGAGCTTCTCATTTTGCCCCCCAAACCCACCTCCCCGCTCCCCCCGTTTTCTATTTCTGTTGATGGCTCTCTCATTCTCCCTGTCTCCTCAGCTCGAAACCTTGGGGTCATCTTTGACTCTTCTCTCTCCTTCTCTGCTCATATCCAGCAGACCGCCAAGACCTGTCGTTTCCTTCTTTACAACATCCGTAAAATCCGCCCCTTTCTTACCGAGCACTCTACCAAAACCCTCATCCACACCCTTGTCACCTCTCGTTTAGACTACTGCAATCTGCTTCTTGCTGGCCTCCCACTTAGTCACCTCTCCCCTCTCCAGTCGGTTCAAAACTCTGCTGCCCGTCTCATCTTCCGCTAGGGTCGCTTTACTCATACTACCCCTCTCCTCAAGACCCTTCACTGGCTCCCTATCCGTTTTCGCATCCTGTTCAAACTTCTTCTACTAACCTATAAATGTATTCACTCTGCTGCTCCCCAGTATCTCTCCACACTCGTCCTTCCCTACACCCCTTCCCGTGCACTCCGCTCCACGGATAAATCCTTCTTATCTGTTCCCTTCTCCACTACTGCCAACTCCAGACTTCGCGCCTTCTGTCTCGCTGCACCCTACGCCTGGAATAAACTTCCTGAGCCCTTACGTCTTGCCCCATCCTTGGCCACCTTTAAATCTAGACTGAAAGCCCACCTCTTTAACATTGCTTTTGACTCGTAACCACTTGTAACCACTCGCCTCCACCTACCCTCCTCTCTTCCTTCCCGTTCACATTAATTGATTTGATTACTTTATTTATTTTTTGTCTATTAGATTGTAAGCTCTTTGAGCAGGGACTGTCTTTCTTCTGTGTTTGTGCAGTGCTGCGAATGCCTTGTAGCGCTATAGAAGTGATAAATAGTAGTAGTAGTAGTCTCTTGTAACCAGAGCTAATATTGTGATGTCATAATGCCTCAGGCCACCAATAAGAGCCAACCTCATCAGTGATGTCACAATGGCTTGATTGTCCTATACTTGGCTCACTTTTATTACAGCTCTTTGAGCAGGGACTGTCTTTCTTCTATGTTTGTACAGCGCTGCGTATGCCTTGTAGCGCTATAGAAATGCTAAATAGTAGTAGTAGTAGTAGTAGTAATGTGGCTTACAATACATCATGGATAGTGGAAATATAATAGAAAAATAGGCATTTAGTGTTACAGAAAATTTTTGGTAACATGATAATGATAAGACATGATAATAGTATGACAGGCAGATATTATAAGACATTTCTAACTACGTGTGAAGCAGTGGCGTAGCCACAGGTGGGCTTGAGTGGGCAAGGGCCCACCCATTTATGGCTCAGGCCCACCCAACAGTAGCACATGTTTAGTGGTAACTGGTCGGAATCCCAAGCTCTGCCAGCTGAAGATTTCCCCCTGATGGTAACGAACATGCTACTCTCCACAACACAGGCACCTGCGCATGCTCAGTTTTCAGTGCATGCTTGCTGCCAAGATGGAAAGAAGCGTTTTCCCACCAGCTGAGATCATTTTTTTTTTTGGAGGGGGGAGGAGAACACTTGGTGCCCACCCAATTCTTGCCCAGGCCCACCCAAAATCTGTTGTCTGGCTACGCCCCTGGTGTGGAGATTTATGTATATTCACATTGGTTGATCTTTGTGGTAAGCCTTGCTGAAGAGATGGGTCTTCAGTAGTTTGCGGAAGTTCGTTAGTTCGTAGGTCATTTTTAAGTTGCGTGGCAGTGCGTTCCATAACTGTGTGCTTAAGTAGGTGAAGTTTGATGCGTGCATTACTTTGTGTTTTAGACCTTTGCAGTTAGGGAAGTGCAGATCAAGGAATGTACGGGATGATCTTTTGGCATTCCTGGATGGTAAGTCTATCAGGTCTGACATGTAGGCTGGTGCATCTCCATGAATGATTTTGTGAACTAGGGAGCACATTTTGAACGTGATGCGTTCTTTGAATGGGAGCCAGTGTAGTTTTTCTCGTAGGGGCTTGGCACTTTCATATTTTGTTTTGCCGAATAAGAGTCTAGCTGCAGTGTTCTGGGCTGTCTGAAGTTTCTTGATTATTTACTCTTTACAGCCAGCGTAGAGTGCATTGCAGTAGTCTAGATGACTGAGCACCATTGATTGTATCAGATTACGGAAAACATTCCTTGGGAAGAAAGGTCTTACTCTTTTTAATTTCCACATTGAGTGGAACATCTTCTTGGTTGTGTTTTTCGCATGGCTTTCGAGTGTTAGGTGTCGATCGATGGTAACTCCAAGAATTTTTAGGGTGTCCGAGATAGGAAGGTTCAGATTTGGTGTGTTAATGGCTGTGAATTTGTTCTTGTTATGTTGAGATGTGAGTATTAGGCATTGGGTTTTTTCTGCATTAAGTTTCAATCTAAAAGCATCCGCCCATGAATGCATGATATGGAGACTTTGGTTGATGTCGTTGGAAATTTCTTTTAAATCTTGTTTAAATGGGATGTAAATCGTTACGTCGTCTGCATATATGTATGGGTTAAGGTTTTGGTTTGATAGTAGTTTGGCTAAGGGTATCATCATTAAGTTGAATAGGGTTGGCGATAGGGGGAATCCCTGTGGGACTCTGCATTCTGAAAACTAAGGACCTGATATTCAAATAACTTTGAGAGCTATGCCCATACTTAACTAAACTTCTAAAGTGAGGAGCATAAAAAGTGGGTGGCAACAGGGATGGGTTTTGGGTGAGGAAAAAATTAGGATATTCAGCACTGATGTTCAGCACTAGGCTCATAAATCTAGACAAATGAATGGCAGGCCTAAATTTATAAGCATAGGGATAGATATTCAAAGCAATTTAAATGGCCAGAAACAGCTTCTGGCCATTTAAATCACTTGTCTGGAGCTGACCAGACATATTCGGCAGCACTTAACTGGACAGTGCCTCAGAAAATGCCCAGCTACATCCAAATGCTATATATCACGCCTTAATTTCCGCACGATCAAAGCATACTCTACAACAATTTGCATATCTTAATTGGTTAACTAGCTAATCAGTGCTGTTAATTGGATGTTAAGCAATATAAGGCCTTTAGGTAATTACCTCAGATATTCTAAAGTCTTCATATTAAAATTACTTGAGAAGAAAAAGTATCTCCCCCTGATATTCAGCTCGAGATGGTTAACATTTTTGACAGTGCTGATCCCCAAGGCCCCCTTCTAGGTACCAAAACTAAATATTTGGGTAGTTTTGCAGAGTTTCAAGATTATTTTCATTTGATATATCACCTAGGGCTTTGCCATTACAGAGGTTTTCCTATTAATAAAAAGTACTGTTAATAAAATAAAATCAGAAACTACACAATTCCCTAAAGAAAGGCAGTTAGCTTAGCGGGGTTTAAAAAGGGTCTGGATTACTTCCTAAAGGAAAAGTCAATAGACCATTATTAAATTGACTTGGGAAAATCCACTGCTTATTTCTGGGATATCACATATATTTTGTCCCAAACAGCAATGTATTCTATCAATCAATTAATTTCAATTCCTTTAACCATTGTTCAACCATTATTCATCTCTTCTCATTTTGCAATAGTCACTTTGATGTACTATCTACATACTCTTGGGGATCCTCAGATCTTAATGCTGCTCTCACCATACGAACATAATATTGCAATGTTCATCCTACAAAATGGCTGAGGCGCAATTCCTCATAGATCAACCCAATTATCTTCTAGAAAGCTTGATTTTTGCTTTTTTTTAAAACATTTTTTCTTTGTTTTTTTATATTGTCTCGTAATTCAAATGGATATATCTTAACTGCACTTTAACTGCTTAAAGTAAACTTAAGAGCAGCACTTACCTTTAGTAACGACAACATTTAAGCCACAGGAGAACCTCCGCCAACATGGCCAAGTTTCGATTTCTTCCTCAGGGAAGAGGTTCTAGCTACAAGATCATCCCGTTCCTGTAAATGCATAGCAAAATGGCCGCTATTACCCAGCACATCTGTAGATAGTACATCAAAGTGACTACTGCAAAATGTGAAGAAATGAATAATGGTTGAACAATGGTTAAAGGAATTGAAATTAATTGATTGATAGATTACACTGCTGTTTGGGACAAAATATATGTGATATTGGTTATAAAGTCCCCACATGAAAAACACTGGTTTACTTAATTTAAGTATTTCTGGGATAAGCATCATAAAATGTATTGAGCTTTTCTGGGATCTTGCCAGGTATTTGTGACCTGGATTGGTCACTGTTGGAAACAGGATGCTGGGCTTGATGGACCTTCGGTCTGTCCCAGTATGGCAACACTTATGTACTTGGGATTCTGAATGGAATCTTGCTACTCTTTGGGGTTCTACATGGAATGTTGCTACACTTTGAAATCTGTATGGAATCTTGTTATTCTTTAGAATTCTAGAATCTTGCTACTCTTTGGGGGTTCCACATGGAATGTTGCTACTCTTTGGGTTTCTGCCAGGTATTTGTGACCTGAATTGGCCACTGTTGGAAACAGGATACTGGGCTTGATGGACCTTTGCTCTGTCCCAGTGTGGCAATACTTATGTACTGATGAGGAAAAGTGGAGGTAGTGTGTCTCCTGGCCACTAGATCTCAACCTCCAGATAACTTCTCACCAAGGCCATGTACACCCAAGTCCTAAACGCATCCCTTAACAAAAATGTTTTCAGTCCCTTCTTAAGTGTTTGAAATGAAGTGGTAATGAATTCCAAAGTGTGGGCCAACAACACAGAAAATTGAATTCCCTTCACAATCATATCTGTAGAAGAAATGTGTACAAAGCATATATCCTTATGTAAGGGCTTAAAGAAAAATGGCTTATCTACAAGTAATGTAAGGTTTTAAAAGAATAATGTCATTCATCTGGATGCAGCTATTCCCAAAAGCTGTTAAGTTCTGGAAAACATATGGAAACTTCAGAAATAAAGATAGGAGACAGTAGATATATGTAATTGCATATTGAGCAATTCAACATATCTGTTATGTAAAAAAAAAAGAGAGACGCTTTTCTTCAAAATGTATTGCTCTCTGTTTGCTTGATAACCAGCTGAATAAGTAACAGAACTTAGGGATCCTTTTAATAAGCTCTGGTATAAAGTGGATTTAGCGTGCCCTTAACGCAGGTTTTTCCCACACACTAAGGCCATTTTTACCACAGCAGTAAAATGGCCAGTTTTCCCTTTTTTGCATTAATGGCCACACGTGAATATTGCCATTAGCGTATTAGTAAACGGGGGGGGGGGGGGGGGGGTTAGTGTGTGAGCACTGTTCCCGCCAAGCTGAGCAGGAGTCCTTCACCTATAGTCCTGCCAGGAGAGGGCGCTGTTTCAATATCACATAGCCCTTATGGGTGAAGGGGGGCACCTACATGTGGGTACAGTGGGTTTCGGGTGGGTTTTGGAGGGCTGACATTTATCACCACAAATGTAACAGGTGGGGGGGGGGGGGGGGGATGGGACTTGTTCCGCCTACCTGAAGTCCACTGCAGCGCCCACTAAAACTGCTCCAGGGACCTGCATACAGCTGTCATGGAGCTGGGTATGACATTTGTGGCTGGCACAGAAGCTGACACAAAAATGTTTTAAAAACTTTTTGGGGGTGGGAGGGGGTTGGTGACCTCTGGAGGAGTAAGGGGAGGTGATCCCTGATTCCCTCCGGTGGTCATCTGGTCAGTTGGGGCACTTTTTTGAGGCTTGGTTCTAAAAATAAATGGACCAAGTGAAGCCGGCCAAGTGCTCGTCAGAGTCGGCCTTCTTTTTTCCATTATCGGCCGAAGCCGGCCATTTGGTAACCACGCCCCTGTCCTGCCTTCCGTACCCTGCTGAAACGCCCCCTTTAACTTTGGCCGGCCCTGTGACAGAAAGCAGTTGAAGCCGGCCAAAATCGGCTTTCGATTATACCGATTTGGCCGGGTTTAGGAGATGGCCGGCCATCTCCCGATTTGTGTCAGAAGATGGCCGGCCTTCTCATTCGAAAATAAGCAGGAAGGTCTCACATGCTAATTCTGCACAAATCAGCTAGCATATGGTAATGTAGTTGTGCTAATTAATGATCACAGAAATGCCTGCTCTATCCCATCAGACATGCCCATTCCATGATAAAATAAAGAACATAAGAACATAATTATTGCCATAGGAATATATGGTTATCTCCAGCATTTAGCGTGCACTAAAAATAAACAGTTTGTATCTGAAGCAATGGAGGGTTAAGTGGCTTACCCAAGGTCACAAGAAGCTGCAGTGGGAATCAAACCCAGTTCCCCAGGTTCTCAGCCCACTGCACTAACCATTAGGCTTCTCCTCCATCAGCAAAAAATCAGTAAAAGAATTTATGAAAAGTTAATTTAAATATTTCCCCATTAGCTTCCATAACAAAAAATATTCCCAGTAGCAGATATTTTCTTTTCACCTTGTCTGGGCCTCTTGGCGGCAATATTTCCTGAAAAATCCGCGATCAAGCGGAGAACTCGAACGCCCCACGGGAAAACACAAGTACAGGTAGAAGTGGGATGTTTTGACCACGGAAATACAAATCCTGGAGACAAATATCTTAAAAAGCTTCTTTATTGATGAAAAGCCTCGACACAACTGTTGTGTTTCGGCCTACCGGCCTGCATCAGGAGTCTACCTCAATGGCGTGACGTATATAAATCTTAATAGCCAGAAATGCAATTAAGGCGGACTCCTGATGCAGGCCGGTAGGCCGAAACACAACAGTTGTGTCGAGGCTTTTCATCAATAAAGAAGCTTTTTAAGATATTTGTCTCCAGGATTTGTATTTCCGTGGTCAAAACATCCCACTTTTACCTGTACTTGGCAGTATTTCTTGTGCATCTCTGTTGGTGATAAGGAGCTTGTGTGAAGCAAATTAAACCACCACTGACGAAATCTCATTAAGTTCAAAGAGGTACTTGATGTATTACTATTACAGGGGATATTAGAATTTAATCCGAAATGGGTCGCACATTCGTAATTAAGCCTGCAGCTGAACCATATCTGTTTGTGATTAATTCAGACAGGAATTTCTGCTGATCCATAGTACATGATTTACTTGACGTAGTCACAGATATCAAAGCAAATCATAGATCAGTACTTGGGCTGGGTAATCGTGAAAGCCATTTGTGAAGGCAAATGGCAATTCAGACGCATATGGAGGACAACTCTGTAACAATGTGTCTACATATAGGCACCTAGAAGGCATCTATGTGGCACCTATTCCATAAAGAAAAGTAGGCACCTACTTTTCTTTACAGAATACTAGTATAACAGGTACATAAGTACATAAATAGTGCCATACTGGGACAGACCGAAGGTCCATCAAGCCCAGTATCCTGTTTCCAACAGTGGCCAGTCCAGGTCACAAGTACCTGGCAAGATCCCAAAACAGTGCAAATACATTTTGTGCTGCTTATTCTAGAAATAAGCAGTAGATTTTCCCCAAATCCATTTTATTAATGGTCTATGGACTTTTCCTTTAGGAAGCCATCCAAACCTTTTTAAACCCCGCTAAGCTAACTGATTTTACTACATTCTTTGGAAACAAATTCCAGAGTTTAATTACATGTTGAGTGAAGAAACAGTTTCTCCTATTCATTTTAAATTTACTACTTTGTAGCTTCATTTTGTGTCCCTAGTCCTAGTATTTTTGGAATCAGTAAACAAGTGATTCACGTCTACCCATTCCACTCCACTCATTATTTTATAGACCTCTATCATATCTCCCTTCAGCTGTCTTTTCTCCAAGCTGAAGAGCCCTAGCCGTTTTAGCCTTTCCACATGGGGAAGTCGTCCCATCCCCTTTATCATTTTCGTCGCCCTTCTCTGTACCTTTTCTAATTCCACTATATCTTTTTCGAGATGCGATGACCAGAATTGAACACAATATTTGAGGTGCGGTCGCACCATTGAGCGATACAAAGACATTACAACATGCTCATTTTTGTTTTCCATTCCTTTCCTAATAATACCTAACATTCTATTTGCTTTCTTAGCCGCAACTTCACGCTGAGCAGAAGGTTTCAACGTATCATCAACGACGACACCTAGATCCTTTTCTTGGTCCGCGACTCCTCACATGGAACCTTGCATGACGTAGCTATAATTCGGGTTCCTCTTTCTCAGAAGCATCACTTTGCACTTGCTCACAACAGAACATTGCCTCCTATCCCACAACTCTTTAGCCTTCAAAGAAATGAAGCAAATTGGTGAGACAAGACTTCCATTGGCTGAAACCATGCTGACTCTGTCCCACTCAACCATATTCATAATAATTTCCACTATTTTACCTGGTCCTGACGTCACGCTTACCGGTCTGTGATTTCCCCGGATCATCCTTAGAACCCTTTTTAAAAATCGGCGTCATATTGGCCACCCTCCAATCTTCAGGTACTACTATTTATTTATTTATTTATTTGTAGCATTTATACCCCGCTCTTTCCCGCTTGATAGCAGGTTCAGTGCGGCTTACAATGTATGGTACAAAGTATCACAGAAATAACACAATAGTGTAGATTAGGACAAGAGGAAGAAATGTTGGGGGAGGGAATGAGGTAGGGGTAGTATTAGTGGTGTGGATTAGGTTCGTGAATTAAGTTGGGTCACTTGGATAGGCTTGTTTGAAGAGGTGAGTTTTCAACAGCTTTCGGAAGGGTAGGTGTTCTTTGGTTGTTCGGATGTGTCTTGGTATGGCGTTCCAGAGTTGGCTGCCTATGACGGATTACAAACAGCAGATCAGCACTTTCATGTTTAAGTTCGTTCTCTACCCTTGGATGCATGCTATCCAGTCCATTATTGCAGAAATGTAAAAATCAGTCATTTACCAGCAGTGCTAAAAGTGGTCTTAGCGCACAGGAAAGACCTCCCCCCCCCCCCCCCATTGGGGCTAGTACAGGCCACATTTTAGCGCTGCTTAGCAAAAGGACCCCTTAAATTTCAAGCAGCAGCTTAAGTAGAGGAGTGTGGTAGCCGTGTTAGTCCACTCTTAAGGTTATCAATAGAAATCAAACAAAATAAAACATGGAAAAGAAAATAAGATGATACCTTTTTTATTGGACATAACTTAATACATTTCTTGATTAGCTTTCGAAGGGTGGGTGTTAAAATATTCAATCATTCTGACTTCAAAGGTCTTACGTTCTTGTATGGTTTTAAAGTTACCTTTCAGTATTCTCACTGTAAAATCACTGGTACAGTGTCCTGGTTCTGTGAAGTGCTGTCCCACCGTGGTGGGGGCCCTACTGGCTGTATTGTTCATGTGATGTCTATGTAAATTGAATCTTGTCTTAAGCATCTGGCCTGTTTCTCCAATATAGCATCCTTCGTTACATTTTTTACACTGAATGATATATACCACATTGGAAGATGAGCAAGTGAAAGATCCCTTTATGTTGAATATCTTTCCTTTGTGGGTAACTGTGGGGTCCTGTGAAATATTTTGGCATAGTTTGCAACTGGATAAATTACAGGGACATGTGCCCTTTTGTTCCTTTTCAGTCTGTGATGGAAGTTTACTTCTGATTAGTTACTGAAAGGTAACTTTAAAACCATACAAGAACGTAAGACCTTTTAAGTCAGAATGATTGAATATTTTAACACCCAACAGAAAGGACTTAACAAGGACCTGGGGTTCCTAGCCCATTATAAACCATAAAGCTGTATGTCTCTGTTGATCACCCCACCCCTCACCTATCCTCACCCATCCTGTTAGAATATCAATGATATGCTTTGATGTCCCCATGCATACCTCCTACCCACCCCCATCCTCCCACCCTGTCAGACTGTCATAGTAATGCTTGAATGTTTTCACTTATATACACTGTCAGCTAGCACATTTGCTTATTTCCGATCTGACGAAGAAGGGCAACCTTCGAAAGCTAATCAAGAAATGTATTAAGTTATGTCCAATAAAAAAGGTATCATCTTATTTTCTTTTCCATGTTTTATTTTGTTTGATTTCTATTGATAAGCAGCAGCTTGAAATTAAAAGAACACATCGCTCACCCTCATGTTTAAAGCTGGAGGATGTGGTAACAGTGGTTAGTGTATCTGGATTTTAAAAAGGTTTGGACAAATTCCTGGAGGCAAGGTCCGTAGTCTGCTATTGAGACAGACATGGGGAAGCCACTGCTTGCCCTGGGATTTGTAGTATGGAGTGTTGCCACGATTTGGGTTTCTGCCAGGTACTTGTGACCTGGCTTGGCCACTGTTTGGAAAACAGGACACTGGGCTAGATGGACCATTGGTCTGACCCAGTATGGCTACTCTTATGTTCTTATGGATATGAAAGATCCATACCCGATAACTGCCAAATTGCTGTGTTACCCTCAAAAAGCCCAAATCTTCTCTGCAGCCTGCTCTACTTCCAGTCTTCAACATGAAGGTTGCAAACGTTTAACAATGCTAGACGTAGCAAAGTCAGTCAACATGTTTTTTGGAGCTAAGATCACACCTAAAGACAGTCGGGCCTCATGCAATACCGAACTCAAATGACTAACTCTAAATAATGCCACTTGGGTTGTTGAATCTCCAGATGCACTGCAAACATTTATAGAGCAAAATACTAATCTGTGAATGGAACGATAACCGATCTGCTCTATACATTATCCACTGCTTTTGGGATTAGATATGAAGAGATCTTACGGCCTTAGCAGGGTGATACCCTAGTTTGGCCAAACCTTTCTACTGTCTGTTTAATACAGGCTACACTGGTGATCTGCGACTTTTATTCAAGATTTGAAAATTCATGGAGGAGAGATGACAGCTCTGTTCATTTGACGTTGATTGTTTACTTGTTACAACATCACTTATATAGACTTTCAAAAACAATTTTTACATGAATCCTGAGCACCTGGGTGAAGTATGATTGGAATAATAATACATCCATTAGTCTTCTCCTTATTATATTAGTTTAATAATTACTCTTCATTTCCTCTTATATTTTTAGCTAATTTATTTCTACTCGTTTCTCCTCAATCATGCCTTTCATTTTGTGCCCACTTCATGCCTTCTCCTATCTCTCTTCTCGCTCTCCCCTCCCTTTTTCTCTTTCCAACCAGGACAGCCAGGGCCGGTCTTAGCAAGTGCGGGGCCCTGTACTGACCAATTTGGTGGGGCCTCATCCTAGCCCCGCCCCCACCCTAGCCCTGCCCCCACCCTAGCTCCACCCCATTGATAAGATTATTCCATTTTTAGAATTTTTTTTTTTTATGAAATTTCAAATAAAGACAAATGAAGCTAAACTTGTACAATTTGTACAAAAAAACTGATTGAAATAATAAGCACAATGCTATCATCATGAAACCTCCCCTCCCCAGATATTGTTCAGTTCAAGTCCACTACAATCAGTAGTTCCAGTTCTCATAACAAAGGAGAAAATAAGGAAAAATATTAAGAAAAGATCCAGCACAGTGCTACAGTGTACAAGGTATGCCAGGAATGCTTTATCTGCCTATGGTTGGAGAGAGGTTGAGTGACTTGATGCGGTCCCGGTCTGGGTCGGAGCGGAGGCACGAGGCAGAGTTGAGGCACGCTGAGCGGGGCCCCCTTAGGCGCGGGGCCCTATGCGGCCGCCTTGGTCGCCTCTGCCTAAGACCGGCCCTGAGGACAGCTATTATTAACAAGATGAATAAGATGGATGTAATTCAAATTGGAGTGTGAGACTTGAGAAACCGCAAGCCTTACACTACTCAATCCTTCAGATAAGTTATGGAGGCTGAACTGTTAGGTCTCACTGCCGTTTAATTGGTAGGTTTACTACTACTACTACTTAACATTTCTAAAGCGCTACTAGGGTTACGCAGCGCTGTACAATTTCACAAAGAAGGACAGTCCCTGCTCAAAGGAGCTTGCAATCTAAAGGACAAGAATATGCAGTCAATCAATTTGGGGCAGTCTAGATTTCTTGAATAGGGGTATAATGGTTAGGTGCCAAAAGCGACATTGAAGAGGTGGGCTTAGATTAAGGATTTGAAGATGGGCAGGGAGGGGGCTTGGCGTATGGGCTCAGGAAGTTTATTCCAAGCATAGGGTGAGGCGAGGCAGAAAGGGCGGAGCCTGGAGTTGGCGTTGGTGGAGAAGGGTACTGAGAGGAGGGATTTGTCCTGTGAGCGGAGGTTTCGGGTAGGGGCGTAAGGGGAGATGAGGGTAGAGAGGTAATGAGGGGCTGCAGCTTGAGTGCATTTGTAGGTTAGTAAGAGAAGCTTGAACTGTATGCGGTACCTGATCGGAAGCCAGTGAAGTGACTTGATGAGAGGGGTGATATGAGCATATCAGTCTAGGTGGAAGATAAGACGTGCAGCAGAGTTCTGAACGGATTGAAGGGGGGATAGATGGTTAAGTGGGAGGCCTGTGAGGAGTAGGTTGCAGTAGTCAAGGCGAGAGGTAATGAGAGAGTGGACGAGAGTTCGGGTGGTGTGCTCAGAGAGGAAAGGGCGAATTTTGCTGATGTTATAGAGAAAGAAGCGACAGGTCTTGACTGTCTGCTGGATATGGGCAGAGAAGGAGAGAGAGGAGTCGAAGATGACTCTGAGGTTGCGGGCAGATGAGACGGGGAGGATGAGGGTGTTATCGACTGAATTAGAGAGTGGAGGGAGAGGAGAAGTGGGTTTGGGTGGAAAGACAATAAGCTCAATTTTGGCCTTGTTTACAGTAAGCATAGATCTGGACTCATTTCTTTGTTGTTTTAGCTTCTCATAGTTGCACTGGTGGTTAATCTTTAAATGGAAGTGGATAAAGATCCGGCATAATATTAATACTGTCTATGGATTCTTCTGAAAGTTTTTCACCGTTAAATCGGGTGTCATGGAATGTTCACAGCTGATGCCATCGATAAGAAAGAATGCTTAGCTTCAAAAAGATGAAAGCTTCTATTATTCTGTTACAAGAAACCCACCTTCCTGATGCAAAATCACTGTCACATGATATTAATTTGGATTGAAACAGCTGCCGGTTCACCAGCTTCTGGTAGGGAAAATGAAGTTTTAGTTCTCATTCATACAAATCTAGATATACAGGGGTTATTCAAAATGATTTAAATGGGCAGAATAGGTTCCTGCCAGCTTAAATCATGTTCTGAAGGCCAGCTGCCATTATTCAGCGGCACTTAACCGGTCAGTGGCCATTTTGGCATCTGGCCACACTGGGGCTGTCACGACTGTGGTCGTGACTCCACTTTTCAGTCTCTCCTTGTCTTCCGGTGGTCAGCTTCAGAGGTGGGTCCAGTCTGTTTTTCTCTTTGCATTGTTGCCTCTGCTGCCACGTCCTGTGTGTTCCAAGTAGAGAATTGCAGGGAAACAGAAATCTTACCCATCCCCACCCGTCCCTACTAGAATCTTACACATCACCACCTGTCCCCACTGGAATCTTACATAGGGTTACCATATTTTGTCCCCCAAAAAGGAGGACATGCCACGCCCCCACCACACACCCACCCCGCCCCCTTTCACACGTCACCCTGCCCCCTTTCACACCCTCACTCCACCCCCTGTCATATTTTCCCCTCCCCCCTATCACATACCTCGTCGCCCCCCTCCCCCTTATCTTACTACTGCCCTGGTGGTCTAGTGACCTGGAGCGCTGCCCTGCATGCATCCTTCCTGTTGCTGATCCTCAGCGCCAATTCAAAATGGCCACCGAGAGTTGAAGTCTCGCGAGGTCACTTCAACTCTCAGCGGCCATTTTGAATCGGGGCCAAGGATCAGCAACAGGAAGGATGCATGCAGGGCAGCGCTCTGTGCAGGAAAGAGGGCTCTTTCCTGCCCCAAAGGCAGAAGAGGTCACTAGACCACCAGGGCACTAGTAAGTAAGGGGAGAGGAGGCTAGCAATCTGCCCGTTTGTCCGGAATTCTGGACAAATGGATGGGCTGGTGGGCGGGCTGATTGGCAAAACCCACCCGGTTGCCGCGGGTTCTGCAGGATTCCCGCAAACCCCATTCCCATGCAGGTTTCTAGTTCCAAGCCTCACTCTGATGTTCTGTGTATTTTAAGCCTCTTTCCTGTAGTGCTTCCACTTTCTATGTGTTCCAAGCCTCACTCTGGTGTTCTGTGTGTTTTAAGCCCTTTCCTGTAGTCGTGACATCATCAGTGAAGGCCCTCTTTAGGAAGTTGAGGACATTCATTCAGGGCCTTTGCAATGCCAAAGGTCTCCAGGTTTGTCAGTGTGCTTGTATAGCACTTCTGCCCTGTCTCCTAGCCAGTGTGCTTGTGTAGCACTTCTGTCTTGTTTCCTAGTTAGTGTTCCTGTGTGGCACTTCTGCCTTGGTTCTTCTGTTTGTCTGTGTGCTAGGGTTAGTACTGCTGCTTTAGTTCTTCTGTTTGCCTGTGTGCTAGGGTTAGCACTTTTGCCTGAGTTCTATTGTTTGTCTTTGTGCAAAGGTTAGCACTTCTGCCTTAGTTCTTCAGCTTGTCTGTGTGCTAGTGTTAGCACTTCTGTTTTGGTTTGTGCCTGTTTGTTCTGTTGTGTGTTTGTGTGGCCATGTGGCCCAGCCTTGAGCTCTGCCTAGTCTGCCTTGCCTAGAGCTCTTCTTAATCTGTCTCGCCCAGAGCTCTGCCTAGTTTCTTCTTCCTTCTGCTATTGTGTTTGGGTTCTTGTTTGGCCTTGCGGAATGCATGAGAGAACTCTGTGTGCATCGGTTCCAGGTCGGCCTTGCAGCCCATTTGAGTGTTTGCTCTTCTGGCTTTACTTAGTTCTGTCCCTGTGTTCCCTGCCTAGGCCATTCCTAGTTTGTGTCTTAGTACAGCCTGTGTGCTCTGTGCACTTCTGGTCTGTTTCTGCCTGTGTGCTTATTGCACTTCTAGTCTGCTCCATTCCTGCTTGTTTAGTCCAGACCTGGTAGGAGGGTTTTGCCTGCTGCTGCCATTCATCGACAACAGCCCAAGAGCTCACGTTGTTCCTGAGTCCATGATAGTTTGTTTAGAGACTGGGACCATGACAGGGGTATTAAAGTAGAAGAGTCAGGGAGGAGCTGGCAGTTATAAGAGTACCAGCAGTATTCAGGGCAGGGTGGAGGGGGGGAGTTCAGGATGTCCAAAATGTTTGAAAGAAGGATGTCCACATCTTTGCTATGCCTCCGCTGACACACACACACCTCTCCCCCCAGGGACCTGCATACTGCTGCGATGGACCCGAGTATGATATTTGAGGCTGGCAAAAAAAGTTTTTAAAGTTGTTTTTTTTCAGGGTGGGAGGAGGTTATTCACCACTGGGGGAGTCAGGGGAGTTCATACCCGATTCCCTCCGGTGGTCATCTGGTCAGTTCAGGCACCTTTTTGAGGCTTGGTTGTAACAAAAAATGGACCAAGTAAAGTCGGCCAAGTGCTCACCAGTGACGCCTCCGACACGCCCCCGGGAACTTTGGTCGTCCCCGCGATGGGAAGCAGTTGGGGACGCCCAAAATCGGCTTTTGATTATGCCGATTTGGGGGACCCTGAGAGAAGGACACCCATCTCCCGATTTGTGTTGAAAGATGGGCGCCCTTCTCTTTCGAAAATAAGCCTGAAAATTTTATTGCATTCTTTTTGCAAATAAACACCATTAGTATAATTCCATTATGGAGAAACTTTTACAAGTTTCCCCTCATGGGGGAGAGGAGGAGTGGCCTTTAGATTGTAAGCTCTCTTGAGCAGGGACTATCCTTCCCCATGTTAAACTTGTACAGCGCTGCGTAACCCTGGCAGCGCTATAGAAATGCTAAGTAGTAGTAGTAGTGGTTAGGGTGGTGGACTTTGGTCCTGGGGAATGAAGGAACTGAGTTCGATTCCCACTGCCTGCCATGAGTGGGAAAGCGCAGGGTACAAATGTAACAAAAATAAAATAGATACTATTGGAGATTCTACATGGAATGTTGCTACTATTGAGATTCTACATGGAATGTTGCTATTCTACTAGCAACATTCCATGTAGAAGGCTGCGCAGGCTTCTGCTTCTGTGAGTCTGACGTCCTGCACATACGTGCAGGACGTCAGACTCACAGAAGCAGAAGCCTGCGCGGCCACATTGGTGATCTGCAAGGGCCGACTTCTACATGGAATGTTGCTAGTGGAATAGCAACATTCCATGTAGAATCTCAAATAGTAGCAACAGTGGAGGAGTGGCCTAGTGGTTAGGGTGGTGGACTTTGGTCCTGGGGAACTGAGGAACTGAATTTGATTCCCACCTCTGGCACAGGCAGCTCCTTGTGACTCTGGGCAAGTCACTTAACCCTCCATTGCCCCATGTAAGCTGCATTGAGCCTGCCATGAGTGGGAAAGTGCAGGGTACAAATGTAAGAAAAAAAAATCTCCATTGCAAGCTATAAAAATAAAGAATGTAATTCTCAGTTAACAATTAGAACAGCAACTAAAATAGATGGAAAATCAACATATGCTTATTAATAACAGTGTTCTGCTTAATCAATTATATCAACTGAAATATATATATATATATATATTGTAATAACTGTAAACTGTATCCCGGTAGCAATCCCTCTGGGGTGGTGGTAGGCTCCCTTCAGCAGTCCAAAACAAAGTCTTTCCAGACAACACAGCTTTTAGTTCAAACCAGTTTATTTCCCCTCCTCCACAAAACTCAGTTCAAAGGGTTTAATGTCCCATTCAGTTCCAAACATAGCAAAAAGAAAAACTCTCAATTTAAATCCAAGTTCTCCCAAGTCCAACCGCTTGGGTTTCAGTTTTTAAAAGTCTCTCCTCTTGGGTGGTTGCAGAATGGCAGTACACCTCCCACAACACAGCTACTTGACTCCTGTGACCACCCACTGCATTCAATCCCTGCAACTCTGCCCCAGAGTACAATTACAGTCCATGTCAACCGGTTCCTCCAAACCTGGTGTGCTGGGCCCTCCAGCCTCTCCTTCCTCCAAGCTCTCCATTAACTCTGCTTCTCTGCTAGTTTGTTGGTTAGAGCCTTCCCCTTCCTCCCAGGTGGGAAGAATCTTGTACTGATTTCTGACCCAAGGGAATTGAGCTTTGTCATCACGGCTCCCCCTTCTGGCCCTTGTCAGCCATAGCAGCTGCTCTTTCCAGTCCTTACCTCCCTCCCTTCCATGTGGTGTCCCTAACGGGTTTTGGAACCTACCACCCCAATTCCTTCACTCAGGGTCTTGTGGGGAATGTAGTCTGGTCCCATACCTCCTCCTAACCTGCTTAGACCCTCCAACCAATATATATATATATATATATATATATATATATATCCTATATAATAATTCTCACCTCCAAAATTCTGAGTCTGCCTGGAACAATTGTTTCTACTGGAGGTGGTGTCCCTCATGTAGTAGATAATAGTGACGTCACACAACCCATACCAGATTAGCCAGTAGAAGGGAGAGGGGCGGAACCACGATACAGGGAGCAGCGAATCAGCAAAACACTGGGAATGCACAGCAGCAGGAACAGAAGCCTCTCTCACACAGTTACTCTCACATACACTCTCTCAAACATACACACTCAGAGGAAAACCTTGCTAGCGCCCGTTTCCTTTCAAACAGAAACGGGCTTTTTTTATTAGTATATCTATATCGATATCTATATCTATCTATCTATCTATCTATCTATCTATCTATCTATCTATCTATCTATCTATCTATCTATCTATCTATCTATCTATCTATAATAAAGTCTTAAGTTCACATGCTAGCCAGGAGACCTACTTATATAAGGCTTGTCACTATGCAGAATGTAATAAGAATAGTAAATTGTTGGCTAATTGCATAAGAATATAAGAATAGCCATACTGGGTCAGAACTGTCACTTATGAACTTTAATGTAATACCACTTTGTATTTCTCATTCCGGAAATGGCGATTGCCATTACGGCATAATGTAAGCCGCATTGAGCCTGCAAATAGGTGGGAAAATGTGGGATACAAATGCAATAAATAAACAATGGTCCAGCTAGCCCAGAATCCTGTTTCCAACAGTAGCCAATCAAGGTCACAAGAACCTAGTGGAAACCCAAGTAGTAACAATATTCTATACCACCAACCCCAGGGCAAGCAGTGGCTTCCTCATGTCTGTATCTGTAGCAGACTATGGACATTTCCTCCAAACCTTTTTTAAAATCTAAATACTCTAACCACTGTTACCACATCCTCTGGCAATGAGTTCCAGAGCTTAACTATTCATTCAGTGAAAAAATATATCCTCCTATTTGTTGTAAAACTATTTCCATGCAACTTCATTGAATGTCCCCTAGTCTTTGTATTTTCTGAAAGAGTAAAAAATCGATTCACTTTTACCCATTCTACACCATTCAGGATTTTGTAGACCTCAATCAAATCTCCCCTTTGCTTATGTGGAAGGAGTTCCATCCCTTTTATCATTTTGGATGCTCTTCTTTTCTAATTCCACTATCAGGCTTATTTTCGAAAGAGAAGGTCGCCCATCTTTCGACACAAATCATGAGATGGGCGTCCTTCTCTCAGGGTCGCCCAAATCAGCCTAATCGATAGCCGATTTTGGGCGTCCCCAACTGCTTCCCGTCACGGGGACGACCAAAGTTCCCGGGGGCGTGTCGGAGGCGTAGCGAAGGCGGGACTGGGGTGTGCCTAACAGATGGGGCGTCCTCGAGCGATAATGGAAAAAAGAAGGGCGTCCCTGACGAGCACTTGGGCAACTTTACTTGGTCCATTTTTTCTTACGACCAAGCCTCAAAAGGTGCCTGAACCACCAGAGGGAATCGGGCATGACCTCCCCTGACTCCCCCAGTGGCGACTAACCTCCTCCCACCCTGAAAAAAACAACTTTAAAAACTTTTTTTGCCAGTCTGAAATGTCATACTCAGGTCCATCGCAGCAGTATGCAGGTCCCTGGGAGGGGAGATATGTGTGTGTCAGCGGAGGCATAGCGAAGGCGTGGACGTCCTTCTTTCAAACATTTTGGACATCCTGAACTGCCCCCCCCCCCCATTAATTACCTTTAAAAGTGGACTAACACGGCTACCACACCTCTCCAATCCCATGGAAACTGATTCCCCCCCCCCCCCCGGGGTCTCCAAAGATCTATTAAATACATTCTTTAGAGGACCCACCGGAATCCCGTGGAACTCTCTCAGTATCATAGGATATATTTCATCTGGCCCCATGGCTTTGTCTGCTTTTCAAGTTGTTCATATAACACTTTCTTCCATGAATGATATGGTAACTAATCCATTCCCATATTTGCCTTGTCCATCCTTCTCTAGGATTTTCCTTCATGAACATGGAACAAAAGTATTTTGCATATCTGGTTTTCATTGTCACTCTCCACACATCTTGGCTCAGAATTTATGAGTCTCACAAAATCAGCCACATTCTCTTGGCCTAAGCTTAATCATTATTAAAAGGGCAAGCGTTCTACTCTGAATCAAAAATGAGATTGGGAGGTTAAAGTATGTGAATCTACCACAAGAAAAAAGATGCCAGGGAATAAGGCTGTTTTTTTTTTTTTTGGGGGGGGGGGGGGGTGCAGTTGATATTGTCAGCATTGTGGGCAGTGGTATAGCCATGGGTGGGCCCAGGTGAGCACAGACCCACCCATCAGTGGCTCATCCTTGCACGTTTGGGAAGCTTGCCAGGTGCCCTTGGCCTGGATTGGCCGCTGTCGTGGACAGGATGCTGGGCTCGATGGACCCTTGGTCTTTTCCCAGTATGGCATTACTTATGTACTTATGGCTGGCGAGGATCCCCAAACACACCTGGTATCTCTCTCTCCTTTCCCCTGCTGGCAATCCAGTATCTCCCCTGGTCTCCCAACACACACACACATACACACAGCAATATACAAACACTGTTCGAGTGGGCCTCAGAGCCTTCTCTCTAATGCAACTTCCTGTTTCCACATAGGAAGGACCGTGGAATTAGAAAAGGTACAGAGAAGGGCGATGAAAATGATAAAAGAGACGGGATGACTGCCCTATGAGGAAAGGCTAAAGCAACTAGGGCTCTTCAGCTTGGAGAAAATATAGCTGAGGGGAGATATGATGGAGGTGTATAAAATAATGAGCGGAGTGGAATGGGTAGACATGAATCACTTGTTTACTCTTTCCAAAAATACTAGGAATAGAGGGCACGAAATGAAGCTACAATGTAGTGAATTTAAAATGAATTGGAGAACATTTTTCTTCACTCAACATGTAATTAAGCTCTGGAATCCGTTGCCAGAGAATGTAGTAAAAGCAGTTAGCTTAGCAGGATTTAAAAAAAAAAGGTTTGGATAGCTTACTAAAGGAAAAGTCCATAGCCATTATTAAAATGGTCTTGGAGAAAATCCACTACCTAGTGCTAGGATAAGCAGCATAAAATGTATTGTACTGTTTTGGGATCTTGCCAGGTACTTGTAACCTGAATTGGCCACTGTTGGAAACAGGATACTGGGCTTGACGGGCCTTCCGTGTGTCCCAGTGTGGCAATACTTATGTACTTAGGTGTCAGAGGGCAGGCTCGGGCCGGTGTGAACAGCATATGTGAGTCACTGCTCACTGCTGGCAATCTCTAGAAGGGAAGAGAAGTTTATAAAAGATACATCGGGGAGGGTGGGTTATGAGACTGGGAGAGATGCCAGAATACCGGCGAGAGAGGGGGAGGGAGTGATGCCAGACTGCGGGGATGGAGGGGGAGAGCAGAAGTAAAATTTGGTGCCAAAAACCTTTGCGCTCAGGCCCACCCAAAATTGACTGTCTTGTTACACCAGTAATTGTGGGTAACAAATATTGGGCAAGTTGCTATTCGAAGGGTTGTATGTAGCATGCCGCTTTAAAGAGACAGCTCTTGGGTTTTAATATGTGAAAGAGTTTGCCCGACAGCTGTACTAACAGCAAGCAAGACCTTAAACTCAGCCAGAAAAACCATTTAAATGTTTTTTTTTCCTCTTTTTATGCAAATGGCATCTAAGGCTGATGAACTGTAGCAGAAACATGTTTATTTTCAGCATCTGGGCAGAATTAGATCTGATTAAATAAAGCGGAGCTTTTCCCCTGCCTGTCTTTTCTTGTTATCTGTAAATAATCTTCTCCCTGCCAAATTGGAAAGTAAATACCTCTCCAATGAAGGGGGGGGGGGGGGAACGGTCTGGCACTTGGCATGCAGCTGTTTTATTAGGGCTAGAGCTGGAACTGACATGTACCCTGTCCAAGAATCATTAGACAGCAGCAGGAGGAATCACAGGTATTACTTTTGTTATCTCGGCCGCCCGAAAGCACCTCACAGTCGGGGATGGAGCAGATTCTTTTTCGGCTTTCTGAACTGTTTTGTTCCTGGTGTGCAGAGGTCTACTGATGTTCTGAGTTTAAGTGTAGAAAATGTGAACCTCGGAGCTGGAAGGAATAAGCAGACGGTGGGTTGAGATCCGCAGTGTGGGTTTCTCTAGACCCTGCAAGCTTTCTTAGAGGTCCTTTTACTAAGCTCAGGGGCGTAGCTACGTGGGGCCACGGGGGCATGGGTCCCTGTAGATTTGGCCCTGGCCCCCCGCCGCCAACCCCTTCGACCCCCCTCCCACCGCCAACCCTCCCCCACTGCCGCCGTTGGGTACCTTTGCTGGCGGGGGTCCCCAACCCCCGCCAGCCTGAAGTCCTCTTCTCCGGCGCGGCCGTGTTGCTGATCTGCAAGGCTTCTGTTTCTGTGAGATTGACGTCCTGCACGTACAGACCGTGTCGGACCCTCTTGCCTAAGCAGCGAATAAAGTATCTTTTAAGCACCATTTCCTGTGTTGGAGCGTCTGTTGGGCCAGCCTCTGCTTTTGTTTGATTGTACCGTCTATGTGGAGGTTTTTTCTGTTTGCTATCCCTTTGAAACCTAGCACTAGGCTACTCCTCCACAGCTGCTTAACTGGTCAGTGCTGGTGAAAATAGCACATATGTGCAGGATGTCAGACTCACAGAAACAGAAGCCTGCCCTTGCAGATCAGCAACGCGGCCGCACCGGAGAAGAGGACTTCGGCTGGTGGGGGTTGGGGACCCCGCCAGCAAAGGTACCCGACGGCGGCAGCGTGGGAGGGTTGGTGGTGGGAGGGGGGGTCGAAGGGGTTGGCGGCGGGGGGCCAGGGCCAAATCTACAGGGGCCCATGCCCCCGTGGCCCCACATAGCTACACCCCTGCTGAACCACCTCATTGCCACTCATGGTTGTCACTCACACCCAGCACTGACACCCACAACCACCTAGCACAATAACCTTGTACTTACCACCAACATTCACCATCCACCACCGATACCCAACATGCACCGTCAACACCCAGCACCCATACCACCAGTAATGGCACAGGGAGACACCCAAGAAACAATAGGCGTAGCATTTGCCAATAAAAATATGAAAGCACAAAATAAGTACAATAAACTAATTTTACCCCACCGAGTATTTTCTAAAATAGGAGGAAAAGACACCAGACATTCAGTTACCAGGGCAATATACGCACAATTTCACTGAGGAGCTGCTTCATAAGTCTGAAAAACCTGTTTCAATTTTATTTTATTCTACTTAAATTCTTTCTTGATATTTCCATTCCACTGGAAGTGTTATATTTTCATGCAACTCTCTCTATCACCTGTCTCTACCTACCTACCCATCCATCCTTCTATTATGTTACTAGACTTTGAGCCCGTAAAAATGGGCTATTATAGGAAGGGGGGGTTGAAAGGCCCGCCCCCCACCGCCGAGTTCGCCGCTGCCCCTCCCCCTCCGAGTTCGCGCCCCCACCACCGAGCCGTCACCACCCACCTTCCACCCGGCCGGGCCCTCGCTCCGCTATTGAAACAGCGAGGGTCCGGGAACGCAGCACTGAGCTCTGCTGAGCTGCCGACGTCGGCCAGGCCTTCCTTCTTCTTCTCTGCCTGTCCCGCCCTCGTGTGACGTAACGTCGTCGAGGGCGGGACAGAGGCAGAGAAGAAGAAGGAAGGGCGATGTCGGCAGCTCAGCAGAGCTCAGTGCTGCGTTCCCGGACCCTCGCTGTTTCAATAGTGGAGCGAGGGCCCGACCGGGTAGAAGGTGGGTGGCGGCGGCGATTCGGGTGGGGGGAGCGTTAGACGGCGGTGTCCCTCCCTCAGCAATGCGCAGTACAGACCCTCTGTGTTCCGCCCCCCCGTCATCACGTATTGACGTGGGGGCGGGGCAGAGAAGGTCTCTACTGCGTATTTGCGAGTGAGTACGGTCACTCGCCGTTTATATGTTTGATACTTAATTTCCTACTTTACATAACAAAATTCTGTGTTACCTATTACTATGTAAGCCGCATTGAGCCTGCTTTTAGTGGGAAAGTGCGGGATACAAATATAATAAATAAAATAAATAATAATAAAACACAGTCATTTGTATGGAAAACCATTTATCTGAGTAGATATTTATTTATTTATTGGTCCTCTTGTATCCCACATTTTCCCAGCTTATGCGGGCTCAATGTGGCTAACAAAGTTACAATAAAATTACATTATCCAATAGCAAAAATTGACAAGAGAAGCTAACAGAAGGGAAGGAGCGGATAAACTAACAAAACGGGAAAAGAATAAGGGAGTTACGTGGAGGGGCATAATTGAACGGAAACGCCTATCTCCATGGGCGTTTATCTCCGAGAACGGGTCCGTGAAGGGGCGGGCCGAGCCGTATTTTCGAAAAAATGGACGTTTTTGAGTTGGGCGTTTGTTTTTTTTTTAGCGATAATGAAAACTAAAAAGGCCCAGCTCAAAAACGTCCTAATCCGAGCCATTTGGTCGTGGGAGGGGCCAGGATTCGTAGTACACTCGCCCCCCTGATATGCCAGGACACCAACTGGGCACCCTAGGTCAGTGCGGTGGACTTCAGAAAAAGCTCCCACATGCATAGCTCCCTTACCACGGGTGCTGAGCTCCCAACCCCCCTCCCCCAAAACCCACTACCCACAAATGCACAACACTACCATAGCTCTTAAGGGTGAAGGGGGCACCTACATGTGGGTACAGTGGGTTTTGGAGGCCTCCCATTTACCAGCACAAGTGTTGCAGGTGGGGGGGGGGGGATGGGCCTGGGTCTGCCTGCCTGAAGTGCACTGTGGTACCCACTAAAAGTGCTCCAGGCCTCTAGGACTTGTTGCTGCTGTATAACCTTGGCACACCAGTTGACACCTGAAGACTAATCTCTCCGAAAATGTCCTTTACTGGAATAACCGCGTTTACTCACAGTTAACTGCAGAGGTTGTGCCCCACTGGCAATGAGTCTCCCTGGTACTGAGATTAGCAGTAGGTCAGAGCTGGCAGAATGCTGTACAATGGCCTCTTCCAGCCACATTCAAGGTAAGAACTAAGTTCTCTAACGTGGCTAACACAGGAAAGGGAACTAAAACTGGCTTACAAAAATGGCCACTACCTCATGGACTACAACAGGAAACACAACAGGAAACACTAAAGGACAAGTCCATAAACCGCTACTAAACGGACTTGGAAAAATCCAAAATTCCAGGAATAACATGTATAGAATGTTTGTACGTTTGGGAAGCTTGCCAGGTGCTCTTGGCCTGGATTGGCCGCTGTCGTGGACAGGATGCTGGGCTCGATGGACCCTTGGTCTTTTCCCAGTATGGCATTACTTATGTACTTATGTACTTATGTACTCTGACCCAGTAGGCAGGGGGAAGAGCCTACCAACTACCAACATCGTGAGACTGTAACACAAGCTAATGAAATCACGGAGCCCAATACCCTACACCCACCACAATGCAATGCTGATGTGACCCTGTACTGCACCCGAGAGCCACATCTGACCCAGGGAAAGGCTGTGACAGGATCGAACACATTCTGCTGTCATGGAGGTGGGTAGGCATTTGAGGCTGGCATACAGGCTGGAAAAAAAGTTTTTAAAGTGGGTTTTTTTTTGGTGGGAGGGGGTTAGTGATCACTGGGGGAGTCCGGGGGGTCATCCCCGATTCCCTCCAGTGGTCATCTGGGCAGTGGGGCACTTTTTTGGGACTTGTTCATGAGAAAAAAGGGTCCAAAAAAAGTGACCCAAAATTGCAGTCAAAACGCCTTTTTTTTCGATTATCAGCTAAAGACGCCCATCTCTCCTCTGCTGATAACCATGCCCTAGTCCCGCCTCCACCACGCCTCCGACACGCCCCCATCAACTTTATTCGTTTCCGCGACGGAGTGCAGTTGGAAACGCCCAAAATCGGCTTTCGATTATACCGATTTGGGCGCCTTTGCGAGAAAAACGTCCATCTCCCGATTTGGGTCGAAATATAGGCGTTTTTCTTTTTCGATTATAAGCTGGATAGTAACATAGTAGATGACGGCAGAAAAAGACCTGCACGGTCCACCCTGTCTGCCCAACAAGATAAACTCACATGTGCCATTTTTTGTGTATACCTTACCTTGATTTGTACCTGTCTTTTTCAGAGCACAGACCGTATAGGTCTGCCCAGCACTATCCCCGCCTCCCAACCACCTGCCCTGCCTTCCACCACCGGCTCTGGCACAGACCGTATAAGTCTGCCCAGCACTATCCCCACCTCCCAACCACCAGCCCTGCCTCCCACCACCGGCTAAGCTTCTGGGGATCCCTTCCTTCTGAGCAGGATTCCTTTATGTTTATCCCACGCATGTTTGAATTCCGTTACCGTTTTCCTCTCCACCACCTCCCGCAGGAGGGCATTCCAAGCATCCACCACTCTCTCCGTGAAAAAATACCTCCTGACATTTTTCTTGAGTCTACCCCCCTTCAATCTCATTTCATGTCCTCTCATTCTACCACCTTCCCATCTCCGGAAAAGATTTGTTTGCGGATTAATACCTTTCAAATATTTAAACGTCTGTATCATATCACCCCTGTTCCTCCTTTCCTCCAGGGTATACATGTTCAGGTCAGCAAGTCTCTCTTCATACATCTTGGAACGCAAATCCCATACCATTCTCGTAGCTTTTCTTTGCACTGCTTCCATTTTTTTTTAACATCCTTCGCAAGGTATGGCCTCCAAAACTGAACACAATACTCCAGGTGGGGCCTCACCAACGTCTTATACAGGGGCATTAAAACCTCCTTTCTTCTGCTGGTCACACCTCTCCCTATACAGCCTAGCAATCTTCTCGCTACGGCCACCGCCTTGTCGCACTGTTTCGTCGCCTTCCTCCGTGTAAGTGGTCTCCTGCATTTAAACCCCAGAACAAGAAGAATTCACACCTTAAAAAATTAATTAACCTTCAGAAAATAAAACAGCTAACGTATTCTTTTCCTTCGTTTTACTGCTGCTTGCTAAACACTTACAAAATGGCACCCATGCTATATATTGGATGTTGTCAGAGAAAGAGCCATTACATAGCAACATAGTAGATGATGGCAGAGAAAGACCTGTACGGTCCATCCAGTCTGCCCATCAAGATAAACTCATATATGCTACTTTATGTGTATACCTGACCTTGATTTATATCTCAAATCAAAACCCTGTGACCTCTACTCTATTTATAATGTAGTGTCAAGTCATATGTTTATAGGAGGAAAAGCCTCAAACCAAGGCACATACTCCTTTTGTTGAATCGAACTATAGGGAGCACTGCCTGACCATCACTGGCTGAAAAACCTCCTTTGTCAGTGTAGCCCTCAAATGCCTTTGCTGTAGGTTTTGTATTGAATTTATATTGGGGTTACTTATGTATACAGCCGTTCAGTCTCCTTAACCCCGTCCACGGCCCGACTTCGGCCCAAGTTTCGCCTCCTGCACCAGGGTCCGTGGGATTTACTTGACTGATTCTGTACTGTAGTCTCTGCAAAAATGACACAACACTTTATACTCGGATGCCTCCTCCCCGTGTTCAAAAAAACCTTTTTTTCTCTGTGTTCAAAAACCTTTCTTACTTCAGATGCCGTGTTCTCTGTCCTCTGATGCCAGACAAAATGGCGGTGATATTTATGCCGTGGTGAGGTCAGACGCGCTAAATTAGATTCCTCCCTCCTTACCGGATGTCCAATACTCAGCTGTGTATGACGTGCTCACGAGACTTGGAGTGACAGACAGCTGACTTAGAAGAACTGATTCCATTCTATTTTTTGTATTCAGCCCGTTAGGTTGTAGTGTGTTCAGGCGATAGATCCATCTTTCTTCCTGTTGTAGGAGAGCAAGCTTTCTATCCCCGCCTATAAATGTACTCACTCTGCTGCTCCCCAGTATCTCTCCACACTCGTCCTTCCCTACACCCCTTCCTGTGCACTCTGCTCCATGGATAAATCCTTCTTATCTGTTCCCTTCTCCACTACTGCCAACTCCAGACTTCGCGCCTTCTATCTCGCTGCACCCTATGCCTGGAATAAACTTCCTGAGCCCCTACGTCTTGCCCCATCCATGGCCATCTTTAAATCTAGACTGAAAGCCCACCTCTTTAACATTGCTTTTGACTCGTAACCACTTATAACCACTCGCCTCCACCTACCCTCCTCTCTTCCTTCCCGTTCACATTAATTGTTTTGATTTGCTTACTTTATTTTTGTTTATTAGATAGTAAGCTCTTTGAGCAGGGACTGTCTTTCTTCTATGTTTGTGCAGCACTGCGTACGCCTTGTAGCGCTATAGAAATGCTAAATAGTAGTAGTAGTAGTAGTAGTAGCCATATATTTCCCATTTTAATTGCTGTAGAATAACACACTTCAGCCAGGCAAAAGTATGGTTCTGCTCTACACAATGTGATGCTAGCCGCGGAGCAGTCATTTTTTTTGGTATGAATGTTACTCTTGTGCTCGGTCAGTCTAATGGTGAATTTTTGTGACGTTTGACCGACATAAATCTTCTGACACGGGCATAGTATGCCGTATACCACCCATTCTGACGTACAGGAGGTATTCTGACGGAGATAATAATGTTTGCTCGTACTAGGATCAATGAATTCTTTCGTATTAATCATCATTTCGCACATGCCACATTCTCCACAGCTTTTGTGTCCATGAATAGTGGAGTCCATTTGTGGAGACTTTTTTTGGTGTCGCTGGGGCCAGAATCTCTTTTAAATTCTTTCCTCGACTATAAGCCAACCTTAAATGTACTACTTTGTAGCTTTATCACACGCCCCCTAGTCCTAGTGTTTTCGGAAAGAGTAAACAAACGATTCACATCTACTTGCTCCACTCCACTCATTACTTTATCGACCTCTATCATATCTCCCCTCAGCCGTCATTTCTCCAAGCTGAAGATCCCTAACCGCTTCAGCCTTTTCTCACAGGGAAGTCGTCCCATCCCCTTTGTCATTTTTTGTCGCCCTTCTTTGTACCTTTTCTAATTCCACTATATCTTTTTTGAGATGCGGTGACCAGAGCTGAACACAATCTACAGGGTGCGGTCGTACCTGTTAAGGAATGGAAAATGGTCTCTTATTTGGAATCCTTCCTACCTTGTTTGTTGAATATGGCATGTATCTGTCTAACACTCATAGAAAATGTCATATAAATACATTTTCTAATCCCACCCAGTGCATGCTTATTCTCCAACCCAAATACGACCCTCTTGATGGATGCACTTGTGGGTGCCATCTCTATATGAGTAGTCATTTTCTTTCTCATAGGATTGCTGGTAGTGAGATCCCCGCTGTATGAATGCCTCTCTACACAATCTCAGCATGCATTTGGCACCTACCTTTTATACAATTACTTCCTAAGTGTTTAACATGGCAGTTAGAATGCACCAATAGTTAACATGCCGCATTAACTTTTAACAAGGGACCATGCTATTAACATGCATTAAAAGCCTCGTTAAACACCAAATGCAGCATAGCAAATTAGCCCCTGGGTGTTTCATTAACTACTTAGCAGCTCTGTAGGATTGTTCTGTTTTTGTCAAGAGTAAAAAACTCAAAATGCCAATCTGGAGAGGGTCCAGTAGCTCCACTCCATATTAGCCTTTTTGATTGCTTGATCTTCATGTTTTTCTACCCCTTTGGTATGGAGGAGCAGCAGCCTAGTGGTTAGTGCAGTAGACTTTGATCCTGGGAAACTGGGTTTGAGTCCCACTGCTGCTCCTGGTGAGTCTGAGCAAGTCACTTAACCCTCCATTGCCCCAGGTACAAGTAAGTGCCTGTATATACCATGTAAACCACTTTGAATGTAGTTGCAAAAACCACAGAAGGGCAGTATATCAGTTCCCATTTCCCTATTTGAGATTCTACATGGAATGTTGCTACTGTTTGAGATTCTATATGGAATGTTGCTATTATTTCAGATTCTTTTGAGATTCTACAGGGAATGTTGCTACTATTTGAGATGCTTTTGAGATTCTACATGATATGTTGCTGCTATTTCAGATTCTACATGGAATGTTGCTACTATTTGAGATTCTACATGGATTGCTGCTAGTGGAGAAGCAGCCTAATGGTTAGTGCAGTGAGTTTTGTTCCTAGCAACCTGGGTTTGATTCCTACTGTAGATCCTTGTGTCCTTGGGTAAGTCACTTAACCCTCCATTGCCCCAGGTACACATAATTACCTGTATATACTATGTAAGCCACTCCGAATATAGTTGCAGAAACCACAGAAAGGCAGTATATCAAGTCCCATTTCCCTTTCCCTATTTGAGATTCTACATGGAATGTTGCTACTATTTCAGATTCTACATGGAATGTTGCTACTATTTGAGATTCTATATGGAATGTTGATAGTGGAGGAGTAGCCTAGTGGTTAGTGCAGTAGACTTTGATCCTGAGGAACTGTATTCAATTCCCCCTGCATCTCCTTGTAACTCTGAGCAAATCATTTAACCCTCCATTGCCCCAGGTATAAATAAGTACCTGTATATACTATGTAAACCACTTTGAATGTAGTTGCAAAAACCACAGGAAGGCAGTATATCAAGTTTGGCAAATTTCCTTCAAGAATATTGTAGGGGTCAATATTCAAAACTATTTAACCGGCCAGAAATGGCTCCTGGCTGTTCAGCGCTAACTGCTAATTTTCGGCAGCATTCAACTGGTTAGTGGCAAATTGCAAACTGGCTATTTTGAGGGGTTCTGGAGTGCAGTTGGCCAGTTAAGTGCAATATTCATCACTTAACTGGTCAGGTTAACCGCATAAATGGAACCACATAAAAGCAAATCCTATCTGAATATTGGATTTAACTAAGAACATAAGCATTGCCCTACTGGGACAGATGGAAGATCCATTAAGCCCAGTATCCTGTTTCTAGCAGTGGCCAAACCAGGTTACAAGAACCTGGCAAGATCCCAAAACAGTACATTTTATGCTGCTTATCCTAGAAATAAGCAGTTCATTTTTCTCCAAATCCATCTTAATAATGTCTTATGGACTTTTAGAGGGGCTTTTACTAAAGCTTAGGCATAAAATGGGCCCTGCCACATATAACTCAAGCTCGGCTTTAGTAAAAGACCCCCTTAACAAGGGATCCAAACATTTGTTAAACCCCGCTAAGGTAACTGCTTTTACCACATTCTCTGCAAATGAATTCCTGAGTTTAATTACATGTTGAGTGAAGAAATATTTTCTCCAATTCATTTTAAATGTACTACTTTGTAGCCTCATTGCATGCCCCGTAGTCCTAGTATTTTCGGAAAGAGTAAACAAGCCATTCATGTCTACCCATTCCACTCCACTCATTATTTTATAGACCTTTATCATAGTTCCCCTCAGTTGTCTTTTCTCCAAGCTGAAGAGCCCTAGTTGCTTTAGCCTTTCCTAAAACTCCTCTTAACCTCTTAACATACATTAATGCATTTTTGTTAATGTTAACGTAACATAACATACGTGAGGGGCATTTTCAAAAGAAACGTCTATGTTTGGATTTGGACGTCTTTGTAAAACGTCCAAATCTGGGGGCGTGGAAAACCATATTTTCGAAAAAAGATGAACGTCCATCTTTCGTTTCGAAAATACCATGGACGTCCTTGAATTTGGACATCCTTAGACATAGACGTCTTTGATTTTCGGCGATTTTCGAAACCAAAGACGTCCATGTCAAAAACATCCAAATGCAAGCCATTTGGACGTGGGAGGAGCCAGCATTTGTAGTGCACTGGTCCCCCTGACATGCCAGGACACTAACCAGGCACCTGTCACGTCTGTGGTCGTGACCCCTCTCAGGCTTACCTTATTTCTGACGGTCAGCTTCTAAGCTGGCTTCTGTCTGGTCTTTCTGAGTTAGTTCTGTCGTTGTCTCTGTGTGCTGGCTGCTTCCAGCATGGCTCTGATTATTCCACTATGCTGCACCTGTGTGTGTTAAACCTCAGTATGCTTCAGTATGCTTTCTGCCTGTGTTTTGGTTTGTGTTCCTCTTGCCCTCTGGTGGCTGCATTGGATTGTCTGTGTGCTGTTTCCTGTTCCAGACTTCAGCCCTGTCCAGTCCGGATCTTCCGGCCTGCCAGACTTGTCTTTCTTGTTTGTGCCTGCACAGCACCCGTAGCTGCCTGGTGATTGCTGCAGCTGAATCTCAGCTGCTGCTGGGCTTATTAGCCATTTGGAAACTCTCTGCTTTGTCTTTGCATCGCCTAAGGCCCTGGTATGTTGGGGTGCTGCTGCACTTCTGCCTAAACTACAGGATTTACAGATTATAGTCTGTATTCTTGCCTGATTCTAGTTTAGTCTTTGTGTAGCTTCTTGTACTGTATTGCTTGTTTCCCAGTCTTGTTTCTTGTTGTATGTCTTTGTCTAGTTCTTGGTTGCCTGTGTGTCTTGTTCAGTGGCTGCCTGGCAGCTTTCAGTTCTGTCTCTTGTCTACCAGTGTTTGTTCCCTGTTTCAGTGGCTGCTTGCAGCTTTCAGTTCTGTCCTTTGTCTGTCTGAGAATCCTAGTCTAGTATTCTGCTTAGCCTCCCTGTGTGTTCTAGTCCCTGTGTGTATCCTGCTGGTATCCAGTTCCTGCCCTGTCCGGTAAGTCCTGCCGGCCACCTGCACTCAGGGGCTCAACTCCTGAGGAATGGTGGTCAAGTGCAGGTGAAGTCTAGCTGGCCCTGTCAGAGTTCTGCCTTATCCCTGTGTGGGGTGGTTTTGCCTGCCACTGCCGCTCCTCGGCAGTGGCCCAAGGGCTCACGATCCTAGTTCCTGCTTTTGGAAAGCCTGACAGCACCCTAGGGGGCACTGCAGTGGACTTCATAAAATGCTCCCAGGTACATAGCTCCCTTATCTTGTGTGCTGAGCCCCCCCCCCCCCCCAAAAAAAAAAAAAAACCAAAACCCACTGCCCACAACTGTACACCACTACCATAGCCCTTACAGGTGAAGGGGGGCACCTATATGTGGGTACAGTGGGTTTCTGGTGGGTTTTGGAGGGCTCACTGTTTCCTCCACAAATGTAAGAAGTAGGGGGGTATGGGCTTGGGTCCACCTGTGTGAAGTGCATTGCAGTACCCACTAAAACTGCTCCAGGGACCTGCATGCGCTGTCATGGACCTGAGTATGACATCTGAGGCTGGCATAGAGGCTGGCACGAAATATTTTTAAACATGTTTTTTGAGGGTGGGAGGGGGTTAGTGACTACTGGGAGAGTAATGGGAGGTCATCCCCAATTCCCTCCAGTGGTCATCTGGTCATTTCAGGCAACGTTTTGTGCCTTATTCGTAAAAAAAAACATGTCCGGGTGAAAACTTCCAAGTTTTACTTTAGGACGTCCTTTCTTTTTTCGATTATGGCTCAAAGACATCCAAGTCTTAGGCACGCCCAAGTCCCACCTCCAACATGCCCCCTTGAAATGTGGAAGTCCTTGCGACGGACTACAGTTGGAGACATTCAAAATCGGGTTTCAATTATACCGATTTGGACGTCCATGTTCCGATTTATGTCGAAAGATGGAAGTCCTTCTCTTTTGAAAATGAGTCTGACAGTAACATAGTAGATGACAGCAGATAAAGACCTGTAAGGTCCATCCAGTCTGCCTAAGAAGATAAACTCTCACCATAAGGTATGATGTGATACTACATACGTATACTTGATTTTGATTTGTCCTTGCCATTTTCAGGGCACAGACCATTAGAAGTCTGCCTGGCCCTGTTCTCCAGCTACTGAAGCTGAATCTGTCCAAAAAAACACAACGAAAACGGAAGATGTACAGAAAGACCAAACTAAAATCACAAATGTAAAAAAGCCAATATCATTTATTAAGACCCTACAAGGTCCGTGTTTCGGCCAGAGAGGCCTTCTTCAGGGGTCTAGCAGCAGAGGAAGAGAGAGCCCCTGAAAGATACTGGCTAACCTTATCGACTTGGTGTGGACTGGGTGTCCAAAGGAGATCAGCAGGCTGAAAGTCCTGGGATCTGTCTTGATTTGAGTGAACTTCTGGAAGAATATCTATATATGCCAATTTATAGACCCCTGAAGAAGGCCTCTCTGGCCGAAACACAGACCGTGTAGGGTCTTAATAAATGATATTGGCTTTTTTACATTTGTGATTTTAGTTTGGTCTTTCTGTACATCTTCCGTTTTCGTTGTGTTTTTTTGGTGCTTTTTACGGGAGATTTGGACTCTCTTTGTCGTTGCTGAATCTGTCCAGCCATGATCAGACACAGTCTACCTGGCACTGGCATTGCTTCCCAATTACTGGTGTTCCCGGATAATCACCACTATGCTTCTTTGGATCCATGCCTTCTATAAAGGATTGCTTTGTTTATCCCACACATTTTTTGAATTCCGTTACCAGTTTCATCTCTATCACCTCCCATGGGAGGGCATTCCAAGCATCCTCCACCCTCTCTGTGAAAAAATACTTCCTGACATTAGTCCTGAGTCTGCCTCCCTTCAACCTCAATTCATGTCCTCTAGGTCTACCGCCTTCCTGTCTCCGGAAAAGGTTCGTTTGCGGATTAATACCTTTCAAATATTTGAACGTCTGTATCATATCACCCCTGCTTCTCCTTTCCTCCAGGGTTTACATCTTCAGGTCCTCAAGTCTTTCTGATGCAAACCCCCAACCGTTTTTTTTTGCTTTTCTCTGAACTGCTTCAAGTCTTTTTACATCCTTAGCAAGGTGTGGCCTCCAAAACTGAACACAATACTCCAAAGTGGGATCTCATCAACAGCTTGTACAAGGTGTAAAGCTTCCCTGCCATGGAGCAACTTGGAACAGGCACTCCTCCGCTGGCCAGACACTCCCCCCCCCCCCCCCCCCCGGAAGCTTTTCAATACCCTTTCTGTCCTCCTGGACCAAGCTGCATATTGTAATCCATCAGAGAGACAGGATATGATAATCCGCTGTGGCCACCCCTTGGGGAAAAGGGTATTCCAGCTCCGATGAGCTGCTCCAAACAACAACAACAAAAAGAAAACCCTGAAGTCCCAAACTGGCTACAAAAAAAAACACACGCCAATTCAAAGCTTGAATAGTTTAAACAAAAAACACAGCTGTTCAAAGCTTGAGAAGCTTCAAACAAACCATACAGCAGTTTAAAGGTTGATCAGTTTCACTCAAAACCCAACAGTTCAAAGCTTCTCCAGCACAATCTATAAATGAAAATGGGTTCAAAATTTTATACTGGTGGTATTACACCCCAGACAGATTGCAAAAGATATATCCAGGAACCTCAGGGCAATGTTGACGAAAGTATGGCCTTCGGGGCACATTTTACCATATATGGTGGGAATGTGACAAAGTAAAACAGTTCTGGGAGGAGGTGGTGAAGCTGGTAAATAATGTACTACAACAGCCATACCCGAAAAGGGCAGAACATTGCCTTCTCCACTTTTGACCTAGATCAATCCCTAGCGAACATCACAGACTGGCTACTCAATATTTTGTAGCGGCTAAGATAGCACTAGCACGGGCCTGGAAGCAAGCTGAAACACCAACACTGCAAAGGGTGACTCAAAAAGTAGACTTTCTTTACCAGATGTCGAAATTGACGGCCAAGCGGAAAGGCTCCATGATGACATTCACAAGAATATGGACACTGTATGAACAATTCCAAGAGCAAGAGCCAACATCACTGGACTGAGGGGGGGGGGGGGGGGGGGGAGAGGGGCGATAGGGTAAGGGAACAAAGAGTTGGTATTTGTTGAAGATCTTTGTAATTGGCTTGCTATGTTTGTATATGGTTGCATTATTAATAAAAAATATAATTTGGGAAAAAAAAAAACAACAGTTCAAAGCTGGAGCAGTTTCCAACACAAACCTAGCAGTTCAAAACTTGATCAGTTTCAAACAAAAAAAACCACAGCAGTTCAAAGCTTGTGCAGTTAAAAAAAAAACACAGCAGTTCAGAGCTTGTGCAGTTAAAAAAAAAAAACCCACAGCAGTTCAGACCTTGAGCAGTTTCAAACAAACAAACAAAAAACACAGCAGTTTAACACTTGGGCAGTTTAAACAAAACAGCAATTCAAGGCTTGAGCAGTTTTAACCTAAACACAGCAGTTCAAACCATCTCCCCTGTCCCACTCTCCTGCTGTACTCCAAGTGACTTCAGCCTTCTCATTCCCCTCTTTCTCCCCTGGAATAAGTACTTCCTTCCAGTCTTTACCAAACCCTTACACCAGGCTATCACCTGCTGTTCCAATCCCCCTTTTCTGGTCTTTGCGAAAGCTGAGATATCCATCAGCTCCTCCTGTTCCTCTGCCCCTTGCCATTCCATGGGCTCTTCCCCCCACCTGTTCCCCAGCTGCTCCTCCTTTCCCACATTAGGGCTGTTCCCTTCCTCTTTCCTGTCCCTGGCACTCCGGGACTGGTATTGCAACTCACCCTGCCCTGTCCTTCCCTGGATCTTCTCTGGGGGCTGCTGGGAAGGGAAGTCCCTAACTCTGTGGTATGGCCTCCTCAGGACTCGCTGGGGATCATAATCCCTGCTCCAAGTGGGTGTCTCTCTCCACATCCTATTCCTCTCTTGCCCAGTTCTCGCTCCCCTACCGTCCTCATCCTCATCACAAGGGGCATCAACACCTTCTTTCTTCTGTTGGTTATACCCCTCTCTATGCAGCCTAGCATCCTTCTGGCCTTGGCGACCACAGTGTTGCATTGTTTTGTCACCTTGAGGTCCTCAGACACCATCACTCCAAGGTCCCTCTCCTGAGCCGTGCTTAACAATCTCTCTCCTCCTATCTGGTACATCTCCTTTGGACTTCTGCACTCCGAGGGCATCACTCTGCACTTCTTGGCATTCTTGGCTATTATCTAGCATGGAGATTTTAGCTTTACAGCTTTAGACAAATTAATCTACAAAATTATAAAAATTGGCCTATTTAACCACAGATTTGTGTTAACACAAAGATCACTTCAAAAAATCCAGAACTACTCCACCAAAGTAAAGATCATTAATCAATACTCATATTAGAGTGGAGGAGTGGCCTAGTGGTTAGGGTGGTGGACTTTGGTCCTGAGGAACTGAGTTCAATTCCCACTTCAGGCACAGGCAGCTAGCTCCTTGTGACTCTGGGCAAGTCAATTAACCCTCCATTGCCCCATGTAAGCCGCATTGAGCCTGCCATGAGTGGGAAAGTGCAGGGTACAAATGTAACAAAAATAAAATAGATACTATTGGAGATTCTACATGGAATGTTGCTATTCCACTAGCAACATTCCATGTAGAAGGCTGCGCAGGCTTCTGTTTCTGTGAGTCTGACGTCCTGCACGTATGTGCAGGACATCAGACTCACAGAAACAGAAGCCTGCGCGGCCACATTGGTGATCTGCAAGGGCCGACTTCTACATGGAATGTTGCTAGTGGAATAGCAACATTCCATGTAGAATCTCCAATAGTAACAACAGTGGAGGAGTGGCCTAGTGGTTAGGGTGGTGGACTTTGGTCCTGGGGAACTGAGGAACTGAGTTTGATTCCCGGCCCAGGCAGCTCCTTGTGACTCTAGGCAAGTCACTTAACCCTCTATTGCCTGCCGCATTGAGCCTGCCATGAGTGGGAAAAAGTGCGGGGTACAAATAAAATAAATATGTGGGTTCAAAATATAGTGGTAACTATGTTTTCACTTTGTATCTTTTATAATATACACAAGAGGAACAAGGATGTTCAGGAGGAAAACGCCTCTATATGTCAGCGGTCTGAGCTTATTTTGCTTACAGACTCACCGAACCAGACTTCTTCATTGGCTAACAACCTCCAATCTCTTTTGTCTTCCTCTTCCTCCTTGTGTATGTTTTTCAATTTTGTATATTTTCAATCAAAAATATTGAATATATTGAAGTCATGTGTTACATACATTAAGTGGTGTTCCTAGGGGGGCTGACACCCGGGGCGGATCGCCGATGCGCCCTGCCCCCCCCCCCCGGGTGCAGCGCAAAGCCCCCCCCCCCATGAAAGAACCCCCTGGGGCAGAGGGAGCATGGAACGAACGAAGGACAGGCGCACGCGGCACCCCCCCAGCGGCGTGCACCCGGGGTGGACCGCACCCACCGCCCCCCCCAAAAAACACCACTGCATACATTGAAGATATATGTTACATTCAATATTTTTGATTGAAAATATACAAAATTGAAAAACATACACAAGTTGAGCCTGTAAGCAAAATAAACTCAGACCGCTGACATACAGAGGCCTTTTCCTCCTGTACATCTTTACATAAGTACATAAGTATTGCCACACTGGGATAGACCAAAGGTCCATCAAGCCCAGCATCCTGTTTCCAACAGTGGCCCATCCAGGTCACAAGTACCTGGCAAGTTCAATGCATTTTATGCTGCTTATGCCAGAAATAAGCAGTGGATTTTCCCAAGTCATTTTAATAATGGTCTATAGACTTTTCCTTTAGGATGCCGTCCAAACCTTTTTTAAACCCTCCTAAGCTAACTGCCTTTATCACATTCTCTGGCAACATTACCACATTCTCTGTTCCTCGTGTGTATATTATAAAATATACGAAGTGAAAACATAGTTACCACAATAGTTTGAACCCACATACGAGTTTTAACACAAAAATCCACATTGGTGTTAATGTTATGTCTTATTGTGTCTTATTCCAGCACTGTAACATGCCATTTACCTAAGAAAACAGACTTTCTTGATTAGTGTGTTAATGTGCTATAATAACCTGTATTAAAAAGCCTGTTACCAGTGATGTTTAATGGATTTTTATTCATAGGTCCCTATGTGCATTGCGACCAATACTTGTATTGTGTAAAAATATTATTAATTGATATTATAAAAATTAAAAAAAAAGTTCAATGTCTCTCTGTGTTGATAGCGTGAAAGGGAATAACAACTTCATGCCCACCCGGCAAAGCGTAAACCAGAATGACAAACCTTGGAGATTATTAATATGTGTTTCAGTATGGTTCAGCACCACGGTCTGGACAGCTCCTATGACAGACAGATAGACTGACAGCCAGGATGGGATGAACAGTAAGTTTCTAGTTTTTATTTAATGTGTTTAAAATGAAAGAAAAGAACAGATGGATTTCAACCTACCCATATAAACAGCCAATTAAAACGTAAGTTGGAAGGGAAACCATCACAGAAAAGATGGTTAAGCTTTTAAAAGCAGGAAAAAAAAGAGAGAAAATCAGGTGAAAATAAAGACACTCCAGATGGCTCCAGTGGTAACATATGGATAGGGTCCCTGCCCCCTTCCAAATGGTATATCAACAATCTGAATAGTTTAATACTATAGATATGGTCACAGGAGCAAGAACCCTGTCCATATACTGCTGCTGCAACCACGGGGAGTGGGGGGGGGGGGGGGAGAGAGAAGTTCTTACCTATTTTTCTCCTTCCACCCATCTTACAATTTAATCCTTAAAATTCTAGCCTGGGTCTTTTTCTTCCCGTATTTGTTCTTAACTTGATTTGTGCTATCTGTCGGCCTCCTTGCTTTTATGTCTGTGCTTGTCCTCTTGTTGACGTCTGAGTCCACCCCCTGGATGAGGTAACAGCAGCGATCAAGTGAAGTATTTTTTTCCTTTGGTTTAAAGGTTTGGCCACCATTAGCATGTCGTCTTTGTGACATCTGAAGAAAAGCAAGTCTGACGTCCTGTACATACATGCGGGACGTCAGACTCACAGAAACAGAAGCCTGCACAGCCTTCTACATGGAATGTTGCTAGTGGAATAGCAACATTCCATGTAGAATCTCCAATAGTATCTATTTTATTTTTGTTACATTCGTACCCTGCGCTTTCCCACTCATGGCAGGCTGAATGCAGCTTACATGGGGCAATGGAGGGTTAAGTGACTTGCCCAGAGTCACAAGGAGCTGCCTGTGCCTGAAGTGGGAATCGAACTCAGTTCCTCAGGACCAAAGTCCACCACCCTAACCACTAGGCCACTCCTCCAGATAATTTGAGGTGAGCTTAAAAGAGGATCATGCTGTAGTTAGACAAAGGCATCTGGAACGTTCAACAAAATGTTCTTATTTGATCGTTAATAGATTCTACATAAACAACCAGGTAACCATACTAATACAGAACAAATATAAAACTGTAAACCAAGCAGAGGATGCTTCTGTTAAGCTAGATCATACTGACTGGGTCATACCTGGATTTTCAATGGCACTCAACTGTGAGGTGCTACTAAACATCCAGGCTGACCACCATGGCACTATCTGGTTAGTAGACGAACAAACAGCACTAGGGTCCTTCGGAGCAGGGATAGCAACTCTTTATTAAAAGACCCGGCATGGGCCGTGTTTCAGCATGAGTGCCTGCATCAAGGGTCAGATTCCCTCTAGTCGGGGCAGGCCTGAACGTTATCCAAGCACCACCAATATGTAATGGCAGTGTCTGGATAACTAACTAGGCATATAAGTGGAGGAGTGGACTAGTGGTTTGAGCACCAGTCCGGCAATCCAGAGGTGGCTGGTTCAAATCCCACTGCTGCTCCTTGTGATCTTGGACAAGTCACTCAACCCTCCATTGCCTTAGGTACAAACTTAGATTGGGAGCCCTCCCGGGACAGAGAAATATCCAGAGTACCTGAATGTAACTTACCTTGAGCTACTACTGAAAAAGGTGTGAGCAAAATCTAAATAAATATAGCACTGGATGCATTGATGTTCTTTCTGTGCCTGGTTAGTTAACAGGTATCACACTCAATATCAACAACACCCAGATAATTTTCAGGAGCTACTGACTGTCTGGATAATCAGTGCCGGTACCCAGGTAGGGACAAGCATTAAATATCTCATCACAAATCAGCCCACAACACTCATCATTTTCAAAAGTGTTGTCTGCCATGGGCTGAATACCAAGGATGTAATAATCATGTAAAGTAAAATGAAAACATTAAGCCAATATATAAGTACTGGGTGAGGCAAAAAAAACATTAATGCCCCAGAGCTTTTTTTAATGTTTTCTCAGCTTGGAATTTAATTGTGAAATTTTACTGCTTTATTTTTTATTACTACCTACATTTATGTGCCAAATAGAATGAGATTATCTTTAAACACAGAAAACGTACAGACGTTTTAGCATGACCACCCAGCGATGTTTGCACATTCAAAAAATGTTTGCACTATGAAACTTCTTACACACAGTGCATACAACAAAACAGCGGACCCTGAGTTCACCACAATGTTTATTGGATGGGAGGAAAAGGTCTCAGATGTCACCGGGTCAAGTTGCCCTGAGCATTTAAACCGGGTCAACAAATAGAGCCCCTTGGTGACTATTATAATCATCGACCAACCCCCCCCCCCCCTCCTTCCTAATCTACTATAATAAAACTCACCCTCAACGTTCTGAAGACAATGTTCTGAAGTCACTCAGTCACTCCCTGAAGGGTTCATGGATTCATGGTGGTGAAGCCACAACACTGACCATGTCTCTCTGCCCCGCCCTCGCATGACGGACCAATCAGAAAAAACACCCTCAACATTCTGAAACACAAAGGACCATCACAACACCGTTCCCAGAAGATGGACCAATCAGAGGAAACTACATGACAATAAGGGAGGAGCATTCCCCAGCAGAATGGCTCATTATCTGTGCAGCACGGAGAGCACAGAACCACCGCTGGAACGAGAGAAGAATATTCCTGCTGTGGGTATGTGCAAAAATAGACCGGGGGGGGGGGGGGGAATTTTTAAATGCCTAATGCCAGTACTGAAGAGTGCCAGAGGGCCCATAGCAAAGACTATATTTGGGATCGCTTGACATGGAGTCAGAGGAGCCGGAAAACAACGTGCCCGTCACCATCTGGGACGTGGGCGAACAGGACAAGCTGCGGCCCAGCTGGAAGGATTACCCGCGACCCAGCCAGCAGCAAACAGCGACCAAGGACAGCACAGCACATCCCCCAACCCCCAAGCAAAAAACAAAACAAAAAAAGACACACATCAACAATCTGCACACACACCGCACCCTCACACACTCACACACACACAAAATAACTCTGTGACACATACACACACACACAAAAAAAGCCACCTGCTAGCGCCCGTTTCATTGGTTTCGGAAACGGGCCTTTTTTACTAGTTAATACATATTTTATTATATTTTCAATGATTTTTATTTCCTTTAAAAATCTATGAAAAAAATGACTGGAAATTTTCAAGATTCATCAATTTGAAGTGACACTTATCTGCAGGGGCGTAGCCAGACTTTGCCATTAGGGGGGTCCAGAGCCGGCATGGGAGGGAATTCCACGTATCTACCACCCTTTCCGTGACAAAATACTTCCTGACATTACTCGTGAGTCTGTCCCCCTTCAACCTCAATTCATGTGGCAGGTCTAGGTTTTTCTCCAGATTTGCTCAGCGTGTGGGTCCTTCAGCTCTGTTTTGTGAGAAGCCCAGTATAGCGCCTAGCTACCTGCTTGACCGCAGCTTGTGTATAGTAGGAATGTGGTTCCAGAACGATAGCACTTACTGCTAAATAAATTGTCCCTTCTGACAGGCTGAAGGTTTCCAGCTCATTATTTACTGCCACTTCAGGCTTGAAAACTGCACTCTGAAGAATGTCCACAAAAGATTTATCGCTTCTCCAAGTTTTGTAAGCTGCATATCCTGTCACCTTTATGGAGCATTCTACCATGAGAACAATAATTTGCATCTTTGTATTGCCAATCAAACAGTCTGCATCTGAAAACATCCGTGCAAAGGTTTCAAGGCATAATGGATTCACAGGTACAGAAAGGAACATATGGTCGGCTTTATTAGGTGCAAGTTTAATTCCTTCTCTTCCACTAGAAACAAATACACACACACACACACACACACAAAACACCAAAAAGGGATTTGCTACTTAAATCATTCCTAGAGAAATCGGATTCTTTGCAGGTGCTGATACTTTGTCCTACCCTTGGAGCGTATAATCTAGTAACAATAGAGAGAGCAGAAAAAAGAACTATGCGTAAGGGAGAATCAGAAAAAGATGAAGGGGCAATTCTTGAGCCGAGCACCCTATTTTAGACCCCTCAATGCAGCGCAGGGAGAGCAAATTCTATAACCGTGTCTGGGCATGCCCATCGTGTTATAGAATACTAGTGTAAACACAAGTTGGCGAGCTAACATTTAGGTACAACCACTTATAAGTACATAAGTAATGCCACACTGGGAAAAGACCAAGGGTCCGTCGAGCCCAGCATCCTGTCCACGACAGCGGCAAATTCATGCCAAGGGCACCTGGCAAGCTTCCCAAATGTACAAACATTCTATACATGTTATTCCTGGAATTGTGGATTTTTCCCAAGTCCATTTAGTAGCGGTTAATGGACTTGTCCTTTAGGAAACCGTCTAACCCCTTTTTAAACTCTGCTAAGCTAACCGCCTTCACCACGTTCTCCGGCAATGAATTCCAGAGTTTAATTATGCGTTGGGTGAAGAAAACATTTCTCTGATTTGTTTTAAATTTACTACGCTGTAGTTTCATCGCATGCCCCCTAGTCCTAGTATTTTTGGAAAGTGTGAACAGACGCTTCACATCCACCTGTTCCACTCCACTCATTATTTTATATACCTCTAACATGTCTCCCCTCAGCCGTCTCTTCTCCAAGCTGTATAGCCCTAGCCTCCTTAGTCTTTCTTCATAGGGAAGTCAACCCATCCCCGCTATCATTTTATTCGCCCTTCGCTGCACCTTTTCCAATTCTACTATATCTTTCTTGAGATGCGGCGACCAGAATTGAACACAATATTCAAATTGCGGTCACACCATGGAGCGATATAACGACATTACGACATCCTCACACCTGTTTTCCATACCTTTCCTAATAATTCCCAACATTCTATTTGCTTTCCTAGCCGCAGCAGCACACTGAGCAGAAGGTTTCAGTGTATTATCGACGACGACACCCGGATCCCTTTCTTGGTCCGTAACTCCTAAGGTGGAACCTTGCATGACGTAGCTATAATTTGGGTTCTTTTTTCCCACATGCATCACCTGCAACGTTGTGAAGCTGATTCCGTGGCTTCACTGAAGTGAAGGGTTCGTAAGGTTCGTCAGATTCGTCAGTCTGTCACCATCTCTGTCGGCCCCGCCCTCGCGCCTCTGATAAGTCCGCCACCCTCGATGTCAAAACATGATGATGTTGCGGACGTGAAAACGTGATGATATCAAGGGTGGCGGACCGATCAGAGGCTTGAGGGTGGGACCGAGAGAGATGGTTACAGAGCGACGAACCTTACGATCCTTACGAACCCTTCACTTCAGTGAAGCCACGGAGTCAGCTTCACAACGTTGAAGGTGCCTTTCATTATAGTAGAGATTAAACATTGCTTAGCTATTATTTATTAACCATACCTTGCAACTTCTAAGTAAGCTTTTCAGTAAACCTTTCTCTACGGCTTCTGTCAATATACAGCAAAATAAGCTGTGATGAAGGTGGATATATAAACAAAACAGAAAAGTAAGAAATCAGTCCATAGAATGATTAGAGGTTGAATGGTAGAATCAATGTGAGTAGAACGTAGTGGTCAGATGTAAGGTTTTAAATTTGTATAATTTAATAATAAAGTGATGCATATTTATTAGGGATATCTTGAAAACCTGATTGGCTTGTGGACCCCTTTGATGACCTCTGATCTATTAAGTAATAAGCGTGGATGGGTAACCGTACAAAGAAAAAATTCAAATCCAGAAGCAAGCTCCGAGTGATTCCAAAAGCTCAGGTGCAACATTCTCCATGGGAACTTGTCCTAATGTTTCAATAAAATATCGCACAGCCTTCCAAAGGGTCGTAAAAGGCGAAATCCCTCTGTAACAGAGAATCATTGCAGGTTAGCTAATTATTAAACTGCAGAAAGAAATCAGGCAGTTGTATTTGGATGTAATCCCGTCACATAACCAGGCTGGAAATTTCACACTATGCCACTCAGCTCAGAGCTGTACTTAACATCATTTCTCTTTGAGAAAAAAAGGGCTTAATGCAGAAAACTATAGCAAGGCTTTTTGTAGGATAAGGGGCTGCTTGAGCATACAGTTTTGCAGAAATAAGATGTAAAGAGTTTTTGCATGGTGGCTAACCCATAAGCAAAGCCTTATTTTAGATCTCAGTACGTGTGATATCGAAACCTATAGAAATGTGGTTAATTAACGCACTGTGTGCCGATTAACAGGCTAAGACCGATGGTGGAGCTTGGAGTGGAGGACTCCATAAGAACATAAGAACAGCCATACTGGGTTAGATCAATGATCCATCTAGCCCAGTATCCTGCTTCCAACAGTGGCCAAGCCAGGTCACAAGTACCTGGCAGAATCCCAAATCATGGCAACATTCCAGAACCCCGGAGAGTAACAAGATTCCGGAATCCCAAATAGTAGCAACATTCCATGCTACCAATCCCAGAGCAAGCAGTTGTTTCCCCATGCCTATCTCAATAGCAGACTATGGACTTTTCCTCCAGGAACGTGTCCAAACCTTTTTTAAACCTAGATACGCTAACCGCTGTTACCACATCCTCCGGCAGTAAGTTCCAGAGCTTAACTATTCGTTGAGTGAAAAAAAATATTTCCTCCTATTTATTTTTAAAGTATTTCCATGTAATTTCATTGAGTATCCCCTGGACTTTGAAAGAGTGAACAATTCACTTTTACCCTTTCTACACCACTCAGGATTTTGTAGACCTCAATCATATCTCCCCTCAGCCGACTCTTTTCCAAGCTGAAGAGCCCTAACCTCTAGCCTTTCCTCTGCAGGAGGAGTTCCATCCCCTTTATCAGTTTGGTAGCTCTTCTTTGGAGGAGTAGCCTAGTGGTTAGTTCAGGGGACTTTGATCCTGGGAAACTGGGTTCAATTCCCACTGCAGCTCCTTGTGACTCTGAGTAAGTCACTTAACCCTCCATTGCCCCAGGTGCAAATAAGTACCTGTATACACTATGTAAACCGCTTTGAATGTAGTTGCAAAAACCATAGAAAGGCTGTATATCAAGTCCCATTTCCCTTCCCTTTCCAATTCTAGTATATCCGTTTTGAGATACAGCGAACAGTATTGAACGCACTACTCAAGGTGAGGCCAGCTTTCCTAAATTCTGTAAACATTTCTTCATCTTTCTGTTCATTCTATCCTAATGGATGGTAGCACAGCCCTACCAGTATACTCTTTCCCTTCACACATGGATTTTTTTGTACCCCGTGCTTTCCCTCTCATGGCAGGCTCAATGCGGCTTACATATTATATACAGGTACTTATTTGTACCTGGGGCAATGGAGGGTTAAATGACTTGCCTAGAGTCACAAGGAGCAGCCTGTGCCTGAAGTGGGAATCGAACTCAGTTCCTCAGTTCCCCAGGACCAGAATCCACCACCCTAACCACTTGGCCACTCCTCCACTAGCAACATTCCATGTAGAAGTTGGCCCTTGCAGATCATCAATGTGACCACGCAGGCTTCTGTGAGTCTGACGTCCTGCACGTACGTGCAGGACGTCAGACTCACAGAAACAGAAGCCTGCGCAGCCTTCTACATGGAATGTTGCTAGTGGAATAGCAACATTCCATGTAGAATCTCCAATAGTATCTATTTTATTTTTGTTACATTTGTACCCCGCGCTTTCCCACTCATGGCAGGCTCAATGCGGCTTACATATTATATACAGGTACTTATTTGTACCTGGGGCAATGGAGGGTTAAGTGACTTGCCCAGACTCACAAGGAGCTGCCTGTGCCTGAAGTGGGAATCAAACTCAGTTCCTCAGTTCCCCAGGACCAAAGTCCACCACCCTAACCACTAGGCCACTCTCCACTGTTGCTACTATTTGAGATTCTACATGGAATGTTGCTATTCCACTAACAACATTCCATGTAGAAGTCGGCCCTTGCAGATCACCAATGTGGCCGCGCAGGCTTCTGCTTCTGTGAGTCTGACGTCCTGCACGTACGTGCAGGACGTCAGACTCACAGAAACAGAAGCCTGCGCAGCCTTTTACATGGAATGTTGCTAGTGGAATAGCAACATTCCATGTAGAATCTCCAATAGTAGCAACATTCCATGTAGAATCTCCAATAGTATCTATTTTATTTTTGTTACATTTGTACCCTGCGCTTGCGGCTTACATGGGGCAATGGAGGGTTAAGTGACTTGCCCAGAGTCACAAGGAGCTGCCTGTGCCTGAAGTGGAAATTGAATTCAGTTCCTCAGTTCCCCAGGACCAGAGTCCACCACCCTAACCACTCCTCCACTCCTCCACAAGGAGTCCACACTGCTATCTGTTTCATGTAGAATATTTATTCTGTTTGACTCAATTCCCTCTTTAACATATAGCGCAACCCCCCTCCCTCTAATTTGATCCACTCTATCATCGAGATATAATTTGTACCTCTTTGTTTAGAGCTATACGTTCTAACTCTCCCATCTTATTTTTTAGGCTTCTAGCACATATATATAGACACTTCAAATTGTGTAGCTTAATGGCTAGTCCAGGGACCCCACAACGAGGTGATTTGGGTTCAGTTCCCTCTTCAGCTTCCTGTGACTTAAGGTAAGTCACTTAACTCGCCATTGTCCAAGGTACAGAATAAGTACCTGTAAATAACATGTTAAAAAAAAAAAAAGCTGCCTTGATTGCAACCACAGAAAGGTGGTATTATCAAGCCCCATCTCCTTCTCCTTATAAGTCTGAGGTGGTGAACAGTCTGCTTTGCTGTACTAACCCTTTGACACTTTGCCTGAAATAGCCCAAGATCCCTGGTAGTCTAGTGGACCAACCCCAGACCTGCTGCCCCCAACTCACAAGTAAGCTCTGGTAGTTCAGTGGACCTGACCCAGCACAAGTCCTTGGTAATCTAGTGGACCCCTCCCTCTCCCCTTTCCTTTCCTCCCACTCTGCTTCCGACGTAAAAATAATTGACATTTATATACTATAATTGTTTGCATTTAATAATCCATATGACATTCCTTTATATATCTATATTACAGTTGTTCACCACTTTGTTGTATTGTATACTAAAGGCAGTATATGATGTATATAATAAGCTATAAATCATTAAAAAAAAACTAATCTCTAATGGTCTAGTGTGCTCACCAAACTCTCTGGACCCTGCCCACCCACTTCAAATAGATGAAAGGCATGAGCATTGCACACTTGCTCCTACCTCTGCCATCACCGTTATTCAAAATGGTGGCACCTAGGGGTCAGTCTACCAAACAAGGTGAAGAAACACACACACACACACACACACACACACACACACACACACAGCAGTCTTGTAAGCTTTCCTCCCTTTCAGAGAGTTGCCGAAAAAGATGACGACAAATAGGTTCATGAGGGATCTCGTAGGAGCTGCTTCTGGATTACTACTACTACTTAACATTTCTAGAACGCTACTAGGGTTACGCAGCGCTGTACAAATTAAACAAAGAAGGATGGTCCCTGCTCAAAGGAGCTTACAATCTAAAGAACGAAATGTCAAGTTGGGGCAGTCTAGATTTCCTGGGTAGAGGTGTAGTGGTTAGGTGCCGAAGGCGACATTGAAGAGGTGGGCTCCCAGTTCATGATTTACTTAAACAAGACAGAAGCACTTTATCATAAGGTATGTATCCTGTCACCCCATAATCAGGCAGAGAAAAAAAAGTTGCCCAGATTTTGACTGGTTAAATTAACCATATTTTCTGTTAAAGCTAGGTGTTATATTTCTAGCGGAAAATAAGCTTAAACTTAGCTTGCTAAAATCTGACTCTTTAGATTTAAGCCTAAATATGGACACCGCAAGCTAATCATCAGTGTTACTTTCCTATCTTACTGTACGTTCATTGACCTAACCTCACCTAAATTTTGGAACTTAAGCTGACTCAGTTTTCAACGGGACCATTTAATCATAATCCCCCGGATGCTATATAGTGCGACCCGAGTTGCGCGCTCAAATCAGGTCATATTCTGATTTGCATCCATACTTTAATTATTTTTAACAAGCCAATCAGCACCAATAATTGCCACTTAACACGCAATTATTGGCACTAATTGGCATGAATTAGAATTTACGCGCCGAACTTGCTAAGCATATTCTGTAAAGTGATGCGAGTAAATTCTAAGAAGCGGAACCAAAAAAGGGGGTGTGGACATGGGCGCTGGAATTGGCAGGTCGTGGGCATTTCTAAAATCTATGCGTGCTGATATAGGACACACCCGCTCCACGCCTAATTTAGTCACCGGTCTTTACACCAGGGTTTATTTGCCATAAATACCCACAACTAAATTTAGTCACGCAGATGTGCGCTAGGCGAATTCTATAAACCACTCCTAACCTTAGGCATAGTTTATAGAATGCGCCTAGGGTTTTTTTTCCCCAGCACCGATTTAGTCCATTATTCCCCAAATTAGGCAACTAACCTCTCTGAATGTTGAGAGCAAATCTACTACAGCTACAAATCATCTCTATAGGCTACTAGACCTATGCAGCACTATACCCAAATATATAAGACAGTCCCTTCTCCACAGAGCTTACAATCTATTCAAGACAGACAAACAAGACAAATGAGAGAATTAGGGAGTTTCATTTATTACAGAAAAATTGATTAACCAGCATGGACATTAAACAGGAGAATAAGGAGTTAAGAGTTCAACCAGCCTCAAAAAGCCGGGCTTTTAGCCTGGAATTCAATAGGACCAGAGGAGAAGCACTGAGATAATAAGGTAAACTGCATGGAGTATCAGTAACAGCCTAAAACAGCAGTGATACAATGCCATGAAATCTATGAGAAAGCTTGGAGAAACAGAAACAAGAGAAAAATTAAGTAGATAAAGACCATATGGCATATCCTGTCTGCCCACCCATGCCATCTACTCTCCCTATCACTCCCTTAGAGATCCTATGTACTCGGAGGAGGAAGTGACGTCACCGGGAGAGATGGCAGCCTAGCTTGGAAGCTCCGTCTCCTCGCGCTAGATATCAGCCTTAAACAGCAATAAAAAACGGCAGCAAGCGGGAGAAAATAGCGATCACAGCTTGTTAAAATCTCCCTTCAACAGAATTGGCGATGAGCAAAACCCCCGCCACAAGCAAAAAAGAGAACGAGCGGTCCGAGAAAATCATGGCGGGAAAAAGCGCCAAACGCCATGAGTCACCAGAGCGAGCCTCGCATTCCGACTCCGAATCGGCCCAGTCTCAGGCTGAACAGCGACACCCGCCCTCCAAAAAAAGTATCCCGACTGAGCTGCGGAGGTTCCTAGCGAATATCCAGGCGGAGATAAAGCAGTCGAAGGACGAAATTCTGGAACGTATGGATTCCTTGAGCACGGATCTCCGTGAGTTGGGGGGGGCGGGTGGAAGATGCAGAACTTAAACTAGAAGAACAGGCAGAGACATTGCTTAAACATAACGAGAAGCTGCTTGAACTGGACAAACACCGATTGGACTTAGAATACAAGCTAGATGATTTAGAAAATCGAGGGAGGCGAAACAACCTTAGGTTTCGTGGGGTGCCAGAAGGGGGAGAAATAGAGGACGTTATACAGATTGTGCAGACGCTATGTGCCTCCTTACTTGGCCCAGAAGCTGGAGAGAAGACCGTGGAACTGGACAGAGCGCATAGAGCGCTTGGAGCTCGCAAAGAACAGCAACAGCGAGATATTATTGTCCGCTTCCACAAATACGAAACCAAGGAATTGATCATGACAAAGGCGCAGAAGGCACAGAATCTCGAGTTTGGAGGCGCAAAGATTTTGGTGTATCAAGATTTGTCACAATATACCCTACAGCAACGACGACAAATGAAACCAGCCCTAGATACTTTAACAAAAAATCAAGTGCAATACAGATGGGGCTTCCTGTTTTCTTTGAACTTTACCCTGAAGGGTAGCAAATATCGTGTGCGATCTTTACAAGAAGCCTGGGAGGCCCTGCATGTGGCAGAGCTGGTGAATTCGGCCGTCCCACCAGGTGAACTGGCGTCATCTACCATGGCTAAGCTTCAGGGCTGGCAACGAGCATCGGGACCAGTGCGACGTGGCAAAACCAAGAGATGATTGGACAGACCAAAGCTCAGAAAAAGACATTTGGACTGAGTAAATGGACATAGATATATGTCTTTTTGCTTAGCTCTCGTTGGTCTGACAGGAACTGCTCAAACAGGCGAGCAAGTCTGGGGGACGGCCAGCTAAATATTGCTGTGAGGTGAGGGTTGTGGGGTTATAAGTTTGATTAGATAGCACGAATGACATGATGTGGATGGCTGAGGATGGATGTGTATAGACACACTTTATAGGAACTATCACTATGTTGAAGGGGGACAGATAGGGCTGTATACAATGATTGTTGAATGCTGAAATACAACTGGGCGGGGGGAGGGGATGCCTGGCTGGGGTGTCGGGAGTGTTGTGACCCACTTTCTCGAAACCCATCTAGGGGTTGTACACTCCTGGTTGGTGTAACAGTGGGGAGATGTCGGGGAGGGACTGGTGGAACGAGACGAGGGAGGGTTGTGGGGAGAGGGAGGACATGGGTAACAACTTTGGCTATACAGAACTGTGCTGCTCACAAGGGGGATGTGCACTACTCTCATCCTATGCAGACCTTCGCTTTTTCTCCACACTAAGACATGTGTCCTGAGCTGAAGATAGTCTCCTATAATGTCAAGGGACTTAACATGCCAGAAAAAGACAGAAGCTCTATGGGGAACTCCACCGGTTAAAACCACATATAGTTCTTTTGCAAGAAACGCACCTGCGTCGCAAACACGAGAAATTTCTCTCCTGCCCTGGCTATTCAGGGGTCTACTGCGCATCCGGGGCGGACTCAAGGAGGGGAGGAGTGGCGATATTGCTGCACTCTTCACTTGGGGCCCAGGTGACGCAGACTAAAAGAGACCCTGGGGGGCGCTATTTATTTCTACAACTTACGCTAGATCAAGTAGCCCTCACGATAGCATCAATATATGCCCCAAATTCTGGCCAAAGGGACTTTTTTTTACCAAGATTCGAACCTTATTGGGGACCTTCACTACAGGGGCACTCATACTAGGGGGCGATTTCAACGCAGTTATGAATCCAGGACACGACCGCTCAGGGGCAGCTAGGAAAGAGGGGCACAAAGAAGCGCAATCACTGGCCTCGTTGGCTTATTCCCTGGGACTTTTAGATCTCTGGAGATTAACACACCATACAGAACGGGACTACTCCTACTATTCTCCGGTACACGAAACATACTCCCGTATTGACTATATCTTCCTAGACACAACATTAGTGGAACTGGGTCCGGACGCTGGAATTGGTAGTATGACAATATCCGACCACGCCCCAATATGGGTCACTCTCCAAAATATTCAGACTGAAGTCAAAGACAGACGCTGGTCACTGAACACGAGCCTGTTGCAGGAAGAGCAGGTGGTGGAGGGCTACAAACAGGTGCTTAAAGAATACCTGGACCACAACTTAGCTTCCGGTCCACCATTGCATGTTGTGTGGGACGCTTTAAAGGCGGTGTCCAGAGGGCACTTTTTGCAGTTGGCTAGTACTCGTGCTAGGGCCCGTAGATCTCGCCTAACTGCATGCACAGGGCGTATACAGGCATTGGAGCAACAGCACAAGACCGGTCCCTCGCCACAAATTTGGGATGCCCTGTGTAGGGAGAGAATGGCATTGGACTCGATGTATTCGGAACAACTTGATTTAATCAGGGCAAGACAAGGTGTGCAATCGTATGAATTAACTAATAAAGCTGGGCGACTCCTGGCAATGAGGTTGCGAAGACAGAAAGTGGACAGAACGATTAAACAGGTGAAAGATACAGGGGGTGGTTTGTTGCATCACTCGGCACTTATTCGCCAGCGCTTCAGAGAATATTACCAGAAGCTATACGAGCAGAAGATTGAACCTCCTAGGGAAAAAATTGATAACTACTTGCTAGACAGTGATCTTATCCCTTTAGCTAAGCAACATCAGGAACTGTTGGAGAAACCTGTTACACCTAAGGAGGTCCAGGAGGCGATTGGAGGTATGCCTTCAAATAAGTCCCCAGGGCTTGATGGCTTCCCCAACGAGTTCTACCAGACATTCGCCACTGAATTGGCCCCCTTGCTTGCAGATATGTTTAATCAGGTAGGGGTGGGAGGAACTCTGCTGCATACAATGTTAGAAGTCTGGATAGCGGTGATCCCAAAGCCCGGCAAAGATCCCACTGAATGCGGCTCTTATAGGCCTATATCTGTACTAAATGCTGACGTTAAAATCCTGGCAAAGGTCCTTGCTAATAGGCTGGCGCCGCTCCTACCAACCCTAGTGCACCCTGACCAAGTGGGCTTTGTTTCCTATCGAAAGGCGATGGATAATATCAGACGCACTTTAGATCTCATATACTTGGCCAAGCAAAACCAGAGACCGCTGTGCCTCTTAAGCTTAGATGCAGAAAAGGCCTTCGATAGGGTCCACTGGCCCTTTATGTACAGGACCCTGGAGACTTTGGGGTTTGGTACACGGTTTAGGGGCTGGATACAGGCATTTTACTCCTTTCCCAGAGCTTGCATTAAAATTAATGGCAGCCACTCAGGTTCATTTTCCTTGCATAGGGGCACAAGGCAGGGTTGTCCTCTTTCCCCTCTTTTGTTTGCTATTGTCATGGAGCCATTTGCCTCCAAGGTTCGGAAAGATCCGCTGATTGCAGGGCCTACTGTGGCAGGGAGAATGCATAAAATTGCACTCTTTGTGGATGATGTTCTGCTGTATATTACCCGCCCCCACGACGCGTTCCCTAGGCTTACTCAACTTATTGTAGTATCGGGCTTTAAAGTCAATATGACCAAGTCTGAGGCCCTGAACATCTCTCTAATGGAAGATACAGCTGCAGAACTTAAAGCTGCTCATGCATTTCGGTGGGCGGGTAGATATATTAGATATCTAGGGGTGAACCTCACTTCCAACTTGTCAGACTTATTCTCAGCTAACTTTAGAGGCCTGGTTCGAGCCCTTGCGGCAGATATGGAACGCTGGGGTGATTTAGAGGTCTTCTGGTTCGGTCGTATAGCAATTCTTAAGATGAATGTCTTACCACGAATCTTATACTTATTCCAGTTGCTGCCTGTAATGATGCCCAGGCGATTTCTTGCCTCTTTGCAAGACAGAATTGTGCGTTTCGTCTGGGCAGGAAAACATCCTAGGCTGCCCCGTACCCTACTATATCAAGGGAGACGTCAGGGAGGCCTGGCGGTCCCGAATGTCTTCTGGTACTATCGGGCGGCCCAAGGAAAGGTAGCTTTGGAATGGTACCAGGGATATCCGGATAGACAATGGGTGCATTTGGAGCAACACTCTGCGGGGGCGACACCGTTGGGAGCACTTATGTGGCTACCAAAGCCATTTCACAAACTAGGTGAGAGCGTGTGTCCCTCGGTGGAGGTTACCCTTCACTACTGGGATAAATTGTTTCCGGGGGGCAGGTGTACTTTGACGCGTTTGGCCCCTATAACTCACAATCCGTTATTCTTGCCTGGAACGACGGACGGGTCCGTCATGAGGTGGTACGGGGAAGGGCTGCGAACATGGGATCAGCTGTTTGATGGAGATACTCTCCTTGAATTTGGAGAGCTGCAGTCACGATACCCTGGGGTGCTGAGAGACGATTTTGCATACTACCAATTAGCTCACTTCCTCCGTACCAAGGCAGTTACTACGGTAATTAAGCGGACCAAAGGCTACCTGGAGGAGATATGTGAAATGTTAACCACTTCTAGGGGCTTGATAGGCACACTTTACAAATATATCACTGCGCAGAACCCTGTGTACGAGTGCCATAGGAGGGGATGGGAGAGGGAATTGGGGGTGACACTGGATGTGCCGGGGTGGGAGAGAATAGAACGTGAAGCGACAAAGGTCTCCATACACGTCCCGCTAAAGGAAAATGCTATGAAGGTGCTATACAGGTGGTACCTTACTCCTGATCGCCTCCAGCGCATATACGCAAACATATCAGGTCTCTGCTGGAGGGGGTGTGGTATGAGGGGGACTATGGGGCATCTCTGGTGGAGTTGTTACAAAGTGAGAGCTTTCTGGAAGGCGGTTCAAAACAGGCTGCAGAGCTGGTTACAAACACCCATTCCCTGGGCTTCGACGGTGTTTCTTTTTGCTGCAAAAGTAGAGGGCATGCCAGCTGCGCAGCATAAACTGCTGAGGCAGGCGGTATGTGTTGCCAGAGTGACAATCGCCCAGCACTGGAAACGACAGGGGGTCCCGTCGGTTAAGAGATGGCACAATAAACTGAAACATGTGTGCGAGATGGAAAGACTCTTGGCAGTCAGGAGACATCAAACGCACAAGTGGCATGACATATGGCAGTTTTTTGTTAATGCAGCAGGTAATGTTTAGAACAGGCACATACGAGAAGTGTGAGTGGCACATAGTGAGACAGTTGTGTAGGGCGGGGAAATAGATGGGGGTGGGAGGGATTGGGCAGGATTTAGCAATAGATGGGGGCTGTTGATAAGATGGGGGATGGGGGGGAATTTTTTTTTCAATAAAAAGTTGAAGTTTCTACAGTTTATATTTAATTGTTGTACTGTGGCAGTAAATTGCACTACCTGGGTTTCATCTTGTCTGGACTACATTGTAAACATGCCAGTGTAGAGCGATGAATATTGTATGTTGTCTAATGAGAATTTTCAATAAAATGCTTCTTACAAATAAAAAAAAAAAGAGATCCTATGTACTCAGTGGCGTTCCTAGGGGGAGGGCGGTGGGTGCGGTCCGCCCTGGGTGCACGCTGCTGGGGGGGGGGGGGGGGGTGCCATGCAAGCCTGTCCTTCGTTCGTTCTATGCTCCCTCTGCCCCGGAACAGGTTACTTCCTGTTCCGGGGCAGAGAGGGAGCATGGAACGAACGAACAGGCGCACGCAGCACCCCACCTCCAGCGGCGTGCACCCGGGGGGTTCTTTCGTGGGGGGTCCTTTCGCCGGGGGGGTCGCGCTGCATCCGGGGGGGCGGGGCGCATCGGCGATCTGCCCCGGGTGTCAGCCCCCCCTAGGAACGCCACTGTATGTACTTGTCCCAAGCTCTCTTGAATTCAGATACTGTTTTCATCTCCAGCACTTCCACCGGGAGGCCATTCCACTAATTTACCACCCTTTTCGTGGAGGAGCATTTCCTTAGGTTACTTCTGAGTCTCTCCCCTTTCATCTTCATCCTATACCCCTTAAGCTTCCTTTCAATTGAAAGAGACTCACCTCATGTGCATTTATGCCATCTTGTTATTTAAAAGGCTGTATCACATCTCCCCTCTCACACCTTTCTTCCAAAGCATACATATCGAGATCTTTAAGTCTGTCCCCATACACTTTATGATGAAGACCACTGACCATTTTAGTAGGTGATGCATGTGGGAAAAAAAGAACCCGAATTATAGGTACGTCATGCAAGGTTCCTCTTTAGGAGTTATGGACCAAGAAAGAGATCTGGGTGTCGTCGTTGATAATACACTGAAACCTTCTGCTCAGTGTGCTGCTGCGGCTAGGAAAGCGAATAGAATGTTGGGTATTATTAGGAAAGGTATGGAAAACAGGTGTGAGGATGTTATAATGCTGTTATATTGCTCCATGGTGCGACCGCACCTTGAGTATTGTGTTCAATTCTGGTCGCCGCATCTCAAGAAAGATATAGTAGAATTGGAAAAGGTGCAGTGAAGGACGACTAAAATGATAGCGGGGATGGGACGACTTCCGTATGAAGAAAGAGTAAGGAGGCTAGGTCTTTTCAGCTTGGAGAAGAGACAGCTGAGGGGAGACATGATAGAGGTATATAAAATAATGAGTGGAGTGGAACAGGTGGATATGAAGCGTCTGTTCACGCTTTCCAAAAATACTAGGACTAGGGGGCATGCGATGAAACTACAGTGTAGTAAATTTAAAACAAATCAGAGAAAATGTTTCTTCACCCAACGCATAATTAAACTCTGGAATTTGTTGCCGGAGAAAGTGATGAAGGCGGTTAGCTTAGCAGAGTTTAAAAAGGGGTTAGACGGTTTCCTAAAGGACAAGTCCATAAACCACTACTAAATGGACTTGGGAAAAATCCACAATTCCAGGAATAACATGTATAGAATGTTTGTACGTTTGGGAAGCTTGTCAGGTGCCCTTGGCCTGGATTGGCCGCTGACGTGGAGAGGATGCTGGGCTCGATGGACCCTTGGTCTTTTCCCAGTGTGGCATTTCTTATGTACTTATGTAGCTATAGATTCAGTTACTTAGTATATCTATGCCGTATCTCCTAAGCTGTACTATACAGTGTGTTATTGTGAAGGAGGAAAAAACCCCAACAGACTCCTGAACCTCAGCTCAAGGCTTAACAGTGTTCACCGGAGTTCTATCTGTCATCACCAGCTTAAAAAACCTCCTCTCCCTGTTTTAAGTTCTTTATTGAAAGTCAAAACTTGTACTTATATTGGCGTACGCTTTGTAGCACTATAGAAATGCTAAATAGTAGTAGTAGTAGCTTTGACTAGACGCTGCTCTTGTGATGCTCAGTCTTTTCTTGCCACGGCCGACTCTGGTCCAGGTTTCGGTATCTTTCCAACTTCCTGCTTCAGGGTCCGTGGTACTGGCTTACTCTCTCGCGACGTGCTTTTACTCTCATCCGGATGAGACTCACAGGAACAGAAGCCTGCCCTTGCAGATCAGCAACGGGGCCGCGCAGGCTTCTGTTTCTGTGAGTCTGACGTCCGTGCACATCTTGATGTAATGATTGTTTATAGATAGGTATTGTTTCTTTTCAGTTATATAGCTAATCATTGTATATATTTTAATCATTGTAGATTTTAGAACCTCTAATAAAGGATCTCAATTACCTAATACGAATCCAAAAGAATCCACAGTAATAAATGAGTAGTCTGTGTCAGTGAAGCAGGCTGTGTAAATCCATAGCAGTACAGTAGAAGGCATGCAAATTTCTCTCATGCATACTCATTAGGAATATCCTGAAGACCAAAGGTTTCATAATGAAAGTTGGAAAATGATTTTCATTTTTAATATGGCAAATACCATACCTCAAACAACTAATTATAACCTGAGGAGCCCTTTTACTAAGCCACATTAGCGTCTATGCGCGCCCGTGTGCCAAAATGGAGTTACCGCATGGCTAGTGTGTGGCCCTTGTGGTAATTTAATTTTTGGCGCACATCTGCTATGCGTGCCCGAAAAATATATTTTTATTTTCTGACGCATGTCAGCAAAGCGAGCCAAGTGGCATTTGGCGTACGTAAGTCATTATGGCCCGGTTACTGTGTGAGACTTTAGCGCTAGGTCAATGGCTGGCAATAAGGTCTCAGACCCAAAACGGACGCACGGCAATTTTGCTTTTGCTAGACGTCCATTTTCGGCAAAAATTTTCAAAAGGCCTTTTTTTACGGGCGCGCTGAAAAATGGATTGACACACGCCCAAAACCTGCACCTACGCTACCGCAAGCCATTTTTCAGTGCACCTTAGTAAAAGGACCACTGAATTGGTTTTTACTCTATTTACCATCAACTTTCTCTTTGCTTCGTGTACAATTTCTCATTCATAGTAGATTTTCTAAATGTTAAACCTCCACAGTTATCCCAGTACGTTTATGATACTGCATTGTAAAATTGAATTCTTACAACAAATTACTTTCTTATGCATTATTCTTTGTTATGTATCCTATACTGTTTATTGTAAGCCACACTGAACACAAATTTATTTGGGATAACGTGGGATATAAATGTCACAAATAAATAAAATACTGATTGAAGATGAATTAAAAAGATTCACTTTGTATATTAATCTAACAAGAATCCATATTAATCTACCCCACTGCTGTTGCATTAGGCTGGGGGGGGGGGGGGGTACGAGGGAGGGATTCTTGGACAGAGATACCAGATGGCAAGGCTTTCATTAAGCACATTACAATGTAATCAAGATTTCAAGTGCCTTGATCAAATAAATCTTGAAAAAGAAAAACTTGCTAACACAGCAGCTACTTTTTAAGCTGCTTCTTGGCACGTGGCTGAATCCCTTACCTAACGTGACAGCTTAAAAATGGTAATATATGACCAATAAAAAAATCCCCAAACATTGTTTTTGCTATGTCATTCTTGCAAAGTGGCTAGTGTGCGTAAATTACTTTTGTTAAATGGGATGCTCGTTAGACAGAAACTACATCCGCAGAAAATATATTACAGGATTTGATTCATTCCAGGCAGGAGATTAATATATTTCAAAATTCATTATTTGGAAGATGTATCACACTTTAGAAAAATGTATCAGAATTATGCGAGCATCCGCATTTTCAATGTGTTGGCAGCGTTGAGTGTTGAAGCAAAATCTGAACTTGATAGCAACAGTAGATGACAGCAGATAAAGACCTGTATAGTCCAGCCTGTCTGTCCAACAAGATAAACTCATAGCATAAGGTATGATGTGAAACTCTATCTGCATACTTGAACTTGATTTGACCTTGCCATTTTCAGGGCACAGACTTTGGAAGCCTGCCCTGCACTGGCCTTGTTCTCCAACTACTGAACTTGTCATCAAAGCCCCACTCCAGCCCATCCAAATCTGTCCAGCCATGATCACGGCACAGACCGTAGAAGTCTGCCAAGCACTTTATTTATTTATTTTGTTGCATTTGTATCCCACATTTTACCACCTCTTTGCAGGCTCAATGTGGCTTACAATACATCATGAATGGTGAAAATATATAAGGAAATAAACATTTAGTATTACAGAAGGATCTTGGGTAACATGATAATGATAGAACATGGTAGTAGTTTGGCAAGCAAATATTGTAAAGGCAGTTCTGGATATGTGTACAGGAGTTCATATTTGTTGATCTTTGTGGTATGCCTTGTTAAAGAGATGGGTCTTCAGTAGAATTCGGAAGTTAGCTAGTTCATAGATCATTTTTAAGTTGCGCGGCAGCGCGTTCCAGAATTGTGTGCTCAGGTAGGAAAAGGTTGACGCATGCGTTAGTTTGTATTTTAGACCTTTACAGTTTGGGAAGTGAAGATTAAGTAATGTGCGGGATGATTTTTTAGCATTCCTAGGTGGTAAGTGTATCAGGTCTGACATGTAGGCTGGTGCGTATCCATGAATAATTTTATGAACTAGGGTGCATATTTTGAACGTGATACGTTCTTTGAGTGGGAGCCAGTGTAGCTTTTCTCGTAGGGGTTTAGCGCTTTCATATTTTGTTTTACCGAATATGAGTCTAGCTGCAGTGTTCTGAGCTGTCTGAAGTTTCTTGATTATTTGCTCTTTGCAGCCAGCGTAGAGTGCGTTGCAGTAATCTAGATGACTGAGTACCATTGATTGTACAAGATTGCGGAAGACGGTTCTTGGGAAGAAAGGTCTTACTCTTTTTAATTTCCACATTGATTGGAACATCTTCTTGGTTGTGTTTTTGGCGTGACTCTCAAGTGTTAGGTGTCGATCAATGGTAACTCTAAGAATTTTTAGGGTGTCTGAAATTGGAAGATTCAGTTTTGGTGTGTCAATGGTGGTGAATTTGTTCGTGTTCTGTTGCGAGGTGAGTATTAGGCATTGGGTTTTTTCTGCATTGAGTTTCAGCTTAAATGCATCCACCCATGTGTGCATGATATGCAGGCTTTGGTTGATGTCATTGGAAATTTCCTTTAGATCTTGTTTAAATGGAATGTAGATCGTTACGTCGTGTTGCCAATTACTGGTGTTGCCATCTAATCACCACTAAGCTCGTTTGGTTCCATGACTTCTATACATGATTTCTTTATGTTTATCCCACACATTTTTGAATTCCATTCCTGTTTTCATCTCCATAGCTCTTGCGGGAGGCCATTCCAGGTACCTACCACCATCTCCATGAAAAAGTACTTCCTGACATTATTCCTGAGTTGGCTGCCCTGCAATCTCAATTCAGGTCCTCTAGTTCTACCACCTTCCTGTCTCTGGAAAAGGCTTGCTTGTTTGTAGATTAATACCTTTCAAATATTTGTATCATATCACCCCTGTTGGAAACAGGATACTGGACTTGATGGATCTTCTGTCTGTCTCAGTATGGCAATGCTTATGTTCTTATGTTTCTCCTTTTCTCCAGGGTATACATGTTCAGGCTCTCAAGTCTCTCTTCATATGTCTTGTGTGCAAACCCCATACCATTTTCGTCACTTTTCTCTGAACCTCTTCAAGTCTTTTCACGTCCTTAGCAAGATATGGCCTCCAAACCCTGAACACAAAACTCCGAATAGGGCCTCACCAACGACTTTTACAGGGGTATCAACACTTCCTTTCTTCTGCTGGTTATACCCCTCTCTATGCAACCTAGCATCCTTCTGGCCATGGCCACTGCTTTGTCGCATTGTTTCATCACCTTGAGATCCTCGTACACTATCACCCCAATGTCCCTCTCCTGAGCTGTGCTTATCAATCTCTCTCCTCCTATCTGGGTCATCGTTCTTGGCATTAAATATTAACTGCTAATTACAGATAGTGTATACTTCCATTCAGTTTCTTAGGCTTGTATTAGTTTATCTTCAATCACAGAAACCTACTATTGTACAATATAAAGTTTTCCAAAAAGTTTTTAATTAACAATTTTTACTAAACATTTTTAATTAAATTATGTGAGTGCTTAGAAAGCGCATTACACCATTGTTGACCGGAGGCCCTCTTTTTATGTAGTGCACTGTGCCACCATCATTGCACTGGGTCCTGTCTAAATCCTCCTTTTTATTATAGTTGTTAAAGTTCAATAGATCATTATCCTGCTTATTTTCGAAGGAGAAGGACGGCCATCTTCTGTCACAAATCGGGAGATGGCTGGCCTTCTCCTAAGGCCAGCCAAATCGGTATAATCGAAAGCCAATTTTGGCCGGCTTCAATTGCTTTCTGTCGCAGGGCCGGCAAAAGTTCAAGGGGGTGTGTCAGCAGTGTACCGAAGGCAGGACGGGGGCATGGTTAAGAGATGGCCGGCCCCAGCCGATAATGGAAAAAAGAAGGCCAGCCCTGACGAGCATTTGGCCGACTTTACTTGGTCCTTTTTGTTCACGACCAAGCCTTGAAAAGGTGGCCGAACTGACCAGATGACCACTGGAGGGAATCGGGGATCACCTCCCCTTACTCCCCCAGTGGTCACCAACCCCCTCCCACCCCAAAAAAATTAAAAACATTTTTTTGCCAGCCTCTATACCAGCCTCAAATGTCATACCCAGCTCCATCACAGCAGTATGCAGGTCCCTGGAGCCGTTTTTAGTGGGTACTGCAGTGCACTTTACGCAGGCGGACCCAGGCCCATCCCCCCTACCTGTTACAGTTGTGGTGGTAAATGGGAGCCCTCCAAAACCCACCACAAACTCACTGTACCCACATCTAGGTGCCCCCCCCCGTTACCCTTTAAGAGCTATGGTAGTGATGTACAGTTGTGGGTAGTGGGTTTTGGGGGGGGGTTTAGTGGGCTCAGCACACAAGGTAAGGGAGCTATGCACCTGGGATCAATTTGTGAAGTCCACTGCAGTGCCCCCTAGGGTGCCCAGTTGGTGTCCTGGCATGTGAGGGGGACCAGTGTACTACAAATGCTGGCTCCTCCCACGACCAAATGGCTTGGATTTGGCCGGGTTTGAGATGGCTGCCATTAGTTTCCATTATCGACGAAAAATAATGGCGGCCATCTCTAACGCCAGCGATCTCTAAGGGTGGTACAAATGTTGAGATTTGGCCGGCCCCGACCGTATTATCGAAATGAAAGATGGCCGGCCATCTTGCTTCGATAATGCAGTTAGGTATGGCGCTTTACGGGGCCGGCCTTATAGATGGCAGCCCATATAGATGGCCGGCCCTGTTTGATTATGCCCCTCTATGCTATGTAGCTATATATTGCATATACTGTAATTTGGGATCTTAAACAAATGTACTTAACTGCAGGCTACATTCTCAGTGTCTTTCTTGGATGTAAGATGCACAGTGCACTACATAAAAAGAGGGCCTGCGGTCAACAATGGTGTAATGCACTTATCTGAGCACTCACATCTACTATAATAAAACTCACCCTCAACGTTCTGAAGACAACGTTCTGAAGTCACTCAGTCACTCCCTGAAGGGTTCATGGATTCATGGTGGTGAAGCCAGAACACTGACCATGTCTCTCTGCCCCGCCCTCGCATGACGGACAAATCAGAAAAAACACCCTCAACATTCTGAAACACAAAGGACCATCACAACACCGTTCCCAGGCAACACTAGGCAACGTAAGACGGACCATTCAGAGGAAACTACGTGACAATAAGGGAGGAGCATTCCCCAGCAGAATGGCTCATTATCTGTGCAGCACGGAGAGCATAGAACCACCGCTGGAACGAGAGAAGAATATTCCTGCTGTGGGTATGTGCAAAAATAGACCGGGGGGGGGGGGGGAATTTTAAATGCCTAATGCCAGTACTGAAGAGTGCCAGAGGGCCTATAGCACCGACTATATTTGGGATCGCTTGACATGGAGTCAGAGGAGCCGGAAAACAATGTGCCCGTCACCATCTGGGACGTGGGCGAACAGGACAAGCTGCAGCCCAGCTGGAAGGATTACCCACGACCCAGCCAGCAGCAAACAGCGACCAAGGACAGCACAGCACATCCCCCAACCCCCAAACAAAAAACAAAATAAAACAAAAAAAGACACACATCAACAACCTGCACACACACCGCACCCTCACACCCTCACACACACACACACACACACACACACACACACACACACACACAAAATAACTCTGTGACACATACACACAAAAAAAGCCACATGCTAGCGCCCGTTTCATTGGTTTCGGAAACGGGCCTTTTTTACTAGTAATTTAATAAAAAATGTTTAGTAAAACTTTTTTTGTAAAACATTATATTGTACAATACTACGTTTCTATGATTAAAGATAAATTCAATTTTAACTGCTAAACCTTTGAGCATTCTTCTAATTTTTGGAGATCTCTTCTCATGGCCTTTCTCTCCTGTATAGGATAGATGGAGATGAAGTCAGCAGGTTATCAAAGAAGTTATTGAGAGAGAGGGACATGCAGGTAAGAGAGCAGTTTAGAATCTAGGAATCATTCCAAATACAAAAATCTGAAAATATGTGCCTCTTGATTCTCCTCATGAGTATATAACTGGGTAACTGGAGAACTGAATCATCGACGTGCTATAGACATAATCTACTTAGATTTTAGCAAAGCTTTTGACATGGTTCCCCACAGGAGGCTCTTAAATAAACTAGATGGGCTGAAGATAGGTCCCGAAGTGGTGAACTGGATTAGGAACTGGTTGACGGACAGACGACAGAGGGTGGTGGTAAATGGAGTTCGCTCGGAGGAGGGAAAGGTGAGTAGTGGAGTGCCTCAGGGATCGGTGCTGGGGCCGATTCTGTTCAATATATTTGTGAGTGACATTGCCGAAGGGTTAGAAGGTAAAGTTTGCCTATTTGCGGATGATACTAAGATTTGCAACAGAGTGGACACGCGGGAGGGAGTGGAAAGCATGAAAAATCTGAGGAAGCTAGAAGAATGGTCTAAGGTTTGGCAATTAAAATTCAATGCGAAGAAATGCAAAGTGATGCATTTAGGGAGTAGAAACCCACGAGAGACTTATGTGTTAGGCGGGGAGAGTCTGATAGGTACTGAGGGGGAGAGGTCTTGGGGTGATAGTATCCGAGGATCTGAAGGTGACGAAACAGTGTGACAAGGCGGTGGCCATAGCGAGAAGGTTGCTAGGCTGTATAGAGAGAGGTGTGATCAGCAGAAGAAAGGAGGTGTTGATGCCCCTGTACAAGTCGTTGGTGAGGCCCCACCTGGAGTATTGTGTTCAGTTTTGGAGGCCGTACCTTGCGAAGGATGTTAAAAAAAATGGAAGCGGTGCAAAGAAAAGCTACGAGAATGGTACGGGATTTGCGTTCCAAGACGTATGAGCAGAGACTTGCTGACCTGAACATGTATACCCTGGAGGAAAGGAGGAACAGGGGTGATATGATACAGACGTTCAAATACTTGAAAGGTATTAATCCGCAAAAATATCTTTCCGGAGATGCGAAGGCGGTTAGAACGAGAGGACATGAAATGAGATTGAAGGGGGGCAGACTCAAAAAAGATGTCAGGAAGTATTTTTTCACGGAGAGGGTGGTGGATGCTTGGAATGCCCTCCCGCGGGAGGTGGTGGAGATGAACACGGTAACGGAATTCAAACATGCGTGGGATGTGCATAAAGGAATCCTGTGCAGTAGGAATGGATCCTCAGAAGCTTAGCCGAAATTGGGTGGCGGAGCAGGTGGGGGCAGAGAGGTTGGTAGTTGGGAGGCGAGGATAGTGGAGGGCAGAGTTATACGGTCTGTGCCAGAGCCGGAGGTGGGAGGCGGAACTGGTGGTTGGGAGGCGGGAAATACTGCTGGGCAGACTTGTACGGTCTGTGCCCTGAAAAAGGCAGGTACAAATCAAGGTAAGGTATACACATATGAGTTTATCTTGTTGGGCAGACTGGATGGACCATGCAGGTCTTTTTCTGCCGTCATCTACTATGTTACTATGTTACCGTGTATAAGTGTCAGTATGAAAAGCCTCTTGGCTCAATTAGTTTGTCCAGTAACCCCCTGCCTAGCATCTCACCGCATACCCCACTCCGTCTTCAGTCTGTGTTTTCCTTTGACCTTTTTGCCACTGCTCTCTGTATCTATCACAAGCATGCCTGAATTCTCTCACAGCTTTGAAAGTTACCACCTCTCATTGTAAACTATTCCAGGCTACTATCCTCTCAGGAGGAGCGATGGCTCCAAATGGGTTATTTTTGCTCATACACGACAGTAATGAACTTTACTCCTTAACCAGGGGTGTGTGGAGTATGTCTCTCACATGTACTGCTAACACTCACCAAACAGTTCCTTCTGGAGTTCATAAGATGTAACACAAGTGAGGCAACTTATCCAGGCGTGCTTGAAAATTCCCTTTAATTAGGGCTGTGGCACCCAATATGGCAGGAACGTTTTCACTATCCTACCACATTTTCTTGGTCCCTGACTGCTTTTCACGGTACTTGAGAATGCTTCTTTCTCTACATGATTCACAGAGTAATCACTGGGGACTAACACCTCTATAATTGATGTCATTCTGGTGGTTTTTTTTTCTTTTGTGACACCATGTCTGGTTTTATTGCATCTACCTTTTTAATTAGTCCTAAGAGGATATCCCAGCTGATCATAATTTCTTCTTTCTCCATAATTTTCTTAGGGTCACGATCCTAGTGCTTTTCCAGCACGTCTTTGGCCGTTTTCAAATCCAGACTAAAAGCCCACCTCTTTAACGCTGCTTTTGACTCCTAACCACTACTCACTTGCCCTGTACCCTTTTATCCCCCCACCTCTTTAATTCCCTTACCTCTTAGTTGTTCTGTCTGTTTGCCTGTCCTGTTTAGATTGTGAGCTCTTTGAGCAGAGACTGTCTTTTCATGTATGGTGTACAGCGCTGCGTATGCCTTGTAGCACTATAGAAGTGATAAGTAGTAGTAGTAATAATGTAGAAGCCTGCCCTTGCAGATCGGCAACGCAGCCTTCTACATGGAATGTTGCTAGTGGAGGAGTAGCCTAGTGGTTAGTGTAGTGGAACATAGGATGTTGTTACTATTTGAGATTCTACATGGAATTTATTTTTGTTACATTTGTACTCTGCGCTTTCCCACTCATGGCAGGCTCAATGCGGCTTACATGGGGCAATGGAGGGTTAAGTGACTTGCCCAGAGTCACAAGGAGCTGCCTGTGCCTGAAGTGGGAATCGAACTCAGTTCCTCAGTTCCCCAGGACCAAAGTCCACCACCCTAACCACTAGGCCACTCCTCCACTCCAATGTTGCTACAATTGGAGATTCTGTTGCTTCTATTTGAGATTCTACATGGAATGTTGCTATTCCACTAGCAACATTCCATATTTAGATTGTGAGCTCTTTGAGCAGGGACTGCCTTTTCATGTATGGTGTACAGTGCTGCGTATGCCTTGTAGCACTATAGAAGTGATACGTAGTAGTAGTAATAATGTACAAGCCTGCCCTTGCAGATCAGCAACACGGCCGCGCAGGCTTCTGTTTCTGTGAGTCTGATGTCCTGCACGTACGTGCAGGACGTCATACTCACAGAAACAGAAGCCTGCGCGGCTGCGTTGCTGATCTGCAAGGGCAGGCTTCTAGATGGAATGTTGCTAGTGGAGGAGTAGCCTAGTGGTTAGTGCAGTTGAACATGGAATGTTGCTACTATTTGAGATTCTGGAATGTTGCTATTACTTGAGATTCTATGTGGAATGTTGCTATTCCACTAGCAACATTCCATATTTAGATTGTGAGCTCTTTCAGCAGGGACTGTCTTTTCATGTATGGTGTACAGCGCTGCGTAAACCTTGTAGCGCTATAGAAGTGATAAGTAGTAGTGTTCAGCGATCACGTAATGTTAACAAAGTTTCCAATGGATGAGATATGTCACTTGTTGTGCCTTCTCTATAGAGATTTTCTGCTATTAGAATCCATATTGGTTTGCTGTTTGTTTGCCAGGCACTTCTGCGTCCGTCCCACACTACAGATGGATTGACTTGGCTGTGCCAGTGTTTTGCACCAGGTTTCCCTGGTTTTTTTTGGCAAGTTGTATTGCGACCCCTGAAGCAGGCGGTTTCACTGCCGAAACACAGACCATGTCAGGTCCAGTTACTGGTGCTTTGAATAAAGGACTATTTGACTTCATCCCGGTGGCTGGTTGTGTTTTTTTGGCATCCTCTACTCTTGCTTTGGACTTGGACTACATGTAGAGGTTTCTACCTGTTTTGTGTTTTTGGAATCAGAACTTCTCAGCCAGCTATTGTCACGATTGTGACTATATTCCATGCCGGACTTGCTTTGGGGTTCCTCCAGCCAAGCCAAGCATGCTTGAAAATCCTGAAGCTGGGGTGAAAATCCTGAATCCCATTCCAGTCAAGCCAAATCCATTCCTGGATCCTGTTCTTGCCAAGCCGTGCTCTGCTGTTCCTTCAATCAAGCCTCACCCTTATTCATGACCTCAGCTGGGACTGCCTTTATCAAGCACCTGGGAACTTCAGAAAGTTTCTGGGAACTTTCTGGTTTGCCTTTGCAACAGAGGTCATCTGATGAGCTTCTTGTCAGTGAGTGTTGTTGCAGTGCTACCCTGTTACTTCTTATCCTGCTTTTGACCCTGCCTGTTTGCTGGAGTATTCTACTGTCTGCTGCCTACCTTTGACCCCGCTTGGTTCCTGGAGTGTTCTACTATTTGCTGCCTGCCTCTGTTTCTGCTTGTTTCCTGGGCTACTGGTCTGTTTGCTGGCCACCTGCTGGACCCTGCAGTTCTTGGTTTTCCCTTCTGTCTCATAGTCCTGCTGGCCCCCTGCACCCGGGGGCTCAACCTCTGGGGAACGACGGTCAAGCGCAGGTGAAGCCTAGCTGTTCCTGCCTTGCCTGTTCCAGTCTGCTCTTCTTCAGCTGCAGCTCCGGTCCGGCGGTTCCAGTCCTGTTTCTACCAGCCCGTCTGTGTTCTCCCTGGTCTTCTGTTTGGGGTGGTTCTCCTGCCGCTCTCTGGCAGTGCTCCAAGGGCTCACAAGTCCGGATTTCCCTTGAGAGTCTGACAGCTATGAGTTGTGATCATTTCCAGCTCTTTCTCACAGAATCTACACATGTCTGTTGTACCAGTTTTTTTTCTATGCGTGCTGTAAATCTGTTGTCCTCAAAGCCAGTCCTCGAAGTCCACAACCCAGCCTGGTTTTCAGGAGTTCCACAACGAATATGTATGGAGATCTATTTGCATGCAATGGAAGTTTTGAATTAAAATAGATTTCATATATATTCCTTGCAGAAATACTGAAAACCAGGTTAGGTTGTGGACCTCGAGGACTGGATTTGAGGAACCCCTGCTGTAAACTCTCTCAGCATTTGCATAGTTCTTCTGACCCTACTTGCTTTTCAATTTCACATCATAATTCACAGTCCTACTTCTTTTTTCCATAGAAAACAATATGTTCTTGTGCATTACATTACATAAGTAATGCCACACTGGGAAAAGACCAAGGGTCCATCGAGCCCAGCATCCTGTCCACGACAGCAGCCAATCCAGGCCAAGGGCACCTGGCAAGCTTCCCAAACGTACAAACATTCTATACATGTTATTCCTGGAATTGTGGATTTTTCCCAAGTCCATTGAGTAGCGGTTTATGGACTTGTCCTTTAGGAAACTGTCTAACCCTTTTTTAAACTCTGCTAAGCTAACCGCCTTCACCACGTTCTCCGGCAACGAATTCCAGAGTTTAATTACGCGTTGGGTGAAGAAAAATTTTCTCCGATTTGTTTTAAATTTACTACACTGTAGTTTCATCGCATGCCCCCTAGTCCTAGTATTTTTGGAAAGCGTGAACAGACGCTTCACATCCATCTGTTCCACTCCGCTCATTATTTTATATACCTCTATCATGTCTCCCCTCAGCCGTCTCTTCTCCAAGCTGAAAAGCCCTAGCCTCCTTAGTCTTTCTTCATAGGGAAGTCGTCCCATCCCCGCTATCATTTTAGTCGCCCTTCGCTGCACCTTTTCCAATTCTACTATATCTTTCTTGAGATGCCTTCCAGATAGTTGAATGCTTTCATCATATCTCCTCTTTCCCTTCTTTCTTATAGACAGTGTATTTTGAGGTCCTTATAACCTACAATTGATAACAGTTGCCCACAGAATGGAGAAGAAGACAAAGTTCTGGATTTAAAAAAATCAGTATTGTTTTCTGTAAACAGGGGCGTATCTGAACTTCAACGGTAGGGGGGGTCAGAGCCGAGGAGAGGGGGCACATTTTAGCCACCCCCCCCCCCCGGCACCGCTGACCCCCCCCCCCACTCGCTGAAGACGAAGATGAAGACGACAATGACGCCACCACCACCACCCCGCCCGCCCGACTACTTTAAACTCCCCCTCTCGCGGAAGACAGCTCCAACTACTTTGAACCCCCCCTCCTCCCGCCGTCACTCCGCCGTCGCGCCTCACCTCCCTTTGCTGGCGGGGGTTGGCCTGCCAGCCTAAGTCTCTGTCCTTCCTTCCTTCCTTCCTTTGGTCACTCCACTGTCATGCCTCACCTCCCTTTGCTAGCGGGGGACCCCAACCCCCGCCAGCCAAAGTCTCCATCCTTCCTTCCTTCCTTCGTTTGGGCTTGGTGGTTTCTGATGTCCTGCAAGCTGCACGCTATACGTGCGTGTGTGCAGGACGTCAGAAACCACCAAACCCAAACGAAGGAAGGACGGAGACTTTGGCTGGCGGGGGTTGGGGTCCCCCGCCAGCAAAGGGAGGTGAGGTGCGACAGCGGAGTGACGGCAGGAGGAGGGGGGGGGTTGAGAGTGTCGTCGGTAGGGGGGTCCAGGGGCAAATCTGCGGGGGCCAGGCCCCTGTGGCCCCATAGCAGATACGCCCCTGTCTTTAAGCAGCATTGAACCTGCTTTGAGTGGGAAAGCGCAGGGTACAAATGTAATAAATAAATAAATAATATCAACGCTTGCTTATGGATGTTGTTCTGAGAGAGAGCTTTTCCAATGTCATCATGAGAGGTCAGAGGTCCACTGGTCATCAAACGGTGTGGTTTATCATTGGAGTTAAAGGCACAGAGGAGTCATAAAGTACTTCAACAGTACCAAATTTCTTAAGAGACAAGTACCGTATTGCAACATTAGAATGGTAGAAAGATTTAGGTGGAAGAGAATAACATTGGGATAAATTAAAAGGAATCATTATCAAGCAGCCATCTTTATCTGAGCGTCCCTCCGGTACCTCCTTTAAACCCAGGGCTGTTAAATGAAGATAAATACTTTCTCTTTGTTTTCTGGGCTCAAGTGGGATGAGAGGAAGAATTCAATCAGCTCTTGAGTCTTGTTCTCTTGGCAGCGACTCTGAAGTTTGAAATCCAGCCCTAGTTTTAGCGGAATGAAAAATAAAGTCTTTGCGAGGTGATCTATCAAAAACAGATAATCATCTGTTCATGTCACAGAAAATAATTTGTAGCACAAAACTGCTGAAACCCTCTAACTCGCTCCTCGAAAGCTAAGGATTCTTTATTTTTAAGTCTATAAGGAAACGGGGAAAGTATTAGGGCCCTGATTACGAAGGCGCATTAGCATTTTTAACGCGCCTACAATTAACGCAGACGCTAACTGCGTAGGCGCCTATAGGGATATTGTAGGCGCTTACACGGTTAACATACGTATATGGTTAACGCGCGCGAAAAATGCTAGCGTACGTTTAACGCGGCCCTTAGTGTTATACCGATAGCTGTAAGACGCGTTATGTAAGAACAAAGTTAGAACGACTTATTAATCATTCTAATGAACTTGAACTTTTTAAATTGGTGAAGTATTTTTACAACAAAGGAAGACAATGAGGTAAGTGAAAAATATTGTGTCTTACCTTAAACATAAATCTGATTCACTTGGACAGCAGTTTCCTAATACTTGATTCTCAGATAGTTCTCATATGAGTAGACTAGATCACCAATGAAAAAGGTTTTGAGGAAGCATCTGAGAGTGAGGTATAATCCCTGGGCCACCCTAGCTGCCCTGCCTCAGCTTGTGTCTGCAGGAGACAGGCCCAGTAAACCTTCAAGAGTTTGTTTTGGGCTGAGCCCTCCAGTCAGTGGCGTAGCTACAGGTGGGCCTGGGTGGGCTGTGGCCCACCCAATTTGTACTCTGGCCCACCCAAAATTGTGGCTTTCTTGCTGTGGTTGGTGGGAATCCCCAAACCCCACCAGCTAAAGATTTCCTCCTCAGGCAGCCAATGCCTTTCCAAACGGGTGCTGACACCACACACCGGCCCCTCTGCACATGCTCAGTTTTCACCAGGCGGAAGCACTGAGCATGTACGGACTACTGTCAGTGGCGTCAGCTCAAGTCAAGTGCTGCCAGCTGCTGATTGGAAGAGCACCGGCTACCCGAGGAGGAGGAAATGATCAGCTGGTGCAGTTTATGGATCTCCACCAGCTCAGGTATTTAATATTTTGCGTTTGAGGGTAGAGAGAGGTAGAATGTGGCGAGCACAGTTGTGGTGGTGGGAGGGGGGTCAGGATGGGCTGAATTCTGTACCCATCCATTTTGGGCTCAGGGCCCACCCAAAATTGGCTGTCTGGCTACGGCCCTGCCTCCAGTACCTAGAATCAAGGTTCTGGGACTTGTGACTTCTAAAGGGTTTATGGCTCTGTGACAAAAATCACCCCAGAATGTACCAGACAAAATGTTTACAGCAAACAGTTTTATTAGCAATAACTTGGTAATGGTACTCTACAAGGTGACACGTGAAAGCATGTATAAGAAAATAATCAGGTCGTTCATTAAGAATACATTGATATATGGCATTCCCGAGGCCCAATCACTAATAAACCAAACTGGCACCCAAAGAATTTGTGTGCATGATTGATGTCCGTGGCCGTTTGATAACTCTATAGGGGGACAAATCTTTAATTTGACATGAAAAACTTCTCAACCATGTGGTTTCTATGTGTTTGTAGGGGAAAAAAAAACCCCTCTTTCAGCTCTTTGTGTAATATATCCCTTCCCGGGCTGGCTGGTCCCAGTCAGTTCACTCCCTTCTCCCAGTCACACCCCCAGCGCTAAAATCTATTTTTTAGAGCGTGGGAACCGCGCACCGATCGCAAAAGTACCGTGGAATGTCTGAACATGCCCTGCTTAGTACAAGGGCCACTTATCATTTGTACATTTCTTTATTTTTTTTCATGGCCATTTATATCCCACTAATCCAGGAAACATGACTCTTGCAAGTTACAAGATCTAAGGCAGCACGGCTTGACCAGAAGATCACGTTTTATGGATCTAATAAATGTCTTCAAACGGGGGGACCAGGAATTGAATTGGGACGAGCACTGGATATGATCTATTTGGATTTTAATAAGGCAGTTAACGTCGTTGCGCACATGAACGAACTGAGCAGCCTAAGGGTAGATCCAAAAGTGTAAATTGGCTTAGAAACTGGCTGAGGATTAGGTAACAGATGGCAGTAGAAAATGAGTTTCACACCAAGGAGACGAGGTGGGGAGGAGGGTGTCATCAGTGCACTGCCGTAGGGTTCAGTCCTGTGTCCGATGTGGTTCCATATTTTTTTATAAATGAAACTGCACAGAAGCTGATAATGCAAAGAATGGTAACAGTGTAGGCACTTTGGCTCGAGTAAACATTTTGTTACATTTGTACCCTGCACTTTCCCACTCATGGCAGGCTCAATGCGGCTTATATGGGACAATGGAGGGTTAAGTGACTTGCCCAGAGTCACAAGGAGCTGCCTGTGCCTGAAGTGGGAATCAAACTCAGTTTCTCAGGACCAAAGTCCACCACCCTAACCACTAGGCCACTCCTCCACTGTTGCTACTGTTTGAGATTCTACATTGAATGTTGCTATTCTTCCATGTAGACCGCGCAGGCTTCTACATGGAATGTTGCTAGTGGAATAGCAACATTCCATGTAGAATCTCCAATAGTAGCAACATTCCATGTAGAATCTCCAATAGTATCTATTTTATTTTTGTTACATTTGTACCCTGCGCTTTCCCACTCATGGCAGGCTCAATGCAGCTTACATGGGGCAATGGAGGGTTAAGTGACTTGCCCAGAGTCACAAGGAGCTGTCTGTGCCTGAAGTGGGAATCAAACTCAGTTCCCCTGGACCAAAGTCCACCACCCTAACCACGAGGCCAAAACATAATCGGGCATGATCTCAGGAGGTTCACTAGTTTGGCAAAAAAAAAAAAAAAAAAAGAGTAGAACCAATGAACCATGCCTCTGAAGCGCAGCAATCTAAGAGAGCAAAACTTGACAGCGGGCGAGCAAGAGGTGTTCAACAAACACGAGAGAGACCTTGGCAAAATCCTACTTGAAATTTCCAGGGGTAATTAAACAGTACAACAAGGCGGAAGTCAGAAGCAGATGCATGCTAGAACGCAGAGAGCGGTTCCTGTACTAACAGTTTAGCAGACTGTTTCCATGAAAGTGTGATAGAGAGGGAAATGACCTCTGTGGAAAACGTTCGAGAGAAACTCAGCTATGGGGCCCATACTGTGTTTGTTGTTCACACACTGTCGTGTTAACTGTTAATGTACTCAGTTCAAAAAATATGACACTTCCATTACATAAAACTGATATTATTCTTAGAAGTGTTTACGCAACGCTGTTATCACTGCTCTACATCCTTGGTGTTACACGACGCTCACTATACTATCCCTTAATGTTAAGCGGTTTAAGAATCCTATTAAATGGGGAAAAAAATTTTAATTCCTTAAATAAGTATGTACCTGATGTAATTTTCTTCCAGGAAACACATTTATCTGATCATGAGTCAATTAAGCTTAAAACGACATGGTCTCATGCGTGGGATGTGCCTAAAGGAATCCTGTGCAGCAGGAATGGATCCTCAGAAGCTTAGCCGAAATTGGGTGGCGGAGCAGGTGGGGGAAGAGGGATGGGTGGTTGGGAGGCGAGGATAGTGGAGGGCAGACTTATACGGTCCATGCCAGAGCCGGTGATGGGAGGCGGGACTGGTGGTTGGGAGGTGGGAAATACTGCTGGGCAGACTTATACGGTCTGTGCCCTGAAAAAGGCAGGTACAAATCAAGGTAAGGTATACACATATGAGTTTATCTTGTTGGGTAGACTGGATGGACCGTGCAGGTCTTTTTCTGCCATCATCTACTATGTTACTATGTTACTATCCAGCTTATAATTGAAAAAGAAAAACGCCTATATTGCGACCCAAATCGGGAGATAGACGTTTATCTCACAAAAACGAATAAAGCGGTATAATCGAAAGCCGAATTTGGACGTTTTCAACTGCACTCCGTCGCGGATGTGGACAAAGTTGATGGGGGCGTGTCGAAGGCGTGGTGAAGGCGGAACTGGGGCGTGGTTATCGGGCGATCAGAGATGGGCGCCTTTCGCCGATAATGGAAGAAAAATATGCCTTTTTAACGAGAATTTAGGGCACTTTTCCTGGACCCTGTTTTTCCACGAATAAGGCTCCAAAAAGTGCCCTAAATGACCAGATGACCACTGGAGGGAATCGGGGATGACCTCCCCTGACTCCCCCAGTGGTCACAAACCCCCTCCCACCACAAAATATGCCGTTTCACAACTTTTTATTTTCACCCTCAAATGTCATACCCACCTCCCTGGCAGCAGTATGCAGGTCACTGGAGCAGTTATTAGGGGTGCAGTGGACTTCAGGCAGGTGGACCCAGGCCCATCCCCCCCCCACCTGTTACACTTGTGCTGGTAAATGGGAGCCCTCCAAACCGCCCCCCCAAACCCACTGTACCCACATGTAGGTGCCCCCCTTCACCCCTTAGGGCTATAGTAATGGTGTAGACTTGTGGGCGGTGGGTTTTGAGGGGGATTTGAGGGGCTCAACACCCAACGGAAGGGTGCTATGCACCTGGGAGCTCTTTTACCTTTTTGGGTTTTTTTTTGTAAAAGTGCCCCCTAGGGTGCCCGGTTGGTGTCCAGGCATGTGAGGGGGATCAGTGCACTAAGACTCCTGGCCCCTCCCACGAACAAATGCCTTGGATTTATTCGTTTTTGAGCTGGGCGCTTTCATTTTCCATTATCGCTGAAAAACAAAAACGCCCAGCTCACAAATTGTCGAATAAAACATGGACGTCTATTTTTGTCGAAAATACGGTTTGGTCCGCCCCTTCACGGACCCGTTCTCGGAGATAAACGCCCATGGAGATAGACGTTTTCGTTCGATTATGCCCCTCCACGTAACTCCAGTTTTCTTTGCAGCTGATGGTAAAAAAAAAATGGTGTGGCCGTTCTCATTAGGAAAAGGGATACTATTAAATTAATATCATCTGATAATGACTCGAAACGCAGATGGGTTAAGGTACACCTTACGGTAGATGACGAACCCTTCATTTTATTGAACTTATATGCACCGAACACTGATTGCCCTGAATTCTTTCACACTATTGCTGACCTAATTGCTTCTGATGGAGCCAAACCATACATAGTAGGAGATGATTTTAACCTCATTCTAAACCCTGATGTGGACGGGAAATCCATGTTTCCATATAAGAAAACCAAAGCTTGGTTTATTCTGAAAGACGCGGAGGGGCATAATCGAAAGGGGCGCCCAAGTTTTCCTGAGGATGTCCTCGCAGGACGTCCCGGCGAAGGGGCGGGGAAACCCGTATTATCGAAACAAGATGGGCGCCCATCTTTCGTTTCGATAATACGGTCGGGGACGCCCAAATTGCTAAATTTAGGTTGACCTTAGAGATGGTCATCCCCAATTTTCGCTGATAATGGAAACCGAGGACGTCCATCTCAGAAACGACCAAATCCAAGCCCTTTGGTCATGGGAGGAGCCAGCATTCCTAGTGCACTGGTCCCCCTCAAATGCCAGGACACCAACCGGGCACCCTAGGGGGCGTTGCAGTGGACTTCAGAAATTGCCCCCAGGTACATAGCTCCCTTACCTTGTGTGCTGAGCCCCCCCAAAACCCACTCCCTACAACTGTACACCACTACCATAGCCCTTATGGGTGAGGGGGGGGGGGCACCTAGATGTGGGTACAGTGGTTTTCTGGTGGGTTTTGGAGGGCTCATATTTATCACCACAAGTGTAACAGGTGGGGGGGGGGGGATGGGCCTGGGTCCGCCTGCCTGAAGTGCACTGCACCCACTAAAACTGCTCCAGGGACCTGCATACTGCTATGATGGAGCTGAGTATGGCATTTGAGGCTGGCATAGAGGCTGGCACAAAATATTTTTAAATAATTTTTTTGAGGGTGGGAGGGGGTTAGTGACCACTGGGGGAGTAAGGGGAGGCCATCCCCGATTCCCTCCGGTGGTCATCTGGTCATTTAGGGCACATTTTTGTGGCTTGGTCATAAGAAAAAAAGGACCAGGTAAAGTCGTCCAAGTGTTCGTCAGGGACGCCCTTCTTTTTTCCATTATCAGTCGAGGATGCCCATGTGTTAGGCACGCCCCAGCCCCGCCTTCGCTATGCCTCTAACATGCGTGGTGACTGGTCAGCGTGCCTATTACCGCCAGAAACGACAGGCATGGGAGGAAATAAATAAATAATTGATCCACTTATTATGGGCGCGTGCCAAATCTGAAATTACTGCCAGGAGGGCACATTGGCCTGGCAGTAGACTCATTTGGGTGCGCACTGCATGCACGCAGAGCCTACTGCGGCTTAGTGAAAGGACCCCTAAATATTTATGTGAATTAAGTTTCTGCGGGATTTGTTTTCATTAATGTTGATTTTTCCCTCAGAGTGTGATTTACTTTTCATTCCTCTCTTGTGATTGATATTTTGTAGAAAATTATGCCAAGACATATTGCTTATCAAGTCTGCCCATCCATACCAGCTACTAATTTCCACTATCCCTTCCTCTCCCTCAGAGATCCTACATGCTCGTTCCATGCTTTCTTGAATATAGATACAGTCCTTGTCTCCATTGGGAGGTCATTCCATGCATCCACCACCCTTTCTGTAAAGAATTATTTCCTTAGGTTACTCCTGAATCTATCAGTGTATTTGCAGGCCCCGTTAGCTTCAATGATAGATCATCCATTGAGTTCCACAGGTAAAAGCACCTATGCCAAGGAAGTTGGCAAGGAAACAGGAAAGTGCATTTTACTTTGAAATGGATCCAGGAGTTGTGCATCCCAAAGCTTTTAACTTGACAATAACCAATCACGTAAAACCAAGAAGGTCGTCCAGCATGGTTAATGACTGCACTGCACTTTAGAGAATTTACTGATGAATTCAGTTCTCCTTTTCTCCTTCCCTTCCCCCCTCCCTCTTCCTCCCGATCTTCCCGCAGAGCAGGGCATGGAGAAGCGATAGCTTTCCTTCTTGCCGTGCGCTTTTCATGATCTGAGATCCCCGAAGAAAAATTGCGTTAAATGGTCATGGTGAACTTGCACTCGGCCGCTGTTGTAATGAACATTCAATTCATAAATCACTGAAGCAGTCTCAAAAGAGCTGATTGCTGAATGGATAGACGGATGGACGGATACTTATCGAAGGATAAGCACACAGATAGCTAGTGATGAACAGAGATACAGAGAGAGGAAATTGATGAACACATGTAGTCAATAAACACATTTGATACCAAAGGATAGAAGGTGAAAGACAGCAAAGTATCTCTTTATGAAAATAAAAATTCATCTGACAGGCAGTATTTCAGAGTAAGTTTGCCCTGGAGTGTCAGTTTTTGATCAGCTGCAGGCGGCTAGTGTTTTCTCTGAAACATCAACTGCCATAAAAGGGTTTATCTGACAGTTATTTAGGGCAAGTAAATAATTATTTAGTAGACCCAGAAAAAAATATATATCTGGGGGGCAGACTCAAGAAAAATGTTAGGAAGTATTTTTTCACAGAGAGAGTAGTGGATGCTTGGAATGCCCTCCCGCGGGAGGTGGTGGAAATGAAAACGGTAACGGAATTCAAACATGCATGGGATAAGCATAAAGGAATCCTATGCAGAAGGAATGGATCCTCAGGAGCTTAGTCAAGATCGGGAGGCGGGGCTGGTGGTTGGGAGGCGGGGATAGGGCTGGGCAAACTTATACAGTCTGTGCCAGAGCCGATGGTTGGGAGGCGGGGCTGGTGGTTGGGAGGCGGGGCTAGTGTTGGGCAGACTTATACGGTCTGTGCCAGAGCCAGTGGTGGGAAGCGGGACTGGTGGTTGGGAGGCGGGGATAGTGCTGGGCAGACTTATACGGTCTGTGCCAGAGCCGGTGGTGGGAGGCAGGGATAGTGCTGGGCAGACTTATACGGTCTGTGACAGAGCCGGTGGTGGGAGGTGGGGCTGGTGGTTGGGAGGCGTGGATAGTGCTGGGCAGACTAATACGGTCTGTGCCCTGAGGAGCACAGGTACAAATCAAAGTAGGGTATACACAAAAGTAGCACATATGAGTTATCTTGTTGGGCAGACTGGATGGACCGTGCAGGTCTTTTTCTGCCGTCATCTACTATGTTACTATGAATATGTAAGGCATCACAGAAGCACCAATAATGCCCTTTGCCTACACCTCTAGTCAGTGGCATCTCTAAAAAAAAAAATATTTGGGGTGGCAGCAGGGGAGCAAACTAGGTATGGGGGAAGGGAGGCAACTCAACATGACATTTTCACATACCATACCCCTCTTCCCCCCCCTCCAACACATTTAAATTAGCGTTATTATTGAATCATTTTACAAATTCTTCTGCATGGGAAAGAAGGTCTGGATTTTCCACAGGATTGGTTCGAATTTTTTTTTTTTGTTACAATTGTACCCCGCGCTTTCCCACTCATGGCAGGCTCAATGCGGCTTACATGGGGCAATGTCCTATTGTGGATTAAAAACTGGTTGAAGGATAGGAAACAGAGAGTGGGGTTAAATGGGCAGTATTCTCAACGGAGAAGGGTAGTTAGTGGGGTTCTTCAGGGGTCTGTGCTAGGACCGCTGCTTTTTAACATATTTATAAATGATTTAGAGATGGGAGTAACTAGCGAGGTACTTAAATTTGCTGAAGGCACAAAGTTATTCAAAGTCGTTAACTCGCAACAGGATTGTGAAAAATTACAGAAGGACCTTACGAGACTGGGAGACTGGGCGGCTAAATGGCAGATGACGTTTAATGTGAGCAAGTGCAAGGTGATGCATGTGGGAAAAAAGAACCCAAATTATAGCTACGTCATGCAAGGTTCCACGTTAGGAGTCACGGACCAAGAAAGGGATCTAGGTGTCGTCGTCGATAATACACTGAAACCTTCTGCTCAGTGTGCTGCTGCGGCTAGGAAAGCGAATAGAATGTTGGGTATTATTAGGAAAGGTATGGAAAACAGGTGTGAGGATGTCATAATGCCATTATATCGCTCCATGGTGCAACCGCAACTGGAGTATTGTGTTCAATTCTGGTCGCCGCATCTCAAGAAAGATATAGCAGAATTGGAAAAGGTGCAGCGAAGGGCGACTAAAATGATAGCGGGGATGGGACGACTTCCCTATGAAGAAAAACTAAGGAGGCCAGGGCTATTCAGCTTGGAGAAGAGATGGCTGAGGGGAGATATGATAGAGGTGTACAAAATAATGAGTGGAGTTGAGCGGGTAGATATGAAGCATCTGTTTACGCTTTCCAAAAATACTAGGACTAGGGGGCATGCGATGAAGCTACAATGTAGTAAATTTAAAACAAATCAGAGAAAATGTTTCTTCACTTAACGTGTAATTAAACTCTGGAATTCATTGCCAGAGAATGTGATAAAGGCGGTTAGCTTAGCAGAGTTTAAAAAAGGTTTGGACGTCTTCCTAAAGGAAAAGTCCATAGACCATTATTAAATGGACCTGGGAAAAATCCACTATTTCTGGGATATGCAGTATAAAATGTTTTGAACTTTTTTGGGATCTAGCCAGGTATTTGTGATCTGGATTGGCCACTGTTGGAAACAGGATGCTAGGCTTGATGGGCCTTTGGTCTTTCCCAGTTTGGCAATACTTATCTACTTATGTCTTTTCATAGGTGAGTCAGGGCTGTTAAGGTTTGCTAAGTTTTTCCTATTTAGGCTTTATCTTTTTGCAAGGCTTTGCGCTATTTCACAAAGTGTCTGGGGTATTGTCAACCAAAATAAATATACTCAGGACTAGTGATCACCATTCACCTCATCCTGTTGAGTCACCACACAAACGAAAACCTGCGTGCTTTGAACAAAGTATTTGGCAGTGGAAGGAGCGTGTGCAGTTCATGAGGTGATAATCAGAATTTGAATATTTTTTGGATGGTGAGTTGTAAGAGGGATTGCTCAATTGCTGAGGAATAAGAAGTTTGGGGTATAGTACTGGAGCTTCTGGGTTTATGTGGAGGAGTGGCCTAATGGTTAGGGTGTTGGACTTTGGTCCTGAGGAACTGAGTTCGATTCCCACTTCAGGCATAGGCAGCTCCTTGTGACTCTGGGCAAGTCACTTAACCCTCCATTTCCTCCTATCCCATGACCCTCCAATTTCCTCTGTAGTTTGAAACCCTGAGGCTTGTGGGGTATAAATCCAATAAATGTAAATAAAAATGAGATGAGGAAGGACAAACCCCTTCTCTACACTCCTATAATACATCACTAACCCCTCCCTCTTAGAGCAGGTTATTTGAATAGACCCACCCACTATCACAAACTAAAGCTACGAGGATCGTATGGGATTTGCGTTACAAGACGTATGACGAGACACTTGCGGACCTGAACATGTATACCCTGGAGGAAAGAGAAACAGGGGTGATATGATACAGGTGTTCAAATATTTGAAAGGTATTAATCCACAAACAAACCTTTTCTGTAGATGGGAAGGCGGTAGAACGAGAGGACATGAAATGAGATTGAAGGGGGGCAGACTCAAGAAGAATGTCAGGAAGTACTTTTTCACGGAGAGGGTGGTGGATGCTTGGAATGCCCTCCCGCGGGAGGTGGTGGAGATGAAAACGGTAACGGAATTCAAACATGCGTGGGATAAACATAAAGGAATCCTGTGCAGAAGAAAGGGATCCTCAGGAGCTTAGCCTAGAATGGGTGGCAGAGCTGGTGGTTGGGAGGCGGGGCTAGTGTAGGCAGACTTATACGGTCTGTGCCGGGGCTGGTGGTTGGGCGGCGGGGATAGTGCTGGGCAGACTTATATGGTCTGTGCCAGAGCTGGTGGTGGGTAGCAGGGATAGTGCTGGGCAGACTTATACGGTCTGTGCCAGAGCTGGTGGTTGGGAGGCGGGGTTGGTGGTTGGGAGGCGGGGATAGTGCTGGGCAGACTTATACGGTCTGTGCCAGAGCCGGTGGTGGGTGGCAGGGATAGTGCTGGGCAGACTTATACGGTCTGTGCCAGAGCTGGTGGTTGGGAGGCGGAGTTGGTGGTTGGGAGGCGGGGATAGGGCTGGCCAGACTTATACGGTCTGTGCACTGAAGAGGACAGTACAAATAAAAAAATTAGCACATATGAATTTATCTTCTTGGGCAGACTGGATGGACCGTGCAGGTCTTTTTCTGCCGTCATCTACTATGTTACTATGTTACTATGAATGCAGAGGTTGGGCTTCTTTCTGAAGTCATCTATATAAATAATTCTCACCTCAAACATTCTGAAGCTCACTCTATAGCAGGGAAACACTGGAGCCCTGCACTTAGGCTGTCACCACTCACCACTCACTGTCACTCAGGCACCACTCACTCTCACTGATAGACCCGCCCTCAGCCACGCCCCTTCCGCACATAATTCGCTACCTCAACGTTCTAATGAAGCTGCAACTTCCGGTTTGTGAGGCGGCATAGATCGGAATTTATCCCCATTACTGTTTGCCCCGCCCTCGCGTCAAACGTGATGGCGTCGAGGGTGGAGCAATGACACTTGAGCAATCGCATCACTGCGCCCTCGACGTCACCACGTTTGACGCGAGGGCGGGGCATGCATCGATCTACTACGTGACGACGAACGGAGGGAGTGTGAGGCAGGCAGGCCGTAGGTCACCTGCAGCGAGGGAGCCAGCCAGCCACTCTGTACGTCGTGGGGCGAGGCGACCACGACCACCCTCAAGCACGGAGGGTAAGTCCACCAACAAGGGGAGGGGGATGGTAACCAAAGCGCCTTGCTAGCGCCCGTTTCATTGGCCTCAGAAACGGGCCTTTCTTACTAGTTAATACATATTTCTACCACATCCTGGGAAAACAGATGCTATGTAATTGAAAGGGGAATTCTGTAACCCTGTTACATATGGAACTGTTGAATCTTAAACCAGCTATTTTGAAAGTTATTAGATTTCCTTCTATAAAATTATTTTTTTTCATGTTTGACAGTTCTACATTGGTTAAGGGTATCTATGGTTCAAAGTTCATGCTTTTGGTATTTTCAGTTTCGAGAAGTTATTTGATATTTAACTATAATGTATGTTTGTATAGTTTCACATTGTTTTCTTTGGCACAGGGACACGTTCAGAGGGGAAAGATCGCTCAGTTTCCCTTTAAGATAGAAAAGCTGTTTTGGAAGAAAACTTAATACCTTCAAATTCTTCAGAAGTATCTGGCGATATCAAAATAATTTTTAAATTGTTAAGACGAAGGCCGAGGAGATTTGCAGCAGTTCTTTCTGAAAACCATCATTCAGATGACTCTCAAAATTTTACCCTGAAAGGAACATTTTATTATAGTAAGTGTTTGTACGTTTGGGAAAATGTGGGTGTTTTTGAATCCGAATAATAGGAAATATTTGGTTTCATATACATAAAATATCCAGGAGGTTTTTAGTTTGCAGACCAGATTAAGAAAACGTTGGAAGGTTGTTGGGCTGTATAGAGAGAGGTGTGACCAGCAGAAGAAAGGAGGTGTTGATGCCCCTGTATAAGTCGTTGGTGAGGCCCCATCTGGAGTATTGTGTTCAGTTTTGGAGGCCGTATCTTGCTAAGGATGTAAAAAGAATTGAAGCGGTGCAAAGAAAAGCTATGAGAATGGTATGGGATTTGCGTAACAAGACGTGTGAGGAGAGACTTGCTGACCTGAACATGTATACCTGAAGGAAAGGAGAAACAGGGGTGATATGATACAGACGTTCAAATATTTGAAAGGTATTAATCCGCAAACGAACCTTTTCCGGAGATACGAAGGCGGTAGAACGAGAGGACATGAAATGAGATTGAAGGGGGGCAGACTCAAGAACAATGTCAGGAAGTATTTCTTCACGGAGAGAGTGGTGGATGCTTGGAATGCCCTCCCGCGGGAGGTGGTGGAGAGGAAAACGGTAACGGAATTCAAACATGCGTGGCAGATGACGTTTAATGTGAGCAAGTGCATAGTGATACATGTGGGAAAGAGGAACCTGAACTATAGATACATAATGCAATGTTCCACATTAGGAATTGCCCAACCAGGAAATGGATCTAGGTGTCATCGTTGATGGTACGTTGAAACCCTGTGCTCATTGTGCGGTGACAACTAAGAAAGCAAATAGAATGTTAGGAATTATTAGCAAAGGAGTGGAAAACAAAGATGAGGATGTTATAATGCCTTTGTATCGCTCCATGGTGCGACCGCACCTAGAATATTGTGTGCAATTCTGGCCACCGCCTCTCAAAAAAGATACAGTGGAATTACAAAGGGTACAGAGAAAGGCAACAAAAATGAGAAAGGGGATGGGACAAGTTCCCTATGAGGAAAGGCTAAAGCGGCTGGGGCTCTTCAGCTTGGAGAAAAGACAGCTGAGAGGGAGATATGATAGAGATCTTTAAAATAATGAGTGGAGCGGAATGGGTAGACGTGAATTGTTTGTTTACTCTTTCCACAAATACCAGGACTAGGAGGCATGCATTGAAGCTACAAAGTAATTAAACTCGGGAATTCATTGCCAGAGAATGTGGTAAAGGTGGTTAGTTTAGCGGGGTTTAAAAAGGTTGGACGGCTTCCTAAAGGAAAAATCCATAGACCATTATTAAAATGACTTGGGGAAAATCCACTGCTTATTTCTGGGATACGCAGCATAAAATGCATTGAACTTTTTTGGGATCTTGCCAAGTGTTTGTGCCCTGGATTGGCCACTGTTAAAAACAGGACGCTGGGCTTGATGGACTTTTGGTCTGTCCCAGTGCAGCAATACTTATGTACTTATGAGATCAGCTGATTCTAATGAGGCAGGCGCAAGTTGCGCCGAAACCCGGCCTGTGTTGGGTCATCTTTATTAAAGATTATACCATTTCTCCAGCCTTGAAGACCTTATTGTGCTACCTAAATCCTTTTCCTCAGTGCTGACCCTATTATGAAACCTAGAGCCAGATGCACAAAACCTAACGAGCCCACAACTTGCGTTTTAAACTGGTTCCAGCCAGTTTAAAACACAAGTAGTTCACCCCGGGCATGCACTAAGGGCATTTTCCCTGCCACGATAGCAGGCAACGAAAACGGAATGCAAATGATTGAAAAGCTATTATAATGAGCTGCACTACCGTTGCAGCCCATTATAATGAGCTGCACTACCGTTTTTCTGATTCCCTTACCGTAGGAACCCTAACGAGAGGTCTGCACCTCTCGTTAGGGCTCCTGTGAGGGAATTGGAAAGGAAAAGGGCCCCCAAAAAAGGTAAAAAAGAAAAAAAAAGCAGGGAGCGCATGTGAGGGGCGTCCTTTAAGGACGTACTCTCCCTGCGCTTCTGAGAGACGTCTTTTTTTTCGCATTTTTTTTAGCTCTGCCGGCGCTCGTGTTTCCCCCCCCCCCCTTCTATTTTGTCTTCGCCGCCCACTTACCCCTCCACAACAAAACCTTTCTATTTTCCTGGTTGCCGGAGAATCGGGACGTCCCTTTAGATTAGGCTCCTCTTCCTGGTCTCTTCAGCCAATCAGAGCGTGTTTCTCTGACAACAGCCAGCTAAACCCGCTTTGATTGGCTGAAGAGACCAGGAAGAGGAGCCTAATCAAAAGGGACGTCCCGATTCTCCGACTCAGGTACCGAAGGACTAGAGAATGCAAGTGAGCTACAACGAGTAGCTCATTTGCATTCCCTATCGTTGATGCATTCCCGTTCCCTACCGATTCGCTATGGAATCCGTAGGGAACGGGAGTTACCGACGTCTTTAATGCATCTGGGCCCTAGTGTCATGTTGCTATAACTCTAACGTGCTTCACTTTTCACAAGTTGAAGAAACTTTCATGAACAAGACAGTAACACTGTGCCTCGCCGCTCTTGCAAAATATTTTGTGCCAGATGAACAGTTATCTTTTAATCGGCGTTACCCATCTGCCTACCAGCTGACGTTTTTCTGGGCGGAGTAACGTGACCTGCACGTCACTATCTCCAATCAAAAGCAAGTTGAATCTTATTTAAACTGAGTAGCAGCGGCGCTCGTGCCGCTGCAGCGCGCGCGTCGGGTGCGCGCCGGAGGAGCGCACCTGAGGAGCAGGTACGCTCCTTAGGTGTGCTCCTTGGGGTGTGTGACAGGGGAACAAATAATGAAGCTTTTTGTCTTCATCTTGCTGTGCCTCTGGAACACTAAATTACTGCTTTTAATAGCACCTGAGGGTATGCAGGATACAGCATATATCCCAGTACAATGGAGTTGGCGTGCAAATCAGAATACCTTGTCTTTTTGTAAGGATAACAACTTCCGTTATTTAACGCCAGTCACCTTAAATAATAATATAGTTCCAGATAGTGCTCTCCCACTATCTTCTTTATCTGTAGCCTTAATTAATTGTAGATCTCTTAAGAGCAAGTTTACATATATTTTGGACCTTTGTAACTTATATCAACTTGACTTATTTGCCATTACAGAGACATGGCTTTTATCAGGGGAAGAATCTTATCTCTTTCAATGTCTACCCTCAGGTTATTCGGTCAGTTATTCGTCACGTGTAGGGAGAAGAGGTGGGGGGTTGGCTCTAATATTTAAATCGGACTTTAAGGTTCAGGAAATCAGAGATCACAGACTTTCTTATCCTGAACTTCTTTTATTAAAATTTAGTACAGCTAGGTCTACTTTTCATGTACTACTTTACTACTGTGCTCCGTCCACTACGGCAGTGGGGTGGGACCACATCTATCAATCACTTGCAGATGCTGCAATCAGGTTCCCAAATCTTTTAATATTAGGTGATTTTAATGTTCATCTAGATGACAAATCGAACCCGCGTTCAGCTAGATTTTCAAATTTTTTACATGATATTGATCTAAAACAACATGTGAATGGATCAACTCATATCGCGGGTCATACATTAGATTTGGTAATGACACACAAATTGGATGAAGTAAAATGTTCAAAAATTGTACTAACTCCGGTATCTTGGTCAGACCATTACCTTCTTCAATTCTACTTATTAATACCACAGTTATTACATAATGCTGAACCAGCTCAAATTAAAACCAGGAGTCTAAATAAAATCGATTTGACATCTTTACCTTCTTTAGCAAATAAGTTCCCACTAAATTTTGATACACACCCAATAGATGACCAAATCAAAATATGGAACCAAGTTCTTTCAGCAGCCCTTGACGATATTGCACCGGAAAAAACAATTAATATAACAATGAAACGTTCCCAACCTTGGTACCATCCAGGATTAAAATTATGTAAACAACAGGTACGTAGAGCTGAACGCCAATGGCGTAAGCATAAGACCGCAGAATTACAAGAAAACTGCAAACAGTGTAAAAAATACTATTTATCACAATTAAAGGATGCTAAAACTACGTACTTCTCAAAAGAGATAAAAGAAGCAGCCAGTTCGCAGAAAAAACTGTTTCAAATTATGAAACGTTTGACAACAATAACTAACGAAAAGAGAGAATCGCCTACTATTGACTCTGAAACTCTAGCAAAGTTCTTTAGCTCTAAAATCGAGAAACTAAGAGCCCTCTTCCCAAGGGTACCAAGGCTCGGTCATTCTGACAACTCCCCAAGTTCACAACTATTGGTACCTTGGAAGGATTTTGAAATTCCGTCTGCCGAATCATTATATACCTTGGTTGCAGGTTTATCTCCTACTTATAGTTCGTTGGATCCTATACCTTCTGCATGGTTGAAAAAACACTCGCTAGAAGTCCAGCAGTTTATGTACTCAATTGTCATGTTGAGCCTTTCTGATGGGATAGTTCCCACTATTTTGAAAGAAGCGCTAGTAAAACCTAGTCTAAAGAAAGCCTCATTGGATCCCTTATTACCTTCTAACTATAGACCAGTCTCTAATCTTCCTTTTCTATCCAAAGTTATAGAGACAGTAGTATTTAGACAGTTGCAAACTTATGTAGATTCAAAAAATTTGTTACATCCCAGACAATCGGGTTTCAGGAAAGGTCACAGTACAGAGACTATTCTGACTTCACTGTTAAGTGAAATCCATGCAAAATTAGAACTCGGTTATATTGCCCTGGTAGTTTCATTAGATTTGTCTGCGGCCTTCGACCTAATCAATCACAACTTACTCATTGATAGATTGAGTGAGATTGGTATTTCAGGGACAACTATGAAATGGTTTATATCCTTCCTAACGAATCGTTCATTTAAAGTAGTTCAGCAGCAATCCTGTTCTACATCCTACAACTTATCATGTGGAGTTCCTCAGGGCTCGGTCTTATCTCCACTACTGTTCAACCTATTCATCAGTCCCCTGGCGCTCCTCATTCAAACAATGGGTATAAGTTTTTACTCATATGCAGATGATTTTTTGCTTATCCATTATGTTAGACCATCGAACATAGATCTTACACCCATTCAAATATGCTTGGATAAAGTAGCAGACTGGTTGACAACACATCAGCTGGTACTGAACCCGGATAAGACTACTACATCTTGGATAGTAGGGCAAGGCACATATCCCTCTGTGGTACCTGTGCTATTTGGTCAGAATATTCCAACAGTTAAGTCTTTTAGATATCTCGGGGTCATTATTGATTCCGCATTGACCTTTGAGGAACAAGTATCCGATGTAGTGAAAAAATCTTTCTTTCATCTGAGACGGCTTCGGTCAGTCAGAAATTCAATAAGTAAGGACTCTCTCAAAACGCTGCTTCACGTTTAGACTACTGTAACATTGTATATGCTGGGATTACTCAAGCAAACTTAAAGCGATTACAAAGAATTCAAAATACAGCAGCACGTATGATCTGTAGGGCCCGGAGAGATGATCGAGCAACACCTTTATTGCATCATCTGCACTGGCTCCCGGTCGAAGCAAGAATAAAGTTTAAGGCTCTTGTCCTGACACACAAAGCCTTTCACACATTAAACCCTAGCTACTTGTCGAATTTAACAATCCCCTACACCGCTATGCGAACTCTCAGATCCCTAACAGATAACAGGTTAGTCATTCCCCCTCTTACTAAGGCTAGGTGGGAATCTACACGGAGATCGGCTTTTTTCTACCTGTCACCCTCCCTTTGGAATAGCCTTCCAAAGGAGATCAGATTAGAGAAATCTTATCTCCATTACCGAAAACTTCTGAAAACCTTTCTCTTTATAAGCTACGTAGAACAGAACTTAGCATAATGAGATAAGGTCAAAAAGACAAAGAAAAATGGGATAGCTTAACTGGATATTAGATTTTTAACTTGTATTGATTTATTATGTAGTTTATCTTGATTGCTGTGCTTTCCTGTCATGAATGGAATTCCTATGTCTGTTTATTTGTATATACCAATTTTTTTATATATATGTAAACCGTTCTGTTTTGCAGATGCAATAAGATACGGTATATAAATTAACATAAATAAAAAAAATAAATAAAAACTTTTGTGAGTCCTTAATTTGAGCAGGGTTGCCAGGTGGAAAATTTTTTTCCAGCCCGATGGAGCCCAAAAAACAGCCCAAAACCCGCCCAAACACAAACCCCGCCCCCACCCCCGCGTCATCAACCCCGCCCCCGCCGTCATCAACCCCGCCCCCGCCGTCACCGGCCCCGCCTCCCATGTCACCGGCCCCGCCTCCCCGTCATCGCCCCCGCCTCCCACATCATCGGCCCCGCCTCCACGTCATCGGCCCCGCCTCCCCGTCATCGGCCCCGCCTCCCACGTCATCGGCCCCGCCTCCCACGTCACTAACCCCGCCCAAAACGTCATTAACCCCACCCAAAAACGTCACTAACCCCGCCCCCCCGCGGCCGAAAAAACCGCCCTGAAGGCCAAAAACAGCCCAAAAAACCGCAACCCGCCGCGGGCAAAAATTTCCCGCGGCGGGTCGCGGAAAACCGCCCAATTGGGCGGTAAAACCGCCCACCTGGCAACACTGAATTTGAGTGAATCTGACTCAGCATTCTTGTTGACAGGTACGGACCCAACCAGTATGCCCAGCTGCCTCATTTTTTCAGTAGTAGCTTTCTCAGGTTCCCTCCCTCCATTGCACTTAACACTGACTTCTGTATCTGCAGAAGACATATATAAATTTTTCTCATCTGTTGGAGAAAAGCACCTTTATTCAAGCTTCTAGTACACTTACATGGGAATTTTCGAAAGAGAAGGGCGCCCATCTTCCGACACAAATCGGGAGATGGGCGTCCTTCTCTCATGGTCGTCCAAATCAGCATAATCGAAAGCCGATTTTGAGCGCCCTCAACTGCTTTCCGTCACAGGGACGACCAAAGTTCACGGGGGCGTGTCTGTACCGTACCGAAGGTGGGACTGGGGCAGGATTAAGAGATGGGCTTCCTTGGCCGATAATGGAAAAAAGAAGGGCGTCCCTGACAAGCATTTGGCCAACTTTACTTGGTCCATTTTTTTTCACGACCAAGCCTCGAAAAGGTGCCCGAACTGACCAGATGACCACCGGAGGGAATCGGGGATGGCCTCCCCTTACTCCCCCAGTGGTCACTAACCCCCTCCCACCCTAAAAAAAATTTTAACATTTTTTGCCAGCCTCAAATGTCATACCCAGCTCCATCACAGCAGTATGCAGGTCCCTGGAGCAGCTTTTAGTGGGTGCAGTGCACTTCAGGCAGGCGGACCCAGGCCCACCTCCCCTACCTGTTATACTTGTGGTGGTAAATGTGAGCCCTTCAAAACCCACCCAAAACCCACTGTACCCACATGTAGGTGCTCCCCTTCACCCCTTAGGGCTATGGTAGTGGTGTACAGTTGTGGGCAGTAGGTTTGGGGGGGTTGGGGGGCTCAGCATCGAAGGTAAGGGAGCTATGCACCTGGGAGCAATTTGTGAAGTCCACTGCAGTGCCCCCTAGGGTGCCCGGTTGGTGTCCTGGCATGTGAGGGGGACCAGTGCACTACGAATGCTGGCTCCTCCCACGACCAAATGCCTTGGATTTGGTCGAGATGGGTGTCCTCGGTTTCCATTATCGACGAAAACCAGGGATGACCATCTCTAAGTTCGACCTAAATGTTGAGATTTGGGAGTCCCCGACCGTATTATCAAAACGAAAGATAGACGCCCATCTTGTTTCGATAATAGCTGTTTCCTCGCCCCTTCACCGGGACACCCTTAGAGATGGGCGCCCTTAGAAATGGGCGTCCCTGTTCGAAAATGCACCTCCACGGGATCCTTTTACGAAGCTGTAGAAAAAGGGGGCCTGCACTGGCGTCGACATGCATTTTTGACAGGCGCTGAGGCCCCCTTTTATCGCAGTGGGTAAAAGGCAGATTTTTTTGAAAGAAATGGACCTGTGGCAAGTGAAGCACTTGCCATGCACCCATTTCGCGTGGGAGCACTTACCACCAACCATTGAGGTGGCAGTAAGGACTCCTGCGCTACCCCGTTGGTAACCAGGCAGCATGTGGCATTGCCCGATTACTGCCGTCTACACACCAGTGCTGCAAAAATAAAAATATTTTTGTAGTACCGGAAATGGCGCAATCAGGGGGTGGGAACTACCATTGGGCTGCTATGGTAGCCCGGCATTACTTCCCTTTTAGCGAGCGGTAAGTCCACATTGGGCTTACTGTCACGTTGTAAAAGGGCACCTTAGTAAAGACGTATTTCTTCTCATGTGTCCCTCCTTTTAAGTACATCACAATTCGCTAGTTCTTGAATTTCTAATTACTATGGGGGAAATTCTTTATATGGCGCCTTAAATATTTCCGCTGTAAAACCAAGTGGTTAGCATGATTCTATAAACTACGCTCATATGCTGTTCTTACACCTAAAATTTAGGCACACCCATTTAGGCCACCTAAAACCAGAACTAAATATCTGCACCTAAGTTAGGCGCAGATCGGGCGTATTCCATAATAGTGCGCATGGTTTTCTGAAACGCCTACAGCCCACCCATTACATGCCCAAGGCCGCACCCTATTTTCAACTGTGCGCATTACTATTTATGCACACCGCATTATAGAATACGCCTAAAAAGTTGTGCGTGTACATGCTAATTAAAGTCAATTAGTGCCACTAATTGGTTGTTAAGTACCAATTATCAGCGCTGATTGGCTTGTTAATCAATTAAGTTGTGCCTGCAATTTGGTCATGCGGCCAAATTAGCATGCACGACTTAAGCCGCCATTTGGGGGTTATGCTGTTAGATTCACTGGAAAGTCGAAATGAAAAAATGGAGGTCCAATGCTTCCACAAACAAACAGAACAAAGAACATGTACGGGTGGAAGACGCCAAAAAATCCAAAAATGACCACTTCTGAAACCACAGTAGTAAAAGCACCAAGTGAAAGTTTATTGGGACCCTACACGGTCCGTGTTTCGGCTAAAACAGCCTTCATCAGGGGTCATTCACTTGACGTATACAGCTATGCTTCATGATCTCTCAAGCTGAATAAAATGTCAACAGCGTGGTGCTATCCACAGTCCGCGATGGTCATTTTGGGATTTTTTGGCGTCTTCCACCCTTGTTCTTTGTTAGATTCACTGTCGTGTTCAGTGGAAACTGCAAATACCATCAAAATCTAAGACACTCTACCTTTTGTTCTCTAGAAGCATTTCCTGCTTCAAATCAGTTGCATTTGAGTTCAGTTTGCCACTCATCTTATTTTCTCTTCTCCCCTCCCCCCTCCCCAACCTACACATACACATATATATTTCCAGAGGAATGTTCCCTGGAGCTGTGTTAACAGATGAATATCAGAATGTTAGTGATCACATTTCTGACATGTAGCAATTACTGGTCGAGAAAACATTTCCAGCCAGAAATGTGAGGAAAAAGGGGGGAGGGACAATATATTGCACCAGTATGAAGGTGACATATATCTCATGAATATTGAAGCTATACAACTGAGTGAACAATACAGCTTTTTTTCTGTCACAGATAATAATTGTCCTGTAAGGTAGAAAGTAGCCTAGTGGTTAGTGCAGTGGACTCTGATCCTGGGGAACTGGGTTTGATTCCCACTGCAGCTCCTTGTGACTCTGGGCAAGTCACTTAACCCTCCATTGTCCCAGGTACAAATAAGTACCTGTATATAATATGTAAACCGCTTTCAATGCGTGGGATAAACATAAAGGAATCCTGTTCGGAAGGAATGGATCCTCAGAAGCTTAGCCGAGATTGTGAGGCAGAGCCGGTGGGGGGAGGCGGGGCTGGTGGTTGGGAGGTGGGCCTGGTTCTGGACAGACTTCTACGGTCCGTGCCCTGAAAATGGCAGAAACAAATCAAGGTCAGGTAAACACATAAAGTAGCACATATGAGTTTAAATTGTTGGGCAGACTAGATGGACCATGCAGATCTTTTTCTGCCGTCATCTACTATGTTACTATCCTGCTTATAATCGAACGAGAAAAACGCCCAAGTTCCGACCTAAATCGGGAGATGGACGTTTATCTCACAAAAACGAATAACGCGGTATAATTGAAAGCCGAACTTGGACGTTTTCAACTGCACTCCATCGCGGAAGCGTACAAAGTTGACGGGGGCGTGTTGGAGGCGTGGCGAAGGTGGGACTGGGGCATGGTTATCACCCGAACAGAGATGGGCGCCTTTCGCCGATAATGGAAAAAAGTATGCGTTTGTAGCTAGAATTTAGGGCACTTTTCCTGGACCTTGTTTTTTCACGAATAAGGCCCCCAAAAGTGCCCTAAATGACCAGATGACCACTGGAGGGAGTCGGGGATGACCTCCCCTGACTCCCCCAGTGGTCACAAACCCCCCTCCCACCACAAAATATGCCGTTTCACAACTTTTTATTTTCACCCTCAAATGTCATACCCACCTCCCTGGCAGCAGTATGCAGGTCACTGGAGCAGTTATTAGGGGGTGCAGTGGACGTCAGGCAGGTAGACCCAGGCCCATCCCCCCCACCTGTTACACTTGTGCTGGTAAATGGGAGCCCTCCACACCGCCCCCCAAACCCACTGTACCCACATGTAGGTGCCCCCCTTCACCCCTTAGGGCTATAGTAATGGTGTAGACTTGTGGGCAGTGGGTTTTGAGGGGGATTTGGGGGGCTCAACACACAAGGGAAGGGTGCTATGCACCTGGGAGCTCTTTTACCTTTTTTTTTTTTTTAAAGTGCCCCCTAGGGTGCACGGTTGGTGTCCTGGCGTGTGAGGGGGACCAGTGCACTACGAATCCTGGCCCCTCCCACGAACACATGCCTTGGATTTATTTGTTTTTGAGCTGGGCGCTTTCATTTTCCATTATTGCTGAAAAACAAAAACGCCCAGCTCACAAATTGTCGAATAAAACATGGACGTCTATTTTTTTCGAAAATACGGTTCGGTCCGCCCCATCACGGACCCGTTCTCGGAGATAAACGCCCATGGAGATAGACGTTTTCATTCGATTATGCCCCTCTATGTAATGTAGTCAGAAAAACCACAGAAAGGCGGTATATAAGTCCCATTCCCTTTCCCTTACACAGCCTAACATCTTGCTGTAGATAAAGATGATGCTTCAAAAAATCATTTTACTAAAGATCTCATCCCAGGGCTGGTTGAGGTTACCAGATTGGAAGAACTGGTAAGTGGGAATAGGCAAGTTGGATGTGGGTTTATCTCATTCCTTTCTGAGTAGTTCAAGGTGAGTTGCACTCAGGCAGCGTGAGGACAATCCTGCAACTGCTGCTCGGTGGCGTACCTACCTTAGTTGCCACCCGGGGCGGAGTGCGCCCTCCTCCAAGCAAGGGGGCGCGTGGAGCAGGCGCACGGCTGTCGGCTCTGCCGTTCCCCTGCCCCAGAACAGGAAGTTGACGTCAAACTAAGGTTGAGAGACTAGTTAATGTAAAACATTTGTCAAACAGTAGTCATCTAGTGAGGACCAAGTCTTTTGATTTGCTTACTTTATTTATTTTTTGTCTATTAGATTGTAAGCTCTTTGAGCAGGGACTGTTTCTTCTATGTTTGTGCAGCGCTGCGTACGCCTTGTAGCTCTATAGAAATGCTAAATAGTAGTAGTAGTCTCTTGTAATCAGAGGTGATATTGTGATGTCATAATGCCTCAGGCCACCAATAAGAGCCAACCTCATCAGTGATGTCACAATGGCTTGATTGTCCTATACTTGGCTCACTTTTATTACATAGCTCTTTGAGCAGGGACTGTCTTTCTTCTATGTTTGTGCAGCGCTGCGTATGCCTTGTAGCGCTATAGAAATGCTAAATAGTAGTAGTAGTAGTTGAAAAGAGTGAAGAAGGTTTTGTTTTGTTGCAGCTATGTCAAGATATTTGCGTAACGATCACGGGAAATTCCACCCTTCATGAAAAGAAACATTTCATTGTTTTTCCAGTCGATCACAATGGTATGAATGGCGAGAGAAAGCATCAAATTAAACACGCGTTTTTGAAATGGACTGAGAGACCTGGAGTGGAGGACTTCAATATTAATATTGTAACTGAGATTCTCAGATATAGAGAAGCTCGTTTTCAGTCTGTTCCAAACAGCATGCCAATAAGAGTTCAGATTCTTGAAGCAGAATAGCATATGGATAAGAGATCCGAATTCAGATTGACATGATCAGCATAAGTCTGAGGGTTTGCAAAGTAGTTTAGCCAGTTTAACTGGGGTCCAGTATATAAGTACATAAGTACATTAAATGTTACCATATTGGGACAGACCAAAGGTCCATCAAGCCCAGCATCCTGTTTCCAACAGTGGCCAGCCAATCCAGGTCACAAATATCTGGCAATATCCCCAAAACGTTCAATACATTTTATGCTGCTTATCCCAGAAATGAACAGTGGATTTTCCCCAAGTCATTTTGATAATGGTCTATGGACTTTTCCTTTAGGAAGCTGTCCAAACCTTTTTTAAACCCCACTAAGCTAACCGCCTTTACCATATTCTTTGGCAACAAATTCCAGAGTTTAATTACATGCTGAGTGAAGAAACATTTTCTCCTCTTCATTTTAAATGTACTACTTTGCAGATTCATCGCATGCCCCCTATTCCTAGTATTTTTGGAAAGAGTAAACAAGCGATTCACGTCTACCCGTTCACTCATTATTTTGCAGACCTCTATCATATCTCCCCTCAGCCGTCTTTTCACCAAGCTGAAGAGCCCTAGCCACTTCAGCCTTTCCTGATAGGGAAGTCGTCCCTTCCCCTTTATCATTTTCGTTTGCCCTTCTCTGCACCTTTTCTAATTCCACTATATCTTTTCTGAGACGCGGCGACCAGAATTGAACACAATATTCGAGGTGCGGTCAAACCATGGAACGATAAAAAGGCATTATAACGTCCTCATTTTTGTTTTTCATTCCTTTCCTAATAATAATATGTTTTGTTAAAGATGAAATACGCAGCGGCGTACCAAGGGCGGGGCGGTGGGGGCGGTCCGCCACGGGTGCACGCCACTGGAGGGGTGCAGAGCAGCCGCGCGCCTGTCAGCTCAGCTGGTTCTCTGCTCCCTCTGCCCAGGAACAGGTTACTTCCTGTTCTGGGGCAGAGGGAGCAGGGAACCAGCGGAGCCGAGAGCTGCGCGGCTGCTCCCAGCAGCCAAGAATGCACCGGGGGGGGGTTATTATTATTATTTTTTTTTTGTCGTATTTGTACCCCACATTTTCCCACCTATTTGCAGGCTCAATGTGGCTTACATAGTACCGTCAAAGGTGTTCGCCCAATCAGTGGTTAACAAATACAAAGTTGTATAGTGGTCGTATGAGGTATAAGTGGAGGGTCAGAATGGATGAAGATTGCGTGTTGTCCTGTTCGATCATAGTCATGCTGTGTTGGTAGGTGAAGAGGGTTACGTGGGGTCGTTGGGGTAGGCCTTTTTGAAGAGGTTGGTTTTTAGTGATTTCCTGAAGTTCAAGTGGTCGTGGATTGTTTTCAGAGCTTTTGGGAGCCCATTCCATAGTTGTGCGCTTAAGTAGGAGAAGCCGGCTGCATAGGTTAACTTGTATTTCAGTCCTTTGCAACTTGGGTAGTGTAGGTTTAGGTAAGATCTTGACGATTTGACTTTGTTTCTTATTGGTAAGTCTATGAGGTCTGTCATGTATCCCGGGACTATGCCGTATATGATGCGCCGGGGGGGTGTGTCTTTGCACCAGGGGGGTGTCGTGCTGCACCCGGGGGGCACATCGGCGATCCGACCTAGGATCGTCACTGGAAATATGAAGATTGTAGCAGCACTGCAGAGAGAGAGGTCCTCATAATTTTAGTCCAAGACCCATTCCTTTTTTAATAGAGAGAATTCCAGATCGTATTTTCCCATTATGAAATAAGGGTTGAGCAGTATTTAGGCTTAGACACTTGCAGTGATTTGTAGACTTTGGAAGCAGATTCAGGAGCCATGAGCACATAGCTTGACGTAAACTAGAAAATTTTGAAGTGGTTCTTAAGTTTGCTTCAGTGGAAGGATAAATCTGATAGACGATGGAAATAAGATAGTTCCAAAAAGGTTCGTGAATGTGTGGGACATTAAAACATTGACAAAATGCCTGAAAAGGAACAATGTTATCATGTATCATCTGATGACCAGGAGACCTAAATCACCTTTTAGTAAATAAACCCCTAATTATTTTTTGTTTATTATTTGTGAACACAGTTGTGGCAATTGCCAAGGGTCGAGAGCAGCAATGGCGAGGCAGGAAAGGCTGTGGGGTATTTTGAGTCGAGCACTTAACTCACGCTGATGGCAGGCAGTAAACTGACGCAAGGGACTTCCTCTTCCAGTTTGCATATGCTGTTTCTCTATAGTATATCTCGTACTTACCCCGGGTTCATACCTCGTTCAGGGTTTACAGTGGTACTACTTGTTAAACAGAAACATAGAGACATAGAAAAATAATGGCAGGTAAAGACCATCCCCCAGATTCTATTTAGTGCGCCTAGAGTTCCACGCTGATATCCAAGCGTATTCTATAATGACACGCGCAACTTAATTGGCTTAAGAAGCTTATTAGTGTTGATAACAGCACTTAGCAAGCAATAAAGTGCAGTAACTAACAATAATTAAAATTTATGTGAACTGTTATGGAATATGGCCCTCTGCGCCTAAATCTACATGCTGGAATTTACGCCATGTTTTCATTTGTGTAAATGGAGGCACATAGATTTAATCTATCAGAGAACGAATCAACTTCAGGGTCCACACATTGATCCACAAGATTATCCACGGTGAATCTCCAAGTTATATGCTCAATCTGATTGACCTTCCCACCAGAAACATGTCTGAAACTTCACAAACTTGCCTCAACCTACATTACCCCAATTGCAAAGGACTCAAGTACAAAACCTATTATGGATCCAACTTCTCCTTCTTAGGCAGCCAACTCTGGAATGCCCTCCCCAGACCTATCTGATCTATCAGAGAATATCTACCCTTCCGGAAATCACTAAAAACCCATCTGTTCAAGCAAGCCTACTCAAATGAACCAATCTAATCCTACGATCCCGTCTACCCAACACATATCCAGAAGACAACGACAATGACTCAGATTACATCTCCCACCAAATTTCTCTATGCTTTTCCCGTGACTCATCCCCCTCCCACCCCCTCTACCCCTCCTCCATTGCTCATCTACCCCTTGCTCATACCTCTCCTACTCCCTTCACCCTTCCCCATCTCTACCTACCTATCTCTTTTATTATTATGCTATAATTAACCTATATTTTCTCTATCAATACTCTGTAATTCATATTATTATGTAAGCCGCATTGAACCTGCTTTAAGTGGGAAAGCGCGGGGTACAAATGTAATAATAAATAAATAAATAAATAGTCGTTAGGGTGTCAAGTGTATTCTATATACCGCGCCTAAATATAGGCGTGGCTCATAGAATGGGCTTAGGCGGAAATGCTTTCAGCGCTACCCTAAATCTGGTCCTTTGCTTAATTTCCAGCCTCTCGCTCCTGTTCACATCTTTGGTAAGTAGCTACAGATCGCAAATGAAAAGATGAGATACAGCAGGAAACACTTAACAAGGTTGCAAGAAGGGCCTTTATTTCCAGGGGTGAGGTCCAGTGGGGGGGGGGGGGGGGGGCACTGTCATTCCTAAAGTGGGGTACCACCAGCATCCCCATCCAGAGCACTACTCACGTCACAGCCAGCCCTGACTACCAGCAGTGTGACTCAGAGACTGCAGAAAAGGTCAGTGCAGTTTACAAAAGTTTTTTTAATTATCTCTCGTGGAATCGATACACCAGACTTCAAATTTCTGATAGAAAGTGCAAGTGATGTACATTGATTGGACTTGGGAATGCAACCATCACATACACTCCCTGCAACAGAAATCTATCACTTTCTGTTGTAAATTGTAAAATTTGTAATGTAGATTAGTTATCCAGAGCCATGCGGAGTGCTGGTGCAGGGGAAGCCATCATTACCTCTGTTAATTTACTGGATACCAATTTCTTTGCACAGCTAAGTGGGGGTTAAGTATTTAAGGCATGTATCGACTTTCTAAGGCATCTGCTCCCACTGCTTGTATGGAAGAAAATAAATTGAGCCAAATTCTTTTTTTTTAATAATATGACAACATTTTTCAACAAAATGATGTGTATTCTTGCGGTTGTCCTGTGTCTACCCCCTTTCTTTATAGGGGCAGGGTATGTTATAAAATAAGGAGCCACAGCTCGCGGTCCAATTAGGGCTGGATTCAGTAAAGTTAGGCACCGGGAAAAATCCACACCAAGGACCAGATTCTATATATGGTACCCGAACGTTCCACATGGAAAATAACATGCCTAGGCTTATTGTCGAAGGCACGCCTATATTTTATCGAATAGGCGTAAATTTCCACTCGGTATATAGAATACACCGAGCATCTCTCCACAAAAAAACAAATTTAGTTTCTGTCATGCCTAAATTTGGTGCACAGTGGATTTATTGTAAAAACAATGCGCATAGATTTTAGAAACACCCACACCCCACCCATGGCCATATCCACTTTTCAACTATGCAACTTAGAATTTAAGCACACAATGTTGCTGAATATACTTAGCGAGTTACATAAGTACATAAGTATTACCATACTGGGAAAGACCAAAGGTCCATCGAGCCTAGCATCCTGTTTCCAACAGGGGCCAGTCCAGGTCACAAATACCCGGAAAGATCCCAAAAATGTACAAAACATTTTATGCTGCTTATCCCAGAAATAGTGGATTTTCCCCAAGTCCATTTAATAACGGTCTATGGTCTTTTCCTTTAGGAAGCTGTCCAAACCTTTTTTAAACTCCGCTAAGCTAACCGCCTTTACCACATTCTCTGGCAATGAATTCCAGAGTTTAATTACACGTTGAGTGAAGAAAAGTTTTCTTCGATTCGTTTTAAATTTACTACATTGTAGCTTCATCGCATGCCCCCTAGTCCTAGTATTTTTGGAAAACGTAAACAGACGCTTCACATCTACCCGTTCAACTCCACTCATTATTTTATAGACCTCTATCATATCTCCCCTCAGCCGCCTTTTCTCCAAGCTGAAGAGCCCTAGTCGCTTTAGCCTTTCCTCATAGGGAAGTCGTCTCATCCCCTTTATCATTTTCGTTGCCCTGAAAGGAAGGTATTCACTTGTTGATCGGATATGTTTGGGTAGGTTAAATTCCCACTGCATTTCCTTGTGACTTTGTGCAATTCACTTAATTCTCCCTTGTCCCAGGTATAAAAAACAAAAAAACAAACTTAGATTGTGAGCCCAATAGGGACAGAGGAAGGAGCTGCGTATAATGTGTACAGTGCTGCGTACATCTAGTAGCACTATACAAATGATTAGTAATACTACTACTACTACTACTAAACATTTCTAGAGCGCTACTAGGGTTACGCAGCGCTGTACAAATTAACAAAGAGAGACAGTCCCAGCTCAAAGAGCTTACAATCTAATAGACAAGTGAACGGTCGGTCCGATAGGGGCAGTCAAATTGGGGCAGTCTGGATTCACTGAACGGTAAGGGTTAGGTGCCGAACGCAGCATTGAAGAGGTTAGACTCTAATAGGACTGGCCATAACATCTGAGGCTGTCATAGAGGCTGGTAAGTACTGTTTCTTTCACATCTTTGGGGTGTGGGAGGGGGTCACTGACCAAAGGGGGTGTAAAGAGGTGTTATTCCTTTATTCTTCCAGTGGTCATCTGGTCATTTAGAGCACTTTTTGTTAGTTAGTCGTTATTAAAAGATGTCTAGCTCAAAACATCTTAGTCCTGGTCTTTTTTTTGTTTGTTTGTTTTGTTCCATTATGGCAGAAAAACCTTCAAGTGTTAGGAATGCACAAATCCCACCCATAACACCTCCCCCCCCCCCCCCCCCCCCCCCCCGATGTGCCCACTTGTGATCTGAACGCATTGCGGATGAACAGCATAGAAATACGTTTAGAAAATGTTTTTCGAAACTAGTAATTTGAATGTTTTGGCAATTAGGAAAGGTTCAAAGAACAGCGACCAAAATGATAAAGGGGATGGAACTCCTCTCGTATGAGGGAAAGGGAAACGGGACTTGATATACCACCTTTCTGAGGTTTTTGCAACTACATTCAAAGCAGTTTACATATATAGGAGTGGCCTAGTGGTTAGGCTGGTGGACTTTGGTCCTGAGGAACTGAGTTCAATTCCTGGCACAGGCAGCTCCTTGTGACTCTAGGCAAGTCACCTAACCCTCCATTGCCTGCTGCATTGAGCCTGCCATGAGTGGGAAAGTGCAGGGTACAAATGTAATAAATATATTCAGGTACTTATTTTGTACTAGGGGCAATGGAGGGTAAGTGACTTGTCCAGAGTCACAAGGAGCTGCAGTGGGAATTGAACTCAGTTCCCCAGGATCAAAGTCCACTGCACTATGAGGAAATGCTAAATGCTTTTTCAGTTTGAAAAAGAGACGGCTGAATGGGGATACGATTGAGGTCTACAAAATCCTGAGCCATGTAGAACGGGTAAAAGTGAATCGATGTTTCACTGTTTTTCAAAAAGTAGAAAAACCAGGGGACACTCAACAAAATTACATGGAAATACTTTTAAAACAAATAGGAAGAAATATTTTTTCACTCAAAGAATAGTTAAGGTCCGGAACTCGCTGCTGGAGGATGTGGTAATGGCGGTTAACATATCTGGGTTTAAAAAAGGTTTGGACAAGTTCTTGGAGGTAATGTCCATAGTCCGCTATTGAGATAGACATGGGGGAAGCCACTGTTTGCCCTGGGTTTGGTAGCATGGAATGTTGCTGCTAGTTGGGTTTTTTGCCAGGTACTTGTGACCTGGATTGGTCACTGCTGAAAGCAGGAGACTGGGCAAGATGGACCATTGGTCTGACCCACTATGACTATTCTTTGTTCTTATCTGGGAATGGAGTGGATATTGTGCCGTTCATGGAAGAAAGCATTTATAAACAGCTTGAAAATCTGAAAGTGGGCAAAGCGATGGGGCCAGATGGGACACATCCCAAGATACTGATGGAGCTCAGTGAAGTCCTCTCGGGTCCTCCTAAGGATTTATTTAATAGAAAACAGCTTGAAAATCTGAAAGTGGGCAAAGTGATGGGGCCAGATGGGACACATCCCAAGATACTGATGGAGCTCAGTGAAGTCCTCTCGGGTCCTCCTAAGGATTTATTTAATAGATATTTAGAAATGGGAAAGGTTCCGCAGGATTGATGATGAGCTGATGTGATCCCTCTTCATAAAAGAGGGGACAGGGAAGAAGTGGGAAGCCTCATGTCGGTGGTAGGAAAAATAATGGAGTCGCTGCTGAAGGAAAGGATAGTTAACTTTCTAGAATCCAACGGGTTACAGGATTCGAGGCAACGTGGCTTTACCAAAAGAAAATCCTGCCAAATGAGCCTGATTGACCTCTTTGACTGAATTGACCAAAGAACTGGATAAAGGACATGCGCTAGATGTAATCTACTTGGATTTCAGCAAAGCCTTTGATATGGTCCCTCACAGAAGACTCGTAAATAAGCCGAGAGGATTGAACCTAGGTCCTAAAGTGGTGAACTGGATTGGAAACTGGCTTACCAGCAGGCAGCAGGGGGTGGTGATGAATGGAATCCACTCAGAGGAAAGGAAGGTGAGCAGTGGAGTGTTTCAGGGGTTGGTGCCGGGGCCAATTCTGTTTAACATATTTGTGAGAGACTTGCTGAAGGGTTAGAAGGGAAAGCTACCTTTTTGCGGACTACACAAAGATAGCCAATAGAGTGGATACACTGGAAAGTGTAGAAACCATGAGAAGAGATCTCAAAACATTGGAAGCATGGTCAAGAGTCTGGCGGTTAAAAGTTAATGTGATGAAGTGCAGAGTGATGCACTTGGGATGCAGAAATCCAAAAGAGATGTACCAGATAGGAAGGGAGAGATTGGTAAATTCAGCTCAGGAGAGGGACCTTAGGGTGATGGTGTCTGAGGGTCTCAAGGTGACAAAACAATGCAATAAGTTTGTGTGTGGCTGCAACCAGAAGGATGCTAGGTTCCACAACCAGCATGGGATAAGCATAAAGGAATCCTGTGCAGAAGGAATGGATCATCAGGAGCTTAGTCAAGATCGGGAGGCGGGGCTGGTGGTTGGGAGGCGGGGATAGTGCTGGGCAGACTTATACGGTCTGTGCCAGAGCTGGTGGTGGGAGGCGGGGCTGGTTGTTGGGAGGCGGGGATAGTGCTGGGCAGACTTATACGGTCTGTGCCCTGAAGAGGACAGGTACAAATCAAAGTAGGGTATACACAAAAAGTAGCACATATGAGTTTATCTTGTTGGGCAGACAGGATGGACCGTGCAGGTCTTTTTCTGCCGTCATCTACTATATGTATGTAGAAAGGAGGTGTTGATGCCCCTGTACAAGTCATTGGTGAGGCCCCATTTGGAGTATTGTGTTCAGTTTTGGAGACCGTATATTGCTAAGGATGGAAAAAGACTTGAAGCAGTTCAAAGAAAAGTGATAAAATGGTATGGGTTTGTGTAGCAAGATGTGCAAGGAGTGACTTGATGACCTGAGCATGCATACTTTGGAGGAAAGGAGAAATGGGGGTAATATGATACAGGTGGGTAAAAAAAGTGGGAGAGCGACCAAGGATACCAGAAACTGGAAGATGTTTGTTAATAAGCAACTTTATTAATAATTTGAAGACAATCAAATATTTGAAAGGCATTAATCCACAAACTAAACTTTTTCAGAGGAGGGAAAGTGGTAGAACTAGAAGACATGACTTGAGGTTGAAGGAGGGCCGACTCAGGAATAATGTCAGGAAGTATGTTTTCACCGAGAGGGTGGTAGATACCTCTCATGGAGGTGAAAATGGTAACGGAATTCAAAATTGCGTGGGATAAAAACAAAAAAAAATCCTGTTTAGAAGGAATTGAACCAAAGAGCCTTAGTAGAGACTAAGCAGCAACATCTTGTTAGGCTCGTATTATTTTTAAATTATCTTGTAGGGTTTATAAAATGTTTAAAGGTACCTGTCCAGAATATTTGTTTTCTTTTTCATTGTCTCCTTCCTCTTCCCGAGCTAGAGATTATTGTCGTATGTATTTTCCATCTTTTGGTAGAGTTAAATATAAAATAATAAATCTTTATGAATTTAATTTCCTTACCAAGCAGTCTCCAGCTTGGTGTCCTTTACCTGCCAAACTCAGGATGATTCCTTCGTATCTGTTATTTTGTAAATAACTGAAGGCCTATTTGTATAAAAAAATTCCTTTATTAGGTTTGTTTTGTTACATTTTGTACCCTGCACTTTCCCACTCATGGCAGGCTCAAGGCAGCTTACATGGGGCAATGGAGGGTTAAGTGACTTGCCCAGAGTCACAAGGAGCTGCCTGTGCCTGAAGTGGGAATTGAACTCAGTTCCTCAGGACCAAAGTCCACCACCACTAGGCCACTCCTCCACTGTTGTTGCTACTATTTGAGATTCTACATGGAATGTTGCTATTCCACTAGCAGTCAAAAACAGCGAAGATGACACAAAAAAAAGGGAGAGGACAAAAAGGAAAAAAGGAAAAAAGAAAAAAAATTATATATTTAAAAAATATATATATATGTAAAAATCAAAAACAGTCAACAACAAAAAATATAAAAAAATTATGTAAATATGAAAATATAAAAAAGGAGACGACACAAGAAAAAACGAAAAAATATGGTAGATTTATTGAGGTGATATGACTCGACACAGCTGTGTTTCGGCCCAACTGGCCTGCGTCAGGAGTCTGTTGCACCTTATGTGTATTATATGATGATATCGATCCTTGTAAGGAGTGCTGTTGCACACGTCTTTATTCAAAAAACACTCTGCCTTTAAAAAGGCTGTGTGCTTGATTTAGCAAAAATCGTTGTAGAAAATTCTATATTTCATTCAGATATCTTGCGTAGCAGCGTTCCACTAGCAACATTCCATGTAGAAGTCGGCCCTTGCAGATCACCAATGTGGCCGCGCAGGCTTCTACATGGAATGTTGCTAGTGGAATAGCAACATTCCATGTAGAATCGCCATTAGTATCGATTTTATTTTGGTTACATTTGTACCCTGCACTTTCCCACTCATGGCAGGCTCAATGCGGCTTATATGGGGCAATGGAGGGTTAAGTGACTTGCCCAGTCACAAGCAGCTGCCTGTACCTGAAATGGGAATTGAACTCAGTTCCTCAGGACCAAAATCCACCACCCTAACCACTAGGCCACTCCTCCACTCTGTAGTTAGTGTAGATTTTTCCTGAATCTCTGTTATCCGCTTTGAACCTATATATATGGGAGTTGTCAGACTATAATCACCAAGTACTGTTACCATCCTAGTAGAGAAAGCATGAAATACAGAACCTAAAGAAAGAACATTTTTAGACCTTCCTAATTAGCGCAAAGACTTTCATAGCGTCTGGAAAACTTGACAATTGCATGCGCTTCCTTAAAACAAACAACCTCAAAATCACTTCAGCTGACACTTCATTTGTGCTGAAAATCTGTTATTTTTCTTAAACAAAGCCAGCTTGTAATTATTTCAGTGCAAGAAACAAACAGCTTTCTAGCTCATTACCCTTACCGTCTATTCACATTTCAGTAGGTAAGATGATGAAGGGATTCGTGAAACATAAGACTGAAAATAAATACAGGATATGTTATATCTGGCCCCGTGGAAGTCATTAGCAGAAAAGTCGTCGCCACCCCTGGATCACAGTTGCTACTGATGATAGAGGGATATGTATTAATTCATTTCGGTTCCTGTTTTGGCATCTGTAATCCCAATCAGCTGACTGGATTTCGTTCATGCTACCTGTCTTAAGTCGAAGGCCGTAATAGTTCAAGTCTTGCTAGAAACAAAAACGTACAAAATGATGGCAGGTAAATATCATCCGGTCGATATTCAGGCCTGTGGCAGTCAGTGGATTTATATCCGCCACCAGCTGTATTCTGGATATTCAGGGGCCCTTTCACAAAACGGCGGTAAAAACACAACCCGGGCTTACCACATGCTATGCCGGAACTACCGCTGGCCCAAATCGGCCGCCAGCGGCATTTCTGGCTCGACTGCGTGCCATTTCTGCCACTCTGGGAAATCTTTTTTGGGTGGTGCGGCGCTAACCTGGTGGCAAACGGGCGTTGCCACGTGCTGCCCAGTTACCGTGGGTTACCGTGGAAGCCCTTACCGCGTGGCAGTAAGTTCTCCCTGCTGCAAGGCCATGCAGTAAGAGTTATCTTACTGCGTGGCCATTGTTGTTGCGGGCACTTTACCGGCGTGGGAATAACAGCCCCTGCTGCTACCGCAGGGCTCTTTTTTCCTGCCGCGTAGTAAAAGGATCCCTCAGTGCTGAGCACTGGCATTGAAAATATTTGATTGTATGCTGGCTGCTAAAACTTACGGGGCCGATATTCAGACTGTGGCAGGGAGCCAGGCTAACTTCCGCAGTTGGCGGTCAGCCCGGATATTCAATGCCGGGCTGTTTCTGGTGACCGGCTTTGACTATCCGGTTTATTTTTAGCCAGTTTAAAGATACCCGGCTATGCTGATATTCGAAGATAGCCGGTTAACTTGAATGCGGCGAAAGATATATCAACTATTTAAACGGCCCGCTTTTTGTAGCCGGATATGAATTGAATGTTCGGGAATAGCCGGCTATCCTCTGCTGAACATTTGGGTCCTTTTACTGAGGTGTGCTGAAAAATGGCCTGCAGTAGTGTAGACACGCGTTTTGTACGCACGCAGATCCATTTTTCAGCACGCCTGCAAAAAGGCCTTTTTTGGGGGGAGGGCGCCCTTTCTGTGAAGAAGCAAATTCTCAGGTTACTCTTGACTGTCTCCTTTCACCTTCATCCTATGCCTCCTCATTCCAGAGCTTTCTTTCAGTTGAAAAAGACGCACCTGTTGTTGACCTCATACACCCTTATATGTTGCAGCGGTGTCCCTCACTGTGGTTTTCCTTTCCCAGTTTTTTTTTCCGTGCATGTTTTTAAAGGAATTTTGATTTATTTTATTGAACATTTTATATATGGTTAGAATGACTGCTTTTATGTCCCATCCTATTGGGGTTTTTAAAAATATTTTTTATTCTTGCGCATGTATATCTTAGTTGTTCCCACGGAGTTGTGGTCCTCCAGCGCTGAAACACCCTCTAGAGGTCAAGAGATGGTTCTAGTTTTCTAATCTGCATCTTTTTGAGCCGCTTTGATTAGCACAGATTTTATTTTTATTTTTACGATGTACCACTCGCCCAGAGTAAAGCCTTTTGAGGGTTTTTTGTGTGGCTAGCTTGATGGTGTGTTGTAGACGATTTCCCTTTTTTCTTAAGTGTAATCTAGCCACGGCAATCACATTTATAATGCATGCATGACTGAATAGGTTCATTGCGTTATGCATTGCTAATAAGTACATAAGTAATGCCACACTGGGAAAAGACCAAGGGTCCATCGAGCCCAGCATCCTGTCCACGACAGCGGCCAATCCAGGCCAAGGGCACCTGGCGAGCTTCCCAAACGTACAAACATTCTATACATGTTATTCCTGGAATTGTGGATTTTTCCCAAGTCCATCTAGTAGTGGTTTATGGACTTGTTCTTTAGGAAACCGTCTAACCCCTTTTTAAACTCTGCCAAGCTAACTGCCTTCACCATGTTCTTTGGCAACGAATTCCTTTTAAACTGTTTCTCTTTGGTGTCCCCTTCTATTTGCTGTTACTAGCAACAACTTGGCATTTATTTGGACATTATCTGCCAGATTCTATATATCGCGCCTAGCGTTCCGTACTGAAATCTAAGCGAATTCCATAACAACATGTGTAACTTAATTGGCTTAACAAGCCGATCAGCATTTCTAACACTTAACAAGCAATAATGAGAACTAATTGGCAATAATTGGAATTTACATGCATTGGGGTCTTTTTACTATGCCACGTAAGAGCCTATGTACGCCAGTTCTGAGTTACCACCCGGTAACCAGCATTTGGATGCACATTGACTATTACCGCCCAGTTACCGCGTGACACTTTACCGCTAAGTCAGTGGCTGGCGGTAAGATCTCAGACCCAAACATTTTACAAGTGCGCTGAAAAATGATCCTGCGCACAGTCAATTACGCACCTAAAGTACCACAGGCCATTTTTCAGTTCACCTTAGTAAAAGGACCTTGTGTCTGACGACCTTAAAGCTTTCAAACAGGTAGAAAAAGCGATGGCCAAAGCCAGAAGGATGCTTGGGTGCATAAAGAGAGCCATGACCAGCAGGAAAAAGGAGGTGATAGTGCCGTTGTATAAGTCTCTGGTGAGGCCCTATTTGGAGTACTGCGTTCAGTTCTGGAGACCGCACCTACAGAAAGATATAAACAGGATGGAGTCGGTCCAGAGGGCGGCTACGAAATTAGTAAGCGGTCTTGAATGCAAAAATTATAGGGACAGGCTTATGATCCTCAATATGTATATGCTGGAAGAGAGGAGGGAGAGAGGAGACATGATAGAGACGTTTAAATATCTCAAGGGCATTTATGTACAGAAGAGAGCCTTTTCCAAATGAAGGAGAGCTCTGGAATGAGGGGGCATACGACAAAGTTAAGAGGGAATAGGCTTAGGAGTAACCTAAGGAAGTATTATTTCACAGAAAGGGTGGTTGAGGTGTGGAATGGCCTCCCGGTGGAGGTGGTGGAGTCGAGAACTGTTCCAGAATTTAAAAAGGCATGGGATAAGCATGTGGGATCGCTTAGGAACAGGAAGAATTAGGGGTTACAGAGGATGGGCAGACTGCATGGGTCATGTGGCCTTTATCTGCCGTCATGTTTCTCTGCTTCTATCTATAACTCGCTAAGCGTATTCTGTAATGAACTGTGCCTAAATTCTAAAGCATGCAGTTTACAAGGGGCATGGCTATGGGCATTCCGTGGGCGTTCCCAAATGTACTCGCTTGGTTCTAGAATACGGCCCAGTCCACGTAAATCTACGTGCAGGGATTTACACCACATTTTTGTTGGTGTAAATGGAGGCACATAGTTTTGAGCAGTGGGATATCAACTAAGCGTATTCCATATACTACGCCTAAATCTTATAGAATACGCTTGGTGGAAATGTTGGGTAAGCAGTACTCACGATATGATCTTTATTGGCGGGTTGGTGCCATTTTCCAGATAGTTTTTAAGATATTTGATTTAACTAGTGGGCTTTTTGATACTAATATATGTTTGATTTCGTTGCACATATATACCCCTGGATTCTATATGGGGTGACTAAAGTTGCGTGTGCAAATACAGTCGTATTCTGCATTTATGCACACAACTTAATTAGTTAACAAGCCAGTGGAGGAGTGGCCTAGTGGTTAGGGTGGTAGACTTTGATCCTGAGGAACTGAGTTCAATTCCCACTTCAGGCACAGGCAGCTCCTTGTGACTCTGGGCAAGTCACTTAACCCTCCATTGCCCACTGCATTGAGCCTGCTATGAGTGGGAAAGCGCGGGGTACAAATGTAACAAAAAAAAAAATCAGCACTGATAATTGCCAATTAACAAGCAATTATTGACACTAATTGGCAACGATTAGAATTTACACACACAACTAAGCACATTCTATAACGTGATGAATGTAAATTCTAAGTTGCATAGTTGAAAAGAGGGTGTGGAAAGGGCGGGTAGTGGGCGTTTCTAAAATCTATGTGTGTTGTTCCAGAATACACCTGGTCTGCATGTAATTTTGGCATTGGCATTTACACCAAGTAAGTGGCAATGACTAAATTTAGTCATGTCGACGGGAGCTCAGTGTACTCTTTAAACCGCGTAGAAATTTAGGCTATTCTATAAAGTATGCTTACATTAAGGCATACTTTATAGAATATATTCAGGCTTTTTTTTTCATTTTGGCGCCGATTTTTTATGCATGATGTATAGAATCTAACTCATAGCGGTCTAGTCCCTCGCTGAGACATCTTCATTTTTTATTACATTTCTACCCCGTGCTTTCCCACTCATGGCAGGCTCAATGTGGCTTACATATCATATACAGGTACTTATTTGTACCTGGGGCAATGGAAGGTTAAGTGACTTGCCCAGAGTCACAAGGAGCTGCCTGTGCCTGAAGTGGGAATCAAACTTAGTTCCTCAGGACCAAAGTCCACCACCCTAACCACTAGGCCACTCCTCCACTGTTGCTACTATTTGAGATTCTACATGGAATGTTGCTATTCCACTAGCAACATTCCATGTAGAAGTCGGCCCTTGCAGATCACCAATGTGGCCGCGCAGGCTTCTGCTTCTGTCTGACGTCCTGCACGTACGTGCAGGACGTCAGACTCACAGAAACAGAAACCTGCGCAGCCTTGTACATGGAATGTTGCAAGTGGAATAGCAACATTCCATGTAGAATCTCCAATAGTACCTATTTTATTTTTGTTATATTTGTACCCCGTGCTTTCCCATTCATGGCAGGTTCAATGCGGCTTACATGGGGCAATGGAGGGTTAAGTGACTTGCCCAGAGTCACAAGGAGCTGCCTGGGCCTGAAGTGGGAATTGAACTCAATTCCCCAGAACCAGAGTCCACCACCCTAACCACTAGGCCACTCCTCCACTGTTGCTACTATTTGAGATTCTACATGGAATGTTGCTATTCCACTAGAAGTCGGCCCTTGCAGATCACCAATGTGGCCGCGCAGGCTTCTGCTTCTATGAGTCTGACGTCCTGCACGTATGACTCACAGAAACAGAAGCCTGCGCAGCCTTCTACATGGAATGTTGCTAGTGGAATAGCAACATTCCATGTAGAATCTCCAATAGTATCTATTTTATTTTTGTTACATTTGTAGCCCACGCTTTCCCACTCATGGCAGGCTCAATGCGGCTTACATGGGGCAATGGAGGGTTAAGTGACTTGCCCAGAGTCACAAGGAGCTGCCTGTGCCTGAAGTGGGAATTGAACTCAGTTCCTCTGGACCAAAGACCACTAGGCCACTCCTCCACTTATATGTCATGTGTCTAACAGTTGGCTTCTTTGTTTTGCTAAGAGCAGAACTTATTTTATTTATTTATTTATTTGTTTGTTTGTTTGTTTGTTTTTGACATTTATATCCCACATTATCCCAAGGAATATTGAGTTCAACGTGGCTTACAACAAATAATCAATAACAGCTGTAAAGTCTCATGCGGTAACCGGGCGGTAATGACCTACGCGCGCCAAGTGCCTCTTGGCACGCGTCCAATACGTGCAGCAGAAAATAAAAATGATTTATTTTTAGCTTCGCGTATCGGACGCACGCCAAAAATAAAATTACCGCAAGAACCACGCGTTAGCCATGTGGTAACTCCATTTTGGCATGCGTTGGGCGCGTGAAGACGCTTGCGCTGCTTAGTAAGAAGGCCCCGTAATTTGTATTTTCTGCCGCGCATATCGGATGTACGCCAAGTGGCATTTGATGCGCGTAGGTCATTGCCGCCCGGTTACCACGTGAGACTTTACCGCTAGGTCAACGGCCGGCGGTAAGGTCTCAGACCCAAAATGGATGCGCGGCAATTTTCATTTTGCCGCAAGTCCAATTTTGGCAAAAATTTTAAAAAAGCCTTTTTTACAGGTGCGCTGAAAAATGATTCTGCGCGAGCCCAAAATCTGCACTGACACTACCGCAGGCCATTTTTCAGAGCACCTTAGTAAAAGGACCCCTTGGGAATGGCGGCGTGAAGGCAGCGTTCTCTTCTACCACTTTTTCTTTTGCCATATTAACTTTCTTCTTTTCTTCCTTTGAGACACTGTTTCTTTTTTAAGGGGTCAATAGTTCTCCCCTTTATTAGCTTTTTACTTGTATATTTTCCTCCAGGGGCAAATTCCTCTGTGTTGCGGAATCTGTTATAGTTTATTTTCCTACTCGTTCTGAAGCACTTCTAATACATGGAGCTCATAACTGTCATATTGATGTGGGTGTTTGTTGTAAGTTTAGGCCCTCTGTGGACCCATTGAGTGATTTATGTTTTACACAACTTGTATCTAATCCAACTCAAAAGGCTAGACATATCTTTGATTTGTTATTCATTAATCATCTGATCTCAATTCAAAAAGTAAGAATCCAGCTATCTTAAGAACATAAGTGTTGCCATACTGGGACAGACCGAAGGTCCATCAAGCCCAGTATCCTGTTTCCAACAGTGGCCAATCCAGCTCACAAGTACCTGGCACAAACCCAAAGAGTAGCAACATTCCATGTGGAACCCCCAAAAAGTAGCAAGATTCTAGAATTCTAAAGAATAACAAGATTCCATACAGAATTTCAAAGTGTAGCAACATTCCATGTAGAATCCCAAAGAGTAGCAAGATTCCATTCAGAATCCCAAGTACATAAGTGTTGCCATACTGGGACAGACCAAAGGTCCATCAAGCCCAGCATCCTGTTTCCAACAGAGGCCAATCCCGCTCACAAGTACATGGCTAGCCATGCTTTTCCTCTGTCTTGGATGGTTCAAATAAAACCACAAAAAAGCTAAGGTCCCTGTTTACTAAGTCACGCTAGCGTTTTTAGTGCGTGCTAATGCTAGAGACACCCATAGGAATATATGTGTCTCTAGCGTTAGCGTGCGCTAATTTTTAGTACACGCTAAAAACGATAGCGCCCCTTAGTTAACGAGGCCCTTAGGTTGTTAAATATTTTAGGAATTTACAGCAATTAAATATTGATCGATTTGGTTCTGAAATTCCAGATTAATTTTATCTGTTTCTGCCTCAGTTTGTAGAACTTCCATCTTAATATGATTTTTTGAACATAGTAACATATAGTAACATAGTAATATGACAGCAGATAAAGACCTGAACGGTCCATCCAGTCTGCCCAACAAGATAAACTCATTTTACATGGTATGTGATACTTTATATGTATACCTGAGTTTGATTTGTCCTTGCCATTCTCAGGGCACAGACCATAGAAGTCTGCCCAGCACTTTTCTTGTACTAAGTTCTGAAGCTAACGTCGTAGCCCCTTAAAATTTACACTCCAGCCCATCCATATCTATTCAGTCATGATTAGAGCGTAGACCGTAGAAGTCTGCCCAATCTGCCCAGCACTGGTTTTGCTTCCCAATTACCGGTGTTGCCACCCAATGTCCACTAAGATTCCATGGATCCATTCCTTCTAAACAGGATTCATTTGTGTTTATTATTATGAGCATTTGTATAGCGCTACCAGACGCATGCAGCACTGAACATCTGATACAAACACACAGTCTCTGCTCAAAAGAGCTTACAATCTAAATAATACAGACAGACAAGACAGTTACGGGTGAGGGAATTAATGGGAGCTAAAAAGCAGCAGTGAAAAGGTGGGTTTTCAGCATAGATTTGAAAACAGGTAGAGATGGAGCTAGACGTATAGGTCCAGGAAGTCTATTCCAGGCATAAGGTGCCGCGAGAGAAAAGGAGCGAAGCCTGGAGTTAGCAGTGGAGGAGAAGGGGGACGACAAGAGAGATTTGTCAAGCGAGCGGAGTTCACGGGGAGGAATGTAGGAATGTTTATCCCACGCACGTCTGAATTCCATTACTGTTTTCATCTCCACCAGCTCCCGCGGGAGGGTGTTCCATGAAAAAATACTTCCTGACATTACTCCTGAGTCTGCCCCCCTTCAACCTCAATTCATGTCCTCTAGTTCTACCGCCTTCCCTTCTCCGGAAAAGGTAAGCAGTCTTCAAGTACAGACTTTACTGAATTGTTTAAGAGGTTTGTAATTATTTGCTTAGAACAAAGGACTACTTGTATTTACAAATAATAGTGTACAGTATGTTACCTACATCTGCGTTATTCTGATGTTGTGTTTACTTCCTGGTTGAACCAATATCAGAAAGTTTAGAGCCCTCTGGGTGTTTGGTGAAGTCATCACTCTGTGCTCCTTGGAAGGAACCCTAGAAACTGAAACCTACTTGATGCATAGAAATACTGATGAACCAATTGAAAGCAATTGAGCGTACGTTCTGCAGCTCAGTATTATGGGCTGTTTTTGTGGGGGGGTGGAGCTAATAAAACTGTTGTGTTTTTGGCACCAATGATCAGTTCCAGCAGTTGCTGAGCATTAAGACAACTAAAGCAGCAGGGCATTTTTTTAGGGAAAGCCCAGTGGCCCCTTCAGGAAGTGGAAATCAGCTACATTGAGGAGAGCGGAAGTCAAAAGGCTGTTCCTGTATCTTACAGGTCTGTCTTTAGAGATCCTATATAATATAAGGACAACTATTAATATGGTTAATCCCGATTGCTGCAAAGGAGTCCATAATTGATGATTTCTTCTTAAGTACTGAAACGTCCCCTCCCCGGTGCTTCCTTGGGTCCGGGGTTCAAGCGGGCGCAGAGCCGGTGGTGGGCGGCGGGGCTAGTGGTTGAGAGGCGGGGATAGTGCTGGGCAGACTTATACGGTCTGTGCCAGAGCCGGTGGTTGGGAAGCGAGGCTGGTGGTTGGGAGGCGGGGATAGTGCTGGGCAGACTTATACGGTCTGTGCCAGAGCTGGTGGTGGGAGGCGGGACTGGTGGTTGGGAGGCGGGGATAGTGCTGGGCAGACTTATACGGTCTGTGCCAGAGCTGGTGGTGGGAGGCGGGACTGGTGTTTGGGAGGCGGGGATAGTGCTGGGCAGACTTATACGGTCTGTGCCAGAGCCGGTGGTTGGGAAGCGGGGCTGGTGGTTGGGAGGCGGGGATAGTGCTGGGCAGACTTATACGGTCTGTGCCAGAGCTGGTGGTGGGAGGCGGGGTTGGTGGTTGGGAGGCGGGGATAGTGCTGGGCAGACTTATACGGTCTGTGCCAGAGCTGGTGGTGGGAGGCGGGACTGGTGTTTGGGAGGCGGGGATAGTGCTGGGCAGACTTATACGGTCTGTGCCAGAGCCGGTGGTTGGGAAGCGGGGCTGGTGGTTGGGAGGCGGGGATAGTGCTGGGCAGACTTATACGGTCTGTGCCAGAGCCGGTGGTGGGAGGTGGGACTGGTAGTTGGGAGGCGGGGATAGTGCTGGGCAGACTTATACGGTCTGTGCCAGAGCTGGTGGTGGGAGGCGGTGCTGGTGGTTGGGAGGCGGGGATAATGCTGGGCAGACTTATACGGTCTGTGACCAGAAGAGGACAGGTACAAATAAAAAGTAGAAAAAACAAAAGAACGGAAGAACTCAAAAGAACCAGACTCAAAAAATAAATAAAAAGCCAAATTTATTGCAATAAATTTGGCTTTTTATTTATTTTTTGAGTCTGGTTCTTTTGAGTTCTTCCGTTCTTTTGTTTTTTCTGTTGTTGTTTACGGGAGAATTGGACTCTCTTTGTTGTTTTTGGACAAATAAAAAGTAGCACATATGAATTTATCTTGTTGGGCAGACTGGATGGACCGTGCGGGTCTTTTTCTGCCATCATCTACTATGTTACTATGTTAGATCCTCCTTGATGGGCATACTCTTTCGGACCTTTTCACTTCTCAGTTGACATGCGGTGCCTCCACCTGGGAAAAAGAAGTGGTTAGTGGGTTCTCCTCCCAGGAACTCAAATCTCTGCTCTAAATCGCCTCTGGGATTTATTTATTTATTTATTGCATTTGTATCCCACATTTTCCCACCTATTTGCGCGCTCAGTGTGGCTTACAATACATTGTGAATGATGGAAATATAATTTGTTACAGTACGATTATGGGTTACATTCTGAAGAGTTAAGGGAAGACAAAGTCAAAGTCAAAGCATCATTTGGGGAATAGAACAATTGAATTTAACAATGGGGAAATGATAGGGCGATAAACAGTAACAAGAGAACATTAGGGATGTAAGTTGGCAGTTAATTAAGACGGCCCCATAAGAGCCACCTGGTCCTCGAGGTGTTTATCCCGAAAAAATTACTCCACAGTCCAGCAGTTCAGTTTCTGTGAAACCAAAAGACTTTGATAACGGTTCACCGCAACCTTGGCTTAATTTTGGGCAAGATATTTACAGGAATGCAGATCTGACGTATGTACACTTTACACAACGCCTCTCCTTGTCCATCCCTTCCAATAGACGATCCACCCCACACGGGCTGTGTGGTTCCTGTATATGGATTCCGGACTCGGGTGTCCTGGCTCCCTCGTGAGATGGAACTTTCCCCAGTTCCTCTCTTCGGCTCCTCGACATGACTCCCCTGATTCACGCTCCAGAGCTCCTGACAGTCTCTGTCTGTCTGGACTATGACTTCTCTCCTTTTCCCAAATCCACAGGTTGTCGGTTCTTAATCAGGGACTCCCCCTACTCCACACTGGTCTAATGGCAGGGGAATTTTGAACGGCCAAAAGACCATATGCAACCTCTTAACTCCTCCTAACATGTCACTCATGCATCTTGCAGCACTTTATTTCTTAACTCATCCTCTAAGGCTAGGCTTACTTCCCACCGGGAGACCTCCAGGATACTCCCCCTACTGACCTTCTACCAGGGCTCTATCCACTCAGTAACCCCCATACAACCGGGGGGGGGGGGGGGAGGGTAGAGATTATACTGCCATAAGAATGCAAGTGAGTAAAGTATCCCACCAAAGTTGCCAGGTGGGTGGTTTTCCCGCCCAATTGGGTGGGTTTCCGCGAGCGGCGGGGGGAAAATTTCGGCGGCTGCAGGGTGCGGTTTTTTGGGCTGTTTCCCCGTGGCCGCTGTGCGGTTTGGGCGCTTTTTTTCAGGCTTCTATTGGTCCAATTTGGTCCAATAGAAGCTTTTCAGGGGCGAGGTTAATGACGTCAGGGGCGGGGGGTTAGTGGCGTAAGAGGCGGGGCTAGTGATGTAAGAGGCGGGCTAGTGTTGTGGGGGCGGAGTTAGTGATGTGGGAGGCGGGTTTGGTGACGTGGGAGGCGGGGTTTGACTTCAGGCGGGTTTAGGGCTGGTTTTGGACTGGGAAAAATTTTCCCATGTGGCAACTCTGTATCCCACAAACTAACCCCCAGCAGTTCAATCACAAAAGCTTCTGTTATTTCCAAGCTCACAGTCAGAGCTGCAAAGACAGTGACACAGAGATGGTAGCCAGGAGCGTGTAGTGAAGGATAATTGTTTTCCAAGTATAATTGTATCAGGTGAAGAACTGCAGTTTCATTTATTTGGTAGTTGCTGCAGGTAGGCGTCACTAGCCTAGTGATGTGTATCCTCTTAGATATTTAGCTGTGTTAAATGCAAGCAGCCATTAATACTTGGAAGAGTCACACATCCCAGTCTATGGGCTGCAACGGTTAAGTGGGAGAAGGAGGGCAGTACAGATTTTATTTGCAAAGAACTCGTTGAATAAATCAGCTGGTTACAAAAGATCTTGGAGGGTTTCCCTCAAAATATGCACCCACTCCATGAGTGGAGGAGTGGCCTAGTGGTTAGGGTGGTGGACTTTGGTCCTGGGGAACTAAGTTCAATTCCCAGCACAGGCAGCTCCTTGTGTCTCTGGGCAAGTCACTTAACCCTCCATTGCCCCATGTAAGCCGCATTGAGCCTGCCATGAGTGGGAAAGCGCAGGGTACAAATGTAACAAAAGTAAAATAGATACTATTGGAGATTCTACATGGAATGTTGCTATTCCACTAACAACATTCCATGTAGAAGGCTGCGCAGGCTTCTGTTTCTGTGAGTCTGACGTGCAGGACGTCAGACTCACAGAAGCAGAAGCCTGCGCAGCCACATTGGTGATCTGCAAGGGCCAACTTCAAATAGTAGCAACAGTGGAGGAGTGGCCTAGTGGTTAGGGTGGTGGACTTTGGTCCTGAGGGACTGAGTTCAATTCCCACTTCAGGCACAGGCAGCTCCTTGTGACTCTGGGCAAGTCACTTAACTCTCCGTTGCCTGCTGCATTGAGCCTGCCATGAGTGGGAAAGCAGGGTACAAATGTAATAAAAATTGTCTACTCTGTTGCTCCCAGTATTTTGCTTCCAACAGTGGCCAATCCAGGTCACAAGTACTTGACAGAAACCCAATTAGTAGTAATATTCCATGCTACCAAATCCTGGGCAAGCAGTGGCTTCCCCCATGCCTATCTCAATAACATACTATGGGCTTTTCCTCCAGGAACCTATCCAAACCTTTTCTAAGCCCAGATATGCCAACTGCTGTTACCACATCCTCCAGCAATGAGTTTCAGAGCTTAACTATTCTTTGAGTGAAAAAAATATTTCCTCCTAAATATTTCCTCCTATTTATTTTAAAAGTATTTCCATGTAACGTCATTGAGTGTCCCCTAGTCTGTGTACTTTTTGAAAGAGTAAAAAATCAATTCACTTCTACTCATTCTACATCACTCAGAATAAGAACCTAAGACTAGCCATATTGGGTCAGACCAATGGTCCATCTAGCCCGGTATTCTGTTTCTAGCAGTGGCTAATCCAGGTCACAAGTGGTTGGCAGAAACCCAATTAATAGCAGCACTCCATACTTCCAATCCCAGGGCAAGCAGTGGCTTCCCCCATGTCCATGCCTATTGCCACACCAACCCTTTATTAAAAGGGCCCCTTAATGCAGTTTAGTAAAAGTGTCCCTATGTGCTAATGGTCAGCATTATGGGCTAGATTCTATATATTATGCCTCGATTTCTGTGTGGAAATCAAAGCGTATTTATATAACCCGGTGGTTAAATTATTTTACCTGGGGTCTTGGGGGGGGGGGGGTGTTCTTGGCTTCCAGATGTCATTGGTGGCAAGTGCTGTCTCCTTTGGAGGCTCCAGAGATGGTCTTGGGTCTCCTTTGGGAGCCACGCTGTTCGCAACCTCCCTCAGTGCTGCCTGGCCAGATAGTGATGTTTCCTGGCCGGGCGTGAGCTGGAGAATGGCCAGATTTGGCCTGTGCAGGGCAGGCTCCGAGCATGCGTGACTTTTCCAGCATGCGTGGTAGCGCTTCTGGGCCAGTACTAGGCCCAAAGCAAAGCTGGGGCCAAGAATTTTGAGGCAATCTATCTATTGTAAAGGGGTCCACTTCCTCCACTCTGGGTTGGGGCCAGCAGCCCTGTTAGGCTCACAGGTTTCCAGCAAAGAACCAGACTGCCATATGGACTTAGGACTAAAGTGCTTTATTCTCAATTCAGTTCCATTCTCAAAATTGAAATGCAGTTCACAAACAGGTTCAGGCCAGGTTCCAAACTCTAGCCAACATTCAGTTCCTTAACAGTTCAGGCCCACTTCCTTTGCACTACCTTCCCCTCTCCCTCAGAAGGGCTCAGTCAAAGTTCAGCCTGCTGTTTTATACATCCCAATAATTCAACCCTTTCACAAACAGTTTCTTCAAAGGAAACCACTACTTAATGCCCCTGTCCTCTTCACAGCACCCAGGAGGACCCTGTACCAAACAGGGCTGGCAGCTTTCCTCCTACCTCACAGCACCACACCCCTGTGGCCTCTCACACTGCCTTCATGTGCTGGACAGGGCTACATTTACATTCTCACACTCCATGGCAGCTTACTCTCCCCCCCCCCCCCCCCCAGGGAAGCTCCAGTGGCAGGCCGTTCCCGTCCTCCACCTACTCCATGGCAGCTTCTCTCTCCATCAGTTTCCTCTCCTTCCTGGTGGCTGGGAGCCACCCAGAAATCTCTCCCTCCTCTCACAGCTGGAGGGAATTATATACCAGAGATGCAGCTAAGGGACTGAGCTCCACCTCCCCTTCTCCCTCTAGTGGGGAAGGGAGTAACTGCCTCTCCTAGCACTGAGACACTGCTCCCCCTGCTGGGGTTGAAAATCCGTTCCACCCTTTTGGGGCTACTCTCCTGCTTGCAAGGGCTTCTGGGAACTGTAGTTCAGGGATTAGCTGCTTCTCTGTGGGGCCCCAAGTGATAGCTTTTTCACATTCTATCTATCTATCTATCTATCTAAAAAATAAAGATTCAAACATTATCTCAAATCAAATATGTCTTTAAGGGCTTTCTAAAACCCTGAATAGAAGATATATTTCTCAGTGCATCTGGGAATGTTTTCCATCCATCTACTACCACTTGTCCGAAAGCCTGTATTTTCCACTTTTGTTTTCCACAGGTCGCCTTATCAGGGGGAGTCAGTAAAACTTTCTGGATAGTGCATTACATATGCTTAAGGACATAACCCTGGGATTCTATATATATTGCCTTAATTTCTGCACGGAAATCAAAGCATATTCCATAACAATGTGCATAACTTAATTGGTTAACTAGGTATTCAGCATTGTTAATTGGATGTTAGCAAGCAATTTTCAGCACTAACTGGCATTAAGAGTTATGCGCACAACTCGCTAAGCCTATTCTGTAATGTGGTGCGCATAAATTCTGAGTCGCATAGTTGAAAAGTAGGCATGGTTTTTGGAGTGGAATGGGCTGGTCATCAGTGTTTCTAAAATCTATGTGTGTGTGTGTGTATATATATTGTTTATAGTTTTAGAATGTTTATTTTATGAACTCCATCTTGTATGGCCTTGGCCAAGAAGCGAGTCTATAAAGATTTTTAAGTAAAAATACAGTAAATAAGTAAAGCTGTCAAATAAGAGGATGGGGGAGGGGCTGATGGGGTTAATGCACTTGGAGAGTGTGGAGAATAGCAAGGGAGACAAAAATCAGAATCCATGGCTACCAGATGGGCTCTATTTATTAACCTGTGACCTGCTTTATTTACCATGTCTCCCTTTTTTGCTAATTGAATGCAGGGGCGTAGCCAGACTTCGGCGGGAGGCGGGTCCAGAGCCCGAGGTGAGGGGGCACATTTTAGCCCCCCCCCAGCTCCGCCCCCCCCCCCCACCACCAACAACTTTGACTCGCCCCTGCCGACGACCCTCTCGACCCCCCCTCCTGCTGCCAACCCTCCCCTGCCGTCGCCTACCTTTGATGGTGGGGGACTTCAACCCCCACCAGCCGAGGTCCTCTTCTTCCGGCGCAAGGCTTCGTTCTGTTTCTGTGCAGGACATCAGACTCACAGAAACAGAACAAAGCCTTGCGCAGAAAGAAGAGGACCTTGGCTGGCGGGGGTTGGGGTCCCCCGCCAGCAAAGGTAGCGGACGGCGATGGCGGCGGCGGGGGAGGGTTGGCGGCAGGAGGGGAGGTCGAGAGGGTCATCGGCAGGGGGTTCAAGGGCCAAATCTACAGGGGCCCAGGCCCCATTGGCCCCACATAGCTAAGTCACTGATTGATTGAATGTATTCACTAATAATGCATGATAACGTGTTATTGCACGTCGCAGGTTAGCCAAAGGCATCTGGCAATGTATGAAGGAATTCAATATCCCCATGTTTCAAAGTGGTAACTGTAAATATTACCAATCGAGTGACAGCCCCCTGCAATGGATAGATGGATTGGAATAACATTTTCGAAATATCTGCTGCGTCTGCACTAAAGGACAATGACAGAACAAGAGCAGGCCTCTCTGTCCAAGGACAGCACTGGAAGAATGAAAGACCGTCGGGCTCGACATCAGAGTCATTCCAGGAACTAAGCCAAAAATGTCATAATTAGTTTTGTTTATGGCAGTTTGCATACCTCTATAACATAAAAACGCTCTTAGCGGTTTACAGATTTTAGCACATTAACACTGCACAGCCATTTCATAAATCAGAACCTTTAAACAAATTAAGAGTCATCCTGATTAGTCGTCTGTGCTGTTGAGATGGAATTAAAGCCTGTACAATTTGAGACAATTACATCTCTGGTGGACAGAAGAGCAGATATGATGCACCAAATAGAATGGTACCGAAAGTTAACAAGCCCGTTCGGGCACGCAGAGATGATTAAATGATCATAAATGAGTGTGTTGGATGCTGGCAAAGGTCTCATGCCCAGTCCTCAGGAACTCGTACTTATTTGCATGTGGTAAAATATTTCTCAAAACCGGTGCTGTCATAAATATACGACCAGATGACAGAAGCTTTTTTGGTTGTCGAAAATTGTTTAGTCCAGTGGGACACACTTAGCCAGTCAGGTATTCAGGATATTCTCAATGAGTGGAGGAGTGGCCTGGTGGTTAGGGTGGTGGACTTTGGTCCTGAGGAACTGAGTTCGATTCCCACGTCAGGCACAGGCAGCTCCTCTCTGGGCAAGTCACTTAACCCTCCATTACCCCATGTAAGCTGCATTGAGCCTGCCATGAGTGGGAAAGCGTGGGGTACAAATGTAACAAAAACAAAAATTCTGCTGCCCATGTGATCTTAGAAGTTCTTTCCTCAATCATATTTCACCTGGGTTGGCTAGGCTTCACTTACTGGATGTGCTTAATCATTTGTGCACTGTGATGTGATGGTTCCATTCGGTATACATGTTTGTGATATGCTTTGAATAATATATTAATGAATGACCCGAATAGTTAAATAAATCCTATATAACAATTCTCACCTCCAACGTTCTATTGGTCTTGCTGCCTGTGTTCGTCACTTCTTCAGAGTTGGTCTGCTAGGCTCCGTAGCACAGGCTGACGTCAGCAAACGCATTGTGACATCAACATCAGAACCCGGGGTAAAAAAAAAATGCCTCACAGCTGATCCAACAACCCCCCTCCCAAACTGCCATACAGCTTGACAGCAACACACACAAAAAAAGGCTCGAGCCTGCCTGACGCCACTGACGTGCTCAACAGCTGCCCTCCCGAAACACCTAGGGGGGTGCAGCATGACACCCCCCCTCAGTGCATCAACTCCTCCCTTGGCGCATCAAACCCCCCTCGGCGCATCACCCAAGCCCCCCCCCCAGTGCATTCTTGCCTGCCGTGTGCACACCGCTGGGGGGTGTCAGTTCACCCCCCCAGTGGCGTGAACCCAGGGCGGATCGCCCCCACCGTCCCGCCCTTGCTAGGCCACTGGTCAAGGGGAAGATGCTGGATAGAGGAGTAGAAAGGATAGGGAAGACAGGAGATGCTGGATCAAGGAAGGATGGAAAGAAAGGAAGGAAATATGCTTGCTCAGGGAGAGAAGGGTAGATAGTAGACATGGTGGGAGTAGGGTGACAGAAGGGAGATGCTGAATTGGGATGGGGAAGAGAGAGGGAGTGAGGGAGGGGGGACCCTGAGACTCGGAGGGAGGGAGGGAGCAACCCTGAAACTCGGAGGGAGGGACCCTGAAACTCGGAGGTAGGGATGGACCCTGAACCTCAGAGGGAGGGAGGGGGGACCCTGAACCTCAGATGGAGGGAGGGACCCTGAAACTGGGAGGGAGGGGGAACCCTGGAACTGGGAGGGGGGGGGGCCCTGGCACACACTCTCATTCTCACACACACACTCTCTCTCTCACAGACACACTCGCACCTAGTGTCACTCTCTCTCTCTCTGTCACACACACACACACACTCACACATTCACTCAATCTCTGTCACAGAGTTACTCTCACACACACTCTCTCAAACATACACACTCCGAGGAAAACCTTGCTAGCGCCCGTTTCATTTGTGTCAGAAACGGGCCTTTTTTACTAGTTAATAAATAAATAGATATGATGCAGGGCAGGGGCGTAGCCAGACACCCAAGTTTGGGTGGGCCTGGACCCAAGGTGGATGGGCAGCACTCCGCCTTGTCCTACAAGTGATTTGGTTTCTCCCTCTCTCGCCTGCATGCCATATGGTCTTTCAAACATCCCCTCTCCCCCATATACCTTTTAAATAGCAGATGTGAAAATCACCGGCAGCAAAAAGTTGTTGGGAGTTTTTGACTGGTGGGGCTTGGGGTCCTTGCCAGCCACATTATAGGTGTGCTGATACTTGGTGGGCCTGAACCTAAAGTGGGTGGGCCTGGGCCCACTCCAGCCCACCCTTGGCTACGCCACTGATGCAGGGTAGCCTGGGCATGTTGACGTCCATTCAGTCACTCATTTGTAAAAGGTATCTTTGACTTTAACATATGTACATTTGACTTTGACTGTCGGACAGTCTGCAGTTTGGCTACATAGCCTATGTGGAGTATAGATACAATTTTTCATTTAAATCTAGGTCTGCTTTTCATGTTCTTTTGGATAATTGTGAAGCAGTTAATTGCCCTCCCCACCCCAGGAATACCTCCAAGGCTTTCCATAGTCATCATGGCTAAATTTAGCTGACCAGTTAAAACTCCTAAATAAATAGGAGGTCCTTTTACTAAGGTGAGCTGAAATATGGCCTGCGTTGATGTAGACACATGTATTGGATGCGCACAGGTCCATTTTCAGCGCACCTGCAAACAGGCCTCTTTTGCCGAAAATGGATGTGTGACAAAATAAAAATCAGCGTGCGTCCATTTTGGGCCTATATATATATTACCAATTGTATCTGTACTCTGAAATGGCATATGGCATGACGGAAATTGTAAGCCACATTGAGCCAGTAAATAGGTGGGAAAATGTGGGATACAAATGCAACAAATAAATAAAATAAATAAATAAATAAATGTTGAGATTGCCGACCTTAGAGATGGTCGTCCCCGGTTTTCAGCCATAATGGAAACCGAGGACGCCCGTCTCAGAAATGACCAAATCCAAGCCCTTTGGTCGTGGGAGGAGCCAGCATTCGTAGTGCATTAGTCCTCCTCACATGCCAGGACACCAACTGGGCACCCTAGGGGGCACTGCAGTGGACTTCACAAATTGCTCCCAGGTGCATAGCTCCCTTACCTTGGGTGCTGTCCCCCAAACTTCCACAGAATCCACTCCCCACAACTCTACACCACTACCATAGCCCTTAGGGATGAAGGGGGGCACCTACATGTGGGTACAGTGGGTTTCGAGTGGGTTTTGGAGGGCTCACATTTACCACCACAAGTGTAACAGGTGGGGGGGGGGGGTAGACCTGGGTCCGCCTGCCTGAAGTGCACTGCAACCACTAAAAACTGCTCCAGGGACCTACATACTGCTGTGATGGAGCTGGGTATGACATTTGAGGATGGCATAGAGGTTGGAAAAAAATGTTTTTTTATTTTTTTGGGATGGGTGGGAGGGGGTTGGTGACCACTGGGGGAATAATGGGAGGTCATCCCCGATTCCCTCCGGTGGTCATCTGGTCAGTTTGGGCACCTTTTTGAGGCTTGGTCATGAAAAAAAGGGACCAAGTAAAGTCGACCGAATGCGCTTTTTTCTATTATTGGTCGAGGACGCCCATCTCTTAACCACGCCCCCTTCTCGCCTTCGGTACACCGCTGACACGCCCCTGTGAACTTTGGTCGTCCCCACGAAGGAAAGCACTTGAGGATGCAAAAAATTAGCTTTCGATTATGCCGATTTGGGCGACCTCGGGAGAAGGATGCCCATCTCCCGATTTGTGCAGTTGAAAAGGGGGTGTGGCCATGGGTGGGTAGTGGGCATTTCAAAAAAACTATGCGCACCATAATGGAATACACCTGATCTGCATCTAACTTAGGCACAGGTATTTAGGCCTGGTTTTAGGTGGCCTAAATGGGTGAGCCTAATTTGTAGTCACAAGAATGGCACATAGGCGTAGTCTATAAACTACTTCTAACTTTAGGCGTAGTTTATAGAATCACACTAAACGCGTGTTTTTTTGTGCCGATTTTTACGACGCATCTATAGAATTTGGACCTATGTGTATCTCCCCCCTCCTGAAAAAAGATGTGTTCCCCACCCAAAAAGGAGTCATTAACATTTAGCCCTGTAAGTGGCTTTGTTGATGCAAATCAGTTCATGACACACACACACAGAAGCGGCATTGTAGAGATATGCAGGTCATATGCGTGACCGCTGGCAGTGTTTGTCATTCATGTATACATATTTATCTATGACCTCTAGGAAGGAAATTCTATAAATGGCATTCAAAATTCAGCGCCAAGAAAAATCGGCCCTGAATGGTATTCTATAGCGGGTGTTCTGGGATTGGCACTCGTTATAGATTAGCATGTACCGCCAGGATTCAGGCTGAACTTCGGGCATGAGGAGTTACATCAACTGAAATCAGATCTAAATCCTGGCATGCAAGCTGGACACAGATCCCCCAAATTCTATAACACTGCCTACCTTCCCCCTTCCCACACCCTCTTTCCAGATCCACGCAGAAACACACACTATTCAATAAATGAGTATGCAGTGGCGTAGGAAGGGCGGGGTGTTGGGGGCGGTCCACCCCGGGTGCATGCTGCTGGAGGGTGCAGAGAGCAGCCGCGCGCCTGTCGGCTCCGCTGGTTGCCTGCTCCCTCTGCCCTGGAACAGGTTACTTCCTGTTCCGGGGCAGAGGGAACAGGGTGCCAGTGGAGCCGACATATGAGGGGGACCACAAATGCTGGCTCCTCCCATGACCAAATGCATTGGATTTAGCCGGGTTTGAGATGCCCACCATTAGTTTCCATTATCGCCGGAAACCAATGGCGGCCATCTCTAACGCCGGCCCAAATGTTGAGATTTGGCCAGCCCCGACCGTATTATCGAAACGAAAGATGGCCGGCCATCTTGTTTCGATAATACGGTCGGGTATGCCGCTTTACGGGGCCGGCCTTAGAGATGGCCGCCCATATAGATGGCCGGCCCCGTTCGATTATGCCCCTCTAAACCTTGCAGCACAATGAAACCAAAGCCTGAAACAGACATTGCATAACTCTTCCTCTCTACGAACCCCAGCGTGTCTATAACACGTGAACCTTCTTTGACTACTATAACTCTTTGTACTTCTTTTCTTTGCCGGAGATGGCGAACGCCTCTACGGTATTACATAAGCCACATTGAGCCTGCAAATAGGTGGGAAAATGTGGGATACAAATGTAACAAATAAATAAATAAATAAACATTCACACAAACAGCTACATCAGTAGAAAAAGGCAATACACATATCAATGCTTCTTTTGCTTCACGTGTAACATAGTAACATAGTAAATGACGGCAGAAAAAGACCTGCATGGTCCATCCAGTCTGCCCAACAAGACAAACTCATATGTGCTACTTTTTGTGTATACCCTATTTTGATTTGTACCTGTCCTCTTCAGGGCACAGACCGTATAAGTCTGTCCAGCACTATCCCCGCCTCCCAACCACCAGCCCTGCCTCCCACCACTGGCTCTGGCACAGACTGTATAAGTCTGCCCGGCACTATCCTCGCCTCCCACCACCGGCTGGCTCTGCCACCCAATCTCGGCTAAGCTCCTTAGGATCCATTCCTTCTGAATAGGATTCCTTTATGTTTATCCCACGCGTGTTTGAATTCTGTTACCGTTTTCATTTCCACCACCTCCCGCGGGAGGGCATTCCCAGCATCCACTACTCTCTCCGTGAAAAAATACTTCCTGACATTTTTCTTGAGTCTGCCCCCACTCCTCCAAGCCTCAAAGAATTTTTACTGATCTTGAAGCGACAATGAACCTTGGGCTCTCAAATAAGCTGCTCTTACTGCTTTGTAAAGGTTACCTCTCTGAAGAAAGTGTGTTTTCAGTTCTTCAGCATGCTTTTTTTTTTAAAAATCATCTAATGTAGAACACACTCGTTGAATTTGCCAAACAATGACTAATAGGTAAATTATATTTCAAACTGTACGGACGAAAGCTGGAAAAATGCAACAAAGTATTTCTTTGGACAGAGCAATTTCCCAAAACGCTTCTCAATCCAAAGGTCCAGAAATTCAATTCTGAAACGCTTGCATGACATAACAAATTCCAAGGATTTAGCGATAGAATTTAACCATGCAACAAAGTAATAAATCTTTTTCTTCACCGGTCCATAAAAAGAAGACATCGTCCAAAAAGTGTTTCCATAAGGGAATCCACTTAAAAAAAACAACTTTCTTTTAAGTGTAGACATACAAGGATTCAAATTTCGCTACATGTAAGGTAGCCACAGAAGGAGCCAAAGTGCCCCCTCCCCCGACAACTCCTTGAGTTTGATGAAACCATCGATCTTTATATTTAAAATCATTTTGCTTGATGATCACTCAGCTAATTGAACCAAAAAATCAGTAAAAATTCTTTGAGGCATTTCTCTCTTTTGTAATGTTTCAATAATCACTTGCAATGCTCCGTCCTGGGAAATTCGAGTATATAAAGAAGTGACATCTAAAGTTACAAGCCAAACTGATTGCACCGGTTCTTCATAAGAATCCAAAATTCGTAAAAAATGAGAAGAATCTTTCAAAACTTAAGACTACTACTACTATTTAACATTTCTAAAGCGCTACCAGGGTTACGCAGCGCTGTACAATCTAACAAAGAAGGACAGTCCCTGCTCAAAGGAGCTTACAATCTAAAGGACAAAAAAGTGCAGTCAATCAAATTGGGGGCAGTCTAGATTTCCTGGATAGAGGTACAATGGTTAGGTGCTGAAAGCGACATTGAAGAGGTGGGCTTTGAGCAAGGATTTAAGCAGGGAGGGGGCTTGGCGTATGGGCTCAGGGAGTTTATTCCAAGCATAGGGTGAGACCCTGTATAAGCTTCACCTTTCAAAAAACTGTCTATAAATTGTAAAAGTGGTTTTAACATTTGGTCTAGGATTTATAAGAGTCTTATGAACCTTACTACTACTACTACTACTTAACATTTCTAGAGCGCTACTAGGGTTACGCAGCGCTGTACAATCTAACAAAGAAGGACAGTCCCTGCTCAAAGGAGCTTACAATCTAAAGGACAAAAAAAGTGCAGTCAATCAAATTGGGGGCAGTCTAGATTTCCTGGATAGAGGTACAATGGTTAGGTGCTGAAAGCGACATTGAAGAGGTGGGCTTTGAGCAGTGATTTGCAGATGGGCAGGGAGGGGGCCTGGCGTATGGGCTCGGGGAGTTTAGAAGGGAGGTAGAAAATACATTTGAGAAGGTCTAGGAAATTTCTCCACCAGAAATTGATATTCTTTTAAAGTCAGCATTCCTTGTTTATATTTAGACATCACAAAGCTATCAGTTAAACTCATCGATTGCAAAGTCCATTCCTGCTATATTTTGGAATAAGCAGTTTGAGTCCCCCAGTTGTCTTTCTGCCTCAAATTCATAATAAGATTTGTTCAAGAGGACCATAGCTCCCCCTTTGTCTGCTCACAAAATCTTTAAAGTATCATTATCAATCAACTCTTGAAATGCATTTTTTTTTGCTTTTTAATAAATTCCAACAAATCTTCCTAGATGTATTTGAATTCACCCAATCAGCAAAATCTTTAAGGACCAGATCACAAAAAGTGGTTAAAAACAGAATTCATGGGTCCAGGTGGAACCCAATTTGACCTTGGTTTACAAACAGAAATATCAGGACTAAATGGATTATCCAAAAAGAAACTTGAAGTTCCAGCTTGCGCAGAAATCAAAAGAATGCTTGCTATTTTTAACAAAACAATGTCACCGGGAATAGTAAGGTGAAGGCGGTTAGCTTAGCAGAGTTTAAAAAGGGGTTAGACGGTTTCCTAAAGGACAGGTCCATAAACCACTACTGAATGGACTTGGGAAAAATCCACAGTTCCAGGAATAACATGTATAGAATGTTTGTACGTTTGGGAAGCTTGCCAGGTGACCTTGGCCTGGATTGGCCGCTGTCGTGGACAGGATGCTGGGCTCGATGGACCCTTGGTCTTTTCCCAGTGTGGCATTACTTATGTACTTATGTCCTCTACTTGGCTCACTTTTATTACATAGAGCAGTGATTTAACCTATTGTGATGTCATAGTGGCTCATTCCACCAATAAGAGCCAACCTCATTAGTGATGTCACAATGGCTTGATTGTATAGAATGTTTGTACGTTTGGGAAGCTCGTCAGGTGCCCTTGGCCTGGATTGGCCGCTGTTGTGGACAGGATGCTGGGCTCGATGGACCCTAGGTCTTTTCCCAGTGTGGCATTACTTATGTACTTAAACCCCAACCAACCCAATTTCCAAAACACTCTTTTGACTAGCTGTCAGCTGGGAAGAGGATAAATTAATTATTGATGATGCTGATTGAATTTTAAAGAAAAAAGATGGATACATAACTTGCATTCTGTTACCCCTAAGGGCTTCAATGTAGAGATCAAATGGGCGTCTCTACTCTAGTTTGGACTTGTGATTGGTGGAGCATTAGTTTAATCTTAGTTTTGAATGCCGCTGCCCTCTTGTTCCACAGAAAAGCTGGGGTTTGATGGTGTGTTCAGCAGTTATTGGTAAGATCTATCTATTATATTTTGTGTAATTCTTAACTGTCTTTTACAAATAGAGGGCAATTATTATATTATTTATATTACATTTGTACCCCGCGCTTTCCCACTCATGGCAGGCTCAATGCGGCTTACATGGGGCAATGGAGGGTTACGTGACTTCCCAGAGTCACAAGGAGCTGCCTGTGCCTGAAGTGGGAATCAAACTCAGTTCTTCAGTTCCCCAGGACCAAAGTCCACCACCCTAACCACTAGGCCACTCCTCCACTGTTGCTACTATTTGAGATTCTACATGGAATGTTGCTATTCCACTAGCAACATTCCATGTAGAAGTTGGCCCTTGCAGATTACCAATGTGGCTGCGCAGGCTTCTGCTTCTGTGAGTCTGACGTCCTGCACGTACGTACGTGCAGGACGTCAGACTCACAGAAACAGAAGCCTGCGCAGCCTTCTGCATGGAATGTTGCTAGTGGAATAGCAACATTCCATGTAGAATCTCCATTAGTGGCAACATTTCATGTAGAAAGCAACATTCCATGTAGAATCTCCAATAGTATCTATTTTATTTTTGTTACATTTGTACCCTGCGCTTTCCCACTCATGGCAGGCTCAATGCGGCTTACATGGGGCAATGGAGGGTTAAGTGACTTGCCCAGAATCACAAAGAGCTGCCTGTGCCAGGAATCGAACTCAGTTCCTCAGTTCCCCAGGACCAAAGTGCACCACCCTAACCACTAGGCCACTATTACATTATTACAAATTACATTTGTAGCCCGCGCTTTCCCACTCAAAGCAGGTTCATTGCGGCTTACATAGTAATAGGGATTACAGGATATTGATAAGGAAAATAAAAGTTAAGTATAACAGAATAGACAAAAGTGATGGGTAGGTACAGAAGGACAGGGGTGAAGGAGTAGGAGAGGTGTGAGCAAGGGTAGAAGAGGCAGGAGGGGGATGGATTACAGGGTAAGCATATGGAATTTTGGTGGGAAAGATAGTCAAGCTCATTGTCGTTGTCTCCTGGATATGTGATGGGTAGTAGGAGTCATAGAATTAGTTTGGGTCATTAGGATAGGCTTGCTTGAACAGATGGGTTTTTAGTGATTTCCGGAAGGGTAGATAGTCACTGATAAACATAGTAACATAGTAACATAGTAGATGACGGCAGAAAAAGACCTGCATGGTCCATCTAGTCTGCCCACGATAAACTCATATGTGTATACCTTACCTTGATTTGTACCTGTCTTTTTCAGGGCACAGACCGTATAAGTCTGTCCAGCAGTATTTCCCGCCTCCCAACCACCAGTCCCGCCTCCCATCATCGGCTCTGGCACAGACCCCGTATAAGTCTGCCCTCCCCTATCCTAGCCTCTCAACCACCAAACCCCTCTTCCCCCCTGATAGGTCTTGGGAGAGCATTCCAGAGTTGGCTACCTAAGAAGGAGAAATTGGATCCATAATAGATTTCATATCTGAGTCCTTTGCAATTGAGGTAATGTAGATTGAGGTAAGTGCATGAAGTTTCAGACATGTTTCTGGCGGGAAGGTCAATCAGATTACACATATAGTTTGGAGATTCACCATGGATAATCTTATAGATTAATGTATGGACCTTGAAGTTGATACGTTCTGTGATAGGGAGCCAGTGAAGTTTTTCGCGAAGAGGTGTTGCACATTCAAATCGAGGCTTGCCAAAAATGAGTCTTGCTGCTGTGTTTTGGGAAGTCTGAAGTTTATAATTTATAATTAGATAGTTCTATTTGTTTTTTTTGGATAGGGAATGTGCCTTGAAAAAGCTGTTAAGGTGAAACACAGTGGCGGATACATTCCTCCCCTAGCCATGCTGGATGCTTTTGAGAAAAGTTAAGTGTTTGAAAGCTATAAGTTATTTAGAATTGTTATAAAACTCTATAATGTATCTCTGGTATGACCGATTAGGAGGTGGGAGCGTAAAACTCAGAGCGATAAACTTCTGAGCTCTTAAGTGGCACCACTGAGGTCTTTACCATCATACTTATTAAGTCTGTAAGACGAAGAATTTATTTGAACTCGATTTTTGGATAGTTTCAAAATTGCCAGGAATATCATGCACCCAGCCAGAACTGCTGCAGTGCCTCATGGAGGAACTGGCCGTAGAACGAGGTACATTCGAACTGTGATGATGAACTACACGCAGCTTAATTAAATAGCTATTTGTGATCCACCTAGGAGAGATGCAGAATAGAAATGTTTTAATAAATGTTTTCTTCTAGTTTCTTGTAAGGGTTATAGAAAAGCCTAGAGTGACATGGCAAAGCTATTCCTTGTTGTAAGTGAAAGAATGCATATATCACAACAAGGAAAAGCGAGTACTTAATACTACAACACAACAATCTCTCTGAAATGGTGGCAAAATAGTACAGCAGGAAGTTTGAACGTGTTTAAGTCTTTTGGTCGCCCACGCCTTGAGACAGCTACTTACAGCGAAACTCTGGCCAAAGTCGGTGTGACGGATTGACCGTTCACACGTTGTTTTCTTATCTGCACTTTGAAGTTTAAGCAACCTTTCACTTCTTTTTGTGGATCCGTGGAGGGGCATAATCGAACGGCGCCGGCCAAATAGATGGCCAGCGCCGCAAAGAGCATTCCCGAACCGTATTATCGAAAAATATGGCCGGCCATCTTTCGTTTTGATAATACGGTTTGGGCCGACCAAATGTCAGAGATGGCAGGGTTTGAGATGGCCAGCATCGGTTTTTGCCGATAATGGAAACCGAGGTCGGTGATCTCAAACCCAGCCAAATCCAAGGCATTTGGTTGTGGGAGGGGCCAGCATTTGTAGTGCACTGGTCCCCCTCACATGCCAGGACACCAACCGGGCACCCTGGGGGGCACTGCATTGGACTTCAAAAATTGCTCCCAGATGCATACCTCCCTTACCTTGGGTGCTGAACCCCCCAAATCCCCCCCAAACCCACTCCCCACAATTGTACACCATTACCATAGCCCTTAGGGGTGAAGGGGGGCACCTACATGTGGGTACAGTGGGTTTTGCGGGGGGTTGGAGGGCTTAACATTTACGACCACAAGTGTAACAGGTAGGGGGGATGGGCCTGGGGTCCACCTGCCTGAAGTGCACTGCACCCACTAAATACTGCTCCAGAAACCTGCATACTGCTGTCATGGAGCTGGGTGTGACATTTGAGGCTGGCATAGAGGCTGCAAAAAAATATTTAAAGAAATTTTTTTTTGGGTGGGAGGGGCTTAGTGATCACTGGGGGAGTAAGGGGAGGTCTCCCCCGATTCCCTCTGGTGGTCATTTGGTCAGTTGGGGCACCCTTTTGAAGCTTGGTGGTTAGGGTGGTGGACTTTGGTCCTGGGGAACTGAGGAACTGAGTTCGATTCCCACTTCAGGCACAGGCAGCTCCTTGTGACTCTGGGCAAGTCATTTAACCCTCCATTGCCCCATGTAAGCCGCATTGAGCCTGCCATGAGTGGGAAAGCGCGGGGTACAAATGTAACAAAAAAAAAAAAAAAGAAAAAAAATGGCGAAATGCTCGTCAAGGCCGGCTTTCTTTTTTCCATTATTGGGCGAAGTCAGCCATCTCAAACTATGCCCCCGTCCCGCCTTCGCTACCCTACCGAAACGCCCCCTTGAAGTTTGGCTGGCTCCATGACAGAAAGCAGTTGGCGCCAGCCAAAATCGGCTTTCAATTATACCGATTTGACCGGGTTGAGGAGATCGACGGCCATCTTCCGATTTGTGTCGGAAGATGGCCAGCAATCTCCTTCAAAAATAAGCTGGATAGTCAGTTCTGTGAAGCTTTAGCATTTTGTATCAAAGAACTTGAGGGGATTTTATGCCAATGATGAGAAATAACCCATTGATTTTCCTCAACCTTTGTTTTTGAAAACAATTATTTGGGTTGGAGGTTGGGTTGGTTTCAGAGGGTTTTTTTCCCCTTCTATTTAAAGTTCAATGCACTTCACAGAACTATAGGTTCTTTGAAGTACTATTTTGCCACCATTTTAGAGAGATTGTTGTGTTGTATAGTGAAAGAATGCATGTCATCACTTCCTACCGTGGCTCCTGGGGAAGTATATACATGCATGCAACAACCAGACTACTTTCTCTGCAGGGGATGGGAGGGGTGGAAATGCTCTATATCATTTTATCTCTTTATCTCTACTGTACAGGAGACCCTACTGCGAAACATGCAGAATCTGACAGGCCTATTGTTACCAGCATGATGTCAACATCTGTTGAGAGCAGTAAACCTATTGATGTCATTATTATCACTGCCAAAATACTGACAGCGTTCCTTGCTGCCTCAGTACAGAGATTCAGAAATACAGCCCCCAGGAATTTCTAAACTGACCTCAGGAATACTATACGTAGTTATTATATAGGCCAAGGGAATGTGCTACGGAGGTCTACAGGACTTCATATTCCTAGGGGTCCTTTTACTAAGGTGCGCTGAAAAGTGGCCTGCGGTAGCGTAGGTGCATGTTTTGGACACGCGCAGAACCATTTTTCAGTGAGCCTGTAAAAAAGGCCTTTTTTTTGGGGGGGGGGCAAAAATGGACGTGCGACAAAATGAAAATTGGCGCGCATCCATTTTGGGCCTGAGACCTTACTGCCACCCAGGGGCGTAGCCAGACTTCGGAGGGGGGGGTCCAGAGCCTGAGGTGAGGGGGCACATTTTAGCCCCCCCCTGGCGCCGCCGACCCTCCCCACCACCAACTTTGCCAACCCCCCTGCCGACGATACTCTCGATCCCCCTCCCGCCGCCAACCCTCCCACGCCGTCACGTACCTTTGCTGGCGGGGGACCCCAACCCCTGCCAGCCGAGGTCCTCTTCCTTCGTTCTGCTTCTGAGTCTGACGTCCTGCACGTTGTACGTGCAAGACGTCAGTCTCAGAAACAGAACGAAGGAAGAAGAGGACCTCGGCTGGCAGGGGTTGGGGTCCCCCACCAGCAAAGGTACCAGACGGCAATGGCGGGTTGACGGTGAGTTATTGGTGGGAGGGGGGGTCGAGAGAGTCATCGGCAGGGGGTTCCAGGGCCAAAACTATGGGGGCCCAGGCCCCCATGGCCCCACGTAGCTATACCCCTGCTGCCACCCACTGACTTAGCGGTAAGGTCTCATGCATTAACCGGGCAGTAATTTTCAGACCATGTACAATGCCAATTACCGCCTGGTTAGCGCCACGTGCCGGAAAATAAAATATATTTTCTGACGCGTGTAAAAATTGAAATTACAACCCAGGCCATGCGGTAGCCAGGCGGTAGTTCTGAATTGGCGCATGTTGGGCGCACGTAGGTGCCTACGCAGCTTAGTAAAAGGGACCGAGAGTGTTATGATGATGCTTATTTGTTTAAGTAGACTATATTGAATGGTCAATGAGCTTTGCACACTCCAATGTTACCACGAAATTCCCTTTCAAAGCTCATAACAACGCTACCTTGTGTGGTCTCTTTGCATGGGGGCCCCTCTAAGAGTGCCCGTAAGCTCGGTATTGGTCCTGTGGCACATCCATATTGATTCCTTAAATCAATTTTGTTCTTTCTTTTCTGGAGCAGACCCAGGCCAGACTAGTCCTCCCAAGGCCGACCAAGAGCAACAGAAGGAGGAGGAAGAGAAGGCGGAGGAGGTAGAGGAAAAGGATGGGGAAGAGCAGGAGGTAGAAAATGAAGAGAAGAGACAGAGAAAAAGGAAGAGAAGGTGATGGAGCAGCAGAGTACAGAGGCAGAGAGCCCTGCCTGTCCCTCAAGGCCTGAGAGAATACATAGATTTGTCTTCTGGGAGCTAGGGCTCCATTTTGTGGTTGTCTAATCTTCATGTATATAGTTATTTTTTCTATATGTGAGTTTTCCAATTTTTATATAAATATTCCAATTTGCTATCATATGCCCTGTCTTTATTTGCTTTACTCCGAATGTAATTTTTGGCATTATTCCATCTTTGCTAGCACCTTTTCACAGAATATTGGTAACTGATGGTTGCATGTATTTTAGATCTATTGCTTAGGCTGCCTTGCTGCCACAATTAGATTATTGCAACTCATTTATTCCTGTATCTCAGTTAGAGGTCCTTTTACAAAGGCGCACTGAAAAATGACTTGCGGTAGTATAGGCGTGGGTTTTGGGTGCACGCCTCTGGTCCCGCCCTTGCGGAAACAGGAAATGAGGGCGGGACCAGAGGCAGAGCTGAAGCGCCGTGCCTGCTCGCCTTTCACTGCTGCCGCCGGACCCCGAGGTAAGAACTTTTAAGTTCTGGGTGGCATGCAGGAAGGCGACGGGCAAAAGGAGGACTGGGAGAAGAGGGCGAGCAGCGCAGGTCGGGCTAGCACTCGGAGGAAAGGGAGGGAGAGGGGCCTGGAACTCGGAGGAGAGGGAGGGAGGGGAGCCTGGAACTCAGAGGAAAGGGAGGGGGCCTGGAACTCGGAGAAGAGGGGGGCCTGGAACTCGGAGAGGGGGAGGGAGGGGGCGATTCTCTCCTCCCCTCGATTTGTACCTGAATGTTCTCTGGCTGGCTGGCGCTGGCTCTCCTTCCCTCTCACTGTTCTGCTCTCTGACGTCATTACGCCATGTTTTATTTTGTTTGATTTCTATTGATAACCTTTAAGAGTGGACTAACACGGTTACCACACCTCTCTGCTTTATTAAGTAAACCTGCTTTAATATTATTTCTTTAAACATTATACCTGTATGTTAGCTTTATCTTCTGTAGGTTTGCTGTTTCACCCTGCCTCTAATATTGTGTTGGTGGTTTATTCCTAACTCATGTTTTGTGAAGATGTTTTAACAGTTTTTAGTATTCAGGATTGGTGTTTTATGATTTCTTGTATGTTTTTCTGTTTTGCCACACAGCTGTTTAAGCCCCTGGTGCAGACTCTAGTGAGGCGAAACATGGCCACGTCGGGACATTTTACAAAGCGGCACAAATAAAGAGTATTTATCATACCAAGACTTGTGTTCTTCTGCTCCTCTTTGGACAGAAAACAGAGGGTAGGGTTAAATGGACATTTTTCTCAATGGAGACGCGTGAATAGTGGAGTACTGCAGGGATCTGTACTGGGGCCGGTGCTATTAACATATTTATAAATGATCTGGAAAACAGAATGGTGAGTGAGGTGATTAAATTTGCAGATGACACAAAACTCTTCAAAGTTGTCAAAACGCATGTGGATTGAGAAAAATTGCAGGAAGAGCTTAGGAAATGTCCATGACCCATTATTAAAATGGACTTGGGGAAACTCCACAGCTTATTTCTAGGATAAGTAGAATAAATTCTGTTTTACTGTTCTGGGATCTTGCCAGGTACTTGTGACCTGGATTGACTATGTTGGAAACAGGACACTGGGCTTGATGGACCTTCGGTCTGTCCCAGTATGGGAATGCTTATGTTCGTAGGTTCTCAATTGTAAGTGATATTTTGAGAATTTCCTTCCCCCGCCCCCCTTAATGCTAACTTTCATGTTAATCTCTGTCCAGAAATAACTGGATAGAATTAAGCAAATTAAGCCAAAACGACACTTGGATCTTATAGGTTGAAGCAGTTTTTCAAAATGATCTGGGTATGCTTGGAATGGCCTCCCGCGGGAGGTGGTGGAGATGAAAACGGTAACGGAATTCAAACATGCGTGGGATAAACATAAAGGAATCCTGTTCAGAAGGAATGGATCCTAAGGAGCTTAGCCGAGATTGGGTGGCAGAGCCGGTGGTGGGAGGCAGGGATAGTGCTGGGCAGACTTACACGGTCTGTGCCAGAGCCGGTGGTGGGAGGCGGGGCTGGTGGTTGGGAGGCGGGGATAGTGCTGGGCAGACTTACACGGTCTGTGCCCTGAAAAGGACAGGTACAAATCAAGGTAAGGTATACACAAAAAGTAGCACATATGAGTTTATCTTGTTGGGCAGACTGGATGGACCGTGCAGGTCTTTTTCTGCCGTCATTTACTGTATATGTTACCTAAGTAAAGTGTTAGGAAGCTAGATCCAAAGTAGCCACTCAGCAGCGGTAGATTTACAAAATCTTGAATCCAGCTTTCTAACGTTGAATTTCTGTCAAATTGTGGCTTCTTGAGTACATAACTGAAAAGAATTGCATTAGGGCTTCAACCGGAATCTCGTAGCTATGGCCAAGAGTTTTTCAAGATACCACATACTGTTTAAAAAAAAATTAAGGCAAATAAATCCCTGAAAAGGGAAAAGTTTGTTACCTCCCATAGCAACAAATAAAAATACTCTCGGAAAAGGAAGCGGTTATTTAGGCAGGAAAATAGCATTTCCAGATGGAGGCTCATGTTTTTCTCATCAAAATTTGGCTGCATCCAACTCTTTAACACAAAACGTATTTTTTTTTTTAATGGCCTTTATGACAGCTTAGAAATTATGTCCCATTGAAGAAATGTGTGCACTGAAAATACCTCAAAGTGATTTCAGTAACACTCTGCACCATTGCATATAAGGATCCTTTTTGATTCTTGTCCCAGACTTCCTTAAGGGGAGAGAGGCTGCAGGGGTCTGTCTCCTGACACCAACTGGTGGGTTTCCTGGAAATAATTAAAGAGGATGCCTGTGTAAGTTCTGAGGGACAAGCTGTTCCATACATTTCCACGCCTGACCTGCGGTTTAAGGCAGAGAGTTCTAACGTCCAAAGGTTTATTTGTAACTGTATCGTCTAAAGTCTTCTGTTACAGCTCTCTGCACAGAATTAAGTCAATATTCAAAGGGTTTGTCCAGACAAAATCTGACATTTCAGCTCAACAGTGGTGCAGGAGTCCTGTTAGTAATGATTGTTTTAGAATAGTCATTTCATAGGAATTATCGTATGAAATTCAAACATGCGTGGGATAAACGCAAAGGAATCCTGTTTAGAAGGCATGGTTCCATGGAATCTTAGCGGAGATTGGGTGGCGACACCCATAATTGGAAAACAAAACTGGAGCTGGGCAGACTTCTACGGTCTACGCCCTGATCGTGACTGAATAGAGAGGGATGGGCTGGAGTGTAAATTTTAAGGGGCTTCGACGTTAGCTTCAGAACTTAGTAGAAGAATAGCACTGGGCAGACTTCTGCAGTCTGTGCCCTGAGAAAGACAAGGACAAATCAAACTCAGGTATATATACCATGTAAAATGAGTTTATCTTGTTGGGCAGACTGGATGGACCGTACAGGTCTTTATCTGCCATCATTTATTATGTTGCTATATGTTATCTAGGTACCTTTCCTTCATCTTAACTATAATCTGCTGTTGTAACTTAGCACTCACCTGTGACTGCCCTGAAACCTTGATTCAAAACCTGGTCCCAGATTTCTGCACCCCACCCCTGCTTGAACTCCCCTCCCCCCTCGATATCCATAAAGAAAGTTTTAATCTAAAATGGCTTTTTCCCATTCAATGCCTGTGGAAACAAATCTTGTCATGTGTAAGGTTGATTTGTACAAATAGATCTCATGCATATTCATTGTTATGGATCTTCTGAAAATCAAACTAGCTCGGCTGAAAGTCACGCCAAGCCTATGTTACGTATTATCTTTCCTTCGGTTATCTTGACTACAGCATACTTTCACCCTTTTCCTATATATAGCTTGTCTTAAGAAGGTGTGAATATAACAAATGATGGGATTAATTTCCAGTCTTCCCTGTTTATTTATTTATTTGCTGCATTTGTACCCCACATTATCCCACCTATTTGCAGGCTCAATGTGGCTTACATTATATTGCAAAAGTTATAATTATGAACAGAGTAAGAGGTTTGTTCTAATTTAACATATTACTATGTAAGAAAAAAGAAGATATGTCTGTAGAATGATTTACATAACACATAATAAAAAACAGTAAAATATAATGACCAATAATGATAATATGACTAATATAATCAATTCAGAGGGATCAGTAAGTGGTTGGTTTAGATATAGAATAATCAGCTCCCCTTCTGCTCAGTGTGCTGCTGCGGCTAGGAAAGCGAATAGAATGTTGGGTATTATTAGGAAAGGTATGGAAAACAGGTGTGAGGATGTTATAATGCCGTTATATCGCTCCATGGTGCGACCGCACCTTGAGTATTGTGTTCAATTCTGGTCGTCGCATCTCAAGAAAGATATAGTAGAATTGGAAAAGGTGCAGCGAAGGGCGACTAAAATGATAGCGGGGATGGGACGACTTCCCTATGAAGAAAGACTAAGGAGGTTAGGGCTATTCAGCTTGGAGAAGAGACAGCTGAGGGGAGACATGATAGAGGTATATAAAATAATGAGTGGAGTGGAACAGGTGGATGTGAAGCGTCTGTTCACGCTTTCCAAAAATACTAGGACTAGGGGGCATGCGATTAAACTACAGTGTAGTAAATTTAAAACAAATCGGAGAAAATTTTTCTTCACCCAACGTGTAATTAAACTCTGGAATTCATTGCCAGAGAATGTGGTGAAGGCGGTTAGCTTAGCAGAGTTTAAAAAGGGGTTAGATGGTTTCCTAAAGGACAAGTCCATAAACCGCTACTAAACGGACTTGGAAAAATCCAAAATTCCAGGAATAACATGTATAGAATGTTTGTACATTTGGGAAGCTTGCCAGGTGCCCTTGGCCTGGATTGGCTGCTGTCGTGGACAAGATGCTGGGCTCGATGGACCCTTGGTCTTTTCCCAGTATGGCATTACTTATGTACTTATGTACTTATAAGTCGTTAAGGAGGATTCTTATGTAAGTTTCTTCGAACAAGTGTGTTTTCAATAATTTCCTGAAGTCTGTCAAGTCACATGTTATTTTTATAGTATTCGGTAGTTGGTTCCATGCTTTTGTGCAGAGGTATGTGAAGGTAGATGCATGTAATGATTTGAGTTCTCTACAATTAGGGTAGTGGAGGTTTAGGAAGGTACGTGATGAACTTTTGATGTTTCGTGCCGGAAAGTCAATTAGGTCTGACATGTATGAAGGAGGTTCTCCAGGATGATTTTATGGGTTAAGGTGCAAATCTTGAAAGCAATACGATCTGTTAGTGGAAGCCAATGTCATTTTTCTCTGAGGGGTTTGGCGCTCTCATATTTCGCCTTTCCGAATATGAGTCTAGCTGCGGTATTTTGTGCAGTCTGAAGTTTCTTAATGGTTTTTTCTTTGCATCCTGCGAAAATGGAGTTACAATAATCCAGGTGGCTCAGTACTTATGATTGTACCAGCGTACGGAATACTTCCCTTGGGGAAAAAAGGCTTCACTCTTTTCAGCTTCCACATTGCAAAAAACATTTTCTTTGTCACATTCTTCGCATGGTAATCAAGAGTGAGATTTCGATCAATAGCAACACCCAGGAGTTTCAAGTTATTCGCAACAGGGAGAGTGTGGGATGGTGTGTTTATATCTCACATAAGAATATCAATTAAGTCATGCTGAGTCAACAAGGACCACTGAGCTCTGCATCCTTTCTTCAGCTGTCCAGTTTGCAAGTACTTAGAAGATCCCAAAAGGCAGATGTTTTGCCCATAGTTAATTTCCATGGTTGAACGTGGCTCTTAACTTCTTCCAAGTCTACCTGGCTAAACAATTTTTATGGACTTGTCCTCGAAGAACTTGTCAAGGTCTTCTTTTTAATCCTGTCATGTTGGTCACCTTGACCAGTTCCTCTCATCAGCAGATTCCACAGTTTAATTAGGACCTACATAAAATAAAATAGCCATGGATTTCATATACCGCCTTTCTTTGGGTACATATATTATTTGCAGGTACATTTCTCTCTCCCTAGAGGGCTCACAAGTTTTCTGGGGTAATGGAGGGTTAAGGGGCCCTTTTACAAAGCAGCGGTAAGCCGAACACGAGCTTACTGCTCTCTAAAAAGGAAGTACCGCAGCAGCCCAGCAATAGTTTCCACCCCCAGCGTGCTGTCACATCCAGCGCTACAAAACTGCCCGGTTGCTGCTGGGTTAGCGCGGGAGCCCTTACTGCCACCTCAATGGGTGACAGTAAGGGCTCCCCCCCCCCCCCCTGAAATGGCCGCAAGGCAAGTGCTTCACTTGCTGCATGGCCATTTCCTGAACAAAAGAAAGACCTACCTTTTACCTGCTGTAGTAAAAGGGGGCCTCGGTGCACGTCAAAAGCATGCACTGATGCCAGCACAGGTTCATTTTGCTGCAACTTGATAAAGGGGCCCAAAGTGGTAAAGGCGGTTAGCTTAGCGGAGTTTTAAAAAGGTTTGGACGGCTTCCTAAAGGAAAAGTCCATAGACGGTTATTAAATGGACTTGGGGAAAATCCACTATTTCTGGGATAAGCAGTATAAAATATTTTGTACTTTTTTGGGGATCTTGCCAGGTATTTGTGATCTGGATTGGCCACTGTTGGAAACAGGATGCTGGGCTTGATGGACCTTTGGTCTTTCCCAGTATGGCAATACTTATGTACAAGGCATTCCAGTAGGAACGGAACCCAGCTCCCCAAGCTCTCAACCCACTGCACTAGCTATTAGGCTACTCCTGCTGGTTTCTACTTTATTCCGGTGATCTGTTGTTTTTGAGAAGTTTTCTTTATGCGTATCACTTTATACTTTTTAAATTTCATCTGCCGTTTAGATGCCCTGTACCCTAGTCTCACAATATCCTTTTTTCAGTCCTCAAAAACCTCTGCTGTTTTAATGACTTTAGCTTGGGGGGGTCAGTGTTCAAAGGGGTTTAACAAAGCAGGAGCTTTTAAACCCTGCTGCAAGAGCCGGCTGCCAATATTCCGCGGCGCTTCTCTGCATCTGTGCTGAATAATGAATTAACCTTATTACTATCCTATATAATAATTCTCACCTCCAACATTCTGAGGCTGCCTGGAACCATTGTTTCTGCTGGAGGTGGTGTCCCTCATGTAGTAGATAATAGTGATGTCACACAACCCACACCAGATTGGCTAGTAGAAGGGAGAGGGGCGGAGCCACGATACAGGGAGCAGCGAATCAGCACAACACGGGGAATGCACAGCAGCAGGAACAGAAGCCTCTCTCACACAGTTACTCTCACACACACTCTCTGAAACATACACACTCAGAGGAAAACCTTGCTAGCGTCTGTTTCCTTTCAAACAGAAACGGGCCTTTTTTTACTAGTCTTTTATAATGTACCACGTGTTGGCCTTTATACTATAGTTTATTCTTTACATTTCTGTGAAGGTGCGTTGCCACCTTCGTGCCTCTGATGTTGTGACTTTGGAGGGTTCATGCCAGCCTTCTTTCCAGGGGCATAGCCACGGGCAGGCCTGGACGGGCCTAGGCCCAACCACATTTGCTCCAGGCCCTCCCACCCTAACTAGCCCCAACCCAACCAGTGTCGTAGCTCTCCCAAGCGAGGCTCCAATCTTTTCCTGCCTCTTCTGCCCGCTCTCCCCGTCCGCATGATCTGCTCACTTTTACTGCCCTGAAGCACTGTTCTCCCTCCAGCACCAGCAATTCCCATAGTCAGCCTTCTGCCAGCGTGCGTCGTCGGGGCCTCTCCTTAGGCATGTCCCGCCTACTCTGCAGTTTCCTGTTTTCCGCAAAGGTGGGACGCGCGCCTGAGGAGAGGCCCCGACGACTCACGCTGGCAGAAGGCTGACTATGGGAATCGCCGGTGCTGGAGGGAGAACGGCGCTTCAGGGCAGTAAAAATGACCAGACCACGCGGACGGGGAAGAGGGGGCAGAAGAGAGGGAGAAATGCAAAACTCGGGAGGGGATGGAGAAGGGAGATAGTTTAGACTACTGCAATCTGCTTCTTGCTGGCCTCCCACTTAGTCACCTCTCCCCTCTCCAGTCGGTTCAAAACTCTGCTGCCCGTCTCGTCTTCCGCCAGGGTCGCTTTACTCATACTACCCCTCTCCTCAAGACCCTTCACTGGCTCCCTATCCGTTTTCGCATCCTGTTCAAACTTCTTCTACTAACCTATAAATGTATTCACTCTGCTGCTCCCCAGTATCTCTCCACACTCGTCCTTCCCTACACCCCTTCCCGTGCACTCCGCTCCATGGATAAATCCTTCTTATCTGTTCCCTTCTCCACTACTGCCAACTCCAGACTTCGCGCCTTCTGTCTCGCTGCACCCTACGCCTGGAATAAACTTCCTGAGCCCCTACGTCTTGCCCCATCCTTGGCCTCCTTTAAATCTAGACTGAAAGCCCACCTCTTTAACATTGCTTTTGACTCGTAACCACTCGCCTCCACCTACCCTCCTCTCGTCCTTCCCATTCACATTAATTGATTTGATTTGCTTACTTTATTTATTTTTTGTCTATTAGATTGTAAGCTCTTTGAGCAGGGACTGTCTTTCTTCTATGTTTGTGCAGCGCTGCATATGCCTTGTAGCGCTATAGAAATGCTAAATAGTAGTAGTAGTAGTAGATAGTGTTGCCCAGAGTGGAAGTGAACCTATCTAGTCCACCGTAAGCAAGGTAAGGAAGCCAATTTGTAATCTGTTTCCACTTTCCACCCCCCCCCTCCTCCCCCGCACAGCCGTCATTTCAGTTCGTTCAAAGCAAAGTAGAGAAAATGTTGTGCCCACCTACTTTGGGCTCAGGCCCATCCAAAACTGGCTGTCTGGCTACGCCACTGCTTCCTTCTGTGTTGCTCTGTCACCTGTGTGTTTTTGCCCTTCCGGACGCATTAGTGGTTTTCATTCTACCAGTTTCACCTTCTTTTTATGCCTCGGGATTTTGTTTCTCCGTGATCAATGTTTTAGTAGCTTGTTGCAGTCTTCTTCCTTTTCCTGCCCCACAACGTTTTTTTGCTGCCTAACTGTATTGTTGTTAGTGCTTTAACCCTTTTGTGTTGGCCAGGTTTATTTATTTATTTATTTATTTATTTGCATTTGTATCCCACATTTTCCCACCTATTTGCGGGTTCATTGTGGCTTGCAATACATTGTATTAATGGAAGTACAATCTGTTACAACATAGTTATGGTTACATTATGAGGCGTTACATTAAAACTAGTCCATGTATCGTTAAAGAGAATAAAACAATGGCAAAGAACAACAAAACAATAGAAGAACACCGGATCCTGATTGGGCAGCAGAGCGATAGCAAGAGATGGTTCGGGTATAATATTTTCTGTTTTTTACCTGTAGGTTGGGTTTAAGCGTGTAAAATTGTGGGGGATAGAAGTACGGAAGAGGATGTATTGATGCATTGCTAACAGTGTGTGTGGACTTCATGTGTTCTGATCCTTTCGATATATTTTTTCAAAAAGATGGGTCTTTAGTAGTTTGCGGAAGTCGGTTAGTTCGTGGATCGTTTTCAGATTTCGTGGTAGTTTGTTCCAGAATTGTGTGCTCATATAAGAAAAGGTTGACGCGTGTATTTTATGCCTTTGCAGTTAGGGAAGTGGAGGTTTAGGAAGGTTCGGGATGATCTTTTAGCGTTTCTGGGTGGTAGGTCTATTAAGTCAGACATGTAGGCTGGGGCTTCACCGTGAATGATTTTGTGGACTAGTGTGCATACTTTAAAAGTGATGCGTTCCTTGAGTGGGAGCCAGTGTAGCTTCTCTCGTAAGGGTTTTGCACTTTCGTATGTTGGTTTCCCGAAGATGAGTCTGGGCTGTTTGGAGCTTCTTCAGTAATTGTTCCTTACAACCTGCGTATAGTGAGTTGCAGTAGTCCAGATGGCTGAGCACAAGTGATTGCACTAGGCTTCGGAAGACGGATCTTGGGAAGAATGGTTTTATTCGTTTCAGTTTCCACATGCAGTAGAACATCTTTTTGGTTGTGTTGTTTGCGTGGGTTTTGAGTGTTAGGTGGCGGTCAATAGTAACTCCAAGGATCTTTAAAGTTTCTGAGATTGGAAGATTTAATTTTGGTGTGTTTATAGCGGTGAATTTATTCGTGTTGTATTAGGTTGATCTTCCAACCATTGATGTATCTTTCACCCACTCCTATCAAATCCCTTTTTTTTTTGTTTAAAAGTACATTATGAAGAGATACCAGAGGGTTAGAAAGTCCTCAGTGCCTTTGGATATTCCTGTTCAGGTTGTAGAGCTTTCCAGTCTGTTTTGCTGCTCCTTTGGCTCCCTTCAAGTTTATTTGGGGCTTCCTATCCTGACCAGGGGCGTAGCTAGGTGGGGCCACGGGGGCATGGGCCCCCGTAGATTTGGCCCTGCCCCCCCCCCCCGCCACCAACCCCTTCGACCACCCTTCCCACCCCCAACCCTCCCCCGTCGCCGCCATCGGATACCTTTGCTGGCGGGGGTCCCCCCCAACCCCAACGTGCAGGACGTCAGACTCACAAAAACAGAAGCCTTGCAGATCAGCAACGCGGCTGCGCCGGAGAAGAGGACTTCAACTGGCGGGGGTTGGGGTCCCCCGCCAGCAAAGGTACCCAACGGCGGCAGTGGGGGAGGGTTGGCAGCGACGGGAAGAGGGGGTCAAAAGAGTTGCCGCTGGGGGGGGGGTCAAAGGTGGTGGTGGCGCTGGGGGTCAAAAATGGTGGGGGGGGGGCCTAAAATGTGCCCCCTCACCTTGGGCTCTGGATCCCCCTCCCACCAAAGTCTGGCTACGCCCCTGATCCTGACCAACAGACAAGTCTATCTACCACTACCAATCATTTCTATAGCACTGCTAGACATATGCAGCGCTGTACACATTATATGCAGGAACTTCCTCTGTCCCTAGAGAGTGCACAATCTAAGGGGTCCTTTTACAAAGGCATGCTGAAAATGGCTTGCGGTAGTGTAGGCGTTGGTTTTGGGTTGGCGTCGATCCATTTTTTAGCACGCCTGTGAAAAAGGTCTCTTTTTTTGCCGAAAATGGATGCGTGACAAAAATTAAAATTGCCCTGCGTCCATTTTGGGTCTGAGACCTTACCACCAGCCACAGACCTAGCGGTAAAGAATCATGGAAATGACCTACGAACGTCATATGCCACTTGGCCCGCGTCTGTTACATGCACCAGAAAATAAAAATTATTTTTCAGACGCGTGCCAAAATTGAAATTACAGCAAGGGCTGTGTGGTAACTCCAATTTGGCATGTGTAGGCACGTTGCCGGAGAACGTGGTGAAGGCGGTTATCTTAGCAGAGTTTAAAAAGGGGTTAGACGGTTTCCTAAAGGACAAGTCCATAAACCACTACTAAATGGACTTGGGAAAAATCCACAATTCCAGGAATAACATGTATAGAATGTTTGTATGTTTGGGAAGCTTGCCAGGTGCCCTTGGCCTGGATTGGCCGCTGTCGTGGACAGGATGCTGGGCTCGATGGACCCTTGGTCTTTTCCCAGTGTGCCATTACTTATGTACTTATATGTGACTTAGTAAAGGGGCCCTAAGTTTTATACCTGGGGCAATGGAGGGTTAAGTGACTTGCCCAAGCTCAAAAGGAGCTGCAGTAGGAATCAAATCCAAGTTGCCAGGATCAAAGCTCACTGCACCAACCATTAGGCTACTCCTCCACTAGGTGTCATAATAGACAATCTTCTGCCCAGTGTTTGGTGGTAGCCAAAAAAGCAAACAGGATGCTAACAATTATTAGGAAAGGGATGGAAAATCAGACCAAGAATATAACATAATGCCCCTGTATTGCTCCATGGTACGACCTCACCTTGAGTATTATGTTCAATTCTAGTTGCGAATTAGAAAAGGTTCAAAGAAGAGGGACCGAAATGATAAAAGAAATGGAACTCCTCCCATATAAGGAAAGGCTAAAGAGGTTAGGGCTGATCAGCTTGGAAAATAAATGGCTGAGGGGGGATATGATTGAGGTCTACAAAATCCTTAGTGGCGTGGAATGGATAAAAGTGAATCGATTTTTCACTCTTTCAGAAGGTACAAAGACCAGGGGACACTCATGAAATTATATGGAAATACTTCAAAATCAAATAGGAGGAAATACTTTTTTCACTCAAAGAATACTTAAGCTCTGGAACTCGTTGTTGGAGGATGTGGTAACAGCGATTAGCACATCTGGGTTTTAAAAAGGTTTGGAGAAGTTCCTGGAGGAAAAGTCCATAGTCTGCTATTGAGAGAGACATGGGGGAAGCCACTGCTTGCCCCAGGATCGGTAGCATGAAATGTTGCATCTGATTGGGTTTCTGTCAGGTACTTGTGACTTAGAAGCAGGATACTGGGCTAGATGGACCATTGGTCTGACCCACTATGGCTATTCTTACGTTGTTAAGTTCTAAGTCCTCAAATGAAATAGGAGGAAAATGGATTCTAAGTTAAATACTGGTTCCAGAGAAAAGCTGTCACCACTCTGAATCTATAAATGAAGGATGAAAATAATAAAGATGCTAAAAATATCTTCAATTTAATATATGTTTTTATTACAACAGATGGAATTCAAGTTTTGAACTTTAAATTGAAGAAGTGTTAATTAAAGTATGGATTAAGATAAATTCAGCTGAATCTTTACACAAATAAAAATTGGTGTCTCAGATAGTTTTAATCTTATTCCAAGTCCTAAGGTACGAACATTTAACTCTCTCTCTCTCACACAGAAATGTAATGATTAAACTATAGTATAAACACCTACAAATCAGCAATACAACAACGGAAACAACAGGCAAGTATCTTAATTAAGCTAATTTACTGACTGACTTTCAACTTAAAGTTTCTAGAAACCAAAAACTGAGTCTTTTTTTCAGATTCTCTTAGAATTTTCCCCTGGATTAAGTATACCAGGTAAGTGTTGTTAATATTTTTCCCTCTTTCATACAAGTTTTCCCTTGTTTTCTTTCTGATTTGAAATTATGGGGACCTTTTACCAAACTGTATTATTTATTTATTTAGATTTTGCTCACACCTTTTTCAGTAGTAGCTGAAGGTGAGTTACATTCAGGTACTCTGGATATTTCTCTGTCCCAGAAGAGCTCATAATCTAATTTTGTATCTGAGGCCATGGAGGGTGAAGTGACTTGCCCAAGATCACAAGGAGCAGCAGTGGTGGCCACCTCTGGATTTCAAGACCTGTGCTGTAACCACTAGGCCACTCCTCCACCCAAAAGAATCTTGTTACTCTTTGGGGTTCTACATGGAATGTTACTACACTTTGAAATTCTGCATGGAATCTTGTTATTCTTTAGAATTCTAGAATCTTTATTTATTTAGATTTTGCTCACACCTTTTTCAGTAGTAGCTGAAGGTGAGTTACATTCAGGTACTCTGGATATTTCTCTGTCCCAGAAGAGCTCATAATCTAATTTTGTATCTGAGGCCATGGAGGGTGAAGTGACTTGCCCAAGATCACAAGGAACTGCAGTGGGATTTGAACTGGCTACTTCTGAATTGCAAGACTGGTGCTCTAACCACTAGGCCACTCCTCCACTAGCAACATTCCATGTAGAAGCCTGCCCTTGCAGATCAGCAATGCTGCCGCACAGGCTTCTGTTTCTGTGAGTCTGACATCCTGGCGAACACTTGGCCGACTTTACTTGATCCTTTTTTTTTTTTACGACCAAGCCTTTAAAATGTGCCCTAAATGACCAGATGACCACCGGAGGGAATCGGGGATGATCTCCCCCTACTCCCCCAGTGGTCACTAACCCCCTCCCACCCTAAAAATTTTTTTTAATATTTTTCCTGCCTCTATGCCAGCCTCAAATATCATACCCAACTCCATGACAGCAGTATGCAGGTCCCTGGAGCAGTTTTAGTGGTGCTGCAGTGCACTTCAGGCAGGCGGACCCAGGCCCATCCCCCCTACTTGTTAAACTTGTGGTGGTAAATGTGAGCCCTCCAAAACCCACCACAAACCCACTGTACCCACATCTAGGTGCCCCTTCATTCCTAAGGGCTATGGTAGTGGTGTACAGTTGTGGAGAGTGGGTTTTGGGGGGCTCAGCACACAAGGTAAGGGAGCTATGCACCTGGGAGCTTTTTCTGAAGTCCACTGCAGTGCTCCCTAGGGTGCCCGGTTGGTGTCCTGGCATGTGAGGGGGACCAGTACACTACAAATGCTGGCTCCTTCCACAACCAAATAGCTTGGATTTGGTTGTTTCTGAGATGGGCGTCCTCGGTTTCCATTATCGCCAAAAATTGGGGACGACCATCTCTAAGGTCGACCAAAATGTTGAAATTTGGACGTCCCCGACCGTATTATCAAAACGAAAGATGGACGCCCATCCTGTTTCGATAATTTGGATTTTCCCGCCCCTTCGCAGGGACGTCCTGCGAGGACACCCTCAGGAAAATTTGGGCGCCCCATTTGATTATGCCCCTCCACAGGTGTTACGCTCTGCTACACTTCTCCAGGATGGGTTGGTTTCTGTTTCCTAACCTAGCAGCCGTCATCCGGGTTGGATCATGGACAGCAGCCATCTTGGCTAGCTCAGGAGGGGGCAGCCATCTTGGAGTAACGAGGTCAGGAAGGAAGCCCATATTTGGATGTAGGCACCTCTGCTGATGAGGGCAGCCATCTTGGAACAGCTGCTCATGGTTGAGCCTAATTCCTGCTCTATTTAAAGCCCTGTTTCCAGTCCTGCCATGCTTCGGCTTCTATTCGCTTAGAGGTTGTGGTCTTCATCTGTTCCAGTGTTTTCCTGTGTTCCTGACCTTGGATTGTTTACTGACCACGCGTTGTGTTGCTGCCTGCCCAGACTTTCGGATTGCTCTCTGTTTTGCTGCTTCACTGACTCTTTGCTCCTGGACTGTGTCTGCCTGCCTGCCAGCCTGGTCAGCGGTTGTGCAACCCCGCCGGTTCCAGAAGTCCTGGTGGCCGCCTGCACCTGGGGGCTCAACTCCCAGGGAACGGTGGTCGCTCCCCAGGTGAAGCTAGGGGTTGTCTGGCTGCCTGATCGCGTGCGGTGCCACTTCATCTTCGCCGTGCTCAGTCGGGGCACAAGGGCTCACATTCACCAGGTCATAACAACGGGTCTCTACACCTGCTCCAGATTAAACATTTAACATATAATAACAGTTGGCAGTAATCAAATCATCAGCATTTTCAATTGGCAATATTTCCTTGAAATATCTATGCAACAATATCTTTGGAGACAATAGGCAGCAGATAGGAAAATTCTAAATTCCTTTTCCTAACAAAGGCAGCTGCTTTCCAATGGCTGCTATATCCCGGCTGAGATCTCTGATACCCCTGATCCCTCAACCCCTGAACCCTTGTTAATATACCCCTTGAACCCCCAAATTCTCTGAACCCGCACTTCAGGTGGCTTCCCAATGGGATTTGAACCCTGGCCTCTGTGGTTTTTCAACCTGCTGCTCAAGTCATTTGGCTACACCTTTATGCTTAATACTATGAACAGGGCTTCTGTTCTTACCTGTTTATAAATTGTACATTTAGGTATTTATTTCCAGCTAATTAGAATTTGTTTGAGTGTACATTAAAAAAATTTAAAGGAAGCAAAAGTTTCAATATTTCCTGATATTTCTAGATGGGCACAACAGAGAAGGAAGACGTTTCTGGATATGAAACAAGAATCTATTGGGATAAATGTTCGTTTTCAATTGAGATTTCCTTGCAAATGCTTAGTACTTTTTAAAGATAAGGGATATGTGTTGTTTGAACCAGAACAGTTGTGAAACTTTCTAAATATGCAAAGTAATAAGGAGGAGAATCAGGTGTGAAGCGGTTCAATTGATAGGGGTAACCTCCTGCTCAATTTCCTTTTGCAGAACTAAGAATATAAGACCAACTTCCTTTGGTATATTGTTGGATTTTCTCTCTCAATTGTGGACTGTTAAAACCAGTGGTGTGCTGGAGCAGGCTCTCGCAGGCTCGCGAGAGCCGGTTGTTAAGTTTTTAAGAATTTTGGGAGCCGGTTGTTAAAGTAGGGCCCTCCATGGCTACTTTAACAACTGGCTCCCAAAATGTGGGCTTGGGCCCCCTGCTGAATTCTCTGTTACTTTGCTGGTGGGGATGCTGAGCCCTGCCAGCCAAGTAAATAGACTGCTGCTGCTCCCCACTCCTTGTTTCCAGCTCTAAGCAGCAGGCTGGGACTTCTCCAGCATATGTGAGAAGTTTCAGCATGCTGCACAGAGCTAGATGTTGGGAGTGGTGGCAGTTCATTTATTGGCTACCAGCAAAGGTATGCCTAGCGTGCCCGCACGAAGGGAGGGAGGAGAGAGAGGCAAGTGTTGCTCCCCTCCACCCCCACCCGGCCACCCCTGGCCCTTCCAACTGCAGAGCTGGCTACGTCCGGAGAAAGAGTCTGTTGTTAAAAATTTACCAGCACACCCCTGGTTAATACTGATAATTATTTTTACATTAATACAATGTTTCTTCTTGAAGAATGTTATTGAAGTATTGGTATATCTGATCAAAGATTGTATCTTTGTGTGTTAAATGAAAATCAATAAAGAAATTAAACATATTTTTAAAATGGTATTTATTGATGTTATCATGCTAGAGGTACGTTTGCTGGGTAACCTTTCCAGCTGAATCAAATGTGCCCATTAGTGTCACTTAGGAGATGGTAGTGCAGAAGCACAAAAATCTGATTGTTGGGTACAAGAATAAACCAGGAGAGGGGTGAGAGTGTATTAGGGGAAGTGATGTTTTTCCAGTGATTATTTATTTATTTATAAATGCCTTTTCTTTGTTTGTTTTGGGGTATTTTAACAGTGTTTATCAGGTTACTACTACTACTTATCATTTCTATAGTGCTACTAGACATATGCAGCGCTGTACACTTGAACATGAAGAGACAGTCCCTGCTCGACAGAGCTTACAATCTAATTAGGACAGACAAACAGGACAAACAAGAGATAAGGGAATATTAAAGTGAGGATGATAAAATAAGGGTTCTGAACAAGTGAATAAGGGTTAGGAGTTAAAAGGTGGGCTTTTAGCTTAGATTTGAAGACGGCCAGAGATGGAGCTTGACGGACCGTCTCAGGAAGTCTATTCCAGGCATAAGGTGCAGCAAGATAAAAGGAACGGAGTCTGGAGTTAGCGGTGGAGGAGAAGGGTGCAGATAAGAGAGATTTACCCAGTGAACGGAGTTCCCGGGGAGGAATGTAAGGAGAGATGAGAGTGGAGAGGTACTGAGGAGCTGCAGAGTGAATGCACTTATAGGTCAAAACTAACATCAAAAGCCCTAATTATAAGACATGTACTATACTGCCACACCAGTTAAATGCTAAACTTTTAGAGGGAATCTTTTGACATGATTCTCCACAGGTAAATCCATGGTGATGGTTCCTTTGTCCATTTTGAAAATGGGGAGATGCTGGGAGCCCTGCACATTTTAAAATTCTTTACCTGACTGCCATGGGAGCTAGAAAGAGGAAACGTCATGTAACCCTTGGTTAAAATGATTTTATTTTACATCAGGGGTGGTCTGGAGGTGAAAGGAGGCATCCGGCGGCACTCACGAGTGCGGGCAGCGTTATTTTGGCTTCCACTGCGGTCCCATCGCAGGTGCACCCGTTTCAGGCCCAATGCATCGGTTTCCAAGCCTATGGAGGCTTGTTTTGGGCTGGAAGGAGCAACAGGAAAGGCCATGGCTGTGTCTGAGCCTGGGCCGAGTGTGGGAGCCTACCGTTTACAAGCGTGACATCATCGCATATGCACGATGGTGATGTAATGAGCTCACACATATGTGAAGGTCCTGATTTCCCTCCTGGGGGGCTTAAAAGAAGAGCGTTTGGGGGTTTGGAGGCCCATATATGAGGCTTGGTGTTGCCCTGATTTCGTAGTGATGCACGGTAATTGTGCAATTGCACAGGTGCGATGACGCGCAGTTATGGTGGAATTGGCCAAGGGAAGGCTGGGAGAGCAAGTGTGTGGGGGGGGGGGGGGGGGCCCAGCCACAACCCGTTTATTCTTTGTTTAAAGTATTTAAAATGCTCATATGTTGAAGAATTCAGTTGCCCAGAGGTCCCAACGAGGTGCTGTGACCTTCTTTGCTGAAGTTTTAATTGTGAAACGCTAAAAAATGTGTGTTTCCCAGTTTGGGGTTAAGAGAGATTTACCAGTGCAGATTTTTACAGTAATTGTTAGACAGCATGGCTGTAAGGTATTGTGTGTTGTTAAAAAGTGAAAGTGAGGGGTTTCTATTGGATCATTTTGATTGTTTTAGTAACGTTTGTGCTGTGCAGGGCTCAGTTTGGCAAGTTGTCTCCCAAGAGATTTACATAGCTTGAACCTGATTGGCTGCACAGCTCACAGAAGGAACCTGTTTTCTGGGGATTTTTCCAGAGTCTCTGGAGAGAAGAAGGTTGTTGGACTGTTTAGAAGGAATGGATCCACAGAATCTTAGCAGAGATTGGGTGGTGACACCAGTGGTGATCCTAGGTCGGCTGCCACCCGGGGCGGATCGCCGCTGCGCACCCCCCTCCCCGGGTGCAACGGTGTCCGTCTCCCCAGGGTGCAGCACGACACCCCCTCTGATGCATCAAGCCCCCCCCCGGTGCAATGACACCCCCCTCCCTGGCGCATCAAGCCCCCCCCCCCAGGTGCATTCTTGGCTGCTGAAGGGTGCAGAGAGCGAGAGCAGCCGTGCGCCTGTCGGTTCCATTGGCTCCCTGCTCCCTCTGCCCCGGAATAGGAAGTAACCTGTTCCGGGGCAGAGGGAGCAGGGAACCAGCGGAGCCAAAAGGCGCGCGGCTGCTCTCTGCACCCTCCAGCAGCGTGCACCCGGGGCGGACTGCCCCCACTGCCCCACCCTTGCTATGCTATTGGGTGACACTGGTAATTGGGAAGCAAAACTAGTGCTGGGCAGACTTCTATGGTCTACGCCCTGATCGTGACTGAATAGATAGGGATGGGCTTAAGTGTAAATTTTAAAGGGCTTCGATGTTAGCTTCAGAACTTTTAGTACAAGAACAGTACTGGGCTGACTTCTACGGTCTGTGCCCTAAGAATGGCAAGGACAAATCAAACTCGGGTATACATATAAAGTATCGCATACCATGTAAAATGAGTTTATCTTGTTGGGCAGACTGGATGGACCGTTCAGGTCTTTATCTGCCATCACTTACTATGTTACTATCACGACTCTGAACAGGCAGGGTGTATGTCTGAGAGTCTGGGAGGTTAAAGAGTGAGCTGAAGAGATAAATAATGTGTTTGATTAACAAGCGAAGAGGTTTGGTGAGTAGAAGTGAGAGCTAAAGTGTAAATATATTTTGGATAGACTTTAACAAATTTGTGACCATTTGGTGAGAGGAAATACTGTACTGGAGTCAAGAGGAAAGTTTTTTGGATGCTTATTAGAGTTAACTAGTAGTGATTTACATCCAACTGAAAAGCTTTTAGATCTGAAAGGGAAGGTAGGAGAGCTAAAATAATTTAAAGTTCTGTGAGAAATCTGAAAAGCATGTACAGGTTTGAGGAGCATTTTTTTATTGCTGGATTCAGTAGGGAAGAGTTATCGGAGTTAGATCTTATTTTCATACAGAAATGACTCTGAACTGTGGACGCTTTGAGATAGGCCTGAGTTACGTTTTTAAATTCAGAAAGCGTTTGAAATTTTCTGAGAAGGATTCTGAATTGGAGGAGAGGGTTTTTTGTTTTTTTCTTCAGTGACTTCATTGCCACTGGGAACATAAATTGTAGTGGATACAACAATACCTACTTTAATCTTCTCTAAATGATTGCTACTGTGTGGGTGAAGTGAATAGTATTTCGGAAGACAGAAGATAGTGAGGAGAAACAGAGCCTGAGATAGTTAGATAATATCAGAACAAAACAATAAAATTATTTTTTATTTCAGAAATAGACAAATACAGTATTTAAATTCTTAAAATAAAATCATTTCTTTTCAGGAACACATCCTGAGTGACAGGTTGTGCACGCACTCTGATAAGGAGGTCATTTTCTCTCCATTATCCTACCTGTAATGGTCTCAAATATAAATCCACTTAGGCTTCCACCTTTTCCTTTATTAGCACTCAACTATGGCATGCATTACCTAAAACTGTGAAAATTATTCATGATCATCTGAATTTCAGGAAATCTCTTAAGACCAGCTTATTTGGAAAGGCTTACCTTAACAGACCCGTCTTAAACCCATAATTCCTGGAATACAACTAACTTATGGACCTCATGGACTAATGGGTGGCAGAGCCGGTGGTTGGGAGGTGGGGCTAGAGCTGGGCAGACTTATATGGTCTGTGCCAGAGCTGGTGGTTGGGAGGCGGGGCTGGTGGTTGGGAGGCGGAGCTAGTGCTGGGCAGACTTATACGGTCTGTGCCGGGGCTGGTGGGTGGGAGGCGGGGATAGTGCTGGGCAGACTTATACGGTCTGTGCCGGAGCCGGTGGTGGGAGGCAGGGCTGGTGATTGGGAGGCGGGGATAGTACTGGGCGGACATATATGGTCTGTGCCCTGAAAAAGACAGGTACTAATCAAAGTCAGGTATACACAAAAACTAGCACATATGAGTTTATCTTGTTGGGCAGACTGGATAGACCGTGCAGGTCTTTTTCTGCCGTCATCTACTATGTTACTATGTTACTATTACCCTCCCCCTCTTTTTCCTCATCCCTTGTAATTACAATCCTTGTTGCTTACCCTACCATACTTCGTTTGTTTGTTTACCGGATTGGCAATTGCCTTTACGGTCTGATGTTAGCCACATTGAGCCTGCTGGTGGGTGGGAAAATGTGGGGTATAAATGTTATAAATAAATACATTTGGTTTTGGTTTTACCAATAGGCAGTAGGTTTACTGCAGCTTTGCTTCCTCATCCTACACAAGAACACAGAAGATCCAAGAAAGCTTGAAAATCATCAGATAAGTCTACAGCAACTGAACCTACAACACCCAGAAATTAGAATTAATTCTGGTCTACATTCTCAGCGAGATTTCAAGTAGGGTTACCATATGGCTCCAGAAAAAGGAGGACACATTGATCCAGTCCAGGTTTTGCTTCCATTGAAAGCAATGGAAGTAAAACCCAGACTGGCTCGATCTGTCCTCCTTTTGCTGGAGCCATGTGGTAACCCTAATTTCAAGAGACTCTGACACACAGAGGGTAAAAGGAAGGGAACAGGGAAAAACTACTTACCTGGTTGAGTCATAGATGTATCCAAAGAAAACCAAGATAGGTACATGAATCAATATGATCATTTCTAGGAGAAAGATTTGACTGTTATAGAAAGTAACATAGTAACATAGTAGATGACGGCAGAAAAAGACCTGCATGGTCCATCTAGTCTGCCCAAGATAAACTCATATCTTGAATTTGTACCTGTCTTTTTCAGGGCACAGACCGTATAAGTCTGCCCAGCAGTATTTCCCGCCTCCCAACCACCAGTCCCGCCTCCCATCACCGGCTCTGGTACAGACCGTATAAGTCTGCCCTCCCCTATCCTAGCCTCCCAACCACCAACCCCTCTTCCCCCCACCTGCTCCGCCACCCAATTTCAGCTAAGCTTCTGAGGATCCATTCCTGCTGCACAGGATTCCTTTATGCATATCCCACGCATGTTTGAATTCCGTTACCGTTTTCATCTCCACCACCTCCCGCGGGAGGGCATTCTAAGCATCCACCACCCTCTCCGTGAAAAAATACTTCCTGACATCTTTTTTGAGTCTGCCCCCCTTCAATCTCATTTCTTGTCCTCTCGTTCTACCGCCTTCCCATCTCCGGAAAAGATTTTTTTGCGGATTAATACCTTTCAAGTATTTGAACGTCTGTATCACATCACCCCTGTTCCTCCTTTCCTCCAGGGTATACATGTTCAGGTCAGCAAGTCTTTGGTCTTACGTCTTGGAACGCAAATGCCATACCATTCTCGTAGCTTTTCTTTGCACCGCTTCCATTTTTTTAACATCCTTCGCAAGATACGGCCTCCAAAACTGAACACAATACTCCAGGTGGGGCCTCACCAACGACTTGTACAGGGGCATCAACACTTCCTTTCTTCTGCTGATCACACCTCTCTCTATACAGCCTAGCAACCTTCTCGCTACGGCCACCGCCCTGTCACACTGTTTCGTCGCCTTCAGATCCTCGGATACTATCATCCCAAGATCCCTCTCCCCCTCAGTACCTATCAGACTCTCCCCGCCTAACACATACGTCTCTCGTGGGTTTCTACTCCCTAAATGCATCACTTTGCATTTCTTCGCATTGAATTTTAATTGCCAAATCTCAGACCATTCTTCTAGCTTCCTCAGATCCCTTTTCATGCTTTCCACTCCCTCCCGGGCGTCCACTCTGTTGCAAATCTTAGTATCATCCGCAAATAGGCAAACTTTACCTTCTAACCCTTCGGCAATGTCACTCACAAATATATTAAACAGAATCGGCCCCAGCACCGATCCCTGAGGCACTCCACTACTCACCTTTCCCTCCTCCGAGCGAACTCCATTTACCACCATAAATACATAATTTTCTGCAGAATTCACTTATCTGATATATAGTAGCAGGAAAAGTTTTGGTTCTGGTTATTGTAAGCACAGAAGAGTTGTGAGCTGTAAAGAAGTTTTCATGTAGTTTACTATTAAGCGAGGAGGGAAGAATCATTTAAGTTGTAAAATTCAGTTGAATTTATATATGCATTTATTCATTGAGGTGCACATTTTTTTCTGCTGTGCATCTCTGTTAACCAAGATTCTAAGGAAGTTTTATAGCTAGTAACATAGTAACATAGTAGATGACGGCAGAAAAAGACCTGCACGGTCCATCCAGTCTGCCCATCAAGATAACTCATATTTGCTGCTTTTTGTGTATACCCTACTTTGATTTGTACCTGTCCTCTTCAGGGCACAGATCGTATAACTCTGCCCAGCACTATCCTCACCTCCCAACCACCAGCCCTGCCTCCCAACCACCGGCTCTGGCACAGACCGTATAAGTCTGCCCAGCACTATCCCCGTCTCCCACCACCGGCTCTGGCACAGACCGTATGTCTGCCCAGCACTATCCTCACCTCCCAACCACCAGCCCCTCCTCCCAACCACTGGCTCTGGCATAGACCGTACAAGTCTGCCCAGCACCATCCCCACCTCTCAACCACCAGCCCTGCCTCCCAACCACCGGCTCTGGCACAGACCATACAAGTCTGCCCAGCACAAGCCACGCCTCCTAACCACCAGTCCCGCTTCCCACCACCGGCTCTGGCACAGACAGTATAAGTCTGCCCAGCCCTATCCCCGCCTCCCAACCACCAGCCTCGCCTCCCAACCACCAGCCCCGCCTCCCAATCTTGACTAAGCTCCTGAGGATCCATTCCTTCGGCACAGGATTCCTTTATGCTTATCCCACGCATGTTTGAATTCCGTTACCGTTTTCCTCTCCACCACCTCCCGCGGGAGGGCATTCCAAGCATCCACTACTCTCTCCGTGAAAAAACACTTCCTGTCATTTTTCTTGAGTCTGCCCCCCTTCAATCTCATTTCATGTCCTCTAGCTTAACTAGTCCAAATAAGTAAACCATTCCAAGTAGAATAAACATATTCCCTTAAACCTTCATTGGCCATCTTTTCATTACCCTATACCTGAAATCCTTACAAATTTTCATTTTGAATGTAACTTCTTTTGTCTTTGGAAAGAATATTTTACTTATTTTTCTTCTCAAGTTTTTTAAAGAGAACTTGACACGAGGTTAGTATGTCAATGACGCTTTCCCCTTGTCTTTAAAGGAACACTGTCTGAGGTAACATTATTAGGCCACCAGTGACACATTCAAATCCTATTCAGGTACATGTAGGACAGAGTCTGTTCCCGGGGCTGTGGTGGATTACATTCAGGCATACAAATGTAGAAACCTCTGAGATTCTGCCTTCCTTAGATGACAGAGACCTATAGTGGCCCCATAAACATAGTGCAGTGCGACCTCTTGATGCCACTTACAAGTTCCAGAACAGGGGATGGTCTCTCTGCACCTGTGAAGAAATAGTAGGAGGAGTCCTGTCTTGGAGGGAAGTTCAAACTGGCATAAATACTTCAGCCTAAAGGCACTTCTCTGTCTATGGGTACAACCAAGGTTGCCAATTGGGCGGTTTTCCGCAACCCGTGGCGGGAAATTTTTGCCCGCCGCGGGTCATGGTTTTTTGGGCTGGTTTTGGGGTTTTTTGGGTGGTTTTTGTGCGTTTTTTTCGGGCCGTTGTGGACGGGGCTAGTGATGTTTTGGGCGGGGTCAGTGACGGAGGAGGCGGGGCCGATTACGGAAGAGGCGGGGTCGATGACGGCGGAGGCAGAGTCGTTGACGGTGGGGGTGGGGTTGATGACGGCGGGGGCGGGGTTGATGACGGCGGGGGTGGGGGTGTGAACTTTTTGGGCGGGTTTCGGGGCCGAGTACCTGGCAACACTGGCTACAACAGCCATTATACTACAAGGAAGGCGTAATGGCTAACCCAGACTTTGACACACAAAGGAAGCAAAAGTGGTCAGATGAAGATAGTGGTGTAGCCACCGGGTGTTTTGGGGGATTCCCCCCCCCTCACACACACACACACACACACTTTGGGATAAACTCCAGCCCCAACTTCCTCTGTCCTGAAGCAGCACAAGGAGGAGGGGGTAGCTCCGGCAGGGCTTTAGCCGGCATTCCCGCCAGCAAAAGTATTATTTTTAACTTGGGGCGAGAGAGAGAGGGAGGAAATGTGTTGCACCCCCCCCCCCCATCAGTCCCCTCCAAAAAACGGACATCTGGCTATGCCCTTAGACGAAGGAAAAACAGCCCAGGAATGTGAGCAACCACATCTTTATTACGAAATTGATCTAACACGGGATAACCAGCACGAAACGGGCAACTTAGGCCAATGCGTTACAGTACTGCATAACAGAATTTAAAACATCGTTTAGAGAAGAGAGTCTCTGAATATTAAGAAGGAAAAGTCTGCCACTGTTACTGAAGTTATACCCTCAGTCTCCTGTACAGCAGAATCAGAGGCACTGAGGACCCCAGACCGTCAGGGGCTGCTCAAAGTAGTTCTAGGCCTGAAAGCACCATGGGGCGGGGGATGGGGAGGGATGGAATGGACCACCAGCTTCTTACTGTAAATTTGTGCTGAGGCCACAGAGCAGCACTTTTAACCAAATTTCAAACAGTTCACCCAGACAAGTTTCTTGTTGAAAAGTGGATAAAGGTACACTGGTACACGTACTGTTCTCATGCTGTTTCTGAAGCTTGGGCTCTGGGCAGGAAATTATGTGTGTGTAGTTGAAAATTACATCGTGTACGTGCTCAGTTTTCTCCTCTGACTGAAACATGCCCCAGGGAGCACCTGTTTGAAAAGCTGCTGGATATTGCGATTATACAAATATATTTGGCCACTTTTCGCAGGATGATTTTCCAACCCCAATCTAGGAACCTAGTTCTGGTTCTCTTTAACAAAGGCGCGATCGCGTTTTTAACATACGCTAATATGTAGGGCACACTAAATGTTAACGACGTCCATAGGAATATATGGACGTCTCTAACGTTGCCCTAATTATTAGTGTGACCTAAAAACGCTAGCACAACTTAGTAATAAGACCTCCTCTGTGTTTAACAGCCTTAATCATTCCTGAAGTACATACGTACATAAGTATTCCCATACTGGGAAAGACCAAAGGGCCATCGAGCCCAGCATCCTGTTTCCAACAGTGGCCAATCCAGGTCACAAATACCTGGCAAGATCCCTAAAAAGTACAAAGCCTTTTTGTACAGCTTATCCCAGAAATAGTGGACTTTCCCCAAATCCATTTTTTTTTTGTTACATTTGTACCCCGTGCTTTCCCACTCATGGCAGGCTCAATGCGGCAGGCGATGGAGGGTTAAGTGACTTGCCCAGAGTCACAAGGAGCTGCCTGTGCCGGGAATTAAACTCAGTTCCCCAAGACCAAAGTCCACCACCCTAACCACTAGGCCACTCCTCAATAATGGTCTATGACTTTTCCTTTAGGAAGCCGTCCAAACCTTTTTAAAACTCCACTAAGCTAACCGCCTTTACCACATTCTCTGGCAACGAATTCCAGAGTTTAATTACACATTGAGTGAAGAAACATTTTCTCCGATTCGTTTTAAATTTACTACATTGTAGCTTCATCGCATGCCCCCTAGTCCTAGCAGTGGCGTTCCTAGGGGGGCTGACACCCAGGGCGGATCGCCGATGCGCCCCGCCCCCTGGGTGCAGCGTCCCCACGGATGCAGCGTGACCCTGCCCGGCGAAAGGACACCCCCCCCCCCCCCCGTGAAAGAACCCCCCCCCGGGTGCACGCTGCTCGGGGGGGTGCCGCACGTGCCTGTCCTTCGTTCGTTCCATGCTCCCTCTGCCCCAGAACAGGAAGTAACCTGTTCCGGGGCAGAGGGAGCATGGAATGAACGAAGGACAGGTGCGCGCGGCACCCCCCCAGCGGCGTGCACCCGAGGTGGACCGCCCCTACCGCCCCCCACCCTTGGTACGCCACTGAGTCCTAGTATTTTTGGAAAGCGTAAACAGACGCTTCACATCTACCCGTTCAACTCCACTCATTATTTTATAGACCTCTATCATATATCCCCTCAGCCGCCTTTTCTCCAAGCGTAATTGCAAGGGGGTGTATACATGAGTGGAGCATGAGAGGGGCACGGGCATGTTTCCAACTTACCCAGATAACATAAACTATGTTATTCACATAGCTTGCCACATTAAGGTAGACCCATCTGACCCTGCCATTCACATGACATAAGCTGGCTCACCAAGATGTAGGAGTGCCGATCTTGACATACACTAGAATTCTATAATGGCCCAGATACTGTTATAGACTTTACTGCTTAGTGCTCGGCATCAAGGCACCTGCATTTTACAGAATGGCTCCCTAATTCTCTACTGTTTTGGTACTTTAAGATCTTCGGACATCATTTAAAACGAATCAGAGAAATTTTTTCTTCACTCAACGTGTAATTAAACTCTGGAATTCGTTGCCACAGAATGTGGTAAAGGCGGTTAGCTTAGCGGAGTTTAAAAAAAGGTTTGGACGGCTTCCTAAAGAAAAAGTCCATAGACCGTTATTAAATGGACTTGGGTAAAATCCACTATTTCTGGGATAAGCAGCATAAAATGTTTTGTACTTTTTGGGGATCTTGCCAGGTATTTGTGACCTGGATTGGCCACTGTTGGAAACAGGATGCTGGACTTGATAGACCTTTGGTCTTTCCCAGTATGGCAATACTTATGTCCAAAAGACACCCGGCCTGGTTGAAAAGTGAGGTGAAGGAAGCTATTAGGGCTAAAAGAAACGCCTTCAGAAAATGGAAGAAGGAATCGTCTGAAAATAACAAGAAAGAGCATAAGGAGTGTCAAAGCAAATGCAAGGCGCAGATTAAGAAGGCCAAGAGGGAGTATGAAAAAAAGATAGCATTAGAGGCAAAAAAACATAGTAAAATTTTTTTTCGGTATATTAAAAGCAGGAAGCCGGCAAAAGAATCGGTTGGGCCGCTGGATGACCGAGGGGTAAAAGGGGCGATCAAGGAAGACAAAGACGTAGCGGAGAGACTGAATGAATTCTTTGCTTCGGTCTTCACCGAGGAAGATTTGGGTGGGATACCGGTGTCGGAAATGGTATTTCAAGCGGACGAGTCGGAGAAACTTACTGACTTCACGGTAAACCTGGAGGACATAATGGGGCAGTTCGGCAAACTGAAGAGTAGCAAATCTCCTGGACCGGATGGTATTCATCCTAGAGTACTGATAGAACTGAAAAACGAGCTTGCGGAGCTACTGCTAGTGATATGCAACTTATCCTTAAAATCGAGCATGGTACCGGAAGATTGGAGGGTGGCCAATGTAACGCCCATTTTAAAAAAGGCTCCAGGGGAGATCCGGGAAATTATAGTCCGGTGAGTCTGACGTCGGTGCCGGGGAAAATGGTAGAGGCTATTATTAAAAACAAAATTACAGAGCACATCCGAGGACATGGATTACTGAGACCAAGTCAGCATGGCTTTTGTGTGGGGAAATCTTGCCTGACCAATTTACTTCAATTCTTTGAAGGAGTGAACAAACATGTGGACAAAGGGGAGTCGGTTGATATTGTGTATCTGGATTTTCAAAAGGCGTTTGACAAGGTACCTCATGAAAGGCTACAGAGGAAATTGGAGGGTCATGGGATAGGAGGAAATGTCCTATTGTGGATTAAAAACTGGTTGAAGGATAGGAAACAGAGAGTGGGGTTAAATGGGCAGTATTCACAATGGAGAAGGGTAGTTAGGGGGGTTCCTCAGGGGTCCGTGCTAGGACCGCTGCTTTTTAATATATTTATAAATGATTTAGAGATGGGAGTAACTAGCGAGGTAATTAAATTTGCTGATGACACAAAGTTATTCAAAGTTGTTAAATCGCGACAGGATTGTGAAAAATTACAAGAGGACCTTACGAGACTGGGAGACTGGGCGGCTAAATGGCAGATGACGTTTAATGTGAGCAAGGTGATGCATGTGGGAAAAAAGAACCCGAATTATAGCTACGTCATGCAAGGTTCCACGTTAGGAGTTACGGACCAAGAAAGGGATCTGGGTGTCGTCGTCGATAACACACTGAAACCTTCTGCTCAGTGTGCTGCTGCGGCTAAGAAAGCGAATAGAATGTTGGGTATTATTAGGAAAGGTATGGAAAACAGGTGTGAGGATGTTATAATGCCGTTGTATCGCTCCATGGTGCGACCGTACCTTGAGTATTGTGTTCAATTCTGGTCGCCGCATCTCAAGAAAGATATAGTAGAATTGGAAAAGGTGCAGCGAAGGGCGACTAAAATGATAGCGGGGATGGGACGACTTCCCTATGAAGAAAGACTAAGGAGGCTAGGGCTTGTTTTTAATTTAACCCTCTCTAGATCCCCGTGGGATCCTTCCACACGGAGGTGTACAGAGGGCTTGTTCTTTCAAGATTTTGTGGACCGCCTCCCTGAATTTCAATGACACCCCTTCCCATGGGTATCGGCGCTGGGGAGGCATCAGAAGGCGCAGTTCAAATCTAATTCCCATGACCACAGCTTTCTGTCTATTTGGATCTAAGCGAACCTTTGGCCATTTGTGTTCCCACATAAAATCTATGAAAAGTCTATAAAACTGTTTCAGTGAGAAATCTTACTTGTGTGGGGGTGTGTGTTAGTTTGCAAAACAGGTGAAAGATAGAGAATAGACAGAAATAGTTTAGTTAAAGAAATAGTCTTTTTAATCTTACCCAAATCAGGCTTTAATCAGGTACATTCAGCAGACAGATTCTGGGTTCAACCGGCCAGAGCCCTGCTCCCTCAGATGCGTTGGGGAAAAATGTTCCAACGAGGGCTCTGGTGCATCCTCCTTTTATACAATTTGGTCACCATACAAGTCTATGGAGAGGGATTTTTTTCTAATCTTGCTTCATACCGGAATCTTGCTTAACCGCAGATCAGATGCCCACCTCTCCTTTCCGTTTTGCTATTGCAAATTATTGTGTAATTTCCTTTTTTGTCAACAACTCCTCATGTGAAGATATCCCAATATGCACAAATCAGTCTCATATCATCTTGTAATCTGGGTGCCATCCTATAAGGACAGACTCCATCTTATGAACCAAACTTTTAGGATTTTAGCCATCAATTCCTTGATCTTGGCTTTTGCACTGCTTTTGAATGTCACACTAAATTCTAATAAGGCTTATCAAGCAGCCCTGCTTCTGCAGGTGCTCAGCAACAAGGCCATCATCAGATTTTTAGGCCTAGTCAGTGCCTTTTAGCAGTTTAAGCTGTTTAAGGTATGTAAATTGACCCACCACTATTCCAGTGGATGGATCCCAAGCTGGGACACATATTAACTTGCAGGAAAAGCAAGTCCTTGCTCAGCCAGTCATAGATTTTTAAACCTAGCTGGTATTTTTACAGCCTGAGTCCTAAAATCTGGCCTTCCACCCTTCCGGTGGGCATCCAGTGAGGGCCTCTTGCTGTACTATAATTATACATTCCCCACTTGTCACCCCAGCAGCTGGGGGTGACACAAAACTAGTTTGTCACTATCTATTCCAGAAGGTGCCAAACTATCAAACGAAAGGACGAGTTTTGCTCTTATGGATTGCTAGCAGATATTATGCAAGACAGGAAACTTCATTCTCAGGTGGTATATTTTTGGGCATATGGAATTCCCTTTATATTACCCAACCCCTTGGGCCTTAATCCTGATGTTACCCCTCTTGAGGTAATAGCAATTTCAGGTGGATCATACTAATAAACACTTTCAGGTCTTTCTATGGCTTCTATTGTATCTGTTGCATAGTGCATGGGGAGATAATCTAATGTATCTATCTCAGTGGTCCTCGGAAGGAATAGTGGTTTTGATTAAGCATTGTTATGGTGGCTCAACAAATATATGGTTAGTACTCAGATTGCAGGCTGTTTTAGGTTGTAGGTATTCAGAATCCTTAAACAGGTCGGAATGCCTGGACCTTACTATTACTCATCATTAGCATCCAATCATGAGCACTAAAAAGTGGATAGCAAGTATGAGGTTACCTCATACAGCAAAAAGGGTCAATCCTAGGAAAATTTATATTAACAAAGGTCATGCATGGATTTTGACATATGCATAATGACCTGGAGGTATGGGAAGCATTTTATATATCCGTTACCCCACTTGGAGCCTAGTCAAACCTACAGAAAGACATGCAGCTTAAGTAAGCCTACACCAAAGTTAAACAATTGCATAACTGGTTGATACTAACAGGGTTTACACCTACATTATGATATCTTAGCCAGTATTAGGGTTTGATGTTACCCCTGTATCTGAGCAATATCAACTTCAATTTAAATTACATAAACAGAAATAACGGGGAAACTCTTAGAAAAACAATTAGAACAATAAAGGAAATAATAGGAAAATAAAAATAAAACCTTTTCAATATATAGACAGGATTACTGCTAAACTGAAAATAAAACAAAATATGAATCTATAATGTCCATAAACAGCAACAGTAAATCTCAAGTTGGTTCTGAATTCTCTTTCATTGATCGTGGTTGAGGCGATGGAAGCGCAGAAGAATCTGGACGGAGATCTGGAAGATCTAACAGGGCTGGGTTTTCAGGCTGGCCTGCTGAAGGAAGTGGCTGGTCTTGAGATGGTTAGGCTGGTAACATCTGGTTCTGCGGCTGAGTAAACCCGTACAGCTTGGAGAAGAGACGGCTGAGGGGAGACATGATAGAGGTATATAAAATAATGAGTGGAGTGGAACAGGTGGATGTGAAGCGTCTGTTCACGCTTTCCAAAAATACTAGGACTAGGGGGCATGCGATGAAACTACAGTGTAGTAAATTTAAAACAAATCGGAGAAAATTTTTCTTCACCCAACGTGTAATTAAACTCTGGAATTCGTTGCCGGAGAAAGTGGTGAAGGCGGTTAGCTTAGCAGAGGTTAAAAAGGGGTTGGACGGTTTCCTAAAGGACAAGTCCATAAACCGCTACTAAACGGACTTGGAAAAATCCAAAATTCCAGGAATAACATGTATAGAATGTTTGTACGTTTGGGAAGCTTGCCAGGTGCCCTTGGCCTGGATTTGCCGCTGTCGTGGACAGGATGCTGGGCTCGATGGACTCTTGGTCTTTTCCCAGTATGGCATTACGTATGTACTTATGTACTTATCACCGGAAGGTCCCTCTCCCTGTCTGATATGCACAAAGAGGAACCTTGGAGTGATGGTGTCCGAGGTTCATAAAGTAACAAAATAGTGTAACAAGATGGTGGCCGTAGCCAGAAGGCTGCAAGGCTGCATCGAGAGAGGTGTAACCAGCAGAAGAAAGGAGGGGTTGGTGCCCTTGTACAAGCTGTTGGTGAGGCCCCACCTGGAGCACTGTGTTCAGTTTTGAAGGCCATATCTTGCTAAGGATGTAAAAAGACTAGAAGCACTCCAGAGGACGGTGACAAAAATGGTATGGGGTTTGTGCCAAAAGACATATGAGAAGAGACTGGAAGATCTGAATATGTATAGCCTAGAGGAAAGGAGGAGCAGGGGAGATATGAGACAGATGCTTAAATACTTGAAATGTATTAATATAGAAACAAATCTTTTCCAGAGAAGAGGAAATGATAAAACTAGAGGACGTGAATTGAGGTTGCGGGGCAGTAGATCTAGGAGTAATATCAGGAAATTCTTTTTCACAGAGAGGGTGGTCGAAGCCTGGATTACCCTCCCAAGGGAGGTAACATGGAGGGGCATAATCGAACGAAAACGCCTATCTCCATGGGCGTTTATCTCCGAGAACGGGTCCGTGAAGGGGCGGACCGAACCGTATTTTCGAAAAAAATAGACGCCCATGTTTTATTCAACAATGTGTGAGCTGGGCGTTTTTGGTTTTCAGCGATAATGGAAAATGAAAGCGCCCAGCTCAAAAACGAATAAATCCAAGACATTTATTCGTGGGAGGGGCCAGGATTCGTAGTGCACTGGTCCCCCTCACATGCCAGGACATCAACCGGGCACCCTAGGGGGCACTTTTACAAAACCAAACAAACAGGTAAAAGAGCTCCCAGGTGCATAGCACCCTTCCCTTGTGTGTTGAGCCCTCCAAATCCCCCTCAAAACCCACTGCCCACAAGTCTACACCATTACTATAGCCCTAAGGGGTGAAGGGGGGCACCTACATGTGGGTACAGTGGGTTTGGGGGGGTTGGACGACTAATAAGCATTAAGCAGCACAATTGTAACAGGTAGGGGGTATGGGCCTGGGTCCACCTGCCTGAAGTCCACTGCACCCCCTAACAACTCCTCCAGTGACCTGCATACTGCTGCCAGGGAGCTGGGTATGACATTTGAGGGTGAAAATAAAAAGTTGTGAAACATCATTTTTTTGTGGTGGGAGGGGGTTAGTGACCACTGGGGGAGTCAGGGGAGGTCATCCCCGATTCCCTCCAGTGGTCATCTGGTCATTTAGGGCACTTTTTGGGGCCTTATTCGTGAAAAAACAGGGTACAGGAAAAGTGTCCTAAATTCTAGCTAAAAACGCATACTTTTTTCCCATTATCAGTGAAATGCGCCCATCTTTGTTCGGCAGATAACCACGCCCCAGTTCCGCCTTCGCCACACCTCTGACATGCCCCCATAAACTTTGTCCGCATCCGCGACGGAGTGCAGTTGAAAACGTCCAAAAATCGGCTTTCGATTATACCGCTTTATTCGTTTTTGTGAGATAAACGTCCATCTCCCGATTTAGGTCGGAACTTGGGCGTTTTTCTCGTTCGATTATAAGCAGGATAGTAACATAGTAGATGACGGCAGAAAAAGACCTGCATGGTCCATCCAGTCTGCCCAAGACAACTCATATGTGTATACCTTACCTTGGATTTGTACCTGTCCTTTTCAGGGCACAGACCATATAAGTCTGCCCAGCAGTATTTCCCGCCTCCCAACCACCAGTCCCGCCTCCCTTCACCGGCTCTGGTACAGACCGTATAAGTCTGCCCTCCCCTATCCTCGCCTCCCAACCACCACCCCCTCTTCCCCTCACCTGCTCCGCCACCCAATTTCAGCTAAGCTTCTGAGGATCCATTCCTTCTGCACAGGATTCCTCTATGCATATCCCACGCATGTTTGAACTCCGTTACCGTTTTCATCTCCACCACCTCCCGCGGGAGGGCATTCCAAGCGTCCACCACCCTCTCCGTGAAAAAATACTTCCTGACATCTTTCCTGAGTCTGCCCCCCTTCATCTCATTTCATGTCCTCTCGTTCTACCGCCTTCCCATCTCCGGAAAAGATTCGTTTGCGGATTAATACCTTTCAAATATTTGAACGTCTGTATCATATCACAAACGGTGACAGAATTCAAAATAGCATGGGATAAACACAGAGGATCTCTAATTAGAAAAATGAATGATATAATAAAAACCCTAAACTTAAATGGCTACATGTGGATTTGTCAAGTTAGATGGCGACGCCAACTGTGATGAACTAAGACTGGTGCCGGGCAAGCTTCTACAGTCTGTGTCCTATATATGGCCAATCCGGTTTAGAATGGGCTGGAAAGGGATTTGACAGCGACTACAATGCTGGCAGACTTTTAAGGTCTCTGTCCCCCAAATGACAAGACAGAAAGGCTGGAGCGGGCTTCAACAGCAACTCCAGTAGCTGGTAAGTAAGGACTGGGCCAGGCCGATTTCTATGGTCTGTGTCCCAGAAACACCAAAGAAAGACTATGATCGAGAAATTTACATCATATTCATTGTTGATATAATCTTGAATTGATATTGAGTGTGACAGTTGGGCAGACTGGATGGACCATTCACGTCTTTATCTGCCGTCATTTACCAAATTACTATCCAGCTTATTTTCGAAGGAGAAGGGCGCCCATCTTCCGACACAAATTGGGAGATGGGCGTCCTTCTCCCAGGGGCGCCCAAATCAGCATAATTGAAAGCCGATTTTGGGCGTCCTCAACTGCTTTCCATCACGGGGATGACCAAAGTTCCCAGGGGCATGTCGGAAGCATAGCAAAGGCTGGACTGGGGCGTGGTTAAGAGATGGGCATCCTCGGCCAATAATTGAAAAAAAGAAGGGAGTCCCTGACGAGCATTTGGCTGGCTTGGTCCGTTTTTTCTTGCGACCAAGCCTCAAAAAGGTGCCCGACCTGAACAGATGACCACCGTAGGGAATCGGAGATGACCGCCTCTTACTCCCCCAGTGGTCACTAACCCCCTCCCACTATAAGAAAACAAGTTTAAAAATACTTTTTGCCAGCCTCTATGCAGCCTCAAATGCCATACTCAGGTCCATCGCAGCAGTATACAGGTCCCTGGAGCAGTTGTAGTGGGTGCAGTGTACTTCAGGCAGGAGGACCTGGGGGGGGGGGGGGGGTTGGGGAGCTCAGCACCCAAGGTAAGGGAGCTATGCACCTGGGAGCAATTTGTGAAGTCCATTGCAGTGCCCCCTAGGGTGCCCGGTTGGTGTCCTGGCATGTCAGGGGGACCAGTGCACTACAAATGCTGGCTTCTCCCACGACCAAAGGGCTTGGATTTGGACGTTTTTGAGATAGACGTCTTTGGTTTCCATTATCGCCGAAAACCGAGGCCGCCCATCTCTAAGGTCGCCCATCTCTAAGGTCAACCTAAATGTTGAGATTTGGCCGTCCCTGACCGTATTATCGAAACGAAAGATGGACGTCCATCTTGTTTTGATAATACGGGTTTCCCCGCCCCTTCGTGGCGCCATCCTTAGAGATGGTCGCCCTTAGAGACGGTCATCCCCGTTCGATTATGCCCCTCCACGTTACTTCTGTAATCTTGTATATTGACCATTCTCAAAAGGCCACAGTTTTGTGTTAATTCCTGCAAGGTAGACTTCCAAGTGCAAGATTTTAAATATCTTTTGGCAAATTTTTGAAAATTTAGCCAAGATGCTGTGAGCTCCTGAGTAGAAAGAACATTTAATAATTTCCGTTGTTAACTTCTTTTGAGAAACCGAGATAAAAGTCCATCTGAGGTGGGTTTCTTACGGATTTTCATACGAACTGATCTCTGCACAATCTGAGGTTTACCCTATTACTGTTGCTTTAACACTCTCCAGGGTTTCACGGAATCTGATCATTTCTTTCTGCATGTTGGTTCGCATACACAATAATTATAACAGAGAATAATTACCTTCTCTCGCCTGACTCCATAAGCATACATCTCAGTGTCTGCCACACACTCCATTGGTCTGTCCACATTAATACAAATAACTTCATGGGATGCAATTATAGCGAGGCAGTAGGGCAATTCCCTTTAATGATTATATATCCTGCCAATCTCCAGAATAATTTATTCACAGTCTACAGGAGAAAACACACTATCATCAAAGCTTATCCAGAGCAAAAGACCTGATTATGTGCCAATGTGAAGCAATACTGCAGGAAGGACTAAAAGATGTTTTCCCAAACTTATATAAGTACACAAGTGTTGCCATACTGGGACAGACCGAGGGTCCGTCAAGACCAGTATCCGGTTTCCAATCCAGGTCACAAGTACCTGGCAAGATCCCAAACAGTACAATACATTTTATGCTGCTTATCTCAGAAATAAGCAATGGATTTTCCCCCAAGTCAATTTTAATAATGGCTTATGGACTTTTCTTTTAGGAAGCCTGTCCAAATCCTTTTTAAACCCCGCTAAGCTAACTGCTTTTACCACATCCTCTGGCAACGAATTCCACAGTTTAATTATATGCTGAGAGTGAAGAAATATTTTCTCTGGTTCTCTTGTCTTTGTGACCCTACAACAAATCAGGTTTTCAGAATATTTACAATCTTCAGGGAGAGGCAGCAAAAAATGTTTCAAGTTGTTTTTTTTTCATTCCGGAATGAATATCGTTAAGAGTGCACTCTTTGTAAAAGAGTACATGCTATGCGATAACTCTCTATAGATCACCTAAAGTTAGGTGCTATGATGAAGCACTTGCCATTTACAGAAAACTAGTGCAAGTCCACAAGTATGTGTCTAACTTTAGCCACAATGAAAACAATAATCCCAGAAATTAACTTCTTCTGTAGACACAAAACAACTTCCATAATCATATTATAAACCTTCAGCACACTATCAGGCTTATTTTCGAAAGAGAAGGGCACCCATCTTTTGACACAAATTACAAGATGGACGTCCTTCTCACAGGGTTGCCCAAATCGGCATAATCGAAAGCCGATTTTGGGCGTCCTCAACTGCTTTCTTTCGCGGGGACGACCAAAGTTCACGGGGGCGTGTCGGAACCATAGCGAAGGTGGGAGTGGGGCGTGCTTAACACATGGGCGTCCTCAACCGTTATTGGAAAAAGAAGGGCGTCCCTGACGAACACTTGGCCAACTTTACTTGGTCCTTTTTTTTTTAAGACCAAGCCACAAAAATGTGCCCTAAATCACCAGATGACCACCGGAGGGAATGGGGATGACCTCCCCTTACTCCCCCAGTGGTCACTACCCCCCTCACACCCTAACAAAAAGAAAATAAAATATTTTTACAGCTTCTATTCCAGCCTCAAATGTCATACCCAGCTCCATGACAGCAGTAAGCAGGTCCTGGAGCAGTTTTTAGTAGGTACCCTGCAGTGCACTTCAGGCAGGTGGACCCAGCCCCCCCCCCCCCAACTGTTACACTTGTGGTGCTAAATATGAGCCCCTCCAAAACGCACCACAACCCACTGTACCCACATTTAGGTGCCCCTCTTCACCCTAAGGGCTATGGTAGTGGTGTACAGTTGTGGGGAGTGGGGTTTGGGAGGGCTCAGCCCCCAAGGTAAGGGAGCTATGCACCTGGGAGCTTTTTTCTGAAGGCCACTGCAGTTTTCATTGTTTCTATAATTCCCCGCATTCTCTATGCTCAACTCGTTTTAATTATCTTTAGGCGCGAGCACTTACATTTCTCGATGGCTGGTAGAAACGCCCATGCCTAAGTGTGAGAAGTTAGATGTGTAACTGTTAGTGTTCTATAATCCGTGCTCATTAGTGCCGGACATTCCCCTGACCCACCCTGCTCCTCCTGGGTTCACACCCCCTTACAGTTGTGCAAGTTGAATATTGTGAGTGTAATTATTGACTAATCGCAGTTATGAGTGTAACTGATGATTCGTGTGATAATGATTTAGTGATAATTACGACCAATTATAGCCAATGTCATTAAATCACCTAACCGCTGATTCAATCTATTGCTACACATGCAATTGACATTATTCAATAATTTGCATGCACAACTTTATGTGTGCTAGCATACAATTGTGTGCGCAAAGGTATTTATTTATTTATTTGTTACATTTGTACCCCCATATTTTCCCACCTATTTGCAGGCTCAATGTGGCTTCCATAGCTCAGTGGGGCGAAAGCCTCCTCCGGTTGAAGACACAAATATGGCGTGATGTATTTTAAATGAATAGATATGTACAGACACATTAGAGGAAACATAGAGAGGGATGTATATAGAGTTCATTAAGTTCATAACAAATTTGGGTTTCTTTGAATTGCTGGATTCAGTAATTAAGTTGGGGTCCTTAGGATATGCCGTTTTCGAACAGTTAAGTCTTTAGTGATTTCCGGAAGCTGAGGTGGTTGTACGTAGTTTTCACGGTTTTTTGGGAGTGCATTCCAGAGTTGTGTACTTATATATGAGAAGCTGGATCCATGAATGGTTTGTATTTGAGTCCTTTGCAACTAGGTGGCGGCCAGTGGGGTTCCTAGGGGGGCTGACCCCGTGGCGAGATTGCGATGCGCCCCGCCCCCTGGATGCAGAGCGCCCCCCCCCCCCCCCCCCCCAAGAAGAGCCCCCCCCCAGGTGCACGCGCTGGGGGGGGGGGGGTGGTGCCGCGTGTGCCTGTCCTTCGTTCGTTTCATGATCCCTCTGACATCGCCCCCCCTAGGAACCGCCACTGGGTGGCGGAGACTTAAACTAAGAGCGTGATGATGATTGAGTTTTTGGTGGAGGTCTTGAGGTCAGACATATAATCCTGGGGTATCACCGTATATAATTTTATGGACCAAGGTCCGATCTGACGAAGACGGGCAACCTTCGAAAGCTAATCAAGAATGTATTAAGTATGTCCAATTAAAAAAGGTATCATCTTATTTCTTTTCCATGTTTTATTTTGTTTGATTTCTATTGATGGACCAGGTACAAATTTAAAAGTAATACGTTCTCTAATGGTATCCAATGTATTTTTCATGAAGGGGTTTGGCCCTATCAAATCGCAGTCTTCCAAATACAAGTCTGGCTGCCATATTTTGAGCAGTCTGAAGCTCTTTATAAGATTTTCTTTGCATCTGGCATAATTCCGTTACAATAGTCAGCATGGCTAAGGACCATGATTGTACAGATTGCAAATATTGCCCTCGGGAAGAACGGTTTCACTCTTTTAAGTTTCCACATTGAGTGGAGCATTTTCTGATTGTACAGTTAACTTGGCTCTCAAATGTAAGGTTCCTGTCAATAGTAACAACGAGGATTTTCACATTATCTGAAATAGGAAGAGTACAGTCTGGGTGATTAGGTTCGAGGGAATATTTAAGTTGTAGCGGGATGAGAGGATGAGGCAGTGTGTTTTTTCTGCGTTTAGTTTGAGCTGGAATGCATTTGCCCATGAGTTCAAGGTGTTGCAAGCTGAAGAATAGAATTAGAATAGAATTATCAGCACTTAGAGGGTATGTGTAAAGAGAGGCACACTTTTCCTAAAGAGTGTACATTATGGGCTGATTCTATACATGGCACCTAAAAAACTATGTGCCAAACAATACACGCTTAAATGGTATTCTATAAACTGTGCCCAAAGTTCTGCATGGTTTATAGAATACACACTTATGCAGAGAGTTGCACGTAAATTTAGGCACGGCTATTTGCACCAGTGAAAATGTGGTGCAAAAGCCCACACGTAAATGTAGGCGCGGAGCACCATTGTTTCTGAAATTATGCGAGTAACTCAAAATCATGCCGCCAAATGCCCATGACCCTCCCATTTCCCACGCCCCCTTTTTGGACCATGCGTATATTTTAGGCACGGATCCTGCACCTAAACTTTATGCACGTTGGTCCCAATTAAATCTAGTAGTGCCAATAACTGCTTGTTACAAAGACAAATATTGGCACTAATTGGCTTGTTATTTAATTAAATTTATTAATTTATTTATTACATTTGTATCCCGCCATTTTCCCACCTATTTGCAGGCTCAGTGTGGCTTACATAATACCGTAAAGGCGATTGCCAAGTCCGGTATAGAAACAAATACAATTTCATATTAGGGTCAGGTAAGGTTAATATATTCAGGTACATAGGGATCGAGAAGATAGGAGAACATAAGAACATATTAGATCTGAATTGAATTGAATTTACCATTTCGTATATGCAGATAATAAATAAATAAAACGCATAACTTAAACTGTGCAATCCGTTGCTAGAAGATGTGGACAGAAAGGTAGTCAAGGTGACCCAAAATAGTGGACAAGTTCTTGGAGGAAAAGTCCATAAACATTATTGACCAGATGAACCGTTGGTCATCCTTGAAAATGAACTAAGGAAATAGATCTACTTTTTGGGATCTACCCGATACTTGTCACACAGGACTGATCACTGTCAGAGCCGGGATGCTGGGCTTGGTAGAATTTAGACTGACTCAGCTTGGCTATTCTTATGTTCTATATGTTACTGCCCTATATACACATAGATTTATCCAACCTGAAGGTAGTGGGCTTAGGGTGGGCTTGTGCATGTGTTTTATAATTGCCGTGCATGGTCAGATCCCTGATTATTTGATTACACATCTTTTCTTTTATAACTGGGAGCATTTTAGATTTTTTTAAAATTTTTGTTACATTTGTACCCGCACTTTCCCACTCTATGGCAGGCTCAATGCGGCTTCGTGGGGCAATGGAGGGTTAAGTGACTTGCCCAGAGTCACAAGGAGCTGCCTGTGCCCTGAAGTGGAAAATCAAACTCAGTTCCTCAGTTCCCCAGGACCAAGTCCAACCACCCTAACCACTAGGCCACTCCTCCACTGTTGCTACTATTTGAGATTCTACATGGAATGTTGCTACTATTGGAGATTTACATGGAATGTTGCTATTCCACTAGCAAACCTTCATGTAGAAGTCAGCCCTTGCAGATCACCAAGGTGGCCACGCAGGCTTCTACATGGAATGTTGCTAGTGGAATAGCAACATTCCATGTAGAATCTCCAATAGTATCTATTTTATTTTTGTACATTTGTACCCTGCACCTTTCCCACTCATGGCAGGGCTCAATGCCGGCTTATATGGGGCAATGGAGGGTTAAGTGACTTGCCCAGAGTCACAAGGAGCTGCCTGTGCCTGAAGTGGGAATCAAACTCAGTTCCTCAGTTCCCCAGGACCAAAGTCCACCACCCTAACCACTAGGCCACTCCTCCACTGTTGCTACTATTTGAGATTCTACATGGACTGTTGCTACTATTGGAGATTCTACATGGAATGTTGCTATTCCACTAGCAACATTCCATGTAGAAGTCGGCCCTTGCAGATCACCAATGTGGCCACGCAGGCTTCTACATGGAATGTTGCTAGTGGAATAGCAACATTCCATGTAGAATCTCCATAGTATCTATTTTATTTTTGTTACATTTGTACCCTGCACTTTCCCACTCATGGCAGGCTCAATGCGGCTTATATGGGGCAATGGAGGGTTAAGTGACTTGCCCAGAGTCACAAGGAGCTGCCTGTGCCTGAAGTGGGAATCGAAATCAGTCCTCAGGACCAACGTCCACCACCCCTTTCATGGTTCCGGTTAATGACATGCTGTTTTGCGATTTTGACTGGGGAGTATATTGTACATTTTAGTTATTGTTACCCTGCATTGAACTGATGGCTTTCGAGGGATCTAAGGCCATAATGTATTTATTTATTTATATTACATTTATATCCCGCACTTTTCCCACAAAAACAGTTACAATGCAGCGTACATATTAATCAGAATACAATTGTTAGATTCAGTAAGGAGAATATTACGAACTATAATGTAACATAGTAGTAGAAGGCTTGAGAATGTGGAGTTAACATGGGAAGGGTAATCCAGATGGATAGAGAAATAGGGATGGGTTATGGTGAGGAAGGACGGAGAAGGGAAGACTAGAATAGTATGGAGTAGTTAGGGTGGCATGGTTAATATATAGACATCGTCAGAATAAGAGAAAGGTGTATGGGTTAGGTACGGTTGTCTTGGGTAAGCTTGCTTGACGAGATGGGTTTTCAACATTTTCCTAAAAGGTAAATATGTCATTAATTGCTCTGATGGATCTTGGTAATGCGTTCCAAAGTTGGCCTACCCAGAAAGGAAAAGCTGGGATGCCTAGATAGTTTTGATTCCTTTGCCATTGGGAAGGTGTAAATTAAGGTAAGTACGTGAAGACACTGAGCGTTCTGATAGGCGAGGTCGATAAGGTCATTCATGTAACTAGCGGATTCTCCGTGTATGATCTTGTGAATCAGAGTATGCGCTTTGAAGGTTATTCTTTCCCTGATGGGGAGCCAGTGAAGATTCTCTCGAAGAGGTGTTGCGCTATCGAATTTGGATTTGCAAAGAAGTCTGGACGCAGTATTCTGGGCAAGTCTGCAGTTTTTCAGGATTGGGCCTTACATCCAGTGAAGACACTGTTGCAATAGTCCACATGGGTCAGTACTGTGGACTGTACTAGGTTCCAGTAAGTATCCAGGGGAAGATATGCTTTCACTCGTTTTAGCATTCACATCATGTTAAAACATTTTCTTCGTGATGGATTGACATGGTTTTCGAATGATAAATGGTTGTCAATCGTACGCCAAAGGATTATAAGGTTGTCAGATATGGAGAGTGTAACGTCAGGGATGCTAAGATGTGGTCGGGATGTAATGTAATGTAATGTAAAAAATAAATGGAAAACTTTGCACATATCAAAAAAGCAGGCATGCATTTGTGCATAATTTTCTGGTGTGGTAACTTCAATAGGAGCTATATATAAGTAGGTAGCCTGTTATAAAATCCTCATCACAGTCTCTCAGAATACCACTTTTGGATTGCCAAACGCAGTCCCTGGTGTTATTCATGGGGTTTTTTTCCCATAACATCACATTAATATTACTTTTAGATGCCCAAGACACATCTGACTTCTATTCACTTTTCCCAAGAAGTGTGGCAAAAACAGTCTTTTCACAAACCATTACAGTGATCTCCAGGAAAGACATTCCCATTTGCTGGTTCTGTTGCTCCTTACACTATCCAGATGGAGGGTCCGGCATGAAGGCATTTATACGGAGTTTTCTCTTGATTCCTGCAGCTCCCCTCAAGACTCCTCTGGCATCCATCGGCTTAATGTAGAAGGGAAGTCTAATGATTAACTACTTGAAAAAACATCTCGGAAAGCTAACCATTAATGATGAACAGTTATGACCTCTGCTGGGAGGTTATTCCAGGCATCCATTACCCTCACAGTAAAGATGTATTTCCTCACTGTGCTTCTATGATTTCTGTCTGCCTTATCAACATCAGCCATGTGGGTGTTGTAGGAGGAAAAGTTGTGGTGATTTAGTACCCATGAGATTCCCAGTATGAGCCCCGTACGTAATTTCTCATCCAACTAACGACTATATTTGTTCAAAATGATGGATTCTTCACACTGCTCGTGATACTTCGGGCTGATCACAGCAGGAGCTTCAAGCCATGTGGCACAAAGTATACCAAAATGTTTGAGCAACTTGTCAACCAGCAGTAGGATAGGTACAGGTGTAAAGGGTTCCAGGAGCTCACCCTGGCTCCATAACCACTACAGCAGCAACACATTTGGTTTTACATGGTTATGCTATCATGGACACATCTGTGCCTCTTAAAAACATATATACTACTACTACTACTACTATTATCATTTCTTAGCACTACTAGACGTACGCAGCGCTGTACACTTGAACATGAAGAGACAGTTCCTGCTCCACAGAGCTTACAATCTCAGTGGGGCAGAAAAACAGGACAAATAAGGGATTAAGGATAAAGAGTAGCAAGGATTTCGGAATCCCAAAGAGTAGCAAGATTCTGTGCAGACTACTACTACTACTTATCATTTCTATAGCACTACAAGACCGTACGCAGCGCTGTACACTTGAACATGAAGACGACAGTCCCTGCCTCAACAGAGCTTACAATCTAATCAGGACAGGCAACAGGACAAACAGAGGAGATAAGGAATATACATGCAGGATCAGCAATAAAAAGTCACTTCTATCTATTTAGTGAGCAATATTCTAAAACACTTTAACAAATTTGGCCCCCATTAGGTAAAACGGGTTCCAGTCAACTTTTCAACTGCCCTCTTGTCTCTCTCTTCAACAAAGTCTGCTTTTATTCTACTGCAGGATCTTCTGAAAATCTTCTGAGGGGAAAGCCACAGTAGATATGTGTTGCCAGTTGCCTGATAACCAGTTGGTCATCCGTGGATACAGAAAGTGAAGTGCCTTGTTGCTTTGTAGCTTTTACTATATGAGACGTGGGTCTTTTTGTCAAGGCTCATTCATTAAAGAACTGTGTTCCATTTTTAAAGGCCCCTGGTGCTGTTTTTGTTTGGACTTTAGTTGTACTTCGTTCCCTCTCTTTTGTTATAGCGAGTTGCCTGATAACCATCATTATTGACAAGGAATTACTGTTTCATTGTAAATTCCCATTATACCTAGGGCTTCTAATTTTACTTGGTCATAATTGTAAATGTCAGTATTTAGTTTCCATCTAATTAGGTTTATTAAGTACAAAAATCTGTGATATAGATATTTCCATTACACAAACACAAATACTGCCATAGTAAAATGATACTTATAATCCTCCACTAGGACATTGAACTCCCCGACTACCAGGCACTCTTCCCTTCACAGGTTTAGCCCCCCCCCCCCCCCACACACCAGAGTTCAAATCCTTTCTTACACATAGCCAAATACACTCTCTTTCTACCTGCTTTTCCTCAACTTTCTCTCCACTTATGTCCCTATTGCTCTTGATCTCCCCACTCCCTCAGTTGGTCCTGTCACCATCTCCCAGTGCTCCTACTGGGAGAAACTGTGGAGAATGAAGATTGACCAGTGACTAAAAGCTTGTGTGGCTGAGGTTTCTTCAGAACAAATAATCAAACCAAAAATATATAGTATAATAGTTTTTTTTTTGTTACATTTGTACCCCGCGCCTTTCCCACTCATGGCAGGCTCAATGCGGGCTTACATGGGGCAATGGAGGGTAAGTGACTTGCCCAGAGTCACAAGGAGCTGCCTGTGCATGAAGTGGGCATCAAACATCAGTCCTCAGGACCATAGGAGCCAACTTTTCAAAATATTGGGGGTGCTAAGCCCCAATGGAACTGACCCCCTCCCTGGACAATACAAGGAATTTTCTCAATATTGCGGCGTGCTCAAGCACCCACTGACCCACAGAGTCGGCTCCAATGCTCAGGACCCAAAGTCCACACCCTAACCACTAGGCCCACTCCTCCACTGTTGCTACTATTTGAGATTCTACATGGAATGTTGCTATTCCACTAGCAACATTCATGTAGAAGTCGGCCCTTGCAGATCACCAATGTGCCACGCAGGCTTCTGTTCTGTGAGTCTGACGTCCCTGCACGTACATGCAGGACGTCAGACTCAACGAAACAGAAGCCTGCGCAGCCTTCTACATGGAATGTTGCTAGTGGAATAGCAACATTCCATGTAGAATCTCCAATAGTATCTATTTTATTTTTGTTACATTTGTACCCTGCGCTTTCCCACTCATGGCAGGCTCAATGCGGCTTACATGGGGCAATGGAGGGTTAAGTGACTTGCCCAGAGTCACAAGGAGCTGCCTGTGCCTGAAGTGGGAATCGAACTCAGTTCCTCAGGACCAAAGTCACCACCCTAACCACTAGGCCACTCCACTAGTTGAAAATATTTGATATATCACCCATTTGTTAAAAACAAGTCAGAGTGGTTTACATTCAAATAAAAACAATAGAAAAAAACCTCCAATAAATAGAAAAGCACAATCCCACAAGACATCACACCGCACACATCCTACATGTACTGTTCCAGGTAAAGTATAGTGTAGCTAAACAGCCAGCTTAAACCATCCTCAAGTAGAAGCTTTTACCAGTAGACTCTCAATTGTTAAGCAAATCTTTATTGTAGTATTCAGAATAAAGAAAGAAAATCCAATTTATAACTCAGCTGCTTAGAAGAGAATTGTTGCTTTCTGCACTTAGAGTCTGTATCTATCCACCTCAGAGGCAAGGAGATGGCCAGAGATTGAGAGGGAAAGCTGTAACTCTCAAAGAAAATAAGAGGAGAATGACTGGGGAGATGGTGAGAAAAGTCTTGGTGGAATTACAGTAGATTAAGGAGGGATCAGCCCTAGAGCTGCTGCTGATCACAAAGGCATGCTAGGAAGACTGGGCTCCTCTCACTCAGCCCGCAGGGGCACAAAGGGAAGGCTGGCCCTAGCTTAGAACCTAACAGCCAATAGGGGAAGCTCACAGGAGTCAATCACGGGATACTGCAAACTATAAGAAAAGCAGTTCTAATACACTGGTGCTCATTATACACAGACAATGCAATTGAATACAAATAATACTCATTAAATACATATAACAATGCGCCCTGCCTTCATGAATATGGGGACAGAACACTACACAATTATCAATAAAACTGGTTGCTTTCCCAGTGCAATCAAGCAGCCAAACCTAGTCTAAGAATAAATCAAAGTCCAAAAAAAGACTAGAATCAACAAAAGCTAATTAAACTATATGAACTAATTTAGAATATTAAGCCCATGTAACATAACCAACCTGTTCAATAAGGCATACCATAATGATCCATCCTAAATACCAGACAACGAAACTTATACCAGAACAGGACAAAACCGAACTCCCTATACTTGACTGCTTCATTTACTTTGTCACTAATGAACTTTAACGCAATACCACTTTATTCTCATTCCGGAAATGAATTCGCTATACTTAACTGCTTAATTTACTCTGTCACTTATGAACTTTAATGTAATACCACTTTGTATTTCTCATCCCGGAAATGGCGATCGCCATTACGGAATAATGTAAGCCACATTGAGCCTGCAAATAGGTGGGAAAATGTGGGATAGAAATGCAACAAATAAATAAATAAATATGGAGGGGGAAAACGCATGCTTAAGCCTACATCACCTTTAAACAAGTGACTGCCAATTTCATCATTGCACACAGTTAACTGCCAAAACAATTTATTTATATAAAATACAGTTTATGATTCTAGTAGATCACAAGAACTTTACTCCTTGAGGAAGCTGGTAATATGCTGGAACATAGTGCTGTGTTGGAGTACTTTAATGGTCATTATACCTCTATATGAATGGAAGATTTACTTATCAGAATAAAAGATAAGTCTTTCTCTTGATATAGGTTTTGGTATTTTTCAGTTTTTCTAAGAAATATCTATTGAAGATAAAAGTGAGCCATGTGTTGAGCAATCGAGCCATTGTGACATCACTGATGAGGTTGGCTCTTAGGCATTGGTGGAATAAGCTACTATGACATCACAATATCAGTTCTAGTTACCAGAGACTGAAAATCTTCACGCTAAGGGGGGAAATTATCAATGTGAGCTACCATTAATTAATATGGGTTATTTTACCACTAACTAATGCGATTTTAGCCACAGGTCCTATCAATGCAATGAGACCTAATTACTAATAACTGAAGTTAACTGTAACATAACACATCTTTTTTTTTTTTTGAAGATGACTATTTCTTTAATTGAGAAACAAAATAATATATATATATTATATATATATTTTTTTTTTTTAGTTTAAAGTAATTTTATTGATAACTCAAAGTTAAGCAACACAACACACAACATACACAATATTGCCAACTTACAAACAATAAGATACATCTTAACAACAGACCACACTGATAACTCCCCCTCCTTAAATAAAGAAAAGAGAAATGTTTCTAGAAACTGAAATCGTTGTTATATGTAATAAAAGTGAGTCAAGTATAGAGGAATCAAGCCATTGTGACATCACTGATGAGGTTGGCTCTTATTGGTGGAACAAGGCATTATGACATCACAATATCAGCTCTGGTTACCAGAGACTGAAACTCTTCACACTGAGGGAAGTTCTCATTGTGGGCTACTGTTAAGATGTGTTATTTTAAAAAGAATAGGTCCAATTTTATGCAGTGAGACATGGAGGCTCATTTTCATAGACTTACAAAGTTCCATAGAACCTATAGAACTTTGTAAGTCTAAGTGCTTTGAAAATGACCACGTAGTTAGCAATAACTTGGTTAACAGTAAAATAGCATGTCTTATCAGTAGCCACTATTGATACATTTCTCCCAGTTACTAGGAATGTGTACAGAAAAGAATTTCAGTTCATTTTTGGGTCATTGTCAGAATTGTGTCCTGGTTCTTGGACATTTTTTTCAGTTTGTTTCAAATTTCATTGTTAATAAACTATTTTTAACGCACATTAGAACTTTTTAATGTGCTAATTGACTTTACATGCTATACACCGAGCAGGTGCCACACAAGCAAATTTGGTTGCGTCCATTTAGGCCACATTTTACTTGATGTGAATCTCAACACCTAAATTAGGGGCAGATTGGGTGTATTCTATAAGAATCCGGGGGTAACTCCCACGGTAACCAGCGATTACTGGTGCTACAATAGAATATATATTTTTTTTATAGCGCCGGAAATTGCGCGTGCTGGGGATGGGAACTACCATTGGACTGCTGTGGTAGCCCGGCAGTACTTCTAGCTTAGTGAGCAGTAAGCCCACATTGGGCTTACCGCCAATTAGTAAAAGATCCCCTAAGTTATCAAGTTATCCATAATGAACATGTGTGAGATATTTTCATACCTTGGAATCATCTTTAATGCCTGTGGACTTTTTCAGTAAGCCAATATTTTTCCTTCTCTACCATATTCATTCAAATAGAGGGGCATAATCGAACGAAATCGTCTATCTCCATGGGCGTTTATCTCCGAGAACTGGTCCGTGAAGGGGCGGACCGAACCGTATTTTCGAAAAAAATAGACGTCCATGTTTTAGTCGACAATTTGTGAGCTGGGCGTTTTTGTTTTTCAGTGATAATGGAAAATGAAAGCGCCCAGCTCAAAAAACGAATAAATCCAAGGCATTTGTTTGTGGGAGGGGCCAGGATTCGTAGTGCACTGGTCCCCCTCACATGCCAGGACACCAACCGGGCACACTAGGGGGCACTTTTACAAAAACAAAAAAAAAGGTAAAAGAGCTCCCAGGTGCATAGCACCCTTCCCTTGTGTGTTGAGCCCCCCAAATCCCCCTCAAAACCCACTGCCCACAAGTCTACACCATTACTATAGCCCTAAGGGTGAAGGGGGGCACCTACATGTGGGTACAGTGGGTTTGGGGGGTTGGACGACTAAGCATTAAGCAGCACAATTGTAACAGGTAGGGGGGGATGGGCCTGGGTCCACCTACCTGAAGTCCACTGCACCCCCTAACAACTGCTCCAGGACCTGCATACTGCTGCCAGGGAGGTGGGTATGACATTTGAGGGTGAAAATAAAAAGTTGTGAAACATCATTTTTTGTGGTGGGAGGGGGTTAGTGACCACTGGGGGAGTCAGGGGAGGTCATCCCCGATTTCCTCTGGTGGTAATCTGGTCATTTAGGGCACTTTTTGGGGCCTTATTCGTGAAAAAACAGGGTCCAGGAAAAGTGCCCTAAATTCTAGCTACAAACACATACTTTTTTTCCATTATTGGCGAAAGGCGCCCATCTCTCCTCGGCCGATAACCACGCCCCAGTTTCACCTTCGCCATGCCTCCGACACGCCCCCGTCAACTTTGTACGCTTCCGCGATGGAGTGCAGTTGAAAACGTCCAAGTTCGGCTTTCGATTATACCGCGTTATTCGTTTTTGTGAGATAAACGTCCATCTCCCGATTTAGGTCGGAACTTGGGCCTTTTTCTCGTTCGATTATAAGCAGGATAATATCCTAAGTCTCTAAAACCCTTCCTTTCATTCACTTTTTCTATGTGTAATTATTTTATTTGCTCATTTTGTTTTTCTTTTGCAGAGCTGAAATTTACTGATATAACATTCCTTTTAATAGTGCTGTCTTTTGAGAAGAAATATGCACTCCATCTTTTCCACACTGCACATAAATTGTAATTCTCTCTTAAACTCTTCTCTTGCAAGTATTTGAAAAAATAAAATAGGCATGTACAAGTCTGTTATGGACATTGTTTCATTCCATTTTAGCACTTGCTAAAACAGAACAAAAATGATCATTAAAAATGGGTACAGGATAGTCCTTTGGGGTTATATGTCCACAGCGCAGCGGGCTCATGTGTTGGGTTTGGTTAGTACTGCCTGTTCCAAATGTGGGGGGGTTCCAGGCTCCTTCTACCATGCATTGTGGCAATGCCCAAAAGTGCGTGCATTTTGGCAGTGGATCCGAGGGTTTCTGATCAGACTAGGATATAAAATACAGGGAACGGAGGGCCAGTTTTTGCTTGATCAACCAAGAGCTTTTTCCCCTTTGTGTGCTCCAGCAACTCTGTTATGTAGAAAGCTGAGTTTGGTGGCTCGAAAGTGTATAATGCAATATTGGACCTCACCGGAAGCGCCCGCCTACTGGCATTGGCGCAATCAGGTGCACCGATTAGCTTCTTGGGAGGCTAGAGATTCAAAATTATCGCCTAAACGTAGGAAACAATTTCTTCAGATATGGATGCCTTATCTTCAGGTGCTCAGCCCAAGGGGTAGAAGTTTGCTTATTAATGCTCATTGAGGATGGTATGGTAGGGGAAGCTGTATTAGATTTTAGTTGAGAAGCTGGAGGAGGGAGGAGTGTACGCGCCCTCTATGCCTGATCACTGGGAATTTTTTTTTTTTTTTGGGGGGGGAGGTGAGGGGCTGGTTGCTGTTTAGTTTGTGGGGTGCCCCGAAGTATTGTAATTTTGGTTCTGATGTATTTACTTGTAACCACTCAGTTAGCAGTAAGCAGGTTCCCGAGACTAAGTACTAGGGGGGAGGAGGGGTTGGAGGGGGTGTGGGAGGGGAAGGGAACTTTACACGTTGTATGGTTGAACCGAGATATTTTATTGACTGTATGTAGGATGTTATGAGTATGTTGAGTTGTTTACCTTTGTTATAACAATAAATAAAACTTAAAGTAAAAAAAAAAATGTAAAAAGAAACAAACAAAAATAAATAAAAATAGGAAAAAAACAGAAAAGTTTCTACTGCACACCCCTAAATAATAACAACCATTCACTGTCTTAAATTCATGTCCTGACAAAATTAAATTAGAAACTGCATTCTTGCTACTACATCCTGTTCAGAAGGAAGGGATCCTCAGAAGTTTAGCGGAGATTGGGTGGCAGAGCGGATTGGTGGGGGGCGGGGCTGGTGGTTGGGAGGCAGGGCTAGTGCTGGGCAGACTTCTACAGTCTGTACCGTGAGGATGACAGATACTAATCAAGGTCAGGTATACACAAAAGGTAGCACATATGAGTTTATCTTGTTGGGCAGGCTGGATGGACCGTGCAGGTCTTTCTCTGCCGTCATCTACTATGTTACTATAAGATGACAATCATAGCACCGTACGTGATGCGTCCATTGTGGCAGTTTATAGATTATTTCCCCCTTCTCCCCTCCTGTTTCATGTTCATAATGCAAGTGAAGTACAGGGCTATATTGGGGTGAAGAAGGGAACAACAAAGCAAGGGTACAGGTTCCACACAAATTCAACAGTGTTGGCCAACAGATCCTTCTCTTGGGGCCACATAGTGTAGTTTGATTTCAGTCTATGGTCATTAGAGTCCATGATGGATAAGGATTGGCGAGAAGAGATATTAAAGGTAAGGAAAAGTCTACCCTAGCCTGGTTAAAATCTCTCTGCTGAGAAATGGGCTGAGATCACCAACGCATTTCACATTAAATTATAGTTATACAGTATGCTAATGAGTTCCAGCTATTTATATCCTGGCCAGACAATACAAACAGGTTCTCTGTCCCTGTGCCAACCACCAAGCAATTTAGTCCTGGACATGAAAGGCTGTTGATGCCAATTCATGATACCATCTAGCGTTCTAGATGATAATAACGTTCTGCCAATGCACTGACTCATCCAGCAATAGTAATGAAATACTGTTCATTAACATGTCAATCAAATGAGTCTGCCAGTTGTACAGGTAAAAGACTACCTATCCACTCAATCATCCGCTCCTGGAGGTGATAGGCTATGTAACTTTCAGTGCTTTTTTTGTGCTGGTACGCAGCAGTACGGCGTACCGGCACCTTTTTTTCCTAGGCTCACCTACCCGCCCTTAGCTCCCTCCCCAGCCCTGCTTTCCGTTCCTGCCACCTGCGACGCCCCTTTTATACCCCCATCGAGTTCCAGCGCCACAGCCCCACCTGCCTGCCCTTAGCTTCCCGACAGCCCTCCTGCAACGCGTTTAAATCTTTTATTTATTTATTTTTTACGTGAAGTCACACCTTCGTTCCCTCTCTCGTGGAAACAGGAAACTACGTCACAGGAAGGTGAGAGGGAATGAAGGGAAGGCAGGAGGAGATGAGCCTGGTCCTCTCACTAACGCTGGCGCTGCGACTTCACATTAAATAAAAAAAAGATTTAAATGCATCACGGAGGGGCTGTCGGGAAGCTAAGGGCGGGCAGGTGGGGCTGTGGTGCTGGAACTCAGCGGGGGCTTAAAAGGGGGGGGGGGGTAGGTGGAGGCCTGGGGCGAGTTACTGGACATGGAGGGGAGGATAGGGGGCAAAGCAGAATCGTTGGACAGGGAGGGCAGGGGAGAGAGGAGAATCGCTGGACATGGATGGGAGAAGAGACCCTCTCCAGTCGGTTCAAAATTCTGCTGCCCGTCTCATCTTCCGCCAGGGTCGCTTTACTCATACTACCCCTTTCCTCAAGACCCTTCACTGGCTCCCTATCCGTTTTCGCATCCTGTTCAAACTTCTTCTACTAACCTATAAATGTACTCACTCTGCTGCTCCCCAGTATCTCTCCACACTCGTCCTTCCCTACACCCCTTCCCGTGCACTCCGCTCCATGGATAAATCCTTCTTATCTGTTCCCTTCTCCACTACTGCCAACTCCAGACTTTGCGCCTTCTGTCTCGCTGCACCCTACGCCTGGAATAAACTTCCTGAGCCCCTACGTCTTGCCCCATCCTTGGCCACCTTTAAATCTAGACTGAAAGCCCACCTCTTTAACATTGCTTTTGACTCGTAACCACTTGTAACCACTCGCCTCCACCTACTCTCCTCTCTTCCTTCCCGTTCACATTAACTGATATGATTTGCTTACTTTATTTATTTTTTGTCTATTAGATTGTAAGCTCTTTGAGCAGGGACTGTCTTTCTTCTATGTTTGTGCAGCGCTGCTTACGCCTTGTAGCGCTATAGAAATGCTAAATAGTAGTAGTAGTAGTAGGGGAGAGAAGAGAGGAGAAATCGCTGGACATAGATGGGAAGGGAGGGCAGAGGAGAATCGCTGGACAAGGAGGGCAGGGGAGATAGGAGAATCGCTGGACACAGATGGGAGGGCAGAGGAGAATCTGGATATGGATGGGAAGAGAGGGCATGGGAGAAAGCAAAGTTTCTGGACATGGATGGATGGAGGGAAGGGCAGGAGAAATGCTGGACATGGATGGAGTGGAGGGCAGGGAAGAAAGGAGAAATGTTGGAGGGAAGGAAAGAGATGCACACGGTTGGAGAGGAAGGGAGAGAGGAGAAATACTGGACATTGATGGAGGGGAGGGAAGACATAGGACGTAGATGCACATGGATGGAGTGGGAGAGGAGAAATGCTGGACATGGATGGAGGGGAGGGAAGACAGAGGAGGAGATGCACTTGGATTTAGGGGAGAGAGGAGAAATTTTGGACATGGATGGAGGGGAGGAGAAAGAGAAGAAGTGAGATGAACATGGATGGAAGGGAGGAGAGAGGAGAAATGCTGGACATGGATGGAGGGGGAGAGGAAAAATGTTGGACGTGATGGACAGAGGAAGGAGATGCATACTGACAAGGTGAGGGAAAGGGAAAAGAGGAGAAAATCTGCACATGGATGATAGGCAAAAGCTGGATCCACTCTATACCTCCTCCAGTCAAGTCCGCAGAGGACCCAGCTTTTACCTATGGATGTAGGGCAAGAAATGAAGGAAGGAAGTAAAGAAATAAATGGAAAGGAAGCCCTGGAAACGGAGTTAAGGGATCAGATAAAGAGCCTTAGAATCAGAGACTGGGACCAACATGTTCAGAAAAACAGTCACCAGACAACAAAGGTAGAAAAAATCATTTTATTTTCATTTTAGTGTTTGGAAGATGTCCAATTTGAGAATGTATATCTGCTGTCTTATTTTGCACTGGGTATACATTGAAGCTGTAACAGCTTATAGAAATTATTTATCAAGAAAAAAAAATCACAAGTTATTTTTTTGCTCCTATACTGGTATAGTATTTTAATGATACTGCTTATATGTGCCACGGCTGATATAAGGAGTGTGGCTACTGCGGGTGTGGCTACCATAGGGGGTGGAGCCATATATGGTGACCCCACCCGTAATGAGTACCAGTACCTTTTTTCCTACAAAAAAAGCACTGGTAACCTTCTGCCAATTCTTTCACCCACCCACTTGAAGAATTTAAAGGCTCTGTATCCTTGCACCAATCCCCCAAACCATCTAGATTTAAGAGCCAACTCCAGGCTCTGCCCTTTCTGTCTCACCTCACCCCATGCTTGGAACAAACTCCCTGAGCCCATACGCCAGGCCCCCTCCCTGCCCATCTTCAAATCCTTGCTCAAAGCCCACCTCTTCAATGTCACCTTCAGCACTTAACCACCATACCTCTATTCAGGAAATCTAGACTGCCCCAACTTGACATTTCGTCCTTTAGATTGTAAGCTCCTTTGAGCAGGGACTGTCCTTCTTTGTTAAACTGTACAGTGCTGCGTAACCCTAGTAGCGCTCTAGAAATGTTAAGTAGTAGTAGTAGTAGGTTAAAGGCCAGGCACTCCTTTACCTAAGGATTTCTTCAAGCAGCAACCCACACTTTATAAGGTCTGAGGTTATTTGCTCTTAGTTCCTGTCATCTGTACAAGCTTTATCACCTGCAGGATATCATTCCTAATCTATGTCAGTTTTATCGTCACCATTTTTGGTCCCCTGACTCTCTAACATAGAAGATTACAGCCGACATCTGGCATAGGAGCCAGAAATTTGGGTGCTTGAGACCCCCAATATTGAGCAAATATTGAGGGGCAATTTCTGTTGAATTTAGCACCCCCAAACATTTTGAAACGTTGACTCCTATCTGGCCCACAATTTCATCTGCCTACCCAAGGGGTGGGGTGGGGTGGGACAGTGGAGAGGAGGTAGAAGTAGGGTGGAGGGACGGGGAAGATTGGGAGGTATTTTGTTACAAGCATGTAGACAGATCAAAGAAATATGAAAGACAGAAAATCAGTTGTGCAGCTCTTAACTCACAACAATATCTTTCGTCTCTTCTCCTCTGCGTTTTGAAATTTTATTTTTGTTACATTTGTACCCCGCGCTTTCCCACTCATGGCAAGCTCAATGCGGCTTACATGGGGCAATGGAGGGTTAAGTGACTTGCCCAGAGTCACAAGGAGCTGCCTGTGCCTGCAGTGGGAATCAAACCCAGTTCCCCAGGACCAAAGTCCACCACCCTAACCACTAGGCCACTCCTCCACTGTTGCTACTATTTCAGATTCTACATGGAATGTTGCTATTCCACTAGCAACATTCCATGTAGAAGTCGGCCCTTGCAGATCACCAATGTGGCCGCGCAGGCTTCTGCTTCTGTGAGTCTGACGTCCTGCACGTACATGCAGGACGTCAGACTCACAGAAACAGAAGCCTGCGCAGCCTTCTACATGGAATGTTGCTAGTGGAATAGCAACATTCCATGTAGAATCTCCAATAGTATCTATTTTATTTTTGTTACATTTGTACCCTGCGCTCTCCCACTCATGGCAGGCTCAATGCGGCTTACATGGGGCAATGGAGGGCTAAGTGACTTGTCCAGAGTCACAAGGAGCTAGCTGCCTGTGCCGGAAGTGGGAATTGAACTCAATTCCTCAGGACCAAAGTCCACCACCCTAACCACTAGGCCACTCTTCCACTCCATACATGAGCATATCTAGACAAGTCCATCTGTAGAATCTCTCCACTTTTTCTCCTCTAGGGACTTATACTGATACCCTACAAACTCACATTTGGGATCCCTGGTTCTGCTAAAAATAGCCCAAACTCCCTTAACTCAACTTCTTACCAGTTGTCCTCTCCCCCCCAGACACTTGGCTGGTCATATAATCTGCTTGGCCTCACTGTGGCTTCTCTTTTTTCATTGAAGGAATAACTTTTTTTTTAAATTTATAACAACTTAATTTTACAAGCACTAAAATAACTTGCCAGAAATACAGAGAAAATAACACACAAGAATTATTTCAATCAGGTAATTCTATACTCTTCCTTAGACCACAAAATAGGGAGAGTGAAACAAGTCAAGGAGCTCAATTAAACAACAATAAACAAAGAAAACGTGGTATTAACCTGATTATCCCCAGTTATTATTTATCTGAATCATTATTCCACATTGATCGTCTGGTTGGCTTCTTCAAACCCAAAACAGTGTATAGTCAATTAATTTCGTTGGAAACATACTTATTGTCCAATATTAGTGGAAATAATACACCTGATTTCATTTTTTTCTCTTTAAAACCATAAATTATTTAACAATACAAACGAGTCTCTAATCCAATTCCCACTGATTAAGGTAATCCCAGTTTCACAGGCTTCACTCCTTTTGAATTAATATACTAAGAGGAATCATTTCAGAGGAAAAAACTTTAGGAGTCATACCCGGAACTCTGGGAAAACAACAATCTCGATATTAATCACCTGTAATAATATTCATTTTGTTGGGCAGACTGGATAGACTGTAAGGTCTTTATCTGCCATCATTTACTATGTTACTATGTTACTCTTTGGGGTTCTACATGGAATGTTGCTACTAATTGGGATTCCGGAATCTTGTAACTCTTTAGGATTCCAGAATCTTCAGAACTTTTAATAAAAGAACAGTTCTGGGCAGACTTCTACGGCCTATGCCCTGATCGTGGCTGAATAGATACGGATGAGCTGGAGTGTAAATTTTAAGGGGCTTCGACATTAGCTTCAGAACTTTTAGTACAAGAACAGTGCTGGGCAGACCTCTACGGTCTGTGCCCTGAGAATGGCAAGGACAAATCAAACTCGGGTATACATATAAAGTATCACATACCATGTAAAATGAGTTTATTTTGTTGGGCAGACTTAAATGGACCGTACAGGTCTTTATCTGCCGTCATTTACTATGTTACGTTACCTCTGTCTACAACATTGCAGTTCGTATTACCAGTGGCTTCATTCCTGAGTTTCACTGCACCTCTTAGGAAACTGGGACTAGAAGTCCATAGATTGACTGGGAGTAAATTAACAAAGAAGGACCGTCCTTCTTTCTTAATTTGTACAGCACTGCGTAACCCTAGTGGCGCTCTAGAAATGTTAAGTAGTAGTAGTAGTAAATCCAGGACTGGAAATCCTGGTCCCTTCTGACCCAGGGTTATCTGGGCATTTAGTGAAATAATCCAATAGTCTCTGCTCCATTCTTTCTAATCACCATCAGGAAAATTAACTTGCAGTAGAGTTATCCCTCAGCAGTGTATATCAGTTTATATCCCTGGGTATATCTAGCATTTCCAATTCCTTCACTGCCTTCCTTGGGTCTCTCCTGGCTTCTGTTTCATTTTCACAGTAAAGCACCAATTTCTCTCTTCTCAAGTAATGGGCTTGTGTTGTGTGTTCTACATTGACATGGCAGAGCTGAGGTCAACAGACTCCCAGGCACATTTATTTTTCTTTGCGATCGCACCTTTCAGGACACAAAAGGCTGAATAAGAATCAGCGTCACGGATGAGCGGACTTTGTATTAAAATCACGAAGTCCTATACACCAATTTGTAGCTCACGAATCTGCGTAGGTCATGGGGGACAGCAGCAGACACGAGGGCAGAAAGTTGAAAATGCTAAAATACAGTGAATACTTTCTGTAGCCTACTACTAATTAACATTTCTAGAGCGCTACTAGGGTTACGCAGCGCTGTACAGTTTAACAAAGAAGGACGGTCCCTGCTCGAAGGAGCTTACAGTATATCTCTGTTAAAGAACCATTTTTCTTCCCGTACGGAAGACCAAAAAAAATGCGAGCGGTGTACACGCTAATAAATCAATAACTCTAAATTCCGGAGGGGTTGCTTCAGCTGCTCTTCATTAACCTCACGGATTCTCCCTCTTTCTCAGTCATTTCCTTGAAGGGGCAGCTGAGGAATCTGTAGAAAGGGAAAGGAAGAGCAAATAAGGTTCCTTTCCAAAAAAAAAGGATGTCAAAAAACCTGCACAAGCCTCTCCCCCATCAAAACTATTTTAGTATGGTGGGAGACCCTCTGTGAAAAATGATACCCAATGTAGATAAAAATCCTGTGCCTTCACCAGAGGAATGGAATGATTTAAACCATTCCGTGCTCCCCGCTGGTGACTTTTTAGCCGTCCTTAAGGGACAGAGTCAAAGTATATGGTTCCAGCCAGATGAAGTCTAAAACGCAGTCAGCTCTCTTAGAAGGTATCATTATCCTAGAAACAGAAAGTGAGAGGGGGACCCTCTTCCTGAAATGTTTTGCCTAAAGGACTGCCTGAGGGAATCACAACCAGCAAATTCGTTGTTTGACTCTAGGCTTTGTTTAACTTGGATTTGCAATTTTTTTTTTGTTACATTTGTACCCCGCGCTTTCCCACTCACGGCAGGCTCAATGCGGCTTACATGGGGCAATGGAGGGTTAAGTGACTTGCCCAGAGTCACAAGGAGCTGCCTGTGCCTGAAGTGGGAATTGAACTCAGTTCCTCAGGACCAAAGTCCACCACCCTAACCACTAGGCCACTCCTCCACAATTTCCTTTCTCTCCCCTGCCCAGGGCCACTGAGGGGGGGGGGGCGGGGGACAAAATTCCACAGGCCCGGGCCTCCAAGGGGGGCCCGGCGCCAGGGTCTCTCTCCTTCTCCTGCTCCCAGGCCACCGGCGCTGTAGTCACCGGTCTCACCCGCCCGCCCTCGGCTCCGTCGACAGCCCCCCTCTGTCCGCCACCTTACCCCCTGCATTCAAATTGGCAGCGCCTCACCTCCGTGTGAAAGCGGCAGATCGCCTATCTTTGGGCCCTCCCTCCCTGTGTCCCGCCTTCACGGAAACAGGAAGTTACATCAGACGAGGGCGGGACACAGGGAAGGAAGGCCTGAAGGGAGGCGATCTGCCGCTTTCACACGGAGGTGAGGCGCTGCCGATTTGAATGCAGGGGGCCTGGTGGCGGACGGAGGTGGTCTGTCAACGGGGCTGTGGATGGGCGGGTGGAGACTGGGGACTGCGGCGCTGGTGGCCTGAGTAGCAATTGGGGGGGGCAGTGGCAGCACCAGCATCGGGGGGTGGTGGTGGCCTCAGGGGGGTGACGGCAGCAGGGTCCCCATGGGCGGCCTTGCCCCGGGTCCGGCTCAGTCTCTCGGCGGCCCTGCCCATCCCTCGTTGCAAACATGTGCCTGCTTTCTTTGAAGAAAGAGATGAAACAAGACAGGTTAAAGAAAATACAAAAAGGTTTGTTTGGGTTCTTTTCTACTACTTATCATAAACTAGAATAAAAGGCCCGTTTCTGAAACCAATGAAACGGGCGCTAGCAAAGTATTGCGTTTCTGCAATTAAATGTTTTGAAAGGGATTGTTAGGCTAAATGTGTTCTCACTCTCCGAGTTGCAGGGATGTTCCCTCCCTCCCTCCGAGTTGCAGGGCCGTTCCCTCCCTCCGAGTTGCAGGGCCGTTCCCTCCCTCCCTCTCTCCGAGTTGCAGGGCCGTTCCCTCCCTCCCTCCGAGTTGCAGGGCCGTGTCCCCCCTCCCTGCCTCATTCCGTCCAAGTTCCAGTGTCCTCCTCCCTCCCTTCCCTCCAAGTTCCAGGGTCCCTCCCTTCCCTGCAAGTTCCAGTGTCCCCCTCCCTCCCTTCCCTCCAAGTTCCAGGGTCCCTCCCTTCCCTCCAAGTTCCAGTGTCCCCCTCCCTCCCTTCCCTCCAAGTTCCAGGGTCCCTCCCTTCCCTCCAAGTTCCAGTGTCCCCCTCCCTCCCTTCCCTCCAAGTTCCAGGGTCCCCCCTCCCTCCGATTTCCAAGGTCCTCCCGGCCTCCCTCCGAGTTGCAGCAGCTGCTGATATTCCTTACTTTTTTCATGGCCGTCGTTCTCATAGGTCCGTGATGCGTGTGACGTTACGTTTCGTGGCGTAGCGACGGGTGAGCGATGCGATTCGGTGAGTGTCAGTGCTCCGCCCTCTACGTCATCATGTTGTGACTCGAGGGCGGGGCAGACTCTCATGAGCAAAAAGCGATCTACACAACTACATCTTCGGTTTCCGGCTTCCTTCCGGGTTCATTAGAACGTTGGAGGTGCGTTTTATATAGAGAGAAGAGGCAGATTCTGTGATTGTGCATTAATAAAAGAGGCAGTTGCAAGCATGTTACAACCGTATTTCAGAGTTATATGCGGCTGCATGGTAAGAGTTTAAGGGGTCCTTTTACTAAGGTGCGCTGAAAAATGCCCTGCGGTAGTGTAGACGCGTGTTTTGGATGCGCGCAGAATCATTTTTCAGCGCACCTGGGAAAAAAGGCCTTTTTTATATTTTTGCCGAAAATGGACGTGAGGCAAAATGAAAATTGCCGTGCGTCCATTTTGGGTCTGAGACCTTACGGCCAGCCATTGACCTAGGGGTAAAGTCTCACACGGTAACTGGGCGGTAATGACCTACACGTATCAAATGCCACTTGGCGCGCATAGCTGACGCGAGCCAGAAAAAAAAAATTTGGACGCGCGTAGCAGACGCGCCAAAAATGAAATTACCACAAGAGCCATGCGGTAGCCGAGCAGTAACTTGGAATTGGTGCATGTTGGGCGCACGTAGGCGCTTATGTGGTATAGCAAAAAGGCCCCTAAATCAGTAGCAGTCATGGTATATAATTTTTTCAGCTACCAGTTAAGTGTGTAATATATTTGGGGAGGAAGACGTGAAGCCAAGACCTGGTTTTATATTCAGTCTAGATTGGCCTGACTTGATTTTCCAGATGAACCAAGAGCAGATTTAGCATACCATACTAGACCAGTGACGTAGATACGTGGGGCCAGGGGGGCCTGGGCCCCCATAGATTTGGCACTTGACCCCCCTGCCAACGACCCTCTCGACCCCCTTCCTGCCGCCAACCCGCCGTCGCCTACCTTTGCTGGCTGGGGACCCCAACCCCCGCCAGCCGAAGTCCTCTTCTTCCTTCGTTCTGTTTCTGAGTCTGTCGTCCTGCAGCAAAGGTAGGCGACGGCGGTGGCGGGAGGGGGGTCGAGAGGGTTGTCAGCAGGGGGGTCACCAGGGTGGTGGCGGCGGCAGCGGTCAGCAATGGTGGGGAGAGTCAGCAATGGCAGGGGGTTCGGCGGCACCATGGGGGGGGGGGGGCTAAAATGTGCCCCTTCACCTCGGGCTCTGGACCCCCTTCCCGCCGAAGTCTGGCTATACCCTTGTACTAGACTCTGAATTTCCAGAAATTAGAGACTGTAAAATCACATGAGGATTAGTATGATCCCATTAAATTCTCTGAATCTCTGGAGAAGAGAGGACTGAGAAGTAGATGGATGTGGTCCCTCTTCACAAAAGTGATGATAGGGAAGAAGCTGGAAACTACAGGCCGGTAAGCCTCACTTCGGTTATTGGAAAAGTAATGGAAGCGATGCTGAAGGAAAGGATAGTGAATTTCCTGGAAGCCAATAAGTTGCAAGATCCGAGACAACATGGTTTTACCAAAGGTAAATCGTGCCATATGAATCTCATTGAATTCTTTCACTGGGTCACCGGAGAATTGAATCAGGAACGTGCTATAGACGTAATGTACTTAGATTTCAGCAAAGCTTTTGACACGGTTCCCCACAGGAGGCTCTTGAATAAACTTGACAGAGCTTTAAACACATCAAAGTACATAACCCCTATCTTAGATATGTTGCAACAAACTCAAAGGTGAATGAATTACCTGAGCCCATAAGCCAGGCCCCCACCCTGCCCATCTTCAAAGCCTTGCTCAAAACCCACCTCTTCAATGTCGCCTTCGGCACCTAACCATCATACCTCTATTCAGGAAACCTGGACTGTCCCTATGTGACATTTCGCCCTTTAGACTGTAAGCTCCTTGGAGCAGGGACTGTCCTTTATGTCAATTTATGTTAATCTGTACAGCGCTGCGTAACCCTAGTAGCGCTCTAGAAATGTTAAGTAGTAGTAGTAGTAGTAGTGATGGACAGACGCCAGAGGGTGGTAGTAAATGGAATTCAATCGGATGAGGGAAAGGTGAGTAGTGGAGTGTCTGAGGGATCAGTGCTGGGGCCGATTCTGTTCAATATATTTGTGAGTGACATTGCCGAAGGGTTAGACGGTAACGTTTGCCTTTTTGCGGATGATACCAAGATTTGTAACAGAGTGGACACCCCGGAGGGAGTGGAAAACATGAAAAAAGATCTGCTGAAGCTAGAAGAATGGTCTAAGGTTTGGCAATTAAAATTCAATGCGAAGAAATGCAAAGTGATGCACTTAGGGAGTAGAAATCCAAGAGAGGCGTATGTGTTAGGCGGTGAGAGTAGATATGTACAGACGGGGAGAGGGATCTTGGAGTGATAGTATCTGAGGATCTGAAGACGACGAAGCAGTATGACAAGGCGGTGGCCGTAGCTAGAAGGTTACTGGGCTGTATAGAGAGAGGTGTGACCAGCAGAAGAAAGGAAGTGTTGCCCCTGTATAAGTCGTTGGTGAGGCCCCACCTGGAGTATTGTGTTCAGTTTTGGAGGACGTATCTTGCTAAGGATGTAAAAAAGATTGAAGCAGTGCAAAGAAAAGCTACGAAAATGGTATGGGATTTGCATTACAAAACGTATGAGGAGAGACTTGAACATGTATACCCTGGAGGAAAGGAGAAACAAGGGTGATATGATACAGACGTTCAAATATTTGAAAGGTATTAATCCGCAAACAAACCTGTTCCGGAGACAGGAAGGCGGTAAAACTAGAGGACATGAAATGAGGTTGAAATGGGGCATACTCAAGAAACATGTCAGGAAGTATTTTTTCACGGAGAGAGTGGTGGATACTTGGAATGCCCTCCTGCAGGAGGTGGTGGAGATGAAAACGGTAACGGAATTCAAGAATGCGTGGGAGAAAAGTAAAAGAATCCTGTTCAGAAGGAATGGATCCTCAGAAGCTTAGCGGAGATTGGGTGGCAGCACCGGTGGTTGGGAGGCGGGGCTAGTGGTTGGGAGGCAGGGCTACTGTCTGTGCCCTGAAAATGGTAGATACAAGTCAGGTATACATATAAAGTAGTGCCTATGAGTTTATCTTGGGCAGACTGGATGGACCGTACAGGTCTTTTTCTGCCGTCATCTACTATGTTAATATGTAGATGCACCAAAGTCCCGGTAAAGCACTGATCGTTATTTTCACCTCTGTAAAAATTACCGAGTTGGAAATAGCGAGAGATGCTCAAAAGAATCAGCAAGCAAATGAGTTGCTTGCAAAAACAGCGAGCAACTCGGCAGTAGGGATCCCAATCTGTCACCCGAGCATGTGCAGAACAGCCAGTCGCTAAGTGTGGCTGCTCTGCACTGCTACAGACATCTCTCACACACACATAGAAGCTGCATGCATGAAAGCAGTGTGTAGCTTTTTATTTTGTCTTCAAACTTTTTTTTCATTGCTGCCAGACCCTTGGCAGCAGTACAGGCAGGGAGGGAAGCAAGTAACAGCAAGGTGAAGGAGAGAGTGAAGAGGTGCCGTGCATGCTTGGTGAGTGAGTGGCGGGGGGGGGGGGGAGCAGACTCTAGAGATGCCGCAGCTCTCCTCAACCATCCTACAGCTGCTATTTAAGTGGTAATGGGAAGGAAACAGCAATACCGGCAGCTCCTGACCACCTATAAAAATTTCATCGTAAAGGTAGGCGGTCCTTTCTGTGCATTGCTATGAAAATAGCTGTGCATCACTCGGAATGCACATTTGAATAGTAACTAGCTCATTAAAATAACTTTGCATGCAATTTTCGTTAGCTGCTTCCATGACAGAAAAAAAAAAACCAAGAACCCTTTTGCGCATGTCTCGCTGAACTCTGGCTAGAACCAGTATAAAAAGCACATTGCTGGATCGTTAAGTTTTGTGCATCTGGGTCTCAGATGGAACATGCTAGAGATTTATGAAATGATTAATAGGGTTGAACAGGTAAATTGGAAATAGTTACGTGGTAATACTTGTAAAATGAATAGGAAAAATGTTGTTGTTTTTCACTCAATAGTTAATTAAGCTCTGGAATTCGTTATTGGAGGATATGGTAAAGGCTGTTAGTGTATCTGAGTTTTAAAAGGTTTGGACAAGTTCCTGGAGGAAAAGTCCATAATCTGCTAATAAGGACATGGGGAAAGCCACCATTTATCCCTGGGATTGGAAGCACGGAAGTTTGCTACTATTTTAGATTATGCCAGGTACAGGTGACCTGGATTGGCCACTGTTGGAAGGAGGAACCTGGGCTAGATGGACCATTGGTCTGACCCAATATGCTATTCTCATGTTATTTGCAATAGTGCTAGGACTAGGGAAACTTCATGAAACTGATAGGTAACAAGATTTAAAACAAAATGGAGAAAAAAATTTTTCTCTCAACACACAGTTAATCTGTGGAATTTCTTGCCAGAAAATGTGGTCAAGGAATCTAACATAACTGGGTTAAAAAGAAGTTAGCACAGGTTCCTGGAGGAAAAATTGATGAACAATTATTATTCTGGTAGGCTTGGAAAAACTCTGAAAGTGAGCGAGAAGGAATTGATGTATACCTTGGGAACTTCTGGCTGCTGTCAGAGACAGGATGTTGGGCTCCATGGATCTTCAATCTAACTCAGCCTGGCATATCTTATGTTTTTATATTCTTACATTCTTCACTATGTAACATGTCATAAAAACACAGATTCTCATCAGCCATCAGTTGCTGATGGCACAGTGCATGTCTTTTAAAGTAGGTGTCAGGCTTGTGAGTTCTTGTGCCAAGTGTAGCACTGTTGAGCGCGATGACACGCCCTCGTACTCTGGTTGGTGGCCGAGCAATCCCGAGGTTCACCTGCGGTGACCGCCGTTCCCTGGAGGTTGAGCCCCCAGGTGCGGGTGGCCGGCAGGACTTGTGCGGGAAGCTGAGGAGAGGGGCGCTGAGGAACCAGCCGGAGGGGAATGGAAGGGAATGGTCCTGGTAAAAGCAATGTTCAACAGGCAGGCAACAGGCGAGAGAGTAATCCAGGTACAAGCCGTGTTCAACAGGCGGGCAGCAGGCGAGAGAGTAATCCAGGTACAAGCAGTGTTCAACAGGCGGGCAGCAGGCGAGAGAGTAATCCAGGTACAAGCAGTGTTCAATTAGGCAGAAATTCGGGAAACCATCCAATACAAAGAGCGCTTACCAAATAGAAGCCGAAGCAATGAGGCCTAGGGAAAGTGCTCCAGAAATAGCGCTAGGCTTCTGGCGCTGAAAGGGATCAGCTGGAGAGGAGAGCTGCCATAGGTTAGGTGGTCGAGAAGGAGGAGTCTGCTCGCGACGAGGACCAATCCCCACGGAGCATGGAGGCGGGTCGATGGTCCCGAACCGCCCCCGAGGCGCATGGAGCCGGAGAAACGTAGGGCACGTAGTGATCTGGGCACACACACCATGCCGAGGAGAGGGAGAGGACGAGCGCCACACAGACCAGAGCGCTAGACCCACTATGACGGCGAGCGTTCCCGTGCCGCTGGAGTGTCTCACTGGAGAAGAGATGAGGGATGTGACAGTAGGTCGATTGATTTTTAAAATGTCCATAGGAGATGCATTTGAGTATCTAAGGAGCTTGTTGAAACTGTTAGAAACAATGAACCCATGGCTATGTTTCACTCTGCAAGTACTACGAGAATTGGCTTATCAAAAAACTCACATTACAGTCTTTTCAATTACAGCAGGCCACTTTTCTGGAATAAACTTCCAGCAGATGTCAGAGTCAAAAGTAATTAATCTTCCGGAAAAAAAAAAAAAGAAAAGCTGAAGACATTTTTATTTGTACAGGACTTTGGGGAAAGGTCTATTTAGATCGTTATATGATTTATACTGTTTTATCATTACATTGAAATTTAATTTAGAATTATAACTTCATATGCATTGTGTTTAATTTCTGTCTGTCATACATGTTTTGATTGGTTATATTGGTATATCTGTAACATATAAGTATGTATATTTATTGTACCATTCTTATGTATCTACCCTTTGTATGCATTTTATTCTTTATTTTTATTTTCTTATTCTTAGATGATTTATATAACTTTTGTTTATGTATTTTATCTATATAGATTTTTAATATGTTTTTATATATACGTTATTTATATCATTGTATATTGTTTGATTTGTTTTTTATTTTATTTATCAGTTTTAATTAACATTCAAATATAATACTTGTACAGAAAAGTTATCTGGTTCCATTATACACTTTATAAAGTCAGAGTTTTACATACAGAAACATTTCAGGAAATATTTTCACCAGATAGATCTCAAGTCCACATTGGAGATTCAAGATGTTACATATATGGATATTTATTTCAAATAGGCAAAAAATAAAGACAGGAATTTGCAGAGTCTGATTTCCTAAAACGGTCCCATTATATTTAAACTGAACTATTCACACTCCCTTCTGTAAGCTCCTTAGGAGTTAAAAAAGCAGTGAGTTGAGGTGGATCAAAAAAAGCCATACTTGTTAGCTTGATATTTAACAACGCACTTACAAGGATATCTTTAAAAAAACGTCGCTCCTAAGTGAAGAACTCTGGACTTCATCATAAGAAATTGTTGTCTGCGTCTCTGGGTGTCTTTTGTAACATCAGGAAAAATTCTAATTTTTAAACCAAGAAAACTCTTTTCCCTATTCTGAAAGAATAGTCTCATTAGCCAGTTTTTATCTGGTATATTGTTTGATTTTAGACCCTTGAGGCAGTCATTTAGCCGAAACATGGTGCCGTGTCGGGTTCGCTAAGGAATTAAGTATTTTGCATCTTTATTTTCATCCTTCTGTTGGCGTTGAAAGAGCCCTGCTGGCCACACTATTCATTCTGTGAGTTATTTTATCTATAGTGGGCTGCAGTCTTCCGCTTCTGCGGTTTCTCCTCTGATACCAGATTGTAAGTCAATATTCTATATATGGCACTGAAAGATCAGCACTGAAACCATGCACAACTTAATTGGGTCAATTATTGGCAAACTAATGTAATTATTAATATTAACAAGCACTTAATTGGCAAAAATTGGGGGTTACATGCAGATCTCCAATCCACACGCTTCTCCACCGTGCTTAACTGGTGTCGCACAGATCTCAAAAGGGGGTGTGGCCATGAGAGAAGCATGTGCGGGAGTAAGGGGCATCCCGAAACATGGCGCACAGTGTTATGGAATTCTGGGAATGCGCACCAGGATTTTTTACCAGGTGTCAACCCAAAGTTGAGTGCAGGAATCAGTACTACACATCATTTTATAAAGAGCACTCATCCCAGAATGCCCTATAAGGAATGGCACTGAATGCCAGGTTTTCCCAGCATCTATGGGAGCAATTCTACAACTGGGTGGCTCTATTTAGATGCCCTGGGAATGCTCAATAGGAACCTTCAGTTTTGGAGGCCGTATCTTGATAAAGATGTAAAAAGAATTGAAGCGGTGCAAAGAAAAGCTACAAGAATGGTATGGGATTTGCGTTACAAGACGTATGAGAAGAGACTTGCTGACCTGAACGTGTATACCCTGGAGGAAAGGAGAAACAGGGGTGATATGATACATTCAAATATTTGAAAGGTATTAATCTGCAAATGAACCTTTTCCGCAGATGGGAAGGTGGTAGAACTAGAGGACATGAAATGAGATTGAAGGGGGGCAGACTCAAGAAAAATGTCAGGAAGTATTTTTTCACGGAGAGAGTGGTGGATACTTGGAACGCCCTCCCGCCAGAGGTGGTGCAGATGAAAACAGTAACGGAATTCAAACATGCGTGGGATAAACATAAAGGAATCCTGTTCCGAAGGAATGGATCCTCAGAAGCTTATCTGAGATTTTGTGGCAGAGCCGGGGCTGGGAGGCGGGGCTGGTCGTTGGGAGGCGGGGCTAGTGCTGGGCAGACTTCTACAGTCTGTGCCCTGAAAATGGCAGATACAAATCAAGGTAAGGTATACACAAAAAGTAGCACATGAGTTTATCTTGTTGAGAAGACTGGTTGGACTGTGCAGGACTTTTTCTGCCGTCATCTACTATGTTACTATTACTATGTAATATACTACCCGGGCACCCGTAGTCCATTATGGATTATTAGCCTAACCTGGTATCAGTGCTCCTAAAATTTACATACAGTTACATAAGCTGTAGAGGAGGCATAAGCGAAGGCTCGTAAATTCAGCAGGGATGCACATAACTTACAGTATTGTGGAGCAGATCACACATAAGTCGAAAGCACAAAAAAAAGAGAAAACCAAAAGGAAACCCACAAATCATGGACAGTAGCAGCAGAGGACAGGAAGAACCAGGCAGATGAGCAAATAGTCCACGTGCAACAGCTGTTCATTGTAGAAATTTACAAATAGGACCCGGCACGAGTCGTGTTTCGGTACAATTGCCTTCCTCAGGAGTCCATAAAGCACCATAAGATACTATAATCATGTTGCATCAAAAATCTGATTGTGATTTTTTCATCGGGTTATTTACATTTATGTAAATCTCTTTCAAAATGTGTGCTGAGAGGAGCAGGAAAAAGGACAGACACCGGCAGCGATTGTCGGAGGGCGAGGTGAGCGGCGCAGGGCCCGATGGCTGGTCGGCATCACCCACATCGCTCACACCAGTTGCCAGGCAAGCATAATCTACGACCACTGGTAAAAGAATTCAAAACCGACCTAACAGGGCCGGTCCAACCCAGTAAGCGAGGTAAGCATGGCAGGAGGGCGCTGACTTCTGGAGGGCGCCACCATGCCATGTTTACCCTCGCCGCTTACCTCAGCTCCCGGACCCCGACAGCAGCCCTGCCTTCGGTTTCCTGCTCCAGTACCCGCGCCGCCCTGGGGCATTTAAATCTTGTATTTAAATTTACCTCCGACGTCGCAGCAGCTGCGCAGCATCAGTGTAAGCGCTGCTGCCCGACATCTCTAGCTTTCCCTTCGCTCGTTCGTTCCCTCTCAGTGTCCCGCCCTTGCAAGGAAATGACATCAGAAGAATGCGGGACTCTGAGGGAACGAACGAGTGAAGGGAAGGCTGGGAGACGTCGGCAGCAGCACTTTCACTGATGCTGCGCAGCTGCTGCGACGTCAGAGGTAAATTTAAACACAAGATTTAAACCAGAGAAGAGGGCGGACAGGTGGACATGGAAGCGGGAGGGCAGGGGAGAGAGGACCATTGATCGATGGACATGGATGGGAGGGTAGGGCCCAAGGAGAGAGGAGAAATTGCTGGACATTGAGGGGAGGGCAGGGGAGAGAGAGGAGAATTGCTGGATATGGATGGATGGAGGGGGGAAGCCGGGGAGAGGAGAATTGCTGGATATGGATGGATAGATGGCTGGAGGGCAGGGGAGTCGCTGGACATGGGTGGATGGAGGGGAGGGCAGGGAGAAAATTGTTGGACATGGATGGATGGATGGATGGAGAGGAGGGAAGGGAAGACAGGTGTAATATTTTCAATGATGCCATGGCTAGTAAAAGGGGTGTGACTACTGTAGGGGCGGAGCCATAATGATCCCGCCCCTGGATGGGTAGGGGCGCTGACTAATAGGCTGCAGGAGGGTGCCAGAAACCCTAGGTCCAGCCCTGCGACCTAAGACAACAACACAAGAACCGCGAATAATACTGATGATGAACTGCCTCCTGCACCGCTTCTAACTGAGTTCTTTCTTTAAATACTCCTGGGCTACTCATCTCCTTGTGATTTTGAGCAAATTACTTGACCTTCCGTTGCCTCCAGTAGAAAATTAGTTTATGAGTTCTCTGGAGACAGGAAAATAGCTGCTATACTTGAATGTAAATCACCTTAAGCAACAACTGGAAAAAGGCGTGAGCTACTCGCTCCAACCAGAGGCGTAGCCAGACTTCGACGGGAGGGGGGTCCAGAGCTCGACGAGAGGGGGCACATTTTAGCCCCCCCTCCCCTGGTGCAGCCTACCCCCCCCCGCCTACCGCCACCGCAACCCTCTCGACCCCACCTTCCCGCCGTCAACCCTCTCCCGCCGCATACCTTTGCTGGCGGGGGACCTCAACCCCCGCCAGCCAAAGTCCTCTTCTCGGCCGCGCGGCGTTGCCGAATGATTTGATCAAGTTTGAATCTGTTTCTGGACGTCAGACGCACGCGCAGAAACATGATCAGATCATTCAGCAAGCAATGCCGCGCCTGCCGAGAAGAGGACCGGCTGGTGGGGGTTGGGGTCCCCCGCCAGCAAAGGTACGCGACGGTGGCGGGAGGGTTGGCGACGGGAAGGGGGATCGAGAGGGTCGCAGCAGGGGGGGGTCCAGGGCCAAATCTACGGGGGCCCATGCCCCCGTGGCCCCATGATAGCTACACCCCTGGCTGCAACTATCACTGACTGCACCGGAATTGGCAATCGCCATAATGGTACTATGTAAGTCACACTGAGCCTGCAAATAGTTGAGAAAATGCAGGATACAAAGCAACAAATAATAAATAAATAATGATAGTTTTAATGCTCGTTTTTTTTTTAATTAGATTTTAAGTACATAAGTAATGCCACACTGGGAAAAGACCAAGGGTCCATCGAGCCCAGCATCCTGTCCACGACAGCGGCCAATCCAGGCCAAGGGCACCTGGCAAGCTTCCCAAACGTACAAACATTCTATACATGTTATTCCTCTAATTGTGGATTTTTCCCAAGTCCATTTAGTAGTGGTTTATGACTTGCTCTTTAGGAAACCATCTAACCCCTTTTTAAACTCTGCTAAGCTAACCGCCTTATTATTGTAAATTCCCAGTTTGTGTGGAGTGGTCTTATTTTATGAAATGTAATCCACTCTGAACCTATTCTAAGGTGTTGCGGGGACTATAACACCAACATAATGGGGTCCTTTTACTAAGGTGCGCTGAAAAATGGCCTGCGGTAGTGTAGGCGTGGGTTTTGTGTGCGCGCAGAATCATTTTTTCAGTGCACCTGTAAAAAAGGCCTTTTTTTACGTTTTTGCCAAAAATGGATGTAAGGCAAAATGAATATTGCCGTGCGTCCATTTTGGGTCTGAGACCTTATCGCCAGCCGCTGACCTAGTGGCAACATCTCACGCGGTAACCGGGCGGTAATGACCTATGCGCGCCGAATGCAACTCGGCACACGTCCGATAGGCACGGTAGAAAATAAAAATTATTTTTCGTTCACGTGTATCGGACGCGTGCCAAAAATGAAACTACTGCAAGAGCCACACGGTAGCTGTGGGGTGACTCCATTTTGGCTCGCATTGGGCGCGTGTAGATGCTTGCGCAGCTTAGTAAAAGGGCCCCAACGTAATGTAAAAATGGAGAGCTATATCAAATACCAAAATGGTGATACAATACTCCCAACTTGCAGTACAATATTTTGCTTCTTGCATCCTATTTGTAAATTTGTACAATAAAGAGCAGTTTTATGTGGACTATTTGCACTTCCCACTATATACTGGAGGACTGGCCTAGTGGTTAGGGTGGTAGATTTTGGTCCTGGGGAACTGAGGAACTGAGTTTGATTCCCACTTCAGGCACAGGCAGCTCCTTGAGACTCTGGGCAAGTCACTTAACCCTCCATTGCCCCATGTAAGCCGAATTGAGCCTGCCATGAGTGGGAAAGCGCAGGGTACAAATGTAACAAAAATAAAATAGATACTATTGGAGATTCTACATGGAATGTTGCTACTATTGGAGATTCAACATGGAATGTTGCTATTCCACTAGCAACATTCCATGTAGAAGGCTGCGCAGGCTTCTGTTTCTGTGAGTCTGACGTCCTGCACGTACGTGCAGGACGTCAGACTCACAGAAGCAGAAGCCTGCGCGGCCACATTGGTGATCTGCAAGGGCCGACTTCTAGTGGAATAGCAACATTCCATGTAGAATCTCAAATAGCACCAACAGTGGAGGAGTGGCCTAGTGGTTAGGGTGGTGGACTTTGGTACTGAGGAACTGAGTTTGAGTCCCACTTCAGGCACAGGCAGCTCCTTGTGACTCTGGGCAAGTCACTTAACCCTCCATTGCCCCATGTAAGCTGCATTGTGCCTGCCATGAGTGGGAAAGCGCAGGGTACAAATGTAACAAAAATAAAATAGATACTATTGGAGATTCTACATGGAATGTTGCTACTATTGGAGATTCTACGTGGAATGTTGCTATTCCACTAGCAACATTCCATGTAGAAGGCTGCGCAGGCTTCTGTTTCTGTGAGACTGACGTGCAGGACGTCAGACTCACAGAAGTAGAAGCCTGTGCGGCCACATTGGTTATCTGCAAGGGCCGACTTCTACATGGAATGTTGCTAGTGGAATAGCAACATTCCATGTAGAATCTCAAATCCTAGCAACAGTGGAGGAGTGGCCTAGTGGTTAGGGTGGTGGACTTTGGTTCTGAGGAACTGAGTTCGATTCCCACTTCAGGCACAGGCAGCTCCTTACTTTGGGCAAGTCACTTAACCCTCCATTACGTTGTAAGCCGCATTGAGCCTGCCATGAGTGGGAAAGCGCGGGGTACAAATGTAACAACAACAGATCACAAATAAAACATAACAATTGTTATGATTTAATTTGTCTATTTCCAAGTTTCTAATTGTATATTACTCTTTTTATTTTTCTATAGTTATGTTGTTTATTTGGATTTTGCCCACACCTTTTTCAGTATCAGCTTAAGTTGAGTTATATTTGGGTATTTCTCTGTCCCCGGAGGGCTCACAACCTGATTTAATGTCTGAGGCAATGACAGGTTAAGTGACTTGCCCAAGATCACAAGCAGCAGCAGTGGGATTTGAATCAGCCACCTCTGGATGTCAAGACTAGTGCTCTAACCCAGGGGCGTAGCCAGATTTTGGCGGGAGGGGGTTCCATAGCCTGAGGTGAGGGGGCACATTTTAGCTCTCCCCCCCCCCGCCGACCCCTTCCCACCACCTTTAACCTCCCCACACTTTTGACCTCCCCCGGCGCCCCTCCCCTTTTGACCCCCCTCCCCCGCCACCGTCTGGTACCTGTGCTGGCGGGGGTCACCAACCCCCGCCAGCTGAAGTCCTCTTCAGGCGGTCTCCGGGCCGGCGCGTTGCTGCAGCTGATGTGGAAGCCTAGGATTCTGTTTGTGTGTGAGTAGTCCTGACGTCCTGCATGTTCAGCATGTAGGAACGTGCAGGACGTGAGGATGACTCACACACAAACAGAATCCTAGGCTTCCACATCAACTGCAGCAACGTGCCGGCCCGGTGACCGGCTGAAGAGGACTTCGGCTGGCGGGGGTTGGGGTACCCGACAGTGGCGGCGAGGAGGGTTGGCGGTGGCGGGAAAGGGGGGGTCGAAAGGGTTGACGGCGAGGTAGCCAGGGCCAAATGTGGGGGGCCCAGGCCCCCGTGGCCCCACATAGCTACGCCCCTGCTCTAACCACTAGGCCACTCCTCTAATTGTTACTACACTGTAAGTTGTTCATGGCCACCTAATGTTGTACATCTCCTTGGGTGTGTCTCTTCATAAAGGTAGTTAACAAATCTTAATAGTCACTGCAATTTAAATTAAAACATACATCCAGAACAAAATGAGCACTAACACAAAACAAATCATCAAGACTCCATGGAAAAAGTTCAAAACGTTAGAAAATCCCAGGAGAGAACTGAGAGTGATCTGGGCCCCCGAGCATTGAGGGTGTCTGGGCCCCCCACTCGGCCGCTGCCTTACACCCTCCTTACTGCTGCACTACTGCCTCCCTACTACTGCAACCGATGCCCCCGCTGCCCCGGTCCTACCTGAAAGACCCTGGTGGTCCAGTGGTCTCTGTGGGTGGGTGGGGGGGAGAGAGAGCATGTTCTTTCCTGCCCACTACACTGTCACTATTCCCTCACCTGCTGGCACCTTCATGTTTTCAAAATGGCGGCCGAGACTTCCCATGGTAGTCTCAAAAGACTTCTGCAGGGGGTCTCGGCTGCCATTTTTGAAGTACTGCGGTGTCAGGCAGGGGGAATAGCGGCAGCACAACGGACAAGAAAAACATGTTCAATCCCCCCACAGAGGCCACTAGATCACCAGCAGCGTGTCTTTAAAGGTGGGACTGGAGAGGGCTGTAGTATGCGGTGGGCATCCGGGCACAGCCTCTGGGCCCCCTAGAGCTTCTGAGCCCTCGGGAACTACCCGGTTGGCCAAGTGGTCAATCCACTCCTGGAAGCACCCAAGATTCTCAGCAGAGCCTTGTCACCTTCTACCAAATCGTACCTAGACAGGCTCCCTGTCTACTGGTGAACATAGAAGACTTTTCATAGTCTGCCCGGACACGAGGCAACATCATGAATCTAAGATTTTTAATTGAAGTACAAAGCTCGTAAAAACCTGCTCTAAATTTCATGCATGTTGGGTAGGTGTGGAAATATGAGTGTAGAAAATGTATTTATTTATTAGGATTTATTTACCGCCTTTTTGAAGGAATTCACTCAAGGTGGTGTACAGTAATAATAGATCAAACAGAAGCAATAGACAGTTACAGCAGTGAAAAATATTCACATAACAATACAAAGCATGGCGTAGTATCCTACTTACAATGTCAACACAATACATAATAGAACATTAAAAATAGACAGCGTAGGGTATAAGCAAAGATGGAACATATAAATAGGTAAGAGAGTTGCACATGAGGTCGGAAAGGTGATTAAATATTTGAGATAATAGTCCTTGCTATTCAGATTAGATGCACGTGCTTGTTAGTTCAAGAAAGGACAGCAAAGCCAAAGTTTCCCCGTCCGTGACAAGGCCTTGGGAATCTGCCACTGGCGGTCCATGAAACTCAGCATATTTTTGGCCCATTTGCATCGCATGATAATACTTCCCTAATGGCCTTTTGCTTCCCAGTAAATCAGGGATTCTGCTTTTAACTTCACTGGACAGCATTCAATGGTGGTGACCTCCTCTGAACTTTTAGGTCAAGGCCCCAGATGATCTGCTTTCTGCTCCAAGGCATGTAATTAGCAGGGAAACGTCAGATGTTACCCTGTCTAGGTCACCGGCATTCCTGATAAAAACCAACACTGGGACTATAAAAATGCCATTAGCAGAGAGCATATGGTTTAGACCATATATCCATCCCTAATTACTGTGCCTGTTCCAGGAGGGCCTAGCAATTGGGAATAAGAGCAGTTAATACATCCATCAACAGTGTACAGTGCACACCCACGCCAATGATGTATAAAGGGAAGTCTTTAATATTAGAATAAATTCAAGCATCGGACTTCAACTTGGACATTTTAAATATCGGAAATGGTCTCCAGACTCTTTAATAGGAGTCTCATATAGTACATGAGGATAAAAAGCTCAGTAGTGTGAAGTCATACATAGTAACATAGTAGATGACTGCAGAAAAAGACCTGCACGGTCCACCTAGTCTGCCCAACAAGATAAACTCATATGTGCTACTTCTTGTGTATACCTTACCTTGATTTGTATCTGCCATTTTCAGGACACAGACCGTAGAAGTCTTGCCCAGAACTAGCCCCACCACCCAAATACCAACCACGCCTCCCAATCTCGGCTAAGCTTCTGAGGATCCATTCCTTCTGCACAGGATTCCTTTATGTTTATCCCACGCATGCTTGAATTCCGCTACCGTTTTCATCTCCACCACCTCCCGCGGGAGGGCATTCCAAGTATCTACCACTCTCTCCTTGAAAAAATACTTCCTGACATTTTTCTTGAGTCTGCTCCCCTTCAATCTCATATCATGTCCTCTCGTTCTACCGCCCTCCCATCTCCGGAAAAGGTTTGTTTCCTTATTTTAATGGTCCCATGAAATCATGCAATCCCTATGAGGGGCCTGGGAGAAGGGTACAGAAACCTAATTTTTATTCTTAAGGTCAGTATAGGGTACAGGTGCCATCAGATGCTTCAGACAGGCCATAGGTGAAAGGGGAACTGGGGTGGGGCAAATGAAGGGGAAGCAAGGTGTTAGGGATGGTCCTGCTGCTCAGGGGAAAAAGAAGGGAGAGAGAAAAGAAATGTGATGTCATTGCAGGAATGGGGTTCTGCCACTCAGGGGTAGAAAGATGGGAAAAGGCAGAGTCGATAAGGATGGGGGTCTTGTGGCTTCATCTTTTTTTATATTAGAACTGATTTAGTTTTGTTGGTCGTTGCTTGGCTTTGTTATGTCTTCAGTTCAAAGTATTACATGGTCAATATTATTGTTATTACTTATTGCATTTGTATCCCACATTTTCCCACCTATTTGCAGGCTCAATGTGGCTTACAGAGTGTGGTTATGACATAATCAATTCAAGATAACAGGTACAGTGCTTAATGTTTGAAGATTAGGTATGGGAAGGTCTACAGAATCATTTCATCGTAACAGGTACAATTATTGATGTTTGAAGGTTAGGAAAGGGAAGATAGACAGGAGGTGTTAGGTAGTATAGAGGTGAACTGTAGTAGCTGTGTGGATTATTGAGGTAGTTTTGTAGGCTATGTGTTTTCTTTGTAGGCCTTTTGGAAGAGATGTTTCTTCAGAGATTTGCGGAAGTTAGTTACCCCGTCGGTAGCTTTCAGGTCTGTAGGTAGAGCGTTCCACAACTGCGTACTCAGGTAGGAGAAGGTGGTGGCGTGTATCAGCTTATATTTTAGTCCTTTACAGCTGGGGAAGTGTAGATTGAGAAATTTGCGGGATGATCTTACAGCGTTTCTGGGAGGCAGGTCCACAAGGTTTAGCATGTAGATTGGGGCGTCTGCATGAATGATTTTGTGTACCATCCCACCGCTGGTATTATTCCCTGATATTCAATGCCAGGCGCTGCCAGGCTTCTGCATTGAATATCTGGGGGGGGGGGGGGTTAAGCCAGCCAGTCAATATTCAGAACTTAACCGGCCATGGTGTAGCACATAAATATAGATCTGTGATTTCTGCGGTCACATTTATTCACTATCAAAAGAGTCTTTTTGTTATGATAAGAGCTGTGATTACTTCTACCATCTTAAAATGAAACATGCAAAAAATACATATTATACAAATGAAATTGTCAGAGCCTTGAACAGATGTATAAAAACTCCTTCCTGACCTTCGTGAGCTTACTTCACATGACACTTGTTGTTCAAGTACCTGCTGTCTCTCATTTGAGGATTTTGCAGTATCTTTCTCTAATAAGATCACCCAGCTTCAGTCCCAAATCTCTTTGTTAGCCCCTCCTTGGCAACGGCCTTCCCATGATGCTCCTCCTCCCTCTCTTCTTTCTTCTCTACCTCCTGCCTCAAATCTCTCTGGTCATACTTCACTCCTACCTCGTCCATGGTCTTATCTTGGCAAACTAACCTGGTTGCTTGACCCTATTCCGTCTCCATGGAACTTTCTGTCGCATCATTGTCTGCTTTCCTTGGCCACTAAGTTTCTGTCCTAGGGCGTTGTTCCTAGACCTTGGAAGCAGGCTTTAATTCGACCACTTCTTAAGTAGAGCTCTCTGGACTCAAACTCTCTTCTTAACTATCATCCTGTCTCCAACCTGCCTTTTGTTTCTAAATTCACAGAGCAAGTTGTATTTAAGCAACTTTCTGACTTTGTAGAACACAATAATTTTCTCCACCCATGTCAATCTGACTTTTGGCCAGGCCATAGCTGTGAAATTGTTATATCTTCTCTTCCGAGCATCTCTGTTCCGCTTTGCATAAGTGACATTACGTTACTGGTTTCTCTGAATCTTACTGTAGTTTTTTATCTTATTAATCACGGACTTCTTGCTAGACTTGAGGCTATTGGTATTTCTGGTTCTGTTCTTTCTTGGTTTTGGTCTTTTCTTACTGATTGTTCATTCTCCATCTCTCATTCTTCAACGCATTCTATCCCGTGTCCTATTCTTTGCGACGTTCCCCAAGGCTCTCAGCATCTCTTCTCTTTAATATTTTCATGAGCACAATGACCACCCTTAAACAAGATTTAGGTATTTGTGCCTTCTGTTATGCTGATGACATCTTGTTCCTTTGCCATGTCAATTCTTTTTTGCCCGAACTCACTAGCTTTAATTCTTCCTTATCTGTGATTGCCTCTTGGCTTAGAGAAAAATGATCTTATTCTTAATTCATCTAAAGTTGCCTGCTGGATCACTGCAACCTCAGACTCGCCATCATTAAGCCCAATTCTTGACAATGCCCCTTTCAACCTGGTTACACATTTTATACCCCTAGGTGTCATCGTGGATCAAGAACTTTCCCTCTCACCGTATCTCTGCTGTTGATAGAGCTTGCTTTATTTCTCTCCGTCAAGTCAGGATTGTCCGTTCATTCCTCGACTCAGTTTCCTAAAAAGCTTTTCTTTACTCTCTCCTGATGTCTCAATTAGACTACTGTAGTATTGTTTACTTAAGCCCGCCTCAATGTGCTCGTTATCATCTTCGGACTTTTCAAAATACTGCTGTTCGTATCCTGTCAAAGACCACTCAATTCGGCCGTATCACCCCACTTCTCATCCAACACCACTGGAGGCCTACTGCCTCACATGTTCACTTTAAAATCCTTATACTCATGCATAAACTCCTATACTGTGATGCTCCCTCCTAATTGTCACTAGAAATATAGCATTACAATCCATCTAGAGCTCCTTGCTCTCTTGATGTCCTGTGTCTTCGGATTCCAGCAGAATGAGAAGAAGTTCAGGGATCGGTGCTGGGGCCGATTCTGTTCATATTTGTGAATGACATTGCCGTAGGGTTAGAAGGTAAAGTTTGCCTATTTGCAGATGATACTAAGATTTGTAACAGAGTGGACACCCGGGAGGGAGTGGAAAACATGAAAAAGGATCTGAGGAAGCTAGAATAATGGTCTAAGGTTTGGCAATTAAAATTCAATGCGAAGAAATGCAAAGTGATGCACTTAGGGAACAGAAATCCTAGGGAGATGTATGTGTTAGGCGGGGAGAATCTGATAGGTACGGACGGGGGAGAGGGATCTTGGGGTGATAGTATCTGAAGATCTGAAGGCGACGAAACAGTGTGACAAGGCGGTGGCCGTAGCCAGAAGATTACTAGGCTGTATAGAGAGAGGTGTGACCAGCAGAAGAAAGGGGGTGTTGATGCCCCTGTACAAGTCATTGGTGAGGCCCTACCTGGAGTATTGTGTTCAGTTTTGGAGGCCGTACCTTGCGAAGGATGTTAAAAAAATGGAAGCGGTGCAAAGAAAAGCTACGAGAATGGTATGGGATTTGCGTTCCAAAACATATGAGGAGAGACTTGCTGACCTGAACATGTATACCCTGGAGGAAAGGAGGAACAGGGGTGATATGATACAGACGTTCAAATACTTGAAAGGTATTAATCCACAAAAAAATCTTTTCCGGAGATGGGAAGGCGGTAGAACGAGAGGACATGAAATGAGGTTGAAGGGGGCAGACTCAAGAAAAATGTCAGGAAGTATTTTTTCATTGAGAGAGTGGTGGATACTTGGAATGCCCTCCCGCGGGAGGTGGTGGAGATGAAAACGGTAACGGAATTCAAACATGCGTGGGATATGCATAAAGGAATCCTGTGCAGAAGGAATGGATCCTCAGAAGCTTAGCTGAAATTGGGTGGCGGAGCAGGTGGGGGGAAGAGGGGTTGGTGGTTGGGAGGCGAGGATAGTGGAGGGCAGACTTATACGGTCTGTGCCGGAGCCGGTGATGGGGGGCGGGACTGGTGGTTGGGAGGCGGGAAATACTGCTGGGCAGACTTGTACGGTCTGTGCCCTGAATAAGGCAGGTACAAATCAAGGTAAGGTTTACACATATGTTGTCTTGTTGGGCAGACTGGATGGACTGTGCAGGTCTTTTTCTGCCGTCATCTACTATGTTACTATGTTACTACCAAGCAACAAGAAATAAAGCCTTTGCCTATTTCACCTTTTCTCTCTGGGTCCTGCTTCCAGAGATTCATTCAAGTAGTAGGGCTCTCTGAAACTTCAGGTACAAAGTCCAAGTAGAGGGTCCTTTCCTGATGAGTACATTGCTACTGGAGTCCTTTGTCCTGTTGTTTCTCCTGGAACATCCTCTGGTCTCCTCTCATTTCTTCAGGCTTGATCTTGATACTTTTTTCCCCTTGCTTCTCCGTAGGAAGGATGCTGAGCTGGTTCCCCATTCCAGCTCTCACTTTGTGCAAATGCAGGAGCTGTGTTGGCTCTATTAAATACACTGTCCTCCCGCCAACCCCCGCCAGCCGAAACCTTCTTCAGCGCCGGTCTCCGGCGCGCCGCATTCGCTGCTGATCTGTGCTTTCTTGAGTCCTGACGTCCTGCGCATTCATTTAAGTGAAACTGAGCATGTCAAGACTCAAGAAAGCACTGAACGCGGCGCGCCAGAGAACAGCGCTGAAGAAGGCTTCGGCTAGCGGGGGTTGGGGGACCACCACCAGCAAAACCAAGGGCCTGGACTAAATCTGTGGGGGCCCATGCCCCCGTGGACCCACCTAGCTACACCCCTAGCTCCTACTAATGTTATTGAAATATCATGCAAAACATGCACTGCTTTATGGCAGTCTTTCTGTCCTGAGGTTGTATAACACTGGATACATTGTATCTCACGTCCTTTATCTGTGTCTATGATTCATTTCAACAGTGCGCTTCTTCTAGCGAAAAAGGTGCTGGTACTCAAATGCCAGGCCACCCTTTAGGGGTGGGGTGATCCTTGAGTGACCCACCTCATAATAGCAAGGCCCCCTGCAACCAGTCACAGAATCTATGACAAGGCAGAATTGGTGTGTAGGGCCTGAGCTCTTTCATGACAACTTGGGGACCATGGGTCAATTTTAGCAGACAATGGAAAAGGTGCCGGTACTCAGTACCCTCAAGTACCCCCTCAATAAAAGCCCTGCCTTTCAATAAATGCAAGTTTTTTGGGAAGCTAGGGATTTCCCAGGGGTTCCCTTCTGTACAAATACTTCAGTCTGTCCTTTCAGGGATCTTTTTCCACACAGACCTGGTGCATAGCCGAAGTCCGTGGGGGGAGGGGCAGGGGTGGATTGATGGGACCCAGGGGCGGACTGAGGGAGCCATGTACATAAGTACATAAGTACATAAGTAGTGCCATACTGGGAAAGACCAAAGGTCCATCTAGCCCAGCATCCTGTCACCGACAGTGGCCAATCCAGGTCAAGGGCACCTGGCACGCTCCCTAAACGTAAAAACATTCCAGACAAGTTATACCTAAAAATGCGGAATTTTTCCAAGTCCATTTAATAGCGGTCTATGGACTTGTCCTTTAGGAATCTATCTAACCCCTTTTTAAACTCCGTCAAGCTAACCGCCCGTACCACGTTCTCCGGCAACGAATTCCAGAGTCTAATTACACGTTGGGTGAAGAAAAATTTTCTCCGATTCGTTTTAAATTTACCACACTGTAGCTTCAACTCATGCCCTCTAGTCCTAGTATTTTTGGATAGCGTGAACAGTCGCTTCACATCCACCCGATCCATTCCACTCATTATTTTATACACTTCTATCATATCTCCCCTCAGCCGTCTCTTCTCCAAGCTGAAAAGCCCTAGCCTTCTCAGCCTCTCTTCATAGGAAAGTCGTCCCATCCCCACTATCATTTTCGTCGCCCTTCGCTGTACCTTTTCCAATTCTACTATATCTTTTTTGAGATACGGAGACCAGTACTGAACACAATACTCCAGGTGCGGTCGCACCATGGAGCGATACAACGGCATTATAACATCCGCACACCTCTCAGCTCTTCCCCCGCCCCCACATTTAGATTGCTGGCGGGGATGCCCTAGCCCCATCAACCAAAGAGGTCAGAAGATTCTTAGTCTACACCTATGCTGCCTGAGCAGCATGGAAGTCAACGACGTGCTTCTGAACTTGAGTAAGACTGCCAGTATCGGCGACTGAAGCATGCCACCAACTTCCTCACTGCTCAAGCAGCACAGGCAGGACTGGGGCAGCGGACCTTTCCAGCTGGTGGGGCTTGGGCATCCCTGCTGCCAGCCATTAAAACAGTGCCTCAGTTTTGGAGGGAGCTTAAGCCCAAAGTGGTGGTGGTGGGTCAGGCCCTCGAGGGACACCCCCCCCCCACCCATGGTTATGCCCCTGTTACAGACTCTCTGAAAAAGGGTATTTTTCCTCACAGTAGTTTCAGCTGGAGTTATGCTCCTGCTGGTATATCTCTCACTATCAAAGTACTTTGGCTTGTGGCTCATGCCCTCAGATTCACTCCTTGCTTGAGCAGTCAGACAGAGGGCTGGGTAAAAACTCTGACTGTTACATGAACTTCTCCCAAGACACCAACATAACACTCAAGGGAGAGTTTGCACTAGACAGAAACAAATTTAGGCCTAAAGACTGAGCCTTAAATTCCCTTATCTGGCTAAGGATGGAATAGCGGCCTTAACCAGTTAAGTACCGACCATCCACACATACCTAGACGTTCAATGCTAGCGCAAAAAAAAAAAAATTCTCTGACTGCTGCTGGCTGTGAATATTTTCCCCACAGTTGTCCTTATCTGTGAGAGAAAAGGATACAGCTGGTGTAAGAATATAATTGGCTATCAATAATTATTTGGCTATCTCCTTGAAACGCAGACCTCTAAATTGTGGAATTATCTCTGTCCTAACTCTGGACGGTTACTGCCAGCAGATTTGAATCTGAAATTCCAATTATCACTTTCCTTAAAAAGGTCACTTGTGCGATGTCTTATGTTGCCTAGTGACTAGGGCAAGCTGATACCTACATGACATTGCTTTGCAGCTGGTGGAAACGAAGCCCTCCTATATAAAGATATTTTCATTTTACTTAGAGAAGATGTGTGCTCTTATCTCCCACTGAGCATACGCGATGTAAAATGTGGAATCCAGAAAGCGAGTAGAAATAAAGTCAATGCACCGTCTTTACCTGGATTATGCAATTTTTATAGTCAGCCCACGCCAACTCATCGTTGCTGTCTCCGGGAGAACCTTTAGCGGTGTTGGCACATTTCATACGGCCGTTTTAATCTGCTTGAGTTATTTCTGTAAAGCCACCCCACGGAGAGGCTGCTGGCAAGCATCAGTCCTTTTTTACAGATTAACATCGGTTCCTTATCCTAACCACTGTGATAAGGGGAACCACCAGTGTTGTGTAAAATTAGAGGGCGGGATGGGGGGGGGGCAGGACTGAGGGTTGCGGCAAATTTCGAGGAGTGAGCGGCAAGGTGTATGTCTGGAAAGAGTCACTCTGCATGGAAACGGTGATCTGAGCACGTTCAGACGTGACTAAATGCGAGCGATCAGACTTTGAAGCATAAGACAGTGAGTTTTGCTTTATCACTGTTATTATTTTTAAATGTATTCCCCGAACCTAACTGAACCCAAAGGAACACCCAAAGCAGCTTGCAAGAATTTATAGAATAGGTTTCAGAAACATACCTAAACTTGTAATTCAAAACATGAGGACGGTACGTTTCTAACAGGGTGCCTAAAACATTTTTTTAAAAAGTGCTTCTCTCCTGTCTATGTATATATACCTTCCTAAAACAGGATTAAAATATTTATTTATTTATTTATTTATTACATTTGTACCCCGCGCTTTCCCACTCAAAGCGGGTTCAATGCGGCTTACATAGTAACTGGGATTACAAAGTATTGGTGGAGAGAAATAAGTTGAGTATTATCGGAGTAATAAAAGAAATGGGAATGTAGAAACGCAGGGAAGAGGGGAGCAGGAGAAGTATGAGCCGGCTATCTTTTTCGATAATACGGTTGGCTCCGCCCCTTTATGGTGCCGGCCGCATAGATGGCCGGCCATCTATTTGGCCGGCGCCGTTCGATTATGCCCTTCCACGTTACTCATATTCTTGTGTTATTATTAATTGTATTTCTATTCAGTCATGGCAATGGCCAGGGCAGAGCACTGTAAGCTACACTGAGCCTGCAAATAGGTGGGAAAATGTGGGATACAAATGCAACAAATAAAATAAATCTCTCCAATGTAGGTATCTTATAGCACAAAAATGTTAAGTAGAGGTCTTGAAAAAGTCCATGATGCACTAATAAACCTAAAGGAAAGCTTTGGTCGCATAAACCGATGCATCGAAGGCATGAGGAACAGGCACTGGGATTTCATAACGAAACTTCTGTATATCCTTTTTTTCTCTAGCTTTGCACCCAGCAACACTTCGTTCCCCTGCGGAGAAGTCATGTGGCTTTTTTATTCAAAGACATTTAGGAATCATCCCCTTGACACAGGCAGCGAGGGCTGCTGAAAGACAAGTATCGGAGAAGGACTTTGGGAAATTGGCTTATCATCATTGCTCCCAGGTCAGCGTACATTTTTAAGACTTTTTGATAGTGTTTCGAAAGAATAGCAGGAACGCACTGCTCGTGGTTTCTCTGTTGCATCAATGAAGAAATGACATGAAGGATTATTATAAATGAGGTAGATGATTAAAACTCAAAAGAGGTGGGGAGTGATTTTTCACAGGACACATTGAGAAGTGATTACCTCATTTTTCAACATCAGGATGCCACATTTTTCAACATCTTTCTGAGATACGTTCATGGAAAGAAATAACTATTTTAAAATGCGATGGGGCTTTCGTCTTAGTTTGCAGAGAGGGTTATATAAATAGTTTTGCCTGCTTTGAGGACATTGTTGGGGGGGGGGGGTTCTTCTTCTTTTAATGATGAAAATGGTTTGTTTTCTAGTTTAAACTTTTAGAGTCTCTTCTTTTCACCTTTCAGGCCCAAGCATTTGCTGATAGCTTCGTCCTTTAAACAGAATGCAAACTAACAGTAACACCTCGTCAGAGGGAAGATGTTCAATTTAGGTTTTAGCCGCTAAATAGCAAGTGGAGAAAATACCACTGCAAAGCCTAATTATCATCTGATATTTCTTCATATGCACTAATGTTTTGGGGGGGCCAATTAATTTAAGAACTTTTTAGTGCATCAGTGTTCAAAACAACAAATATAGTTATGCAACGGCATTGATAATTTTAGGTTGGCAACCCAGGGAACTTAATGTTGTCTAGATCTCTCGTGCACCGAGAATTGGTCATTTTAGTGTACATGATAGGGTGTTAATGCTGTAACAAGGCAAATCTATAACTACTCACCTATAGGTACACATGCCTTACTCGCATAGGTAACATAAGATAAGAACATAACCCTTGCAATACTGGGACAGACCAAAGGTCCATTAAACCCAGGATCCTGTTTCCAATAGTGGCCAATTCAGGTCACAAGTACCTGGCAAGATCCCAGTACAGTAAAACAGATTTTATGCTGCTTATCCTAGAAAGAAGCGGTGGATTTTCCTGCTTATGAACTTTTCTTTTAGGAAATTAGCCAAACCCTTTTTAAACCCTGCTAAGCTAATTGCTTTTACTACATTCTCTGCCAACGAATTCTAGAGTTTAATTACACATTGAGTGAAGAAATATTTTCTCTAGTTTGTTTTAAATTTACTACTTAGTAGCTTCCTTGCATGCCCCCTAGTCCTAGTATTTTTGGAAAGAGTAAACAAGCAATTCGCATCTACCCATTCCACTCCACTCAGTATTTTACAGACCTCAATCATATCTCCCCTCAGCCATCTCTTCTCTAAGCTGAAGAGCCCTAGCTGCTTTAGCCTTTCCTCATAGCGAAGTCATCCCATCCATTTTATCATTTTCGTTGCCCTTCTCTGTACCTTTTCTAATTCCGCTATATCTGTTTTGAGATGAGGTGACCAGAATTGCACACAGTATTCAAGGTGCGGTCGCACCATGGAGTGATGCAAAGGCATTATAACATTCTCATTTTTGTTTTCCATTCCTTTCCTAATAATTCCTAACATTTTATTTGCTTGCTTGGCAGAGGTTTTCAACATATCATCAACACCTAGATCCTTTTCCTGGTCGGTGACTCCTAATGCGGAACCTTGCATGATGTAGCCATTGTTTGGGTTCCTCTTTCCAACATGCATCACTTTGCACTTACTCACATTACATATCATCTGCCATTTGGATGCCCAGTGTTGAGAAAATTGGAACTTACTTGAGTAAGCACCCTGGGTGCCATTGTATAAGGGCATATACACGTGATATAGCAAGCAATTGTAAGGGAAGTGGAGGGAGCATGAGTGAGCCTCCGAGTCATATAATAAATTGGAGAATACTGGGAGTAACATATGACTCTACCATATTTGGGCACCCAGCTCTATGGCCGGAAGTGCCCACCCACATCTATGCATCATTTGAACCCATAAAAGTACAGGAAAATGTTCGCCCTTTCACGGGTAAGTGTACACTTTTGAGCATAAGTGGGAGCAAGACTCCTAAGCACTATTCTGTAACAGTGCGAGAAAGTGGTATAACGTGTAAATGCACGGGGGGTGTTCACATTGGCAGAGTATGAGAGGGGTATGGGCAGTGCTTCCACTTCCAATGTACAGTTACGGACTACTGTAAGTCAGGTGCGTAGCCAGACACCCAATTTTGGGTGGGCCTGGGCCCAAGATGGGTGGGCAGAAGAACCCCACCAAGTCCTACAGGTGATTTGGTCTCTCCTTCTCTCGCCTGCATGCCATATGGTCTCAAACATCCCCCTCTCCCGCATACCTTTTCAATAGCAGATTTTCACTGGCAGTGAGAAGCAACTAAGACACACTGGTCATGTTGGCCCTACAGCCTTCCCACTGCTGCAACTTCCTGTTTCCGCATAGGCGGGAATACGTCAGAGGGAAGGCTATGGGGCTGGTGTGAGCACTGTGTATCAGTCACTGCTTGCTGCAGGTGAAGATCTGCTATTTACAAGGTACGCAAGAGGGACAGTTGTTGGGAGTTTTCAGCTAGTGGGGCTTCGGAATCTCTGCCAACTACATCATAGATGTGCTGCTACTGGGGGGGGGGCCTGAGTCCAAAGTGGGTGGACCTAGGCCCACCCTTGGCTACACCACTGCTGTAAGTTACACATGTCCTGGGGGCACTAGAGGATCTCAATCTGAATGGCTGCTGGAACCCAGAGCTCTAGGGCAAACCATTTAAAGAACACATATTTTTTGGGTGGTGTGGGGGGGGGGGGGGGAGTGTTTGGACCCTAATGTGAACGGACGTGTGGAGTGAGAGCTCCTTAGGTAGATCATTGTGTTTGAATATCGTAGCCAAATTTCTTGCATTATAATGGCTGTTTCTTATCTACCTATAGTGGTGTTCCTTGGTTGGCTGCCACCCGGGGAGGATCGCCGCTGCGCACCCATCCCCCCGGATGCAGCGTTGTCCCCACTGGTGCAGTGTCATTGTCCCCTCCGGGTATGTCATCCCATCTCCTAACGCATCACATCAAAACACCCCCCAGGTGCATTGCTCTTACCTCCTGGGGTGCTGGGAGCAGCCACGTGGCTGTCGGCTCCACCTGTTCCCCGGAACAGGAAGTAACATCAGAGGGAGCAGGGAACCAGCAGAGCTGACAGCTACGTGGCTTGCTCCCTGCAACCCCCCTGCAGCGTGCACCCAGGGCGGACCACTCCCACTGCCCTGCCCTCAGTACGCCGCTGCCTACCTACTTCTGGAGATGATGGAGGATAAACATCTGAAGTCTGATCATCAATTCTCGATATCTTCAAGTTTAAAAAGATAGAAAACTAAGCCACCATTGCCCGACAAGATGGCGGACAGAGACAAATCAAAACCACCTGATCCTATTCTTGCAGAAATTCAAATGCTGAAGGAAATGCTTAGAATGCAACTAAACCTATCCAAAAAAATCTTCAAAAAGAATTAAAGAGCTTGAATTCAAAGTTTAACCACTCTCAAAAACTGAATAACGTGGAACAAAGAACATCGATGCTGGAAGTAACTACGCAACAAACTACTGAAAATGAAACTTCTATTCAACGGCTCCAACTAGATCTAGTAGACCTGATAATTGTAATGACACAAGCAATATTGGAATTGTGGGTCTACCTGAAACATCAGAAGGCTCTGATCTGATTGTATTGCTTTCATCTTGGCTCCCAACTCAACTGGAAATTGAAAGATCTCACAGAGTTCTGTTGAGGCCTACTGATAATGCTAAACACCCAAGACCAACCATGACAAAGATACTCCACTACCAAAATACTTTGGAGGGGAGGAGTAGCCTAGTGGTTAGTGCAGTGAACTTTGATCCTGGGGAACTGAGTTCCATTCCCACTGCAGCTCCTTGTGACTCTGGGCAAGTCACTTAACCCTCCATTGCCCCTGGTACAAAATAAGTACCTGAATATATGTAAACCGCTTTGAATGTAGTTGCAAAAACCTCAGAAAGGCGGTATATCAAGTCCCATTTCCCTTTCCCTATTTGAGATTCTAAATGGAATGTTGAGATTCTGTTGCTACTATTGGAGATTCTACATGGAATGTTGCTACTATTGAGATTCTGTTGCTACTGTTTGAGATTCTACATGGAATGTTGCTATTCCACTAGCAACATTCCATGTAGAATAGCAACATTCCATGTAGAAGCCTGCCCTTGCAGATGAACAATGCGGCCGCGCAGGCTTCTGTTTCTGTGAGTCTGACGTCCTGCACGTACGTGCAGGACGTCAGACTCACAGAAACAGAAGCCTGCGCGGTCGCATTGCTGATCTGCAAGGGCAGGCTTCTACATGGAATGTAGCTAGTGGAGGAGTAGCCTAGTGGTTAGTGCAGCGGACTTTGATCCTGGGGAACTGAGTTCGATTTCCACTGCAGCTCCTTGTGACTCTGGGCAAGTCACTTAACCCACCATTGCCCCTGGTACAAAATAAGTACCTGAATATATGTAAACCGCTTAGAATGTAGTTGCAAAAAAAACCTCAGAAAGGCAGTATATCATTTCCATTTCCCTTGGTATTACTAATCTGTTTTAATTGTGCCAGTGTGCAGCGTCTACTCTTGAATATTACTGTATATCCTTGTTAATGTAAAAAAGTACAGCAGTAAAGCTCAGGGTTTATTAGAGATCATTTCATTGTTACTCAGCACCGTGGTTTAGATGTGTCTGTACACACTGTGTTCATCCAGATATGCAATAGAAATGAAGTAATAGTCTGGACAGTTTCCTTGACACACAGATGGACAGAGAAATACCCATTAAAATTAATGACGCTTTGCAGATTTTTGAAATATGCTGAAGATTGGCAAACAGATAAGTTTGTTTTCAGTGTGTTTTCAGTGTGTCTGGACGAATACCGTCAAACTATAATAACCTCTAATCTATTAGGGGCTCTTTTTCAGCTCTAATGCGCATTTAGCGTGAGGGGAAAAGTTACCACAAAACACACTAATGCATTTTGTGATCATTTGCCTGTTAGCTTGTGCTGAGCACATGTTATTTATAATTATTTTTATAATTATTTTATAAATAATTTATAATTATTTTATAATTATTTTTAAAAATATAATTATATATTTATAATTATTTTATAATTATTTTTAAAAAATATTTTTAGGAGGGGGCAGGGCAAGGGTGGGGAATGGGCATGCAAGCATTATTCAGTTAAACACATTCGTATTAGCGCATACTAACTCAATAAAGCAGACAAGGGAGCACTTAGGGGTCGTTTAACTAAGGTGTGCTGAAAAAAAGGACTGCGATAGTGTAGGCACGTATTTTGGGCGCGCACAGATCCATTTTTCAGAGCGCCTGTAAAAAAAAACGCCTTTTTAAAATTTTCGCCAAAAATGGACGTGCGGCAAAATTAAAATTGGCTTGCGTCCATTTTGGGTCTGAGACCTTACCGCCAGCCATTGACTTAGCGGTAAGGTCTCTCCCGTTATACTGTGTGGTAATCGCCTAGGCACGTCGAATCGGAGTTACCGCCCGATTTCCACTGCGCGCAGGAAAATAAAATATACTTTCTGGTGCGCGTAGCGGATGCATGTAAAAAAGTAAATTACCGCATGGGCCACACAGTAGCCGGGCGGTAACTTCGAATTGATGTGCGTTGGGCACGCGTAGACGCCTAGGTGGCTTAGTAAAAGGGGCCCCTTAGCTCCCACGTTAGCTCTTTTCAGATAACGCACGCTAATACAAACATTACCACACAATCTGAAAACAAAATAACAGAAAAATACTTTCATTAAGGCAACATTAGAAATGGGCTTAGCACACGGGGAAAGTCCAGCGTTAAAACGTACTAAGTCCGTTTTCTAACGTGCTTTAGTGAAAAGGGCCCCTTAGTTTTCTAAAAAAAAATCATTGGATATAAACTGTTTCAGTCTTTCTTGATGGGGGCAGACTCAGGAGTAATGTCAGGAAGTATTTTTTCACGGAGAGGGTGGTGGATATGTGGAATGCCCTCCAGAGGGAGGTGGTGGAGATGAAAACGGTAATGGAATTCAAACATACATGGGATAAACACAAAGGAATCCTGTTTAGAAGGAATGGTTCCGCGGAACCTTAGCGGAGATTGGGAGGTGACGCCGGTAATTGGGAAACAAAACGGGAGCTGGGTAGACTTCTACGGTCTACGCCCTGATCGTGACTGAATAGATAGGGATGGGCTGGACTATAAATTTTAAGGGGCTTCGACGTTAGCTTCAGAAGTTAGTACAAGAACAATATTGGGCAGACTTCTATGGTCTGTGCCCTGAGAAAGCCAAAGAAAAATCAAACTCGGGTATACGTGTATCACAAACCATGTAAAATGAGTTTATCTTGTTGGGCAGACTGGATGGATCGTACAGGTCTTTATCTGCCGTCATTTACTATGTTACTATCCTGCTTATTTTCGAAGGAGAGGGTCGCCTATCTTCCGACACAAATCGGGAGATGGGCACTCTTCTCCTAAGGGCGGCCAAGTCGGTATAATCGAAAGCTGATTTTGGCCGCCCTCAACTGCTTTCCGTCGCAGGGTCGGCCAAAGTTCAAGGGGGCATGTCGGCAGTGTACCGAAGGCGGGACGGGGGCATGGTTATAAGATGGCCGTCCTCAGCCGATAATGGAAAAAAGAAGGGCGGCCCTGACGAGCATTTGGCCGACTTTACTTGGTCCATTTATTTTCAGGACCAAGCCTCAAAAAGGTGTCTGAACTGACCAGATGACCCCCAGAGGGAATCAGGGATCACCTCCCCGTACTCCCCCAGTGGTCACCAACCCCCTCCCACCCTAACAAAAAAAATTTAAAAACATTTTTTTGCCAGCTTCTATGCCAGCCTCAAATGTCATACCCAGCTCCATGACAGCAGTATGCAGGTCCCTGGAGCAGTTTTAGTGGGTGCAGTGCACTTCAGGTAGGCGGACCCAGGCCCATCTGCCCCTACCTGTTACACTTGTGGTGGTAAATGGGAGCCCTCCAAGACCCACCCGAAACCTACTGTACCCACATGTAGGTGCCCTCCTTCACCCATAAGGGCTATGGTAGTGGTGTACAGTTGTAGGTAGTGGGTTTTGGGGGGCTCAGCACCCAAGGGAAGGGACCTATGTACCTGGGAGCAACTAATGAAGTCAACTGCAGTGCCCCCTAGAGTGCCCAGTTGGTGTCCTGGCATGTAAGGGGGACCAGTGCACTACAAATGCTGGCTCCACCCATGACCAAATGGCTTGGATTTGGCCGGTTTTGAGATGGCCGGCCTCGGTTTCCATTATCAGCAAAAACCAATGCCGGCCATCTCTGGGGTCGACCCAAATGTTGAGATTTGGCCGTCCCCGACCATATTATCAAAACGAAAGATGGCTGCCCATCTTGTTTCGATAATACAGTCGAGGACGCCTCTTTACGGTGCCGTCCTTAGAGATGGGCGCCCTTAAAGATGGGCGCCCCGGTTCGATTATGCCCCTCTATGTTACTCTTTGGGGTTCTACATGGAATGTTGCTACTAATTGGGATTCCAGAATCTTGTAACTCTTTAGAATTCCAGAATCTTCAGAACTTTTAATAAAAGAACAGTTCTGGGCAGACTTCTACGGTCTACGCCCTGAGAATGGAAAGGACAAATCAAACTCAGGTATACATATAAAGTATCGCATACCATGTAAAATGAGTTTATCTTGTTGGGCAGACTGGATGGACCGTACAGGTCTTTATCTGCCGTCATTTACTACCTTACTATCCAGCTTATAATCGAAAGTAATCGCCGGCTATTTCCCGACACAAATCAGGATATGGCCGGCGATTTCGCAAAAGCGGCGAAAAGCGTATAATCGAAAGCTACATTTGTGATAGCTTCGCCGCTTTCCCTTCGCCTCGCCGGCAAAAGTTCAAAGGGGCATGTTGGCGGCAAAGCGAAGGCGGGACATGGGCAGGCTTGGGCGTGGCTACCAGATGGCCGGCTTTCGCGGATAATGGAAAATAAAACCCGGCGATAAGCAGTATTTCGCCGGGTTTACTTGGTCCTTTTATTTTCATGACCAATCCTCAGAAAGGTGCCCCAACTGACCAGATGACCACCGGAGGGATATGGGGATGACCTACCCTTACTCCCCCAGTGGTCGCCAACTCCCTCCCACACTAAAATTATTAAAATACAAATCTTTTTTGCCAGCCTGTATGCCAGCCTCAAATGTCATACCCAGCACCCTGACAGCAGTATGCAGGTCCCTGGAACAGTTGTTGTTGGTTGCAGTGGACTGCAGAAAGGCAGAGCCAGGCCCATCCCCCCCTACCTGTTCCACTTGTGGTGGGTAATGTTGAGCCCTCCCAAACCCCCCAAAACCCACTGTACCCACATGTAGGTGCCCCCCTTCAGCCCTTAGGGCTAGGGTAATGGTGCACACTTGTGGGCAGTGGGTTTTGGGGGGGGATTTGGGGACTCAGCACACAAGGGAAGGGTGCTATGCACCTGGAAACTAATTTGGTTGTTTAAAAAAGATGTTTGAAGTGCCCCCTAGGGTGCCCGGTTGGTGTCCTGGCATGTGAGGGGGACCATTGCGCTACAAATGCTGGCTCCTCCCATGGCCAAATGCCTTGGATTTTGCCGGGTTTGAGATCGCCGGCAGTTTTTTCCATTATCGCGGAAAAACAAAAGTGGCAATCTCAAACCCGGCGAAATCCAAGGCATTTCGCCGGCCCACACCGTATTATTGAAAAAAAAGATGGCCGGCCATCTTTTTTGAAAATACGGTTCCGGCCAGCTGTTGCGCCGCCGCCAAAATAGATCGCCGGCGACCTATTTCGCCGGCGACGTTTGAATATTCCCCTCCATGTTACTCTCTGGGTTCTACATGGAATGTTGCTACTAATTGGGATTCCGGAATCTTGTAACTCTTTAGAATTCCAGAATCTTCAGAAATTTTAATAAAAGAACAGTTCTGGGCAGACTTCTACAGTCTGTGCCGTGAGAAAGGCAAGGACAAATCAAACTCGGGTATATATATAAAGTATTGCATACCATATAAAATGAGTTTATCTTGTTGGGCAGACTGGATGGACCTTACAAGTCTTTATCTACCATCATTTACTATGTTACTATGAAGGCTACTCTTCCACGCCTGTGCTATGTTGCGCTCAGTTGATTTGTTGCCCCTCGTATGTGTGTATGTGACTGCATACTCCATATTTACATGAGCAAGTGATGCCCAGTCATAGAATTGCCCTTTTTGTGTTTAACATGGGTTTTAACCCATATTAACAAGGAATTTGTATGTGTTAGCATACATTCCTTTTGTTATTATGTCTTAAATATTTTAATGTATGTCAGGAATCGTCTCCTTCTTCCTTCTTCCTCTGGTTGGGTCTGCCCCTTCCTCTGTTGTTGTCATGCAAAGTTCCATGTTAGGAGTCACAGACCAAGAAAGGGATCTAGGTGTCGTCGTTGATGATACGTTGAAACCTTCTGCTCAGTGTGCTGCTGCGGCTAAGAAAGCAAATAGAATGTTAGGTATTATTAGGAAAGGAATGGAAAACAAAAATGAGGATGTTATAATACCTTTGTATCGCTCCATGGTGCGACCGCACCTCAAATATTGTGTTCAATTCTGGTTGTCGCATCTCAAGAAAGATATAGTGGAATTAGAAAAGGTGCAGAGAAGGGCGACAAAAATGATAAAGGGGATGGGACGACTTCCCTATGAGGAAAGGCTAAAGCGGCTAGGGCTCTTCAGCTTGGAGAAAAGGCGGCTGAGGGGAGACATGATAGAGGTCTATAAAATAATGAGTGGAGTGGAACAGGTAGATGTGAAGCGTCTGTTCACGCTTTCCAAAAATACTAGGACTAGGGGGCATGCGATGAAGCTACAAAGTAGTAAATTTAAAATGAATCGGAGAAAATGTTTCTTCACTCAACGTGTAATTAAACTCTGGAATTCGTTGCCAGAGAATGTGGTAAAGGTGGTTAGCTTAGCAGAGTTTAAAAAAGGTTTGGACGGCTTCCTAAAGGAAAAGTCCATAGACCGTTATTAAATGGACTTGGGGAAAATCCAATATTTCTGGGATAAGCGGTATAAAATGTTCTGTACATTTTTGGGATCTTGCCGGGTATTTGTGACCTGGATTGGCCACTGTTGTAAACAGGATGCTGGGCTTGATGGACCTTTGGTCTGTCCCAGTATGGCAACACTTATGTACTTGGGATTCTGAATGGAATCTTGCTACTCTTTGGGGCTCTAAATGGAATGTTGCTACACTTTGAAATTCTACATGGAATCTTTTTATTCTTTAGAATTCTAGAATCTTGCAACTCTAGGGTTCTAAATGGAATGTTGCTATTCTTTGTTTTTCTGCCAGGTACTTGTGACCTGGATTGGCCACTGTTGGAAACAGGATGCTGGGCTCGATGGACCTTTGGTCTTTCCCAGTATGGCAATACTTATTTACTTATGTACTAATCCCCCCTCCCCCCGTAGTCAGTCAGTGATCCATAGGGCCTTTAAGCACATGCACACATTCAAGGCTTTTTATTTTTTTTTATTTGTTACATTTGTATCCCACATTTTCCCACCTATTTGTAGGCGTAATATGGCTTACATAATACCATAGAGGTGTTCGCCATCTCCGGCGGAGAAATAAATACAAAGAGTTATAGTGGTCGAAGAAGGTTCATGTGTTATAGACACATTGGAGATTCATAGAGAGGAAGAGTTATGAAATGACTATTTCAGGTTTTGGTTTCGTTGTGTTGCAAGGTTTCGGCATCTAGGTTGGGTCGATGGGGTATGCCTTTTTGAACAGGTTAGTTGTTAGTGATTTCCAGAAGTTTAGGTGGTCGTACGTTGTTTTCACGGCTTTTGGTAGTGCGTTCCACAGTTGTGTGCTGATGTAGGAGAAGCTGGATGCATAAGTTAGTTTGTGTTTGAGTCCTTTACAGCTTGGGTGGTAGAGATTTAGATATGTTCGTTCTGATCTGATTGTGTTTCTTGTTGGTAGGTCTATGAGGTCTGTCATATAGCCCGGGGCTTCACCGTAGATGATTTTATGGACCAGGGTGCAGATTTTGAAAGCAATATGCTCTTTGTTTGGTAGCCAGTGTAGTTTTTCTCGGAGGGGTTTGGTGCTTTTGAATTGTGTTTTACCAAATATTAGCCTGGCTGCTGTGTTTTGAGCGGTTTGAAGTTTCTTTGAGTTGTTCTTTGCATCCCGCATATAGTCCATTGCAGTAGTCTGCATGGCTTAGTACCATTGTTTGTATCAAATTGCGAAATGTTTCCCTCGGGAAGAGTGGTTTCACTCGTTTAAGTTTCCACATTGAGCTTGCTGCCCCTACCCCTTAAAAATCCCTATTACAAAGAGGGGAGGAGAAGACAGGTCTGAGCATGCATCCCAACAAAGGATCCTCATTCTGTTACCTAAATTAGTCCCACTGTTATTCTGTTGCACCAGCATCACCCCCAAAATTGTGTCGTCTAGATGGACACCTAATCCGCTAGTGGTGGAGCCAGCCCTGGCTATACTCAGACTTGATGGTTATTTCTTTGAGAGTGACTATGCTGAATGCAGGAAGAGTTTGATGGCATCATCCCCCTGATTCTATAAGTCACCGACATACAACCCAGAGCTGGAAAAATTAAGAAAAATCATTAAAAATCTTCAGCCTCTACTCCAAGAGGATGAATTACTGAAAGAGATATTCCAGGCCCCACCAATGCTGGCCTTCCGACAGCCACCCAACTTGAAACACAAGCTAATCAGAAGTAAACTCCCAACACAGACTGAAAAAGAAGAGAAGGGCCAGTGGCGTTCCGACCCTAGCTGACACCCAGGGTTGATCGTCGATGCACCCCCCCAGGTGCACGCCGCTGGGGGGGGGGTGCCGCGGCGCACGCCTGTTGCCCTGTCTCCGAGAAAGTTTGCAATTCGCATGTGTTCACTGCTCCCTCTGAGTCTGCCCCGGAACAGGAAGTAACCTGTTCCGGAGCAGACTCAGAGGAAGCAGTGAACACATGCGAATTGCAAACTTTCTCGGACTGAGACAGGGCAACAGGCGTGCCGCGGCACCCCCCCAGCGGCGTGCACCCGGGGCGGACCGCCCCCACCTTGGTACACCACTGAGAAGGGCACACATCCTTGCAATATATCCAGCTGCAAGCTATGCCAAAACATTTCACAGGACCCCACAGTCATTCACAAAGGAAAAATATTCAACATAAAGGAATATTTCGCATGCTCATCTTCCAATGTGGTATATATCATTCAGTGTAAAAAATGTAACGAAGGATGCTATATTGGAGAAACAGGCCAGATGCTTAAGACAAGATTCAATTTACATAGACATCACATGAGCAATACTGGTGCCAGCCAGTGGCGTTCCGAGGGGCGCAGACACCCGGGGCGGATCACCGATGCACCCCGCCCCCCCAGGTGCAGCGCCCCCCCTCCGTGCAGCGCAACCCCCCCCCCCCCCCCGGCAAAGGGACACCCCCACCCCGGCGAAAGAACCCCCCCGGGTGCATGCCGCTGGGGGGGTGCCGCGCGGCGGTCAGCATCGTTGGTTTCCATGCTCCCTCTGCCCTGGAACAGGAAGTAACCTGTTCCGGGGCAGAGGGAGCATGGAAACCAACGACACTGACCGGCGCGCGGCACCCCCCCAGCGGCGTGCACCCGGGGCGGACCGCCCCCACCGCCCCTCCCTTGGTACATCACTGGTGCCAGCCGGGTTCCCACCCCTGTAGGTCAGCACTTAACAAAACCAGATCACTGTACCAGTGACTTCATAGTAAGAATCCTGAAAGGTAAGTTTAAAACAATACAGGAACGTAAGACCTTTGAAGTCAGAATGATTGAATATTTGGACACCCAACAGACAGGACTTAACAAAGATCTGGGTTTTCTAGCCCATTATAAACCATAAAGTTGTATTGCTATGTTTATCACCCTCTTCTCTCACCTATCCACCCCCATCCTGTTAGACTATCTCTGAAATGCTTTGATGTTCCCATGCATACCTCCTACCCATCCCCACCCTGTTAGACTGTCAATGAAATGCTTGGAAGTTTATCTTATATATACTGTCATCTACCACATTTGCTTATTTCCGATCTGACGAAGAAGGGCAACCTTCGAAAGCTAATCAAGAAATGTATTAAGTTATGTCCAATAAAAAAGGTATCATCTTATTTCCTTTTCCATGTTTTATTTTGTTTGATTTCTATTGATTACCTTTATAAGTAACCAAAAATTGCGTGTGCAAATGAAGGCACATGCACATGCAATTTAATAGAATAAGGAGTCAATTAGTGTCAATAATTGGCTTTTTAACAAGCAATTATTGGCACTAATTAATTGGAACTTGCATAAAGTTAGACATGGGATCCGAGCGTAAGTTTTATGCATGGCTTGATAAATGGGCATGGAAATGGGGTGTGGTTGTGAGTTACATGTGTTATTGTAGAATAACGGTGCTCTGTGCATAAATTCAGGTGTGGGCACCACGTTTTGTTGGTAAAAATGTCAGTGCCTACATTTATCCATGACCTTTCCGTTTAAGCGTTAATTATAAGAAACCGAGCCAAATTATAGGCACAGCATATAGAATATCGCTTACGTGGGGGTGGGAGAGGTTTGGCTCCAATTTCTGAGGTGCCATATATAGAATCTAGCCCCATATGGGAGAAGAGGAATCATAGAGATACGGCTTTGAAATTATAAGTACATAACTGTTACCATACTGGGACAGACAGAAGGTCCATGAAGCCCAGTATCCTGTTTCCAACAGTGGTCAATCCAGGTCACAAGTATCTGGCAAGATCCCAAAACTACAATAGATTTTATGCTGCTTATCCTAGAAATAAGCAGTGGATTTCCCCAAGTCCTTTTTAATAAGGGCTTATGGACTTTTAGGAAGCTATCCAAACCTTTTTTAAACCCCGCTAAGCTAACTGCTTTTACCACATTATTTGGCAACGAATTGCAGAGTTTAATTACATGTTGAATGAAGAAATATTTTCTCTTATTCATTTTAAATGTACTACTTTGTAGCTTCATTACATGCCCCTAGTCCTAATATTTTTGAAAACGTAAACAAGCAATTCACGTCTACCCATTCCACTCCACTCAGTATTTTATATACCTCTATTATATCGTCCCTCAGCCGTCTTTTCTCCAAGCTGAAGAGGCCAAGCCTCTTCAGCCTTTCCTCATAGGGAAGTCGTTCCATCCCCTTTATCATTTTTGTCGTCCTTCTCTGTACCTTTTCTAATTCCACCATATCTTTTTTGAGATGCAGTGACCAGAGTTGCACACAATATTCAAGGTGCAGTCTCACCATGGAGCAATGCAAAGGCATTATAACATCCTCATATTTATTTTCTATTCCTTTCCTAATAATATTTAAGATTCTAGTTGCTTTCTTTGCTGCTGCAGCACACTGAGCAAAGGGTTTCAAAGTACCGTCAACGATGACTCCTAGACCCTTTTCCTGGCCGGTGACTCCTAACGTGGAACTTTGCATCACGTAGCTATAGTTTGGGTTCCTCTTTACCACATGCATCCCTTTGCACTTGCTCACATTAAACATCATCTGTCATTTAGACGCCCAGTCTCGTAAGTTCATCTTGCAATTTTTCACAATCCTCTTGTGATTTAACAACTGTGAATATGCTAAAAAGCAACGGTTCCAAAACAGACCCCTGCAGAACCCCACTATCTACCCTTCTCCTCACCCGATTTGACCCTGAAGGTGTGGACAGCCCTCCCCAACCAACCCACTCAAGCTCAGGGCTACCTAGGTTTATGCAAATCTGAACAGGTCTGAAATACAGTCATTATTTAGGGGAAGGAATAAATGAGTTGAAATCCACTTGTTACTTCTCATCTCATTTTTGCTTATACCCAAGCCCAACTTTTTTTTTTGTTACACTTGTACCCCGCGCTTTCCCACTCATAGCAGGTTCAATGCGGCTTACATATTATATACAGGTACTTATTTGTACCTGGGGCAATGGAGGGTTAAGTGACTTGCCCACAGTCACAAGGAGCTGCCTGTGCCTGAAGTGGGAATTGAACTCAGTTCCTCAGGACCACAGTCCACCACCCTAACCACTAGGCCACTCCTCCACTGTTGCTACTATTTGAGATTCTACATGGAATGTTGCTATTCTACTAGCAACATTCCATGAAGAAGTCGGCCCTTGCAGATCACCAATGTGGCCGCGCAGGCTTCTGCTTCTGTGAGTCTGACAGGACGTCAGACTCACAGAAACAGAAGCCTGCGCAGCCTTCTACATGGAATGTTGCTAGTGGAATAGCAACATTCCATGTAGAATCTCCAATAGTAGCAACATTCCATGTAGAATCTCCAATAGTATCTATTTTATTTTTGTTACATTTGTACCCTGCGCTTTCCCACTCATGGCAGGTTCAGTGCGGCTTACATGGGGCAATGGAGGGTTAAGTGACTTGCCCAGAGTCACAAGGAGCTGCCTGTGCATGAAGTGGGAATTGAACTCACTTCCTCAGTTCCCCAGGACCAAAGTCCACCACCCTAACCACTAGGCCACATCTCCACTCCACTTGTCATCCTATTTGTCATTTTTCAATGTTCCCTTATTTGCTGTAAATGGCGTCACCTCCCTTCAAAATGTTTTTCTTTTAAGATTAGAACAGTGTGACTCACCTAGTCCTGCACACGATTGAATTTCTAACTTGTTTGAAGATTTGTCCTATTCCTCCCTAATTTTATTGGCTTCAGTTTTCACAGGTTGGATAATTGGTTCCATTAAATCAACGGAACATTCGTTAAGAACAGTGCCACACATTGATATATGCATGACTTTCATTATACAAATGAGGTTGCTTATTAAGCTTTAAACTTCCAAGAACAGTGCCGCAAAAACAGGCTGATTGCAATTCTATACAAATTAATCGTTTATAAAGCCTCTGGGCCTGTTACCGATCAATAACTTACTATTAATTGACTCTACGATAATGGAGCTTCCTTTAATAATAATGACAGGTGGTCCCCAGAGCCTTTCCATAAGCAAACCCCAGGCTTCCTCCCCCAAAATATAAAGACAAAGGGACCCTTTACTAAGCTGTGGTAAAAAGTGGCCTGTGGTCTTGTGGGCCATTTTTTACCACTGCTGGGGAAAAAAGGTTTTCTTTCATGGGGCAGTAAATGGCCCAGCACTAAAATTAAAAGTGGCGCGTGGCTATTTATGGCAGTGGAGTAGCTACGTGGGACCAGGGGGCCTGGGCCCCCTTAGATTTGGCCCTGGACCCCCCTGTCGACAACCCGCCCGACCCCCCCTCCCACTGCCAACCCGCCGTCGCCGTCACCTGCCTTTGCTGGCGGGAGACCCCAACCCCCGCCAGCCGAGGTCCTCTTCTTCTCGCAAAAGGCTTCCTTCTGTTTCTGACGTCCTGCACGTACAATGTGCAGGACGTCAGACTCACAGAACGAAGCCTTGCAGATCAGCTGAAGCCTTTTGTGAGAAGAAGAGGACCTTGGCTGGCAGGGGTTGGGGTCCCCCGCCAGCAAAGGTAGGTGACCGTGGGTTGGCGGCGGCAGGGGAGGGTCGAGGGAGTTGGCGGCGGGGGGGGGGGGGGGGGGTGGGCAAAGTCGGCAATGGCGGGGGGTTCGGTGGCAGGGGGGGGCAAAGTCAGCAGTGGTGGTGGGGGTCGGCGGCGCCAGGGGGGGCTAAAATGTGCCCCCTCACCTCGGGCTCTGGACCCCCCTCCCGCAGAAGTCTGGCTACGCCCCTGATTTACGGCCTGAGCCCTTACTGCCACCCATTGACCTAGCGGTAAGGGCTCATGCAATACTCACGTGGTAATCATGCAGCAGGTGCCAATGTGGTTGCACTGCTGATTTCTACCACGGGAAACAGCATGCACCAACTTCGGAATTACTGATGGCCGCCCGGCTACCCTGGCAGTAGTGCTGATTTGACGTGTGCTAGTCACGCGTTAGTCCTACCGCTGCTTAGTAAAAGAGTCCCTCACATATTAAGAAGCAGTGGCATAGCTACATGGGGCCAGGGGGGCCTGGGCCCCCATAGATTTGGCCCTGGACCCCCTGCTGACGACCCTCTTGACCCCCACTTCCGCCGCCAACCCGCTGTCATCGTTGCCTGCCTTTGCCCTCGGGGGACCCCAACTCCCCCCCCAGCCGATGTCCTCTTCTTGCCGCAAAAGGCTTCCTTCTGTTTCTGACGTCCTGCACGTACAACGTGCAGGACGTCAGAAACAGAAGGAAGCCTTTTGCGAGAAGAAGAGGGCCTCAGCTGGTGGGGGTTGGGGTCCCCCGCCAGCAAAGGTACCCAACGGCGAGTTGATGGTGGGAGGGGGGTCGAGAGGGTTGGCGGCGGAGGGGGGCAATGGCGGGGGGGTCAGCGGCGCTGAGGGGGGCTAAAATGTGCCCCCTCACCTCGGGCTCTGGACCCACCCTCCCGCCGAAGTCTGGCTACGCCCCTGTTAAGAAGGGTATTACTACTATTAGAAGAACCACAGCATCATATATGCTAAAATATTTGGAAAGAGATATATAAATATTTCATAAATAGAATTCCGTAAATTATAAACGTGTGCTAATCAGCAGAACTACATTACTGCATGCTGACTGGTTAGCACAGGAATAGCGTGTGAGCCCTTACCACCTATAAAACAGGGGCGTAGCCAGACAACAGATTTCGGGTGGGCCTAGGGAAGAACTGGGTGGGCACCAATTGTTCTCCCTCCCCCCCAAACGTCACCCAATAAATATCTCAGCTGGCGGGAAAACGCTTCTTTCCACCTTGGCAGTCTACAGCAGGCATGCGCTGAAACTGAACATACGCATGGAGAGTAGCGTTTTCGTTACCATCAGGAGGAAAGTCTTCAGCTGGCCGAGCTTGGGATCCCACCAGCTACCACTAAACGTGTGCTACTGTTGGGTGGGCCTGAGCCCTAAGTGGGTGGGCCCCGGCCCACCTGTGGCTACACCACTGCTATAAAATGAGTGGTAGTAAATCCACATGTGCTGATTTTTTTTTAATGTCCCAATATCTGACGGATGTCTAATTTATCTATAGTAAGCAATATTCCAATTATCTGCTTCACCCGAGATATGTTTACTTAAACTCTAATGCAACAAAGAGAGGAAGCTAAGTACAAAAAAAGTTCAAGCAGAAAAAACAGCACAAAGGGCCTTTAAAAAAACACAGGGAAAACAATTCTTTCATTAAAAAAATCCTTTAATAATGGAATTTGATTGGAGGAAGACCCGACACGGGCCGTGTTTCGGTGCTACCGCACCTGCGTCAGGGGTCACACCAATGACTAAAAAAAAGTTTCACAAGACTAGTTTCAACTGTCTGATGTTTTTCCAGAGTTTTCCCTCCAAACGATCTCATTGTGACTCACACTAAAGGTGTGCATGAGTCCTTCATTGTATGTCGTTTGGAGGGAAAACTCTGGAAAAACATCAGACAGTTGAAACTAGTCTGGTGAAAGTTTTTTTTAGTCATTGGTGTGACCCCTGACGCAGGTGTGGTAGCACCGAAACATGGCCCGTGTCGGGTCTTCCTCCAATCAAATTCTATTATTAAAGGATTTTTTATGAAAGAATTGTGTTCCCTGTGTTTTTTAAAGGCCCTTTGTGCTGTTTTTTCTACTTATATTCTAACAAATTATCATCTCATATTAACAAAAGACCTCAGCATGGATATGAGCGACCTAGTTGGTTTCTATGTCGCTCAAGCATACCCCATATCATCATTGGTCCTTATTCTTTTTTTATTGTATTTAATTTTATATATTACATATATCATGCATTTTCTTATTTTTTCTTATTTTTTTTTAATTTTTTTATTTATGATTTTACAATTTTACATCCATTTCAAAAATGTAATAGATACAGAAAATATATTTTAAACATACTATAACATAGGAAATATAATCATTCTTATATTGACCACAAACTACACCACATTATGAGGCAAGAAATTAGGAATAACAAACTAAAGGAAAAATTAATTGAGTTTAATTTACTCTGCAAGAGGAAGAAAACCCTGACTACTCGCTAGCCGATTTAACAGCATATTTAAAGTGGGGCCTCAGGTCTGATCACCAATCTTACTATGTTCTTTCGAATCTATATATATTTGCATTTTTCTGGGGTCAAGAAACATATCATTAACGCCACCAATAGACACAAAGCATCTGCATGGATACTTTAGAACAAATGTTCCAGATAAAGCGAGAACTCTTGGCTTTAACACCAGGAATTCTCGTCTGCGCTTTTGTGTCTCTTTGTTAAGATCGGGGAATATCTGGATCTTAGCTCCAAAAAAAAATGCATTCATATGCCTGAAATACAATTTAAAAATGTTATTTCTATCAAGCTCAAGAGCGAATGATACCAGGAGAGTTGTGCGTTCAGTAACCATCTCCAGTGAACTCTCAAGTTCAGATCTGGTTGAGGCTGAGAAATCAGGGGTTGAGATTGAGTTCCAGATATATAGCGAGCCCCAGTGATGGGGGAAAGCCCTCCACAGGGATTCATTTTTTCTTATTTTTAAAGTTTAAATCTTCAAATTAGTAGTTATATAAAGCTGCACTTAGCTTAGTAATGATGTTGTCGGCTTGTAGAGGGTTTTTCAATCCGACACGGCACATGTTTCGCCATCATGCGGCTTTCTCAAGGATAACCCCCTAAAATATAAAACAGTTGTTATTGAACTCTCTCATATTTCCAAACCCCAAACCTCTTTATTCTACAACAAGATTAAAGCTCAAGGGGAACAGGCTTAGATCTTACAATCTTTACCTCTTGAAAGGTTCTCACTAACATTCCAACTTCTCTGCTTTCTAGCCTTCCCAAGATGGCCGGTCGGCGTTTTTAGTCCAAATTGAAAGGACCGCCTTTAGTGGGAGTGCGCCAATCGGAGAGGCAGATAGAAAAAATGTTTTAAATAAGAGATGACCAGTCTATCTCCGCATTCTTTCTACTTGGCCCCCCCTCCCACCCGACGCTGACCGTATCAATCACACGCCACCACATGTCTTGCCATTGATGATGGTGTTGGAGCCAATGGGCGACTAAGGGGGCTTGGGGTGTTTCAGTGTTAATTCTATCAATAGAAATCAAACAAAATAAAACATGGAAAAGAAAATAAGATGATACCTTTTTTATTGGACATAACTTAATACATTTCTTGATTAGCTTTCGAAGGTTGCCCTTCTTCTACATGGAATCTTGCTAGTCTTTGAGATTCTACTTGGAATGTTGCTACTCTTTGGGGTTCTACATGGAATCTTGCTACTCTTTGGGATTCTACATGGAATGTTGCTACTCTTTGGGGTTCAATATGTTAAATAGAGAGGTGTGGTAGCCGTGTTAGTCCACTGTTAAAGGTTATCAATAGAAATCAAACAAAATAAAACATGGAAAAGAAAATAAGATGATACCTTTTTTATTGGACATAACTTAATACATTTCTTGATTAGCTTTCGAAGGTTGCCCTTCTTCGTCAGATCGGAAATCCAAAAGTTTGTTCATTTGCTTTTTCATGCGGCTGTATGCGGTATCTTCCATCTTAAGTAGAGGAGTGTGGTAGCCGTGTTAGTCCACTCTTAAGGTTATCAATAGAAATCAAACAAAATAAAACATGGAAAAGAAAATAAGATGATACCTTTTTTATTGGACATAACTTAATACATTTCTTGATTAGCTTTCAAAGGTTGCCCTTCTTCGTCAGATCGGAAATAAGCAAATGTGCTAGCTGACAGTGTATATAAGTGAAAACATTCAAGCATTACTATGACAGTCTGACAGGGTGGGAGGATGGGGGTGGGTCGGAGGTATGCATGGGGACATCAAAGCATATCATTGATATTCTAACAGGATGTATTAAGTTATGTCCAATAAAAAAGGTATCATCTTATTTTCTTTTCCATGTTTTATTTTGTTGGTTTTCTATTGATAAACTTAAGAGTGGACTAACACGGCTACCACACTCCTCTACTTAAGTGTTAATTCTGAATTTGTGCTCGTTCAAACGTAACTTGATCTGGCGCCCATTTCTGCCAATGTAAACCAAGTTACAAGGACACACTATAGCATAAATGACATTACTGCTATTACATGTGATGTTTTGCCTGGACTTCAAGGTATACGTCGTGTTGGGAACTGACCATTCTGGTCCGTTCAGAGAGACGGCACACCATTGGCAGTGGCCACAAGCCTGATGTGTTCCTAAAGTCCCTGTCCTACTAGGTTGAAATATCTTTGCGGAGCTACCAATTCTCCAATTGTTTTCTCTCGTTTATACGCCACCAAAGGGAAATCCTCGAATATTTGATATAGTTGCAAAATGTGCCAATGCTTCCGCATTGTTTGGATTATCAAATGAGACAATGATGAAAAAGGTAGCACACACACCAATTGGTCAAAAGGTTTTTGAGGAGTATCTTACAATAGAAGCGGTCATTGCGCAAAGCGTGCTAGTGGTTAGAATGGTGGACTTTGGTCCTGGGGAACTGAGTTCGATTCCCACTTCAGGCACAGGCAGCTCCTTGTCACTCTGGGCAAGTCACTTAACCCTCCATTGCCCCATGTAAGCCGCATTGAGCCTGCCATGAGTGGGAAAGTGCAGGGTACAAATGTAAAATAAAATAGATACTATTGGAGATTCTACATGGAATGTTGCTACTATTGGAGATTCTACATGGAATGTTGCTATTCCACTAGCAACATTCCATGTAGAAGGCTGCACAGCCTTCTGTTTCTGTGAGTCTGACGTCCTGCACATACGTGCAGGACGTCAGACTCACAGAAGCCTGTGCGGCCACATTGGTGATCTGCAAGGGCCGACTTCTACATGGAATGTTGCTAGTGGAATAGCAACATTCCATGTAGAATCTCCAATAGTAGCAACAGTGGAGGAGTGGCCTAGTGGTTAGAGTGGTGGACTTTGGTCCTGGGGAACTGAGGAATTGAGTTTGATTCCCACTTCAGGCATAGGCAGCTCCTTGTGACTCTGGGCAAGTCACTTAACCCTCCATTGCCCCATGTAAGCCGCATTGAGCCTGCCATGAGTGGGAAAGCGCGGGGTACAAATGTAACAAAAAAAGAATATGCCTGCCTCAAAGCTTTTGCTGGGTATCCCCATTCTTCAAATCGTTGTCGTAAAATGCGGGCTTGATGTCTAAAACCGTTTAGTGAGGAACAAATCCGCCTTAGTCGCAAATATTGGCTCATGGGAAGACTGTGTTTAAGCTTGTAAGAATGATGACTCGAAAAACACAATAAATTGTTTCTTTCTACCAGTTTTCGATACAGAGTGGTAGTCAAAGCCTCTTCATGTTTCACTATTCTGACATCCAAAACTTCGATAGATTCAAAGTGATAGCTCAATGTAAATTTTAAATTTGGATCAGGAGTGTTGATCCATTGTCCGAAAGCTTTTAAATTATCCTCTGAGTCCATCCAAAGAAAAAAGATATCATCCAGAAATCTTCTCCAAAACTTTACTGCCTGGAATTGGACCTTTCCAATTGCTCGAACCGGGCCATATATAGGGCTGCCACCGATGGAGCCAATGTGGCCCCCATGGCTACACCTTTCTGTTATTTGAAAAATGCCTCACGCCTGAAATAATTTTCCTCTATTACAAGGGAGGCTAGCTGCATTAAAAAGGTGGTAGACAATCTAGCTGGTTGGGGGCGTTTTTCTAAAATTTTATATATCACCTCCAATGTGGGATCACTGTATATAATGATACAACGTCCAAAGTTTCTAGCCACACTCCTTCAATATTTACTGCGACCTGTTGCAGAATATTCAAACAATAGGTGGTGTCTTACGTAAGATGAAATTTTAGGAATCTCTGGCTGGATTTTTAATCTTTTTTTTCCTTTATTTATCATTTTAATATAGAATATACAAAGAATAACTCTTTGACAAGATACATCAGCCTTTAAAGAAAAAAAAGAAAACATATTCTAACTTAATATTCGGCTGGTTATTATAGTCCACAAATAGAGGGATTCAAGGTATAATAATACCAAAGGAAGTTGGTGCTGGAACACTTTAAGTTAAAGGAAAACAAGCAGTGGTTATCCATATTTATATAAGACTCATTTATCTGAAATTAACCCTGGTCTCCCTTCTTATCAAGAAATGACCTCAATTGATCTGGCTCAAAAAATACATATTTCTTCTCTTTAAATATCAAAACACATTTACACGGAAAACGTAATTGGAAGACTGCTCCTATATTCAAAGATTCCTGTTTCATAAGCAGGAATTTTTTTCTGTCTTTGTTGAGTCCATCGAGCAATGTCTGGAAATATAGAGACCTTGCTTCCTTTAAATTCAGGGCACATGTTTTTAAAATAAAGTCTCAATAAAGATTCTTTATCTTGCAGAAAAACAAAGGATACTATCAAGGTTGCTCTAGTCTCTGAATTATCCTTCGACTGTTCTAGAAAGTTTGTCAAGTCCAGTGCTTTGGATGATATATCCTGCGTAGAATTATCCTGTAATGGAGGAGTCTTCACATCCAAATAATACATTTTTCGAATTGGGGGAATTGTTTGCTCAGAATACTTATATATTTCAAGAATTTAGCAAACATGTCTTTAGGAGCCACAAATTGAGATCTTGGAAAGTTTAATATTCGCAAGTTCAGATTTCTTGAGTAATTTTCCATATTCTCAATTTTTCTGTGGATTAATATGCGATCCCGGAAATCTGGGCTTGCCTGCTGATTTAATTTTTCAACTTGTCTTTCCAGACTAGTCTGCTTCATTAATATTCCCTCCATTTGAACTTTTAAGGAATTTATCTAAGAAGAATTATTCAATGACAACGTAATGAATGAAGTACAGACCTTGTGAAGTGATTCGAGGGCTGTCCAGATTGATTCCAACGACACCATTTGAGGTTTTCTCAGCGGTTCAATCGCCAAAGCGCAAGCCGCGGCCTGAGCTGTTGTTTCAGGCGACTTCCCATCGATTGCCCCAAGCAGATCTTCCGGCGTTCGTTGGTCTCCCTGCGCCATCCCAAAGATCTCCTCGGGCTGCACGGATGTCTCCGGAGAGCGCCACTCTTTCGAGTTCCCCTTTCCTTCAGGGCTCGGTACAGAACCTCCGGGCATACGTGGCGACGTCGGGGTCAAAGGTCCCAACGGACTGAGCGATACTTCGCTCTCCAGAGCGGGCTCTTCCCTGACCCGCTAATGGATGCGTCCGAGATTGGAGTTAAAACCAGATAGGCTGACATGGACTGCTGACCAGGTAAGGAAGGAATTTGCTTCGGGAGAGGTAGTCCCCTCAGCTTTCCTTTCCTTTTCGGCATAATTATTATAGGAAACAAAACTTTTGGAAAGTTTTTCTAGGAGCGTCCTCATCGCACATCCTGCTTGATCGCCATCTTGAATCCCCGGATCAACATTTTTTATTATTTTTATTACATTTGTACCCCACACTTTCCCACTCATGACAGGCTCAATGCGGCTTCCATGGGGCAATGGAGGGTTAAGTGACTTGCCCAGAGTCACAAGGAGCTGCCTGTGCCTGAAGTCCACCACCCTAACCACTAGGCCACTCCTAGTGGTTAGGGTGGTGGACTAATCTAAGTGCAGCTTTATATAACTACTGATTTGAAGGTTTAAACTTTAAAAATAAGCAAATGTATGGTATATGCAATATATACAATTAAATACAATAAAAAAAGAATAAAGACCAGTGACGATATGGAGTATGCTTCAGTGACATAGAAGCCAACTAGTTTCGCTCGTACCCATGCTGAGGTCTTTTGTTAAAACTAAAATATGAAATGATAATTTGTTAGAGTTTAAGTAAACATATCTTGGGCGAAGCAATTTTTTTTTAATGGCCACGTACTAATGGCAACATTAGTACATGTTCAAAAAATGGTGCTTTGCTGATATATTGTTCTGCACATGTTCAGGCATTCTATATATCACAATTAAAGAAACACCACCCATTCCATCATATTAATCAAACCTGTAGGTTCAACTGTCTGTAGTCGGGATGTGAACCGAAACATTAATACAAAAAAAAAATATATATATATATATATAAAAGTGCCATTTTTTATAGCTGTGGTAAAAATGGCCGTAGGGTGAGAAAAACATGCACAAGGGTGCACTAAGGTCACAGGGATATGTGGTTAGTGAATCTGGGTTTTAAAAAAGGTTTGGACAAGTTCCTGGAGGAAATGTCCATAGTCTGCTATGCAAAGAGCACCTATTCTGCAATGGCATCTGGGCAGCCGATTCTATTAGAAACCCACATTGGTACTCCCAAATTGAGGTACGAGCATTTTCACCAGATTAATGGCAGGCATAAACGAGTACCCCTAAGTGTACCATTTGATTTGCTTAACATTCAAGGGCTCATTTTTGAAACAAAAAAACGGCCAAAAAGTGACAGGTGGAGGGGCATTTTCGAACGGAGACGACCATCTCTAAGGGCGCCCAGCTGTAAGGACGGTGCCGTGAAGGGGTGGGGTAACGCGTATTATTGAAACAAGATGGACGTCCATCTTTTGTTTCGATAATACGGTCGGGGACGCCCAAATCTTGACATTTAGGTCAACCTTAGAGATGGTCGTCCTTGGTTTTCGTCAATAATGGAAACCAAAGACGTCTATCTCAAAAACATCCAAATCCAAGCCCTTTGGTCGTGGGAGAAGCCAGCATTTGTAGTGCACTGGTCCCCCTCACATGCCAAGACACCAACCGGGCACCCTAGGGTGCACTGCAGTGGACTTCAGAAATTGCTCCCAGGTGCATAGCTCCCTTACCTTGGGTGCGGAGCCCCCCAACCCCCCCCCCCCCCAGGTCCGGCTGCCCGAAGTACACTGCACCCACTACAACTGCTCCAGGGACCTGTATACTGTTGTGATGGACCTGAGTATGGCATTTGAGGTTGGCATAGAGGCTGGCAAAAAAGTATTTTTAAACTTGTTTTTTATGGTGGGAGGGGGTTAGTGACCACTGGGGGAGTAAGGAGAGCTCATCCCCGATTCCCTCGGGTGGTCATCTGGTCAGTTGGGGCACCTTTTTGAGGCTTGGTTGTGAAAAAGAATGGACCAAGTAAAGTCGGCAAGTGCTCGTCAGGGACGCCCTTCTTTTTTCTATTATCGGCCGAGGACGACCATCTCCTAATCACACCCCTGTCCCGCCTTCGCTACCCTGCCGACACGCCCCCATGAACTTTGGTCGTCCCCACGACGGAAAGCAGTTGAAGGTGTCAAAAAAAATCGGCTTTCAATTATGCCGATTTGGACGACCTTGCAAGAAGGATGCCCATCTCCCGATTTGTGTCGAAAGATGGGCGTCCTTCTCTTTCGAAAATAAGCGTGAAAGCGACAGATAGCCTTTTTTTTTGCCAAAACGTCCAAATCGTTATTTTCAAAACCCATGTTTAAGATCATTTTCTATGCAGTTCGTATGCAGTGCGTCCACATCACAAGGGGGCATGTTGGGGGCAGGATTCGGGCATCCCCAGAACTTGGACTTTTTTCGGCCATAATGGAACAAAGCAAAAACAAAGGCGCGGTATGCTCTACGCTAAAACACACAGGTAAACCAATGAAGAAATGACTGCTTACAAGTTGCAGCAGAAGTAGTTCAACTGAACTACGTGGGAGAAAACCAGGAATAGCGGTGGAATGGACTTCTCTCTGCTGTCCGTCGTTTCTCCGTGTCTGTGTGTGCTTTTTTTTTCAGGTAGCCCAGACGCTAAAGATCCAGCATGGGAAAATTGTTTATGCACTCGTATAAACTGTATGATTTTCAATGCATGCATTACAATAGATTTGTCAGTAATATTTAATGCTGTTAGTTAATGTGTTTTCATTTGGTTCATTTCCTGCACCATTATGGGAAGAATAATGGTGCAGGCAAGATACCATTCATTTTCATAATGTAATAATATTTCAGCTCTTTATCTCCCGAGTGAAGCTCAATTGTTAATGCTGTTATCTGCAGTTCATGTTTAAATTTTGATAACAATTCGATTGCCTAACGCTAGATGGCGAATCTTTCGACGTATTAACGCCTAGCAATGTTGAAATAGCTTCCAGCATTTGGCCACTGGATGGCACTGTTTGTTTACATGACTGTCCCCCGGATTCTAGATAGCGCAGCTAGAAATCCGTGCCGAAATCGGCTTGGATTCTATAACGACGCATGTAAATTAATTGGCTTAACAAGTTAGTGTTGATAACTGCTCTGAATAATGAGCACTAATTAGCACTGATTAGAATTTACGTGCACAACTCACTAAGTGTATTCTGTAATGAAGCGTGCCAAACTTCTAATGCATGCAGGCAAACAGGGCATGGTTTTGGGCATGGAAATGGGCGTTTTCGTGGGCGTTCTGAAATTTACGCACGTAGTTATATAATATGGCCCGGTGCGTGTAAATCTATGTCCGGGATTTATGCTACATTTTTGTTGGTGTAAATGGATGCGCATAGTTTTAGGGGCTGATATACAAACTAAGCGTACTTTATTATAGAGCTTTTTATCTTTCCCCCTAAACCAACCTCTCCTCCTCCCCCATTCTCTATTTCTGGAGATAACACTCTCATCCTTCCTGTCTCATCATTTTCGACTCCTCCCTCTCCTTCTCTGCACATATTCAACAGACTGCTAAAACCTGTCTTTTCTTTCTCTATAATATCAGCAAAATTCGCCCTTTCCTTTCTGAGCACACTACCAGAACCCTCATCCATACTCTGATCACCTCTCGCTTAGACTATTGCAACTTGCTTCTAACAGGTCTCCCACTTAGCCATCTCTCTCCTCTTCAATCTGTTCAAAATTTTGCTGCACGACTAATATTCCACCAGTGTCGTTATGCTTATATTAGCCCTCTCCTCAAGTCACTTCACTGGCTTCCTATCCGTTTCTGCATACAGTTCAAACTCCTCTTATTGACCTATAAGTGCATTCACTCTGCAGCTCCTCAGTACCTCTCCGCTCTCATCTCTCCCTACATTCCTCCCCGGGAACTCCATTCACTGGGTAAATCTCTCTTATCTGCACCCTTCTCCTCCACAGCTAACTCCAGACTCTGTTCCTTTTATCTTGCTGCACCATATGCCTGGGATAGACTTCCTGAGCCAGTACGTCAAGCTCCATCTCTGGCCCTCTTCAAATCTAAGCTAAAAGTCCACCTTTTTGATGCTGCTTTTAACTCCTAACCCTTATTCACTTGTTCAGAACCCTTATTTTATCATCCTCACTTTAATATTCTCTTATCTCTTGTTTGTCCTGTTTGTCTGTCCTAATTAGATTGTAAGCTCTGTCCAGCAGGGACTGTCTCTTCATGTTCAAGTGTACAGCGCTGCGTACGTCTAGTAACGCTATAGAAATGATAAGTAGTAGTCTGCACAGAATCTTGCTACACTTTGGGATTCCAGAATCTTGCTACTCTTTGGGATTCTGCACGGAATCTTGCTACTATGGGATTCCGGAATCTTGCTACTCTTTAGGATTCTGCACGTAATCTTGCCACTCTTTGTCCTTATCCCTTATTTGTCTGTTTGTCTATCCTAATTAGATTGTAAGCTCTGTCGAGCAGGGACTGTCTCTTCATGTTCAAGTGTACAGCGCTGTGTACGTCTAGTAGCGCTATAGAAATGATGAGTAGTAGTAGAATACGCTTAGTTGGCACTGATTTCAGCGCCAATTTTTTTAGGTGCCATATATAGAATCTCTTCCTATGTTTGATGCCAGTTATTTAAACTGCTACCTCATTTAATAATCTACTGCCCAATATTCTGCCCATGGCAGTTAACAGTTTTAAAGCTACTGACCACTACAGGTCAAATCTCACCCAGATATTCAATGCTGAGGCTGTGTCCGAGCACCTGCATTGAATATCTGGGTCAGCTGCCAACACAGAAGTTATGCGGGTGCCGATTGATACTCAGTGCCAGAGCCCACATAGCTAAGCAGGCAAAAATAGGACTGCGTTTTGTGTGGTACTATCAGTCTGCTTAGCTATATGAGCACCAAGGAGGTTTGATCTCAGGAGATGGCATAAGCCTATCTGGCCCACTATGTGGGCTGAAGCCAGTAGGCGGATCTTGTTGCCCTAACAATTACATTGTTTTCAGTGTACCAAGATGGCGGTGTCTGCATTGGGGAAAATTAAAACCTCCTTGGGTGGAGTGGATGGAGACTGGCTTCAGCCTTGTGATATCATGCTGTCTCCTGTTGTCAAACCTCCTTGGTGAGCATCACCACTGGAGTGGAGGAGTAGTCTAATGGTTAGAGCAGTGAACTGAGTTTCAGGGGAGCCCAATTTAAATCCCATTGCAGCTCCTTATGATCTTGGGCAAGTTACTTAACTTTCCATTTGTCACAGGCCAGGGAGGGTGAGCCCTTGGGTTGCAACTGAGTTTACACTGGCAAACTATCCCAGAGGCTAGGCAGGCCCCGACTGGTGGCAGGTGAGTCACACCCAGACTAGGATCAGGGCTGGCCAAGTCTTGAGGTTCACCAGGAGAGCAGGGAGTACTATATAACAGAGATCAACAGCAGGTAAGTTGTCCGGTTACCAACAACGGTACTGAAGAGGTTCCAGAAAGTCCAAACAATCCCAGAGTTCAAGTCAGGCTGCGATCAACGCATGGACAGGCAAGCAGGAATCAGGGCAGGTGGCGGTCCAGAGGAATTGAGCAGACAAGCTGGGGTCTGAGCTGAGAAGTCAATCTGAGGAAGGAAGCAATAACAAGGACAGGCTGGAAGGAGACACAGACTGGAATAAGGGCAGGCAGACTGGAGAGATGGACTGAAACAAGGGCAGGCAGGTTGGAGAGATGGGTTGGAATAAGAGTAGGCAGGCTGAGAGATGGACTGGAACAAGGGCAGGCAGACTGGAGAGATGGACTGGAACAAGGGCAGGCAGGTTGGAGAGATGGGTTGGAACAAGAGTAGGCAGGCTGAGAGATGGACTGGAACAAGGGCAGGCAGACTGGAGAGATGGACTGGAACAACGGCAGGCAGGTTGGAGAGATGAGTTGGAACAAGAGTAGACAGGCTGAGAGATGGACTGGAACAAGGGCAGGCAGACTGGAGAGATGGACTGGAACAAGGGCAGGCAGGTTGGAGAGATGGGTTGGAACAAGAGTAGGCAGGCTGAGAGATGGACTGGAACAAGGGCAGGCAGGTTGGAGAGATGGGTTGGAACAAGGGCAAGCACGTTAGAGAGATGGGTTGGAACAAGAGTAGGCAGGCTGAGAGATGGACTGGAACAAGGGCAGGCAGGTTGGAGAGATGGGTTGGAACAAAAGTAGGCAGGCTGAGAGATGGACTGGAACAAGGGCAAACACGTTAGAGAGATGGGTTAGAACAAGAGTAGGCAGGCTGAGAGATGGACTGGAACAAGGGCAGGCAGGTTGGAGAGATGGGTTGGAACAAGAGTAGCCTGCAACTCACACCAAGCACAGCTAGGAGACCGGTTGTAAAGGCAGTGCAGCAGAGTCCCTTATAAGGAGTCCAGCAGGTAATATCATCGGGCAGCCAGGTGAGTTTCCAGCCACTGGCCCTTTAATCTTTGACCCTCAGCGCACACACGCCTAGAAGGGCTGGTGCTGGCTGCACCACATTCACCCGTGTGGGAGTGGCCTGCACAACCAGCGAGGCTCCCAGGAGCACCGGAAGCAGCAGCACACAGAAGGACAGCCAAGGGTCCTGTGGGAAGCTGCAAAGCCTGATCCTGATGCCCCCGAGGACATGAGGTGCGTCAGGGCGTGAGACACAGTGACACCATTGCTTCAAACAGAAACCTAGATTGTGATCTCTCCAGGGAAAGAAAAATACCTACAGTACCTGAGCATACACTGCTTCGATAGTTTTCAGGCTTGTAGGCGGTATACACATAATAAAATGGCCAGTAGCCACATAACTGCTGGCCTGCTCTCTGACTCTGTCCATGGCACGAAGCTGCCAGGCACCAAATGCACAGTGCTGTGGTGATCCAAGGGTTTCTATGCAGTGGAGTGGCCTAGCAACAGTGGAGTGGCCTAGTGGTTAAGGTGGTGGACTGTGGTCCTGAGGAACTGAGTTCAATTCCCACTTCAGGCACAGGCAGCTCCTTGTGACTCTGGGCAAGTCACTTAACCCTCCATTGCCCCATGTAAGCCGCACTGAGCCTGCCATGAGTGGGAAAGCACAGGGTACAAATGTAACAAAAATAAAATAGATACTATTGGAGATTCTACATGGAATGTTGCTTCTATTGGAGATTCTAAATGGAATGTTGCTACTATTGGAGATTCTACATGGAATGTTGCTATTCCACTAGCAACATTCCATGTAGAAGGCTGCGCAGGCTTCTGTTTCTGTGAGTCTGACGTCCTGCACGTATGTGCAGGACGTCAGACTCACAGAAGCAGAAGCCTGCGCAGCCACATTGGTGATCTGCAAGGACCGACTTCAAATAGTAGCAACAGTGGAGGAGTGGCCTAGTGGTTAGGGTGGTGGACTTTGGTCCTGGAGAACTGAGGAACTGCGTTCGATTCCCACTTCAGGCACAGGCAGCTCCTTGTGACTCTGGGCAAGTCACTTACCCCTCCATTGCCCAGGTACAAATAAGTACCTGTATATGTAAGCTAAATTGAGCCTGCCATGAGTGGGAAAGCGCGGGGTACAAATGTAACAAAAATAAAATAAATGATACATTTTGGTCGCCGCATCTCAAGAAAGATATAATAGAATTGGAAAAGGTGCAGCGAAGGGCGACTAAAATGATAGCAGGGATGGGACGACTTCCCTATGAAGAAAGACTAAGGAGGCTAGGGCTATTCAGCTTGGAGAAGAGACGGCTGAGGGGAGACATGATAAAGGTATATAAAATAATGAGTGGAGTGGAACAGGTGGATGAGAAGCATCTGTTTACGCTTTCCAAAAATACTAGGACTAGGGGGCATGCGATGAAACTACAGTGTAGTAAATTTAAAACAAATCGGAGAAAATTTTTCTTCACCCAACATATAATTAAACTCTGGAATTCGTTGCCGGAGAAAGTGGTGAAGGCGGTTAGCTTAGCAGAGTTTAAAAAGGGGTTGGACGGTTTCCTAAAGGACAAGTTCATAAACCGCTACTAAATGGACTTGGGAAAAATCCACAATTCCAGGAATAACATGTATAGAATGTTTGTACGTTTGGGAAGCTCGCCAGGTGCCCTTGGCCTGGATTGGCCGCTGTCGTGGACAGGATGCTGGGCTCGATGGACCCTTGGTCTTTTCCCAGTATGGCATTACTTATGTACTTATATCTACTTATGTAGGTCAGTTCCCACCTACCAATTCCTATCTGAACCTATTCCCACCACGCCAGGGAGGACAATTTCCACCCATAACCCAAAAAACACACTAGGACAAATAGTCTCCCTCCCTTTTCTCTTCCAGATCCTTTGGGGGGGGGGGGGGCAGTAGCACATTATCTTTTACACATCCCTTTCCCCTTCCAGACATGCAGTTCATGTGTTGGGGGGGGGGGGCAATGCCCCCCACACCTCCAAAACTAGGTTTCAACCTAACTCATGTTTAATCCGGGATCTAAATGTCATAAATAAGTAAATAAACAAATAGATGAATACAAAATGCAGTTCATGTGGGGGGGGGGGGGGGGGCAATGCCCCCCACATCCCCCCAAACTAGGTTTGAACCTAATTCAGTCCCTCAAAACGATGCACTGATTACAATTTATAACAAATTAGTACTCTACCTGTGAAAAGTTGTTCTGTTATTACACGGCCTCTGTGTACATCCATTTGCTGCTCTAACGCCTTGTTCCAGATGCCGTTTAAAAAAAAACCCACTGCCAGGACTCATGGAACCCGATACAAGAAAGAAGCTACGATTGGTATAAAAAAAAAGGCTAGGGAGGATGGGAAATACCTGGGGGGGGGGGGGAGTCCTTGGTTGGAATTGACCCGAGGGGAATTGTCCTAGATGGGAATTCCGCCTGGACCGATATATCACCCCTCTCCTCAAGTCACTTCACTGGCTTCCGATCAGGTACCGCATACAGTTCAAGCTTCTCCTACTAACCTACAAATGCACTCAATCTGCAGCCCCTCCTTACCTCTCTACCCTCATCTCCCCTTACGTCCCTACCCGTAACCTCCGCTCTCAAGACAAATCCCTCCTCTCAGTACCCTTCTCCACCACCGCCAACTCCAGGCTCCGCCCTTTCTGCCTCGCCTCACCCCATGCCTGGAATAAACTCCCTGAGCCCATACGCCAGGCCCCCTCCCTGCCCATCTTCAAATCCTTGCTCAAAGCCCACCTCTTCAATGTCGCCTTCGGCACCTAACCACCATACCTCTATTCAGGAATTCTAGACTGTCCAAATCTGACATTTCGTCCTTTAGATTGTAAGCCCCTTTGGGCAGGGACTGGCCTTCTTTGATAAACTGTACAGCGCTGCGTAACCCTAGTAGCGCTCTAGAAATGTCAAGTAGTAGTAGTAGTAGTAATTGTCTTGGGGGGAATTGGTGGGTGGGAACTGTCCAATGGAAACTGTCCGGCTAGGAACTCGCCTGATACCATCTTGTAGCATCTGGACTACTGAACTCTTGGTACACACTTAGGTGCTTGCAATCAATTCACAATATGGCAGTGAAATTACTTTATTGTGCTAAAAAATGACAATAATGTATAACAGTGATTCCCGGTTACTAGAATCTCCCTTTTTCTTTCTGTCTCATTGGCTGTCATTATCAAATTCATTTTCTTATATTTTTATCATTGTTTTTAGGGCATTTTTACAGTCGCTCATTATGACTTTGTACGCTGCCATGAAGTTTTTTGTTTTTTTTTTTGCAAATGGTGGTTCATTAAATACTAATTAAATAAAAACACATCCAGCACACTGAACATCTGGGGCCAGCCTGCTGAGCAGGGTTTAAACAGGAGCCTCTCCTGCCTACTTAAATTCCATTGAATACCATCCCCATAGTGATGGTTAAAGTTAATAATATGAGGACTTTATTGAACTGGGCAAAGTGTTCTGAATGCGTAGTCGATAGCTGGGGCTGAGGGTGACCCTAGAGAGTTAGCTATACACACAATTTTAGAATGGCCTGTGGCTGAAATTCTCAAATCACCTCAAAATCTTTTCCTCAAGCACAGTAACTGGTTAACGGTACCCTGATGGCTAGTTATAATATTAGAATCAAGTACTCTGTGTCTAACCCCCCACCCCTTTTTTTTTTTGCTTCCCGTTAAACATGTATGATTGTTTCTCCATTGGCTGATCTTTTTCCTTTCCTATTTACCTTTGGCATTCTTTTCACAATTCACTTTTATCTTGTAATGCTTTTATTATTAGTCGCCATGGCCTGCATTCACAAATGGTGGAGTATCAAGCATTTTAATCAGCACGAACATGCCAGGCAGGCACAGTGGAGTCACACTGGGAAAAATGTCAGAGGGAGGCCAATCTGTAATTTAAAAAAAAAAAAAAAACCTCCCATGCATTGCATTCTCTGAAAATGTACAAATATATACAAAAGCAGTGCTCGGAAAATGAAGTAAGGTGGTTACAAATGAGTATCAAAAAAGGTTCAGAGCAGTAACAATTCTGAGCAAGGGCGTAGCTAAGTGGGGCCACTGGGGCATGGGCCCCCGTAGATTTGGCCCTGCCCCCTCCCTGCCGCCAACCCCCTCGACCCCCCTCCCGCCGCCAACCTTCCCCCGTCGCCATCGGGTACCTTTGCTGGCGGGGGTCCCCTTCTCCGGCGCGGCCGCGTTGCTGATCTGCAAGGGCAGGCTTCTGTTTCTGTGAGTCTGACGTCCTGCACGTATGTGCAGGACGTCAGACTCACAGAAACAGAAGCCTGCCCTTGCAGATCAGCAACGCAGCCGTGCCAGAGAAGAGGACTTCGGCTGGTGGGGGTTGGGGACCGCCAGCAAAGGTACCGACGGTGGGGGAGGGTTTGCGACAGCAGGAAGAGGAGGTCGAAAGGGTTGGCGTTGGGGGAGTCAAAGGTGGTGGTGGTGGCGGGGAGGTCAAAAATGGCAGGGGGGGTTAAAATGGGGGGGGTTGGTGGCGCCGGGGGGGCTAAAATGTGCCCCCTCACCTCGGGCTCTGGACCCCCCTCCCGCCGAAATCTGGCTACGCCCCTGATTCTGAGTATCCTCTGTGATGTTACCTGAAAATGGTAGATACAAATCAAGGTAAGGTATACACAAGAAGTATCACATATGAGTTTATCTTGTTGGGCAGACTAGATGGACCGTGCAAGTCTTTTTCTGCCGTCATCTACTATGTTACAGTGAGGCATATTTTCAAAGCACTTTGGGAGGCTAAGTTCCATAGGTTTCTATGGAACTTTGGGAGGCTAAGTGCTTTGAAAATATGCCTCTATGTTACCTCTCTTGTATTCTCATGTACTTTCTCACACTCCTCTGCCGGAAGGGTTTTGCACCCCTCCGCTCTTCTGTAAGCACCTGTTTCTGCGTTCTGGGATGTTATCAGCCATTCTTCCCTACCTGTTCTCTCCTGCAATGCTCAGTCTTTAGAACATAGGCCCAGCTCTGATTTTCACTCCTTTCATACTGTACTGCTGTTACTCACTGCTCATAATATCTTTTTCTCCACTCCCTACGGCTTATGGCTTTCTTTTTCCCGATGCTTCCTTTTCCAGATTAGGTCAGTCAGGATGCAACCAGGATTTAGGTCCTACCTCCAATCCCAGGGTTGGACAGCTACTGTCCTTGACAGCCACAACCCGGTTTTCAAGATTTTCCACAATGAATATATAAGCAAATCAATCTCATGCATATTTATTATGGAAATCTTGAAAACCCAACTGGGTTGTGGCCCTCAATGACCAAGATTGCCCAACCCTGTCCCCTCTCACTGAGGTATCCAGAACTCTTCAGCATCCAGTCTTTTCCCTCTTCTAACTATAGGCTAGAAGCAGATTCCTCTGTTTCTTTTCACTGTAAAGGCTGGATCAGACCTCCCCCTATAATTTGTTCTTCTGCTTCTTTATGACACTATCCAGCTTATAATCGAAAGAGAAAAACGCCTATATTGCGACCCAAATCAGGAGATAGACGTTTATCTCACAAAAACGAATAAAGCGGTATAATCAAAAGCCGAATTTGGACGTTTTCAACTGCACTCCGTCGCGGATGCGGACTAAGTTGGCGGGGGGGGGGGGGTGTGTCGGAGGCGTGGTAAAGGCGGAACTGGGGCGTGGTTATCGGCCGATCAGAGATGGGCGCCTTTCGCCGATAATGGAAAAAAAATATGCGTTTTTAGCGAGAATTTAGGGCACTTTTCCTGGACCCTGTTTTTCCACGAATAAGGCCCCAAAAAGTGCCCTAAATGACCAGATGACCACTGGAGGGAATCGGGGATGACCTTCCCTGACTCCCCCAGTGGTCACAAACCCCCTCCAACCACAAAATATGCCGTTTCACAACTTTTTATTTTCACCCTCAAATGTCATACCCACCTCCCTGGCAGCAGTATGCAGGTCACTGGAGCAGTTATTAGGGGGTGCAGTGGACGTCAGGCAGGTAGACCCAGGCCCATCCCCCCCTACCTGTTACACTTGTGCTGGTAAATGGGAGCCCTCCAAACCGCCCCCCAAACCCACTGTACCCACATGTAGGTGCCCCCCTTCACCCCTTAGGGCTATAGTAACGGTGTAGACTTGTGGGCAGTGGGTTTTGAGGGGGATTTTGGGGGCTCAACACACAAGGGAAGGGTGCTATGCACCTGGGAGCTGTTTTACCCTTTTTTTTTTTTAAGTGCCCCCTAGGGTTTCCGGTTGGTGTCCTGGCATGTGAGGGGGACTACTGCACTACGAATCCTGGCCCCTCCCACGAACAAATGCCTTGGATTTATTCGTTTTTGAAGTGGGCGCTTTCATTTTCCATTATCGCTGAAAAACAAAAACGCCCAGCTCAAAAAAAGATAAACGTCCATGTTTTTCAAAAATACGGTTCGGTCCGCCCCTTCATGGACCCGTTCTCGGAGATAAACGCCCATGGAGATAGGCGTTTCCGTTCGATTATGCCCCTCCATGTTCCTCAGGGGATAGTTGGGAACTGAACTGGCAGCCCCTGATTTATTTAGTCTAATATCTAATAGCATCCCAAGCCAGAATTGCTCCCTGTGTATCACAGCCCTTAACACCTCTGCTCCACCCACTATGCCACGGTCACTGCAGAGGAGACAATGGATGGGAAATAATTTTTTCACCCTGTTTTCCTTGTGTCCTGTGTGATCAAGTAACTTAACCCTCCATTGCCCCAGAGCCAACAGACAATAGGGAAAGCTCACAAGGAGTCAATCATAGGATATTGCAAACTATAAGGGGGGGGGGGTGGAGCCCCAGTACACAGTGCTTCATTTTCTAGACAACGGGCGTATAGCTGTTCGTCTCAAAAGGTGATTTTTAGAAAGTGTAGTTCGTGTATTTCCAGGCATGTAGCAGTTCCCACCAAGAATTAAAATGATGATGGATACATCTTCCAATACTTCACACAGCAGTATCCCTGTGAGATGACACAGACTACTCCAGGAGATTCCTGAGGCAGGCCAGATAGGTCGAAACATGGCCATGTTGAGTCTGAATCTTGGTTTGTGAAAATAAACATTGAGATCCTTGGAAGCATTGTCTGTGTTTCATTTGAGTCACCTTCGCTGTTTCTCTTGAGTGGAGATAAGAAAGGTTAAAAATGTCTCTCTTTAGATCCCAATGCAATCCAAAGCTTCTTTGAAGCAGAGGGGTGTCTACTCTTAGATCTAGATCCTTAAATCTTTGGCATGATCCTCTGCAAAAAATGCTCTAATTACTTCTGAACTGTTGGAGGTGATTTTATGAAGTCTCAGACTGGCCTCTGCCTGCATTGCTTGTGTTTTCTTTAATCAATAAGTTTGCAAGGACGAATCTCTCTTAAGATACAGAGACTTCAAATTCTCTGCTTTGATATGGAGGAAAGACTTCAGATTCACTGCTTTTGCCCTGATTCTGTTCCCGGATATAGCAGACTGCTGCCTACCCAATACAGACCATAATCTGTTGTAATGGGGAAATGATGCAGAATCGTCATCAGTCAGAAAACCTCCAGCTAAGATCTGAGTGCAATTAGACACCAATATTCACTTAGCTTAACTACTAATACATTGAGAATTCACTTATCTGGGCAGTAGTGTTATCGATCGGGAACGCTCAACAGAGAGCCCCTGTTTCTCCAGTGCTTCCTCAGGAGCCATGCCCTCGGCTACTATTCATGCCCTTGGGAAGATCCTGCCGTCAGTCTTTCCTCCGTATCAAAGCAGAGAATTTGAAAACTCTGTATCTTAAGAGAGATTCATCCTTGCAAACTTATTGATTGAAATTAGTTTCATTGGCAAGCACAATATGAATGATTAATAGTTAATTGTGTTTTCTTTAGCAAGTCAATGATTTCAACGGTAGGTAAGGACTTGAAACCATCATCAACAAATGTCTCTTTCAATGAAGCATCTGCCATCAAGTTTAAACTCTCAATGTTATTCTCTACATGGTGTCTATGTTTCGCCTTGATCGGCATCCAAGCCAGTACCAGAAGCACATGCGCTGGCGTCCTTCTGGGGCACCTGTGAAGAAGGGTACGAATCACACTGCAGGTAGCCAATAGTTTGTGTTCTCCTGAGGACGCCGATCAAGGCGAAGCACGGACGCCATGTAAAGAACAACGTTGAGAGTTTAAACTTGATGGAGAAAAAGAACAGCATTAAGAAATTTTGTATGAGAATGCTATTGGGAGTTTAATATGAAGGTTGAAGCAAAAAGGCTTTAGGGATATATTTCGGATCGTGTAGGAGTCTTTTCTGCAGGAGATTTGTTGCACTGAAAGTTACAGCCTGGGAGTACCACCCCTGCAGATAAGTGAATCTGTTAAGTTGTTCATTGACATTATTTTCTATCATCAATGATCGGTGATATCATCCTAAGAGTTATATGGTAGGCAAGGTGGACTTCGAGTAATGATGGTTGCAGAAGTGCATTATTGAGGAGTTGATCTTGTATTGATCATTGTGTAATGCACTTGGTCTGAGCACTATCATTATATTTTATAAACATACACAGATTTGTATTTCATTTTATTTACATATAGGTTTCCGTTAGCATAGGTATTAAATTTTAACTGCCAGACCTTTGACCATTCTTCTAATTTTTGGAGATCTCTTTTAATAGTTTCTACTCCCTCCGGGGTATCCACTCTATTGGTTATTTTTGTGTCATCCGCAAAAAGGCAAATTTTTCCTTCTAACACTTCAGCAATGTCTCTCACAAATATATTAAACAGGATCGGCCCCAGCACTGACCCCTGAGGCACTCCACTGATCACCTTCCTTTCCTCCAAGCGGAATCCATTTACCACCACCCTTTGCCCTTGAGTCCCGAGTTCAACTTTCTTATCTTATTCACGAGTCTTCTGTGAGGGACCATATCAAAGGCTTTGCTGAAATCCAAGCAGATTACATTTAGTGCATATCCCTTATCCAGTTCTTTGGTCGCCCAGTCAAAAAAGTCAATCAGATTAATTTGGCAGGATTTTCCTTTGGTAAAGCCATGTTGCCTCGAATCCTGTAACCCATTGGCTTCTAGAAAGTAATTTTCGAACTGGGCACTACAGTTTAGATACTCAAATTAAGCAGGCTGTGGGCCTTTTCTCTAAGAATGCTTACTCATGTAAGTGCCATTATACAATACTAGGGTCAGTCGGCATTCGCCCACCTAAATCTAAGTGCACTCGGTTATGTCATGTCAATAGCAGGCATAAGTGGGTGCACATAAATGCAGCATAACTGACAGTATTTTGTAATGTATACATGATGTAAGTGACAGACACACTCATGCTCCTCCAATCCCCCATTTACATGCTAAGACCATTGCTTGCATACATTATAACAAAACATGTATTTACATCATAACTTTCACAGTCATACTCTTTGCCGGAGCATGTGGTAACAGCAGTTAGTGTATTTGGGTTTAAAAAAGGTTTGGATAAATTCCTGGAGGAAAAGTCCATAGTCTGCTATTGAGACAGACATGGGAAGCAACTGCTTGCCCTGGGATTTGTAGTATGGAATGTTGTTACTCTTTGAGATTCTGAATGGAATCTTGTTACTCTTTAGGATTCCAGAATCTTGCTGTTCTTTGGGGTTCTGCATGGAATCTTGTTACTCTTTGAGATTCTGAATGGAATGTTGCCACGATTTGGGTTTCTGCCAGGTACTTGTGACCTGGTTTGGCCACTGTTCGGAAAACAGGATACTGGGCTAGATGGACCATTGGTCTGACCCAGTATGGCTACTCATATGTTCATATGTTCTTATGTACATTGTGATAGTCACATCCCGGATAGTTGGGTTAAGGCAGTGTCAGTTTGAAATACAAGTCCCAGAAGCCATTGCAGGCAAGGAGCCAGGAGGTGAGATGGGGAACATGGACTGGACTCCTAGCTGCAATAGGGGAAGACATGGGTGTAAGCTGGCAGGATGTGTAGAGTGGCTGCCACTAGGGGGAAAAAAGAGATAGGAAACCCTGTGTGCAGGAGCGCCTCATTAGTCTAATACTTAACTCAGCTGGTGTGGGGGAAGCTAGTGGAAGGAGAATGATTGGTTGTGAGAGCAGAAGCCAGGGATTGATTAGGCAGGTGGGAAGGAGTCCCAGAGGAGTCCAGTTCAGGAGGAGAGAAGAAGTGAGAGAGAAGCAATGGCAGGGAAAATCCCTTGGGTGTGAGAAGTCCCTAAAGTATTGAAACCTCCTGAAGGTAAAGGCTGCTTTGTGATTTAACTGGGATGATGAACTGAATGAATTGTTTGTCTTGGGAATTGAACTACTGTTTATTGTGCACTGGATAAAGAGCCCAGACTGAAGCTGACTGTGAGCCTGTATTGAATCCTGGTAGGTGCTGGTAGCCTACTGCTTAAAGGGGACTGACTATTTGCCACACACTTTCAGGTGGCTTACATCTGCTTAAGATTGAAGGTGAATGCTGCTGTTGGAATTGTGTATCAGGTCTAATAGAAACCTGCATGGAATAAAAGCCTTAAGATTGAAGTTGCTGGTGGACATTTGTTTCTGGATTGTACCGGGAGCGCTCTCCCTGGTGACAACATGGAAGGGTTTAGTATTCAATAACCAACATGCATTAGCAGTGCCTAACTTTAACCCTGTCACAAAATGAGGGGTAGGTGTATAGGCATCCAGTATCTGTGCCTATATGTATAGGCATGAAAGGGATGTTCCATCTTTTTTTTTTCTGCATGTTGAAAGCAATAACATGCGCTGCAGCGCACACATCAATTTATCCATGTACATCTGTTGAAAATGGAATTTAGATGTGCCGCCCTGCAGTGAACATCTAAGTGCCATTTGAAAATTAGCCTCAATCTATTTAAAGGCTGCAGCAATTCAAAAATTGCTGATTATGGGGGTTAAATACTGACCTTTATGTTATGGAAATTGACTTTCCTTTATGAATTAAAAATATACATCTAAGCATTGCTTACCATTATCAGTTTTTACGGCGGGGAGACGTGAAAGGATACTATACGTACAGTGCAGTGGCTCAGTGCTTTAACAATGCTGGGACCAATGCCTGCGTTCTTTTCACTTTTTAAATTCTTCTGTATTAACCGTTATTGGCATAAACAATCGTCCAACTCCAAGTCATATTTTCTTTGAACAGGAAAAAGCACGAACATGAAGGACTAGGGGGCCGCGCAATGAAGCTACAAAGCAGCAAATTTAAAACCAATCGGAGAAAATATTTCTTCACTCAACACGTAATTAAACTCTGGAATTCGTTGCCAGAGAATTTAGTGAAAGCAGTTAGCTTGGCGGGGTATAAAAAAGATTTGGATGGCTTCCTAAAGGAAAAGGTTCATAGACCATTATTGAAATGGACTTGTGGAAAACCCACTGCTTATTTCTAAGATATGGTACTTGTGACCTGGATTGGCCACTGTTGGAAACAGGATGCTGGGCTTGACGGACCTTCGATCTGTCCCAGTATGGCAACACTTATGTACTTCTGAAGTTGTCTTGACTGCAGCAATGGTCACTGCTAGAAGCAGGATACTGGGCTAGATGGACCGTCAGTCTGGCCCAAGATGGCTATTCTTATGTTCAATATTCAACTGCTGTTTGGATAAATGTATCTGTTCAGGGGGACTGTAATCCTTCCTCAAATGAGTTATCCCTTTTTTAGGACCTCATATTCAGTGGTCCTATCTAAACAGAAAGGTGCCTTGAATACCAGACATAATAATACAAGGATAAATCACCTTCTCATCTCTATACAATGGTCTTGGTCCTGAGAAGAAAAAGAAACAAATAAATATTTCTAAGTGTCCATCTTACACAGTGTTACAGAATACCATCTATCTCTTGTTTGGCCCAACCCCACCCCCCAGCTTTCTGGACTTCTCCCAAAGATAGATGGATTACTCTAAAGTCATGGGACATCAAACAAGGCAGTAGGGAGAGAGACGCCCCAAGTCTCTATGAGAAATGACCAGGAAGACAGCTGAGAATGGAATCTTAACGAGGTAGGATGAAGGGACAAAGAGAATGGGAAGCTAGGCCTTGTTTGGTCATCCCAGGATCACCTTGGTTTATTTGTTTGTGGTGGAGGAGTAGTCTATTGGTTAGTGCAGTGGCCTCAGATCCTGAGGAACTGGGTTTGATTCCCTCTACAGCTCCTTGTGACTCTTGTGTCCCAGGTACAAAATAAGAACCTATATGTAAACTTTTTTGATTGTAACCACAGAAAGGCAGTGTACCAAACAGTGGAGTAGCCATGGGTGGGCCTGGGTGGGCCCAATTCCACCTGAGGCCACCCAGAAGTGCTGGATCGTGGGTGGCTGGGGTGCATCTTCTTTTCCCTCCTTCATCCCAGGCAAAAGGTTGCACTTTAAATTAAGGGTGCCAGCCAGCAGTAATTCACAGACCCATGCCAGGGCCTTCCCTCTGCAGTGACCTGTGCGGGGGAGGGGGGGGCTGGAAGAGAATGGCTGGACCTGTAGGGGGGGCTGGGAGAGAGTGGCTGCATCTGCAGGAGGGCTGGAGGCCAGGAGAGAGTGGCTGCACCTGCAAGGGAGGGGACTGGAGGCTAAAGGGAAGGGAGAGAGGTGCTGGACCTGCAGGGGTAGGGCTGGAGGGGAGAGAGGTACTGGACCTGCAGGGGAGACTGGAGGTTGGACAGAAGGGAGATAGGTGCTGGATCTGTGGAGGGTGGGGGGAGACTAGAGTCCAGAGGGAATAGAGAGAGAGGTGCTGGACCTTTAGGGTGGCTGGAGGGCAGGCCTGGGGGGGGGGGGGGGGGGGAGAAAGAGCCAGATGCTGGAAGTGAGAAGAAAGAGGGAGAGAAGCTGGATGGGTGAGGTCAGAGAGGAGAGAGACACGATGGTGTGGGTGAGGGAAGAAGCTAGGCACAGAGATATACAGAAACAGAGGGGAGATGATGAGCATAGGGCAGGGGAAAAAGGGAAGTGCTGTATGAGGATAGCATATGAACACAGAGGGGTAATGCCTGACATAGGGGGGAGGGGAAGATATGGGAATAGAGAGACAATGCTGGAAACTAGGGGGAGAGGTATATGGACACAAATGCAAGATGGGGAGAATAGAAAATCAGAATGGAGAAGCTGGACATGAGAGGGCATAGGGACATGAGTGATGCTAGTCACAGGGGTAGGGGATAAAAGGATGATGATGGATGCGGGGGATATGAACACAGTGGAGATACTGGACAAAGAACTACAGGGACACAGAGAAGGGAGTTGCTGAACATAGGGGAAGATAGGGACACAAAGATGGATGATAGAGACATGGAGAGAGAAGAAATGTCAAATGGACAGGAGACCCTGGAGACTGAGTTAAGAGAAGACAGGGAAGCAGAAACCAGACTTGGACCTACCTGATTTGAAAAATAAAATTACCAGACAACAAAAGGTAAAATGTCCGATTTGAAATGTACATCTTGCTAGAGCTGGTGTTAGATATGGTTGGGAGGGGACTCCAAAGCCCATTTCCAGGCTGCACAACCTTCAGCTTCCGGGAGGCTTGCGGCTCTCTCTGGGCAGGGGGCCAAGGGCAATTGCTCTAGTTACAATCCTCTAACACCATCCATGGCATGTGCCATCTTTATATTTTGCACTGGAGGAAATGTGTCTCTCAGTTTCTCTGGTGTTGTACTACATGCAAGGTCTGGCTTCTTGGGGTTTTGGTTATATTTATGCTTATAGTTTGTGGTCACTTATTCTATATTTGGCATATTTGTTCTGTTTGACCGAAGTATTCTGTTAGCATGAATTTTCTGTGTAGCCTTCTATAGTAATTTGGTTTGTATAGTTTTCCCAATAGATATATTGATATTTCAGAGTCCTAAAATATCATAGGCAGGATCCTTGTTTTGGAAGTTAGTGCTGGCATCGTAGATTCGTTCTAGGCTCTGAGTGACTTTCTATGTTAAAGACTTTTCTATTTACTATACGGCTGTTGTTAAGATTACACTAAAAACCAAAATGTATGGTGAGTTTTATGGAGAAACTAGTAAAAAAGGCCTGTTTCTTAACGCAATGAAACGGGCGCTAGCAATGTAATGAGTTAACATAGTAACATACATAGTAGATGACGGCAGAAAAAGACCTGCATGGTCCATCCAGTCTGCCCAACAAGATAAACTCATATGCGTATACCTTACCTTGATTTGTACCTGCCTTTTTCAGGGCATAGACCGTACAAGTCTGCCCAGCAGTATTTCCCGCCTCCCATCACTGGCTCTGGCACAGACCGTATGTCTGCCCTCCACTATCCTCGCCTCCCAACCACCAACCTCTCTTCCCCCACCTGCTCCGCCACCCATTAATGTTTCCACGGTTGTATTCTGAATATAATTGTTGTTTACATGTGTAAGATTTCTTTATATACAATAGTTTTTGTGTAAACTGTGTTACAATGTGGTAAACGTTTTCCTTGTTCAGGCCCTTCAATCAGTTTAACAATCACATCAGAAGAGCTCCTTACTCGTGAGAATGCAACATACAGTTGCCTATGTGAGAGACTGACAGTGTGTTTTACAGACAGTGTAAGAGAGAGATACACAGAGTGATTGAGTGTGTGTGTGTGATGTCTGTGTATGTGTGTGAGTGACAAAGTGATTAAATGTTTGTCTTCCCTTCCGTTCTGTGCATTTGCCTCCACTGATGTTCGTACCTCCCTGTATATGATTGTTTGTTAGAGATTCAATCCACTCCACTTCCCTCCTCCAAGTTCCGTTCTGTCTGATTGGTTCTTCGTTGACAGTGAGAGCCAATGAAACGCTGAACTACAGACTTACGAACCCTACACTGCCACAGTGCCACGGAGTCAGCTTCAGAATGTTGGAGGTGCTGTTTATTATATAGGATGTCTTAGCTCTGCTCTATACCCATTGTTGGGGGAGAGTCAGGGGTTTCTGTGGATGCATAATTTATTTGGCTTTAATGCTATATGTGCAAAGTATGTGTGTTAAGCTGAAGAGTACAATCTCTTGTATTTCCCCCTAGCCCTCAATGTGGCCTGCAGTCACTGAAGCCTGCACTGCTACCCTCATTGAAGTTATTGGGAGTGGGGTTGAGGAGGAGCATGGGGTGGGGCAGGGGTAGGGTATAGGTGCATCAAGTGGGGGATTTTTCTCTTTCAAAATGTTGGCAACCCAAGTGCCCACCGATCCAACCTGTTGACCCACCCAAAACTTGCCTTCTGGCTACATCACTGGTACCAAATCCGTTCCCCTTTCCCTTTATTTGGGGAGCAAGACTAATCTTACAAAATGGCTGTTGAGGTATGGTGTTAGGCAAACGTAGAGGGAACTAAGGCCGAAGCCAGCCAGACTTCTACGGTCTGTGTCTCAGAAATGTCAAAATACTGAAAGAAGATTCATCAAATCCAGCATGGGGGAACTACGACCAATGCCAGACAGACTTCTACGGTCTGTGTCCAGCAAATGGCAAAAGACTGAAAGATTTGCCAAATACAGCATGGGGGCGCTAAAGCCAATACTGGACAGACTTCTACAGTTTGTGTCCCACAAATGGCAAAATACAGGTGAAGTTCGGCAACTCCAGTGTTTTAAATCACTTTATTGTCATGTGCTAAGAGTGAGGGTGCTTTGCAGCTCAGGGGGCAGGAGAAGACATCTTGACTGGTAAGTTGAATACTGTCAGCAATATTTGGGGATGATATGCGGTTATAACTAAGACCCCATCATGGTTGGCTGCCTATATGGTTGGCATGGTGGAGACTTGAGCATGGGTGACTGGGGCCCACACAGAATGGTGGGTACAGATCTGAACACCTTGTTCAGCAGGCTGGATGGACCATCTGTGTCTTTGTCAGCTGTCAGATTTTCTCCCGGACCTGTCAAACCTAAGCCCGCCCCCCCCCCCCCCCTCCAAAACAGAAGACCTGGAAGTCCACCCCCCAAAGCACAAAAACCCTGGTTGTCCAGTGGGACCGCTAGCTTCGCCCATCCCACCTCCACCCCCCCCACCCCCACAACGTACCAAAACTCCCTAGTTCTCCAGTGGGACCGCCATCTATCTGCTTTTACATAGTAACATAGTAGATGACAGCAGAAAAAGACCTGCACGGTTCATCCAGTCTGCCCAACAAGATAAACTCATATGTGCTACTTTATGTGTATACCCTACTTTGATTTGTACCTGTGTTCTTCAGGGCACAGACCGTATAAGTCTGCCCAGCACTATCCCCGCCTCCCAACCACCAGCCCCGCCTCCCAACCACCGGCTCTGGCACAGACCGTATAAGTCTGCCCAGCCCCGCCTCCCACCACCGGCTCTGCCACCCGATCTCGACTAAGCTCCTGAGGATCCATTCCTTCTGCACATGATTCCTTTATGCTTATCCCATGCATGTTTGAATTCCGTTACTGTTTTCGTTTCCACCACCTCCCGCGGGAGGGCATTCCAAGCATCCACTACTCTCTCTGTGAAAAAATACTGCCTGACATTTTTCTTGAGTTTGCCCCCCTTCAATCTCATTTCATGTCCTCTCGTTCTTGATCATCTGCCCATTAGTGTTGCCTGCTGAATATTGAGCCCTTTATTTGGATTGTTTACGCTGATGCAGTGATGAAACTGCCTTGATTAGGTACGTAGAAATGGCAGTTAAATGAAGAAGCAAATAAATGAGAAACTGGTGCCACTCTTTATAAATAAAAGCGCTAGAATGTTAGTTTGAGAATCCACCAACTCTATTATCAAGGAAGGGTTTTGTATAAAAGAGTCCATAACCCCAGGGCTAAATAGATTAGCTACCTTCAGATCTTCACAGCAGATAATTCAGGACTAAAAAAAAATAAATAAAAGATCTACAAAAGATAGTAAATAAATTATGTGCAACCTGTAAGGGCTGTGGGAAAGAGCTGAAACATCAACGGAAAATAAATTATGATGATCTGAACAATGTCTACCAAACCTAGCTACAGAAATATTTGCTGAGGAAATGAAACGGGAACGTAAGCCAAAATTTAGGCAGAGTGCCAGATGTGAACCTAGAGAGCTTCAATTGTACTGTTCTTGGGGGGTGGGGGGAATGGGGAAAGTTTTCCTGAAGGCGCCTTCGCCTTCGATGTTGTGCTGGAAGCGTGCTATCGCCTTCGAGTAAGGAAGAGCATCCCACTGTGAATATTGTGAGATGTTTGAATGGGATTACTGTTAAAAGAACAGTGGAAAGTGCTGACCGGTGTTTATATCCTGTTGAATGGATGCCCTTAATAAAGCTGCCAACTGTGTGTGGTCTGCGTTTTTAGAAGAGAACAACGGGATGGAGTACAGTTTATTACTGAAGACTGTTATTTGTTCTGCTTTACCACCTGTGGTATACTACCCCAGCTGCTTGAGCAAACACACTGATGGCCCATTATGGATTTTTAGGGACTATGAAACAGGAAGGCAAGATGTCCAACACAAGTAGAAAGAACTGGGTAATGCAAAAAATGACTTGTAGTTCTCTAAAGAATTAAGACATAAGCATTGCCTCACTGGGACAGACCAAAGGTCCATCTAGCCCAGCACCCTGTCTCCGACAGTGGCCAATCCAGGTCACAATCACCCGACAAGATCCACGGAGCAAAGCATTTTGTACTGCTTGTCCCAGGAATAGTGGATTTTTCCCTTCGTTCTTTTCATAACATTCGATGGCCTTTTCCTTCAGGAAGCTGTCCAAACCTTTCTTAAACTCTGCTAAGCTAACCGCCTTAACCACATTCTCCGGCAACGGATTCCAGAGTCGAATTACGCGCTGAGTAAAGAAAAAATTTTCTCTTATTTGTTTTTAACTTACTGCATTCCAGCTTCATCGCATGCCCCCTTGTCCTAGTATTTTTGGAAAACGTAAACAGACGCTCCATATCTATCTTTCCCACTCCACTCATTATTTTATATACCTCTATCATATCACCCCTCAGCCGCCTTGCTTGAGATAGATTTATAAGCAAAGGCTACTGAGTACAGACACCTTCTCAGCGGTAGAATCTAGATGTGAAACATGGACTCACATAGGTCAATATTCAAAAGATTTAGCCAACTAAAATTGGGTTTACCTGAGTCGATCTACTCTCCTAACTAGCTAAGGGGCCCTTTTACTTAAGGGTTGCCATGCGGCGATTCGGAACGACAGCCGACCCAACGCGGGCACCAGTGGTAGTTCCACCCCAGTGAGCGGCATTTCTGGCGATAGCAGAAATATTTGAAAATTTCTACAGGGGGGGTTACCTGACGGTAATCTGCCTGGTTGTCAGTGGGTTAGCGTAGGAGCCCTTACCATCACCTCAATGGATAATGGTAAATGCTCCCTCTGAAATGGCTGTGAGGCAAGTGTAAAGTTACCACATGGCCATTTCTGGTTTTTTTGAGCCTTTACCCACTGCAGTAATAGAGGCCCTGGTGCACAGCAAAAACGGCCACTGCTGCTAGTGCATGGCCCCTTTTACCACAGCTTGGTAAAAGGATCCCTAAGTGGTTAATTTTGTATAGGAAATGTGAATAGTACAATGGATCCTTAGGTCAGTGTGGAGGAGTTAAGCTCTGGAACTCTTTGCTGGAGACAGACATGGGAAGCAACTGCTTGCCCTGGGATTTGTAGTATGGAATGTTGCTACTCTGAGATTCTGAATGGAATCTTGCTATTCTTTGGGGTTCTACATGGAATCTTGTTACTCTTTGAGATTCTGAATGGAATGTTGCCATAATTTGGGTTTCTGCCAGGTACTTGTGACCTGGCTTGGCCACTGTTTGGAAACAGGATACTGGGCTGGATGGACCATTGGTCTGACTCAGTATGGCTACGCTTATGTTCTTATGAGTTAAGCTCTGGAACTCTTTGCTGGAGGATGTGGTAACAGTGGCTAGCGTATCTGGTGTTTAAAAAAGGTTTGGACAAATTCCTGGAGGAAAAGTCCATAGTCCGCTATTGAGACAGCCATGGGAAGCAACTGCTTACCCTGGGATTGCTATTCTTTGGGGTTCTACATGGAATCTTGTTACTCTTTGAGATTCTGAATGGAATGTTTCCACAATTTGGGTTTCTGCTAGGTACTTGTGACCAGGCTTGGCCACTGTTTGGAAAACAGGATACTGGGCTATATGGACCATTGGTCTGACCCAGTATGGCTACTCTTATGTTCTTATGAGTTAAGCTCTGGAACTGCTGGAGGATGTGGTAACAGTGGTTAGCGTATCTGGGTTTAAAAAAGGTTTGGACAAATTCCTGGAGGAAAAGTCCATAGTCCGCTATTGAGACAGACATGGGAAGCAACTGCTTGCCCTAGGATTTGTAGTATGGAGTGTTGCCAAGATTTGGGTTTCTGCCAGGTACTTGTGACCAGGCTTGGCCACTGTTTGGAAAACAGGATACTGGGCTATATGGACCATTGGTCTGACCAAGTATGGCTACTCTTATGTTCTTATGTACCCTAATGGTTAGTACAATGCTCTGAGAAACTGGTGGCCAGGGTTCAATTCCCACTAAAGCTCCTTGTGACACTGGACAAATCACTTAACTCTCCATTGCCTCAGGTGCAAAACAGATTGTGAGCCCTCTAGGGACAGAGAAAGTTTAAGTTGTACCACAAAAAGGCAATATATTAAATCCATGACCCTTTCAGAACACCACTAGAGAGAAGTCAAGATAGCAGCATGTGTAGTTGTATGCTTTCGCCTTTGCTCGATTTCGGACAGCACCAGCGTTTGTGCTTTTTCTCCATGTGAATTCTGGAGCAGTACCCGTATACGTCAATTTGAAGACCCCTAAAGAAACACTGACCGTGTAGGGTCCCAATAAGACCTTTTGGTGCTCCTACTCTTTGGGGCTGAACAGTGAGCACCAAGATGCCATGATAGAATACCAGCCTAAGTTGGCATTGATGTTGCATAATATGTGCATAACTTATAGTATTCAATAAGTTATATGTATAAAGTGTAGACATGCCCATGCCCCCCTACCATGCTTCACCCACATGTATGCCCCCTTTGCAGTTACGAGCTAATGCATATATTTGCTATTTTATAGAATAACGCATTGAGGGGCATAATCGAATGGGGACGACCATCTCTAAGGGCGCCCATGTCTAAGGACGTCCCGGCGAAGGGGCGGGGAAACCGCTATTATCGAAACAAGATATTCGTCCATCTTTCGTTTCGATAATACGGTCTGGGACGTCCAAATCTCAACATTTAGGTCGACCTTAGGGATGGTCATCCTTAGGTCATCCTTAGAGATGGTTGTCCCCGGTTTTCGGCGATAATGGAAACCGAGGACGCCAGTGGCATACCAAGGGGGGGCGGTGGGGGCGGTCCGCCCCGGGTACACGCCGCTGGGGGGGGGGTGCCGCGCACCGGTCAGCTTCGTTTGTTTCTATGCTCCCTCTGCCCCGGAGCAGGTTACTTCCTGTTCCAGAGCAGAGGGAGCATGGAAATGAACAAAGTTGACCGGCGCGCGGCACCCCCCCCCCCAGCGGCGTGCACCCAGGGGGGTGGGGTTGCGCTGCACTGGGGAAGGGCGCTGCACCCTTGGGGCGGAGCGCATCGGCGTTCCGCCCTGGGTGTCAGCCCCCCCTAGGAACGCCACTGGAGGACGCCCATCTCAAAAATGACCAAATCCAAGGCATTTGGTCGTGGGAGGAGCCAGCATTCATAGTGCACTGGTCCCCTCACATGCCAGGACACCAACCGGGCCCCCTGGGGGGCACTGCAATGGACTTCAGAAATTGCTCCCAGGTGCATAGCTCCCTTACCTTCGGTGCAGAGCCCCCCATACCCCCCCCCAAAACCCACTCCCCACAACTGTGCATCTAAGGGGTGAAGAAGGGCACCTAAATGTGGGTACAGTGGGTTTCGGGTGGGTTTTGAAGGGCCTCCATTTACCAGCACAAGTGTAACAGGTAGGGGGGGGGGGGTGGGCCTGGGTCTGCCTGTCTGAAGTGCACTGCACCCACTAAAACTGCTCCAGGGACCTGCATACTGCTGTCATGGAGCTGGGTATGACATTTGAGGCTGGCATAGAGGCTGGTAAAAAAATTTAAAAAAACAATTGTTTTAGGGTGGGAGGGGGTTGGTGACCACAGGGGGAGTAAGGGGAGGTCATCCCCAATTCCCTGTACTCAGCTCTGCACATTAACAAAAATGTAGAATTAGTCTGATCACTGAGCGCGAGTGAAACAATACTGGCGACAACTGTAGAAAACCAATCCAGAAACAAATTCTATATTTTCGTTAATGCGCAGAACCGAGTACCTGCGCCTCCATCCAGAGTTTATTATTTGACCGCTGATGTAGGCGCTCACATGCGCCAAAACACAGCCCATGTCGGGTCCTTTTTTGATTTGCCCTAAATAAAGACTGTTGGATTATATCTCCAGTGGTGGATTCGTCTTTGGTCAGCCTCTACTTTTGCCTGCTGTGTTTCTTTGCCGTAGAGGGATCCCCTGCTTTGGTCTTTTGATAACAGAATAAAGTTAGGACATTAAAAAGGCTGTCCTAAATTTATCCAGGTAACTATCTAGTTAAGAACATAAGAATAGCCCTACTGAGTCAGACCAATGGCCCATCTAGTCCAGTATCCTGCTTCTAACAGTAGCCAATCCAGGTCACAAATACCTGGCAATATCCCAAATCGTGGCAACATTCCATTCAGAATCTCAAAGAGTAACAAGATTCCATGTAGAACCCCAAAGAATAGCAAGATTCTGGAATCCTAAAGAGTAACAAGATTCCATTCAGAATCCCAAATAGTAGCAACATTCCATGTTACTAATCCCGGGGCAAGCAGTGGCTTCCCCATGTCTGCCTCAATAGCAGACTACGGACTTTTCCTCCAGGAACTTGTCCAAACCATTTTTAAACCCAGATACACTAACCGCTGTTACCACATCCTCCGGCAACGAGGTCCAGAGCTTAACTATTCATTGAGTGAAAAAAAAATTTCCTTCTATTTGTTTCAAGAGTATTTCCATGTGATTTCATCGAGTGTCCCCTGGTGTTTGAAAGAGTCCGAATATCACCACTAACCAGATAGCAGTTCTCAGTCAGCGCTGAAAGCAGCTATTCAGCGCTAGCGGGTATTTCGGTAGCAGCCCTGGATATCTGCTCTCATTTTAACCACAGCTGTTGGCAGTTTAATCAAGGTAAGGTGTACACACAAAGTAGCACATATGAGTTTATCTTGTTGGGCAGACTGGATGGACCGTGCAGGTCTTTTTCTGCCGTCATCTACTATGTTACTATGCTTATCTTTAGTGCACTAGATGGTGTATAAACCTAAGTAATAAAGAAATAAACTACAACCACTGAGGTTCAACATAGTAACATAGTAGATGACGGCAGAAAAAGACCTGCACGGTCCATCCAGTCTGCCCAAGAAGATAAATTCATATGTGCTACTTTTTTATTTGTACTGTCCTCTTCAGGGCACAGACCGTATAAGTCTGGCCAGCACTATCCCTGCCTCCCAGCCACCAGCCCTGCCTCCCTCCACTGGCTCTGGCACAGACCGTATAAGTCTGCCCAGCACTAGCCCCGCCTCCCAACCACCAGCCCCGCCTCCCACCACCAACTCTGGCACAGACCGTATAAGTCTGCCCAGCACTATCCCTGCCTCCCAGCCACCAGCCCTGCCTCCCACCACTGGCTCTGGCACAGACTGTATAAGTCTGCCCAGCACTATCCCGCCTCCCAACCACCAGCCCCGCCTCCCACCACCAGCTCTGGCACAGACCTTATAAGTCTGCCCAGCACTATCCCTGCCTCCCAACCAGCAGCCCCGCCTCCCACCACTGGCTCTGGCACAGACCGTATAAGTCTGCCCAGCACTATCCCTGCCTCCCAGCCACCAGCCCTGCCTCCCTCCACTGGCTCTGGCACAGACCGTATAAGTCTGCCCAGCACTAGCCCCGCCTCCCAACCACCAGCTCTGCCACCCATTCTAGGCTAAGCTCCAAATACATTGGGGCTAAATACATTAGCCCCAATGTATTTTGAGCAAGATCTCAATATGATTATGCATCTCTACTTTCATCATTTCCATGCTTGTTTTTCGGGATCTGGATTTATGCAAATTTAGCTAAAGTTTTGCAGGAACAATGCAAATTGTTGTTTTTTTACTGCACCGGGAGATGTGTGAACTGGGGGCTTGTTTCTTTTTCCAAGCTATCCTTAAAATGTTTAGTAAAATACATAGGGATAAATTATGTTTTCTGTGTTAGAATAATCAAGATTTTTTTTTTTTTTTCGTGATGCAACAAAAGTGTTGAATCCTGTTAGCTCCGCTCAGGCTCATCTTGTAAGTGCTAATGGATAATTAGCTGTAATTGTATGGCACTTGCTGTTTCTTGCATAAAACCTTTCTCCTTATTTTATTTTTTTTTTTCTTTTGAACTCCCTACTTTCTTCTCTTCTCTCCCCTCAGATAATTGGGGTCTAATGGAGTCATTTCCTGTTTTGAACATATTTCCCAGGTAGATGTGGGCTATGATATTATATTAGATACACTGGCTCGTGTTTCTATAACAAGTGTGTGGTTTGTCTGTATTTTAGTTTAAATTTCAGTAAATATAAAGAGGTTGATATTGAAAACGACACAAACCTAGAGAGTGGCAGTGAAAATCCAGGGCAGTCCAGGAGCGAAGTTGGGGGTGGACCCAAAATTTATCTAGGAACCAGAACCAGGATAGCTAACCGAGCATTTTGGACTGCACATAAGGCAGTTCTAACTATGCCTGGCAAACTATCCAGGTAGGGGACAGAATATCGGCTCCATGGAAGAATGAGTTAGCCGTCACCAGGGGCGTAGCCACGGGCGGGCCTGGACGGGCCCAGGCTCAGCCACTTTCCCTCCAGGCTCGCCCGTCCACCATCCTGCTGCTGTCGCTGCCTTTTCTCCCGTGGCTCCGCTGGGTCCAGGAAGCAGCGTTCAGCAGTGTTGCCTGCCTGCCTTTTAAAATAATTCATCTCCCCAGGCTCCGCTGCATTTACTTCTTCGCCGTTCGCACAGGCAGCTCCGCTCCCCTTTACCGCATCCATCTGGCCCTACGTATCCACTACAGGAAGTGGATCAGAAAGGGCTGGATGGACGCAGCAAAGGGGAGCGGAGCTGCCTGTGCGAACAGCAGCGTTTTGTGACGGGCGAAGAAGTAAATGCAGCAGAGCCTGGGGAGACAAATTATTTTAAAAGGCAGGCAGGCAACGCTGCTGAACGCTGCTTCCCGCCACGCTGGTGACTGGCGTAGGGATGAGACTTCTCAAGCCTTGGGGGCCGCCAGAAGATTCTTCAGCTGGCAGGGCCCAGAGATCCCCGCCAGCCCAGGTATTTATCTTTACGGGAGGGGGATGGACAGAGAGGAAATATGTGGGTCATGCCCACCCAGTCCACCCCCAGGCCCACCCAAAAATTGAGGTCTGGCTATGCTACTGGCCGTCACTGTTCAATAGGTCAAAATCTGGTGAGATCTAATCAAGATATTGTCAGATGACTTGGAAAATAGTGGGTTGTACTGGTCCCTTTAAGCTGAGAAGCCCTCCAACCGCATTGCTGCCAGAAGGGGGTGCTGCTTCAATATTGTGTTTTCAGTTACTAAGGCCAGGCAGATTCTCTGGAGTCCTGCAGAGCTCGTCTGTCCCTCACTATTGAAAGTGTGACAGTGAAGCAGCACCCCCTGCTGGCAGGACTGTTGGCAGAGGACTCTCGCTCAGCTTAGAGGGAACACTGGTGGGCTGAAGTACCTCTGTGTACAAAAGAAGAGCGGGACTTGGGGGTGATCGTGTCTGTTGACCTTAAGGTGGCCAAACAGAAAAGGTGACGGTCAAAGTCGGAAGGATGCTTGGGTGCATAAGGAGAGGGATGACCAACAGGGAAAAAAAAAAAGAGATGATTATGCCCTTGTATAAGTCTCTGGTGAAACCTCATTTAGAGTATTGCGTGCAATCCCAAAACACGGCAGCCAGACTTATTTTTGGTAAGTCAAGATTCGACAGCGCAACGCCTCTCAGAGAGAAACTGCATTGGCTCCCCATCAGAGAGGTGATGTTGTTTTAGATAAGGTACATGTAAGGTAGGTTTAGATAGGGGGAACTTAGAAAGGGAGGGAGGAAGATACAAGTCCTGGGTCACCCTGCTTGGCCTGATCTAGAGGAAATCCAGGCCAAAGTATCAGCCTGTCTGTCTGACATCGCTGCCTGGATGTCTCACCGCCATCTGAAACTAAACATGACCAAGACTGAGCTTCTTATCTTTCCCCCTAAACCAACCTCTCCTCCTCCCCCATTCTCTATTTCTGTGGATAACACTCTCATCCTTCCTGTCTCATCAGCTGGTAACCTTGGGGTCATCTTCGACTCCTCCCTTTCCTCTGCACATATTCAGCAGACTGCTAAAACCTGTCATTTCTTTCTCTATAATATCAGCAAAATTCGCCCTTTCCTTTCTGAGCACACTACCAGAACCCTCATCCACACTCTTATCACCTCTCGCTTAGACTATTGCAACTTGCTTCTCACTGGTCTCCCACTTAGCCATCTCTCTCCTCTTCAATTTGTTCAAAATTCTGCTGCACGACTAACATTCCGCCAGGGTCGTTATGCTCATATTAGCCCCCTCCTCAAGTCACTTCACTGGCTTCCTATCCATTTCCGCATACAGTTCAAACTCCTCTTATTGACCTATAAGTGCATTCACTCTGCAGCTCCTCAGTACCTCTCCACTCTCATCTCTCCCTACATTCCTCCCAGGGAACTCCGTTCACTGGGTAAATCTCTGTTATCTGCACCCTTCTCCTCCACCGCTAACTCCAGACTCCGTTCCTTTTATCTTGCTGCACCATATGCCTGGAATAGACTTCCGGAGCCGGTACGTCAAGCTCCATCTCTGGCCGTCTTCAAATCTAAGCTAAAAGGCCACCTTTTTGATGCTGCTTTTAACTCCTAACCCTTGTTCGCTTGTTCAGAACCCTTATTTTGTCATCCTCACTTTAATATTCCCTTATCTCTTGTTTGTCCTGTTTGTCTGTCCTAATTAGATTGTAAGCTCTGTCGAGCAGGGACTGTCTCTTCATGTTTAAGTGTGCAGCGCTGCGTACGTCTAGTAGTACTATAGAAATGATAAGTAGTAGTAGTAGTAGTCTGCAAAGAATCTTGCTACCCTTTGGGATTCCGGAATCTTGCTAATATTTATCCTTATCCCTTATTTGTCCTGTTTTTCTACCCTGCTTAGATTGTAAGCTCTGTCGAGCAGGGACTGTCTCTTCATGTTCAAGTGTACAGCGCTGCGTACGTCTAGTAGTGCTATAGAAATAAGTAAGTAGTAGTAATGCGAGAAGCAGCAAAGAGCATTGTCCTATAGCGGAGAGAAGGGACTGCGTAGTCTGTGAGGTGCGTGATAGAGGAGTGAGAGATTCGAGGTCCAGGCATATTCCATGCCCTAAAGCAAGGGTGGGCAACCTTTATACACAGAGGGTCTCATGAATGTCAGTAATATCTCTAGCGAACCACAACTACATAATGTCGAAACTGGAAATTCACAGAGCTCCATACACTGTCTTTGATAAATAAATAAGTAGAAATCTAACTAAAAACAATGGACGCAAGCTGCTAGAGTAGCTATTCTGAAAATATTTGTGAAATGTGGAGGGGCATTTTTGATATGACGTCTTAAGTTCAACTTTGGATGTTTTGCTAAAAACGTCTTAAATTCAAGTGGGGGATATAGCCATTTTCAAAACAGAAAGCATTTTTTTTTTTTTTCAAAAATGGCTATTTGCTAGATGTTTTGATGCTCTTTGCGTTCATCTTTTTGGTCCGTTACAAAAAAGAAAAGTCCAAGTGAAAAATGCACAAAATCAAGCCATTAGAATGTAGGAGAAGCCAGCATTCTTAGTAGCCTGGCCACACACAGGGCCGTGCCGATGCGGTAAGCGGGGTAAGCACCGCAGGAGGGCGCCGCCGCAGTGCTTACCCTCGTCCCGCGCCGCCGAGGCCTTTAAATCTTTTACTTGCAGTCGCAGCAGCGTCTGTGAAAGCGGAGCGCTGCCGACGTCTCCCTTCCCTTCGCGCTGTTGGTTCCCTCAGTGTCCCGCCTTCTTCTGACGTCAGAAGAAGGCGGGACACTGAGGGAACCAACAGCGCGAAGGGAAGGGAGACGTCGGCAGCGCTCCGCTTTCACAGACGCTGCTGCGACTGCAAGTAAAAGATTTAAAGGCCCCCAGGGCGCGCCGCGATCATCTTCACGGGGGGAGGGGGGCGCACGCGCGCCAACTGTTCACCTGCGGGGGGGGGCACCAACTGTTCGTCTGCGGGGGGGGGGGGGGGCGGCACAGACCCTTGGCACGGGCCTGGCCACACAGGCATCCCAGAAGAGCAATGGGGCACCCTAGGGGGCACTACAGTGAACTTCAAATAAATGCTTTCAGGTACACACCTCACCTCTGCTCCTTTATCTTGTCTGCTGAGCCCCCCCCCCCCAAAAAAAAAAAAAAAACATCCAAAACCCACTACCCCCAACTCTATACCACTTCAATAGCCTTTATGGGTGAAAGGGGCACCTATATCTGGGTACAGGGGGTTTCTGGTGAGTTTGGGAAGGCTCACAGTTTCCACCACAAGTGTAACAGGTAGGGGGAGGTATGAACCTGGGTCCACCTGTCTACAGTGCACTGCATCCACCACTAGACTATTCAGGGACCTGCATGTTGTTCTAATGGACCCGAATAGAATATCTGAGACTGGCATAGAGGCTAGTAATTAATGTTTTTAATTACATTTTGAGGAGTGGGAGGGGGTTAGTGACCATTGAGGGAGTAAGGGGAGGTCATCCTTGATTCCCTCCAGTGGTCATCTGGTCATTTAGGGCACTTTTTTGTGGCTTATTCGTTAATAAAACTGGTCTAGACCAAAACGTTCAACTCAGTGGCGTAGCTACGTGGGGCCTGAGGGGGCCGTCGATTTCAGCCTGGAACCCCCTCCCGGCGAACCCGCCCCAGGTGCAGCCTACCTTCGTTTTTGCCGGCAGGGGACCCCAATCCCCGCCAGCCGACGTCCTCTCCATCCTGCTGCAGTCAAAAAAGTCTTCTTCCTTCTGTTGCATGCTGACGTTGTACGTGCAGGACGTCAGACTCAGAGAACAGAACGTTCTGTTAAAAGCAGCATCAAAAAGGCGGGCTTTTAGTCTAGATTTGAAGACGGCCAGAGATGGAGCTTAACGTACTGGCTCATGAAGTCTATTCCAGGCATATGGTGTAGCAAGATGAAGGGAGTCTGGAGTTTGCAGTGGAGGGGAAGGGTACAGGTAAGAGAGATTTATCAGATGAATGGAGTTCTCAGGGAGCAGTGTAGGGAGAGATAAGAGTGGAGAGGTACTGAGGAGCTGCAGGGTGAATACACTTGTAAGTCAATAAAAGGAGTTTGAACTGTATGCAAAAACGGATAGGAAGCCAATGAAGTGACTTGAGGAGAGAGCTAATATGAGCACAGCGACACTGACGGAATATAAGTTGTACAGCAGAATTTTGAACAGATTGAAGAGGAGAGAGATGGCTAAGAGGGATACCTCAATATTGGGGGTGCTCAAACACCCACAGCACCTACAGAGCTGGCTCCTATGGTGTGAGAGCCAGAACCATTAACAGACAAAGTGGCCAGGGCCCAGTGCTTTGGTCAATGATGCTGTAGAGGTGAATCTAGTCTGGCTGTTCAACCACATTCAGATCAGCATTGTGTATCTCAAATGAAGTCTGGTTCTTCAGATTCGCTATCTCCCTGAACCCATCTTGTCTCCCCCAACACACACTTTTCCAAGTGTGAGGTAATCAGACCAGTGCCGCATATACTTCTATGACGTGTGTCCATAAGCGCCCCGTATAAGAGGCTTGGGGAGGCTAAGCCTCCCCAGCGCAGTTGTGACCTTCGCTGCCTGCCTCCCGCCCCCCCCCTCTGAAATTCAAAACTTGATACCTGCTCGGGCTTAAGGGAAGGCGGCGTCGGCAGCGACACAGCACGTCAGCACCAGTGAAACGCGTGCTGGCTCGGCGCGCCTTCAGCTTCCCTTCGTTCTGTCTCTCAAGCGCTGGTCCCGCCCTCATTTCCTGCAAGGGCAGGACCAGCGCTTGAGAACACGAAGGGAAGCTGAAGGCGCGCCAAGCCAGCATGTGTTTCACTGGTGCTGACGTGCTGTGTCGCTGCCGATGCCGCCTTCCCTTAACCCCGAACAGGTATCAAGTTTTAAATTTCGGAGGGGGGGGGGGGCAGGAACTGGACCTGGTGCTCAGTGGGAGGGAGGGAAGGAGGAAGGCCTGATGCTGGGTGGGGTGCCTGGCGCTTGATGCTGGGTGGGTGGGTGGGAGGGAGAGAGGGGTGCCTGCCTGTCTGATGCTGGGTGGGAGGGGTGCCTGGTGCTAGGTGGGTGGGAGGAAGGGGTGCTTGATGCTGGGTGACAATTTTGGGTTTAAGCTCCGCCCCCAACCCCACCCCCTTTAGCCTCCCCAAACAGTTGGGCCATTGACCGCCTATGCGTGTGTCCTGAAAATAGCAAAGAAAGATCAGAATCAAGTACGCATATTTTATACCACATTCATTCGAAGAGACTTACATTAAGAATCCTCCTTAATGACTTGATTGATTCTATATCTAAATCAACCACTTACTGATCCCTCTGAATTGATTATATTAGTCATATTATCATTATTGGTCGTTATATTTTACTGTTTTTTATTATGTGTTATGTAAATCATTCTACAGACATATCTTCCTTATTTCTTACATAGTAATATGTTAAATTAGAACAAACCTCTTACTCTGTTCATAATTATACCTTTTGCAATATAATGAGCCTACAAATAGGTGGGAAAATGTGGGGTACAAATGCAGCAAATAAATAAATAAAACTGATAATGAATCTGACTGTTGGGCAGCCTGGATGGACTGTTCACAGGGCCGTGCCAATGCGGTAAGCCAGGTAAGCAATGCAGGGGGGCGCCTGCCTTCGAGGGGCGCTGCTGCCCTGCGGTCCCTGCCTTCCACTCACTTGCAAAATCTTTTAGCTGAAGTTGCGATCGCCCCTGCCCTAAAACCGGAAGTGAAAGCAACAGCATTATTCACTGAGGCAGGCAGGCTCTTCAAGTTATTTTAAAGAATGCAACCAAATTGCTATATATGCTGTGGTTTGTGGCTAATTCCTCACTCAGGGTGAGCTTCAGAGCTTGAACCGCATTCAAATTAAAGACAACCTGAAATTTTAAAAGTGCTAAAAATAAGTTTTAAAAGTATTTGTATTAAATCTAATTGCAGAATTCAGGTGCTGGGACTCTGTACTTGGTTGTCATATGCTCAGATTTGTTTAAATCGTATGCAAATTAGTCCGTTTTTGGGAGGTTCTCATTTGCATATTTATGAATAAAAAATGATGGAAGTGTTTACAGCCTTAATGTTAGGGCATGGCTCTGATCAAAAGTGTGAAGTTTGGTCCAAAAACGAAGGGTTTATCTAGTGTTTTTCACTAAAAATTCCCATTACAGTGTCTGTATGTTAATCTGCATTCAAATAGAGCTCTCTGATTGGATGATCAGCTTTTGTTAGAAATCTGCCCGGAAGGGAACAGAGTGAGACAGCAACTGACTGTCGGTTTGGCCAAGAGAGACATGCAGCTGTGAGTTCCTGTGTGTGTTGACTGAAATTATAAAAGACTGCCAGATTATGTGGTAAATGAGAAAATATGAATGAAAAGAGGTTGGTGGAGATTGAAGTTTGAGATTTCTCTAGTGAAAAAGGATCTGAATATTTCAGGATTACTTGAAGTTTATGAAGAATAGAAAAGGGTGAATTTCAGTTTAAGAGTGTTTAAATCCTATAAGCTATATAAAGGCTAGGTAGATTTAAGTGACTGTAAGCAAGGAAACCTTAATATTTAATCTGAAATAAATATTTGATCTGAGATAGTTGATCAGAGACAAATGTTTGATCTCAATTATATCCTTTGGTGCAAAGGAGATTAGAAAAAGAATCTTTGGAAACTAAGAGGACTTTGCTCACATTTTGAATTAGCATTCCTATTTTGAGTTGGAAATCTTTGAAGTGTTATGAAAATACATTTTGCTTTAATGAAATTGCTAAACTTTAGAGTCAGAGCCTTATCAATGAGGGATACATACAGTGCTATTTTTTTCCTGAGGTCCAGCTTACTTGCCTGCTCCCTTCTGTTCCTGCTTTGCTAGACGGAGGGGGTGGGGGCGCCAACTGATAGTCTGCAGGGGGGCACCAGAGACCCTAGGCACGGCCCTGACTGTTCAGGTCTTTATCTGCCATCATCTACTATGTTACTAGGTTATGTTCTCTCCCCGATACTCACTCTCTCCCAGCCTATCATAACCAGTCTCCAGTCCCCTATCTCTTCAAGACAGCTCTCCACTGGGTGTATTAATGCTCCCTCACCTTTCCTAGGTTCCTGCTACTGATGCCACCTTTGGAACAGCTACGGTACTCTGATTTCATTCAGCATCATGAGGCTCTAGGTGAGTTTGAGCCATGCAATATTCATAGGGTTACCATAGTAACATATAGTAACATAGTAGATGACAGCAGAAAAAGACCTGCACGGTCCATCTAGTCTGCCCAACAAGATAAACTCATATGTGCTACTTCTTATGTATACCTTACCTTGATTTGTATCTGCCATTTTCAGGACACAGACCGTAGAAGTCTTGCCCAGAACTAAGCCCACCCAAACACCAGCCCCGCCTCCCAATCTCGGCTAAGCTTCTGAGGATCCATTCCTTCTGCACAGGATTCCTTTATGTTTATCCCCCGCAAGTTTGAATTCCGTTACCGTTTTCATCTCCACCACCTCCCGTGGGAGGGCATTCCAAGCATCCACTACTCTCTCCATGAAAAAATACTTCCTGACATTTTTCTTGAGTCTGCCCCCCTTTACTCTCATATCATGTCCTCTCGTTCTACCGCCCTCCCATCTCTGGAAAAGGTTCGTTTGCGGATTAATACCTTTCAAATATTTGAACGTCTGTATCATATCACCCCTGTTTCTCCTTTCCTCCAGGGTATACATGTTCAGGTCCGCAAGTCTCTCCTCATACGTCTTGTAACACAAATCCCATACCATTCTCGTAGCTTTTCTTTGCACTGCTTCCATTTTTTTTTACATCCTTACCATATTTTGTCCCCCCAAAAGGACACATGTCCTGCCCCTTTCACACCTGCCCCACCCCATCACCCCCATCCCCTTACCTTACTACTGCCCTGGTGTTCTAGTGACCTCTTCGGGGCAGGAAAGAGCCCCCTCTTTCCTGCCTGGAGCGCTGCCCTGCATGCATCCTTCCTGTTGGTGATCTCGGCGCCGATTCAAAATGGCCACCGAGAGTTGAAGTCTCGCGAGGTCACTTCAACTCTCGGCGGCCATTTTGAATCGGCTCCAAGATCACGAACAAGAAGGATGCATGCAGGGCAGGGCTCCGGGCAGGAAAGAGGGGGCTCTTTCCTGCCCCGAAGGTGGAAGAACCAGGGCAGTAGTTAAGTAAGGGGAGGGGGGCTAGCAATCTGCCCTTTTGTCTGGATTTCTGGACAAACGGGCGGGCGGGCGGGCCGTCCTATATGGCCTGCCCACCAGCCTGCCCATTTGTCCAGAAATCCAGACAAACGGGCAGATTGGCAAAACTCGTCCGGTTGCCCGGACATGACCTCAAAAAGAGGACATGTCCGGGTAAATCCGGACATATGGTAACCCTAAGTATTCAGATTCTTTCACAGTTCACATCCAGGGCCGGTCTTAGGTAGGGGCGACAAGGACAGGGCCTCATACTCCTAGAGGCCCCACATCTCTGGCATGTCTGTCCTCCTGTCTCGGAACAGCTCCCTGCTCTGTACCTTAATGTGCATCCACATTTCAGTAGAGAGTAGTTGCGTAACCACAGGTGGGCAGGCCCACCCAAAATTGTGACACTCTTGCTGTGGCTGGTGCGGATCCCCAAACCTTGCCAGCTGAAGATTTTCTCTCCTTGGGCAGCCAGCGCTCTTCCAAATGTCAGCCAGCAGCACTTGCTTTGAGCTGATGCTGAGACCGGCCCTTCTGCACATGCTCAGTTTTCGCATGTTCAAAAGCACTGAGCATGCACGGTCTGCCAGCAGCAGCCTCAGTTTCAAGCAATTACTGCCGGCTGTCATTTGGAAGAGCGCTGGCTGCTCAAGGGGGAGGAGGAAATCTTCAGCTGGCAGGGTTTGGGGATCCCCGCTAGCTCAAGTATTTAATATTTGGGGTTTGTAGGCAAGGAGGGGTGGAGAGAGGAGCCAACCCGAGGGGGGCCGGGGGGGGGGGGGATTCCATGCCCACCTGCCTTGGGCTCAGACCCACCCAAAATTGGCCATCTGGCTACACCCCTGGTAGAGAGCATCAGGCAGGAGCAGCGATTTTCATATCCTGTCAGCTGCTGAGGCCAGGATATGAAAACTGATGCCACTGTCTGCCGCTCTCTACTGAAACGTGGTGAGGGTAAGGGGTGAGGTACATAAGTACATAAATAATGCCACACTGGGAAAAGACCAAGGGTCCATCGAGCCCAGCATCCTGTCCACGACAGCGGCCAATCCAGGCCAAGGGCACCTGGTGGGGTTCCGAGAGCTCTAAACCTCCTTTTAAACTGATAAATTATGGCTTACGGTGTCAGGCACGGGCAGGGGGTCAGGTGGGCAAGGGCGGGGGAGCCCACTTAACTGGTAGAACAGCGTGTATATTGAGGGAAGAGAATCAAGGAGCTGCAGCTCAATTCAATGGGAGTCTTCACTGGCCCCCAGGCCTTGCAATGAAAAACACTGCCCTGCAGGTTTGTGGAGGAAAAGCTGGAGAATAGGATAGTGACTTTACATAACCTCCCCAAAACTGTATGACATGTTCTGCAGCGGCGCCAGCCACTTTTGCAGTGTATGGATTCAATCGACAACAGGGGGAGAGCACTTATCCAGAATGCAATCTGCTGGCTGCGTGAAAGCGCTTCGCTTTTCTGACAGTGGCTCTGGAAGCAGGACGCCAGTGCTCTACATTCTCTGCTTCGGCCTGTGGCCAGACCCGGAGCCAACGCCAGCGCAACAGCAAAGCAACCAAAAACCATTCCAAATGAGTATATTTCCTCTATCTTCCTCTCTTGAGTCAATTTGTCACTTGTTAACGAGAACATATGCTCATGTGTTTTCCCTTTCTTCTATAAGAAGAAAAAGGTCAAAAATCTGTGAGCAGTGGAAGCTAATTAGACAAGCCAGCTATAAAACTTCTTCGAGAGACGGAAAAGGCGTTCTGACGGCACACGGAGAGAGTAACGTTATATAAGACGACTCCTAACTGTGTAGCAAGTATATGCATAAGCAGTGCATTTTTTCTAGTGAAAAAAAGGTGCCCGTACTCAAATGCCAGGCCACCTTCCAGGGGTGGAGTGATCACTGAAGGACCCACCCCACAATAGCCAGGTCCCCTGCAGCCAGTCACAGAATCTATGACAAGGCAGAATTGGTGTGTAGAGCCTGAGCTCTTTCATTAAAACTTGGGGACCATGGGCCAATTTTAGCAGACAATGGAAAAGGTGCCAGTACTCAAATGCCAGGCCACCCTTCAGGGGTGGCGTGATCACTGAGGGACCCACCCCACAATAGCCAGGCCCCCTGCAGCCAGTCACAGAATCTATGTCAAGGCAGAATTGGTGTGTAGAGCCTGAGCTCTTTCATTAAAACTTGGGGACCATGGGCCAATTTTAGCAGACAATGGAAAAGGTGCCAGTACTCAAATGCCAGGCCACCCTTCAGGGGTGGCGTGATCACTGAGGGACCCACCCCACAATAGCCAGGCCCCCTGCAGCCAGTCACAGAATCTATGTCAAGGCAGAATTGGTGTGTAGAGCCTGAGCTCTTTCATTAAAACTTGGGGACCATGGGCCAATTTTAGCAGACAATGGAAAAGGTGCCAGTACTCAAATGCCAGGCCACCCTTCAGGGGTGGCGTGATCACTGAGGGACCCACCCCACAATAGCCAGGCCCCCTGCAGCCAGTCACAGAATCTATGACAAGGCAGAATTGGTGTGTAGAGCCTGAGCTCTTTCATTAAAACTTGGGGACCATGGGTCAATTTTAGCAGACAATGGAAAAGGTGCCGGTACTCAGTACCCCCAAGTACCCCCTCAAAAAAAGCCCTGTGCATAAGTCATACCAGTTTTCTAAAGGAAAGCATTTAACTTTGAACACTATCCTACAGAAAGGACATGCACATATTTTTCACATGTTTTGTGGCATACACAAAATTTATATGCATATCACATATTTTGTGATTCCATGTGCTGGACCTGAACCAAAATACTGCTAAGTGATTTCTGATTATTTTATTCTAATTTCTCAACTTTTGGGCTTTAGGTTTAGCTACCTGATATATCTATTCTCTTTAATTTAATGCTTATTGCTTAATTCATTTGTCCTGTGAATCTGCATTGTGGTGCACTTCTCTGTCTTCTAACCCTGCCCCCGCCTCCCAAAAAGACAAAAACAACAACAAAAATAACTTGTAAGCCACATTGAGACTGCAAACAGGTGGGAAAATGTGGGGTATAAATGTAACAAATAAATAAATAAAATACCCTCTTTCCTTTCCTGCCTAGCTCTGATAGAGGATAGGCTTTTCTAGCTGCTTCTGGTCCTGTAGCATTCTAGCTTTGTGGAACGGTTCTGCCAGTCCTAGGCAAAAACAAAAACTTAATCTCCCAATTGGTTATAATTTTGCATTTTACATTGATGAAACTGCTATAATTATTGGGAATATTTAGATTTATGATGCTTGGAATGCCCTCCCGCGGGAGGTGGTGGAAACGAAAACGGTAACGGAATTCAAACATGCGTGGGATAAACATAAAGGAATCCTGTTCAGAAGGAATGGATCCTAAGGAGCTTAGCCGAGATTGGGTGGCAGAGCCGGTGGTGGGAGGCGGAGATGGTGCTGGGCAGACTTATACGGTCTGTGCCAGAGCCGGTGGTGGGAGGCGGGACTGGTGGTTGGGAGGCGGGGCTAGTGCTGGGTAGACTTACACGGTCTGTGCCCTGAAAAGGACAGGTACAAATCAAGGTAAGGTATACACAAAAAGTAGCACATGTGAGTTTATCTTGTTGGGCAGACTGGATGGACCGTGCAGGTCTTTTTCTGCCATCATCTACTATATGTTACTATGTTAAAGGAAAGTTATATTCTAGTGGAATTTGAGAGTTAAATCAACTGAAAATTGTTTGATCAGACTGTATCAGTTCTGGTCATACCTAAAGAACATTTTTTGATACAGCGCTTGGCTGACTCACTGGGACTTATAATACCACCCACCCCAGGGTTTTCCACTCATATATAGACAAGCCAAAACTCATTAAATTTACTCCTCAGTCATACACAGACAATCTTGCAGACTGTTAACCCCATCATAGTACACCTGTTCATACCCATTTCAACCAATCAGGATGACTTCTATTCTCTGCAATAATTGTGGTGCTTTAGTTTCAAGGGCCAATCATCTGGAGGCTTAAGGCTTGTCCTATCTGTCTTAAGCTTGCTAGTTTAAAACAGGAGCTCAGCAAAGTAAAGCAGGAATTGGATGCACTTAAAGCAGCTTCTATGACTGCACAGGATCATACCAACTTCTTACCACTGCCTCAAAGGATAAAACCAGGGGTGTGCTGGTAAATTTTTAACAACCGGCTCTCTCTCTGGGCTTAGCCGGCCCTGAAATTTTGGGGGTGAGGGGTGGGAATACGCCGCTCTCTCTTCTCCCTTGTGCGGGCATGCTAGGCATACCTTTGCTGAGCCCCACCAGCCAATAAATGGACTGCCACCATTCTCTGCTGCTTGTTTCTGGCTCTGAGCAACATGATGGAACCTTCTTGCGCTTGGATGAAAAGAGAATTCAGGAGGGGGCCCAAGCCCACATTTTGGAATTCAGTTGTTAAAGTAGCCATGGGGAGGCCTACTTTAACAACCGGCTCCCAAAATTCTTAAAAACTTAACAAACGGCTCTCACGAGCCCGTGAGAGCCCACTCCAGCACACCACTGGATAAAACCACCTAAGAATATAAGTGGTTCGCTGTAGGTTCAGGCAGACTACGTTATGTGGCAAAGAAGCATCCGCCCTCACAAGTGTTGCCCCTACAGAATTCTTTTGCTCCATTATAGCATTGAGATATCCCTGAAAATAGAACTGAGGCAGAAGAAAAAGCAATAAAGCTGGAACAAAAAGATATGAAGGTGCCCAAAGAGAAAAGACACCCCAAAGCACTAATGTTTTTTTTTTTTATTTGTTGCATTTGTACCCCACACTTTCCCGCTCAATGTGGCGGGCAATGGAGGGTTAAGTGACTTGCCCAGAGTCACAAGGAGCTGTCTGTGCCAGGAATCGAACTCAGTTTCTCAGGACCAAAGTCCACCACCCTAACCACTAGGCCACTCCTCCACTCACTGCTATATCCAATAAGAGCACCTTTATCACTATTTACTTTAAACCGAATGTTTGAGGTTCTCACCCCATACAACTTGTGATATCATAATAAAAGTACTCAGTATTCAACAACCAGTGCAAGTTGTAAAAAAAATACTAAGTTCATTCACTCACAAAGATGTCAAAATAGGAGGAAAAACAGACTTCAGAAGCTCTTATATCTGTCCTGCTTATCAACACGCTGGACTAACAGCTGAGCGGTTTTGCTCATGAGTCTTTAAAAAAACCTCCTCTTTGTCCTCGTGATAACATCAATTTTTAACAATCTTCTTGCATGAATTTTTTACCAGTCTGCGGGTTATAATATAGAAGTGTATTTCTTATCCATAGGTTCTTTACAAGTTGATTGCACATCTTTGTTCACTGCCAATTCGCAGTTGAGCAAACCAGCAGCGAACAAAGATTTCTGTCCCACTGTATTCAACCTGTAAAGAAGTTATGGATAAGAAATGTACTTATATATTATAACCTAAAAACTGGTAAAAAAATTCATGCAAGAGGATTGTTAAAAATTGATGGTATCACGAGGACATAAAGAGGAAGCTGCTCGGCTGCCAATCCAGCGTGTTGATAAGCAGGACAGAAATCGGAGCTTCTGAAGCCTTTTTTTCCCTCTGATTTTGACATCTTTGTGAGTGAATGGACTTAGTAGTTTTATTGCAACTTGCACTGGTTGAACGGTGAAGAGTTTTTAAGAGCAAGTTAGAAGCCACATTGGTTTGTTAATCTGAGGCGATAATAAAAGTATAAATTTATAACAATGTGTGTTAGTGTAACCAAGTCCTGATCTGAGGTGGTCAGTCAATAGACAAATAATGCAATGCAACATGACACAGGGAAACAATTATGCCTGGGACCGTGACTCCCTAGGCTGGAGGTGGTCTGCTAGGCAGACACGCACTGACGTCACTGACATCATGACAGCTGATTCCAAGGCAAGGGGAATACTCCTCCCCCTGCCTTGGAATCAGCTGTCACCCCCGCACTACGGCCCCCCTCGACCCCACCTTCAGCGAACCTGTCGACCCCCCCCCCCCGGACCGCCGAAAATGCCCCCCCCCCCGCCGTTGTGCTGACAGCCGAAGTGTTGTTGTGCCCTTCGCGTTGGTTCCTCAATCATCTTCTCTGCATGCGACTGACGTCAGACGCACGCAGAGGAACTTCCAGAGAAGATGATTGAAGAACCAATGCGAAGGGCACAACAACACTTCGGCTGTCAGCATAGGTAGTCCACAACGGTGGGGGGGGGGGGGCATTTTCGGCGGGCCGGGGGGGGGGTCGATAGGTTCGTGGAAGGGGGGGGTCGAGGGGGCCCGTAGTGCAGGGGTGACAGCTGATTCCAAGGCAGGGGGAGGAGTATTCCCCTTGCCTTGGAATCAGCTGTCATGATGTCAGTGACATCAGTGCGTGTCTGCCTAGCAGACCACCTCCAGCCTAGGGAGCCACGGTCCCAGGCATAGAACGTTGGAGGTGAGAATTCTTATATAGGATATGTAAAGAAATCATAAGGATTACATCATAATTGAAGGAAAGTTGTCTGTCAATGGATGACCTTCATATGTTCATGTAGTCTCATGGACACCATGAGTCTGAAGACACCACTTTGGATAATGTTCACATCATGGATACCTCGGGTGTTGCATATCACAATTCATGACGATAGGTTCAAATAGTGAACACGTAACCAAAAGTAATATACATTATTTTTTTTTTTCAGGTAGCTTTCTTCAGAAAATTACTTCAGATTATGCTTTTTCAATTCAACTACTGTTAAGTATTTTAATATTTCTTCTAAATTGTTTTGGAAACTCCAGTTATTATAGAATACAGTGGCTAGATTAATTTCTGGAATACAGAGGTATGAAAGACTTATTATTGATTTTGTAGCAGCAAAACAAGCACTATACAACACTGTATGTTCCTATATAACAAAGGTATATAGGATTATAACACATGGCACTATCCAGTATCAACAACCTGACCTTAAAAATGCATATTCAGACTTACATCATCTTTCTCTGTTAAAGCCTGTTGTTTAATGAGCCGTGGCCTTGCATACAGACAAAAGAGTGTTGCCAATGGCACCAATGCACCAGAATAACAACGTTGTCATCAGCACTGATGTCATGGCTAGACCAGCCAAGGACTCTTGGAATCTCCCTTGCAGCCGGAGAGACACCGTGGTTGGCAAAACCGCACATTGTTTATGAAACCTCGGCTCATTGTCAAGGTGGCCCCTTCAGCATCCAAAAAGTGTTATAAAGCAGCATTTGGACAAACTGCTTCTCAAATCAGAATTTTTGAAACCTATTTTTCAGAATCTATGCAATTCGTCTGCGGTGCATCCAAGTCACAAGGGGGCGTGTTGGGAGCATTCCAAGGGCAGGTTTAGGGCATGCCTAACACTTGGACATTTTACAAACATAATGTAACAAACCCAAAACATCTAGGGCAAAAACTACTACTACTACTTAACATTTCTAGAGCGCTACTAGGGTTACGCAGCGCTGTACAGTTTAACAAAGAAGGATAGTCCCTGCTCAAAGGAGCTTACAATCTAAAGAATGAAATGTCAAGTTGGGGCAGTCTAGATTTCCTGAATAGAGTTATAGTGGTTAGATGCCGAAGGCAACATTGGTGGGTTTTGAGCAAGGATTTGAAGATGGGTAGGGAGGGGGCCTGGCGTATGGGCTCAGGGAGTTTGTTCCAAGCATGGGGTGAGGCGAGGCAGAAAGGGCGGAGCCTAGAGTTGGCGGTGGTGGAGAAGGGTACCAAAAGGAGGGATTTGTCTCGAGAGCGGAGGTTATGGGTAGGAACGTAAGGGGAGATGAGGGTAGAGAGGTAAGGAGGGGCTGCAGATCAAGTGCATTTGTAGGTTAGTAGGAGAAGCTTGAACTGTATGCGGTACTTAATTGGAAGCCAGTGAAGTGACTTGAGGAGAGGGGTAGTATGAGTAAAGCGACCCTGGCGGAAGATGAGACGGGCAGCAGAGTTTTGAACCGACTGGAGAGGGGAGAGGTGACTAAGTGGGAGGCCAGCAAAAAGCAGATTGCAGTAGTCTAAACGAGAGGTGACAAGGGTGTGGATGAGGGCTGCAGATCGAGTGCATTTGTAGGTTAGTAGGAGAAGCTTGAACTGTATGCGGTACCTGATCTGAAGCCAGTAAAGTGACTTGAGGAGAGGGGTGATATGAGTATATCGGTCCAGGCGGAAGATAAGACGTGCAGCAGAGTTCTGAATGGACTGAAGGGGGGATAGATGGCTAAGTGGGAGGCCAGTGAGGAGTAGGTTGCAGTAGTCAAGGCAAGAGGAAATGAGAGAGTGGATGAGAGTTCGGGTGGTGTGCTCATTAATTGATTTGATTTGCTTACTTTATTTATTTTTTGTCTATTAGATTGTAGGCTCTTTGAGCAGGGACTGTCTTTCTTCTATGTTTGTGCAGCGCTGCGTACGCCTTGTAGCGCTATAGAAATGCTAAATAGTAGTAGTAGTAGTAGTAGAAAGGGCAAATTTTGCTAATGTTATAGAGGAAGAAGCGACAGGTCTTGGCTATCTGCTGGATATGCGCAGAGAAGGAGAGGGACAAGTTGAAGATGACTCCGAGGTTTGCGGGCAGATGAGACGGGGAGGATGAGGGTGTTATCAACTGAGATAGAGAGTGGAGGGAGAAGAGAAGTGGGTTTGGGTGGGTAGACAATAAGCTTTGCCTTGGCCATGTTCAGTTTCAGGTGGCGGTTGGACATCCAGGCAGCAATGTCGGATAAGCAGGCCGAATAAGACACTAAAAGGTGCCCTAAATGACCGGATGACCAATGGATGGATTCAGGAATGACCCCACCTTACTCCCCCACTGGTCACTGACCCCCTCTCAACCCCCAAAAATGTGAATAAAAATAGTACTCACCAGCCTTTATGACCTCCTCAGATGTTTTAGGTCCATTAGAGCAGCTTGCAGGTCCCTGGAGTTGTCCAGTGTTGGGTGCAGTACACTTCAGAGGTGGACCCAGGCCCATACCTCCCCCTGGACCTGTTACACTTGTGATGGAAACTGTGAGCCCTCCAAAACTCATCAGAGACTCACTGTACCCACATATAGGTGCCCCCTTCACCCATTAGGGCTATTGTAGTGGAGTACAGTTGGGGGTAGTAGGTTTTGGAGGACTCAGCAGCAGGGCTGCTGAGAGCGGGGCAGGGGGGACAAAATTCCCTGGGCCCGGCGCCGGGGTCAGGCCACTGGCACTGCAGTTCCCGGTCTCACCTGCCTGCCTCCTCGGCTCTGGGCCCCCTGCATTCGAAGCGGCAGTCACAGATCGCCTCCCTTCGGGCCTTCCCTCCCTGTGTCTCGCCCTCGTGGAAACTGGAAGGTACATCAGACGAGGTTGGGACACAGGGAGGGAAGGCCAGAAGAGAGGAGATCTGCGACTGCCACCTTGAATGCAGGGGGCCCGGAGCCATGGAGGCAGGCAGGTGAGACCGCGGACTGCAGCGGCGGGGGGGGGGAGCGATGGGGGCAGCAGCGGCGGGGGGGGGGGCAGAGGTGGGGCGGCCTTGCCCCGGGCCCGGCCTAGTCTCTCGGCGGCCCTGCTCAGGAGACAAGAGCAACAGTGAGATGTGTACCTGGGAGCATTTATATGAAGTCCGCAGCAGTGCCCCCCAGGGTACCCCACTGCTCTCCTGGGATGTCTGGGGGACCATTCTGCTAAAAATGCTGGCCCCCTCCTACATCCCAATGACTCTATTTTGTGTATTTTTAACTTATGCATTTTTTTTTTTGAAAATGACCTAAAAAGATAAAAGCAAAAAGCACAAAACCTTGTTAGAAATGGTATTTTCAAAAAAATATATAGACTCTTTTTTTTTTAAGTGGTTACATTTGCTATTCAGATTTGGGACGTTTAGCGCAAAACATCAAATGTCTGACTTAGACATAACATAGTAACATATAACATAGTAGATGACGGCAGAAAAAGACCTGCATGGTCCATCCAGTCTGCCCAACAAGATAAACTCATATGTGTATACCTTACCTTGATTTGTACCTGCCTTTTTCAGGGCACAGACCGTACAAGTCTGCCCAGCAGTATTTCCCGCCTCCCAACCACCAATCCCGCCTCCCATCACCGGCTCTGGCACAGACCGTATAAGTCTGCCCTCCATTATCCTCGCCTCCCAACCACCAACCTCTCTTCCCCCACCTGCTCCGCCACCCAATTTTGGCTAAAATGCCCCTCGCTGTGAAGTAAAGAGCATCTTAAAACTCTGAAGAGATCCATAAGTGCCTGAGAGTTGACTGAACAAAGAACTTGTCCTGTTTGTCTGCCCTGATTAGATTGTAAGCTCTGTCGAGCAGGGACTGTCTATTCACGTTCAAGTGTACAGCACTGCGTACATCTAGCAGCACTATAGAAATGATAAGTAGTAGTAGTAGTAACTTCTGGACACTATGAGCTCATTTTACAAAGCCATACTAGCGATTCTGGTAAAGCAAATGTGATGAAGCCCATAGGAATTGGCTTTGTTGCATTTGCCACTTCAGAATTGCTAGCGTGGTTTCATAAAAGAAGCCCTAAAGATACATTTACACAAATTACATCCTGGCCAAAGTTTCATTTTAATCTCAGCATTACTTGTTTGTTTCGATTTTGCTCACACCTTTTTCAATAGTAGCTCAAGGTGAGTTACACTCAGGTACACTGGGTATTTCCCTGTTGGACTCACAGTCTAAGTTTGTACCTAAAGCAATGGAGGGTTAAGGGGTCCTTTTACTAAGCCGTGTAAGTGTCTATGCGTGCTCAATGCGTGCCAAAATGGAGTTACCGCTCGGCTACTGCGTGGCTTATGTGGTAATTTCATTTTTGGCGTGCGTCCAAAAAATATATTTTATTTTCGGACGCACCCTAAATGGCATTTGACACGTGTAGGTCATTACCACCCGGTTACCGCGTGAGTCTTTACCGCTAGATCAATGGCTGGCGGTAAGGTCTCAGACCCAAAATGGACGTGCGGCAATTTTGATTTTGCCGCACATCCGATTTCGGCAAAAATATTAAAAAGGCCTTTTTTACAGGTGAGCTGAAAAATGGATCGACGCGCGCTCAAAACCTGCGCCTACACTACCGCAAGCCATTTCTCAGCACGCCTTTGTAAAAGGATCCCCCCAGTGACTTGCCTAAGATCACAAGGAGCAGCAGTGGAATTTGAACTGGGCATTTCTGGGTGTGACGACCAGTGCTCTAACCACTAGGCCATTCCTCCAACTCCTCTAGAATTATTACTTATCCAAGCATTTTAAGAATTTAGGAACTTTAAAGGCTAATATTTTAAGCGAAGAAACATTTTAAGGAACATTCTTAGCTACAAGTTAAACATCCAATTCTTAGTACTTTAAATAATCCTTACCCAAAGCACTAGTGGAATTTCTTGTCCTAGGAGACTTGATAAAACAGAAACGACAACACAAAGAGTCACTTCATATAAAAAAGGAACTATGAATAGCAGATAAAAACAATTTCAATTAAACAAATACTTATCTAATAATTGGAACTATATAACAGCAAAATCCAAAAGGGAAAAGATTTGTTAACACACTTTGAAGATATGAGTGTTGATGTGATGTATGTTTAAAGAGAAATATATTGCCAATACGGAATATTAATACAAATATAAATTATCCTGCAGAGTAATTTAAAGGTTTATAAAAGTGTTAGCGTTTACACTTACCTGAGCAAATTTGCAGAATTCAGCAGAGTTCTCGAGGAAAGAAAATTGTTTATGGGTGTAACGGCAATGAATATTTATTTCTTACTAACAAAGCTAAATGTCCTGTGAAATTTTATTTGCCACTAAATAGTTCATTACAACACATTTCAGTAAAGAAATTTGACACCCGGCTCTCGGTTTATTTTGCCTGATTATTCATAAACTTTAATGCGATGCCTAAGGTCATCTTGATCGTTTACATTGCAAGCAGAGGAGCCGATGCAGGAAAGTGAACACGGGCTATGCTCAGGGTTAGAAACAGCTTTAGTGCACAATTGTAGGCAGCTCACATTTTTTGGAGGTGGGAGGGGTTTAGTGACCACTGGGGGAGTAAGGGGAGGTTATCACTGATTCTCTCCAGTGGTCATTTAGGGCACCTTTTCCTGGCTTAAAGCAGGTCTAGACCAAAATACATAAGTACATAAGTAATGCCATACTGGGAAAAGACCAAGGATCCATCGAGCCCAGCATTTTGTCCACGACAGCGGCCAATCCAGGCCAAGGGCACCTGGCAAGCTTCCCAAACGTACAAACATTCTATACATGTTATTCCTGGGATTTTGGATTTTTCCAAGTCCGTTTAATAGCGGTTTATGGCCTTGTCCTTTAGAAAACCGTCCAACCCCTTTTTAAACTCTGCTAAGCTAACCACCTTCACCACATTTTCCGGCAATGAATTTCAGAGTTTAATTACATGTTCGGTGAAGAAAAATTTTCTCCGATTTGTTTTAAATTTACTACACTGTAGTTTAATCGCATGCCACCTAGTCCTAGTATTTTTGGAAAGCGTGAACAGATGCTTCACATCCACCTGTTCCACTCCACTCATTATTTTATATACCTCTATCATGTCTCCCCTCAGCCGTCTCTTCTCCAAGCTGAATAGCCCTAGCCTCCTTAGTCTTTCTTCATAGGGAAGTCGTCCCATCCCCGCTATCATTTTAGTCGCCCTTCGCTGCACCTTTTCCAATTCTACTATATCTTTCTTGAGATGCGGTGACCAAAATTGAACACAATACTCAAGGTGCGGTCGCACCATGGAGCGATACGGCATTATAACATCCTCACACCTGTTTTCCATACCTTTCCTAATAATATCCAACATTCTATTCGCTTTCCTAGCCGCAGCAGCACACTGAGCAGAAGGTTTCAGTGTGTTATCGACGACACCCAGATCCCTTTCTTGGTCCGTAACTCCTAACGTGGAACCTTGCATGACGTAGCTATAATTCGGGTTCTTTTTTCCCACATGCATCACCTTGCACTTGCTCACATTAAACGTCATCTGCCATTTAGCTGCCCAGTCTCCCAGTCTCGTAAGGTCCTCTTGTAATTTTTCACAATCCTGTCGCGATTTAACGACTTTGAATAACTTTGTGTCATCAGCAAATTTAATTACCTCGCTAGTTACTCCCATCTCTAAATCATTTATAAATATATTAAAAAGCAGCGGTCCTAGCACAGACCCCTGAGGAACCCCACTAATTACCCTTCTCCATTGTGAATACTGCCCATTTGTACCTGCCTTATTCAGGGCACAGACCGTACAAGTCTGCCCAGCAGTATTTCCCACCTCCCAACCACCAGTCCCGCCCCCCATCACCGGCTCTGGCACAGACCGTATAAGTCTGCCCTCCACCATCCTCGCCTCCCAACCACCAACCTCTCTTCCCCCACCTGCTCCACCACCCAATTTCTGCCCAGAAGAGTGGCTAGAGTTGTACCTGCCACTCTGTATAGGGTACACTCCTTTTATTCTTTGTTTAAGGTCGCAACTGCCACTCCATGCAGGTTACACCCCTCCGGGGCTCATTTTCAAAAGAGAAAAACATCCAAATAGTGGCATTTTTAAGATTCTGATTCAGTTGAGACCAAAGTCCCTCCAACCCCTCTGCATTAAATCTCCAAAGAAATTCACACAGAAGTGCAAAGTACAGTCATTTGATTCTCTACTAATGGAAGCCTTTGATCTCCCAGACCCAATCTAAATGTACAACTTTAAAAGGTCTGTTCTCTCAGAACTGTTGCCATACAACCTTTAGTCCTGCAGGCAGTGGCTTCCCCTTTCTCTAATCCCAATAGCAGACTATGGACTTTTCCTCCAGGAACTTGTCCAAACCTTTTAAATCTTTTGCCCCACTGTGTGGTGGCAGCTAAAATAGCAAACAGGATGTTGCAACCACATCCTCTGGTAACGAGTTCCAGAGCTTAACTATTTGTTGAGTGAGAAAAAATATATATAAATTTTCTTTGGTAGAACTAAGATTATTGGACCAACTTCCTTTGGTATAATTCTAGATTTCTCCCTAATTTGTGGACTTTTAAAACAAATACTTTACTTTATTCTACTAATATAATTTTTGTTGTTGAAAAATACTATTTAAGTATTCGTGTATCTATTCAAAGATTGTATCTTTGTATTAAATATATATTGCATTTGTATCCCACATTTTCCCACCTCTTTGCAGGTTCAATGTGGCTTACAATATATCATGGATAGTGGAACTAAGAAGAGAATAGACATTTGGTGTTACAGAAGGATTTGGGTTCCATGGTATTGAAATACGTGATAGTAATACAAAAGAAGGCAAATCTATGGGGGTATATATATATATATATATATATATATATATATATATATATATATATATACCCCATAGATTTGGCCCTGGACCCCCCTGCTGACGACCCTCTCGACCCCCCCCCCCTCCTACCGCCAACCCACCGTCAACCCGCCGTCGCCGTCTGCTACCTTTGCTGGCGGGGGACCCCAACCCCTGCCAGCCGAGGTCCTCTTCTTCCTTCCTTCATTCTGTTTCTGAGTCTGACATCCTGCTCTTATGTCCTGCAGAACGAAGGAAGAAGAGGACCTCGGCTGGCGGGGGTTAGGGTCCCCCACCAGCAAAGGTATGCGACGGCGATGGTGGGGGAGGGTTGGCGGCGGGAGGGGGGTCGAGAGGATCATTGGCACGGGGGGGTCAAAGTTGTTGGTGGTGGTGGCGGCGAAGGCGGTGGGGGGTTGGCAATGGCGGGGGGTCGGCAGCGCCGGGGGGGGCTAAAATATGCCCCCTCACCTTGGGCTCTGGACCCCCCTCCCGCCGAAGTCTGGCTACGCCCCTGCTTCTCACCCCCAGCGTGCTGTCATATCTGGTGCTACAAAAATATATTTATTTTTGTAGCACTTCAATGGGTGACGGTAAGGGCTCCCCCCCAAAAAAATGGCCACGTTGCAAGTGCATTACTTGAAGCATGGCCATTTCAGGCAGACAAGAAAGATTACCCTTTTGCCAACTGTGGTAAAAGGGGGCCTCGACGCGCATCAAAAACACGCACCAATGCCAGCGCAGGCCCCTTTATGCCGCAGGTTGGTAAAAGGGGCCCTTAATCACCTCACTTGTCTCTCTGATTTCCAGATCATTTATAAATATGTTAAATAGCACCAGTCCCAGTAAGATCCCTGCAGCACTCCACTATTCACCCTCTTCCATTGATAAAAAAAATGGCCATTTAACTCAACTCTCTCTGTTTTCTGTCCAATAACCAATTCCTAACCAAAACAGAACATCGTTTCCTATCCCATCACTTTTTAATTTTTCTCAGGAGCCTCTCATGAGGAGCTTTATCAAAAGTGTTCTGAAAATCTAGCTCCACTACATCAACCGCTCACCTTTATCCACATGTGGATTCAAACTTTCAAAGAAATGAAGCAAATTGGTGAGGCAAGACTTCTCTTGGCTGAACCCATGCTGACTCTGTCCCATTAAACCATGTTTGTCTATGTGTTCTGTAATTTTAGTCTTTATAATAGTTTCCACTATTTTGCCCAGCAATGAAGTCAGGCTTATCAGTCTGTAATTTCATGAATCACCGCTGGAACCCTTTTTAAAAATTGGCTTTACATTGGCCAATCTTCTGGTACTATAGACAATTTTAATGACAGCAGATCATCAATGTCATGTTTGAGTTATTTCAGTATCCTAGGGTGCATAACATCCAGTCCAGGTGATATACTACTGTTTAATCTATCGATTTAGGTTCACCGAGATTTCTTTCAGTTCCTCCATATTGTCACTCTTGAAAAACACTTCTGGTACATAAAAACATAAGAATAGCTGTACTGGGTCAGACCAATGATCCATCTAGGCCAGTATCCTGTTTCCAACAGTGGCCAATCCATGTCACAAGTACCTGGCAGAATTCCAAATAGTAGCAACATTCCAGAATCCTAAAGAGTAACAGAATTCCAGAATCCCAAATAGTAGCAACATTCCATGCTACCAATCCCAGAGCGAGCAATGGCTTCCCCATGTGTGTCTCTATAGCAGACTATGGACTTTTCCTCCAGGAATTTGTCCAAACATTTTATAAACCCAGATACACTAACCTCTGTTAACACATCCTCCAGCAAAGAGTTCCAGAGCTTAACTATTCGTTGAGTGAAAAAATATTTCCTCCTATTTGTTTTAAAAGTATCTCCATGTAACTTCATTGAGTGTCCCCTAGTCTTTGTAATTTTAGAAAGAGTAAAAAGTTGATTCACTTCAACTCATTCTACACCACTCAGGATTTTGTAGACCTCGATCATATCTCCCCTCAGCCGACTCTTTTTTCCAAGCTGAAGAGCCCTAACCTCTTTAGCTTTTCCTCATATGAGACGAGTTCCATCCCCTTTATCATTTTGGTTGCTGTTCTTTGAACCTTTTCTAATTCCACTATATATTTTTTGAGCTACAGCGACCAGAATTGAACGCATACTCTGGGTGAGGTCGTACCATGGAGCAATACAGAGGTATTTATTTTGCATCCCTTTCCTAATAATTCCTAGCATCCTGTTTGCTTTTTTTGACCTCCACCATACACGGGGCAGAAGATTTCAGCATACTGAATCGATTTTTTACTCTTTCAAAAAGTACAAAGACTAGGGGACATTCAATAAAAGTACACGGAAATACTTTTAAAACAAATAGGATGCTATTGAGATAGATATGAGGAAAACACTGCTTGTCCCTGGGATCAGTAGCATGGAATCTTGCTACTCTTTGACATTCTGCATTGAATCTTGATGTTGTTTGGGATTCCGGAATCTTGTTACACTTTGAGGTTCTGGAATGTTGCTACTATTTGGGATTCTGTCAGGTGACCTGGATTGGAAACAGGATACTGGGCTAGACGGACTGACCCAGTATGGCTTTTTTATGTTTCTGGTCTGCAGATGGGGATGTTGGTGCTCCTTCTCCCTCCCCCCTCTTCTGAATACCTGCGTGAAACGAACTACAGTGCTTTTGGATAGGGTTTAAATCTAACCCTTCAGGTCTCTTCTACATAAAAGCCTATAAATTCACCAAAAGAAAAAAAAAACCCCAACAACATAAAAAGGACTAATTAAACAGCCCTACTCAAGAGAAACTGGCAGAAACTGTTACTGCCTGCTATCGCTTTAGTACTTCGCTTTGAGCATTTAAATCTAATTATACGAACCGTGTGTAGGAGGAACATTCAGATCACCTACTTCAAGATTAAAAATTGCTTCCTCTTTTGCATTGAACAGCAAACAAGTCTCCAGAGCACAAGCTATCTGCAGTTTTGGATTACTTAACATTACCCCTCTCCACCTCCCTCAAGCCAAACAGAAGTCACACGCTTAGGCCCTTCCCTTTGGAGAATTTGGAGAGAAATTTTGTTGTCGTTGTTGTTATTGATTATATTAGTGGAATAGTTGTGGATTTTGACCTATAGTTTATCAATAGAAATCAAACAAAATAAAACATGGAAAAGAAAATAAGATGATACCTTTTTTATTGGACATAACTTAATACATTTCTTGATTAGCTTTCGAAGGTTGCCCTTCTTCGTCAGATCGGAAATAAGCAAATGTGGTGGCAGATCCTATATAATAATTCTCACCTCCAACGTTCTAATGTGCCTGGGACCGTGGCTCCCTCGGAGGTGGTCTGCTAGGCAATTTAGAATGCACTGACATCAGTGATGTCACTGACAGCTGATTCCAAGGCAAGGGGAGGAGTAGGGAAACACGCTCCACGTGTTTCCCTACTCCTCCCCCTGCCTGGGAAACAGCTGTCAGTGCCCCCCTCCCTCGGCGCAACACCCAAGCCCCTGCCCTGCAAAACTGCGAGCCAGGCAGGGGGAGGAGTAGGGAAACACGCTCCACGTGTTTCCCTACTCCTCCCCCTGCCTACCAATCAGCTCTCAGTGCCCCCCCCTCGGCGCAGCACCCAAGCCCCTCCCCCCCCTCGACGCATCACCCAAGACCCTCCCCCCGGCGCATCACCAAAGCCCCTACCCCCCCCCCCCCTCTTGGGCACATCAACTCCCTCACCACCCGTAGCCGCCAATACTAACGCTGTCCAGCCACTGCTGCTTCTTCTGTGGAGCCAGCAACGGCCGTTTCAAAAAGAAAAAGCCCCCCCCCAATTTTTTTTTTAATTTATTATTTATTCATTTAACAATATGTTACAAGAAAACTTCTTGAGTAGGATAGAGTCAATAGTAAAAGTTTTACACCAGTAAATAAAAGGAAAAGAAAAAACAAAAAGGAAAAGAAAATGTGAATACATCGTCACTTTTCTAAATCTATTGACTCTCAAGTCCATAAACGGAGATCCAAGATTAAATAATCTGAGGGAGAAATATAACATAGGAATTAATTTAAACAACAATTATGCTCTGCTAGAAAGTTGTACATCATCTTCTTCTACTGCTTCTCAATTTTAACTGAGGCTTTCAATGTTGAAACATGAACAGGTTCAGTGAACATATATTTTTTACCCCCAAGCCTTATTATGCACTTGCAGGGGTACCTTAAAAAGAAGGTACCCCCCAAGTGCAATACCTCCGGCTTAGTGAGCAAAAATTGTTTCCTCCGTCGTCTTGTCTCCTTAGAGACATCAGGAAATAACATTATTCGAAAACCCAAAAAGGGTTTCTCTATATTTCGAAAGAAAAGACGGAAAATCCAATTCTTATCGGGCATTAAGGCGACAGTCGCCACCAAAGTAGAGGCCGTCGCCAAATCAGAGTCAGAGGTCTCAAGCAAAAGAGAGACGTAAATCGGTTGTTCAATTTCTTGATTCAAATTCTTCCCCGGGACATAGTATACTTGTGAAAAGGGTGGAAAGTCCTTTTCCATAATATTCAAAACTTCAGAAAAATAACGCTTCAACATATCCAAAGGAAGAACATTTGGTAACCTGGGAAAGTTGACAAATCTCAGGTTATGATTTTTAGTATAATTATCAAATGTTTCCATTTTTTGCCTAATATTCGTCAAATCTTTTAACATCGTAGTTTGTACTGTTTCCAGTTTCACAATCCTTTGATCAATTTTTTCTACTTTTTCATTCAAAGCATTAGTCTCTTCTTCCTTTTTTTGTAATTCAGTTTCAATATGCTTTACTTTTGGTAAAACCTCGTTAACTTGTTTAAGGAAAAGCTGTCCCAGGTTAGACGTTAAGTCCCACAAAACATCCAGAGTCACTTCTTTTGGTTTAACCGCTAACTCTTTAGGCAATTCAAACCTTACTGGAAGCTGCTCACGAACCTCACTTCGGCTCTCAGTTTCTCTCCCTTCATTCCCCGCCGGCTCCATGGGCAAACTGCCCTCCATTCCCTCCTCAGATAGATTTGTCGCTTCTCCCCGGCGTTCTCCTGGGTCCGTACCTACTTCCAAGGGGGACCCTGTCGGGTCAGAGAGGAAGGAACTTGCACAGAGGGGTTGGGGAGGCGGAGTTCGCGCTGCGGGGCTCAACGTTGTTTCTAGACCGGAGGAAGCCGAAATCTCCCTTTCGCCAACATTCCTAATCGGTAGCATTCCGCGTTCCAGTACAGCTGCTCGTGGTCTCAGAAATTGGTCAATTGGACCAGGTAAAGGAGGTTGTAGCGGGGAAGCTCTGCCCGCTATTCTCCCCCTACGCTTCGGCATCTTCAGAGAGAGGTTCAGAGCGTCCTAGCAGAGCAGCACCATCTTGGATCCCTTATTCTTTTCCAAAAAAGATTTTTAACCTGAAACGCAGCTCCGTAGACAGCCATCTGGCATTGGCTGTCGTCACTGCAGCCGCTCCTCCTCTCCCCTCCACGTCACTGCCCCTGCAGGAAGACCCTGGAGGAGCGCAGCGACGTCAGAGGGGAGAGGAGGAGCGGCTGCAGAAATGACAGCCAATGCCAGATGGCTGTCTACGGAGCCGTGTTTCAGGTTTAAAAATTTTGGGGGGCTTTTTTCTTTTTGTACCGACTGCTGCTGCTCAACAGGAGACGCAGCAGCGGCCGGACAGCGTTAGTATTGGTGGCTGCGGATGGCGAGGGGGTTGATGTGCTCGGGGGGGGGGGGGGTAGGGGCTTGGGTGATGCGCTGGGGGGGTAGGGGTTTGGGTGATGTGCCGAGGGGGGAGGGGAGGGTAGCTGGACATGGGTGGCTGGAGGGGGGCAGGGAGAGGGGAGGGTCACTGGACATGGGTGGCTGCAGGGGGAGAGGAGGGTCACTGGACATGGATGGCTGCAGGGGGGGCAGGGAAGAGGGAGGTGGGGAGGGGGTCCTGAGACCAGATGAGTGGCTGCACGGGAGGGCAGGGGAGACAGAAGGGACGCTGCGGGGGGGCAGGGGGAGAGGAGGGTCATTGGACGTGGGTGGCTGCAGGGGGGCAGGGGAGAGAAGTGGGTCACTGGACATGGGTGGCTACAGGGGGGGCAGGGGAAAGGAGAGGAGGGTCGTTGGACATGGGTGGCTGCAGGGGGGCAGGAGAGAGGAGGGTCGCTGGACATGGGTAGCTGCAGGGGGGGCAGGGGGAGAGGAGAGTCGCTGGACATGGGTGGCTGCAGGGGGAGCAGGGGAGAGAGGAGGGCCGCTGCACATGCGTGGCTGCAGGGGCAGAGGAGAGATGGTGGGGAGGGGGTTCTGAGACCAGATAGGTGGCTGCAGGGGGGGCAGGGGAGACAGGAAGGATGCTGCAGGGGGAGGGATTAGCGCCCGTTTCATTGCCTACCGAAACGGGCCTTTTATACTAGTAGTATATATAAGTGAAACATTCAAGCATTACTTTGACAGTCTGACAGGGTGGGAGGGTGGGGGTGGGTAGGAGGTATGCATGGGGACATCAAAGCATTTCACCTATAGTTTGTCAATAGAAATCAAACAAAATAAAACATGGAAAAGAAAATAAGATGATACCTTTTTTATTGGACATAACTTAATACATTTCTTGATTAGCTTTCGAAGGTTGCCCTTCTTCCTCAGATCGGAAATAAGCAAATGTGCTAGCTGACAGTGTATATAAGTGAAAACATTCAAGCATTACTATGACAGTCTGACAGGGTGGGAGGAGGGGGGTGGGTAGGAAGTATGCATGGGGACATCAAAGCATATCATTGATATTCTAACAGGATGGGTGTGGATAGGTGAGGGGAGGGTGATCAACAGAGACATACAGCTTTATGGTTTATAATGGGCTAGGAACCCCAGATCCTTGTTAAGTCCTTTCTGTTGGGTGTTAAAATATTCAATCATTCTGACTTCAAAGGTCTTACGTTCTTGTATGGTTTTAAAGTTACCTTTCAGGATTCTCACTGTGAAGTCACTGGTACAATGTCCTGGTCCTGTAAAATGCTGACCAACAGGTGTGGGAACCCTACTGGCACCCACACCATGTCTCTGTTGATCACCCCACTCCTCACCTATCCACACCCATCCTGTTAGAATATCAATGATATGCTTTGATGTCCCCATGCATACCTCCGACCCACCCCCATCCTCCCACCCTGTCAGACTGTCATAGTAATGCTTGAAGGTTTTCACTTATATACACTTGCTTATTTCCGATCTGACGAAGAAGGGCAACCTTCGAAAGCTAATCAAGAAATGTATCAAGTTATGTCCAATAAAAAAGGTATCATCTTATTTTCTTTTCCATGTGTCATTTTGTTTGATTTCTATTGACAACCTTAAGAGTGGACTAACACGGCTACCACACTCCTCTACCTATAGTTTGGAATTAGAGGCTTAGCAGATTTTGACTGCCGTTAAGCAGGGCAATGTAAGAAAACAGTTTCTCTGTTTAATCTTTAATTTTCTTTCTTTTTTAATTTGCTCTGCAATAGTTACTTTCCTGTTCAGATCGCTGTCATGTAATTCCTATGCAGTTGATAAATGCTTTTGTTTGACACAGAGTTTTCGGGTGGGTAGGGAAGGTTAGTGACATATTTGGCTTTGCATTTTAGTATATTGTTGTGGTAGGGGGATATGCTGGCAACTTGTTCTGCAGAGTGTATATATGTTTTTGTTTTATCTCTGATTTTGTTGTTACGGACTTTGTACAGTTTGATAATTTGTGTGAATTGATCAGAGCACTAAGCTGTTTCCATAACTGATAATGTAATGTATCTGGAGTCAGAAGTGTCATCTGACATAGGTTAAAGTCAAGAAAATAATAATAATTTAAAAAAAAATCAACAGGTTCTTAACCAGTAGTGTCTGGGAAGAGAATGAACCAGTGGCGTTGCTACGTGGGGCCTGGGGGGGCCTGGGACCCCATAGATTTGGCCTTGGACCCAACTGCCGACGACCCGCCCGACCCCCCCCCCCCTCCCGCTGCCAACCCGCCGTCGCCTACCTTTGCTGGTGGGGGACCCCAACCCCCGCCAGCCGAGGTCCTCTTCTTCTCGCAAAAGGCTTCCTTCTGTTTCTGACGTCCTGCACGTCAGACTCACAGAACGAAGCCTTGTAGATCAGCTGACCTGCAAGGCTTCGTTCTGTGAGTCTGACGTCAGAAATAGAAGGAAGCCTTTTGCGAGAAGAAGAGGACCACGGCTGGCGGGGGTTGGGGTCCCCCGCCAGCAAAGGTAGGCGACGGCGGGTTGGCGGTGGGAGGGGGGTCGAGAGGGTCGGCGGCAGGGGGGGCAAAGTCGGCAATGGAGGGGGGGGGTCGGTGGTGCCAGGGGGGGCTAAAATGTGCCCTCTCACCTCGGGCTCTGGACCCCCCTCCCGCCAAAGTCTGGCTACGACCCTACAGTGGCGTACCAAGGGGGGGCGGTGGGGGCAGTCCGCCCCGGGTGCATGCCGCTGGGGGGTGCCGCGCACCTGTCCGCTCTTCGTTTTCATGCTCCCTTTGCCCCGGAACAGGTTACTTCCTGTTCCGGAGCAGAGGGAGCATGAAAATGAAGAGCTGGCAGGCACGCAGCACCCCCCCCAGCGGCGTGCACCCGGGGGGGGTGCCGCGCTGTTCTGGGGGGGGCGCTGCACCCGGGGGGCGGGGCGCATCGGCGATCCGCCCCGGGTGTCAGCCCCCCCTAGGAACGCCACTGCGCCCCTGGAATGAACAGGGTACGGAGAAGGGTCTTGAAATCTGAGGCAATTTATTGAAACTTTCTAGACAGAGTGAAGCAGGGGCAGTGCCCAAGGGTCCAGAGGCTCTAGGAAACCCAGAGGCTTTGCCGACCGCTCCCCCCCCACCATTCTTACCTTGAAGGGTCCTGGTGGTGTAGCGGCTTCTGTGGGGGGATAGGAAAGAACAACACTCTTTCCTGCCTGCTGCCATTATTCTGCCTGGCACTGCCGTATTTTAAAAATGGCTGCCAAGACTCCCTGCGGCAGTCTCACGAGAATACCATGGGAATTCTTGGCTGCCATTTTGAAGTCACGGCGGTGCCGGGCAGAATAGTGGTAGTGGGCAGGAATAAGTGAGGTTCTTTCCTGCCCCCGAAGAAGCCGCTAGGCCACCATGGGCAGCATTTTGCAACAGTGGGCAGCGTCTGAGGGGCCCAGATTACCCTCACTGCCCAGGGGCCCAGGTCACTGTCAGTCCACCCCTGGAGTGAAGGCATTATTAGGACAGTTAGTGATAGTATAACTGGATACTACTGTCATTTTAGGGGTCTTTTACTAAAGTGTGGCTGAAAATGGCCTGCACTAGTGTTGGTGCATGTTTTCGAATTGCAGATCCATTTTTCAGTGCACCTGTAAGTAAAAAATGCCTTTTTTTTTTTTTTTTTGGCCGAAAATGGACATGCAGCAAAAAAAAATTGGCACTCATCCATTTTGGGTCTCAGACCTTACCACCACCCATTCACTTAGTGATAAGGAAGATGTTCCATTCAATGTGGAAACTGAAAAGAATGAAGCCTTTCTTCCCAAGGGACATTTTTCGCAACCTGGTACAATCAATGGTGCTAAGTCATCTAGACTACTGTAATGCACTTTATGTTGGCTGTAAAGAGCAAATCATCAAGAAACTTCAAACAGCCCAAAACACTGCGGTCAGACTCATATTTGGAAAAACAAAATAGGAAAGTGCCAAACCCCTAAGAGAAAAGCTACACTGGCTCCCACTTAAAGAACGTATTGCGTTCAAGGTCTGCACTCTGGTTCATTCACGGAGATGCCCCGGCCTACATGTCAGACCTTATTGACTTGCCACCCAGGAATGCTAAAAGATCAACACGCACATTCCTGAATCTTCACTTCCCCAGCTGTAAAGGACTAAAATACAGATTAACACATGCGTCCAGCTTTTCCTACATGAGCACGCAGCTGTGGAATGCATTGCCACTTGATCTGAAAACAATTTACAACCTAATCAACTTTCGTAAATCGCTGAAGGCTTATCTCTTCAACAAGGCATACCACAACGATCCCTAATAGGAACTGCAACGCATCACCACTTACCTAATATTCTGAATGTTTCTCCTCTGTACCTGATTGCTTAATTCTATTATGATATCCATGTTCTTTATGTAATACCAATTGTATCTTTTACTTTAATGACGAATGTCACCTTATGCCTGGAACAGACTCCCCGAGCCCATACGCCATGCGCCCTCCTTGCCCATCTTTAAGTCCTTACTCAAAACCCATCTCTTCTCCCTTGCTTTTGGCGCCTAACCACCTTCCCCATTCATGATACACTGACTACACTGACTACATAGTTTGTTACCTTTAGATTGTAAGCTCTCTTGAGCAGGGACTGTCCTTCCCCATGTTTTAACTTGTACAGCGCTGCCTAACTCTAGTAGCGCTATAGAAATGCTAAGTAGTAGTAGTAGTAGTAGTAGTATCTTTTACTTTAATGACGAATGTCATGACGGAACCTTGTAAGCCACATTGAGCCTGCAAATAGATGGGAAAATGTGGGATACAAATGCAACAAATAAATAAGGTCTCACGCGTTAACCGGGCAGTAATCGTCAACACGCGTACACTGCTGATTACCACCCGGTTAGTACCGCGCGTTCGAAAATAAAAAATATTTTTGGACGCGCACATGGCAGACATGTGTAAAAAATTGAATTACCACCCGGGACCTGCGGTAGTTCCAAATTGGAGCATGTTGAGCAACGCAGCTTAGTAAAAGGGCCTCTTAGTGACATGTTAGCACTGTTAGCGGGTAACAGTGACTTGTGTAGCTGTCAGAAGTTACTAGTGGACACATGACCCCAGATTCTATATAAGGTGCTCAAAATTGCACATACAAATTTAATTGAACGAGCCAGTTAGCACTAACGATCAGTTACTGGAACTGATCGGCAACAATTTGGATTTGCACGTGCATCTTGCTAAGCCGCCGACCACCCCTGCCATTGCCAACCCCCCCACCACAGCAGCCGCCACCACCACCACCAACAACAACTTTGACTCCCCCCCCCCACACCGATGACCCTCTTGACCCCCCTCCAGCCGCCAACCCTCCCGCCGCCTACCCGCCGTCGCCTACCTTTGCTGGCGGGGGACCCCAACCCCCTCCAGCCGAGGTCCTCTTCTTCCGGCGCAAGGCTTCGTTCTGTGCAGGACGTCAGACTCAGAAACAGAACAAAGCCTTGCGTCGGAAGAAGAGGACCTCGGCTGGTGGGGGCTGGGTCCCCCGCCAGCAAAGGTAGGCAACGGTGACGGCGGTTGGCGGCGGGAGGGGGGGTCGAGAGGGTCGTCGGCAGGGGGGTCCAGGGTCAAATCTATGGGGGCCCAGGCCCCAGTGGCCCCACGTAGCTACGCCACTGGCGTGCAGCTGAAAAACAGGCATGGCAATGGGAGGGGCGCGGGCAGGTCAGGGATGTTCATTAAAGAAGTGTGCCGTATTCTAGAATTTGGGGGATCCATGCCTAATTAACATGCAAGGATTCACACCAGGTTTCAATTAGTGCAAATCCTCACGTCCAGAGTTGAGCGTGGATCCCGGCACTACTCGCTGTTCTCTAAATGGCACCTAATGTGGAACACCGTTTATAGAATAGCACTCAGTGTGCTCTTCAGCTTGGAAAAGAAACGGATGAGGGGAGATATGATTGAGATCTACAGAACCCTGAGTGGTGTAGAACGAGTAGAAGTAAATCGATGTTTTACTCGTTCCAAAAGTACAAAGACTAGGGGACACTCGAGGAAGTTACATGGAAATACTTTTAAAACAAATAGGAGGAAATATATTTTCACTCAACGACTAGTTAAGCTCTGGAACTCTTTGCCGGAGGATGTGGTAACAGCGTTTAGTGTATCTGGGTTTAAAAAAGGTTTGGACAAATTCCTGGAGGAAAAGTCCATAGTCTGCTATTGAGACAGACATGGCGAAGCCACTGCTTGCCCTGGGATTGGTAGCATGGAATGTTGCTACTCTTTGGGATTCTGAATGGAATCTTGCAACTCTTTGGGGTTCTACATGGAATGTTGCTACTATTTGGGTTTCTGCCAGGTACTTGTGACCTGGATTGGCCACTGTTTGGAAAACAGGATACTGGGCTAGACGGACCATTGGTCTGACCCAGTATGGCTACTCTTATGTTATGTTATGCTGTTTCGGCACCCAAATTGGGGCAACATTTCCTAAATCTAGTCCATGATTTAGGAAAGGGGTGCAAGGGTTTCACTGATCAGTTAAAAGGGTGCAGGAACCCAAAAAAGTTAAGAACCCCTGAGTTAGAGGCTTTCAAATATATTTTCTGGCTTTGCAAAAAATATATTGTCACATCCAATACTGAGTTATACAGGCAGACAATTCCACATCTCTGAATGCAACAGGATCTGATGGGCAGGAATGCCACACAGCCTGGAGACATTACGTGACATCGCTCAGGACACCTCTTTCAGTTGATTGCTAAGTCACAGTGTGCTTTTACCAATGAAACCCCAAATTGTACCATGCACCACTGGTCCCACAGCGCTGCCATAATTTGAATGAAATGTCTGCGTTGAAGCATTCATGAAACCCAGAAACAAATCACCAACAGGCTGCAAAACATAATAACATGTTTCTGCTTTGCATAAGGACAGTGCAATGGGAACAACAGACATTTCCATCCAACTGTGCACATCGGCACCCCTATGCAAATTTGAGCACCCGAGACTGAGGCAGCAAATTGGGCCAATCCTGGAGCTTACATTTGCATAACTATGTAGGAAAATAAAAAAAAAAGACAGGAGAGTAAAGCATAAATGGAGCATAACAACTTTTTTTTTTTAACTTTAGAGAGTGTACAGAATTTAATTTCTGCATAAATTTAGCAATATTTTATTAGTAGTTCAAAGCTTTTACCGTAATTGGGTCTTTATACCTGGGGGCTCAATAACAAGCATGCAAGAGCATTTATTTGTGTATCATTAAGTGAATATTCAGGAAGCATTCAAGTAAAAGCATCTAGAAATGTAGGTGTCGATATTGAAAGGGACCCTTTTATTAAGGTGCACCGAAAAATGACCTGCGCTGGTGTAGACGCACGTATTGAACACGCGCAGGTCCATTTTTCAGCGCACCTGCAAAAAAAGGCCTTTTTTTGCTGAAAATGGACGTGCGGCAAAATAAAAAATCAGCGCGCATCCATTTTTCAGCCTGAGACTTTACCACCACCCACTGACTAAGCGGTAAGGTCTCACGTGTTAACCGGACGATAATCATCAGCGTGCATACTGTTGGATTATTTGTAGTAAATAATTAGCAGATTTTAGTACACACAGCTTCAGCTTTAGAAATGTTAATTTCTTTTCTTCATCTCTCTCTCATTCACCCCTGAATAATTCACTGCTGAGTCACTTTAAAGTTGAAGTAACAAAACATCTGTTTACTCACAGTTTGTAGTTAGATTATAATCAGACAGGCTTATATATACATATTACTATACATTTGTATTATCAGCTCCTTCCATGTGCTTAGATGGTAATGGATGCTCACACCATAGTAGATCCTCTCAGGTTAGGAGAGATCATGAGCTCCATGTGCTCCATGTGCTGCATGTGCTGCATCTACCCCCACAGGAAGTTGCATAGCTGTGTGACCTCTCTAAGTAATTCACATCAGAGGTCACAGAGTAATCACAGAGAAATAATAGGTGACAGGCAATGCATGTAAAATACAATTACATTCCAACAAACCCCTTCTCATGCATAACTGTCATGCAATTATTTATTCATACAAAGTCCAAGCTTTATACGCAGATTCACAAAATGTTCTCTGGGTAACGGTTTGGTCATGATGTCAGCTGTCATCTCACTGGTGTGACAATAGTGTAGACTGATGACCCCTTCTTTCGCCAACTCTCGCACGTTGTGGTATTTCGTTGCGATGTGCTTGGTGCGTGACTGAACCTTGTCATTCTGTGACAGTCGGATGCAGCTCTGATTATCTTCCATTATCTGGATTGGTCTCTGTTCAGCTATTCCGAAATCCAGCAAAAGTTTTTCAATCCACATCAGTTCTCTGCACGCTTCCGATACGGCCACGTATTCAGCTTCTGTAGAAGACAGACTCACAATACTTTGTTTATGACTGGCCCATGAAATTTGTACATTTCCATACATAAACACATATCCACTTGTGGATTTATAATCAGAATGATCCCCTGCCCAATCTGAATCACAGTAACATATTAGTTTTGGATTACTATTGGCTGAAATCTTTAATTTACAATCAATGGTACCCTTTAAATACCTTACCATCCTTTTAACTGCAGTCCAATCTGATTTGGTAGGTGAGCTGACCCTTCTGCTCAAAATTCCTACTGCATTTGCTATATCAGCCCTGTATGTGGTAGCTAGATATAAAAGCTTACCTATGGCTGATCTATATTGGATGTTATCTGGTAAAGGTTCTCTTACTGTTTCATCCTTCAGAAAATCAGTGATCATGGGAGTGCTTACAACTTGGGCATCTTGCATACCTAAACTTTCAATAAGCTCATTTATTTTCTGCTTCTGGCTTAGAAGATAAGAACCATCATTTTGTTTCTCAATTTCTATACCAAGATAGTATGACACATTACCAAGTTCTTTTATCTCAACATTGAGATTTAAACACTTTACAATGTCCTTGTACTCTTGCTCACTTTTGCTTGCAATGAGCAGATCATCAACAAAAGCTAAAATGTATGCATATTGTCCATTTGTGCACCTAGTGTATAAGCATTTATCTGCTTCACCTTGTTTAAATTCTAAATTTGTCAATATTTCATGCAATTTATCATTCCAACATTTTGCACTTTGCTTTAATCCATAAAGACCTTTGTTTAATTTACACACTAGCTGTCTTTGTTTTGTATTTATGAAACCTGTTGGCTGTTCCATGTACAAGTCTTCAGTTATATCTCCGTGAAGAAACGCTGTTTTCACATCAATGTGGTTGACTTGCATGCCTTTTGAGACTGCAATGCTCAGAAGTGTTCTGATTGTCGTGTGTTTCACTACAGGTGCAAACACTTCATCAAAATCTTCTCCATAATTTTGAAGATATCCCTTTGCTACTAATCTGGCTTTATACCTTTCCACTTTTCCTTGTGCATTCCTTTTTAACTTGAATACCCATTTGCATCCTATAGCTTTCTTGCCAGGAGGTAATTTTGTAAGAATCCAAGTATTATTTTTATCCAATGCATCAATTTCTTCTTGTGCAGCTTTATGCCATTCAGCAGCTTCTTCTGCTGGCATTTTCTCAATCTCATCCCATGTTAAGGGCTCTTGAGCTTCTGCTGACTTTGTTAAGTAAGACAGTCTTGGGGGTGGAACACCTTTGTTTTCCCTGGATGAGCGTCTGACAACAGGTTGGTCTGACCTTTCCGCATCCTCTAAATCTGAGAGTTCTTCTCCAATTGATTCCCCTTCTCCAACTGTACTGTCTTCTTCAATGATCCTTTCTGTGTCTGCTTCCTCTGCCTGTTCCTCGTTAGATACAGGTGAGTTGCTTTCAGACATCTGCCTTGGTATGGCATTTATATACACTGGCATGTCTATTATGGTTCTAGTTTCATATTCTGGATGATAAGGCTCATCTGGGATAATCCAGCCTTTATCAACCCTTTTGTTTTCATCAAAATATGTAACATGTCTTATGCCAACAATGCCAGTTTTCAGATTCAAAATTCTATATCCTTTGTGTCCTGGAGCATAGCCAACTAAAATGCCCCTTTCTGTTGTGGAATCCAGCTTATGCCTTCTTTGCTTTGGTATATGAGCATATGCTGTACTTCCAAATGTTCTTATGTGTGACAGGTTTGGCTTCCTACCATGCCATGTCTCATGTGGTGTGCGCTCAGCGCCTTTAGTTGGCATTCTGTTTTGTAGGTACACTGCTGTGAGAATGGCTTCCCCCCATAGTCTTTTAGGGAGATTGCTATCTGACAGCATACATCTGGTCATTTCCACAAGTGACCTAAATTTTCTCTCTGCAACAGAATTTTGCTCTGGTGTATAAGCTACTGTTGTGATATGTTGAATGCCTTCTTGTTCTAGAAATGTGCGCATGCTTTGTGAAGTGAACTCACCACCATTGTCGGTCTGAAGAACCTTTGGTTTTCTTTCAAATTTGTTGCTCACCATGGCTACGTATTTCTTCAGCATGTCTGTGACTTGACTTTTTTCTTTCAGCAAATAGGCCACACAGTATCTAGAGAAATCATCCAAGAATATTAGCACAAATCTGTTATTTCCCAATGATGGGATATTAAACGGTCCACATAAGTCACTGTGTATTAAGTCCAGCACTTTATTACTCCTATTTCCTGTGTATGCAGGAAATGAGGGTCTCACACCTTTTTGAGTAACACAGTCTATGCATTTCTCCATTTTACCAGCATCTGCACTTATCTGAATGCCTGTGGCTAGTTGCCCACTGTAAAGATCCTGGATCACCTTAAAATCACGATGTCCCAGGCGGCGGTGCCAGATTTCCAGACTACATTTACCATCATTCTTCCTTACTTGCGCCAGATGTGAGGCTTCACCTGAAATGCTCAGTTTATAAACATCATTATGCATAAAAGCTTCAGCATACACTTCATCATTTTTAGAGATTGTGCACTTACTGTTTTCAAAATGAATCACAAATCCCTTCTTATCTAATGTAGATACACTAAGCATATTGCAAACTGCTTGGGGAATATACAAGACATCACTTACAGGAATTTCTTTAACTTCATTAGACACTTTGCATTTTAAGAATCCAATACCTTTTGCTTGGATCTTAGCAGTCCCTTCGTTTGCAGTTTTAAGAATACCTTCCTCTGGACACATTTCCTGAAAGAAATCCTTACAATTGGTTAAATGGCATGTGCTCCCCGAATCCAAAATCCAAGTACTTTCATTTGAATTATTATTTACCATAGTCAAAGATTTTTCTGCCATTAGAAAGCCCTTGTGTTTATCTTTGTCCTTCATACATTTCCTGGTTTGAGAATTCTTTAGTTCCATTGGCTTAGGTGAGCTAGAGGGAGTGTTTTGTGTTTCCTTACACCATTTAGATACATGTCCCTCCTTTCCACATGAGTAGCAAATCAGCTTGCCCTTGGGTGGAGTTTTCCCATAGCTCCGCCTTCCTCTGTTCTTTGCCAAGAAATTTGTTTCATTTCTCTCTGACTTGCTTTGAGAACACATCTCCTCAGAATCATTTATTATGCATTCCTGCCTTAGTTTTGATGTTGTCTGTTCAAAAGATTGCCCTTCAATGGCCTCATTTACAGACCTAAAAACATCAAACTTCTTTGATAGTGAGGTAAAAAGAAATGCTCTTTTCAATGCATCACACATGGGAATTCCAGAAAGTTCTAGCTTTTGAAATGAAGACATAAGATGCATAATGTGATCATTACATTTACTTTTATCCCTTAATTTGGTTTCATTCAACTCTGCCAACCAAATTGGTTGCTGCTTTGCATATGTAGTTGCATACATAGTTCTCAGTTTATATAAAATGTCCTTTGGTGTATCTTTTCCCTCCACTAATATGGCTTGTTTCTCTGAGAGAGCTTCCAAAAGCATGCACTTCACATAATAGTTTGCATTGTCCCATTCAGCCATATTTTCAGCTGTTCTGTCTTGGTCTAAGCATATATCTAATCTTTTTGCTCGAAGGAGACATATGAATCTTAGTTCCCACTGCTGATAATTAAACTCATTTAATTTAGGCACCTTGAGAGAATAGAACAATGGTGAATTTCTTCCCTCAGCCATTTTCTTAGCCTTCTGTCTGCTGTGTGGGGGGAGAGAGAGACAGACTGAATCTTTCCTTTAAAACTTAAGAGAAAAATGTGGCCTTTTTTTCTGCCTGGTAATATTTCTCTTCTTTTTCAATTCCTGGACCCTGGGCCCATAACCCTTTTGTTGGATTATTTGTAGTAAATAATTAGCAGATTTTAGTACACACAGCTTCAGCTTTAGAAATGTTAATTTCTTTTCTTCATCTCTCTCTCATTCACCCCTGAATAATTCACTGCTGAGTCACTTTAAAGTTGAAGTAACAAAACATCTGTTTACTCACAGTTTGTAGTTAGATTATAATCAGACAGGCTTATATATACATATTACTATACATTTGTATTATCAGCTCCTTCCATGTGCTTAGATGGTAATGGATGCTCACACCATAGTAGATCCTCTCAGGTTAGGAGAGATCATGAGCTCCATGTGCTCCATGTGCTGCATGTGCTGCATCTACCCCCACAGGAAGTTGCATAGCTGTGTGACCTCTCTAAGTAATTCACATCAGAGGTCACAGAGTAATCACAGAGAAATAATAGGTGACAGGCAATGCATGTAAAATACAATTACATTCCAACACATACAGTGCCGATTACCGCCCGGTTAGCGCCAAGTGGTAGAAAATAGGAATTATTTTTTTGCCACGCATTTGGGACGCGTGTCAAAATTAGAATTACCGCCCAGGCGGTAGTTCTAATTTGACCTGTGTTGTATGCGCGCAGGCACCTATCCAGCTTATTTTCGAAGGAGAAGGGCGCCCATCTTCCGACACAAATCGGGAGATGGGTGTCCTTCTCCTTTGGGTGCCCAAATCGGCATAATCGAAAGCCGATATTGGCCGTCCTCAACTGCTTTCCATCGCAGGGACGGCTAAAGTTAAAGGGGGCGTGTCGGTAGTGTACCGAAGGCGGGATGGAGGCGTGGTTAACAGATGGGCGTCCTCAGCCGATAATGGAAAAAAGAAGGGCGTTTCTGACGAATATTTGGCCGACTTTACTTGGTCTCTTTTTGTTCACCGGCCCAGGATTGGACTGATGGGTTGTGCACGCCTACCAGCAGGTGGAGACTGAGAAAAAAACTCTGACTCTAGAGAGTCAATGAGAGCCCTGGTCATGTGACCCTAGCCCCAGTATTTTCTCAGTCTCCCAGCAGGTAGGACGTGAGCCTATTAGTCCCTCTTTTTGGTATTTGTAGATATTTTCTTTATTGGTTCTTCTGTGCCCAGGAATTTTATTGAGGTCATTTCTGATACTAAGTGCCTTAGTGTTCAGCCTCTGGGGTGTTAAACTCGGGTGCCCCGAGTCCCTCCCCCCTATTTCCTCCCCATCTCCCTTCTGGTGTATCCTCAAACAGCATTATTAATAACTAAGGGAAGGGCTACCCTTTCATTGTAAAGGAGTATTGCCTTTGGGAGAGGCAGCCAGTACTTTAAAAAAAAAAAAAAAAAAAGAGAGAGAACTGAACAGCTGAGTAAGCTATCTGTTCCCCGCTGACTTAACGAGCAGGCAGCTCTGTTTTCAACTCTGTGTGGGGTTTTCAGTACCTGTTTAAAAAAAAAAAAAAAAAAAGCTACGAGATAGGGGAAGCGAACGAAGGCAAGCCAGTACCCTTTTATTGCTTTATTGCTCCTGTCAGCCCTTGGGTTTTTAGCTGCTAAATAGGCTGTGTAAAAAGGCGCGAACCGCGTTGCCGCTTTCTCACGAGTGCTCGCTTGTTTCTGCGATGGTGGAAAAGTTGAAAAGATGTGCAGTCTGTCAGCGTCGGGGGGTTAATGCCTCCGGCGCCTGTAAATTTTGTACAGCGCTTGACATGCCCGCCGTTTCTCTTCCTCCGCCGGCTTTGTCTTCGGTTCCGTCGGGGGTTCCGATTTCGCCGTCGCGCTCCCTCGCTCCTAGTTCGGAGGCCTCTGGCTTAGTTCTTGAAGCACCCGCTGCGAAAGTGGCGCGAACGGCGGCCATTTTGTCTCCTGCTCCTTCAACGTCGGGTGCCGCGTCTGGCCCTTTAAACTCCGCGATTTTGGGAGATTTCAATATGGAGGTCCTGGTACATTCGGCAGCCACTCAGGGAGGAGGTTTTCCCCCTGAGTTTGTTATTCAGATGTACCAGGTCTTCCTGATGCAGCGAGAGGGTTCAGCAGCGGAGCTGGCAGGGGCTACAGCGGGGCTGTCAGGGGCTATGGGCAGTTCGGTTCCTACTGCAGCTAAGGCTAGGACATGTGAGTTTCCTTCAGATCTGGTACCAGAGCATAGTTCAGACATGCCTTTTTTGGAGGAAGAGGAAGACTTAGGACCGACACTTAATGAGCTGGCTTGGGAGGATCCTTCCTCTTTAGATCCTGACACTGTTCCTTTGGGCCAGGGGGAAGATCCCTCGGTGGCTAGAGTGTTTCATAAGGAAGATTTACAGGATCTTATTGCTATGGTGGCTACTACTTTAAATTTTGATGATCAGCCTCCAGCTTTACAAGTCCGAAAGGTTGATTTGTTGGTTAAGGGCTCTAGGGCTTCCAGCAAGACCTTTCCTATGCATGAGGACATTTGGGATGTCATTAAAGTGCAGTGGGAGGTCCCGGATGCTGCTTTTCGGCCTACTAGATCTATGTCTCGTCTATATCCGGTGCCCGAAGCTGATAAAGCACTTCTTAAGCTCCCAGTGGTTGATGCTGTGGTCTCTGCGGTTACTAAACGCAACACAGTCCCAGTAGATGGAGGAACGGCGCTTAAAGATACTCAAGACAGGCGTTTGGACTCTCTTTTGAAGCATAATTTTGAGGTTTCCTCTCTGGCAGTGCAGGCGGCCATTTGCGGATCTTTAGTGGCCAGGGCCTGTTTTCGTTGGGCCGAGAGAGTCCTGGATAGATCTTCGGATGATCTCGCAGCTATAGATGTCGAGGTGGCAAAGATTGAAACGGGCTCTGCTTTTCTAGCCGATGCTCTGTATGACCTGTTGAGGGCATCTTCTAAATCTTTGGCCCTGGGAGTTGCAGCTCGCCGCTCTCTTTGGTTGAAAGGTTGGTCGGCAGATGCTGCCTCCAAGTCTAAGTTAAGTAAATTTCCCTTTAGGGGTTCATTTTTGTTTGGAGAGGATTTGGACAAATTGGTTCACTCCCTAGGAGACTCTAAGGTGCCTCGTCTCCCTGAAGATCGGCCTCGCCTATCCAGTCGGGGTGCCTTGTTTGGACGTGGTAGGCTAAGGTCTTTCCGTAGATTTCAGCCTGATAAAGCTTCTCAGCCTCAGAGATCGCGTTTCTTTACCAGGAACCAATCCTTTCGAGGTTACCGCAGAGGAGACAGATTCTCAAGCGGCAATTTTCGCTCCCCTGCGCGTACTTCCCAATGAAGGTGCGAGGGCCCCTTCTCTGGTACCTGTCGGAGCTCGGCTTTCTCAGTTTTATCAGAGGTGGGCCCACATTACATCAGATCAGTGGGTCTTGGAGGTGGTTCGAGACGGATATGCCTTAGAGTTTGCAAGGCCTATTTCAGACGCCTTTCTGGAGTCTCCCTGTCGCTCTCCCCTCAAAGCGCGTGCGGTTCGGGAGACTCTCCAGATGCTCTTAGATCTTCAGGCGATTTATCCAGTTCCTCCTGCCGAGTACAAGCGAGGTCGGTATTCCATTTACTTTGTGGTGCCCAAAAAGGAGGACTCCCATCGTCCTATTCTCGACCTCAAAGCTGTCAATCGCGCTCTCAAGGTCACCAGTTTCCGTATGGAGACCCTTCGGTCAGTCATAGTAGCAGTGCGCAAGGGAGAGTATTTAACAGCCTTGGACCTGACGGAGGCCTATTTGCATATTCCCATTCATCCTGCTCACCACAAGTTTTTGCGTTTTGCAATTCTAGGCCGGCATTATCAGTTTCGCGCTCTGCCTTTCGGCCTGGCGACGGCGCCGCGCACATTTACCAAAGTGATGGTCGTGGTTGCAGCGGCTCTCAGGAAGGAAGGGATTTTGGTTCATCCCTACCTGGACGACTGGTTGATAAGGGCAAAGTCTTATCAAGAAAGTTGTCAGGTCACGGAGCGAGTAGTAACGTTCCTGCAGTCCCTAGGTTGGGTGGTGAACATAGCCAAGAGCCGTTTGGTTCCCTCTCAGTCTCTAGAGTATTTGGGGGTCACCTTCGATACTGCGAGGGGTCGAGTTTTTCTTCCGCAGGGCAGAATCCTAAAGCTCCGGTCTCAGATTCTGAATTTGATGCATCTGAAAGTACCTTGTGCTCGAGACTATCTTCAGGTTCTCGGTTCCATGGCTGCCTCGATAGAAGTAGTTCCCTGGGCCAGAGCTCACATGAGATCTCTTCAGTGGTCTCTTCTGGCCCGGTGGTCTACTCAAACAGATTCCCTTCTGATGAGACTGCCTTTGCGGCTCCGGGAGCGAATCTCTCTGTTTTGGTGGCTACGGATGCAGAATCTCACTGTAAGGATGCCGTTGGAGCCTCCGCGGTGGATACCTCTAACAACAGATGCCAGTCTCCGGGGCTGGGGGGCTCATTGCCTGGACAAGTGGGCCCAGGGCCTCTGGTCGCCGCTGGAAGCAGTTCAATCCATCAACTTTCTGGAGACCAGGGCGATTCGGTTAGCTCTGCTGCACTTCGGTTCTCTTCTGGAGGGCACAGCTGTGCGAGTTCTCTCGGACAACGCCTCGGCAGTAGCCTACATCAACCGCCAGGGAGGTACGAAGTGCCGTCTCCTGTGTCGGGAAGTGGAGAGTCTCCTGGCGTGGGCGGAGATTCACCTCACGGCCATCTCAGCCTCGCATATGGCAGGAGTGGACAACGTGCAAGCAGACTTCCTCAGTCGTCACACTCTCGATCCCGGGGAATGGGCTCTGAGCGATCGGGCGTTTCAGTTGATAGTACAGCGCTGGGGTCTTCCAGTACTAGATCTCTTCGCCTCCAGGCTCAACTCCAAAGTTCCTCGCTTCTTCAGTCGCCGAAAAGATGTAAGGGCGGCAGGGGTAGACGCCCTCTTGCAGCAATGGCCCTCCGGCCTTCTTTACGCGTTTCCTCCATGGCCACTAATAGGTAGTCTCCTACAGAAGATCGAAGACCACGGGGGGCCGATCATTTTGGTGGCACCGGACTGGCCTCGGCGTCCCTGGTACGCGGATCTCCAGCGTCTGTCCATGGCGTCTCCTCTTCGTCTTCCGGCACACAAGGTGTTGCTGGTTCAAGGACCAGTTCCGCATCCAGATCCAGCTCGATTTTGTCTTACGGCTTGGCTCTTGAACGAGCTCATTTAACTAAGCGAGGATTTTCAACGCCAGTGATTTCTACCATGCTGCAGTCTCGTCGCCGTTCCACCTCTCTAAACTACATTCGCACGTGGAAACTTTTTGAGGATTGGTGTGCAGAAGCTGACATTGTTCCTTTTCGGGAGTCAGTACCTCAGATGTTAGACTTTTTACAGCAAGGTTTTGATAAGGGGCTCTCTCTTTCGTCGCTGAAGGTGCAGGCGGCAGCTCTGTCCTGTTTCAGAGGTAGAATAAGGGGTAAGTCTTTGGCTAGTTTTCCCGAGGTGGCTCGTTTTTTGAAGGTGGTCAGCCTTCTTTGTCCTCCGGTCAGATCGTTTTTTCCATCTTGGGACCTTAATCTGGTGCTTTCATCTCTGACAAAGCTCCTTTTGAGCCTTTACAAGTATGTTCTCTGAAGGATTTAACGCTTAAGACAGTGTTTTTGGTGGCTATCGCGTCAGCTAGAAGAGTCTCAGAGTTGCAAGCTTTTTCCTGTAGATCTCCATTTCTGGAATTTTCTAAAGAGCGAGTGGTCCTTCGGCCGGTTCCTTCCTTTTTGCCCAAGGTACTACCTCGGTTTCATATGTCCCAGTCGGTTTTTCTTCCTATTCTGGGATCCTCCTCCGGAACGCAGGAGCAGCGAAAGTTGCATACTCTGGATGTTAGGAGAGTACTTAAACGGTATCTTGCGGTTACGGAGGACTTCCGGCGCTCGGACCGCCTCTTTCTGCTGTTTGCTGGTCACCGCAAGGGCCTGGCAGCTTCTAAGCCTACTTTGTCTCGGTGGATCAAAGAAATGATAGCGTCTGCTTATCTCTTGGCAGACAGACCAGTTCCGGCAGCGCTTAAAGCTCATTCTACCCGGGGGCAGGCAGCCTCGTGGGCGGAGTGTTCCTTGGTGCCTCCAGCGGAGATCTGTAAGGCGGCGACTTGGTCGTCACTTCATTCTTTCTCTAAGCATTACAGGCTAGATGTGCACTGTCGTCAGAAGACCGTCTTTGCATCTCGCGTACTCACAGCGGGTTTGCTGGGGTCCCTCCCTTAGGACTACTGCTTTGTTACGTCCCATCAGTCCAATCCTGGGCCGGTCCGGAGGGACGCTAAGGAAGGAGAAATTAGACCTTACCTGCTAATTTGCTTTCCTTTAGTCCCTCCGGACCGGCCCAGGTCCCTCCCGTGTTCTATGGTTCTCAACTTTACTGTGTACAGAGATGCAACTGTCGTCTACAGAGCTGTTCTGCTAGTTAGACAGTTAAAGGAGATACATTATGGTCTATAAGAAATACATTATGTTCTACAAGTTAAATGTTTTGCAAGTTCTCTGGTTATTCAGTTCATAATATTATACAACTTGCACAGTTTATGGGATACACATTTCTGTACATAATTGGCCATGCCACGGCTCTGAACCGAGTTGTTGGTGCGCCCAGTGTCACGGCGAAGCCGTAGTTTAAGCACGTTGGTTTCTCTTGTGCTTCCTGGCTGCTTAAATTCCTCAGGGCACAGAATATAGGTCCTTCTTTTCCTTTCTGCTTGGTTATTCAAATACTGAGACTAGGGTCACATGACCAGGGCTCTCATTGGCTCTCTAGAGTCAGAGTTTTTTTCTCAGTCTCCACCTGCTGATAGGCGTGCACAACCCATCAGTCCAATCCTGGGCCGGTCCGGAGGGACTAAAGGAAAGCAAATTAGCAGGTAAGGTCTAATTTCTCCTTTTTTTGCCAGCCTCTATGCCAGCCTCAAATGTCCTACCCAGCTCCATCACAGCAGTATGCAGGCCCCTGGAGCAGTTTTAGTTTCAGGCAGGTGGACCCAGGCCCACCCCCCTACCTGTTACACTTGTTGTGGTAAATGTGAACCCTCCAAAATCCACCTGAAACCCACTGTACCCACATGTAGGTGCCCCCCTTCATCCCTAAGGGGTGGCTGGGTTTTGGGTAGTGGGTTTTGGGGGGGGGGGGTTGGGGGGCTCAGCACCTGGGATCAATTTGTGAAGTCCACAGCAGTGCCTCCTAGGAGCCCGGTTGGTGTCCTGGCATGTGAGAGGGGACCAGTGCGCTACGAATGCTGGCTCCTCCCATGACCAAATGGCTTGGATTTGGCCGTTTTTGAGATGGCTGTCCTTGGTTTCCACTATCGGTGAAAGCCGAGGTTGGCCATCTCTAAGGTCGGCGATCTCAACATTTCAGTCGACCTAAATGTTAAGGTTTGGCCATCCCCGACCGTATTATCGAAATGAAAGATGGATGCCCATCTAGATAATACGGGATGCCCCGCCCTTTCGCCGGGGCACCCTTAAAGATGGGCACCCAGTTCGATTATGCCCCTCCACGTGTCTTAGTAAAAGGACCCCAAAGTGATTCAACCAGCCAGAAATGGTTCCTGACCAGTTAAATCCCTTACGCAGGGCTAACTGGGCATTTTCAGTAACACTTAACCGGACAGTGCCACTGAAAATGCCCAGTTAACGCCGAGGGAATTCCAGGTGCAGGTACAGCACTTAGCAGGTTAAGTACTGATATTCGGCACTTAGGATATTCGGCACTAAGCTGCGGGAATACGGGCCCTGCGGTATCAGTGGGGGCCATTTTTACTGCGCACCAGAAACCTTTTTACCACAGTGGGTAAAAGCCGCTAAAAAAATGGCCATACGTGGGGAGCCCTCTCGTCACCCATTGAGGTGATGGTAAGGGTTCCTGCGGTAACCGAGAAGAATGCTGCAAGGCCCGATTATCGCCGTGTTAGAGCCTCGCTATTAAATTTAAAAATATTTTCCTGCATGCCAGAAACGGCGCGCACTGAGGCCGGAACTACCGCCGGCGGCCGCATTGAGCCGGCAATAGTTCCGGGATAGCGTGCGGTAAGCCCGCGTTTGGCTTACCGACGACGCTTTTTAAAAGGACCCCTTAATCGGTTAAGATAACTGCACATATAGGACCACATAAAAGTCAGTCCTATCTTTATCTGGTTCTTTGTAGCCAGTTATACCTCGTAGACTTACCAGCCAGGAACACAAAAAGATCATCACGTACATTCTTGAACCTCCATTACCCCAGTCGCAAAGGACTTAAATATCTAATATAATAAAACGCACCCTCAACGTTCTGAGGACAACGTTCTGTGAAGCCTTGAAGCCTTGAAGCCTGAAGCCTGAAGCCTTGAAGCCTTGAAGCCATGAAGCCATCTGACGTCACTCCCAGGCTGAAGGGTTCGCGCCGGATTCGTGGTGTGAAGCCTTCAAGCCAGCCAGCCGTCTTTGCCCCGCCCTCGCCTCAAACCAAACAAATCCGGAAGCGAAGCGTCAGGGAAGGAGGCGGTGCTCCCGACGTCTAGCCTTCCCTTCGCTGTGTTCCGCCTTCAAAAGAAGGCGGGAGACAGCGAAGGGAAAGCAAGACGTCGGGAGCGCCGCCTCCTTCCCTGACGTTTCGCTGCACGAATCGCCACGGAGGTAAAGTTAAAACGAAGAAGAAAAAAAAAAGGGATGCATGGATGCGAAGGGGGGGGGGGGATGCATGGATGCGAAGGGGGGGACATGGATGCGAAGGGGAGGGGAGAAGAGGGCGGGCCAGGCTGGGACATGGGAGAGAGAGGAGCATGGATGCGAGGGGGGGGGGTCATGGAAGGGAGAGAGGGGACTTGCTGGAAAAGGATGAATGGAGGCGGCAGGGGACAGAGGAGCATGGATGGGCATGGAATGGGAGGGCAGGGCTCAGGGAGAGAGGGGAATTACTGGAAATGGATGAATGAAGGGGCCAGGGGACAGAGGAGCATGGATGGGCATGGATTGGGAGGGCAGGACTAAGGGAGAGAGGGAAATTGCTGGTTAGGGATGAATAGAGGGGACAGATGGGCATGGATGGATATGGATTGCAGGGCAGGCCTCAGGTAGAGAGGGCAATTGCTGGATAGGGAAAAATGGAGGGGCCAGGTGACAGATGAGCATGGATTGGAAGGGCAGGACTCAGGGAGAGGGAAATTGCTGGATAGGGATGAATGGAGGGGACAGATGGCCATGGATGGATATGGATTGCAGGGCAGGCCTCAGGCAGAGAGGGAAAATGCTGGATAGAGAAAAATGGAGGGGCCAGGTGACAGAGGAGCATGGATGGACATGGATTGGAAGGGCAGGACTCAGGGAGAGGGGAATTGCTGGATAGGGATGAATGGAGGGGACAGATGGGCATGGATGGATATGGATTGCAGGGCAGGCCTCAGGCAGAGAGGGGAAATGCTGGATAGGGAAAAATGGAGGGGCCAGGTGACAGAGGAGCATGGATGGGCATGGATTGGAAGAGCAGGACTCAGGGAGAGGGGAATTGCTGGATAGGGATGAATGGAGGGGACAGATGGGCATGGATGGATATGGATTGCAGGACAGGCCTCAGGCAGAGAGGGGAAATGCTGGATAGGGATGAATGGAGGGGCCAGGTGACAGAGGAGCATAGATGGGTATGGATTGGAAGGGCAGGACTCAGGGAGAGGGGAATTGCTGGATAGGGATGAATGGAGGGGACTGATGGGCATGGATGGATATGGATTGCAGGGCAGGCCTCAGGCAGAGAGGGGAAATGCTGGATAGGGAAAAATGGAGGGGCCAGGTGACAGAGGAGCATGGATGGGCATGGATTGGAAGAGCAGGACTCAGGGAGAGGGGAATTGCTGGATAGGGATGAATGGAGGGGTCAGATGGGCATGGATGGATATGGATTGCAGGGCAGGCCTCAGGCAGAGAGGGGAAATGCTGGATAGGGATGAATGGAGGGGGCAGGTGACAGAGAAACATGGATGGCCATGGATTGGGAGGGCAGGGCTCAGGGAGAGAGGGGAATTGCTGGAAAAGGATGAATGGAGGGGGCAGGGGACAGATGGCCATGGATTGGGAGGGCACGGTTCACACTCTCTCTCTCATATACAATGTCTTTCTGACTCTCACTCTCACACACTCTGTCTCACACTGTATCACATTCACTCTCTATGTGCCACACAGTCACTCACACACTCGCTTGGTCTCATACACACACTCTCTCTCACACTGTGTCTCACATACACACTTGCACACACTCTCATTCTCACACACACACTCTCTCACAAACACACTCACACCCAGACTCACTCTCTCTCTCACACACTCACACTTTCACTCTGACTCTCAAACAGTCACTCTCACATACACTCTCCCAAACATACACACTCCAAGGAAAACCTTGCTAGCGCCCGTTTCATTTGTGTCAGAAACGGGCCTTTTTTACTAGTAAATCAATATATGCATCTAGCTTCTCCTACATCTGCACGCAACTGTGGAATGCACTACCGAATGCCATAAAAACAATGCACGCCTTGACAGCCTTCCGGAAATTATTAGAGACCAACCTGTTCGAAAAGACTTATCATAACGATTCTTCATTATGGCCTGACACCAATACTCTACCATAACAAGATAACATTAAACTCTTTATACCTGTTCACTTCAATTACTTTGTCACCAATTGAACGTTATGCATTACCCCCTTATCTCTTACGCCTGTAATGAACTGTTTATCTACTTACCTTAATTTATTTTAATACTTTTTGTACTTTAAATGTTATAATACCTTGTATTTCTCATTCTGTAAATGGCGATCGCCATTACGGCTTTATGTAAGCCACGTTGAGCCTGCAAAAAGGTGGGAAAACGTGGGATACAAATGCAACAAATAAAAATAAATAAATAAATAAATATCGCATTTAACTGGCTATGTTTTCACCAGCTCCATAGACCCGGATGTTCACATCACCCAGCACTGAATTTCCAGGTATAATGCAAGTGGCGCTCATCAAAATGCTGTGCCGATTGCCACCGACTGAATATCGGGCCCATTGTTTTACAGAATTGAGTTTTTTTTTTTTGTTACATTTGTACCCCACACTTTCCCACTCATGGCAGGCTCAATGCGGCTTACATGGGGCAATGGAGGGTTAAGTGACTTGCCCAGAGTCACAAGGAGCTGCCTGTACCTGAAGTGGGAATGGAGCTCAGTTCCCCAGGACCAAAGTCCACCACTAGGCCACTCCTCCACTGTTGCTACTATTTGAGATTCTACATGGAATGTTGCTATTCCACTAGCAACATTCCATGTAGAAGTCAGCCCTTGCAGATCACCAATGTGGACGCGCAGGCTTCTGCTTCTGTGAGTCTGACGTCCTGCAAGTACGTGCAGGACATCAGACTCACAGAAACAGAAGGCTGCGCAGCCTTCTACATGGAATGTTGCTAGTGGAATAGCAACATTCCATGTAGAATCTCCAATAGTATCTGTTTTATTTTTGTTACATTTGTACCCTGCGCTTTCCCACTCATGGCAGGCTCAATGTGGCTTACATGGGGCAATGGAGGGTTAAGTGACTTGCCCAGAGTCACAAGGAGCTGCCTGTGCCTGAGGTGGGAATCAAACTGAGTTCCTCAGGACCAAAGTCCACCACCCTAACCACTAGGCCACTCCTCCACTGGCAGGTAAAGCCAGTAAAATCAATTGGGGGGAGTCATTTTCCTGTTTTGATTTTTTTTTTTAATGTGTTTAACCTATTCTGTTGAAACTCTTCCTACAGAGTTACTCTCTCTCATTATGAATCACACTAAAATAGTGGCGCTGCTGTGCGGTTCAACATCAGCGCCTCACGCGGGCTTGATACTGATAAACTGTAAACACAGCCTGGACAGTGGACCCAAGGGGAGATTATTTCCAAGAATACGCCTGACTTAGCCAGAACAAAAAGTGCCCGCCTTCTTTAGTACGGAAAAGTGGAAGACTATCAGAAATATACTAGAGCAAAACAGAGGGGAAACCTAGGAGTAAGATCAAAATGACACGCGGTTCGGGATTAAATTAAGAGAACCTAGCAGTTTGCACATTAGGAGATTCAGGGGTTTCAGCAGGTAGCCTTTTAGTGGCAAAGAAAGTAGACAGAAGTGAATGCCCAATGAAAGCATATTTCATGGAAGAAAGCCTATCTCGGACAGTCTTCTCTATGGTTTCAACGTATAACCTAAAGTCCTTCCTAATGACTTATCCACGGATCATTTTAGACTCTTTAACCTTTCCCTTTTTTCTTTTTTACCCTGTTCCTTCTATCCTATTTAGTTTGATTGTATTTGTATAACAACTGATCTGGCCTTAGCCTCATCAGTACATTGTAAGCCACTTTGTGCCTGCAAAACTGTGGGAAAAAGTGGGATATAAATGTGCTTAAATAAATAAATAAAGGAGAGCCACTGTAGAAGTGAATTCACCAAAAATATATATAAACTAGTGAAAAAGCCCCGTTTCTGATGCAAATGAAACGGGGGCTAGCAAGGTTTTCTTCTGTGTGCACGTGGGAGTGTGTGTGTCCCTGCCCTCTGCCCTCTCTCCCTTCCCCTCTGCTCTCTGTCCCCTCCCCCCTCGGAGTCGAGTCCTTCAGTGTTAAGTTCCCTGCTCTGCTGTGTTTGTGTTACAGAGATAGTGAGGGCTTCTGCCCTCTCTCCCCTCCCCCCTCTGAGTCCTTCACTGTTACAGAGAGAGAGATTTGATTTCGTGCTTTGCTGTGTTTTCCTTCACTGTTTGTGTTACAGAGAGAGCGAGGGCGGGGCAGACACTCATGGGGAAACCTGATATCTCTCCCCCTTCACACTTCCGGCTGGAGGCTTCATAGAACGTTGGTGGTGCCTTTTATATAGAGAGATAGTGGATAAATCACATTACAAATGTGCTCCAGATTGTAAAACATTAGGGGGCTTTTTCTACTTAAATTATCCCTGTAAATGTGTAATTAAATATCAAGGGCTCAAACACATCTTTCTCATTCCAGAACATTTAAATGGTTTTCTATGTCAAAAAAAGTTGGGAACAGTTTAACGTTTGAAATAGAGAGAATGAGAAAAATGTATGGATAAGGCTGTGTGTAAAGCTATATCTTGCCACCTATTCTTTAAGTTCTCTCCTGAACATGATACCCTCCTCCACGCTATTGTGGTCTAAAGAGGGCATAACACTTTTTCCTTAGTTATAATTTTTTGGTATAATTTAGATGAAAAAATAAATAAACCTGTATTGCTTATTCAAGTGATGTACTTGTTGAAACATTATAATAAATAAATTTTTAAAAAAACGCTACTGCGCCTTTGTAAAATGACCCCTTAGACTTGGATATTGGATATCTGAGTCCCCACTGAATATCAGATCAAACCCAAAAAAGAGGGCCTGACCATCTACCAGTTGGCCTCCCCTCCCCTGTACTATTTCCCTAAACTCTCCAATCTCCCTGTTTCCACCACCCCCACTCCATTCCCTCCTTTCCAATCCCCCCTTCCCTATCCTGTGTCTGATGCCACCTCCATCCCCATCCCCCCCCCCAGCGACCCTAGCACTTACCAGGAGATGAACCCTAGTTTCTAGTGCGGTGATCCTGGAACAGTCTCTTTTCTACTCCTGACCTGTCAAAAGCCAGATATCAAAATGGCATCACTGAATATTGACCCCTTAAGAAGCCAGTCCTTGTTAGAACTTAAAACGAGTATCACCATCAATCACCATGGATGAATCACCATCACCAACTTCGAATGTGAGCACTCTAATTCAGCAGACGCATCCAATACATTCATTTCCGGGTCAACTCCATCCTAAAGTTAAGAATCACTCTGCATTACAGTAGTCAAATAATATATATACGTACCCAAGGTGGAAGATTCTCAGGTGATATTCCCAACTCCTTAGGTACCTCCATAGTGTATCCATGGTGTTACTGTGGGTTAACAAGGAAAATTCAACAAAAACAGTTTTTTGCATTTTCAAGAGCTTCCAGTTTACCCCTCTAGAGCAGCATCTTTATTAACTACTACCCGTGCAGATCAAGATGTTTCCACAACTTTTTTCACCTTCTCAATATTTTTAAACTGCACCAAATCCAAATCTCTACCTTAGTCTCCAACTTCTTCACAGTCTGGGCCAAACATCTACACAGTGTCCAGAAAAAATGTGACCCCCGACATTTTTTTTCAAATAACCCCAAAATGTCCTATTACAGCAAAAACGTCTGCCTGAAATTCGAGACAGGATGGAGCTCCAGTGCATCGAGCTCGCAAAACAGTTGAGCTCTTAATTAATGAAACCCCAGAATTCACTGAGCCAACAGCACAGAGGTTTCGAAGACTTTGTGAATGTGTCAAGGTTGAAGGAGAACACTTTAAACACAAACTATGATTTAACTAAAGAAAAATACTCATTATACTAATGTATTTTCAAAGGTCATACTAAATGTTTAAACAACTATAAAGTGTTTTGAAACTTTGTAAAGGGTCTCATTTTTTCCAGACACCATGTACAATTTCTTCCCAAATCATGCCTAACATAAGAATAATACATCAAGATGATTAAAAAAATGTAGGTGATAACATACCTGCTGTTCCCAAAATGGCAGTCTCTGAAGCCATCTCAGATGCCCTAGCTTACGCTACTAGTTTCCGGAGCCTCACGATCGGCTCCTAAACTCCTGAAGACGGAATCTTCCTCCCTCTCACCATTGCATCTGCCATGTCTGTTTGCATATGTTGCAGTTACTGGGACAATTCCATAACCTCAGGTCTAGAGATATGTGCATCAAAGGCGCATTTCATTGACGGTTTTGTGCTTAAGTGTACTTGTAGGTGCTATTCTATAAAGTATGTCCTATTGTAAAACCTAAATTGAAGCACCAAGTTATAGAATTGCGTCCTATGAGGATAATTCTATAAAGTACATGATACCAGTTAACATGTAATTCATTAGGATAATGGCATGCATATGTGCACATACACATGTATATGCCAAGATTCCACCTAAGAGCTATGCTGTAAATACATGTGTATCTTACATAGCGCATATTTTGTAGATAGACATACACAACGGCAGAATCTTGGCAGAGTCTAACATAAGAGTAGCCATACTGGGTCAGACCAATGGTCCATCTAGCCCAGTATCCTGCTTCCAACAGTGGTCAATCCAGGTCACAAATACCTGGCAGAATCTCAAAGAGTAGTAAGATTCTGGAGTCCCAAAAAGTAGCAAGAGTAGCTATCACGTTCACATGGCCTCATTCACCACCATCCCCTTGTCCCATTCTAGACGGCACTCCTATTCTTCCTCAAGAGACTGTCAAGATTCTTGGTGTCACGTTTGATTCACATTTAACTTTCAAGGCACATATTGATTCTGTACTTCATTCCTCTTTTTTTGCACTCCACTGTATCCGTCCATTATATTCTTTCCTTGACCCCTCCCTGGTTCACATACTTCTTCTCTCTATGGTTATTTCTCATTTAGATTACTGTAATTCTTTGCCGGTTTTCCTTCCTCATCCATTAAACGTCTTCAGCTTGTTCAGTCTACCACTGTTAAATTACTTTACTCTGCACAACATTTTGATCACATCACCCCCCCCCCCCCCTTCTTCATTCTGAGCATTCTGGTCTCTGCCCGTATTAAGTTTAAAATTAGGATCTTGCCAGGTATTTGTGACCTTTAGTCTGTCCCAGTATGGCAATACTTATGTACTTAAACTTCTCTGTCTTGTCTTTAAATCCCGTCTTCCCTACTTTTTCTCCTTTCTTACTCCTTATATTCCTTCTTGCTTCCTCCAATCTGCTTCTGGTAATTTAATCACAATTCCTTCCCTCCCTTCTTTCCAACTTTCAATTTCTCAAGAGACCAGCTTCAGTTTTCTAGGACCTTCCCTCTGGAATTCTCTCCCACCCTGCATCCGTTTAGAACCCTCTTATCCCAAATTTAAGGCTTTACTCAAGACACATCTGTTTACTGAATCCTTGGATTCTTCCACATAATCGTCCCTCCCCCCCCCCCCCCCCCATGTATCTATTCTCTAATTGCTTTTATATTGTAAACTGCATAATCGCCGTATAGACAATTTGTGGTATATCAAGTGTGGAAATAAACAAAATACCAAAGAGTAGCAAGATTCCAGAATCTCAAAGACTAGTAAGATTCCGGAATCCCAAATGCAGCAAGATTCCAGAATCTCAAAGAGTAGTAAGATTCCGGAATCCCAAATGTAGTAATATTCCAGAATCTAAAAGATTAGCAAGATTCCATGTTACAGAGTCTGGGTAGAATTTAGACTTACATATCACTGGAACTTAGTTGCACACTGTTACACCAGCTCTATGGCTTGCACAAGTGCTTGCACTTGTAGGCCTATATTTTCACTGTTAAGCTAGTGTTCTATAAAGGAAAATAGGCACATATGCTCCTTTATAGAATAGCCTCCTACCAGGCACTCAATTATATAACTACCCTCTCTATAGCTCACTCTGATGTTACTTTGCTCCACTAATAGTTCTGCCCTAATTAGGCACTTCAAAATAGCTTCAGATTACAGACAAGGATTTGTGGAGGTTTTAGATTAAACCGGGGTTTACATTATTCATCCTCAGCTGGCAGAAGTTGATACAAAGTGAAATGGTGCATTCATCTTGCGGTTGCAACTTTAGTCAGTGGCATTTAGTTTGGTTTAAGGAGAAAAGTATTATTCTGTCTGCTAAACTGATTAAATTGTTTAGGAGTTTAAACTCAGAAACAATTTGATATTATAAAAACCATTTTATCCCACTGTAGGAATGCTATACTTGTCAGATTAGTGAATGTATTTAATATTTAAGAAGTCTGCGAGTGTAGCAAAGTCCTCAGAAACCATTGGGGATGGTTTTCCTTATCTTAATAGAATTAAGCTTGGTTTAATAAGCATCAAATGAAGGGGATCTAGATTGCTTTCAAAGGAATTGACACAATTTTACAGTCACCAATTAAGGAAATAAGACTCAATAAACACATAGGTGAGACCTTCATTTGGACTAAAAGTATTTGTGACAAGCTGTCCTAAATTATCCTCCCTTCCTCAGGTCCCTTATGAAACAGCGCAGCTACACTGGGTTTAAATAGCACAGACTCAATTAGGTCTTAGGCTGTCTGCATACCTTATTAGAGGGGGTGAGACAATAACACTTGACAGCTGAAAGTACTGAGATCTGGTAATGAGTGAGAAAACTAACATCTCTATCTAGTATATATGATTCAAAATGCAGAAGATGGGAAGGAGAACGCTACACCAGAGAAAGCAGCCAAAAATTAAGAACATATATTGAACTTCATAGAGATAGCATAAAACAGAGGAAAGCAGAGTGACAGCTTAGTAGGTTAACATTTCTCAAAGGAAGTTCACGCCTTAAATGGCCTTACGATAAAGTTTTTTAAAGGAAATTTCAGGAAGGGAACATGTCTGAAATTAGGACAATCATGAATGTGAGCCTTTCGTTCTAAATGTCTTTCTCATGTGGGTACATAAGTACATAAGTATTGCCATACTGGAACAGACCAAAGGTCCAACAAGCTCAGTATCCTGTTTCCAACAATGGCCAATCCAGGTCACAAATACCTAGCAAGATCCCCAAAAAGTACAAATTCATGTGTCCAGGCTGGATCTGCATACAATTCCTGAAGTAACACTTATCTTTCCCACTGTATATGAGTGTCAGGTTCTCAGGTTCAGAGCCCGCGGGGCCGGGCTCTGGAGCAAACGTGAGCCCTTGGGCTGCTGCTGAGGAGCGACAGCAGCAGGCAAAACCCACCAACCAACACTGGGCAAGCACACCGGCAGGGACTGCAGGCACTGCCCAGCGAACCGGAACACATGGACTGGAATCCTGGACTGGAATTCCCCGGACTGGAGGACACAGGACTGGACCCCCCCCCCCCCCCCGGTCTGGAACACTGGACTGGAATCCCCCGGACTGGAGGACACAGGACTGGAGGACACAGGACTGGAACACCGGACTGGAGCACACCGGACTGGTCCACACAGCTTCACCTGCACTTAGCTACTAAGCCCCCCAGGAGTTGAGCTCCTGGGTTCGAGTAGCCGACAGGACTTACTGGATACCGTAAGACATAGGGACCAGGACTGGAAACAGAAGTGCTCCTAAACCTAAACTGATCTACGTGCTCCCAAGCCCTAAACCAGCAGGAGTGTTCCTAACAGTAAACTGACAAAAGGACTTCCTAAGCCCTATACTAAACAGGAGCTCCTAAGCCCTGCTCAAGAAAGGGACTTCCTAAGCCCTAAACTAACAGAGCAGGGAACTAAACACAAAGCTAACACAGGTGCTACTAAGCACCAAGCTACAAGCAGAGCTCTACACTAATAAGCTAAACACAAAACTACCAAGCTACCTAAGCACTGCTCTAGCAAGCTAGATACAACTAACAAGGTGCTTCCTAAGCACTACTCTGGTAAGCAACCAGAAGAGCTCCTAGCACTAAAAGGGAAGACAGGGGAGCCACAAGGAAAAAAACAGGAAAGCTAACACATAAGCCAAAAGTGCTTCTAAAGCACCAAACACCAACAGCAAAGACTGCAATGCTCCCAATAGCACAAACACCAGAAGTACTTCTAACAGCAAACTCTGCAGTGTTCCTAACAACACCAAACCCTGAAGTACTTCTATCAGCAACAGAGCTTCCAAAGCCCTACACACAGCAATGCTTCCAAAACCAAGAGGGAAAAGCAGGGGAACCAAAGGAAAAGCAGGAAAGCTAAACACACAGTCACCAGTGCACACTGCACTAACACTAACCTGGACCTTAGCAAAAGCAAGCAGGGAAACTAGACACAAAGTCAGAAGTGCACACTGCACCACCCTACCTAAAGCAAACACCACCGTTGCAAAGGCCCTGAGGGAAACAACACCACTTCCTTATCAAGGCCCTCCCTGATGATGTCACACTCCCTAGACCTAGGCAAAAGCACACTGACCCAGAGAAGCCCAACCCACACCAATGCAACACCGTGAAGTACTTGAAGCCAGTACACCCAAAGAGAGGTAGAGTTAACTCAGTCCACCCACACAGCTGTAGTAAAGTAAAACAATTAACCCCATGCTGCTGGAAGCTGCCAGCACAGAGAGACAGAGCCAGCTCAGAAAGGACAGAGAAAAGAAACAGAAGCCAGCTAAGAAGCTGACCCCCAGGAAAGAGGTAAGTTTGAGAGGGGTTCTGACCCCAATCATAATGAGCATTCCGACAGAAGGCTTTACCACACTCAGTGCATGTACATGGTTTCACTCCAGAATGGCTCCTTCACTGTGAAGTATACTTTCTAGCTGAAGCCTTTACCACACTTACCGCCCTGTTTACAAAGCCAAGCTAGCGGCTGTCGGACCATCTGCCATCACTTACTGTGTTACTGTTAGGACTATTGCAACAGCATCTTAGGACATAAGAAAAGCCATACTGGGTCAAACCAATGGTCCATCTAGCCCAGTATCCTGCTTCCAACAGTTGCCAATTCAGGTCACAGGTACCTGGCAGGAACCCAATTAGTAGTAACATTCCATGCTACCAATCCCGGTGCAAACAGTGGCTTCCCCTATGTCCATCTCAATAACAGACTATGGACTTTTCCTCCAGGAGCTTGTCCTAATCTTTTTAAAACCCAGATATGCTAACCTCTGTTACCACATCCTCTGGCAATGAGTTCCAGAGGGTGAGCCCTTCGGCTGCAGCTGAGCTGACACTGCCTAACTAACCCAGAGACTAAGTAGGCCGTGACTGGTGGCAGGCGTGTCATGCCCAGGCTAGGACCAGGGCTGGCCAAGTATAGAGGTACACTGGGAGAGGAGTACTGTAACAGAGGCCACAGCAGGTGGGCAGGTGTGGATACCAACAATAGTACAGAAGAGGCTCAAGGAAGTCCAAAGAATCCTGGAGGACAAGGTAGGCAGCAGACAGACAAAGTCAAGACTAGGCAGGCAGCAAGAAGGCAAAAAAAGGAACCAAGGCAGGGAGATTGGAGAGATGTACAGAAACCAAGGCAGAGGGTCAGGAGAGATGTACAGGAACCAAGACAGTGGGTAGTACTTAGAAAAACCTTTGGGGAATGCATGAGGCAGAAATCCTGGAGCAGGGCTGAGCAGGAACACAGGGACAGGACAAGGTAGGAACAGCAAGAACACAGGAACTGGGCAAAACAGGAACTCTGGAACTGAACAAGGCAGGAACAGAGTAGCAAGGCAAGGCAGGAACTCAGGAACAGACATCAAGTGAAGCAGAACACACCAGGCAAAAGCTACAAGACCTGTTGCAAAGAGTCAGAAACTTCAACTTCTTTATATACCACTAGACAGGATGTGATGTCATCAGCCAGCGCCCCCCCCCCCCCCTTCAGGACTATAAAAGGAAGTGCAGACTTCCAGGAAGTAGAACACATTTTTCTGGCATAGAATGCTGCTGGGAACCATGGAGAATAGGTGAGGGTCATGACACAGAGCTTAACTATTATTTGAGTGAAAAAATATTTTCTCCTATTTATTTTAAATGTATTTCCATATAACTTGCTGGGACAACCTGAGACCCAGTTGACCAACAGGAGAAGCAGCAGCGGCCGGACAGCGTTTCTACTGGCATCTGCGGGTGGCGATGGGGTTTGATGCGCCGGGAGGGGTGGGGGGTGTTGATGTGCTTTGGGTGGGGGGAGGGGGTGTTTGATGTGCTGGGGGGGCTGGGTGATGCGCCGAGGGGGGGGGGGTTCTGTGGTGCCGCGCTTGTAGTTTTTTGATGCACTGCTTTTGCGCACTGACAGCTGATACCCAGGTAAGGGGACGAGTAGGGAAACACGCTCCTGCCCCGAAGAGGCCCTGAAGAGGTCACTAGACCACCAGGGCAGTAGTAAGGTAAGGGGAGGGGGTGACGGGGAGGCGGAGTGAAGAGGTGTGTGACAGGGGGGAGTCGAAAATGTGACAGGGGGTGGAGCGAGGGTGTGAAAGGGGTGGGGCAGGGTGTGAAAAGGGGTGGGACATGAAAGAGGTGAGCGGGGCGTGAAAGGGGGCGGGGCATGTGTCCTCCTTTTTGGGGGACAAAATATGGTAACCCTATGTGAAAGGGTTTATAGAACACTGCCCCTGACCCATAAGAATAGTCCCTTAGATAGCCCGAGCCACCTTAAGAACACTAGTCTCGCCCTGGGAGGAAGTGAGCCGGGAAAGGTGGAGTCAGAACCAGGAAGTATAAACAACAGGGCCAGACTGAGGTTAAGAAGGCCCAGGCAAGGAAGAGTCAAATCTCCAGCATATGTCACTACAACTCATGTCTAATCATTGTGATCTGGCTGAGGTAAGCCACTTTTGTTTCCTGTTTGAGATTTGCAAGTCTTGCTCTGAGTTCTGGCTGGAGCCAGACCCTAGAACTCAGAGAAGAACCCAGAAGTACTTCCAGGCTGTGTTTGGGGCATGGCAGTCCCACCAGCCACAGGCAGTGCTCTGGGCCTGCCAGCCAGAGGCCTGTTTAAGGCTGTGCTTCTTGAACTACGGAGGCGTTTTACCTTGTGACCTAACAGGACTCAGGATTCAATTAAATAAACACTTGTTTTCATTTATATCCCTTTGTCCGGCTATGTTATTTCACAGAACGACCCTCAACCGTCACTCGGGGTATCACAGGCACAAATCAGTCTCACAGAGAGCCGTATGTGGATCAAAAACGGACACATGTATGATTAGGAAACGGAGAGCTGAAACCTAAGGATGAGACATTGATAGTTGTAGCCCAGGACAGCGGATTATGGACGAGATGGTTCACAGCAAGCATAAAAAAAACCTGATACAACATACATTTGTAGATTCCGTAAGAAAGAGCTGGAAACCGTTACTTATCTCGTAGCTGCCTGCAAAGTGCTGCTTGTGGAATATTTTTATGTGGAAAGCACCAGGTGGCATGTCTCATTCATTGGAAACTTTAATCATTACAACATCACTGTACTGGAAAAGCATTGGGATCATGACCCTAAAAGAATTGTGGAAAATGAAGACGTTATGATGACATCAATTTGCAAACTTTTGACCTGTTTAGGATTAGAATATAAGATTTATGCAGATGACTTGCAATTCTTTCTTTCCTGTTAATACAGGGAAATACAACTAGTTGATGAAGCTTTGCAACATTTGTCTCCGTCTGTAGCACTGATTCGAAGATGACTAGCTATGAACAGATTTCAATTAAATGTTGCCAAAAGTCAAGTTTTGGTTTTGTCTAAAACTACGAATAACAATTTTATTGTTGATGGTTGTAATAAACCACTTCTGTCAGAAATTTGGTACTTGGGTGTTCTTTTAGACTTCTCGTTTTCTTTGAAGATCCATATTAAACAGGTGATTAAAACTATTTTCTTTAAATTATGATTGTTTAGGAGACTGAGATATTTGTTATCACCTACTAATTTTTGGACGATGCTTCAGCGTTATGTGCTACCATATTTTCATTTTTGCAATGCCTTGCTGAACGGTTTGCCAGCTCGCGCTTTAAAATCTTTTCAAGTGGCTCAGAATCCAACATTACATAAGTACATAAGTATTGCCATACTGGGAAAGACCAAAGGTCCATCGAGCCCAGCATCCTGTTTCCAACAGTGGCCAATCCAGGTCACAAATACCCGGCAAGATCCCAAAAATGTACAAAACATTTTATACTGCTTATCCCAGAAATAAGTAGTGGATTTTCCCCATGTCCATTTAATAACGGTCTATGGACTTTTCCTTTAGGAAGCCGTCCAAACCTTTTTTAAACTCCGCTAAGGTAACCGCCTTTACCACATTCTCTGGCAATGAATTCCAGAGTTTAATTACACGTTGAGTGAAGAGACATTTTCTCTGATTCGTTTTAAATTTACTACATTGTAGCTTCATCGCATGCCCCATAAGTACATAAGCACCGCCATACTGGGAAAAGACCAAGGGTCCATCAAGCCCAGCATCCTGTCTCCAGGCTTCAAGAACCCGGCAACCCCCCCCCTAAAAAAATTTAATAATGTCCTAGTACTTTTGGAAAGCGTGAACAGACGCTTCACATCTACCCGTTCAACTCCACTCATTATTTTATAGACCTCTATCATATCTCCCCTCAGCCGCCTTTTCTCCAAGCTGGAGCCCTAGCCGCTTTAGCCTTTCCTCATAGGGAAGTCATCCCATCCCCTTTATCATTTTCGTCGCCCTTCTCTACACCTTTTCTAATTCCACTATATCTTTTTTGAGATGCGGCGACCAGAATTGAACACAATATTCGAGGTGCGGTCGCACCATGGAGCGATACAAAGGCATTATAACATCCTCATTTTTGTTTTCCATTCCTTTCCTAATAATACCTAACATTCTATTTGCTTTCTTAGCTGCAGCAGCACACTGGGCAGAAGGTTTCAACGTATCATCAACGACGACACCTAGATTCCTTTCTTGGTCCGTGACTCCTAACGTGGAACCTTGCATGACTTAGCTATAATTCGGGTTCCTCTTTCCCACATGCATCACTTTGCACTTGCTCATATTAAACGTCATCTGCCATTTAGACATCCAGTCTCCCAGTCTCGTAAGGTCCGCTTGTAATTTTTCACAATCCTTCCGCGATTTAACGACTTTGAATAACTTTGTGTCATCAGCAAATTTAATTACCTCACTAGTTACTCCCACAGAACATAGAATGTTATCATATGTTAGGTCATGTCCAGGCCCATAAATTAACATGAAATGTTATGTTATGAGCATGTACATGGCATGACATAACATGACATGTTATATTATGGGACTGATAAATCACAATTGAATAGTCCAATAAACTTATATGCACAGCAGGGGTAATAAAAAATCACTCAGACAACAAACCTGCGCTCTTGAATACTTCAATCACTCTTCAAAGCAAAGTGGGTAAATCCAATTACATAGGAGCCTCAGCAGCAACTTGTTTCACAGAAGAACTAGCCCCGTGACTTTCCTGCATCGTCATCAGCTTCCATATGTATAATTTCTTAACCTCCTTACACTTCATCAAGCCAAAATATTTTATGTAAATTTTAAAACTTATCTTTTTAATTTCAAATGCCTGTACTTGGACTCATGCCAACATGGTCCATATAACAAAAAACCCTTTTACTAAATGTGACTAAAAACCTTAACATGTATTCTCCTAGTATTAAAATTTTGCCCACATGCCTTTACTAAGATGCCATTAACTTCTGGCATTTCAACTCATCAGTGTAGACGCAAGTAACGTCATTTTAATGAGCTGTACATGTACCTGTTCCCCCCAAATACAACGTATCATCTTGTGATCTTATAGACGGTCGTGTCAATAATTTTTAACTGAAGTTAAGTGGAGGAGTAGCCTAGTGGTTAGTGCAGTGAACCTTGATTTGGGGGAACTGGGTTCGATTCCCACTGCAGCTCCTTGTGACTCTGGGCAAGTCACTTAACCCTCCATTGCCCCAGGTACAAAATAAGTACCTGAATATATGTAAACTGCTTTGAATGTAGTTGCAAAAACCTCAGAAAGGCAGTATATCAAGTCCCATTTCCCTTTCCCTATTTGAGATTCTACATGGAATGTTGATATTCCACTAGCAACATTCCATGTAGAAGCCTGCCCTTGCAGATCAGCAACGCGGCCGCACAGGCTTCTGTTTCTGTGAGTCTGCCCGCATTGCTGATTTTCAAGGGCAGGCTTCTACATGGAATGTTGCTAGTGGAGGAGTAGCCTAGTGGTTAGTGCAGTGGACTTTGATCCTGGGGAACTGAGTTCAATTCCCACTGAAGCTCCTTGTGACTGTGGGCAAGTCACTTAACCCTCCATTGCCCCAGGTACAAAATAAGTACCCGAATATATGTAAACTGCTTTGAATGTAGTTGCAAAATACCACAGAAAGGTTTCCCTTTCCCTTCCTGTTTCAGTTTTTTAGTCTGTACTGCTTTAGTCTAGCAAATTGAAATTAACTATAATTGCTTGTTAATTGGTAATTATCGGAGTACCCAAATCCAGAATACAACCAGATTTGCGCGCACAATTTAATTCACACTATATAGAATCCAGAGGATTATTTCTCAATCACGACCAATAACTGCTTGTTTTAAAAATGCCACACATTTTTTAACTCATATATGCCATACATACATTAACAAAAATATTTATAATTCAAACAATATATACGTCTCAAACGTTAAGAAAATATTTTTGAATGTGCTCATAGATTTTCTTAAGGACAGTCACAGACAGATTTGATCTTACATGTCCATTGGCAACTCATCATCACATGGGAAGATGTGAAGCGTCTGTTCACGCTTTCCAAAATACTAGGACTAGGGGGCATGCGATGAAGCTACAATGTAGTAAATTTAAAATGAATCGGAGAAAGGTTTTCTTCATTCAACGTGTAATTAAACTCTGGAATTCGTTGCCAGAGAATGTGGTAAAGGCGGTTAGCTTAGCGGAGTTTTAAAAAGGTTTGGACGGCTTCCTAAAGGAAAAGTCCATAGACCGTTATTAAATGGACTTGGGGGAAATCCACTATTTCTGGGATAAGCAGTATAAAATGTTTTGTACTTTTCTGGGGATCTTGCCGGGCTTTTGTGACCTGGATTGGCCACTGTTGGAAACAGGATGCTGGGCTTGGTGGACCTTTGGTCTTTCCCAGTATGGCAATACTTATGTACTTATGTAAATTTTCATGTGCCATAATGTGCTAAAGTATCCATTACAAATATTTAATGCCACTTAACTTAACTCTGGGATTCTGACACGCACCATGTTTCACAAACTGAAACTAGCTGTTTCAAGGGACATATGGCATATATGGCAATTAATATGTGCAGTGTTTTCCCATGCATGTTTTTCGCCCATTGAACTGTGATGTTTTAAAAATGCAGCAAATTTTATTTTGAGAGCTTAGTAGAAAAGCAGACATTTGCTGTATTAGAGAAAGGGTGATCTGCCTGGATTAAGTCTGTTTCTCTTCAGATTTGGGGGGGTCTTTCAATAAAAAGTCTGAGACAAGTCCTAACCACACAGTGAAGCTTTCTTTCGTTCACAGATGTTTAATGCTTAATTAACTTGATGTATCGCTGTTCAGAAACCAAGTTTAAGGCTTTATTAGATGATATCTGCCCAGTGAGATGCCCTTCTGGGCAGTTTACAATTTTACTAACAATTCACACCTGAAATATGAAAAGAAACACATCAAAACTAGGAAAGGGAAGAGAGTAGGTCAGATCGGTAGCATCCAGGCCCTTCGCCCAGCAGGTATTAAGATGGCAAGTCATGCGTCAAAGGTGTCCTTAAATAGGAACGTTTTAAGCAGGGGCGTAGCCAGACACCCAAATTTGGTTGGGCCTGGGCCCAGGATGGGTGGGTAGAAGAACCCTGCCCCATCCCACAGGTGATTTGGTGGTCTCTCCCTCTCTCGCCTGCATGCCATAGGGTCTCTCAAACATCCCCCCTCTCCTACATACCTTTTAAATAGCAGATTTTCACCAGCAGCGAGCAGCAGCTAATACACACTGCTCATGTTGGCCCCACAGCCTTCCCTCTGATGCAACTTCCTGTTTCCGCATAGACGGGAATACGTCAGAGGGAAGTCTGTGGAGCCAGTGCAAGTAGTATGTATCAGCTGCTGCTCGCTGCAGGCAAAGATCTGCTATTTTCAAGGTATGCAGGAGGGACAGTTGTTGGAAGTTTTCAGCTGGTGGAGCTTGGGAATCCGTGCCAGTCACATCATAGGTGTGCTGCTCCTGAACCAGGCCCACCCTTGGCTACGCTACTGGTTTTAAGGTCTGATTTAAATCTCGTATGGGATTCTTCCAAACGAACGGACGAGGGAAGTGCATTCTAGAGCGTGAGGCCTGTTACGCTAAAGATTCACGAACGGATGAAATCAAAGCAGATGTTGCGGAAGGAGGGTATGACGAGTAGATTTGAGTGAGTAGAGCGTAGGGTTCTAGTTTGAGTCTAAGAAACTACCAAGCGAAAGAGGTACCTGGGAGTGCCAGAAGTGTGTATTTTGTGGACTAGCGAGAGTAGTTTAATGGATATTCTATGACTAATGGGTATCAAGTGTTCACTGCAAAGAAGAGGTATAACAGCCAAATTTTAAACAATCTGGAGACGTCTGATGTTTTGTGCTCCGATACCCTGTAGTAAGGAGTTACACTAGCCAAGTCGTGTTATAACAAAGGAATGAATGAAGACGCGAAGAGCTGGCTTATCAAATAAGTGATGAATGGAGTAGATCTGTTTTAGAGTACAAAAGCAGCATCTAATCTTGAATATTATAATATATTACATACATCTCAATTAGGTTTTCTTTTCTCGTATAGTTCTGAAATGGTTGTAAGTTCCTTTTAGTTAATGCATTTCAAATCCTTAGTGAAGGTGAAATGGCTATCATCCTTCATTTTGATTTCTCAAGCATGGCAGTAGTAAGCTATAACCGAGTCTTGTGAGACTTGCCCACTATGCTGCCACCCATCCTTTCTTATGTTGCCACCCATCCTTTCTTATGCTGCCCCCCCTCCCCCACTATGATATATCAGACTTTCAGTTGAAAATGTTGTACTTTATTGAAATATATTTCCAACTTCACATAAGCCTGAAACACTGGTAGGTAGCAGCATGCAAAGAGTATAAGTTACATAAGTGTCATCTTAATGCAAACATCTAGCTGCTATTTATGAACGGATGAAATCAGAGCAGATGTTGCGGAAGGAGGGTATGACGAGTAGATTTGAGTGACTAGTGCATAGTGGAGGAATGGCCTAGTGGTTAGAACACCAGCCTTGCAATCCAGAGGTGGGCAGTTCAAATCCTGCTGCTGCTCCTTGTGATCTTGGGTAAATCACTTAACCCTCCATTGCCTCAGGTACAAACTTAGATTGTGAGCTCTCCTGGGACAGTGAAATATCCCGAGTACCTGAATGTAACTCACCTTGGAAAAGGTGTGAGCAAAATCTAAATAAATATTTAATTTTGTGAAATGTAACCTCTCAATCTTTAAAAGTAAAGCTAATGATAAGTTCACCAACCAAACTAGTAATGAACACAAGCGGAACTACAACAATTTGATTATTTCAAAGTTACTTTTCTTGTTAGAGAAAGAAAAAACAGTGACACATGGCCCCCTGTATTGTGCAAAATGTTTGAAAAAAAAAGTGTACAATTTCAAAAACTGACACATTCCAATTACATTACAAGTTATCATCCTTACATCCAGCATCTTCTCTCTAACCCTGTTCCATCCAGTGTGTCCCCTTTTTCTCTCGGTATCCTTCCATTTAGTGTCCCTCTCTCTCTCTTCCCCTATCCTTCTTTCCAGCATGTCCCCGTTCTCTCCCATCCTTCTATCCAGCATCTCCCCTCTCTCCCCATCCTTCCATCCAGTGTCTTCCCTCTACCCTTTTTCCATCCACTGTCCCCTTTTTCTCTCCCTTCATCCTTCCAGTTCCTCCCCTCTACCCCTTTTCCACCCACTGTCCCTGTTTTCTCTCCCCCATCCTTCCATCCAGCATCTCCCCCCTCTCTCTCTCTATCCCTCCATCCAGCATCTCTATTCTACCCCTTTTCCATCCAGTGTCCCCTTTTTCTCTCCCTTCATCCTTCCAGTTCCTCCCCTCTACCCCTTTTCCACCCACTGTCTCTGTTTTCTCTCCCCCATCCTTCCATCCAGCATCTCCCCCCTCTCTCTCTCTATCCTTCCATCCAGCATCTCTATTCTACCCCTTTTCCATCCAGTGTCCCCCTTTTCTCTCCCTTCATCCTTCCATTTAGCATCTCCCCCCTCTCTCTCTCTATCCCTCCATCCAGCATCTCTATTCTACCCCTTTTCTATCTAGTGTCCCCTTTTTTCTCTCCTCATCCTTCCATTTAGCATGTCTCCCTCTACCCCCATCTTTCCATCCAGCATCTCCCCCCTCTCTCTCTCTATCCCTCCATCCAGCATCTCTATTCTACCCCTTTTCCATCCAGTGTCCCCTTTTTCTCTCCCTTCATCCTTCCAGTTCCTCCCCTCTACCCCTTTTCCACCCACTGTCTCTGTTTTCTCTCCCCCATCCTTCCATCCAGCATCTCCCCCCCTCTCTCTATCTCTCCATCCAGCATCTCTATTCTACCCCTTTTCCATCGTGTCCCCTTTTTCTCTCCTCATCCTTCCATTTAGCATGTCTCCCTCTACCCCCATCTTTCCATCCAGCGTATCCCCACTCTCCCTACCCTGCCTTCCATCCAGTGTGTTCCCCCATTCCCCTTACCTTCATATTAAAACTGTTATGTTCCTTCCTGCTGCTTATTCCAACCTACAGGCTGCACCAGCAGCAAAACGAGTCTCGAGAGCAGCTGGGCACCGACCGGATCACTTGCTTTCATAATTACAACTGCATTTCTCTGGACTCAGCCACACAGTTTTTTCACATGTCTGAGCTGCTACAGAAGTGTAGCTGTGATTGGTCAGGGAGTCTTTCTGGCGCCTAAAAGGGTGCTCCCGATTGGCCGGGACCCGGGATTAACTCAGTCTGCTCTCAAGTGCATTTGATCTTGTGGATCATGACATCTTATTATGCACCCTTGATGATGTAGGGATATGGGTCAGGTTTGTAATTGGTTGCATGGATTTCTTACCAAGTGTTCATACAGAGTTAAGATGTCAGGTTGCCTCCCAGAGCACTGGAGTAACCCTTAGAGTACAGACCATAGGGTTCACCTTTGTCGCCTGTTTAATGTATTTATATGCTCTTTGGGACTAATATGTCAAGAGCAGGGTTTTGTTTTTTAATCTTATAGTTATGCAGATGATATCACCAATCTGATTCCTTTTACATATTCCATTCAGTCAGAGACTTCAGTCATTAAAAAGACCATTAATATGAAACATAGAAACATGACGGCAGATCAGGGGCGTAGCCAGACAGCAGATTTTGGGTGGGCCTAGGCAAGAAATGGGTGGGCACCAAATGTTCTCTCCCCCACCCCCACACTAAAAAAATATCTCAGCTGGTGGGAAAATGCTTCTCTCCAGTCTCCAACTTGGTAGTCTGCAGCAGGCATGCGCTGAAAACTGAGCATGCGAACGTGCCAGTATTGTGGAGAGCAGCATTTTCATTACCATGTGCTACTGGTGGATGGGTCTGAGCCCTAAGTGGGTGGGCCCCGGCCCACCCAGGCCCACCTGTGGCTATGCCACTGCGGCAGATAAAGGCCATATGACCCATCCAGTCTGCCCATCCTCTGTAACCCCCAATTCTACCTGTTCCTAAGCGACCCCACATGCTTATCCCATGCCTTTTTAAATTCTGGAACAGTCCTCGACTCCACCACCTCCACCGGGAGGCCATTCCACACCTCCACCACCCTTTCTGTGAAATACTTCCTGAGGTTACTCCTAAGCCTATTCCCTCTTAACTTTGTCATATGCCCCCTCATTCCACAGCTCTCCTTCATTTGAAAAAGGCTCTCTTCCTGTACATAAATGCCCTTGAGATATTTAAACGTCTCTATCGTGCCTCCTCTCTCCCTCCTCTCTTCCATGTTGAGGTTCATAAGCCTGTCCCTATAATTTTTGCATTCAAGACCGCTTACTAATTTTTACTAATATGGTGAATGATTGGATGCTTGGATAGTGGATTTTTCCGCTAGTACGCCAAACTATGAAGGTTTGAGAGGGAGCTTACTTTTGCCCCAAGCTCTGTCGAGTAAGGTCAATTTAGAGTTTTTGAGGACCCTTACACTTTTGGTAAGACTTCAAAATATCTCCTTGGACTCAGTGTGGGATGCTCTAACATTTTTGCATGTTGCAGTTGCCTCTTTGACTAAGGCGGTGATAACGTTTAGTTCTGAATATGCACACCCAACTTCATACGGTTGAAGAGGAGATGATTGATTTACATAAGCTGCAACTAGTCCTGGTGAAGGCAAAATATTTACACACAGATGGATTGAGAACATGGAAAACTCTTTGAGGTATTTGAGTCTGTGCTTCCTTAATGTTCGTAAACATCCCATTCTTTCCTCAGCTCATGTCTTTAAGAAGTGTTTGGAAGTTACATTAATTCCTAAGGAGGCTATACCCTCAGTTACTGAAGCTTACTATTTTTCTTTGAAGTCTCAGCCCACGTTACCTTCAGAATTCAATCAAGGAGCTGCCCACATGTTGAATTTAGATCTCAGGACAGTTTGAATTTCATGGGCTTTTTTGAAAGATCTCAATAGAAATCAAACAAAATAAAACATGGAAAAGAAAATAAGATGATACCTTTTTTTATTGGCCATAACTTAATACATTTCTTGATTAGCTTTCGAATGCTGCCCTTCTTCGTCAGATCGGAAATAAGCAAATGTGGTAGCAGATAGTATATATAAGAGAAACATCAAAGCATTACTTTGACAGTCTGACAGGGTGGGAGGGTGGGGGTGGGTAGGAGGTATGCATGGGGACATCAAAGCATTTCATTGATGTTCTAACAGGATGGGTGTTGGTAGGTGAGAGGAGGTAGGTGAGAGGATTTCCAATCTGACGAAGAAGGGCAACCTTCGAAAGCTAATCAAGAAATGTATTAAGTTATGTCCAATAAAAAAGGCATCATCTTATTTTCTTTTCCATGTTTTATTTTATTTGATTTCTATTGATAACCTTTAAGAGTGGACTAACACGGCTACCACACCTCTCTATTTGAAAGATCTGAAACTGAAGCTGTGACTCCTGCAACTCTTCTTCTTCTGACCATGTCATGAAACTGTCCTTTCACCACAGACATGAGCCCTTTATGGGCCTGTGATAATAATGCGGACTAGCGGCCAGGCTTGGACCCTTCACAGACACAGGCAGTAAACTGGGTAAAGTCTTTATTGTGAACAAAAATTGCCAAAAGTATGTTACTCGTTCACTTCACACAAAAAGAAATGCCATTGTCTAAGGTGTCCCAAACTCTAGCTTCATTAACTCACACCTGCTAGCATTCATAGTGACTGCTCCTAGCAGGCTCACTTCAATATTTTACTTGTACTTTGTGTACCTTCCACTTGGTCTCTATTCCAAATCCTATAATCCAGTGGTGTAGCTATGAGGGGCCATGGGGGCCTGGGCCCCTGAAATTTCTTCTGGGCCCCTGGTTTTGTTGGCAGCGCCGGTCTCCGGCACCGTTGCGTTGCCTGCCCTGCTCTCTCTTCCCCTCACGTCCTGCACAGTCCTGTTAGTGAAATTGAGTTTCACTAAAAGGCGCGTGCAGGACTTAAGGGGGAAGAGAGAGCAGGGCAGGCAACACGGTGGCACTGGAGACTGGTGCTGGAAAAGGCTTCAGCTGGCGGGGGTTGGGGACCCCTGCCAGCCAAGGTATTTGCTACAGCAGTGGGTGGAGAGCGGCAGGGTGGCGGGAGGGGGGAGCAGCAGGGCGGGTGGCAGGCCAAAATGTGCCCCCCCCCCACCTCGGGCTCTGGCTGCCTCCCACCGCGAGGTCTGGCTACATCCCTGCTACAATCGCAGGTTAGGTAAAAACTGCAAAATATAAACCTCCTACCTTGACCTGTCTGCCAACACTATGGTCACAGGCTAAAATTCTCTTGAGGAAGTCTTTCCTCCTTAACCTCTTCCCTGGGCCTCTGTATCGGAGCCTCTTGTTCGCTCTCTCTCCTTGGACCTGGAGCCTCTGTATCGAGGCCTCCCTGATCTCTACTGCCCGAGGTCTTTTAGGACCCGCCTGGCCTGAGCCCCGCCCCATTCCACCCATGACCCTCCCATTTCTGAGCCCCCCCCCTTTTTTTTTTAAACTCATGCCTAAAATTTAGGTGCAAATCACATGCCTAAATTTACAGGCATAAATTCCAATTAAATCTAATTAGTGCCAATAATCGCATGTTAAAAAGCCAATCATTGCCTCTAATTAAATCATTATTCAGTAAAGTTGTGCGGGCAATTTACCACTTTTATGGAATTGAGGCATTAGCGCTGATTTTTGAGAACCAGGTACTGAATCCAGCCCGTTATGTGCAGCGTGATCGTCCATTTAGATTCTGAAATGTCTAAAATATCAGCAAACATACTAGACGTTTTAGAAAACATGCACGTCTATGCTTTCCAGTGCTGTTACACAGCCCAATATCCTTGGCCAGTATCACTTTTAAAGGAGGGGGGTGGGAGGGAAGACAAACTCCTCCCCTAATCCCTCCAGTGGGGTGCTACACAAAACAATTACTCCTCCAAAACCCAGACGTCTTGGGGAACAGCTGTAAAACCAAGGGCCTTGTTTACTAAGCCATGCTACAGGCATGCTAGGGTTTTTAGCACACGCTAAAAATTAGCGTGTGCTAACACTAGAGATGCCCATAGGAATATATGGGCGTTTCTTGTGTTTAGCGCGTTAAAAACGCTAGCACGCCTTAGTAAAGAGGGCCCCTGGTTTTGCTGGCGGGGATCGACAATCCCCGGCAGCCGAAGCCTTGTTCAGCGCCGGCCTCCTGGAGTGTCAGTGTGCACAGGAGGAGCAAGAAGAAAGAAGAGCAGGGCAGTGAGCGCGGCTGCGCCGGAGACCAGTGCTGATGAAGGCTTTGTCTGGCAGGGGTTGGGGACCCCCACCAGCAAAGGTATTTGTTTTTGTGGGGGAAGTGGCAAGGAGGTGGGGGGGGGCAAGGAGGCGAGGTGGTGGGGGGGGGCGGCATGGCGGCACTCAAAATGTGCCCCCCAACCTCGGGCTCTGGCCCCCTCCCACCATGATGTCTGGCTATGCCCCTGAGTTTAAGTAGCAGTTTTGGTTTCAGGCAAAACTGAAAAAAGGCAGTTTCAGTCAGCCTCTACTAAAAAGTTAAGAGAGAGGAGGCAGTGATCTATTGTAAACTGGGAACTGGTTAAAAGATAGAGAATAGGGTTAAATGGTCAGTTTTCTCAACAGAAGAAGGTAAATAGTGGAGTAGCCCAGGCAGGGCCGGCCCAAGGCATGATGCTGCCTAAGGCGGAGATAGGATGCCACACACACCCCTCCCCCCCCAGGGCAGCCGAGAGACTCGGCTGGGCCCAGGGCAAGGCCGCCCCCCCCCCCCATCGCTGCCATCCCCCATTGCTCCTCCCGCTGCTGCAGTCTGCGGTCTCATCTGCCTGCCTCCACGGCTCCGGGCCCCCTGCATTCAAGGCGGCAGTCGCAGATCGCCTCTTTTCTGGCCTTCCCTCCCTGTGTCCCGCCTTCATCTGATGTACCTTCCGGTTTCCGCGAGGGCGGGACACAAGGAGGGAAGACCCGAAGGGAAGCGATCTGCGACTGCTGCTTTGAATGCAGGGGGCCTGGAGCCGAGGAGGCAGGCAGGTGAGACTGGGAACTGCAGCGCCGGTGGTCTTACCCCGGCGCCAGGCCCCCCTTGGAGGCCCGGGGAATTTTGTCCCCCCTGCCCCCCCCCCTCTCGGCAGCCCTGCTCCCCCCGAGATGCTGCCTCCCTTCCTACCTCCAGACCATTCGCGGCGTTGCACTGCCGCCGGCACCCGCCTCTTCCAGGAAGTTACATCAGAGAGGCGGCTGCAGTAAAGGGAAGAGGCAGGTGCCAGCGGCAGGGCAGTATATGGGAATCGCTGCCACTGCGATGCCGCTCCTGAAGAGTGTCGCCTAAGGCCCCCACCTCAGGTGGCCTAATGGTCGGGCCGCCCCTGACTCTAGGGAACTGTACTGGGACCTGTGCTTTTTAGTGGGTGTGAGAAGGGGGAGAAATGAGAGAGAAGGGATGGTTGGGGGGGGGGGAGGGAGGCGGGGAGGCAGATTGGAGGAGTGTGCATGAGTATGTGACTTAAAGAAGTCCAGACAGGAAGCTGCATCCATTTGAACAATTAACGGGGCCTTGTTTCAGGAGTTTCACACTGCACTCCAAGTACTATGAAAGGTAGCAGTGCTTCACTTAATGAGAAAACATTTTGTATGCTTGTCACTGTTCGGCGGTGGAAGGGTTACAGTATAGGTATGATGCCATGAGTGCTCCTGTCAGTTTTTGCCTTTCTCCGATTTGCCATCAGTCTCCCCAGCCGCCTCAGAAGTTCCTTATCAGTCCTCTGCAGGAGCAAGCACACTGCACATATCTCTGCCTCTTCTCCCTGCTTATCTGAGACAATCTGAGTCCTGAATGGGACATTTTTGCATTTAAGCATGTAGAACCAAGAAGGGGGGGGAGGGGGGCAGGGAAAGGGGGCAGCAAGGCTGTGAAAGAAATAAATGCTCTTGTCAGTTTTTCGTGTCCCTTTCAATAATCCATCAGCTTCACAAATTCCTTATCAGCCCTCTGCAGGGTGCAATGTGCTGTACATATTGGCTTGGCTTATTTATCAAAATAAATGACCCCCCTCCTTCCCCCCCGTGATTAGTCGGTGCGTGTCATCTGTCTGCTTGCATCAGATTATTACGCCACACCTAGGTCTCTCGTCTCCAGGTGTTTTTACTTTCTGAAATCAAATTCCCTGACCTCGGTACATTTTAGTGAGATGAGAAGAAGCCTCGATGCGGCAAAAGTGTGCGGACATTGGCGCGGGTCATCGTGACATCTGCACTCAGTTTTGTGGGTGCGTGATGCAGAAAAGGGCTTTGCAGAGAAGCTAACCTGTATGAAGCCTTGCGTCTGACATCAGCGCACAGCATATTAAAATCAGAAGTAAAAGGTCTATTCGCTATTCTGCACCACTGCGGAGAAGTGTGAAGAAGACTTAAAGGGTGAGCACAATGCAGAAATTTTAGCACCCTGTCTAAGGAGACGTAGAAGAGTTAGCGTGTTTTTCTGCAGTAGTTGTTAAGAACATAAGAGTAGCCATACTGGGTCAGACCAATGGTCCATCTAGCCCAGTATCCTGTTTTCCAAACAGTGGCCAAGCCAGGTCACAAGTACCTGGCAGAAACCCAAATTGTGGTAACACTTCATACCACAAATCCTAGGGAAAGCAGTTGCTTCCCATGTCCGCCTCAATAGCAAACTATGGACTTTTCCTCCAGGAATTCGTCCAAACCTATACTCCAGGAGGATGAATTACTGAAAGAGATATTCCCATCCCCACCAGTACTGGCCTTCCGACAACCACCCAACTTAAAACACAAGCTAATCAGAAGTAAACTTCCATCACAGACTGAAAAGGAACAGAAGGGCACACTTCCCTGTAATTTATCCAGTTGCAAACTATGCCAAAATATTTCACAGGACCCCAAAGTCATCCACAAAGGAAAGATATTCAACATAAAGGAATCTTTCACTTGCTCATCTTCCAATGTGGTATATATCATTCAGTGTAAAAAATGTAACGAAGGATGCTATATCGGAGAAACAGGCCAGATGCTTAAGACAAGATTCAATTTACATAGACATCACATGAACAATACTGGTGCCAGTAGGGCTCCCACCCCTGTTGGTCAGCATTTTACAGGACCAGGACACTGTACCAGTGACTTCACAGTGAGAATCCTGAAAGGTAACTTTAAAACCATACAAGAACGTAAGACCTTTGAAGTCAGAATGATTGAATATTTTAACACCCAACAGAAAGGACTTAACAAGGATCTGGGGTTCCTAGCCCATTTTAAACCATAAAGCTGTATGTCTCTGTTGATCACCCCACCCCTCACCTATCCACACCTATCCTGTTAGAATATCAATGATATGCTTTGATGTCCCCATGCATACCTCCGACCCACCCCCATCCTCCCACCCTGTCAGACTGTCATAGTAATGCTTGAATGTTTTCACTTATATACACTGTCAGCTAGCACATTTGCTTATTTCCGATCTGACAGAGAAGGGCAACCTTCGAAAGCTAATCAAGAAATGTATTAAGTTATGTCCAATAAAAAAGGTATCATCTTATTTTCTTTTCCATGTTTTATTTTGTTTGATTTCTATTGATAACCTTAAGAGTGGACTAACACGGCTACTACATTCCAAACCTTTTTTAAACCCAGGTACACTAACCGCTGTTACCACATCCTCCGGCAAAGAGTTTCAGAGCTTAACTATTCATTGAGTGAAAACATATTTCCTTCTATTTGTTTTGGAAATATTTCCATATACCTTCATTGAGTGTCCCCTAGTCATTGTACTTTTAGAACGAGTAAAAAAAAATCGATTCACTTCTACTCGTTCTACACCACTCAGGATTTTGTAGACCTCAATCATATCTCCCCTCATCTGTCTCTTTTCCAAGCTGAAGAGCCCTAACCTCTTTAGCCTTTCCTCATACGAGAGGAGTTCCATTCCCTTTATCATTTTGGCCGCTCTTCTTTGCACGTTTTTTAATTCCGCTACATCATTTTTGAGATACGGCGACCAGAACTGAACGCAATATTAAAGGTACGGACGCACCATGGAACGATACAAAAGCATTATAGTATTTTCGGTCTTATTCACCATCCCTTTCCTAATAATTTCTAGCATAGGGATGGGCTGTATTTGAAAGGAATGTCATGTCAGTAATAGTTCATCCTCTTCTTAAAGAATACGCACTATACCCCAGATTATATATATGAAGATCAAATTTGGGTGCTGAAATTTGTGTGCGGATTAAAGATTCCATTCAGAATCTCAAAGAGTAGCAACATTCCATGTAGAACCCCAATGAATAGCAAGATTCTGGAATCCTAAAGAGCAACAAGATTCCATTCAGAATCTCAAAGAGTAGCAACATTCCATGCTACCAATCCCAGGGCAAGCAGTTGCTTCCCATGTCTGCCTCAGTAGCAGACTATGGACTTTTCCTCCAGGAATTCGCCCTTAGTACTGAATCTTGTCCACAAGCATCTAGTGTGTTCTCCCTGAATTTGTGTACTGCATCGGCGAGCAAAAACTGTGCTTTAAGCTTGCGTTCAAAGGCCATGCACTAAGCTTTCTGCATTCACCCCTCTGTTAGCTAATATTATAAGAAGGAGCCCTAGCTGACGTGTGTACACTGTGTCCAGGTGTCGGGACTGATGGGGATTACCCAATGTTTCCTAAACTGGCCGCATCTTTCCTGTTTTGTGCAGTGTCTGGCAGTGACTCTGACAGCATGCGTTATATAACAGAGAACAAAACAGGAAGTTTTGAACCTCACACATGATGTCTTCATGACGAGAGCCAGATGGGAATGAGACAGGAAGACAAAAGGGCTTTTAGGCCCTCATAGCAACTGCTCTCCTTCATGACCCTTTAATGGTTTTCTCTGCAGTCCCTAGGTAAGAGCATCAGACAGTAACTACCATGCACTCATTTATTTAAAAAAAATATATTACATAAATTGACCCAATTACTACATTTTTTTCATACCACATTTCCCAGTGAAAGAACAAAAATATGCTGTTTGAGTTTCACTAGTGCTACTGCCAGAAATCTGGGTAATTAGACCTGGGGGACCAATAAAGAGATCTCGTAAGAAAATAATTATTCTGCCCATTCTAATTAATTCTCCACCCGGGACATTTTGTGTTGAAGCCTTTCTAACTTCGACAGAATGAATTGTTGTCTAAATGACGCCAAGAAAGGTCTTCCTGAGGTTCAACAGAGGTTCTCAACCTTTTTCGGATGAGGGGACCCTTTTCAACAAACTATTGAAGACTCATCTATTTGAGAAAGTTTATTGCAAGGATCAAAACACATGAAGTCCATATACACTAATAGAAATGCATCAATACACTCTCTTCTGAACTCTCATCCCCATACTTTCACCACTCTTAAAACTCCAGCCACAGATACAATTGTTACACCCTAATGTTCTCTTGCTATTGTTCTAGCGTCCTATCATTTCCCCATTGTTACATTCCATTGTTCTATCTCCCAAATGATATTCTGACTTGACTTTGTCTTCCCTTAACTCATCACAATGTAACTCATAATCGTATTGTAACAAATTGTACTTCCATCATTCACAATGTATTGTAAGCCACACTGAGCCCGCAAATAGGTGGGAAAATGTGGGATACAAATGCAATCAATCAATCTAAATAAATAAATAAATAAATAAATAAATAAATAAATATCCAACAGTGTTAGGAACCCTCAACCTCTATCAGCCAATCTTGCTCTCCTCCTCCAACCTCTACTCTCCAGTCTCTCTCTTCCTAGCCTTTCCTCACCAGTATCACTCTTTCCCTTTCAGTCTCCCTTCACCAGTCTCTCCCTACCCTTCATCTATATTTCTACAAGTACTCCTCAGTGGCGTAGCCAAGGGTGGGCTTGGGTGGGCCCAGGCCCACCCACTTTGGGTTCAGGCCCACCCAGTAGCAGCATACCTATGATGTGGCTGGCAGGGATCCCCAAGCCCCACCAGCCGAAAACTCCCAACGTGTCCCTCCTGCATACCTTGTAAGTAGCAGATCATCGCCTGCAGTGAGCAGTGACATACATACTGCTGGCACCGGCCCCACAGCCTTCCCTCTGATGTATTTCTGCCTAGGCGGAAACAGGAAGTTGCATCAGAGGGAAGGGTGTGGGGCCAACATGAGCAGTGTGTATTAGTTGCTGCTCGCGGCTGGTGAAAATCTGCTATTTAAAAGGTATACGGGAGAGGGGGGATGTTTGAGAGACCATATGGCATGCAAGCGAGAGAAGGAGAGACCAAATCACCTGTGGGACGGGGCGAGGTTCTTCTGCCCACCCATCTTGGGCCCAGGCCCACCCATAATTGGGTGTCTGCCTACGCCCCTGGTACTCCTCACTAGTCTCTCTCTCACAAGCCCCTCCTCAGTAATTTCTCCCTCCCTATGTTGCAGACACCAGTCTCTCTCTCTCTCTCTCTCTCTCTCTCTCTCTCTCTCTCTCTCTCTCTCTCTCTCTTCAGTCTCTCATTAGCAGTTCTCTCTCCAGCCCTCTTTCTTGCCCAGTTCCTCGCCACCTGTCTCTCCTTTTCAGTAGATCTCCCCCCACAAGCTAGATTTATATTCTTGTATTGGCTGGCCTGTAAGTAAATGTTCAACGTTTTGCTTTAAAAATTCTGGTTCCAGCAAAAACAGTTTAGTACCTGAAGACTTTATGGGCTAGATTCTATATATCACGCCTAAAAAAATCGGTGTAAAAAAAACAAATATGCCTAGGTGCATTGTATAAACGATGCCTAAATTTAGGTGCAGTTTATAGAATACCTTCGATCTACCTTCTAGAAATGCGCTAATAACTGCAAGGACCTACCTCAATCTACATTATCCCAACTGCAGGCATGTTAAATACAAGACCCTTTTTGCTCCGTCCTTCCCCTACATCAGTCCAAAATTCTGGAATGTTCTGCCGAGACAACTAAAAGAACTAGTCGACCACCAGCTGTTCAAAAAGTCTTTAAAAACATTCTTATTCGCCAAAGCTTATTCCACTGGCAACTCCTATGTTTAACCTCTCTCCCTTCCTGACTGTACATGGTTATCTGCCGGTTGCTTTGCCCCTATCTTTCACCCCGTGTTTTCCACTGTTCCATTCCCTGCCTGTCTCAATCTGAAACTGAGTCATCTTTGCATTGTATTTTTTCCTCTTGAATTATTGTAAAACGCATTGTGGGAAAATGTGGGGTACAAATGCAGCAAAATAAATAAGTAATACGCCTACTGCCTGTGCGCACGACTAAATTTAGTCATGGGCAATTACACCAAGTAAAATGCTGACGCCTAAATTAGGGGTGGATCGGGTGTGTTCTATAACAACGCGCTTAGTTTTTAGAAATGTCCATGACCCGCCCAGTCCATGTCCATAGCCACGCCCATTTATCAACCCTGCGCCTTAGAGTTTACACACATCACTTTACAGAATACATTTAGACAGTTCTGCATGTAAATTCTGCCAATTAGTGTCAGTAATTGAGTATTCATTGGCAATTACTGACACTGATTGGTTTATTAGCTAATTAAGTTGTGCACGCAAATCCAGAATATGACCAGATTTGTGTTTGCAATCAGCGGCGTACCAAGGGTGGGGCGATGGGGGCGGTCCGCCCCGGGTGCACGCTGCTGAGGGGGAGCAGAGAGCAGCCACGCACCTGTCGGCTCCACTGGTTCCCTGCTCCCTCTGCCTCGGAACAGGTTATTTCCTGTTCTGGGGCAGAGGGAGCAGGGAGCCAGTGGAGCCGAGAGCCGCGCGGCTGCTCCCAGCAGCTAAAAATGCACCTGGGGGAGGGTTCATTGCGCCAGGGGGGGTGTCGTGCTGCACCCATAGGGGGGGGGGGTGCGCATCGGCGGCCGGGTGGCAGTCAACCTAGGATCGTCACTGCTTGCAATTGAAGTCGCACTATATAGAATCTGGGAGTATATGTGGAGATATCAAAATAACCGTTGGTGGTTGTCTGTCCTCCCATCTTCTCTCTTGATCTGTGTTGGCTTTCTCTCCCACTCCTCACAGGATCTGGCTGTTCTGCACTTCCTCCATAGAACCTTCCTGAATGCCTTTCCCTGCAACCTCTTCCTCCCCCTCCCCATTCTTGGTCCCTTCCAGAGTCTCTCCTATCTCTGATCCCTTCCCTTGCTCTTTGCATCCTTCTCTTCCCTCATGGGTTCTTGCATAAGTGCTGCCTCCTGATAGTCCCGTTCCATGTCCCTTAATGCCCATCCTTGTTTCCTCATAGCTCTTTCTGCATGTTCTACCTTCTCCACTCCCTCCCCTCCTCATGGTCGCTTCATGAGTGCCATCCTCTCTGCCCTACTTCCCCTCCCTCAATGCATCTTCCTGACCCCATGCGCTCTCCCCATTCTGAACATTCCACAGTTCTATCCTTCCTGTCTTCATCTCATGGCCCCTTCCTTTCTTCTTCCTTCTTTCCAATTATTTTCCATTCTGTGCTACTTCCTTCCTTCCCTCTATCACCACAGCCGTTCACTCATTGCAGCTTTTCTGCCTGATTGTCGAATCATCAGAGCCACCAAAGCACATGTGCAAATGCCTTGAACTGCTTCTCAGGGTCATCACCCTGCTCCTCTGGTCATATGAAGTGGCAGCTGATGAAGGTGCTGGTGGCAGCAGGGGTTTCCTCCTCTGCCTTCTGTGGCTTCTGAATCCATGTGATGGCTATCAGCCATGCTCTCACCTGCTCTCCATCCTGTTCAGGCTCATAGCGGTGGCAATTATTCCTGCTTCCACTCCATCATGATTGGAGCTCATCATAACAGTAATCAATTGCACTCTTTCTCTCCTCCTCTCAGAGCTTTCAGAGTTTGTGTACATGGCCATACTGGGAAAGACCAAAGGTCCATTGAGCCCAGCATCCTGTTTCCAACAGTGGCCAAGCCAGGTCACAAATACCTGGCAAGATCCCAAAAATGTTCAAAACACTTTATACTGCTTATCCCAAAAATAGTGGATTTTCTCCATTTAATAACGGTCTATGGACTTTTCCTTTAGGAAGCTGCCCAAACCTTTTTTAAACTCCGCTAAGCTAACCGCCTTTACCACATTCTCTGGCAATGAATTCCAGAGTTTAATTACACATTGAGTGAAGAAAGATTTTCTCCGATTCATTTTAAATTTACTACATTGTAGCTTCATTGCATGCCCCCCTAGTCCTAGTATTTTTGGAAAGCGTGAACAGACGCTTCACATCTACCCGTTCAACTCCACTCATTATTTTATAGACCTCTATCAAATAGCAAGGAGATTACTCTAGAAGGGTGGGACACACAAGAGGGTACTACGGCTGCCAGGGACAGAAGAGGTTCTGAGGTGGGCCCTGCCATGCACATACCATGCAATGCCTGCATGGGCGTAGTTTCATTTGGGGGGGCAAAGGGTGGGACGTGTCTCTCTCCCACCGCCGCCCCCCTCCGCTGCTGCCCCTCCCCCTGGAGTCTTCCAATGGCGCCCGGTATCACCCTCCCCCATTTTCCAATCCCCCAAGCCACTGGCAGCCTCTGCGAAAGAATAACGCACGCTGCTTTAGACCTGCCCCGGAGGCCCTTCTCTCTCCTACAGCTTCCTGCCTGCACAGGAACAGGAAGTTGAAGGAGAAAGAAAGACTTCCGGGGACAGGACTAAAGCAGCGTGCGTGCTGCATTCTCGCAGAGGCTGCTGGCGGCTCGGGGATTGGAGGATGGGGTGGCAGCTCATTTTTGGGGGGGGGGGCACTGCCGCCCTCACCTTCCCCAAACTACGCCCTGAATGCCCGTTCTAGTGCCTGCTGTGGCTTCTGACCTGCCCTGCTGCTTGTATAAAGGGAAAGAAAAGCTGGCAGGAGCTGCAGCAGGCAGAACAACTGGAAAAAAAAATCAAGCAAGGAAAGCAATGTGCTACAAAAATCTTTAATAATATATGGTTCATTTGCTGGTACAGAAGTCCCTGCCTGACAAGATCACATTTCAGCTTGCACCTGCTTCAGGGGCAGATGGTGTCAGAGCATATGAAGGTGAAGAAACAATGTGACAAGGCGACGGCTGTGGCCAGAAGGATGCTAGGCTGCATAGGGAGGGGCGTAACCAGCAGAAAAAAGGAGGTCTTGATGTCCCTGTACAAGTCGTTAGTGAGGCCCCACTTGGAGTATTGTGTTCCGCTGGAGGCCGTATCTTGCTAAAGATGTAAAAAGACTGGAAGCGGTGCAAAGAAAAGCGACAAAAATGGTATGGGATTTGCATTGCAAACCGTACGAGGAGAGACTTGCCGACCTGAACGTGTACACTTTGGAGTAAAGGAGAAACAGGGGTGACATGGTACAGATGTTCAAATATTTGAATGATATTAATCCGCAAACAAACCTTATCCAGAGACGGCAAGGTGGTAGAACTAGAGGACATGAATTGAGGTTGAAGGGGGGGGGGGGGCAGACTCAGGAGTAATTTCAGGAAGTATTTTTTCACGGAAAGGGTGGTAGATATGTGGAATGCCCTGCCACGGGAAGTGGTGGAGATGAAAACGGCCACGGAATTCAAATATGCGTGGGATAAACACAAAGGTATCCTGTTTAGAAGGAATGGATCTACGGAACCTTAATTGGGAAGCAAAACCGGTGCTGGGCGGACTTCTATGGTCTGCGCCCTGATCATGACTGAATAGATATGGATGAGCTTGAGTGTAAATTTTAAGGGGCTTCGGCGTTAGCTTTAGAACTTAGTACAAGAACAGCACTGGGCAGACTTCTACGGTCAGTGCCCTGAGAATGACAAGGACAAATCAAACTCAGGTATACATATAAAGTATCACATACCATGTAAAATGAGTTTATCTTTTTGGACAGACTGGATGGACTGTTCAGGTCTTCATCTGCCGTCATTTACTATGTTACTATGTATATGATGTTACCTTACTAGGGAGTCTCAAATTTAATTGTCAAAATTTCGGAGGTGGTGGAGATGAAAACAGTAACGGAATTCAAACATGCGTGGGATATGCATAAAGGAATCCTGTGCAGTAGGAATGGATCCTCAGAAGCTTAGCCGAAATTGGGTGGCGGAGCAGGTGGGGGAAGAGAGGTTGGTGGTTGGGAGGCGAGGATAGCGGAGGGCAGACTTATACGGTCTGTGCCAGAGCCGGTGATGGGAGGCGGGACTGGTGGTTGGGAGGTGGGAAATACTGCTGGGCAGACTTGTACGGTCTGTGCCCTAAAAAGGCAGGTACAAATCAAGGTAAGGTATACACATATGTTTGTCTTGTTGGGCAGACTGGATGGACCGTGCAGGTCTTTTTCTGCCATCATCTACTATGTTACTATGTCTCGTATATGGTCGACTGGCCCAAGGGCCTCCTTGTCAGCTGCAATAACGCAATATCTTTTCTTTATGTATCACAGGGCCCTATGGACGCCTAGAAAGAGTAAATTGTCTGGGTCGTCTAAGTGCGATGAGTGTTGGTCTTGCAAAGCAGCTACTGGAACTTTTGTTCATCTGTTGCTTGAATGTCCTAATCTTGTGATATTTTGGTCAGATGTTTGGGATAAATTAAAAGCGATTTTTGGGTTTCAGGAATCCTTTTTACCCAAATATGTAATATGGAAATCTACTTGTATCTCATTTTTATTTTCGGAAACCGATAAAATACTGTTTGACTTCTTAGTCTCTGTAGCCTTGAAACTAATAATATCACATTGGAAGGACAACTCACAAGTTAATGTTGTTGTATGGTGGAATATATGTGGCAGGATCAGGAGAGCCAGCCCCCTAAGGGAAAGGGGGGGGGGGGGGGGAGAATGGGACTTGATATACCACCTTTCTATGCTTTTTGCAACTACATTCAAAGTGGTTTACATAGTATATACAGGTCCTTATTTGTACCAGGGGCAATGGAAGGTTAAGTGACTTACCCAGAGTCACAAGGAGCTGCAGTGGGAATCAAACCCAGTTCCCCAGGATCAAAGTCTGTTACACTAACCACTAGGCTACTTCTCCACTAGTAGGGTTACCATATGTCCGGATTTACCCGGACATGTCCTCTTTTTGAGGACATGTCTGGGCGTCTGGACGGGTTTTGCCAGTCCGCCCATTTGTCTGGATTTCTGGACAAACGGGCGAGCGGACGGCGGGCCTATCCTAGCCTCCCCTTCCCTTACTTACTATCTACTGCCCTTGTGGTCTAGTGACCTCTTCGGGGCAGGAAAGAGCCCTCTCTTTCCTGCCCGGACCACTGCCCTTGCCCTGCATCCTGTTGCTGTGACAGTCTCAGGATTCAAAATGGCCGCCAAGAGTTGAAGCGACCTCGCGAGACTTCAACTCTTGGTGGCCATTTTGAATTCCCGAGACCGTCACAGCAACAGGATGCAGGGCAAGGACAGAGCTCCTTCCTGCCCCGAAGAGGTCACTAGACCATCAGGGCAGTAGATAGTAAGTAAGGGGAGGGGAGGTGACCCGGGGGAGGTGAGGTGACGGGGGCAGGGGAGGGGAATATGTGACCCAGGGGGAGGGGAGATGAATATGTGACAGGGGGCGGGGTGAGGATCTGAAAGGGGTGGGGCATGGGCGGGGCAGAGGCGGGGCATGTGTCCTCTTTTTGAGAGGACAAAATATGGTAACCCTATCCACTAGCAACATTCCATGTAGAATCTCAAAAGAATCTGAAACAGTAGCAACATTCCATGTAGAATCTCAAATAGGGAAAAGGAAATGGGACTTGATATACTGCCTTTCTGTGGGGTTTTTTTGCAACTACATTCAAAGCAGTTTACATATTATATACAGGTACTTATTTGTACCTGGGGCAATGGAGTGTTAAGTGAAAAACCCTGCTGGTACTGCTCTATAACAAGCAGTGGCGTTCCAAGGGTGGAGCGGTGGGTGAGGTCTGCCTAGGTGCAGGCAGTAAGGAAGTGCATTGAGCAGTCAAGGAGCCAAGTCTACATGCAGGAAGCTGCTGGCTCAGGTGGTCCCGTGCCCCGGAACAGGAAGTTGACGTCGGAGGGAGCAGGGGACTGGCATAACCAACAGCCGACTCTGCAACTGCTCAATGCACCCCCTTGCTGTTTGGAATGGGGGGGGGAGGGCTCTGCCCTAGATGGCAACAAATCTAGGTACGCCACTGTTGGAAAGTATGCCTCCGAGAGCACAAGACCAATAGAACCTTTATGAGTTGTGAGCACATGCACTGACTCTCCTGCACATATTGGTGCTTGGATTAGAGGGAGTAAGAAAATCTGACGGGGAAATGCTAAATGGTAAATCAGAGGGAGGGAGGGAAGAAAGTAGAGAAATGTTGGACTGGGAGGGGACCATTTTATAGGTTGCAGGGGCATTCCAGAAACACCAGCCTGTGTGTGTGTGTGGGGGGGGGGGGTGAATGGTGAAGATGCTGGACACTGGAGGATAGGAACATATGGGGAGGAAACAGGGAGACAGAGGATATGCTGGACCTGCACATAGGGGGAATAGGAAGATGCTGGATAGGGAGTCGGGACTAGAGACTGAGATTAGACTTAGTGAAAGACTAGGAAATAAGGTTGGCAAGATCCCAACATAGTACAATGCATTTTATGCTGCTTATCCTAGAAATAAGCAGTGGATTTTCCCCATTTTAATAATGGCTTATGGACATTTCTTTTAGGAACCTATCCAAACCTTTTTTAAACCCCGCTAAACTAACTGCTTTTACTACATTCTCTGGCAACGAATTCCAGAGTTTAATTACACGTTGAGTGAAGAAATATTTTCTCTGATTTGTTTTAAAGTTACTAATTTGTAGCTTCATTGCCTGCCCCCTATTCCTAGTATTTTTGCTTACTCTTTCCGCAGAAGTCTTGCAAGGTCATTGCTTGAACTCTCGACAGCCATTTTGCATTGGTGCCAGGAGAAAGACAGTCTTCAGACGTGATGGACAGAAAAGAGGGCGCTCTTTCCTGCTCTGAAGAGGTCAGTAGACCACCAGACCACCGCACTAATTTAAAGGAGGGGAGGAGTAGTGAATGGAATGTGGGTGGAGGGAGGCTGGAAAATTGGGGAGGGGATCTACATGGGTGGAGAGAGGGAATCTGGCTTTCTTTGGGGGGGGGGGTCAAAGTGACGGGGCGGGGTAGGGTATGACAGGGGGCAGGTGGGGTGAAACAGGGGGTGGGGCAGGGGTTCAACAGGGGACGGGGCGAATGTTCTCTTTTTTCTTAGGTGAAATACGGTAACTCTACATATGCTGAATGTGTTTTTGGCTGTTCTAATGCTTAATAAAGATAATATATTTATTTATTTGTTGCATTTGTATCCCACATTATCCCACCTCTTTGCAGGTTCAATGTGGCTTACAATTCATCATGGATAATGGTAATACATAAGGAATTATACATTTAGTAATAGCAGAAGTGTTTTGTTACATGATAGTAAAATGACATGGTAATATTATAACAAGCAAACATAATAAGAGATATATAGGAGAAATATAAGAATTGAGGAGAGTGTGCATTTAGTGATAACAAAAGGTTTTTGGGTAACATGAAACTGAGAAGAAAGATGATAGTATCATGATGCTGAGAAAGAAGATGGTAGTAATTTGACAACCAAATAAGGTTGGGGCATTTCTGGATATGTGTATAGCGTTCATGTTTGTTGATCATTGTTGTATGACTTGTTGAAGAGGTGGGGTCTTCAGTCGACTTCGGAAATTAACTTGTTCATAGGTCGTTCTTAGGTTTCGCGGCAGCGCATTCCAGAATTGTGTTGATGCATGCATCCGTTTGTATTTAAGACCTTTACAATTTGGGAAGTGAAGATCAAGGAATGTACGGGATGACTTTTTAGCATTCCTGGGTGGTAAGTCTAAGTAATGCCATACTGGGAAAAGACAAAAGGTCCATCGAGCCCAGCATCCCGTCCCCGACAGCGACCAATCCAGGTCAAGGGCACCTGGCGAGCTTCCCAAACATACAAACATTTTATACATGTTATTCCCGAAATTGTGGATTTTTCCCAAGTCCATTTAGGAGCAGACTAAGGACTTGTCCTTTAGGAAACCGTCCAACCCCTTTTTAAATTCTGCCAAGCCAACCGCCTTCACCATGTTCTCCGGCAACGAATTCCAGAGTTTAATTACGCGTTGGGTGAATAAAAAGTTTCTCCTATTTGTTTTAAATTTACTACACTGTAGTTTCATCGCATGCCCCCTAGTCTTAGTATTTTTGGAAAGCATGAACAGACGCTTCACATCCACCTGTTCCACTCCACTCATTATTTTATATACCTCTATCATGTCTCCCCTCAGTCTATAAAAAATATAAATATAGATAGATAGAAGGTCCAAGATTCGCAGCAATTCAATTGGGCAGGAGAGGCTTGCTTTTAACTGCCTAAATGGTAATATTCAGCTGCTCTTAACCAAACAGTGTCACTGAATATCACCACAAACTGTCCCTGGGTGGTCCATCAGCGGAACTTGGGCAGCGAATGGAAGAAACCTGGACCTAACTGGTTAGTGGCCATATCCAGACCACTAACCAGTTAGGTAAGCAACTAACATTAGAATTAACCTCTGTCCTAACTTTAGTTACAAAGCTAATCGGGCATGTCTGAGTTCCAGCTGGTGCCCAGTTAGCTTCCTGGTTGCGGCATCAGCCTTTCTACTGGTCTCTCCCTCCTCCACGACCCAGTCCTTCCTCCCTCCCACCCCAAATGTATTTAAGGGCCGCCTGAGGCCCCCACTCCCCCACCTCCTTAGGCCCTCCTGGCTTAATTTTACATACCTGGCAGGTCCGTAGGGGCAGGAATGATGCCTACTTGCCCGTGCCCACTGTGGCATCCAGCAGAAAAATGCCTGTCTTGGTACTGAGGGTCCTGAGAACTACTGCTCCATGTAATTCTCCCCCCCCCCCCCTTTTATTACAACTAAAGCAAGCAAAATTAAACAATAAGGTGAGACGGGCCGTCATCCTGGATCTGGAGAGACATTCTGAGGGGGATTGCTGCCTGACCCTCTTGAAAGAGCGTCAGTGACTCTGAGGACACAGAGGTGCTGAGAGCAGGGGCGTAACCAGACACCCAATTTTGGGTGGGCCCAAGGTGGATGGGCAGAAGAACCCTGCCTTGTCTCACAAGTGATTTGGGGCCAGATGCACTAAACCTAACGAGCCCACAACTTGCGTTTTAAACTGGTTCCAGCCAGTTTAAAACGCAAGTAGTTTACCGGGGGCATGCACTAAGGGCATTTTCCCTGCCATGGTAGCAGGCAACGAAAACGGAATGCAAATTATTCAAAAGCTATTATAATGAGCTGCACTACCGTTGTAGCCCATTATAATGAGATGCACTACCGTTTTTCCGATTCCCTTACCGTAGGAACCCTAACGGGAGGTCTGCACCTCTCGTTAGGGCTCCTGTGAGGGAATCGGAAAGGAAAAGGGCCCCCCAAAAAAGGTAAAAAAGAAAAAAAATAAGCAGGGAGTGCATGTGAGGGGCGTCCTTTATGGACGTACTCTCCCTGCGCTTGTGAGAGATGTCTTTTGTCTGCCGTTTTTTCGCTCTGCCGGCGCTCGTGTTTTTTTCCCCTTCTATTTTGTCTTTGCCACGCCACTTACCCCTCCACAGCAAAATTTTTCTATTTTCCTGGTTGCCGGAGAATCAGGACGTCCCTTTCGATTATGCACCTCTTCCTGGTCTCTTCAGCCAATCAGAGCGCGTTTCGCTGAGAACAGCCAGCTAAACCCGCTTTTATTGGCTGAAGAGACCAGGAAGAGGTGCATAATCGAAAGGGACGTGCCGATTCTCCGACTGGCAACCGAGGAAAATAGTGAATGCAAGTGAGCTACAACGAGTAGCTCATTTGCATTCGGTATGGAATCGGTAGGGAACGGGAATTACCGACAACTTTAGTGCATCTGGCTCTTGGTCTCTCCCTCTCCCGCCTGCATGCCATATGGTCTCTCAAACATCCCCCCTCCCTCATATACCTTCTAAATAGCAGATTTTCATTGGCAGCGAGCAGCAGCTAATACACACTGCTCATGTTAGCCCCACAGCCTTCCCTCTGATGCAACTTCCTGTTTCTGCATAGGCGGGACTACATCAGAGGGAAGGCTGTGGGGCCGGTGTGAGCAGTATGTGTCAGTCGCTGCTCGCTGCAGGCGAAGATCTGCTATTTACAAGGTACGCAGGAGGGACAGTAGTTGGGAGTTTTCGGCTGGTGGGGCTTGGGGATCCCTGCCAGCCACATCATAGGTGTGCTGCTACTGGGTGGGCCTGATCCTAAAGTGGGTGCCCACCCTTGGCAACGCCACTGGCTGAAAGACTTCAGATACTCTGCTAAAACCTCTACAAAAAGCCACAGGAGAAGAAGGGCTACCTGTCTAAAAGAATACCCTTGATAGTCTACCTAGAATAACCTCAGCGACATATCTAAAGGAAGAAAATGGCTGAAGTTCAGGGCATCCTGCAGACAGCCTGCACGCAAGACCTGGGCTAAGGATTGCAGGCAGAAAGCAGACTTCCACCAGACTGTGTTGCCGGTTTGTCCTGTTGTCCACGGAGAACCCCTGTTACAGGTAAGTAACCTCACTTTATCAGACTAAACCAACAAACAGAGAACTGCAAAGCACACAAATGTGAGACGGAATCTCTGTTTCCAGAAACTGACTCCTCCTCCGATACTCCAGGGAAATGATTTTGTTCCTTGTAGGTTCTGCATTCTCGATTTTCTTCTTCTTTCTGTTGTGCCTAAGAACTGTGTAAGTAAATAAATCATGCTTGAACTGTACTCAAGTGTCTGGCCTACGCTGTCCTCATTCACCCTCGGCCTCCCACGTCCCTTTCAATCAGGATTCTGCTCATGGTACTGACCCACAACTTCCCTTCTCAGAATCCTATTGCTTTTCTCAAACGTTTCCTCTCAGCAACCTTTTGAAACTGTCACTCTATTTTTTTTTCCTTTTTGCTTCAATCACTGGAATTATCTGACCCTTCTCTTGTCTGGTTCTGGTGTTATCTTTTCTCTTACATTTAACCCACCCACGGTGGCTCAGCTGCACTCCTGGGTTTCACTCCACCTTTGGCTCAGCTCCACCCCGGGATTTCACTCCACCTTCAACCCAGGGTCCTGGAGGACACACAAATTAATCCAAAATCTTCTCTCTGCCACACACGCAACTCCACTGGCAGGATCACAGGAGCTGGGCATGGGCCGGACTTACTCCGGTAGGCTGAGGCTACTCTTTCTCTGGACCAGTGGCGTAGCCAGAATGTAATTTTTGGGTGGGTCAGTGGGTAGGTTGGATGGGCATGCATTTCCTCTTCCCTTCTACACCCCCCCCCCCCCCCACCATCACCATGAACTTTAAAAGTTAAATACTATAAATCTGAGCCCCCCTGAACGACCCAGTGCCCACCTGCCTACCAGCTCCATGATCGACGAGCAGATGACTCTCGTCTTCCACCCGGCACCGAGCCTTTAAAAAAAAACCGGAGAAACGACTCGTGTCTGCTGTGCGCTGCTGTAAAGCAAGCAGCAAATCGTCTCATCGCGTCGGCCCTTCCTTCACTGTGTCCCGCCCTCGCAGAAATAGGAAGTTACATCAGAGGGCGGGACACAGTGAAGGAAGGGCCGACGTGACAAAGCGATTCGCTGCTTGCTTTACAGCAGCGCACAGCAGACGCGAGGCGTTTCTCCGTTTTTTATTTTTTAAGGCTCGGTGCCGGATGGAAGACGAGGGTCGTCTGCTCGTCGATCATGGAGCTGGTAGGCAGGTGGGGACTGCAGCGCTGACACCTGTGGCAGGGCGGACGTTGGCTGGGTGGGCCTGGAGGAAAACTGGCTGGGCCTGAGCCCGTCCAGGCCCGCCCGTGGCTACGCCCCTGCTCTGGACACTCTTTCCTTCTCTTACAGATCCAATTTACAGTTTATTCAGAATTGCTAGACTACCTTTGCTAACCAGCATAGGGTTACCATACATCCGGTTTTGCCCGGACGTGTCCTCTTTTTATTTTATTTATTTGTTACATTTGTATCCCACATTTTCCCACCTTTTTGCAGGCTCAATGTGGCTTACAGTACGCCGTAGTGGCGATCGCCATTTCCGGAATGAGGAATACAAAGTGGTATTGCATTAAGTACGTAGATGGTAGAGTAAATTCTAGATTAAATTAGATAATCAGTTCATTTCGGCGTGAGAAATAAGGTGGTAGTGCGTTGACGTTCGTTAGTGATAGAGTTACTGAAGCAGTCAGGTATAGAGAGTTCGTTTTTCTCTAGTTCTGGAAGAGTTTCGTTGTCTGGTATTTAGGATGGATCATTATTGTATGCCTTTTTGAACAGGTTGGTTTTTAGTAATTTCTGGAAGATTGTTAGGTCGTGCGTTGTTTTTGAGGACACAGGCAACCAGATGGGTTTTGGCAACCTGCCCATTTGTCCGGATTTGCAGACGAACGGGCAGACTGGCGGGCAGAAGGACCTAAAGGTGTCCTATCCTCCTCCCTCCTCCTTTTTCTTACTGTAGTACCCTGGTGGTCCAATGACCTCTCTGGGGCAGGAAACAGCCCCCTCTTTCCTGCCCGGCATGGCTGCAAATTGTCTTCTTGCTGCTTCCCGTCCCGGCGCTGTTTCAAAATGGCTGCTAAGAGTTCAAGCGGCGGCCTCACGAGACTTCCGCAGAAGTCTTGCAAGGTCACTGCTTGAACTCTCGGCAGCCATTTTGAATCAACGTCGGGACAGGAGGCAGCAAGACAGTCTGCAACCATGCTAGGCAGGAAATAAGGGGCTCTCTCCTGCCCCGAAGAGGTCACTAGACCACCAGGGCATTACAGTGAGGTAAAGGAGGGGCAAGGAGCATACGACACCCTTAGGGGGGACTATGGGGCATGCGATGAAGCTACAATGTAGTAAATTTAAAACAAATCGGAGAAAAGTTTTCTTCACTCAACATGTAATTAAACGCTGGAATTTGTTGCCAGAGAATGTGGTAAAGGTGGTTAGCTTAGCGGAGTTTTAAAAAGGTTTAGACGGCTTCCTAAAGGAAAAGTCCATAGACCGTTATTAAATGGACTTTAGGAAAATCCACTGTTTCTGGGATAAGCAGTATAAAATGTTTTGTGCTTTTTGGGATCTTGCCAGGTATTTGTGATCTGGATTGGCCACTGTTGGAAACAGGATGCTGGGCTTGATGGACCTTTGGTCTTTCACAGTATGGCAATACTTATGTACTTATCCTGAATGATTTAAACTTAAGCATGAGTGTTTTAAATATGATGCGTTGCTCCACTGGAACCAAAGCAGGAGTAGAGCATGGCACAATGACAATCCACCAGGGAGATCAAGTTCAAAGCAGCTTTCTTAGAGCACCAAAATGAAAAGACCCGACGTGGGCCGTGATTCGGTGGATGCAGCCGTCTGCATCAGGGGTCACCATACACAACTCAACTCTCTGAGACAGCTGAGAGCAATGCCTGGTGCAATAGCAAAAGCCAGCGAAGCAACAGTCTCCACAGTGCTGCAGGGTAAACAGAAGGACACCGTGGACAATTCACAAGTCAACAATGAGCCCTGGTGGATTGTCGTTGTGTCATCCTCTACTCCCGCTTTGGTTCCTTTGGATTTCCGTAGAGGGAGTCTTTCTGCTTCTGCTGTGAACATTTCTTGCCCTCTTCGGGGCAGGAAAGAGCCCCTTCTTTCCTGCCCAGCGTGGCTGCAGGCTGTCTTGCTGTTTCCCATCCTGGCGTCAATTCAAAATGGCTGCCGAGAGTCCATGTAAAATGAGTTTATCTTGTTGGGCAGACTGGATGGACCGTACAGGTCTTTATCTGCCGTCATTTACTATGTTACTCTTTGGGGTTCTACATGGAATGTTGCCACTAATTGGGATTCCAGAATCTTCAGAACTTTTAGTACAAGAACAGTGCTGGGCAGACTTCTACGGTCTGTGCCCTGAGAAAGGCAAGGACAAATCAAACTCGGGTATATATATAAAGTATCACATACCATGTAACACGAGTTTATCTTGTTGGGAAGGCTGGATGGACCGTACAGGTCTTTATCTGCCGTCATTTACTATATTACTATGTTACTCTTTGGGGTTCTACATGGAATGTTGCTACTAATTAGGATTCCGGAATCTTGTAACTCTTTAGGATTCCAGAATCTTCAGAACTTTTAATAAGAGAACAGTTCTGGGCAGACTTGTACGGTCTGTGCCCTGATTCTTTTTGCACTGGAATCCAGTGGTGCTTCTGGAATAAGGGGGATGAACGGTTGTAGTGACGAGCATGGCAAAGTTGTGATTTGGGGGAGATTGGAATTTGTGCAAGACAGCACGAGAGCAGCCTAGATAAACAATGTTGCAGTAGTCCAGTCTTGTGATCAGTACGGAGAGAATGGAGAGTATCGTGATCGAAATAGCGCCTGGCAGAGCGTAACTGACGTAGAACAGAAAAGCCAGTTTTACACACATTAGAAACCTGAGGTGCAAAGGTAAGACTAGTCAGCAGTCCCAGTTACGGAAAACTTTAACTTGCTTTACTAACAGTAACTGGCAAACGGTTCATAAACTTGATAACTTAGTCTGTACAGCTCAGGGTCTTTTTAGATGGTCAGCACAACGCAAAACAAGTTCTCCAATGATGTCAGGGTATACAAATCACAGTTCGGTTCTATTTACATCTCCTCTACTTGCAACCCGGGACAAGGTACTTAATCTATCTCCTCTATTTGCTGCCAGGTATCAGCTCGTGGTAATCTCTACACTGGTTCCCTTCAGTCTTCAATCATTTTCACATCATCGTCTCAGTTACTTTCTGTCTCATTCACTCATGCAATGCAAGTCTGTATACGTCTAGTAGCACTATAGAAATTATTAGTAGTAGTTAGTCCTGCCAGAAGCGAGACTCATCTGCTCCCACTTCCCCCGGTGCTAGGGTCTTTGGTGCCCCCCCCCTGCAAACTATCAGTTGTCGCCCTCCCCCAACCCAGGTCCAGCATCTCCTTTCTCTCTTCTCCCTCCCCCCTCTTCAGCTCAGTGCCTTAAAAGTGAAGAATAAAAGGTTTGTTTGTTTTTTACATAATTATTGCCACACTGGGGCAGACCAAAGGTCCTTCAAGCAAAAAAGTTCAATATATTTTATGCTGCTTATCCCAGAAATAAGCAGTGGATTTTCCCCAAGTCAATTTAATAATGGTCTATAGACTTTTCCTTTAGGAAGCTGGCCAGACTTTTTTTAAACCCTGCTAAGCTAACCGCCTTTACCACATTCTCTGGCAACAAAGTCCAGAGTTTAATTACACGTTGAGTGAAGAAATATTTTCTCAGATTCGTATTAAATTTACTGCTTTGTAGCTTCATCGCATGCCCCCTAGTCCTGGTATTTTTGGAGAGAGTAAACAACAGCTTTTTACTTTTAGTTGAAAGCTTCCCATAAATATCATGAAAAAAAATTGAATATCACTAAAACAGCTTCAACATTTATTGTAGCTGGTGGAAACAGCACTAATAAAGGCTGTATTTTGTGCTCAGTCGTCTACACTGTTCTATACAATACAGTAATATATGGACAAATTTCAGTGAGGATATCCTGGTTACTGATGGGTTCATCTTAACTGTTGTTGTAATCTGCCTTGGGAAGCCTGGTGTTATAAAGATTGGAAGTAAAATTAAACTCTCCTTTCATTGGGGCACATGGAATCACATCCTCACCTCGTCTCTTTTGTACAAATGGATTATTCTGTTTTGACCATGTTTCAGGGACAAGATTTCGTAAGTCAAAATAATAAAAATAAATATTTTCTTTCTTGCAAATCTCTCATTTGTTTTAATGTAACTAAACGGACTATAAGCCCCTAATGCAGTCCATTGGTATATTTTGTCGTTGTTATGACTTATACTGTGCCAAAACCTCCCCCCCTCCCACTGCCACCATCCCCCTCCCGCATACTACAAACCCCCCCTCTCCCACACACTACAGTCCTACCTTGAAGGGCCCGCCCACCATGGTGGTGTAGTGGCCTCTGTGGCTGCGGAGGCAGGAAAGAATCCGACCTTTCCTCTGTCTCCGCTTTTCTTTTGTGTGTTTTGGGCGGCATCGTCGTGTTTTCCCAAAATGGCTGCTGAGACTTTAGCGGCAGTCTTGCAAGACTGCCGTCGGAAGCCTCGGCAGCCATTTTTAAAATACAACGGCACCGCCTGTGGCGATCCTTGGTCGGCTGCCACCCAGGGCAGATCAGTGCTGCATAGCCTCTCCCCACCGGATACAGCGGCATCTGCCCCCCCCCCCCCCCAGCGCATCAAGACCCCCTTCCGGGTGCAGTCTTACCTGCTGGGAGCAGCCGCGTGGCTGTTGGTTTCACTGGTTACCTACTCCCTCTGCCCCTGAACAGGAAGTAACCTGTTCCAGGGCAGAGGAAGCAGGGAACCAGCGGAGCCGACAGCCACACGGCTCCTTTCTGCACCCCTCCAGCGGCATGCACTGTAGGGGTATTTCCCTGTGATCTAGCCTATGACATCTTGGTATAATAAGACGGCTGCTGCAACATCTCTGTGTCAGCAAGATCCAGCTTCAGCTTGTGGAAAATCACTGACAGGCTTGCTAAAGCCAAGGACAGTCTGTGTTCTAAACACCCCCTTCTATCACCCTGAGAGCGGAGTAGGGAGGCAGACATGGCTCCAGAAGTTACCATTCTCCAAGGTCACAAAACAAAGAACTCTTCTTGCCCATGTACTGAACTGGACAAGCTCCTGATTGGTTCCTACCGTCACCTGACCGAGAGGTACGGGGAAAGCGAGAACAGAAGTGAGTCGGAGACCCTTGGAAGAGGGGCAACTGGTAAGAGGACCTGAGAAATCCAGCAAGGCTCGGGGGGAGCCAGAGACTTTGTATGATACCAACCTCGTGACCTGCATCCTGGTGCAAATACCTGTGGCAGAGATATTGGCTCTGATAACCAAAGGAGTGACGGGAACCTACGTGGGCTAATAAAGACCTGCACTACCTAAGACACAGACAGCTAAAATAGCGTCTGGGGAGATTCTGCTCCGGTCTTATCTGAAGCCGTCATCAGGACAGCGTGGTAAGATCACAGTGATATATTTCCTGGTCTGGGGTTAGGCAGTGGTTTTATCTAAGTACGACTGGTTTATGTCAGCTCTTGGTCAGAGAAAGCAGCTAATGTGTATTTTGCATAAGATGTGATAAGTTTCATAAGGATTATTAGGTTATCATTTGTACTGTTCTAATCATTACCGTACTTAGTCTCAGGATAATCAGAGTGTAGTTTAGACAATATATTTTCGGTGGTGCTCATATCAGTAAGAGATATTTTTATTGCATAAGCTAGCGCAGAGTATTTCTATTTTCTTATCCATAATAAAGCTAATATATATATATCTATCAGCTGTGTCTTTCTTTTTCACTCTACACACCAACACACCTGGAGAGGTGCCAGAAGCAAGATTCCTGTATCTCACCCTAGACAGAGCTAGTGAGTCTGTAAGGCAGACATGCATCAGGGAAACTTGGTATAAGTAATCTGTGGGTACCTGTTGCCCTAGGTATTATTTATCTCACCCTACAGCACCTGGGGGGAAACCATCCCCACTGCCCTGCCCTCGGTATGCCACTGCCTGTGGCACAAAAGGGCAAAGCAGATAGGGAGTAGCAGCAGAGGGCAGGAAAGAGTGGAATTCTTTCCTGCTCAGTAGCCACAGAGGCCACTATACCACCAGGGTGGCCTTCAAGGATCGAGGTCAGTCTTGGGAGGGCTGTAGTGTGCGGCGGCAGTGGCCAGTGGAGCATAGCGCATGGGTAAGCATGGCAGATTCTAGCGCCCCTCGAATGTTGGCGCCCCCTTCGTGCATGCCCTGCTTACCGCATTCTGCCAGCCCTGATCCCCAGGCACTCCTACTTTTTTCCCAAGTTGGGGACACTACTCCGGGAACCTCACTTGCAAACTTCTCCTGCTTTGGTACCCAGGACCTCCCCCTCGGCGCTATGGGTCTCCACAGGGGTGGGCCACCACAGACCGGAATTTTCTCCATGCAACGACTTTTATTCATTTCCATGTCCTGGCCCCTGGGGCTGGGCTTCACACTGGTTTCCTCACCAGGCTGTCAATAGCAAATACAAATCCACCTTATGCTTCCAGCTTTTCCTACCTGAGCGCACCATTGTGGAACGCACTACCAAAAGTAGGAAAAACCACACTCGACCACATGAATTTCCGGAAAGCACTAAAAACAGAACTGTTCAGAAGGGCAAACCCCACCGACCCAACATAAAAACCTGGACATTTGCGACACAACTTAACCAAAGATCGTAACGGACATACCCTAACTCTTGTTCTCTCTCTAAGCTCTCCCCAATTATCTTTACCTTACATGTATCTCACTCTACCATAATATCACCTTGATACTAATTGCAACTTGCATTTGTTCATACCAAAATCGGTTAACGCCGATTACGGTACCATGTAAGCCGCACTGAGCCTGCAAAAAGGTGGGGAAATGTGGGATACAAATGCAATAAATAAATAAATAAAACAGCAACTCTGTCTCCTTAGTGACCACCCGGAATATCCTTTCTCTCACCCTCAGGCATGGGTTTTTTTAGGGGGGGAGACGGGAGTTCACAAATAGTTTCCAAGGTTTGCACTAAAATTCTTCTTCATCTTCCATCTCCCCTGACTGGTCTGCGTCCCTCAAGATCTAATGCTTTGTTTCCTCCTGTGTGTTTGATTTTGTTCTCTCTATCTCTGAACTCATCTTGACATTTTACCTACCATTTCCATAGCTTGGATATTCGGATCTTCCTCTGCTTTGCAATGCTTGGCACTGCTGCTCTCTGAAAAGGGAATGGTTTGACCCATTAAAATATCTCTGGATCAAAATACAGAAGGAAAGAAAATAAAATGGAGGGAGAGTGAAAAGGAAGCAAAAGATATTAGAAAATAGAGGCAAAAGTGGAGAAATGTTCACGGCTGCTAGGAGGAAAGATGTCTGACCACCCCATGCTGGTGCATTATGGGATTGGGAGCACTGAGTTTGATAACCAGGATCAGGCACTACAAATCCCACGCTGCCTTGGGACTGGCCACAAAGTCTCCAACCTCGAACTGTGTAACTTGGAGGGGCATAATCGAACGGTGGCGGCCATCTCCGGAGCCGGCTCCGCAAGTGGGTGGAGCCAACCGTATTTTCAAAAAAGATGGCCGGCCATCTTTTCTTTCGCTAATACAGTTGGGGCCAGTTAAATCTCAACATTTAGGTCAAATGTTGTTTTTTTTTTTTTGTTACATTTGTACCCTGTGCTTTCCCACTCTTGGCAGGCTCAATGCAGCTGGCTTACATGGGGCAATGAAGGGTTAAGTGACTTGCCCAGAGTCACAAGGAGCTGCCTGTGCCTGAAGTGGGAATCAAACTCAGTTCCTCAGTTCCCCAGGACCAAAGTCCACCACCCTAACCACTAGGCCACTCCTAACCACTAGGCCACTTGAGATCGCCGGGTTTAGAGATGGCCAGCTTTGGTTTTCGGCCATAATGGAAACTGGGCCCGGCCATCTCAAATCCGGCGAAATGCAAGGTCGTGGGAGGAGCCAGCATTTGTAGTGCACTGGTCCCCCTCACATGCCAGGGTGCCAACAGGGCACCCTAGGGGGCACTGCAGTGGACTTCAAAAATTGGTCCCGGGTGCATAGCTCCCTTACCTTGGGAGCTGAGCCCCCCCAATCCCCCCCAAAACCCACTCCCCACAACTGTACACCACTACCATAGCCCTAAGGGGTGAAGGGGGCACCTACATGTGGGTACAGTGGGTTTTGGGGGGGCGGGTTTGGAGGGCTCCCATTTACCACCACAAGTGTAACAGGTGGGAGGGGTGGGCCTGGGTCCACCTGCCTAAAGTGCACTGCACCCACAAAAAAATGCTCCAGGTACCTGCATATTGCTGTCAAGGAGCTGGGTATGACATTTCATGCTAGCATAGGGGCTGGCAAAAAAATGTTTAAATATTTTTTTTGGGTGGGAGGGGGTTGATGACCACTGGGGGAGTAAGGGGATTCCCTCCGATGGTCATCTGGTCAATTGGGGCACTTTTTTGAGGCTTGGTCGTAAAAATAAATGGACCAAGTGAAGTCAGCGAAATGCTCATCAGAAACAGCCATCTTTTTTCCATTATCGGGCGAAGCCGGCCATCTCGTAACCACGCCCCCGTCCTGCCTTCTGTATTCTGTCGACACGCCCCCTTGAAGTTTGTCTGGCCCCGCGACGGAAAGCAGTTGGCACCGGCCAAAATCGGCTTTCGATTATACCGATTTGGCCAGATTTAGGAGATCGTCGGCCATCTCCCAATTTCTGTCGGAAGATGATCGGCAATCTCTTTCAAAAATAAGCTGGTTGGTATCTCTGGGAGCGGAGGGTTAGCAGGGAGGTAATCTACATTTTTCCTCTTGTCAATGCATTTAGGGGCTCTTTTGCTAAAGCTTAGAAGGCCATTTTATACCTGTGGACTTCTAGGCATTAAAAATTAACTGGAGTGGAGGAGTTGCCTGGATATCCACAGGTGGCTGGTTCAAATCCCACTGCTTCTCCTTGCGATCTTGGGCAAGTCACTTGACCCTCCATTGCCTCAGGTACAAATTTAGATTGTGAGACCTCCAGGGACAGGGAAATAACCAGTCCTACTAGTATAACCTACCACTAGTACAATAATTGGTATTTACTTGTTCTTTAATGGTACTCCAAATATTTATTTATTAGGATTTATTTACTGCCTTTTTAAAGGAATTCACACAAGGCTGTGTACAGTAAGAACAAATCAAACATAAGTAATAGACAATTACAGCAGTAGAAATATGCTAATTACTTGGAAATTACCTGGGCACTGACCAGTATACAGACCAGTGCCCATCACTGTGCCCTCTGAGGAGGAGTCCTCCATCTGCAGTCTGGCCAGTGGGTGGTGCTGTTTCACATTTTCAATAGTGAGAGACAGGTAAGCTGTGCAGGACTCCAAGGAACCTGCCTGTCCCCAGGGCCTTTTTTGAGGGGGTACTTGGGGGTACTGAGTACCGGCACCTTTTCCATTGTCTGCTAAAATTGACCTATGGTCCTCAAGTTTTAATGAAAGAGCTCAGGCTCTACACACCAATTCTGCCTTGTCATAGGTTCTAAGACTGGTTGCAGGGGGCCTGGCTATTGTGGGGAGGGTCCCTCAGTGATTATCCCCACCCCTGAAGGGTGGCCTAGCATTTGAGTACCGGCACCTTTTTCATTAGAAAAAGTGCATTGCCTGTCCCTAATGATTGAAAACATAATATTGAAGCACTGCCCCTAAAAATAGTCTGCCCGATATTGAAAAGGGTTTAACTGGACAGGAGGGGCCCATTTAACTCCTGCTGAGCGACCTGGTACATGATACAGTGATACCTCGGTTTTCGTTGATAATCCGTCTGAAAACAATCCACGAAAACCGAAACAGAAGAAAACCAAGGCAATTATTTCCATAAGAATCAATGTAAATCCAGTTCTAGACACTCCAAACTACATACCAAAAACACATTTTATAGAGAATAAATATAGTCCCATGATGGAGCTAAAGGGAAAGGGTTAACTTATTAGCAAGGGAAACACTTAACAGGGAAAATGAGATTTGAGCACATGTGATTTTATCTTATGTGCGTTGCGTTAGATGCGCGGGGTGATGCTCACACAACGAGAAACAACGCCACAATGAGCAGGAGAATGCATGGGTCGCCCTTTGTTTTCGCAAAATTAGCAGTGAAAACCGAGGCAGCCAATGAAATCCGAGACAAAGTTTTCACTGAAAAAAATCAACGAAAACCGAAACCGACGATAACCGAAGTCAACGAAAACTGAGGTTTCACTGTATTGAGCTCCACTTAACCAGTTAGTGATGCTGGCTGAAGCCACTAACCAGTCATCTCCTAACGGGTTAGGTTAGGGGTGGGCCAGGGGCAGAACAAGGATAGAGCATCTGCATAGCCTGTTAGCTGTCCGAACTTTATGCGCTCAAGTTAACCAGGCAGGAGCTGGGCAGGAGTTGTGCAACTGCACTGCTGCCAGTAGAGGGCAGAGCTTCAATATTATGTTTTCAATCACTAGAGTCAGGCAAGTTGCTCAGAGTCCTGCACAGCTTACCTGTCCCTCACTATTGAAACTGTGACAGTGAAACAGCGCCACCCTCTGGCCGGACTGTAGCTGGAGGACTCCTCCTCAGCTTCGAGGGAACAGTGGTGGGAAATGGTCTGTATATTGGTCAGCGCCCAGTTCATTTCCGGGTAACTGCTGATACTATGATATTCAATGCCGGGAGCCATACATACCCCAAAACTGAACTTCTGGGGTCAGTTTAGCCTACGGCTGTGAGCAACTCAGATATTACTTACCACTGCGAGTTGAATATTGGGCAGAATGCTAATAGCCTTATTGGGAATTATCGCTGGATGTACTGTCCAGCACTAATACCTAAGAGGCATTCACACAGTTTATTAATGGCTAAAAGCTGACTCCACTTCAAGCAGAACCTTCCTCTCATCCCTTCTGAAAACAGATGTGGCCTTTGAGCCTACCAACCCGTTTTCTTTGCCCCCTCCCCTCACCAAGGCAGATGGCATGCAGTTGAAAGCCGAACATGCCACTAGGAAGCACTCTTCAGTGGAAGGAAGCCAAGCTGGTAGGAGTTAAGCGGCTCTCCGGGGTGTCCAGTGCTGTCTTTATAGAGGAAAGGGTGATAAGGGCACATCTGGTTTTGGTGAGCAGCTGGAAGGGCACTGATGTTTGAGGTAGGCAGAGGTTCCCTACCGTAACCAGCTCTTCCCACCTGGACTGGATAGCACAGGGAAATCTAGTAGGAATGCACATGGAAAAAATGTTTAGGTTTTTTCAGGTCATTTTCTGACTTTTTTTTCCCCTGATTTTGGGCATGTTTTTGTTTATTTCACAATTTTTTTTTTAATAATTTTGAATGTACATTAGGACATTTTAGCAAGCAACTATGTCACATCATGGGTTAAGGCGCTATAACTTTTGATTCAGCATGCACTGCATATTTTAAAGCAAACTGAATGCATGTTAAAGACACACATTCCTTCAAACTGAAATGACCTAGCAGAGCACAGTTACCGTGACCAGGCTGTCTTTAACATGCAATGGTAACACTGCCCACATTCCATATCTCACGTTCCCAGGACTATTCAAAGTGGAGAAGTAGCTTATGGTTCATGCAACAGACTTTGATCCTGGCAACCTGGATTCAATTCCCACTGCAGCTCTTTGTGGCCTTGGGAAAGACACTTAATCCTCCATTGTCCCAGATACAAATACTTAGATTGTGAGCCCCCCAGAGACAGAGCAAGAACCTGCATGTACCTACAGATTCTATATAGCACATCTACAGATCCGCTTCAATTCTGTAAAAATGCAAGTAATTTAAGGGTCCTTTTACAAAGGCATGCTGAAAAATGGCCTGTGGTAGTGTAGGTGCGGGTTTTGGGCGTGCGCAGAATCATTTTTCAGCGCACCTACAAAAAATGCCTTTTTAAAAATTTTTTGCCGAAAATGGACGTGCGGCAAAATGAAAATTGCCACGTGTCCAGTTTGGGTCTGAGACCTTACTGCCAGCCATTGACCTAGCAGTAAAGTCTCACACAGTAACTGGGCAGTAATGACCTATGCACACCAAATGCTAATTGGCACGCGTCCGATACGTGCTGAAGAAAATAAAAATTATTTTTCGGACACGCGTATCGGATGTGTGCCAAAAATAAAATTACTGCAAGATCCACACATTAGCCGGGCGGTAAGTCCATTTTGGCATGTATTGAGCGCGCGTAGCTGCTTACGCGGCTTAGTAAAACGGACCTTTAACAAGCTAATGAGCACTGATAACAGCACTGAACAAGCACTAATTAGAATTTAGGTGCACAACTAAGCGTATTCTTTAACGCATATGAACTAGTGAACTTTAACGCAGGCAAGCAAAAAGGGGTGTGGTTATGGGCAGGAAAATGGGCATTCCAAAACCTGGTTATAGAATATGGCCCAGGGCGCCTAAATCTATATGTTGGGATTTACACACATTTTCGTTGGTGTAAATGGATGTGTGTAGATTTAGGTGCTGAAATATCAACTACTATGTGAAATATCAACGAGATATGAAAGCGCTAAACCCCTACGAGAAAAACTACATTGGCTCCCAATCAAAGAATGAATTGCGTTCAAAATCTGCACCCTGGTTCACAAAATCATTCACGGCGAGGCCCCGATCTACATGACAGACCTCATAGACGTACCAACCAGAAACGCAACCAGATCATCACGCGCATTCCTTAATCTTCACTACCCAAGTTGGAAAGGGCTAAAATATAAATCAACCTAAGCATCCAGCTTCTTCTACGTAAGCACACAACTATGGAACGCACTACCAAACGTCACGAAAACAATGCATGACCTAACAAACTTCCGGAAATCATTAAAAACCAACTTGTTCGAAAAGGCATACCATAACGACCCAACCTAAACACCGGAACCACACAACACAACGAAACTCATACAAGAACTGGGCAATACTTAACCCTTCCTCCATGACTACCCAATGTACTCTATCACTTATGATCCTTAATGTAATTACCACTCTATATATCTCATTCCTGAATTGGTGAACGCCATCACGGCATTATGTAAGCCACATTGAGCCTGCAAATAGGTGGGGAAATGTGGGGTATAAATACAACAAATAAATAAAATAAATCAACTACGCGTGTTCTATAATCGGCGCCTGAATCTAGGCACTATCACAAAATAGAGCTAAAATCCGATGAAAGCGACAACAATATGCCTTGCAGCTCACAGGGTTAATGGAAACTCAGCAACTGTCTCTCTCATTCAAGATAAGCAGGCCAGTGGGGTAGCTACTGGTGGGCCTGGGTGGGCACAGGCCCACCCATTCTTGGCTCAGGCCCACCCAGCTGCAGTGCCACACTTCTCTCTTCCCCCTCTCCTCCGTGGCATCCTGGCATCTGCGCTCCTGTCTCTGAACCCCTTCCCTCCCTGATGTCAGTACAGGCGTCCCCGGCACCTGCAGTGATTCAATTCTCCCTGCTTGCACCGGCCCCGCAGTAAGTCTTAAATAATGAATGGTCAAAAAATAGTAAAACGCAAAATATTAAATGCATAAAAACATATAAGCACATACTTGGCCAGTCAATTAAATAATAGTAAAGTTTCCATTGATAAAACGTACTTTACTACGTAATTAAGGGGTCCTTTTACTAAGCTGCGCTGCAAAATGGCCTGTGGTAGTGTAGACACGGGTTTTGGGTGTGTGCAGATCCATTTTTCAGCGCGCCTGTAAAAAATGCCTTTTTAAAATTCTGGCCGAAAATGGACATGTGGCAAAATAAAAACTACCAAACTGAGCAGTTTAGTGATGTCTGCGAGGGAAAAGTCTCAACTACTACGGCAACATTTCAAACCGTTTTGTTGCACGTACAAAAAAGTCATCATCGACTTAAAAAGCTCCGTGTAAAAAATTATAAAAAATTACACGGGGGTTTTAAGTCGATGATGACTTTTTTTGTACGTGCAACAAAACAGTTTGAAATGTTGCCGTAATAGTTGAGACTTTTCCCTCGCAGACATCACTAAACTGCTCAGTTTGGTTGTTTTGAGAGTATCAATATGTGTGAGCAGTATCGATCTTTGGTTGGACTTTTTTGTCTTTGCAAAATAAAAACTGCCGCGCGTCCGTTTTGGGTCCGAGACCTTACCGCCAGCCATTGACTTAGCGGTAAGGTCTAACACGTTAACTGGGCGATAATGACCTACGAGCGTAGAATCCTACTTGACGCGCGTAGCTGATGCGTGTCAGAAAATAAAAATGATTTTTTTTCAGACGCACGTGAAAAATGAAATTACCACGAGGGTCCACGTTAGCCGGGCGGTAACTCCAAATTGGCGCATGTTGGGCACGCATCGTCACCTACACGTCTTAGTAAAAGTGCCCCTAAATATAAAATATTAAAAAATGTATAATATAAAAAAATGTATATTCCATTTCCAATAAGTGTATGCTGCAAAAATAACAAATGAGCAGACAAGAATGTTAAACAAAGCTGTTAATTAAGAAGGAATACTGTGGCCTCACAGTGATTAGCATAAATACATTTTGGAGCGTTACCAAAGCAAGTTTAAATGTTCATGCATAGAAGATTCACACAGCGCAGACACTGCTATTTATTTATTTATTTATAGCATTTATATCCCACATTTTCCCACCCATGGGCAGGCTCAATGTGGCTTACATCATAGTAACATAGTAGATGACGGCAGAAAAAGACCTACACGGTCCATCCAGTCTGCCCAACAAGATAATTTCACGTGTGCTACTTTTTGTGTATATCTTACCTTGATTTGTATCTGCCATTGTCAGGGCACAGACCGTATAAGTCTGCCCAGCACTAACCCTGCCTCCAATCACCAGCCCCCGCCTCCCAACCACCAGCTCTGGCACAGACCGTATAAGTCTGCCCAGCACTATCCCGGCCTCCCACCACCGGCTCTGGCACAGACCGTATAAGTCTGCCCAGCACTATCCCGGCCTCCCACCACCGGCTCTGGCACAGACCGTATAAGTCTGCCCAGCACTAACCCCGCCTCCCAACCACCAGCCCCGCCTCCCACCACCGGCTCTGCCTCCCAATCTTGGCTAAGCTTCTGGGGATCCCTTTCATCCGAGCAGGATTCCTTTATGTTTGAATTCCGTTACCGTTTTCATCTCCACCACCTCCCGCGGGAGGGAATTCCAAGCATCCACCACTCTCTCCGTGAAAAAAATACTTCCTGACATCAGTCTGCAAAAACATACATCAATTCAGCAAACAATCAAAATCAATGAAGTGAAGAGATTAGCGAGTAACAGCAAAGGAGAGGAAAAGGAGAAAGCGTAATAGAGTTCAATATGTCGTAGCGACTGCAGCAGTTCAGAAGTTAGAGATGCTAGGCGGGTCTGTAGCGTAAGCTTTCCCAAATAATAGGGTCTTTAGAGATTTTCTGAAGGCCAAATGATCTTGAATGCAGTTTACAGATTTTGGTAATCCATTCCACGAGTGAGCGCTAACATAGGGAAAAGTGGATGCGTAGGCGGTTTTATACTTGAGGCCACAACAGGCTGGGTAGTGAAGATTCAAGTACGTGCGTGACGATCTGGAAGAGTTCCTAGGTGGTAAGCTGATAAGGGCATCCATAAGTGGCCTAGTGGTTAGGGTGATGGACTTTGGTCCTGAGGAACTGAGTTCGATTCCCGGCACAGACAACTCCTTGTGACTCTGGGCAAGTCACTTAACCCTCCATTGCCCCATGTAAGCCGCATTGAGCCTGCCATGAGTGGGAAAGCGCAGGGTACAAATGTAACAAAAATAAAATAGATACTATTGGAGATTCCATATGGAATGTTGCTATTCAGACTCACAGAAGCAGAAGCCTGCGCGGCCACATTGGTGATCTTCAAGGGCCAACTTCTACATGGAATGTTGCTAGTCCTGACGTCAGACTCAGAAACAGAACGAAGGAAGAAGGCGACCTCAGCTGGCAGGGGATGGGGTCCCCTTCCAGCAAATACTAGGCGGCGGCGGGGGAGAGTTGGCGGCAGGAAGGGGGGTCGATAGGGTCGTGAGCAGGGGAGGTCAAAGTTGTTAGTGGTGGTGGCGGTGGGGGGGTCGACAATGGCAGGGGGGTCAGCAGCGCCGGGGGGGGGGGGCTAAAATGTGCCCCCTCACCTGGAGCTCTGGACCCCCCTCCCGTCGAAGTCTGGCTACGCCCCTGATGCACTATATTTACATATATCAGCGTGCATATAATTTTACCGAAAAATAATTTAAAAGAAACTGAGGCTATTTTAGGGACCCTTTGACAAAGGCGCACTGAAAAATGGCCTGCGGTAATGTAGAAACGTGTTTTCGGCGCGCAGAGAATCATTTTTCAGCACACCTGTAAAAATACCTTTTTTTAAAATTTTGCCGAAAATGAAAATTGCTGCGTGTCCATTTTGGGTCTGAGACTTTACCACCAGCCATTGGCCTAGCGGTAAAGTCTGACGCGGTAACCGGGCGGTGATGACCTACGCGCGTCGGATGCCACTTGGTGCATGCCCAATATGCGCGTCTGAAAATAAAAATTCTTTTTTGGCCGTGCGTATTGGATGCGTGCCAAAAACGAAATAACCATAAGAGCCACATGGTATCCGGGCAGTAACTCAATTTTGGCATGTGTTGGGTGAGTGTAGACGCTTATGCAGCTTAGTAAAAGGGGCCTTTACAAAAAGTGGCCTACGGTACTGTGGGCGCAGGTATTGGATGTGCACTGGACCATTTCTCCACCGTGTCTGGAAAAAATGGGGGGGGGGGGGGGGTTGGACTGGAAAATGAATGTTCATGTCTATTTACTGCCTGAGCCCCTTAACACCACTCACTGACTTAGCGATAAGGGCTCACAAAAAAAAGGACCAAGTAAAGCCAGCCAAGTGTTCGTCAGGGATGCCCTTCTTTTTTCCATTATTGGCCGAGGATGCCCATGTGTTAAGCACACCCCAGTCCTGCCTTCGCTATGCTTCCGACACGCCCCCGTGAACTTTGGTCGTCCCCGCGACGGAAAGCAGTTGAGGACGCCCAAAATCGGCTTTCAATTATGCCGATTTGGGCAACCCAGGGAGAAAGACGACCCGATTCAAGGGATCCGACACAGACCGTGTTTTGACGCACAAGGGCGTCTGCCTCAGGGGTCACAAAGCATGTTCACAGAGTACACATGTAAACCAGAATTATAACCAAAGGTGAACTCTATGAAATTAAAATCAAGTTTCCTCCACGTACTAACTCGATGGAGGACAAACTAACAGCATGAAGACAGGAAAATACTGCTCATGAGAAAGGGTCCCTTGAATATTCAATAAAGTGTTTTTTATACATCACCTCCCGAGTTGGTTTAGTCTATGGTCAGCCTCTACTCCCTTTGCACTGTGCGGATTCGTCATAGAGGCTTTTCCTGTTTTGCTGTTCCTAAAGTGATAAATTGAACAGAACTATAATTCAGCATCTTCTTTAGATCCTGCAGCATTTTGGGTCTCAGACCTTGCCGCCAGCCATTGACCTAGCGGTAAAGAATCTGAGATTCTTTTGAGATTCTACATGGAATGTTGCTACTATTTGAGATTCTACATCAAATGTTCCTAGTGGAGGAGCAGCCTAGTAGTTAGTGCAGCGGCCTGAGAACCTGGGGAACTGGTTTGATTCCCACCCTAGCTCCTCGTAACTCTGGACAAGTCACTTAACCCTCCATTGCCTCAGGTACAAAAGAAGTACCTGTAAAAAATATGTAAACTTTTGATTGTAACCACAGAAAGGCAGTATATCAAGCCCCAACCCCTTTCCTTTCCCTAAGTGTGGCAGCTACCTGCGTAACTTACAATATTTGGTAAGTTACATGTGCAAGTGGGAGCCCTGCATATGTGCTGCTCATGCCCCTCTTCTCTGTAGACCTCCTTGCAAGCATACACTATGGAGGTAATTCTAGAACTGGCTGCTTCACAATAGTCACCCCAAGAGTGCTGGGTGCCAGTTCTATAAGGGTACTTAGGTACACCCATAGTCCTTATAAGTAGATAAGTAATGCCACACTGGGAAAAGACCAAGGGTCCATCGAGCCCAGCATCCTTTCCACGACAGCGGCCAATCCAGGCCAAGGGCACCTGACAAACGTCCCAAACGTACAAACATTCTATACATGTTATTCCTGGAACTGTGGATTTTTCCCAAGTCCATTTAGTAGCGGTTTACGGACTGGTCCTTTAGGAAACCGTCTAACCCCTTTTTAAACTCTGCTAAGCTAATCGCCTTCACCACATTCTCCGGCAACAAATTCCAGAGTTTATGCATTGGGTGAAGAAAAGCTTTCTCCGATTTGTTTTAAATTTACTACACTGTAGTTTCTGATTCACTGTCCTTAAAACATATCAAATGTTCTGATACACAGTTTTATCCAATGCCGGCTTAAGTCTCCTGGCATGATCCCAGCTCACTTCAGTCGGTCTACAAACGATTGAAGCTCCTCTGGTTTCTCCATAAACAGAACTTGCCCCTCATGCAGCACTCTCACCTTTGCTGGGTATTGTAGTGAGAACTTGATCCCTTTGTGAAAAAGCTGGGAGCAAAATGGAGACAGGCGCTTTCGGAGCTCCGATACTTTTGGCGAGAAGTCTGGGAATAGCAGCACTGCGGCTCCCTGGTACTCCAGCTTTCTTTTCTGACGATATTTTTCCATCAATCTCGCCTTGTCAGCGTAGTTGAAGATTCGGGCGATCACAGGGCGCGGCCTGCTGTTCTGATCTTTCAGGGCACCCACTCGATGCACCCGTTCCGCCTTCAGTCGCTGTCCATCCACCTCTAGGCCCAGCTCTTTTGGTAGCCACGTTTCCACCAATTCCCAGATCTCCTTCTCTTTCACAGTCTCTGGCACTCCTACCAACCGAATGTTGTTGCGCCTACTCCTATTTTCCTGATCCTCTACCCTGTCCTCTAGCACTTTGCATCTTTTTTTCATGACCGCCAGCTGAGCTTCGATTCCACTCACCGCATCTTCTTGGTGAGAGATCCGCTCCTCTGCAAGCTGTATTCGGGTACTCTGTGCCGCCATATTTTCTTTTAAATCGTCCATAAAGACATGTAGCGTGGACAGCTTATCATCCAGCACTGCAGCCATGTGCTTCATTATTTCTTGAATTGCCGCCGCTTGTAAAGCGACCACCGGAGGATCTGAACTCGCCGTTTCTTCCCCCTTCTCCTTTCCAGTCGCCATGTTGACCGTGCTTTGCGATCCACGCCCTTTCTGTGTTCGCGGGGTCTTTGCCGGCATTACCTGCTTGCCGCACCACGCCGCTGAATCGTCGGCGCTAGCTCTTCCTAGTGCTGTCTGCTGACTTTTTCTTATTAATTTGGGGGTTGAATCGGGGCAAAAAGTGCAATAAATGCCGTTTTATTTAGCGTGGCAGAGGAGAGCAGCCGCGGGACGTCCGTCTAGGTTCCTGCCATCATGTCTACTACACTGTAGTTTCATCGCATGCCCCCTAGTCCTAGTATTTTTGGAAAGCGTAAACAGACGCTTCACATCCACCTGTTCCACTCCACTCATTATTTTATATACCTCTGTCATGTCTCCCCTCAGCCAAGCTGAAAAGCCCTAGCCTTCTTAGTAGAATACTGCGCAACCCCACTTTGGAGGGACAATAGTTAGACGTGATCATTTATGCCAGGTCAATGGGTGGAGTAAGTAGGCTGTTATTTTTTCGATTGAGGTTTTTTATGCATTTTATTTGTATGTGCTAATGGTTTTATTGTACTCAGGGAGACTTGGCTATTTATGGCACTAGATCAAATTTAGAAAAGAAGCAGAGAAAAAGCTACACCAGGCGAGATAGCAAGTGAAAGAAGCAGAGAACAGAGACACCAGCAGAGGCTGTTAACACTTCCAAGCACTTTATCTGTTACAAGAAGACCGAAAGAAACACTGAGTGGGAAGGAGAGCCATTGAGAACCATGACTAAATAGAAGCGCTTCTCGAGCGTGTAAGATACACCGAATCTCTAGATGCAATTAGGAGAAAACATTTTAATTAAAAAAGCTGTTTTCTCCAGTAGTTTAGCTTTTCTCTCCATTCCAGTGGTTTTCAAGCCCCTGATGTGTATTTTTGGAAGCTTCACACACCTGCTGCTGCTGTTTTCTGACACACTCTGTGGAGGGCTAGTGAAAATGTGTCTTCCTCCCTCCCCTCCCCTCCTCATATATAAAAAGCTCAGATTCATGTGAATCTTGAGACAGCAATCAATGTTTTGGCTGTGCATCAAAATTTTAAGTTCTCTAAAAGCCTTGGATTTGCCTCAGCATTTTATATTACAATAGGAAGCCATTATCTTGCAACAACTTGACATGTTGTTGACATAATCCGTGAATTAAACCGGTCCCTAATGTAAAGAAATAATCAACGAGGAACAATAAATTCAGAGATCATAAACAAAAGCCTACTGAAACCAAACGTCTTGAGCCAGCTTTTGAAGGACGCCGGTGATGGTCCTCAGCAGATCTAGTTGATGAGCAAGTCAACTTAACCTCACAGGAAGGTGATCAACCTCCTAACTTATTCATTTCCATTGCATTACTGCGTCATTGTAAGTCACTCGCAAAATACTTCTCCACTTCAAACTCACTTCCTAAGGTGCACAACTTGCCAAGTACAAAGTTTTATTTTATTTTTTATTTTTTGTAAGAAACCCGTCTGGACTTGTCGAGGCAACCAGAAGGTTGTCTTTCAGGAAATCTAACTGGGTGCCCCAGACAGTACACAAAAACAATGAGAAAAATAAAGATGGCAGAGTTAGGGGTCATGAATTGAGGTTGAAGGGGAGCAGACTCAGAAGTAATGCCAGGAAGTATTTTTTCACGGAGAGGTGGTGGATATATGGAATGCCCTCCTGCGGGAGGTGGTGGAGATAAAAACGGTAATGGAATTCAAACATGCGTGGGATAAACTCAAAGAAATCCTGTTTAGAAGGAATGGGTCCGCGGAATCTTAGCGGAGATTGGGTGGCAACACCGGTAATTGGGAAGTAAAACTGGTGCTGGACAGTCTGTGCCTTGATCGTGAATAGATATGGATGGGCTGGAGTGTATATTTTAAGGAGATTCGGTGTTAGCTTCAGAACTTTTAGTACAAGAAGAGTGCTGGGCAGACTTCTACGGTCTGTGCCCTGAGAATGGCAAGGACAAATCAAACTCGGGTATACATATAAAGTATCACATACCATGTAAAATGAGTTTATCTTGTTGGGCAGACTGGATGGACCATACGGGTCTTTATCTGCCGTCATTTACTATGTTACTATGTTACTTTCTAGGGCTCTACATGGAATGTTGCTACTAATTGGGATTCTGGAATCTTGTAACTCTTTAGGATTCCAGAATCTTCAGAACTTTTAATACAGGAACAGTGCTGGGCAGACTTCTACGGTCTGTGCCCTGAGAATATGTTTTTCAGACATTTATATAAAACATTCATCAAGATGCCTTCATTTAAAACATATATACAGATTTAATTTTGTCTCTGTTTTTCATTCATCATTTATATTCAAGTTTATATTGTTCATTGGTTTACATATGAAATCATTTATCATTTTTGTCATTAAATTACTTTTTTATGCATGTTGATATATTTCACTTAACCATTTATTCTGTGTATTCAAAAATAATCTTTTGCTGTGTGCACATATGATACAAATCATGATATATTTTCTATTTTTTATCTTTTATTTCTTATTCTTTATTTTTTATTTTTTGTTTTATTTATTCATTTTGTTAATATATGTTCTAAAAATTGTTTTGTATGTATAAAAAAGTTTTGTTTTTGTGATAGATCTTTTAAAAAAATACTTTTTTATGTTAGATCTGAATATTGTTCCTTTTAAATTTATTTTATATGATTTTTATTTATACATTTAAAATTACCTTGCATTTTATGACTTTGCATGTATATTAAAAATTGATTACATATTTTCTGTTTATTAATTTTAAACTCCTGAGGCAGGCCTGTGGCCGAAACACAGTACTGTGTCGAGTCTGTGAATAAAGTTTTTTTCCTTTACAACCACAGTCCTGTTTCCCTGAAGTCATTTGTCCACGTCCCACTCCCTATCAGATATTTTCATTTTACATGGGAGTTTGCGTTCATCCACCCCGGTGGATTGCTTACTCCTCCTATATGTGTGATTTAGCACAGTTTTTTTCTGACAGTGCACACTTTTTAATGCGGCAGTAATTTGCATGCTCATTGATTACTGAATATTTGCAATACTTTTTTGCAGAAAGCTCAGGTAGAAGCTGTGCACACATCGACTCTAATGCTTGGCTTTCTGCATTACTACTACTACTACTACTATTTAGCATTTCTAAAGCGCTACAAGGCATATGCAGCGCTGCACAAACATAGAAGAAAGACAGTCCCTGCTCAAAGAGCTTACAATCTAATAGACAAAAAATAAATAAAGTAAGCAAATCAAATCAATTAATGTGAACGGGAAGGAAGAGAGGAGGGTAGGTGGAGGTGAGTGGTTACAAGTGGTTACGAGTCAAAAGCAATGTTAAAGAGGTGGGCTTTCAGTCTAGATTTAAAGGTGGCCAAGGATGGGGCAAGACGTAGGGGCTCAGGAAGTTTATTCCAGGCGTAGGGTGCAGCGAGACAGAAGGCGCGAAGTCTGGAGTTGGCAGTAGTGGAGAAGGGAACACATAAGAAGGATTTATCCATGGAGCGGAGTGCACGGGAAGGGGTGTAGGGAAGGACGAGTGTGGAGAGATACTGGGGAGCAGCAGAGTGAGTACATTTATAGGTTAGTAGAAGAAGTTTGAACAGGATGCGAAAACGGATAGGGAGCCAGTGAGGGGTTGATATTCAGCCGACAGTGCTCAGAGTTTTGCTGACTGCCACCAGCACTAAATCTGGAAATTCAATGCCACGCCATGTCCAAGCACCGGCATTCAATTTCCAGGTTTGTGGAGCCAGATAACATATAGCAGGTTAAGAGCAATATTCAGCACTTAGGGTCAGTGGCGTAGCTATGTGGGGCCATGGGGGCATGGGCCCCCGTAGATTTGGCCCTTGCCCCCCTGCCGACCACCCTCTCGACCCTCCCTCCCGCCGTCAACCCGCCGTTGCCGCGGGTACCTTTGCTGGCGGGGGACCCCAATCCCCGCCAGCCGAGGTCCTCTTCTCTGGCGCGGCCTTGCAGATCAGCCAGCAACGAGGCCGCGCCGAAGAAGAGGACTTCAGCTGGCGGGGGTTGGGGTCCCCCACCAGCAAAGGTACCCGGCAGTGATGGTGACGGCGGTGGCAGGGGGAGTTGGTGGCGGCGGGAAGGGGGGGTCAAAAGGGTTGGCGCTGTGGGGGGTCAAAGTTGGAGGTTGCAGTGGCGGGGGGGGGGGAGTAAAAAATGGCGGGGGGTTCGGTGACGCCGGGGGGGGGGGCTAAATGTGCCCCCTCACCTCGGGCTCTGGACCCCCCTCCCGCCGAAGTCTGGCTACGCCCCTGCTTAGGGTCCCTTTTTCTAAGATGCATAGGCGCTTACATGCATACAACGTGCATCAAATTTGAACTACCACCTGCTAATTCTAATTCTGACGCACATCCAAAATGCGGGGCAAAAAATAAGTTCTATTTTCTGCCGTGTGGTGCTAACCAGGCGGTAATTGGCAGTGTATGCGAGCTGACGATTACCACCTGGTTAACGCACGAGACCTTACCGCTAAGTCAGTGGGTGGGGGTCTCAGGCCCAAAATGGACACATGCTGATTTTTATTTTCGGGAAAAAAAGACCTTTTTGCAGGTGCGCTAAAAAAATGGACCTGCGTGCATCCAATACACGCGTCTACAACAGCGCAGGCCATTTTTTGGGCGCAACTTAGTGAAAGGGCCCATTAACCAGCTATGCGTTAACACATAAAGATAGGCCTGACTTTTATGCAGTCCTATTTATGTGTCTACCTTGGACAATTAAGTTCTGAATCTCAGCACTTAAGCGGCCAAGTGCTGATTCTGTCCCCAAAATAGCTGGTTTTCAAGTTTGACGCTAACTGGTTATTTTCAACGGTGCTAACCAGTTAGGTGCTGCTGAAAATGGCCAGTTAGACCCGAACAGGTGATTTAACCAGCCAGGAGCCATTTTTGGCAGGTTAAAACGCATCGGCTATCAACCCCTCTGTGTTTTAACCTTTTCCAGTCTTTTGAACTGTTCTTTCAATTTCATTCAGGTTTCTGTTGCAGACAGCAAGGTGCATGGTGATTCTTTTCCTCTGGGTTCAGCTGAAATCACAGGGAGGTCCGAGTACATTGTGATGTCACTGAGCATTTTGAGAGCTGTCCTGCCATTGGTTGGTAGCCCTATCTCCAGGGACATCTTTGCTCCAGTGGAAGTATGCAGGCATTGTGAAATGTTCACATGTCTCTCTAGGCTTCCTGAAGTGAAGCAAAGCCTTTTCACATTCTTTGCCTAGGATAAAATCTTTTGAAAACAGAACCCTGAATCTCACAGCACTGAGCTCAACATTCATGTCTCTGGCCACCAAGTCAAGGAATAGCTGATGTGCTGTGATATCAATAATGAAAAACAGACCATAGAAAAACGAAGACACACCGAAAAAGAGACAAAGTGAGAGTCCAATGTCCAGATAAGGAAGAAAAATAGAGAGGAAATACTTTAGAGAAAAAGTCCAAGATACTACCACAGAAGATACGTTATCATGATTCATTGCTGTAAACTTGGCTTCATTTACCTCCTCCGGGGATTTAGAAAAGTCTGTGGTCAAAAGTTATTCACTACACCAGGCAAAAAGATACATTTGTACATTCACTCTGCAGCTCCTCAGTACCTCTCCACTCTCATCTCTCCCTACATTCCTCCCCGGGAACTCCGTTCACTGGGTAAATCTCTCTTATCTGCACCCTTCTCCTCCACCGCTAACTCCAGACTCCGTTCCTTTTATCTTGCTGCACCATATGTCTGGAATAGACTTCCTGAGCCGGTACATCAAGCTCCATCTCTGGCCATCTTCAAATCTAAGCTAAAAGCCCACCTTTTTGATGCTGCTTTTAACTCCTAACCCTTATTCACTTATTCAGGACCCTTATTTTATCATCCTCACTTTAATATTCCCTTATCGCTTGTTTGTCCTGTTTGTCTGTCCTAATTAGATTGTAAGCTTTGTCGAGCAGGAACTGTCTCTTCATGTTCAAGTGTACAGCACTGCATACGTCTAGTAGCACTATAGAAATAAGTAGTAGTCTGCACCGAATCTTGCTACTCTTCGGGATTCTGGAATCTTGCTACTCTTTGGGATTCTGCACAGAATCTTGCTACTCTTTGAGATTCCAGAATCTTGCTACTCTTTGGGATTCTGGAATCTTGCTACTCTTTGAGATTCCGGAATCTTGCTACTCTTTGGGATTCCGGAATCTTGCTACTCTTTGAGATTCCGGAATCTTGCTACTTTTTGGGATTTTGCACAGAATCTTGCTACTCTTTGGGATTCCGCCCGGAATCTTGCTACTCTTTGTCCTTATATCTTATTTGTCCTGTTTGTCTGTCCTAATTAGATTGTAAGCTCTGTCGAGCAGGGACTGTCTCTTCATGTTCAAGTGTACAGCGCTGCATACATCTAGTAGCGCTATAGAAATGAAAAGTAGTAGTAGTAGTAGTATTCTCTGTTTGTATGAGCTCTGTATGGGAGCCTCCGAAAAACCCCAGACCCTTTAACTGGGGATTAGGCTGGCCACTGATTCAGTACAATTGTCAGCTTCGTTACAAAATGTGTGAACTTTTTTTTTCCCCTATCCATTTATGAAAACTTGATATTCTGTCATTCCCAACATCTGCAATAGGGCAGAACAAGCGCATAGCATTGGCTCTCCCCCCCACATGCGGCAGTGTAGGTAAGGGAAAGCCTAGTAAATGGAATACTGGTAAAAAAGTGGGGACACTGGGTATCGGTGCCTGCGGTGTCCTTCAGCAGTGTTCTCAAACTTTTTAAGACTGTGGCACACTTGGAAATGAACATTTCTGTCACAGCACACCGGTGTTATTAATGCTTCACTCTCATGTAATTAACCATAAATAATGAAAGCATTTTACAATTTACATTACGTACACTGACTATAGCCAAATTCCATGACAATATAATTATATTTTTATAGTAAGACAAGACAAAAATGAAAATATTTTTAGAGAAGTTCTAAATGTTATTTTTAAAGTTCATTGTATTCAATGTGAAATTTGACCCTGTTGGTAGGCACAGACCTTTATTTACTACTACTACTTATCATATCTATAGCGCTACTAGAAGTATGCAGCGCTATACACTTGAAAATGAAGAGACAGGCCCTGCTCGACAGAGCTTACAAATCTAATTAGAACAGACAAACAGGACAAATAAGGGATAAGGACAAAGGGTAGCAAGATTCTGGAATCCAAAAGAGTAGCAAGATTCCGGAACCCAAAGAACAGCAAGATTCCGGAATCCCAGTGATTACTACTACTACTTATCATTTCTAAAGCGCTACTAGACGTACGCAGCGCTGTACACTTGAACATGAAGAGACAGTCCCTGCTCGACAGAGCTTACAATCTAATTAGGACAGACAAACAGGACAAACAAGAGATAAGGGAATATTAAAGTGAGGATGATAAAATAAGGGTTCTGAACAAGTGAATAAGGGTTAAGAGTTAAAAGCAGCATCAAAAAGGTGGGCTTTTAGCTTAGATTTGAAGATCTGGAGAAATATTGGACAACCACACTCTTAAATCGTGTTCCACTGACTGAAGTTCAGATCTGAATTTGGTCTTAATTCGAGTGAGGCTAGAAAAGCCTGACTCGCATGACATAGAGGGGCATAATCGAACAGGGCACCCAAGTTTTCCTGATGACGTCCTCGCAGGACATCCCCGCGAAGGGGCAGAGAAATCCGTATTATTGAAACAAGATGGGCGGCCATCTTTCATTTCGATAATACAGTCGGGGACGCCCAAATCTCAACATTTAGGTCGACCTCAGAGATGGTTGTCCCTGATTTTCGGCGATAATAGAAACCGAGGATGCCCATCTCAGAAACAACCAAATCCAAGCCATAAGGTCATGGGAGGAGCCAGCATTCGTAGTGCACTGGTCCCCCTCACATGCCAGGACACCAATCGGGCACCCTAGTGGGCACTGCAGTGGACTTCATAAAATGCTCCCAGGTACATAGCTCCTTAACCTTGTGTGCTGAGCCCCCGCACATCTTTCGACACAAATCGGAAGATGGGCATCCTTCTCACAGAGTCACCCAAATCAGCATAATTGAAAGCCAATTTTGGGCGTCCTCAACTGCTTTCCATTGTGGGGATGACCAAAGTTCATGGGAGCGTGTCGGAAGCATAGTGAAGGCGGGACTGGGGTGTGCTTAACACATGGGCGTCCTTGGCCGATAATGGAAAAAAGAAGGGTGTCCCTGACGAACACTTGGCCGACTTTACTTGGTCCTTTTTTTCTTACGACCAAGCCACAAAAATGTGCCCGAAATGACTAGATGACCGATGACCTCCCCTAACTCCCCCAGTGGTCATTAACTCCCTCCCACCCTAAAAATAAATTTTTTAAATATTTTTTCCAGCCTGTATGCCAGCCTCAAATATCATACCCTGCTCCATGACAGCAGTATGCAGGTCCCTGGAGCAGTTTTAGTGGGTGCAGTGCACTTCAGGCAGGCGGACCCAGGCCCATCCCCCCTACCTGTTACACTCTTGGTGGTAAATGTGAGCCCTCCAAAACCCACCAAAAACCCACTGTACCCACATCTAGGTGCCCTCCTTTCACCCATAAGGGCTATGGTAGTGGTGTACAGTTGTGGGGAATGGGTTTGGGGGGGGGGGGGGCTCAGCACACAAGGTTAGGGAGCTATGCACCTGGGAGCATTTTATGAAGTCCACTGCAGTGCCCCCTAGGGTGCCCGGTTGGTGTTCTGGCATGTCAGGGGGACCAGTGCACTATGAATGCTGGCTCCTCCCAAGACCAAATGGAATGAGATGAGCGTCCTCGGTTTCCATTATCGCCGAACATCGGGGACGACCATCTCTAAGGACGACCATCTCTAAGGTCGGCCTAAATGTTGAGATTTGGGCGTCCCCGACCGTATTATCGAAATGAAAGATGGCCGCCCATCTTGTTTCGATAATGCGGGTTTCCCCGCCCCTTCGCCTGGACATCCTGCGAGGATGTCCTCAGGAAAACTTGGGCGCCCGGTTCGATTATATCCCTCCATGTGTAGCAATGTTCGGATATTCTTTTACTAATTGTAAACCAAAATTTGTCCAAGTCTAACTCGTTGAGGGGCCCTTTTACTAAGCTGCGTATTATTATTATTAGCGTTTGTATAGCGCTACCAGACGCACGCAGCGCTGAACACCTGATACAAAGATACAGTCCCTGCTCAAAAGAGCTTACAAGAGCCTACGTGTGCCCAATGTGTGTCAATTCAGAGTTACCGCCCGGCTACCATGTGGACCATGCGGTAATTTAATTTTTTATGTGCTTCCACTACATGCACCAGAAAATATATTTTATTTTCTGGCACGTGGCGAAAATCGGGCGGTAACTCCGACTTGACGCATGTAGGTGATTAACGCATGGTTAACACGAGAGACATTACCACTAAGTCAATGGCTGGCGGTAAGGTCTCAGACCCAAAATGGATGTGCTCCAATTTTTACTTTGCCGCGCTCAAACTTGCTATACTGCTTCAGGGTCTCAGCAGTCAGGGCTCAAGCTACCCTGTTGGTCTAGTGAATTCTTCGGGGCAGGAAAGATCCCCCAGTCTTTCCTGCCCGCTGCTGCTGTTTGATGCTTGTAACGTTGAAGAGGATGCGATGTGCTGCACAGAGACAGTTTGATTCAACTCGTAAAGTAGGTTTTTTAAGCCGATAATGAAGCGCAGATCCTTGTGATCGCCTTTAGCTCTATCGATCGGTTGATCTGGAGCTCTTTTAGGCTTTTTCCTTCCTGTAATGTGCATTCCTGTCGTGAACATATTTTTGAAGTTTAGTGGCTCATTACTTTGATTTTTTTTGGTTTTGATTGTTTGACTTCAATGATTCCACATCTATTTGGATACATTTAGGCACAACCAGGTCAATGGCAGGCATAAATGGGTGTGCCTAAGCGAACCACGCAATACAGTAAGAGACCTGCCAATCTCCCTCCCATGCTCCGCCCTCATGAACCCCCCCCCCCCCTTGCAGTTATGTGCTCTAGCATTTATTTATTATTATTATTATGGTTATTATTAATTGGGATTTATTAACCGCCTTTATGAAGGAATTCACCCAAGGCGGTGTACAGCAAGTACATAAAATTTGCAGTTTTGTTAACAGCATAGCAACAATAAAATGACCAAATACAACTACTACTACTTATCATTTCTAAAGCGCTACTAGACGTACGCAGCGCTGTACACTTGAACATGAACAGACAGGCCCTGCTCGACAGAGCTTACAATCTAATTAGGACAGACAAACAGGACAAATAAGGGATAAGGACAAAGAGTAGCAACATTCCGGGCGTAATCCCAAGGAGTAGCAAGATTCCAGGCGGAATCGCAAAGAATAGCAAGATTCCGTGCAGAATCCCAAAGAGTAGCAAGATTCCGGAATTCCGATGGCTACTACTAGTACTTATCATTTCTATAGCGCTACTAGACGTACGCAGCGCTGTACACTTGAACATGAAGAGACAGTCCCTGCTCCACAGAGCTTACAATCTAATTAGGACAGAAAAACAAGCGTCTTAAATGTGGGTACATTGGAATAGCGCATAGGCTGGGGGGAACGCGTGTACATTTAGGCGCGGCCACGTATGCCACTGAAAACCCGGTGTAACTGCCCATGCGTAAATGGACACGCGTTCCTCTGAATTCTATAACAACGTGTGTAAATGTGATTGACAACCCTGACACACTCCTCCCACGGCAGTGTCCCCTTTTCAACTACGCATGTTGGAATTTACGCACACCTCATTTTTTAGAGTACGCCTATAAAGAAGCACACAAAAATTCCAGTTATTTGCCAATTAGTGATGATAATTGGTTGTCATCAGCCAATTATGACTAATTGGCTCATTACTCGCTTGAGTAGCTCACTTAAATTGGCCACAAGCAAAACTTAACACTCTACTCACTGTGCTTTAATAGGATACAGCCCATAGTGTGCAAATACACATAATGCCAATTGTCTTCCAGTTATGGAAATGCTCCTTCCATTTTTAAGGCACGGTAATGAATTGAATGAACACTAATGACTGCAGTTTATCAGAACCACAGATTTGCTTCAGGTGAGGAAATGCAGCCCATTACTAAACAGCCTTCAGGGTTTGCTTCAGTACACAAGGTATCCACAACCTGATGTGTGATCAAGCTGTGAAAAATTGCAAGAAATCCAAAATAATAAAGGGAATGGAACTCCTCTCATATGAGGAAAGGCTAAAGAGGTTAGGGCTCTTCAGGTTGGAAAAGAGACGGATGAGGGGGGATATGATTGAGGTCTAAAAACTCCTGAGTGGTGTAGAACGAGTAGAAGTAAATCGATTTTTTACTCGTTCCAAAAGTACAAAGACGAGGAGACACTCGAGGAAGTTACATGGAAATACTCTTAAAACAAATAGGAGGGAATATTTTTTCACTCGGGTGAATAGTTAAACTCTGGAACTCTTTGCTGGAGGATGTGGTAACAGCAATTAGCATTTCTGGGTTTAAAAAAGGTTTGGACAAATTCCTGGAGGAAAAGTCCATAGTCTGCTATTGAGACAGACATGGGAAGCAACTGCTTGCCCTGGGATTTGTAGTATGGAGTGTTTCCACCTTCTGTTTTTTTTTGCCAGGTACTTGTGACTTGGCTTGGCCACTGTTTGGAAAAAAGACCATTGGTCTGACCCAGTATGGCTACTCTTATGTTCTTATAGTCTAATTGCAAAGTTGCCCATTTCCAGGAGGGAGATTTCAGGCCAGTCCTGGATTTCTAACAACCTCATTCTGGTGCATTATGAGACCTGCAGCTCTGATGTCAATGGATAGAATCAGAGACTACAACTCCCACAATGCTTTGGGACTGGCCAATTTCCTCCTGGAACTAGTAACTCGGCAGGTCTGCTGTCTATGACCACCTATAACACCTTGAGATGGAAAACAGCTTCAGAAGAAACATAGAGAGCAAAACCAGCACTCGAAAATGAGAGAAAAATCATTTACTTTCTGCTTTTCTGTCATCAAGATTAATAACTCTGAAAAACAGGAATCAAATAGAAAAGAATTTCCACCTTGTGCTACGTAGGTTTCCTGGCAATTACTGCTTTGCCTGACAGTTTTGCCCAGGGCTTTTTTTGAGGGGGTACTTGGGGGTACTGAGTACCGGCACCTTTTCCATTGTCTGCTACAATTGACCCATGGTCCCCAAGTTTTAATGAAAGAGCTCAGGCTCTACACACAAATTCTGCCTTGCCATAGATTCTATGACTGGCTGCAGGGGGGCCTGGCTATTGTGGGGTGGGTATCTCAGTGATCACCCCACCCCTGAAGGGTGGCTTGGCATTTGAGTACCGGCACCTTTTCCATTGTCTGCTACAATTGACCCATGGTCCCCAAGTTTTAATGAAAGAGCTCAGGCTCTACACACCAATTCTGCCTTGCCATAGATTCTATGACTGGTTGCAGGGGGCCTGGCTATTGTGGGGTGAGTCCCTCAGTGATCACCCCACCTCTGAAGGGTGGCTTGGCATTTGAGTACCGGCACCTCATTTGCTAGAACAAACGCACTGGCTAAAGGGACCCACGTGTGGGTGATCAGGCCTTTGTGACATCACTGATGAGGTTGGCTGTTAGCCATTGGTGGAATGAGGCATTATGACATCACATTATCAAAAGTGAGCCAAGTATAGAACAATCAAGCTAATTACAAGTTAACAGTAAAATAACATGCCTTAACAATAGCTCATGTTGATAAGCCCCCTAAATGAAAAAGAAATGCCTGTAGAAATCAAAATCACTGCTACATGTGATAGAAGCAGGGCTTTTTTTGAGGGGGTACTTGGGGGTACTGAGTACCGGCACCTTTTCTATCGTCTGTTAAAACTGACCCATGGTCCTCAAGTTTTAATAAAAGAGCTCAGGCTCTACACACCAATTCTGCCTTGTCATAGATTCTGTGACTGGTTGCAGGGGGCCTGGCTATTGTGGGGTGCGTCCCTCAGTGATCACTCCACCCCTGAAGGGTGGCCTGGCATTTGAGTACCGGCACCTCTTTTGCTAGAAAAAATGCATTGGTTTTGCCCCGTACAGCGAGGACCCCACACACCCTCCTTCAAGCTAACATGTCAGTATCATCCGGGACACGATGTTGAAACAGCTGCCTGAATATTTTGAGTGTGTTTGCTCTCTGGCTGTGTGCTTATGGACTGGATATTTTTTGCATTTTTAATGAAAAGGGACCTCCAGGTAAACAGCTTACAGAACAACTTGTGGCCTTAAGTAAATGAACCAACCTGAAAGAGGGGTTTCAGAAAAGGTTTTCCTTTCGGAGTTCCAGGAATCTGATGGCTGTTTATGCTGGTGTGTTGACAGGAAGTTCAGTAACTAAAGCTTTTGAAGCTTATGTTGATGATACTTAGAAGGAAGGTGTTCAAGGAGAGCGGGGTGCCACAGAAAGAAACAGGCCGGTCTTTGAGGCAAGAGTGAGGCCTGGTTCGGGAAGGAAATGTGGAGCCTGAGAGGCCAGTCTTCTAGTTTGAAATGGCAAAACTGCAAAGCAGGTCTTTTAACACTTTAAAATGTGTCTGAGGCTTGCAGATATATGCAAATGGAATTACAGCTGTGTTGAAAAAAGGCCAGACCTACCCTGCGGCCATACATAGTACAGAAGGATCAGCTCTGTGAGGAAAGGTAGACAAGCCAGTCTACTACTACTACTTATCATTTGTAAAGCGCTACTAGACGTACTAAGGGAATATTAAAGTGAGGATGATAAAATAAGGGTACTGAACAAAGTGAATAAGGGTTAGGAGTTAAAAGCAGCATCAAAAAGGTGGGCTTTTAGCTTAGATTTGAAGATGGCCAGAGATGGAGCTTGACATACCGGCTCAGGAAGTCTATTCCAGGCATATGGTGCAGCAAGATAAAAGGAACGGAGTCTGGAGTTAGCGGTGGAGGAGAAGGGTGCAGATAAGAGAGATTTACCCAGTGAACGGAGTTCCCGGGGAGGAATGTAGGGAGAGATGAGAGTGGAGAGTGTAGAAGCCACATTCCAAGATCACACAAATGTTACCATCTGTTTGCATTTTATATCCTGGGGTCCCTTCTGTCTTGAGACTTCCCCCCCCCCCCCCCCCCCCCAAAAAAAAAAAAAAAAAAATTCAGAGACAATCTTAGGCGATACTACTGTTCACAGGCAGGCCTTTGACCTGGGTTAGTTAGGGAAGTAGGAACTGGTGGTTTCTTAGGTGACAGAAACTGTGATTTTTTAAATTCTTTTTCTATGAAATCTGTTTTAATTTTGCATTGTAAACCACTCTAATTTGATTCAAGTGCAGTACAGCAAAATAGAAATAAATGTAAACTTACACCAGGACAGCAGAGCAGTATGGATGACAAGATACAAGTCCATTGGGAAGAGGAAGAAACCTGAATTTGGACCAAACCAGTGTCTTCTTCCACAAGAACATCATGGGGAAAAGGCTACTCAGTTGGAGACAGGGCTTGAAGATGTATCTGGGCCCAGAAATACATCTGTTGATAACAGTATTGAATAGGAACTGTGTTACTGAGGAACTGGGATGGACTGTTTCTTGGGGTGGCATCAATTTCTGGAATAGATTTATTCTTGCTCTTTTGTTTGTCACCTGTGGGTCTGTAAGACCTTTTTGGAAGTGTGTCTGCTTCTAGGGCCTTGAAAGGTATGGGATCTCTTCCCCTCTCCCGTGTTCAGAGAATCCACACCAGGTTTGTCCAGAGGAAATGAAGAGGTTAGGACCTCAGCCAGTGAACCCACTATGTACACAGTTTTAAAAAGTTGTTGTGGTACCTATGCTTTTTATCTGAAATAGAGAACTGTGTCATCTCAACTGCTCATGCAACCATTTGACTCACTTAAGTATTAGTATGGCCCTGGAACACCATGGTCCGAGGAAAGATCAAGAGGATTTTCTGAGAGAAGAAACAGCATCTCCTAAGACTTCCCTCAGGGAGAAATGCAATGCTCCGTTATCATCGTGGTGGAATCGTAGGATCGGGTGTTTCTCCTAAAGAAGAGTAACTCATTCGATAACGGAGTGTGAGAAGGAGAAAAGCCGGTTGTTGGAGAAGAATGTTACGAATTGGCCCAGGTGTCAGGCTCTCATTCATCTCGCCCCCTGCTGGCAGGACCTGGTGGCTGCTATGGATTAACTACTTGCCGCTTGCCATGTTCCAGAAGTCAGTCCGGTCTGGGTTTTTCAGTCTTCCAGACTGGCGTGGGTTTTTTGGAACTAAGCAGCATCCTTACCTGGTGTACTCCCTTGCTGTGTGCCTTTATTAACCACATGGAAACTTTCTAGCTTGCCTTGCAACAAAGGTCCTCAGTGGAGTCTCAGTCTGTGAAAGTTTTGTTGCAGTGCTACCTTGCTACTTTTTCATGTCAGCTTGACCTTTGCCTGACTACTGATTTATCCTTCTGCTTGCTGCCTACCCCGGACCCCGGCTTGTTTCACTGGCTTATTCTTCTGCTGCTGTCTGGCCAAGACCTTGTTGGATTCATGGACTTTTCTCCTGCTTGCGGCTGCTGGTTCTGTTCCAGTCCGGTCCTGCCCTGCCTCGTAAGTCCTGCCGGCCGCCTGCAGCCGGGGGCTCAACTCCCGGTGAAACGCGCTAGTGCAGGTGAAGCCTAGGGTTCCTGCTTTGTCTGTTCTGGCTCCTTGCCTCTGCTGCTTCTCCGATCCAGCTGCTCCAGTCCGGGCTGTGTCGGGTTGCCTGGTTGAGGGGTTCTCCTGCCACTGCCGCCTGTCGGTAGTGGTCCAAGGGCTCACCGTTCGTGACAGACGCTGAAGCGTGACAAAGAATTTGTAAGATTGGAGAGGGGGTGGGGGGGGGGAGCAGTGAAACTATCCAAAGCAGAAATGGATTACATTGCTTTTTGGTGAGATGTCTCCAGGAATGTCCTCCATCAGCCTGCCAATTGGAGATCATACCTTTTTTTCTATATTAGTGGAAATTCCTTTTGGAGCAGGAGGAAGTACTACTAATACCAAAGTGACAATGTTTGTTGGACAAGAACTGCCAACAAATGCTTTCAGACTATGCTGAGCTTATTGAGGGATGAACGTTACTGAGAAATGGATGCTGACTGAAGAAAAGCCCTTTCTGATGCCTACTTGTGTGAAAATTGGATTATAATTTGAATATACTACAGGTCTGAAGAAATGATAGACACTGTTTGCATCCTATCATGAGGTTTTACACATAAAAGAAACCAAATTTGAAACTGTATTATGTTACTATGGTTCGTTTTAACAGCTGTTGGACTAGATCACATTGAACCTACACAGTCATTCTCCTGCAACATCTTTATTCTTGATCCTTTGAAAAGTATCAGCTGCTACAAAGACTGGGTTTGCCTTACAAATCATGAAGGTCACTTTTCTAACCTACTGATACAAAATCTTTTATAAGGGTCTCACTCTTTACCATCATATCTATCAGGGTTAGGAAGGTCTTCTATTGAGCACCTGGCAAGGAGCGTCCAGACCCTCTTCACAGGGCTAGCTGAAGCCATGAGCCAAGTGGGGCCAGGACACTCAAGGTAAAGGGCACCGTAATCCCTTGCCTCTGATATCACCAGCTTAACCGAAGATGGGAGGGAGGACAGTGGCGTAGCCACAGGAGGGCCGGGGTGGGCCAGGGCCCACCCACTTAGGGCTCAGGCTCACCCAACAGTAATGTTAGCGGTAGCTGGTGGAGATCCCAAGCTCTGCCAGCTGAAGACTTTCCCCTGATCGTAACAAAATTCTACTCTCCACAATAACGGCACCTGCGCATGCTCAGTTTTCAGTGCATGCCTGCTGCAGACTGCCAAGGTGGAAAGAAGCATTTTCCTGCCAGCGGAGATATTTTTTTGGTGGTGGTGGTGGTGGGGAGAACATTTGGTGCCCACCCACTTCTTACCTAGGCCCACCCAAAATCTGTTGTCTGGCTACGCCCCTGAGGGAGGAGCACAAAAGCACAAGTTGACTCAGGGATCCACAACATCTTGAACCAGCCCTGTCTCTTGGTGGTCTCCATGTTTTATTTATTTATTTGTTGCATTTGTATCCCACATTATCCCACCTCTTTGCAGGCTCAATGTGGCTTACAATTTGTCATGGATACTGAAATAGAAGAGAGTATATATTTGGCTTTACAGAGTGTTTTGGGTTACATGAAGATGAAATACATGATAGTGTAAGAGCAGAAGGCATTATAAGATAATGCTGGATGTATTAAGGGTTGTACAGTTACATGTGTTGCTCATTGTGATATATCTTGTCAAAGAGATACGTTTTTAATGCTTAATGTTCCTTCACTGGCCCTATACTGGGAAAAGGCAGGCTTCACAGCCCCATATGAGCCTGGCCAGCAGAAACTCTTACCACTAGGTTAATGAGGGAAGAAATTATTGAGGGCTACAAAATCCTGGGTGGTGTAGAATGAGTAGAAGTAAATCGATTTGTCACTCATTCCAAAAGTACAAAAACTAGGGGACACTCAAGGAAGTTATATGGAAATACTTTTAAAACAAATAGGAGGAAATATTTTTTCACTCAACGAATGGTTAAGCTCTGAAACTCTTTGCCGGAGGATGTGGTAACAGTGGTTAGTGTATCTGGATTTTGAAAAGGTTTGGACAAATTCCTGGAGGAAAAGTGCATAGTCTGCTATTGAGGCAGACATGGGAAGTTACTGTTTGCCCTGGGATTGGTAGCATGGAATGTTGCTGCTCTTTGAGATTCTGAATGGAATCTTGTCACTCTTTAGGATTCCAGAATCTTGCTATTCTTTGGGGCTCTACATGGAATCTTGTTACTCTTTGAGATTCTGAATGGAATGTTGGGTTTCTGCCAGGTACTTGTGACCTGACTTGGCCACCGTTTTGAAAACAGGATACTGGGCTAGATGGACCATTGGTCTGACCCAGTATAGCTACTCTTATGTTCTTAAGCATATCATGGGCACTGAAATTGGATTTGTGTGCCCTGGTAGCCATTTTGACAATGTCAGTATACACGTTAAATAAAAGTATGAACATATAGGGGAGGTAAATTCAAGAAATGGCACTGAAATGTAGGTTCCATAAACAAGTATGAGCTGATAGAGTATCTCTAAGCAGGAAAGAGACAGAAATGCAAAATATAACAGTCTGAAAACACCAGGGACCCTGATGCAGGAGGTGAAACTCGGGCCGAAGTTGGGCCGTGGACGGGGTTAAGAAGACTGAATAACTATAAAACAGCAAAAAAGAGAAGTGATCCGTATAATAACATTATAAGAATTTGAATGTGTTAAGGGTCATACCCACAATAAAGGAGGTTTTTCAGCCAGTGATGATTGGATGGTGCTCTCTTAAGTTGGTATCAACAAAGGAGTACTTATCTGTGTTTGAGGCTTTTCCTCCAAAATACTTGAGAATATTTAGTTACAACACACTGATCAGTTTAAAATAGAGACTGACATACATGATTTGTTGGTGACTGAAATGTAGGTGTCAGGATGGGCACAAATTCTATAATGGCAGTTCTGCAGGGAACTGCATTTGCAGTCCCCATCTATTTATTTTATTTTTTATTTATTTGAAACATTTCTAACCCACTTATGCTCTAAGTGGTTCCCATAAAAACATACATACATAAGTACATAAGTAATGCCACACTGGGAAAAGACCAAGGGTCCATCGAGCCCAGCATCCTGTCCACGACAGCGGCCAATCCAGGCCAAGGGCACCTGGTGAGCTTCCCAAACGTACAAACATTCTATACATGTTATTCCTGGAATTGTGGATTTTTCCCAAGTCCATTTAGTAGCAGTTTATGGACTTGTCCTTTAGGAAACCGTCTAACCCCTTTTTAAACTCTGCCAAGCTAACCGCCTTAACCACATTCTCCGGCAACGAATTCCAGAGTTTAATTAAGCGTTGGGTGAAGAAAAATGTTCTCCGATTTGTTTTAAATTTACTACACTGTAGTTTCATCACTTGCCCCCTAGTCCTAGTATCTTTGGAAAGCGTGAACAGACGCTTCGCATCCACCTGTTCCACTCCACTCATTATTTTATATACCTCTATCATGTCTCCCCTCAGCCTCTCTTCTCCAAGCTACCTCCAAACTATTCATCTTCCATCAACATACATAAACATCAAAGTGCTGCCATTGTAAACGCTCCATTGTCTGTCAAAAAAAGACTTGAACAAAGAGCTGTGTTTTAAACATCTTTAATTGCTGAAAATAAGTAAATACGCAGCTGGCCAGGTGAAGCGTTTCATATAAGTGTCCTGCAATTGAAAATGCAGATGCTGTTGAGTAGCAGCAAAATGCACAGAGGACACTAATCGTAAATCTAAACTTTTAGTAAAATCAGATGTTAACAACCTTTCTTGGTCCGTGACTCCCAACGTGGAACCTTGCATGACGTAGCTATAATTCGGGTTCCTCTTTCCCACATGCATCACTTTGCACTTGCTCACATTAAACGTGATCTGCCATTTAGATGCCCAGTCTCCCAGTCTCGTAAGGTCCTCTTGTAATTTTTCACAATCCTCCCGAGATTTAAAGACTTTGAATAACTTTGTGTCATCAGCAAATTTAATTACCTCATTAGTTACTCCCATCTCTAGGTCATTTATAAATATGTTAAAAAGCAGCGGTCCCAGTGCAGACCCCTGGGGAACCCCACTAACTACCCTTCTCTGTTTTGCCCTGTTTTGCATTCATTTGCATGCTTATTGTGTTCAGAGCCTCATGGGGGGGGGGGGGGGGCTCTGATCATGGGGCGGTAGCAAATGCAGGTGCTAGTGTGGTGCTAACAGTCTCTAACACCTGCGCTTGCTTCTGATCATCAGCTCAGCGGTGAAGAAATAAGATAGATGGAGCCAAACCAAGAAGTCTGTAAAGCCTTTATTGTTCAATTCATCAACCAGTGTTTGAGGCAAAGATAGAAGGACTCAAAGACTCAACATGACCAAGGGAAATGATGCCTGTGTTGGGAGTCGTACAGCTCTATGATGTGTCACAAATAATATTTGGGGAAGATCGTTCGTAACCAGCGAACCTTGGCTGTGAAATGCCGCAAGGAAATCCAATTATTGAGATTGATAATAGCGTTGTATGTCCTTGTGGCATTTCACAGCCAAGGTAGGCTTGTTACAAATAAACTTTGAAGGGTGGAAGTGGGAATGTTCCGAATGACCAAGGCAAACAGCTGAGTAAGAGCGTTCAAAATGAACACTCTTACACAGCTGTTTGCCTTGGTCATTCGGAACATTCCCACCTTAACTGGTTTTCTTTGATTTCTTTTGTGGAAGGTGTGTAGATCCTCTCTTCTTTTCTACGAATGATCTTTGCCATATGTTGTTTGTGACACATCATAGAGCTATATGACTCCCGATGCAGAAATCATTTGCCGAAACATGGCCGTGTCGAGTCTTTAAGAGCTTGTATCTTTGCCACAAACACTAGTTGATGAATTGAACAATAAAAGTTTTACCGACCTTTTGGTTTGGTTCCATCTTTCTTATTGCCTGTCTGCTTCACTCTGTTGTTTCCGCATGGGGCTTTATCCTTCTTCCTCATGCTGCTTGGGTTGCAACAGCAATGTCTTGATCAGGTAAATATTCTGGATTCTTCTCAAATTTATCTGCACAGTGTTGCACAGAACTTGAAACTCTCCCAATAGATCTATTCCTTCTAGGATCCTAGATCACACACTTTCCTGTAGAATTGAAGATACAACAATGTGCAAAAAGTCATCTTTTCTGAAAGCATTTGAAGAACCTTTTTCCTCCGGCTCAGTATCTTGTTTGCCTTCAAACTTTCTCTTCCTCTCTGTCTTCCTTTGAATTTTCTTCTCTGTTCATTTCACATGCAGGCAACCAGTACAGATGTAAACCACACTTCCCCACTTCCCACTTTTGCAGGAAATGATTCCTTCAGTGAGCGTGCCTGGCAGCTACATCTAGTTGCATGCCATGGCTTTGAAATGTTTTACAAACCCTGTTTACTGTGACAAGGAGATCATACGAAAAACAGAACAGCTCATTTCAAGCTTGGCTAGGGAAATTGACTCACTCTGTGTTTTGCGATCATGGGGAATATCATAAGGATCTTTATTGCTTAGAGTTTGATATCTAGTGACTTTGACACTTCCGAGCCGGCACTCCCATCGAGTTTTAGATAAGGGCTTTACTATAATCAAAGTCGTATGATCTCAAAGAAATTTTCCATCTGTTTACAGACCAAAAGAAAACTGTGTCCATTCATATTACCTCCCCAAAATAAACTAAGCTTTCAGCCAAGTCTCCAAGAACAAGATTGAAGTTGTGATTTCTAGAAAACTCTTGGAATTTAATTCCATGTGCCTGTTAGCACTCCTTCGTGCTGTACTTTCACACTGGCACTGTTCAAGTATTCCTGACCTCTGAAGGATTATGGAAAGTCCCTGTGTCTAAAGCCAGCACTACATAAGAACATAAGTGTAGCCATACTGGGTCAGACCAATGGTCCATCTAGCCCAGTATTCTGTTTTCCAAACAGTGGCCAAGCCAGGTCACAAGCACCTGGCAGAAACCCAAACAGAGCCTGTCTTATCTAGACTGTAAGCTCTCTGAGCAGGGACTGTCTTTTCTGTATGGTGTACAGTGCTGCGTATGCCTTGTAGCGCTATAGAAATGATAAATAGTAGTAGTAGAATTTGTCCAAACCTTTTTAAAACCCAGATACGCTAACCACTGTTACCACATCCTCCAGCAAAGAGTTCCAGAGCTCAACTATTCGTTGAGTGAAAAAATATTTCCTCCTAGTTGTTTTAAAATTATTTCCATGTAACTTCCTCGAGTGTCCCCTAGTCTTTGTACTTTTGGAAGGAGTAAAAAATCGATTTACTTCTACTCGTTCTACACCACTGAGGATTTTGTAGACCTCAATCATATCTCCCCTCATCCGTCTCTTTTCCAAGCTGAAGAGCCCTAACCTCTTTAGCCTTTCCTCATACAAGAGGAGTTCTATCCCCTTTATCATTTTGGTCGCTCTACTTTGAACCTTTTCTAATTCCAGTAAAGTATTGGTATAGAATTCCCTCTTTACCATGAATACTCAGAGACAGATATGGTGTGCTCCAACTGACTTTATTGAATACTGGTGCAAAACAATTAGGGAGAAATTGTATGTAATCCCCTGGGATTACTGAAAGATAGAATCCCTGGTTGAGAGTCACTGCGGGGAGTGCCTGGGAGGTCCCTGGGTGGGAGGAAGCCCAGCCCATAGGAGTGCTTATGAAACAAAATGCAGAGGAAAAGCACCCTTGGAGAGAAGTAACAGGGGAGATGGATTTAAGGGATAATAAAGAGGAGATTTCGAGCGGAAAGATGTCCTTGGTTTTGCCTCTAAGGGTACCTATTGAACTCTGATTGTCTGCAAGCCCCTGCCAAGCGACCAGGAAGGGGGGTCCTGGAATGCTATTTACAATTGGGCAGAAGTTAAGGAGCAGTTATTCTGTGGAGTGAGAGCTCTGGTAGGATTGGGAAGTCCTATCCAGGAGCGGGACTTAGAGCAGGAAGTGCCTGCTCAAGGTCAGGGTGTGATCCAGCGAGGTGCATGCTTGGAAGGAGGACAGTCCAAAAGGGGTCTGTACCGAATGGAAAAGGAGAGATTGAGAGCAGGAGAATAAATTTAGCCCTTGTAAACTGACACCTAGCCGTCAGGATAGGCATGGATGTGTCTAACAGGCTTATTTTTGAAAGAGAAGGGTGCCCATCTTTCGACACAAAACCCAATACACTAACCACTGTTACCATATCCTCCGGCAAAGAGTTCCAGAGCTTAACTACTCATTGAGTGAAAAACTATTTCCTCCTATTTGTTTTCAAAGTATTTCCATGTAACTTCCTCGAGTGTCCCCTAGTCTTTGTACTTTTGGAACGAGTAAAAAATCGATTCACTTCTATTCATTCTATACCACTCAGGATTTTGTAGACCTCAATTATATCTCCCCTCATCCGTCTGTTTTCCAAGCTGAAGAGCCCTAACCTCTTTAGCCTTTCCTCATATGAGAGGAGTTCCATCCCCCTTATCATTTTGGTCGCTCTTCTTTGAACCTTTTCTAATTCCGCTATATGTGGCCGGTTAAATTGCTTTGAATATCAACCTGACAACGTTTTGCTTATGCTGTACAACCTCAGATCAGAAAGACTACCTCAAAGCAGGTGAAGGCAATTGCATATGTAGTCATCTGCAGTTATGCATATCTTGAGCATGCAAATGGTGAGAAAATGAGCATTTATAGCATATCTGGACTAAGTGCTGTTCTATAAGGGCATGAACTGCACAAAAGCCTTGGAGCGTACAGATGGGTGGAGCATGAGCAGTGACGCAGGTAATTTACCGAATACTATACGTTACCTATGCCCTTGCTGCACATAGAGGGGCATAATCAAATGGCGCCGGCCATCTCTGTGGCTGGCCATTTCCGTGGCCGGCTCCGTAAATGGGCGGAGCCAACCTTATTTTTGAAAGAGATGGCCGGCCATCTTTTCCTTTGATAATACGGATGGCGTAGGCTAATTCTCAACATTAAGGTCAAATGTTGAGATCGCTGGGTTTACAGATGGCCGGGTTCAGTTTTTGGCCATAATGGAAACCGGGCCCGGCCATCTCAAACCCGGCGAAATGCAAGCCTTTTGGTCGTGGGAGGAGCCAGCATTTGTAGTGCACTGGCCCCCCTGACATGCCAGGACACCAACCGGGCACCCTAGGGGGCACTGCAGTGGACTTCAAAAATTGCTCCCAGGTGCACACCTCCCTTTCCTTGTGTGCTGAGCCCCCCAAATCCCCCGCAAACCCCCTCCCCACAACTATACACCACTACCATAGCCCTAAGGGGTGAAGGGGGGCACCTACATGTGGGTACAATGGGTTTTGGGGAGGTTTTGGAGGGCTCAACATATACCACCACAAGTGTAACAGGTGGGGGGGGGATGGGCCTGGGTCCACCTGCCTGAAGTGCACTGCACCCACTAAAAGTGGGAAAAGTGCTCCAGGGACCTGCATACTGCTGTCAGGGAGCTGGGTATGACATTTCAGGCTGGCGTGAGAGGCTGGCAACAAATTTCTTTTTTTGGGGGTGGGAGAGGGTTGGTGACCACTGGGGGAGTAAGAGGAGGTCATCCCCGATTCCCTCCGTTGGTCATCTGGTCAATTGGGGCACTTTTTTGCCACTTGGTCCTAAAAATAAATGGACCAAGTGCAGCCGGTGCCATCTTTTTTCCATTATAGGTCAAAGCTGGCTATCTCGTAGCCCTGCCCCCATCCCATCCCTGTCCCGCCTTCTGTACCCTGCCTTGAAGTTTTGCCAGCTCCGCAACGGAAAGCAGTTGGTGTCGGCCAAAATCGGCTTTCGATTATACCGATTTGGCCAGGTTCAGGAGATTGCCGACCATCTCCCTATTTACGTCGGAAGATGGCTGGTGATCTCTTTCGAAAATAAGCTGGATAGTTGCCTGCAGTTATGCTAACTCTACGGCTGGCCTGTATATGTTAGCTACGTCAATGATGGCTTACAACTTGGCACTCAGATGCCATTATACTATAGGCGCCTAACAGAACGTGCCCAGTTCTACACCTAGTCTGGGTTTCACCCCAATCTAGTTCTGGTCCCGGGCTCATAAAACAATCATTGCTCATTCACGCCACGCTTACCACACTAGAGCCTTCAGGCGAGCTGGGAGTGGGTCAATGGTCCGGAAGAGTGATCCAAGGGGTTGGGAGACACTTTACCAGACAGGGGTCCGTTCCGCTCTTCAGTCCGGGAACCATGCTGCACTTCGGGAGGTTTTAAAAACAAACGTAACTTTTATTGAACTTTTTTGGGATCTTGCCGGGTATTTGTGACCTGGATTGGCCACTGTTGGAAACAGGATGCTGGTCTTGATGGACCTTTGGTCTTTCCCAGTATGGCAATACTTATGTACTTATGACTATTAATGTTTACAGGAACTCCTATTCAGGTCCTTTTCCAACTTAGGGTGTATGTACAGGGAATCACTCAAGTCGGGGTTATTTACATGTGGAGGGGCATAATCAAAAGGAGCGCCCAGGTTTTCCTGAGGATGTCCTCGCAGGATGTCCCGGCGAAGGGGTGGGGAAACCCGTATTATCGAAACAAGATGGGCGACCATCTTTTGTTTCGATAATACGATCGGGGATGCCAAAATCGCAAAATTTAGGTCGACCTTAGAGATGGTCGTCCTTAGAGATGGTCGTCCCCAATTTTCGGCCATAATGGAAACCAAGGATGCCCATCTCAGAAACGACCAAATGCAAGCCATTTGGTCATGGGAGGAGCCAGCATTCGTAGTGCACTGGTCCCCATGACATGCCAGGACATCACCCTAGGGGGCACTGCAGTGGACTTCACAAATTGCTCCCAGGTGCACAGCTCCCTTACTTTGTGTGCTGGGCCCCCCAAACCCACTACCCACAACTATACACCACTACTATAGCCCTAAGGGGTGAAGGGGGGCACCTAGATGTGGGTACAGTGGGTTTCTGGTGGGTTTTGAAGGACTCACATTTACCACCACAAGTGTAACAGGTAGGGGGGGATGTGCCTGGGTCCACCTGCCTGAAGTGCACTGCACCCCCTAAAACTGCTCCAGGGACCTGCATACTGCTGTCAGGGAGCTGGGTATGACATTTGAGGATGGCATAGAGGCTGGTAAAAAAATGTTTTTTATTTTTGTTTTTTGGGTGGGAGGGGGTTGGTGGCCTCTGGGGGAGTAAGGGGAGGTCATCCCCGATTCCCTCTGGTGGTCATCTGGTCAGTTGGGGCACCTTTTCGAGGCTTGGCCGTGAAAAAAAAGGGACCAAGTAAAGTCGGTCAAATGCTCGTCAGGGCCGGCTTTCTTTTTTGCATTATCAGACGAAGCCAGCCATCTCATAACCACGCCCCCGCCCCGCCTTCTGCACCCTGGTGACACGCCCCCTTGAAGTTTGGCCGGCTCCATGATGGGCTGCAGTTGAGGCGGCCAAAATCGGCTTTCGATTATGCCGATTTTGCCGGCCTTGAGAGATGGCCGGCCATCTCCCGATTTGTGTCAGAAGATGGCCGGCCTCTTTCGAAAATAAACTGGTTTGTGTCTTTTGCTGTATTTCAGTACCTTTTTATTATTTTAATACAGTGAGTTTGTCAGTTGGCGTGCTGTGAGACTGAGAATGAGGAGTATTGCCATACATTTTGGCCATAGATATTATGACGAAACACCATCAAACGTCCTAATCCGAAAGACTAGATGCATTGAAGTATTTTGGATGAGTTGGAGTTTGTTCAGTAGTATAAATGACAAACCCAAATAGCGACAGTTGCAATAATCCAGATGTGGAAAAATTAACATATGGACTAATAAAGCAAAATGGCACTTCATAGAAATAAGATTGGATTAGGTGTAGCTGTTTTAGTTTAAATAATGAGTCCAGAATGATACCCAGTACTTTAGATTTATCTTCTACTGATAAGAACTTGCCTGAAGACAAAGAAAGGGCAAGAGCAGTTGCTCTACCATTTTTAAACAAAATAACTTTATTCTTGTTAATGTTCAAATTTAACATGTAAGGAGGGGGATTCCTATATTGACTGAATCTTTCAGAATGGAAATAGCAGGAATTTCAGCAAGCAGGCCTCAGATGCAACTGGGCCCCTTCTCCAGCTAACAAGCTTAAGAGGCCTCACCCCATGCATTTGCTTCCTCTGTACACCTTGGTGGTCTCCCACGTGAGTCTGACTTTGCCTCACCTCTCTTTCCCCTCCCCTGCTGTCTCCGGCAGGTCCAGTATCTCCCTTCCCTTTCCTCTGCTCCCCTCCCTCTGTCATGTGGGCCCTACATACTTGCCTGTTTGCCAGCACTCTTACATCAGGCCCTCTCTGGCCAGCCCTGGGGTCTTTTCCTTTGTTGCAACTTCCTGTTACCATGGAGGCAGGCAGTGTTGCCAGGTGGGCGGTTTTACCGCCCAATTGGGCGGTTTTCCGCGACCCGCCGCGGGAAATTTTTGCCCGCGGCGGGTTGCGGTTTTTTGGGCTGGTTTTTGGGCTTCAGGGCGGGTTTTTTTTTCGGCCGCGGGGGGCGGGGTTAGTGACGTTTTGGGCGGGGCCGATGACGTGGGAGGCGGGGCCGATGACGTGGGAGGCGGGGCCGGTGACGGAGGAGGCGGGGCAGGTGACGGCGGGGGCGGGGCCGGTGATGGCGGGGGCGGGGTTGATGACGGCGGGGTTGATGACGGCGGGGGCGGGGGTGATGACGCGGGGGTGGGGGTGTCAGGGGCGGGGTTTGTGTTTGGGCAGGTTTTGGGCTGTTTCTTGTGCGGGATTGGGTGGGAAAAAAATTTTCCACCTGGCAACCCTGGAGGCAGGACATAGCAGAGGGAAAGAAGCCTCAGAGCGGTTGGAGAGAAACATAGAAACATGACGGCAAATAAGAGCCAACTGGCCCATTCCAGTCTGCCTTGATATAAGCAGTGCCAGCAAACTTGCAAGTTTGTAGGGCCCAGGGGGAGGAAGAGGAAAGGGAAGATACCAGACACACAGGAAGAAGGAGGAGAAATGCTGCACTTGAATGGAAGGGATGGGACAGAGAGGAGGGGGAAGGTGCTTGAATGGAAGGGGTGGGGAAATTACATTTGGATGGAAGGGAAGGGAGAGGGGGAAATGCACATGGATAGAAGAAAAGGGAGAGAGAGTAGGGGAGCAGAAAGGAAAGAATGCCAAGATGCTGGGGGGTGGGGTGGGGGTAGAGAAGAAGAGATGCCAAGGAGGAGAGAAGAAAAGATGCCAAGGTTTACAGTCAGCTGACTAGAACTTTAAGATCCAGAAATTAACATTTGTTCTGTATAAGAGATGTGGAGGCACATTTTCAATATGATGGCTAAATCCAATTTTGGACTTTTTGCTGAAAGAATTGTAAATAGTGTCTGGAATTTACTTTGTGAAAAGCGGTGTGTAGCAATTATTTGACTTTGAGGGGCATTTTCGAAAGAAACGTCTAAGTTGGAATTTGCACGTCTTTGTAGAATGTCCAAATTCGGAGGCGGGGAAAAGGTCATTTTCGAAAAAAGATGGATGTCCATCTTTGTGTTCGAAAATACCTTGGATGTGCTTGGATTTGGACGTCCTTGGGTTTGGATGTCTTTGATTTTCAGCCATTTTCGAAACCAAAGACGTCCAAGTCTAAAACGTCCACATTCAAGCCATTTGGACATGGGAGGAGCCAGGGGTCTTGCAGTAAAACTTCAGCAGGCAGGGCTTGAGCATCTCCACAAGAAAAGGTACGATCCGAAGAGGGGGCAGGCAATGACAAGGAAAAGGAGACTGAGAGGGAATGCCTGGTCCTATTAGTCCACCCCTCCCCCCCCCCCCAAAAAAAAAATCAACTTCTGGCTATGCCCCTGTTTTGGACACTATTTATAGAATCCCCTCTACATGTGCGAGTCAGTTTTCAAAGCCAAAACTCAGCACGGAGTTTCTCTTTGAAAACTGGCAGTGACCAATGCTACAGCCAAATAAAAAAGAAGAAGCAGACCCACGTGGAAATGAACAACAAACAAACAAAAAAAAAAGTGAGGTGGATGCAAGGAGGATATCTAGAAGTCTTTATTGTCAACAGCAAAAACTGACTCGACATGGCCATGTTTCGGCACAAAGGCCTGCCTCAGGGGTCAAGTAAATGTCTTATGTTATGACGAAACCGCTTAACAATAGTGTCAAGTCAAAGTCCAGGCTGTGCAAATCCTATAATATCCTCCCTCAGTAGAACAAAACTGCTGAGCTGCGAAAACACCAAACCGGCAAATGTCAGTGATGTGAATCGGTTTCACCATAACATAGGAGGTTTACTTGACCCCTGAGGCAGGCCTTTGTGCCGAAACACGGCCGTGTTGGGTCATTTTTTGCTGTTGATAATAAAGGCTTCTAGATATCCACAGGGATTCTTTACCCCATGGATTGGACACCTGCACAGTGCATGATATAAGGTGTGAGAAAAGATTGCAAAATGATATTCATGTATATAAGTTAAAGAGCCTTCCCCAACCCATGACCCTGGCACCACTGTCTCCATTTTATAGAAATCAGTTAGCATTTTATGCTCCTTGCTGGATACTGACCTACAGCATCAAACTGCCTGGGTGCAAAACATGCAGTCCCTGGCCCTCCACTAACGATCCCCCTGCATGTCAGTTTCCAACATATTAAGTCGCAAAGAGGGGCATAATCGAATGGGGGCGCCCATCTCTAAGCACGGGCCCGTAAAGGGGCGTCCCCGATCGTATTATCGAAATAAGATGGGCGTCCATCTTTCATTTCGATAATACGGTCGGGAACGCCCAAATCTTGCCATTTAGGTTGACCTTAGAGATGGCCGCCCTTAGAGACGGCAGACCTCGGTTCTCGCCAATAATGGAAACCAAAGACATCCATCTGAAAAACGGCCAAATCCAAGCCATTTGGTCGTGGGAGGAACCAGCATTCGTAGTGCACTGGTCCCCCTGACATGCCAGGACACCAACCAATCACCCTAGGGGGCACTGCAGTGGACTTCACAAATTGCTCCCAGGTGCATAGCTCCCTTACCTTGGGTGCTGAGCCCCCCCAACCTCCCCCCCCCCCCAGGTCCGCCTGCCTGGAGTACACTGCACCCACTACAACTGCTCCAGGGACCTGTATACTGCTGCGATAGACCTGAGTATAGCATTTGAGACTGGCATAGAGGCTGCCAAAAAAGTATTTTTAACCTTTTTTATGGTGGGAGGGGGTTAGCGACCACTGGGGGAGTAAGGGGAGGTCATCCCCAATTCCCTCTGCTCAGGTCGGGCATCTTTTCACGGCTTAGTCATGAATAAAAATGGACCAAGTGAAGTCAGCCAAGTGCTCGTCAGGGACGCCCTTCTTTTTTCGATTATCGGCCGAGGACGCCCATCTCCTAATCACGTCCCAGTCCCACCTTCACTACCCTGCCAACACGCCCCCGTGAACTTTGGTCGTCCCCGCGACGGAAAGCCATCGAGGGTGTAAAAAAAATTGGCTTTCGATTATGCCGATTTGGCCGCCCTTGAGAGAAGGACGCACATCTCTCGATTTGTGTCGGAAGATGGGCGCCCTTCTCCTTCGAAAATGAGCTGGAAAGTCTGCTGGGAGCCCGACTGAACGCAATGTGCTGCAGAAATACAAAATTATTATTACTATCCCCTTTTCAGTTTAATCATTGACTTAGTTTTGCCCAGCAGATGTATTGCGCTGTCTGGCTTTACAAAGAAAATGACTTTTAAAGACAGCAGCAAACATGTTTTTCCTGCTTTTGGATCCGTTTTCCCCAAATTGCTCTGAAACATGGCACCAGCTACTTTCCCTTAGTTCCTATAAAATTAGTTGCCTTGGAATGGAAGAGGGAAAAGAGATATTAAATACTTAGCTTGCTGCTTCCCTAGCTTTCAGCGGCTTGTCGTTCACTGTTCATTATTCATCTTCTGGCACTCAGATGTGGAATCTTTATGCAGACCTATGGCATAACCAGGTGATGAGCTGGAAGGGGGTCTTAGAAGCTCTTACATTATTTATCATGTGATTTGAGTAACAGGGGAGATGGCTGAACCATTTAATAACTACACCAGTAATGTGCATGTGCTTGCAAGTGTAACAGGATACCACAATGCACCTCTCTATGCAGCAGCAGGGGGAACATTCCAGACCCCTGCGCCAGAGTGGTGCTGGGAATGAGAGGCGTATCTATTCGTGGAAGTAGCTCAATAGTATCTACATTGTAAGCTCTTTGAGCAGGGACTGTCTTTTTGTGTATGGTGTATAGCGCTGCGTATGCCTTGGAGCGCTATAGAAATGATAAGTAGTAGTAGTAGATCCTCAAAAGTCAGGGAGGGGTATAAAAATAGGACTCGGGGGGGGGGGAGGTGATTCTTTGTCCTCCTTCCCTAGAGGGAGTCCAGCAAAGGCTGAAAACTACAGAGAGATGGGCCTCCGGCTCTGGGGCTTATCAGGACCCTAGTCTGAGCAGTGAGAATGGACGGGCCAGGATTGGGGCCTACTCCCATAAGTGAAGCATGGAGAGGGTTGTACGCCTGAATTCCAGCTGAACCCCAGGGCACAAAGTGCCTTAAGTAGGAGAAAAGAGGGATCATCAGGGAGACTCCTTCCTGTCCTCAAGGAGAAACGAAGAGACAGAAGCTGATGCCAGTTCCATAGCAAAGTCAAGGAGAGGCTTGAAACCCAGAAGCAGTGTCAGTCCATGCTGGAAGCCTATGTGATAGGATGTGGGACTGAAGCTCTGAGTGGTGGGGGGCGGGGCTGGTGGTTGGGAGGTGGGGATAGTGCTGGGCAGACTTATACGGTCTGTGCCCTGAAAAGGACAGGTACAAATCAAGGTAGGGTATACACAAAAAGTAGCACATGTGAGTTTGGCTTGTTGGGCAGACTGGATGGACCGTGCAGGTCGTTTTCTGCCGTCATCTACTATGTTACTTGCCTAGTCTAAAAAGGAGAGCATAAGAAGTATGTGATAAAAAGTGAGGAGAATTAAGTCCTAGAGATTACGGGCAGGACTATTCTAAGCAAACATTGCACAGTCTGTGAGGAGTGTGAGAGAGGAGGAGACCCTCCCGTGGGACCAGCGTCTCTCCTTACCTCCCTCCCTTCCCCTGCCTGCCCCCTGGCCCTCCAAACTTGTGTGTCTTTGCTGGCATCTGCATCTGGCCAGCCTTGTGACCTTCTCGCTGCTGCATCCTGATTCCTCTGATGCAACTTCCTGTTGCCATGTGGGTGGAATACAGCAGATAGAAGGCCCCAGCCCAGCCAGAGGTAGCCTGGTATAATCTCTGCCACTGCTCGCAGAGACTAAGGGGAACAGTGGGAAGAAAAAAATTGGACTGGAGAAGGTGGAAGAAGGGAGAGACACTAGACACATGGAGAGAAGAGAGATATAGCACCATGGGGGTGGGGGACCATGGGAGGTGTTGTGGGAGAAAAGGAGAAGAGAAAGAAGAAGCTGGACAAAAGGGAGAGACAGAGGCACAGGGAAGAGATGCTGGATAGAGTGTGTGTGTGAGAGAGAGAGAATAGGAATAAGGATACATCGGAGGAACAGTAGTGAAAAGGGAGAATAAGAACACAGAGGGATATCTGTCTATGTGTTCCACTGCCTCTTATACCCTATGTTGTTTCTTAAGATGTTTTAATCAGTGTTGCCAGGTACTCGGCCCCCGAAACCCGCCCAAAAAGTTCACACCCCCACCCCCGCCGTTGTCAACCCCGCCCCCGCCGTCATCAACCCCCACCTCTTCCGTCATCGGCCCCGCCTCCTTCGTCATCGGCCTCGCCTCCTCCATCATCGGCCCCGCCCAAAACGTCACTTGCCCTGCCCAAAACGTCACTTGCCCCGCCCAAAACGTCACTAGCCCCGCCCCAGCGGCCCGAAAAACCGCACAAAAACCACTGAAAAAAAAAACAAAAACCAGCCCAAAAAACCGCGACCCGCAGCGGGCAAAAATTTCCCACAGCAGGTCGCGGAAAACCGCCCAATTGGCAACTTTGGTTTTAATGTGTATTGCATTGATATTGGAAGTAGCATATTATGTTGTAGTGTGTACTGTTATTTGAGTATGTTTACTGCTGTAATTGTCTACTGCCTATGTTTAGCTCATAGGCATTGGAATGGGAGGAGCCATTGGTGCCATGGCAACCCCAGTCTTTTCTACATCTCTTCCCAATGTTCTGCTATGTAGCAGGGGCACCAGGGCATTCCTCATCTCCCTGCCACCATTACCCTTGCCAACGCTGCTGCTTTAAACTGGCAGTGGCAAGAGAAGCACATCTATCACACAGGGCTGCCGGCTGTGCCCCGGAACAAGAAGAGACTTCAAAGGGGGCGAGGCTGGCAGCCGCTCTTGTGTATAGTGTGGACCGGCATGATAGATATACTTTTATTTACTGCCGCTGCTGCTGTTGGTTTCAAAATCAGCATCTATGGGGGTGGCAGCAGGAGAATGGAGACAGAGAGGAGAGCAGACACAGGATAGAAAGTGGGGAGAGGGGGAGGACAGGTGCTGGAGAGGAAGATACTGGATGAAAGAGGGGAGAAATAGGGTAGATGGTGGATGGGGTGGAGAGGGAAGACACTGAATGGAAGAAGGGACAGAGAGAGGGCAGATGCTGAATTGAAGGGGGAAGAAAGATGGAAGATGCTGGAGGGGAGAGAGAAGATGCTGGAATGGAAGTGGGAGAGAAAGAAGGCACACACTGGATAGAAGGAGGAGAGAAAGAGGGCAGACACTGGATGGAAGGAAAAAAAAGAAAGAGGGTAGATGCTGAATGGAAGGGGGAAAGAAAGGGCAGATGCTGGATGGAAGTAGGGAGACAAAGGGCAACTGCTGGATGGAAAGGGGAAGAGAAAGAGCAAATGCCTATTGGAAGGGGGAGATAAAGAGGGCAGAAGATGGATAGAAGGGGGAAGAAAAAGGGCAAATGCTGGATGGTGGAATGAGAAGATGCTAGATGGAAGGGTGAGAGATAGAGGCACATGCTGGATGGAAGGGGGAGAGAAAGAGGATGGACACTGAATGGAAGGGGGAGAACGATGGCAGAAGAATGGAAGGGGGAGAGAAAGAGGGTTGCTGCCTGATGGAAGGGGGAGAAAAAGAGGGCAGCTGCTAAATAGAACAGGAGAGAGAAAGAAGGCAGAAGCTGGATAAAAGGGGGAGAAAAATAGGGCAGATGTGAAATTGGAAAATAGAAGATGCTAAATGGAAGGGGGAGGAAAGAGTGCAGATGCTGTATGTAAGGCAGAGAGAAAGAGGAAAGATGCAAGGAGGAGAGAAAGAGGGCAGTTGCTAGATAGAAGGGGAGAAGGAGAAAAAGAGGGTAGCTGCCTGATGGGGGGGGGGGGGGGGGGAGAACGAGGACAGCTGTTGGATAGGAGGGAGAAAAAGAGGGTAGTTGTGTGATGGAAGAGGGGAGACAAAGAGGGAAACTCTTGGATAGAAGGGAGAGAGAAAGAGGGCAGATGCTGGATGGAAGAGGGAGAGAGGGCAAATCCTGGATGCAAGGGGGAGAGAAAGAGGGCAGATACCTGATACAAGGGGGGAAGAAAGAGGGCAGTTGGATGGAAGGGGGGAGAGAAAGAGAGCTGCTGCCCGGTGGAAGGAGGGAGAGAAAGAAGGAAGGTGTTGGATAGAACAGGGGAGAGAAAGAGGGCAGAAGCTGGATTTGAAGGGGAATGGCTCCTGGCCGGATAAATGGCACTTATATCTGACAATATTCAGTGGGAGATAGTCGGCTGTCTCCTGCTGAATATTACCGGTTAGCGCTTAGCTTGTGCGATATAACCAGCTATCTGCCGATATTTAGTACATCACCAGCTAAGTTTGGTGTCCAAAAATATGCCGCTAAAGTATCTGGAATACCTTTGGCTAGTTTAAACGTAACTGGCTAGTGCTGAATATCGGCTTGGCCGGTTAAATTTAAACTGGCCAAAAATACACCCATATATCCAATGCCGGTCATCTGAAATAGCCCAGCATTGAATATCTGGGCTCAGTGTCAACCGCGGGAGGCAGCCCAACCACCTCCCGTGGTCTGAATACCAGGCCCAGCAAAAAAAAAAAAGAGGGAAATTTAAGACTAGATAGTAAGAAAGAATTAAATCTGGTCAGAGTGGCAGAAAAATAAATTGAAGAAAGCTGAAAGAAAAATGAGGGGATAAAAATGATAAATGGACAGGAAATCCTGGCAAGAGAGAAGAGAAGACAAGAAAAATAATTGTATTTTTACTTTAGGATAAAGTAGTGTGGAGTTGTGTTAATAAACATATATAAAGAGAAAATGGAAATAAGGTGATATTTTGCAGTTGGAGAATAAGGCCAATGCCAGACAGACTTTTACAGTCTCTGCCCTGAAAACGGCAAGGACAAAATCAAGATCAAGTATGCATATGTAGTATCACATCATACCTTATGCTATGAGTTTATCTTGTTGGGCAGACTGGATGGACCATACAGGTCTTTACTGCCTCATCAACTATGCTTTTAGTGGACTAATTTTAACATATTTTTCACTACCTTTTGGAGACCAAAACCTCCTTCCCCCAATAAGGACAGGACACCATAACACACGTTTACAGTCCTGACCAGAGGAAAATGGTTCTGAAAGCTAATTGAAAAATGTATGACGTCTAATAAAATGGTATCATCGTATCTTCCATTTTCTTTTTTATTTGTATTTTTTAAATTGGTAAATGTAGTGATGGCGATATATCAGTTTTTGAAATTTACCAATATTGTCTTTATATTTTGCACCGTACAGGTGAAGATGCATCACTGTTTCTCTTCCTCTGGTGTTCAGCGTAAGCAGAGTCTGACTTCTTGGGAGTTCAGTTTAATTTTTGTCCACATATTGTGACAAAGCTAGCACTCGGGGCCCCACAGAGAAGCAGCTAATCCCCTGAACTACGGTTCCCAGAAGCCCTTGCAAGCAGGAGAGAGGAGGGTAGCCCCAAAAGGGTGGAACAGATTTCCAACCCCAGCAGGGGGAGCAGTGGCTCAGTGCTAGGAGAGGCAGTTACTCCCTTCCCCACTAGAGGGAGAAGGGGAGGTGGAGCTCAGTCCCTTAGCTGCATCGCTGGTATATAATTCCCTCCAGCTGTGAGAGGGGGAGAGACTTCTGGGTGGCTTCCAGCCACCAGGAGGGAGAGGAAACTGATGGAGAGAGAAGCTGCCATGGAGTAGGTGGAGGAAGGAAAGGGCCTGCCACTGGAGCTTCCCTGGGGGGGAAGAGTAAGCTGCCATGGAGTGTGAGAATGTAAACGCAGCCCTGTCCAGCACATGAAGGCAGTGTGAGAGGCCACAGGGGTGTGGTGCTGTGAGGTAGGAGGAAAGCTGCCAGCCCTGTTTGGTACAGGGTCCTCCTGGGTGCTGTGAAGAGGACAGGGGCATTAAGTAGTGGTTTCCTTTGAAGAGACTGTTTGTGAAAGGGTTGAATTATTGGGATGTATAGAACAGCAGGCTGAACTTTGACTGAGCCCTTCTGAGGGAGAGGGGAAGGTAGTGCAAAGGACGTGGGCCTGAACTGTTAAGGAACTGAATGTTGGCTGGAGTTTAGATCCCGGCCTGAACCCTGTTTGTGAACTGCATTTCAATTTTGAGAGTGGAACTGAATTGAGAATAAAGCACTTTAGTCCTAAGTCCATATGGCAGTCTGGTTCTTTGCTGGAAACATGTGAGCCTAACACTGTAGTTTCATCGCACGCCCCCTTGTCCTAGTATTTTTGGAAAGCGTGAACAGACGCTTCACATCCACCTGTTCCACTCCACTCATTATTTTATATACCTTTATCATGTCTCCCCTCAGCCGTCTCTTCTCCAAGCTGAAAAGCCCTCCTTAGTCTTTCTTCATAGGGAAGTCGTCCCATCCCAGCTATCATTTTAGTCGCCCTTCGCTGCAAGATCTAGGGCTTGCTTATCACAACTTAAAAGGGCTTGCTGCGGGACGCACTACGCACTAAATATATTTTAATCTTTTTGTTGAGAGGTGTGTCTGGGACAGTGAGTGAGTGTATCTGCACATCTCAATTATTGCACGCTAAGGGGCCCTTTTACTGAGCCACGTAGGTGCGTACGCGCGTCCTACGTGCATCAATATTGAACTGCCCAGCTACCGCAAGGCCCAGTTGGTAATTTCAGTTTTTACGTGTGTCCACTAGGCGCATCAGAAATTTACTACACTGTAGTTTCATCGCATGCCTCCTAGTCCTAGTATTTTTGGAAAGCGTGAACAGACACTTTCCAATTTTCCCATGCTGTTCTGAACAGTGCTTTAAAATTACTGCTGGAACAGCATTGGAAAATAATGCCCCTATGATCAAAATCAAGCACATTATTAGCATTGATCATAGGGTGACTTCTGCAGGAGGATTGTGCCAGGGCATGCGTTCAAGGCATAATGCTACCACAGAAGAGGTTTTTGACAGGTCTGGTCTGGCAAAAAAAAGAAGCCCGGATCTGTCAAACCTAAGTCCAAGCCCCCAACACAAGGGCCTGGAAGTCCGGTTGACCTCCAACCCCCCCCCCCCCCCCACACACACACACAAACACAGGTGCCTGGAGGTCTAGTGGATCCCCAGATCCCTCACCCCGCTAACACTAAAAATACCATGGTAGCCCAGTGGGACTGCTAGTCGGGACACCAACAGCCCCTCCCCCGATACCCTACATTGAAGTTGAAAATACCCTGGTGGTCCAGTGGGAGAGCAAGCTGGACACCCCCAACACCCCCTCCCCTGGCAGCCTACCCAAGCTTTGGGTTTGTTGGGGGGGGGGTCAGTGTGTGGGGGGGTGAGGGGTCTGGGGGTCCACCAGACCTCCAGGCCCCTATTTTTGGAGGAGTGGAGGCCTGGAAGCATGCACATACATGCTGGACAGAGTCTCTCTATTCCTCCCCAATGCCATGGCAAAGCCTAACACCATTTCTGAGCTGGCATAGGGTTTGCTGCCGGAGCAGCACCTTTGTTTGGTGTGCTGCCTGCTGAGCATTGGGGAGGGACGTTAATGGTAGTGTTCAGAGTCAGCAAGTTCATTGTTTCACGCAGTCGCTGACTCTAATCCTCAAGTGGAAACCAGTTCAGTGTTAATGGCCTCTAGCATCCTCGTTTGCTTCTGATCATCTCCACCCTAGTGGCTCATCCAAGATCTCAAGAAACCTGGCTTCCCTGGTTCTCAGCCTGCTGCTCTACTACTACTACTACTATTTAGCATTTCTATAGCGCTACAAGGCGTACGCAGCGCTGCACAAACATAGAAGAAAGACAGTCCCTGCTCAAAGAGCTATGTAATAAAAGTGAACCAAGTATAGGACAATCAAGCCATTGTGACATCACTGATGAGGTTGGCTCTTATTGGTGGCCTGAGGCATTATGACATCACAATATCACCTCTGATTACAACAGACTACTACTACTACTATTTAGCATTTCTATAGCGCTACAAGGCGTAGGCAGCGCTGCACAAACATAGAAGAAAGACAGTCCCTGCTCAAAGAGCTATGTAATAAAAGTGAGCCAAGTATAGGACAATCAAGCCATTGTGACATCACTGATGAGGTTGGCTCTTATTGGTGGCCTGAGGCATTATGACATCACAATATTAGCTCTGGTTACTACTACTATTTAGCATTTCTATAGCGCTACAAGGCGTACGCAGCGCTGCACAAACATAGAAGAAAGACAGTCCCTGCTCAAGGAGCTTACAATCTAATAGACAAAAAATAAAGCAAGCAAATCAATTGTGTAGAGGAAAGAGGAGAGGAGGGTAGGTGGAGGCGAGTGGCTACAAGTGGTTACGAGTCAAAAGCAATGTTAAAGAGATGGGCTTTCAGTCTAGATTTAAAGGTGGCCAAGGATGGGGGCAAGACGTACGGGCTCAGGAAGTTTATTCCAGGCGTAGGGTGCAGCGAGACAGAAGGAGCGAAGGCTGGAGTTGGCAGTAGTGGAGAAGGGAACAGATAAGAAGGATTTATCTAACCAGTCGGTACATCTACAGGTAATGAATATTGTTTAGTTTGATAACTCAACAGCAAACTAAAGATTAGCAGAGCCAAAGCGAATGGCCACTTGGTAACGTATCAAAAATATTGATTGGTCAATTATGTTATGGTTGCCAGTAACCACAAGATTTCTGTTGCACTGCTACTTGCAGGACTGATGAGTTAGGGCTGACAGAGAGCCAAGTATTACAGTGCTACCTGTTCCTAAGCGATCCCACATGCTTATCCCATGTCTTTTTCAATTCTGGAACAGTCCTCGACTCCATCACCTCCACCTGGAGGCCATTCCACGCCTCCACCACCCTTTCTGTGAAATAATACTTCCTTAGGTTACTCCTAAGCCTATTCCCTCTTAACTTCGTCATATGCACCCCTCATTGCAGAGCTCTCCTTCATTTGAAAAAGGCTTTCTTCCTGTACATAAATGCCCTTGAGATATTTAAACGTTTCTATCATGTCTCCTCTCTCCCTCCTCTCTTCCAGCGTATACATGTTGAGGTTCATAAGCCTGTCCCTATAATTTTTGCATTCAAGACCGCTTACTAATTTCGTAGCTGCCCTCTGGACCGACTCCATCCTGTTTATATCTTTCCATAGGTGCGGTCTCCAGAACTGCACGCAGTACTCCAAAGGAGGCCTCACCAGAGACTTATACAACGGCACTATCACCTCCTTTTTCCTGCTGGTCATGCCTCTCTTTATGCACCCAAGCATCCTTCTGGCTTTGGACAGTTGCTTTTTCTACCTGTTTGAAAGCTTTAAGGTCGTCAGACACGATCACCCCCAAGTTCCGCTCTTCCTTCACACACTGAAGCACTTCACCCCCTATACTGTACCATTCCCTCTGATTTTTGTGACCCAAGCGCATGACCCTGCATTTTTTGGGATTAAACCTTAGTTGCCAAATATCGGTCCATTCCTCTAGCTTCGCTAGGTCCTTCCTCACGTCATTCACACCCTCCAGGGTGTCCACCCTGTTGCAGAGTTTAGTATCATCCACAAAGAGATAAACCTTACCAGACAGCTCTTCCGCAATATCGCTCACAAAGATGTTAAAAGAGCCGGCCCGATCCCTGCAGTACTCCACTGACGACCTCCTTTTCTTCAGAGCAAGCTCCATTTACCACTACCCTCTGTCTCCTACCATTCAACCAATTTTTAACCCAGTCAGTTACTCTAGGTCCCACACCAAGGGCACTCAATTCATTTATCAGTCGCCTGTGCAGAACTGTGTCAAAGGCTTTGCTGAAATCCAAGTATACCACATCAAACGCCCCTTCCATATCCAACTGTTTGGATTGTCCTTCTTGTCTCTGGAGTCCGTGGTCTTTGTCCCACTTTCTTCTTCATCTACCGTAGGAAACAGCACACGCCAACTTTGAAATCACCCTTGGGCACCCATGGTACCTCAGAGGTAGTGTTGATTTGGCGCACGCCTCCCATGACTTAGCTCTACTGTGGCTTAGTAAAAGGGCCCTTTAGAGCGCAATTGCAAGGGGGCATTAACGTGGCATATCATGGGCATGTCATAGGCATTTTGCCTATCGATGTGTGCAACTCATAGAAGAAAATAGGTTGTGCACATAGGAGTCCATTAATAAAGGTGTGTTAATGGATTTAGCACGCACTAATGATTAGCATGCGCTAAATGATAAGATGCCCATTATATTCCTATGGGTGTCTTATCATTTAGTGCGTGTTAATTGTTAGGACACACTAAATCTGTTAGCGTACCTTAGTAAAAAGGACCCCATAGCATGATGTACTTGGGCGTGCCCATGTAGGCCTCTGTAATGGGGGTTTATAGGACATTGCCCTCACCCTTAAGAAAAGTCTCTCTTTAATTAGCCTGGGCCACCTTAAGAGTGCAGATCCCGCTTCTGGAGGGACTAAGCCGGAAGTGGTGGAGTCACTACTGGGAAGTTCAAAAGACAGGGCCAGGCAGAAGTTAAGGAGGCCCAGGGATGGAAACTGTGAATACCCACTGTATGCCACTGAAGAGGCCAGTCCATAATCATAACCTGGCTGAGGTACGCCATTGTTTCTATTGAATTGAACTGTGCAAGTTTTGCTTTAAGGTCTGACTGGAGCCAGACCTGGCTCTCGGAGGAACCCGAGAACTTGTAGGCTGTGTTTGGGGCATGACAACCCCAGCAGCCATGGGCTGTGTTTGGCCTGCTGCCAGAGGTCTGCCTAAGACCCTGGATGCTGAACCACAGAGCACTTTCCACCATATGGTCTTGGGCTCTGTGAAGGAACAGACCCGAAAACCCCTTTAAATAAAATACTGATTTTGTGTTTTATCCTTTTGTCCGGCTATATTATTTCACGACTGTGCCCAACCCCCGCTCGGGGTGTCACAGCCTCCCATTGAGTTGACATAATATACTGGTGCACCAAAACCATCTTACACCTGTATACTGTAACAGCTTAGGCATGCCTACTTGCCATTATAGAGTTGCCGCTAAGCACCGCTTTTGATTGTGATTTATGGTCACAGAAAAAAAGAGGTTCAGAAGCACTGTACAGAGGATATCAATAAAGTACAAGAGAGCAGAGTACACAGGCAAGTATAAAATAACTTGAGTCTCAATTTTATTAAAAGCAGCCATAGATAAAACATAGTAACATAGTAACATAGTAGATGACGGCAGAAAAAGACCTGCACGGTCCATCCAGTCTGCCCAAGAAGATAAATTCATATGTGCTACTTTTTTTATTTGTACTGTCCTCTTCAGTGCACAGACCGTATAAGTCTGCCCAGCACTATCCCCGCCTCCCAACCACCAGCTCTGGCACAGACCGTTTAAGTCTGCCCAGCACTATCCCTGCCACCCACCACCGGCTCTGGCACAGACCGTATAAGTCTGCCCAGCACTAGTCCCCCCTCCCAACCACCAGCCCCAGCACAGACCGTATATGTCTGCCCACACTAGCTCCGCCTCCCAACCACCAGCTCTGCCACCCATTCTAAGCTAAGCTCCTGAGGATCCCTTTCTTCTGCACAGGATTCCTTTATGTTTATCCCACGCATGTTTGAATTCCGTTACCGTTTTCATCTCCACCACCTCCCGCGGGAGGGCATTCCAAGCATCCACCACCCTCTCCGTGAAAAAATACTTCCTGACATCTTTCCTGAGTCTGCCCCCCTTCAATCTCATTTCATGTCCTCTCGTTCTACCGCCTTCCCATCTCCGGAAAAGATTTGTTTGCGGATTAATACCTTTCAAATATTTGAACGTCTGTATCATATCACCCCTGTTCCTCCTTTCCTCCAGGGTATACATGTTCAGATCAGCAAGTCTCTCTTCATACGTCTTGGAACGTAAATCCCATACCATCCTCTTAGCTTTTCTTTGCACCGCTTCCATTTTTTTAACATCCTTCGCAAGATACGGCCTCCAAAACTGAACACAATACTCCAGGTGGGGCCTCACCAACGTCTTATACAGGGGCATTAAAACCTCCTTTCTTCTGCTGGTCACTCCTCTCTCTATACAGCCTAGCAATCTTCTAGCTACTGCCACCGCCTTGTCGCACTGTTTCGTCGCCTTCAGGTCCTCAGTGGAAACTGTACATGTGCGTGAACTATATTTACATACACTGGATCTATCTCGTGCATGTTGATTGCGGATGCCCTGGAGGCCTGGCTGGCTGGGTGCTTCCGGAGGACTGGATTGAGAACCCTTGATCTGGTACATAAGTATTGCCACACTGGGACAGACCAAAGGTCCATCAAGCCCAGCATCCTGTTTCCAACAGTGGCCAATCCAGGTCACAAATACCTGGCAAGATCCCAAAAAAGTACAAAACATTTTATGCTTCCTATCCCAGAAATAAGCAGTAGATTTTCCCCAAGTCAATTTAATAATGGTCTATGGACTTTTCTTTTAGGAAGCTGCCCAGACCTTTTTTAAACCCCGCTGAGCTAACCGCCTTTACCACATTCTCAGGCAACGAATTCCAGACTTTAGTTACACGTTGAGGGAAGAAATATTTTCTCTGATTCGTTTTAAATGTACTACTTTGTAGCTTCATTGAATGCCCCCTAGTCCTAGTATTTTTGGGAAGAGTAAACAGACGCCTCACGTCTACCCTTTCCACTCCACTCATTATTTTATAGACCTCTATCATAGCCGTCTTTTCTCCAAGCTGAAAAGCACTAAATGCTTCAGCCTATCCTCATAGGGAAGTCATCCCCATCCTCTTTATCATTTTTGTCGCCCTCCTCTGTACCTTTTCTAATTCCACTTAATCTAGGGTAAAGATTTTTTGACTGCCCACACCATTGTGTGCTTTGTTCAGGATGCCACCACTCTTTAAACTGTGTTTAGGGATCTTATTAAGCCATAGACTCTCTTCTACTTCATCCACCAAACTTTAAAAAGGTAGAACAGAAATCAGTTCTATCTGCTGATTTCACTTATACTGCAATGAAATGTTGGGATTCTCTTCCTAAAACTGTTAGATCCAGACTACTTACAATTCCGTAAACTGTTGAAATCCCCTTTTCTTCTCAAATTCAAAATTCATCTCATTAGTCTATACTATTAACAAATAGCTGGCAACTCCGGTTTTCTGATTTTATTACGAGTCTATCGGAATGTAAAATATTAGCAGTTCTTTGATAAATTCCAGGCTTCGTTCCTTTTCCCTCGCGGCGCCTTATGCCTGGAATGGACTTCCTGAGCCTGTAAGCCTTAGCTCCATCTCTACCTGTTTTAAAATCTATGCTGAAACCCCACCTTTCAACCACTGCTTTTGGCCCCTAACCACTACTCAAGTCCCCTCTCCTTGTTCCTTCTCACCCAATGCTTCCCTCGCCCTTAATTGTCTTGTCTGTCTGTATTTTTAGATTGTAAGCTCTATAGAGCAGGGACTGTCTCTCTCTGTGTCAGGTGTTCAGCGCTGCGTGCGTCTGGTAGCACTATACAAATGTTAATAATAATAATAACATTCCATGTAGAAGCCCGCCCTTACAGATGAGCAATGCGGCCGCGCAGGCTTCTGTTTCTGTGAGTCTGACGTCCTGCACGTCAGACTCACAGAAACAGAAGCCTGCGCGGCCGCATTGCCTCTACATGGAATGCTGCCAGTGGAGGAGTAGAATAGGGGTTAGTGCAGTGGAACATGGAATGTTGCTACTATTGGAGATTCTAGATGGAATGATTTGGCTCCTAACCACTACTCAATTCCCCTATCCTTGTTCCTTCTCACCCAGTACGTCCCTCGCCCTTAATTGTCTTGTCTGTCTGTATTTTTAGATTGTAAGCTCTATAGAGCAGGGACTGTCTCTCTCTCTGTGTCAGGTGTTTAGCGCTGCATGCGTCTGGTAGCGCTATACAAATGTTAATAATAATAATAACATTCCATTTAGAAGCCCGTCCTTGCAGATGAGCAACGCGGCTGCGCAGGCTTCTGTTTCTGTGAGTCTGACGTCCTGCATGTCAGACTCACAGAAACAGAAGCCTGCGCGGCCGCATTGCCTCTAGATGGAATGTTGCTAGTGGAGGAGTAACCTAGTGGTTAGTGCAGTGGAACATGGAATGTTGCTACTATTGGAGATTCCACATGGAATGTTTTGGCTCCTAACCACTACTCAATTCCCCTATCCTTGTTCCTTCTCACCCAGTACTTCCCTCGCCCTTAATTGTCTTGTCTGTCTGTATTTTTAGATTGTAAGCTCTATAGAGCAGGGACTGTCTCTCTGTCAGGTGTTCAGTGCTGCGTGCGTCTGGTAGCGCTATACAAATGTTAATAATAATAATAAATCCATCGATACATAGAGCTATTTTGTAATTCTTACCCACTATAGCATATTATTTTAATATTGTTGTACTCTTTACTTTGTATTTTAATCTAATCTCTAAACCACATTGAACTCCAGCCTATTTTGGGGATAATGTGGGATATAAATGTCATAATAATAATAATTTTAAACTGTCCATAATCTCAACATGTTTCGGCACCTCAGTGCCTGCTTCAGGGGCAGTTTTTACAACTGCGGAGAGTAATTCCACCTAAAGTGACCACCTATAATATTTCTCTGTTTGCAAGTCAGTGGTTCTCAAACCCCAGCTGTAACTTAAAAGAGGTCCCCAGAGGGCAGCAAAGTGACATTTACTGTAAATTGATACTTGCTTAAATTATGCCTGCCAATTTATAGAGTTATTCAAGAGAAAAGACCACAGATTTATGTGTGGGTCCTTCTGTGCTTTGGATGTGAGAAGTAAGTGTAAACATGAATTTTCAACTCTTAAGAAAAATGTTTGAAAATATCCATTGAAAAATAAGAAATAAGAATTTATAGAGAGAGAAAAAACCGATGTGGGTTGATCTATGAGGATTTGTACCTCAACCATTTTTTTTCCTGGATGGATAAGTGAACACTGAACTTTGTGTTCATATGGTGAGAGCAGCATTGTTATCTGATGATCCCCCGAAAAACTGTTAAAAGATGACAGTGTTTGAAAATCTGTTGCTACAGAAGGCTACAATATAGTAACATAGTAGATGATGGCAGAAAAAGACCTGCACGGTCCACCCAGGCTGCCCAACAAGATAAACTCACATGTGCCGTTTTTTTTGTATACCTTACCTTGATTTGTACCTGTCTTTTTCAGGGCACAGACCGTATAAGTCTGCCCAGCACTATCCCCGCCTTCCAACCACCAGCCCCGCCTCCACCACCGACTCTGGCTCAGACCATATAAGTCTGCCCAGCACTATCCCCGCCTCCCAACCACCAGCCCCGCCTCCCACCACCGACTGGCACAGACCATATAAGTCTGCCCAGCACTATCCCCGCCTCCCAACCACCAGCCCCGCCTCCCACCACCGACTCTGGCACAGACCGTATAAGTCTGCCTAGCACTATCCCCGCCTCCCAACCACCAGCCCCGCCTCTGGCACAGACCATATAAGTCTGCCCAGCTCTATCCCCGCCTCCCAACCACCAGCCCCGCCTCCCCACCACCGACTCTGGCACAGACCATATAAGTCTGCCCAGCACTATCCCCGCCTCCCAACCACCAGCCCCGCCTCCCACCACCGACTCTGGCACAGACCGTATAAGTCTGCCCAGCACTATCTCTGCCTCCCATCACCAGTAAATACACAATGAGAAAAATAAAATAAGATTATAGAAAACAGTAGGGTTGTTTGGGACAAGGTTTATCAGTGTATAATTTATAGAGTTGCCAGCATGGTGTCATTGAATATTCTGACAGACCATCTCAGTGCTGGGGGTGGTCTGGGGGGCAGAGCAAAGGCAGAGATAGAGGTTACGCAATTACCATCAATATTCAGTCCGCAAACCAGCTATCTAGCCGGATAAAGTTAGAACAACCAAAAAATATCAGCGCTAATCTGATAGCGACTGCGCTCACCCCTGTTCCCAGATATTCAGCACCGACCGTTATCCGGATGGCAACATTGAATATCCAGGACCAAAAAAACCCATGAGGGCTGGTGTTTAAATCAAGCACTGACTGCCATAGGGCTGTATATTTATTTATTTTATTTATTTATTTATTTATTTATTTGTTGCATTTGTATGATGTGGTTGTTAGGAAATAGGTTGAGATAGGTGAAATGAGCAGGGGATGTAGGGGTAGGAGAGGTAGGAGTGGTGTAGAGTGGGTTCATAGGTTAAGTCTGGTCATTTGGGTAGGCTTGCTTGAAGAGGTAAGTTTTTAGCAACTTCCAGAAGGCTAGATGGTCGCTAACTGTTCGAATGGGTCTTGGTAAGGCATTCCAAAGTTGGCTGCCTATAACGGAGAAGTTGGATGCGTAATACGTTTTGTACTTGAGACCTTTGCAGTTGGGAAGGTGTAGATTGAGACATGTTTGAGAGGATTTTGATCCGTTTCTAGCTGGTAGGTCAATCAGGTTGGTCATGTAGCTTGGAGATTCTCCGTAGGTAATCTTGTGAATCAGTGATTGGACTTTGAAGTTTATTCGTTCGTTGACAGGGAGCCAATGGAGATTTTCACGAAGAGGTGTTAGTACATAAGTACATAAGTACATAAGTAGTGCCATACTGGGAAAGACCAAAGGTCCATCTAGCCCAGCATCCTGTCACCGACAGTGGCCAATCCAGGTCAAGGGCACCTGGCACGCTCCCCAAATGTAAAAACATTCCAGACAAGTTATACCTAAAAATGCGGAATTTTTCCAAGTCCATTTAATAGCGGTCTATGGACTTGTCCTTTAGGAATCTATCTAACCCCTTTTTAAACTCCGTCAAGCTAACCGCCCGTACCACGTTCTCCGGCAACGAATTCCAGAGTCTAATTACACGTTGGGTGAAGAAAAATTTTCTCCGATTCGTTTTAAATTTACCACACTGTAGCTTCAACTCATGCCCTCTAGTCCTAGTATTTTTGGATAGCGTGAACAGTCGCTTCACATCCACCCGATCCATTCCACTCATTATTTTATACACTTCTATCATATCTCCCCTCAGCCGTCTCTTCTCCAAGCTGAAAAGCCCTAGCCTTCTCAGCCTCTCTTCATAGGAAAGTCGTCCCATCCCCACTATCATTTTCGTCGCCCTTCGCTGTACCTTTTCCAGTTCTACTATATCTTTTTTGAGATACGGAGACCAGTATTGAACACAATACTCCAGGTGCGGTCGCACCATGGAGCGATACAACGGCATTATAACATCCGCACACCTGGACTCCATACCCTTCCTAATAACACCCAACATTCTATTCGCTTTCCTAGCCGCAGCAGCACACTGAGCAGAAGGTTTCAGCGTATCATCGACGACGACACCCAGATCCCTTTCTTGATCCGTAACTCCTAACGTGGAACCTTGCAAGACGTAGCTATAATTCGGGTTCCTCTTACCCACATGCATCACTTTGCACTTGTCAACATTGAACTTCATCTGCCACTTGCACGCCCATTCTCCCAGTCTCGCAAGGTCCTCCTGTAATCGTTCACATTCCTCCTGCGACTTGACGACCCTGAATAATTTTGTGTCATCGGCGAATTTAATTACCTCACTAGTTATTCCCATCTCTAGGTCATTTATAAATACATTAAAAAGCAACGGACCCAGCACAGACCCCTGCGGGACCCCACTAACTACCCTCCTCCACTGAGAATACTGGCCACGCAATCCTACTCTCTGCTTCCTATCTTTCAACCAGTTCTTAATCCATAATAGTACCCTACCTCCGATTCCATGACTCTGCAATTTCTTCAGGAGTCTTTCGTGCGGCACTTTGTCAAACGCCTTCTGAAAATCCAGATATACAATATCAACCGGCTCCCCATTGTCCACATGTTTGCTTACCCCCTCAAAAAAATGCATTAGATTGGTGAGGCAAGACTTCCCTTCACTAAATCCGTGCTGACTTTGTCTCATCAGTCCATGTTTTTGTATATGCTCTGCAATTTTATTCTTAATAATAGCCTCCACCATCTTGCCCGGCACCGACGTCAGACTCACCGGTCTATAATTTCCCGGATCTCCTCTGGAACCCTTCTTAAAAATCGGAGTAACATTGGCTACCCTCCAGTCTTCCGGTATTACACTCGATTTTAGGGACAGATTGCATATTTCTAACAGTAGCGCCGCAAGTTCATTTTTTACTTCTATTAATACTCTGGGATGAATACCATCAGGTCCCGGTGATTTACTACTCTTCAGCTTGCTGACTGACCCATTACATCCTCCAAGGTTACAGAGAATTTGTTTAGTTTCTCCGACTCCCCCGCTTCAAATATTCTTTCCGGCACCGGTGTCCCCCCCAAATCCTCCTCGGTGAAGACCGAAGCAAAGAATTCATTTAATTTCTCCGCTACGGCTTTGTCCTCCTTGATCGCCCCTTTAAACACCATTTTCGTCCAGCGGCCCAACCGACTCTTTGGCTGGTTTCCTGCTTTTAATGTATCTAAAAAAATTTTTACTATGTATTTTTGCTTCCAACGCTAATTCTTCTCAAAGTCCTTTTTTGCCCTCCTTATCTCCGCTTTGCATTTGGCTTGGCATTCCTTATGATCTATCCTGTTACTTTCAGTTGGTTCTCTTCTCCACTTTCTGAAGGATTGTTTTTTGGCTCTAATGATTTCCTTTATCTTACTGTTTAGCCACGCCGGCTGACGTTTAGTCTTTTTTCCCTTTTTTCTAATACGTGGAATATATTTGTCCTGAACCTCCAGGATGGTGTTTTTAAACAGCATCCACGCCTGATGCAAGTTTTTTACTCTGCGAGCTGCTCCTTTCAGTCTTTTTTTCACCATTTTTCTCATTTTGTCGTAATCACCTTTTCTATAGTTAAACGCTAGCGTACTTGATTTCCTAGTTTCACTTCCTTCAATGCCAATATCAAAACCGATCATATTATGATCACTGTTATCAAGCGGCCCTCGTATCGTTACCCCCTGCACTAGATCATGAGCACCACTAAGGACTAAGTCTAGTATTTTTCCTTCTCTTGTCGGCTCCTGAACTAGCTGTTCCATGAAGCTGTCCTTGATTTCATCAAGAAATCTTATGTCCCTTGCGTCCCTTGCGCTTTCAAATCGTGATTTACCAAAAATGAGTCTGGCTGCCGTGTTCTGGGCGGTCTGGAGTTTTTTCAGGATTTGGGCCTTGCAGCCAATGAAAATGCTGTTGCAGTAGTCAGCGTGGGTAAGTACAGTGGATTGTACCAAGTTGCGTAAAGTTTTTTAGGGGGAGATATGGTTTTACTCGTAGGGGTGTACAGTGTAGGGGTACCATTACAGTGACAAATACAGTAAAGAAGTATCAGTAAATAGGTTGGGATGGTTCATCCCAAGCAGAATGCTAGGGTGAGATCATGTGTCGGGGTTGAGTACTGATCGTTTCCTGGTTAAATTGTCATATTTCATTATTCGCTATTTATGTCAGTTCTGTGGGGTATGCCTTTTTGAAAAGGTGAGTCTTTGGGTCTTTTCGGAATTTTAGATGATTATTCGTGGCGTTTTGGTAGTGTTTTCCAGAGCTGTGTGCATATGTAGGAGAAACTTGACGCGTATGTTGATTTATACTTCAAGCCCTTACAACTTGGGAAATGTACGTTCTGGCTGATTCAATTGTGTTCCTTATTGGTAAGTCGATTAGTTCAGTCATATAGCTCTCTGCTTAAAGCCCACCTCTTCAAGGTCGCCTTCGGCACCTAACCTCTACACCTCTACCCAAGAAATCTAGACTGCCCCAACTTGACATTTTGTTCTTTAGATTGTAAGCTCCTTTGAGCAGGGACCGTCCTTTTTGTTTATTTTGTACAGCGCTGCGTAACCCTAGTAGCGCTCTAGAAATGTTAAGTAGTAGTAGTGTTCCTTATTGGTAAGTCGATTAATTCAGTCATATAGCTCGGAGCTAGACCATGTATTATTTTGTGAACAAAGGTACAAATCTTGAAAGCGATACGTATATTGGGGTGTGTTCTTATTTTCACAGTGATAACTTCTACCTACTGGCAAACGCCCGGATTTCAGACCGGGTTTGCAATCTCCGTTGTTGACTGCAAATTTCGAGGCCGTCTCTGGCATTAGCTTCACATATTGGATGGAATTTTAAATATTCACCAGCGATATTGTTCTATTGATTGATGTGCTTGTTTGCATGTATAATTAAACCATGAAACAGGTGCTAAACGATGAAGCGATGTGCCTATGAAAAGAAGCCCAGCTGTCACTGTTAAAGGAATTTGTCTCCACTACGATATGCTGGAAGGACACAGAGAAATGTTCATGGGTAAATTTCTAAAGGCAGAGTTGGGATTTATGCATTTTAAAACTGGGCACTGCACAAGGAGAATGGCTGAAATCCAGGACCAGGCCAACCATTAGGCAAGTCTAGGCAGTCACCAAGGGCACAGCTTTTGAGGGGTGGCAAAGAAACATTAGCACCTGCCAGGACCGCTGAGAGACTGGGCCAGTCCCGGGGCAAGGCTGCCCCGCCCCCCTCGAGGTCGCCATCGCGCTGCAGTCCCCAGTCTCCACCCCCCAGCCCTATCGACAGCCCCACCTCTGTCCGCCACTGGGCCGGGCCCCCTGCATTCAAATCACAGCGCCTCACCTCCGTGTGAAAGCGCAGCAGCGGCAGATCGCCTCTCTTCAGGCCTTCCCTCTCTGTGTCCCACCCTCATGGAAGTTACATCAGACGAGGGCAGAAATAAGCAGTGGATGTTCCCCAAGTCCATTTTAATAATGCTCTATGGACTCTTCCTTTAGGAAGCCGTCCAGACCCTTTTTAAACCCCGCTAAGCTAACTGCCTTTACCACATTCTCTGGCAACGAATTCCAGAGTTTAATTACACGTTGAGTGAAGAAATATTTTCTCCGATTTGTATTAAATTTACTACTTTGTAGCTTCATCGCATGCTCCTTAGTCCTAGTTTGTTTGGAATGAGTAAGCAAACGATTCACGTCTACCCATTCCACTCCACTCATTATTTTATAGACCTCTATCGTATCTCCCCTCCGCCATCTCTTCTCCAAGCTTAGGTTATTTGGAAACATGTTGGGGTTCTCATTTTTTTTACAGACACCGTATACAAAGTAGCGTTTAATATTTAAAATTATGGCATCCAGTTATGCACTTTTACAGGCTGTTGGGATCATCTCGATTATTGAGTTTAATTATTAACATCTTGGGCAGGGGAGTGAAGGACTGAGGGTTCAATATTCTGCCAGCAACAGTGAGTGTTTTGTTGACTGTTGCCAGCATTATTCATGGATATTCAACATCAGGCCCTGTCCAGGCTTCGGCACTGAATATTACTACTACTACTACTTATCATTTCTATAGCGCTACAAGGCATACGCAGCGCTGTACACCATACATAAAAAGACAGTCCCTGCTAAAAGAGCTCACAATCTAAATATGGAATGTTGCTAGTGGAATAGCAACATTCCATGGAGAATCTCAAATAGTAGCAACAGAATCTCAATAGTAGCAACATTCCATGTAGAATCTCAAGTAATAGCAACATTCCAGAATCTCTAATAGTAACAACATTCCATGTTCCACTGCACTAACCACTAGGCTAATCCTTCACTAGCAACATTCCATGTAGATTAGCAACGTAGCCGCGCAGGCTTCTGTTTCTGTGAGTCTGACGTCCTGCACATACGTGCAGGATGTCAGACTCACAGAAACAGAAGCCTGCGCCACTGTGTTGCTGATCTGTAAGGGCAGGCTTCTACATTACTACTACTACTTATCATTTCTATAGCGCTACAAGGCATACGCAGCGCTGTACACCATACACAAAAGACAGTCCCTGCTCAAAGAGCTTACAATCTAGATAAGACAGGCAGACAGAACAATTAAGGGTAAGGGAATAAAGAGGTGAGGAAAAAGGACAGGTGAGCAGTGGTTAGGAGTCAAAAGCAGCGGTAAAGAGGTGGGCTTTAAGCTAAGACTTGAAAACGATCAAAGAGGGGGCTAGACGTATAGGCTCGGGAAGTTTATTCCAGGCGTGAGGTGCAGCAAGATAAAAGGAACGGAGTCTGGAATTAGCAGTAGAGGAGAAGAGGACGGATAAGAGAGATTTGTCAACAGAATGGAGTACCCGAGGGAGGGGCGTAGGAAGAGACAAGAGTGGAGAGGTACTGGGGAGCGGCAGAGTGAATGCATTTATAGGTTAATAAGAGAAGTCTGAATGCGGAAACGGATAGGGAGCCAGTGAAGTGACTTGAGGAGAGGGCTAATGTGAGCATAGCGACTTTGGCGGAAAATGAGTCGCGCAGCAGAGTTTTGGACTGATTGAAGAGGAGAGAGATGGCTAAGAGGGAGGCCGGTGACAAAGCAGGTTACAATAATCAAGACAATTTTTTATTTTTTTAGCCAGCTAGCGCTAGCATAAATTCAGTTACGTCAATATTCAGAACTTAACCAATCATGGTCTAGCACATAAAGATAGGACTCTTCTATTGTATTCTATTGGAGTCTTATATACCGTCGATTTCCCATAAAGGATTCATAGTGGTTTACAGTAAGGAAAGTGAAGCTCTTCATATAGAGCGAAGTGACATCTCGAGAAACAATAATAGGAAGAAGAAATCAGTTGCATGACATGATATTTACCTATTTCTCAAACAGATAAGTCTTCAAGTGCTTCCTGATGGAGAAATAGGAGGATGTGAAGCGCTGCGTACGACTGGTAGCGCTATAGAAATGATTTGTAGTAGTAGATCAGTGCGTTAGATTTGGTGGTAACATATTCCACAGTCTCGTCCCTGCAAAGGAAAAAGATTTCTCGATAATGGTTTTCAAGCAAATGCTTACATAGTACCGTGAAGGCGTTCGCCAAGTTGGTTGATAACAAATACAAGGTTATGTTGTGGTCGAATGAGGCAGGTGTGTGACCATCAGAGCAAACAATTTGTAATACAACAGTCCAAACCTCATTCTTGTTTTTTGTGAAAAATAAAAAAAAAAGTGACAAAGGTTCAAACATGTAAGTTTTTCAGACTGCTTATGGACCCATGATGGAAATGATAAAAGCAGATCAGTGATAGATTAATATAGACTTTTATTCGTGCAAAGAGCAATCTCCTTGCATCGTGCAAGGAAATTGCTATTTGCACAAATAAAAGTCTCTATATATCTAGCTCTGATCTGCTTTTATCATTTCCATCTTGGGAGCTTGCGGGTCGATTGCCTTTCTGCTTTTTGGGACCTGCGCCATTCTCAATGTTTTGGATCCTCTAGTTTAGGGGTCCTTTCACCAAGCTGTGGTAAAAAGGGCCCTACGAAAGCGGCAGAGGCAGTTTTCCCCCACGCGCCAGGGTCTTTTTTACCGCAGTAGGTAAAAAGCCCCCCCCCAAAAAAAGAAATATGGCCACGCGCAGTGGTGATCCTAGGTCGGCTGCCACCTAGGGCGGATCGCGGCTGCGCACCCCTCCCCCCGGGGTGCAGCAACATCCATCCCCCCAGGGTGCAGCACGACACCCCTCCATGGCGCAATGACCCCCCCCTCCCCGGCGCATCAAGCCCCCCCCCCCCCGAGTGCATTCTTGGCTGCTGGAGGGTGCAGAGAGCAGCCGCACACCTGTCGGCTCCACTGGCTCCCTGCTCCCTCTGCCCCGGAACAGGAAGTAACCTGTTCCGGGGCAGAAGGAGTAGGGAACCAGCGGAGCTGACAGGCGTGCAGCTGCTCTCTGCACCCGGGGAGGACCGCCCCCACCGCCCCGCCTTTCCTATGCCAGTGGCTACGCGGTAAGATTACTCTTATCTCATGGCCATGTGGCAGGGAACATTTACTGCCACTCACTGAGGTGGAATTATGGGCGACCACGATAACTGGGCAGCAGGTGGGGCCGGCAGTAGTTCTGGGCTGCCAAGCAGCAGCCTTTTCCTAAAAGGGCCCCTTAGTCAGCTTTTCCCAGAGATGGTCACATATATGTAAATCGCTTTGTTTGTAGCACAGAAAGTGTATATTTCAAATCCGTGACCCTTTACTATTTGGGTACACAGGGCTCCTGCCTGATTCTATTAGCCAGTGCCCCAAAAAGCAGCTGTTGTGTTTGCTGCCCCGGCCCTCCCCTCCAGACAGCTGCTAAGGGACAGGACTGGAGATGCTGAAAAGGGTGCACCAAAACTGTTTCATTCTTTGCAATGTCTGCTGCAGGATCGTCTCCTCCTCTGATGACCCAAAGGAGGGGATCACATTGAACAGGGCCGGTCTTAGCAAGTGCGGGGCCCTGTGCAGACCAATTTGGTGGGGCCCCAGCCTAGCCCCGCCCCTACCCTAGCTCCGTCCCCACCCTAGCTCCACCCCATTGATAAGATTATTCCATTTTAGAATTTTTTTTATTTATGAAATTTCAAATAAAGACAAATGAAACTAAACTTGTACAAAAAAACTGATTGAAATAATAAGCACAATGCTATCATCATGAAACCTCCCCTCCCCAGATATTGTTCAGTTCAAGTCCACTACAATTAGTAGTTCCAGTTCTCATAACAAAGCAGAAAATAAGGAAAAATATTAAGAAAAGATCCAGCACAGTGCTACAGTGTACAAGGTATGCCAGGAATGCTTTATCTGCCTATGGCTGGAGAGAAGTTGAGTGACTCGATGCGGTCCCAGACCGGGTCGGAGGTCGGAGTGGAGGCATGAGGCAGAGTTGAGGCATGCTGAGCGGGGCCCCCTTAGGCGCGGGGCCCTATGCGGCCGCCTTGGTCGCCTCTGCCTAAGACCGGCCCTGACATTGAAACAGACACTGCCGGCAACATTTGAGGGGAAAAATAGGAGGAGAAGGCTGAAGAAGAGAGCAAAGCAATTATTATCTGTTCTGCTGTGTCTACACCACTCTCATCCTCACTTCTGGGTCTGAGTTTCAACTGGCAATCAAAGGGGGAAAACAGGGGGGAGGGGCTAAAGCAGACACAGAGGCCAATACAGAGGCTACTGCACTTCTAACCACGTGGTTACCACGGATTGTACACACGTGTTACTGGCCAAGTAATGCAGAGAGGGGTTGAACGCAAGTGGGAATTCATACAGAAGACACCAACACATACCTCATTAAAATGAATAGTAATGAGGCCATTTAGTATTCTGTTGCAATGCACAGAAGGAAACCGTGGCTTTTGATATGCATACACAGTTCCCTCTAAGCTGAGCAGGAGTCCTCCAACTGTATTGCTGCCAGTAGAGGGTGCTCTTTCAATATCACATTTTCAATAGCAAGGGATAGTCAAGTTCTACAGGATTCTAGAGGACATACCTGTCTGTAGCAATTGAAAATATGATATTGAAGCAGCACCCTCTAGTGGCAACAATGTGGAGTGGAGGAGTGGCCTAGTGGTTAGAGCACCGGTCTTGCAATCCAGCCCGGGCCAGTTCAAATCCCACTGCTGCTCCTTGTGATCTTGGGCAAGTCACTTAACCCTCCATTGCCTCAGGTACAAACTTAGATTGTGAGCCCTCCTGGGACAGAGAAATATCCAATGTATCTGAATGTAACTCACCTTGAGCTACCACTGAAAAAGGTGTGAGCAAAACCTAAATAAATAAATGTGATTGGAGGACTCTCACTCAGCTTAGAGGGAACAATGCACACAATAGCGCTTAGGAGGAATTTTGGCTGCTACGTGTGTATAAGTCATTATTCTAAGCATTATTAGCACATAAATATTGTACCCACTTTATAAAGTATCCCATAATTCCAGCTGATCTCTGGTTTTCCTTTCAACTTCTTTGTAACCAAGAATCTTCTATCTTTTTCTCAGACCTTCTTTGACTCCATTCCTTTTCTTCCTTCCACTTGGGAGGCCGTTCCTTGCACGAACCCCCCACTTCCTCAGCGAAATACTTTCTAAGGTAATTCCCATGTCTACCCCTCTGCAGGCTCAAATCACGACTCCTTGTTCTGGAAGTTCCTTTCTACTAGCAAACGTACCTATATTGTCTGCCTTACACCAGTTGGAATAAGACAGCGTTGGATGCTTCAAAGGAAAGATTTTAGTATATGTAGAGTTCAGTTGAAGAATAATAAATCTTGATGTTCGCCGAAACAGGAGTCAGGATACATTGTGGCATGTGATGCTGTAGAACACTTTATTTTCCTTACTGTAGCGGGGGGGGGGGGGGGGGGGGGGGGGGGGGGGGGGGGGGGAAGCTTGGTTAATAGATTCTCCAGGGATTCTGAACACCATATGATTTTTTAAGAAAGCTGTGTATTATCTAAACTGAAATGTCATTCCAAAATGTTAGAGAACAAGGAAGAAAGAATGCAAGACAGAAAATCAGACAGAGAGAAGAAATGGGGGAGAAATAGAGAACAGAAAGACAGAGCATGAGACAGAGAGAGAAAGAGAGAGAGATGGCAGAATAGACAAGAAAGAGAGCAGAAGAGAGAAACAGCAGATTAAAGGAGAGAAAAGGGTGCAAGAGAGCTGATAAAGATGAAAGAAAGAAAGAAAGAGAGCAAGACACACAGCAGACAAAGTCAGAGGGAGAATAGAACTGGTGAAAGTTTCAGGGAGAAACAGAGAAAAAGAGACAGACAGAGAGAGAGAGAGATGGCAGAATAGACAAGAAAGAGAGCAGAAGAGAGAAACATCAGATTAAAGGAGAGAAAAGGGTGCAAGAGAGCTGATAAAGATGAAAGAAAGAAAGAGAGCAAGACACACAGCAGACAAAGTCAGAGGGAGAATAGAACTGGTGAAAGTTTCAGGGAGAAACAGAGAAAAAGAGACAGACAGACAGAGAGAGAGAGAGAGAGAGAGATGGCAGAATAGACAAGAAAGAGAGCAGAAGAGAGAAACAGCAGATTAAAGGAGAGAAAAGGGTGCAAGAGAGCTGATAAAAAAGAAAGAAAGAAAGAGAGCAAGACACACAGCAGACAAAGTCAGAGGGAGAATAGAACTGGTGAAAGTTTCAGGGAGAAACAGAGAAAAAGAGACAGACAGAGAGAGAGAGAGAGATGGCAGAATAGACAAGAAAGAGCAGAAGAGAGAAACAGCAGATTAAAGGAGAGAAAAGGATGCAAAAGAGCTGATAAAGATGAAAGAAAGAAAGAGAGCAAGACACACAGCAGACAAAGTCAGAGGGAGAATAGAACTGGTGAAAGTTTCAGGGAGAAACAGAGAAAAAGAGACAGACAGAGAGAGAGAGAGAGATGGCAGAGTAGACAAGAAAGAGAGCAGAAGAGAGAAACATCAGATTAAAGGAGAGAAAAGGGTGCAAGAGAGCTGATAAAGATGAAAGAAAGAAAGAGAGCAAGACACACAGCAGACAAAGTCAGAGGGAGAATAGAACTGGTGAAAGTTTCAGGGAGAAACAGAGAAAAAGATACAGACAGAGAGAGAGAGAGAGAGAGAGAGATGGCAGAATAGACAAGAAAGAGAGCAGAAGAGAGAAACATCAGATTAAAGGAGAGAAAAGGGTGCAAGAGAGCTGATAAAGATGAAAGAAAGAAAGAGAGCAAGACACACAGCAGACAAAGTCAGAGGGAGAATAGAACTGGTGAAAGTTTCAGGGAGAAACAGAGAAAAAGATACAGACAGAGAGAGAGAGAGAGAGATGGCAGAATAGACAAGAAAGAGAGCAGAAGAGAGAAACATCAGATTAAAGGAGAGAAAAGGGTGCAAGAGAGCTGATAAAAATGAAAGAAAGAAAGAGAGCAAGACACACAGCAGACAAAGTCAGAGGGAGAATAGAACTGGTGAAAGTTTCAGGGAGAAACAGAGAAAAAGAGACAGACAGAGAGAGAGAAAGAGAGAGAGAGAGAGATGGCAGAATAGACAAGAAAGAGAGCAGAAGAGAGAAACATCAGATTAAAGGAGAGAAAAGGGTGCAAGAGAGCTGATAAAAATGAAAGAAAGAAAGAGAGCAAGACACACAGCAGACAAAGTCAGAGGGAGAATAGAACTGGTGAAAGTTTCAGGGAGAAACAGAGAAAAAGAGACAGACAGAGAGAGAGAGAGAGAGAGAGATGGCAGAATAGACAAGAAAGAGAGCAGAAGAGAGAAACATCAGATTAAAGGAGAGAAAAGGGTGCAAGAGAGCTGATAAAAATGAAAGAAAGAAAGAGAGCAAGACACACAGCAGACAAAGTCAGAGGGAGAATAGAACTGGTGAAAGTTTCAGGGAGAAACAGAGAAAAAGAGACAGACAGAGAGAGAGAGAGAGAGAGAGATGGCAGAATAGACAAGAAAGAGAGCAGAAGAGAGAAACATCAGATTAAAGGAGAGAAAAGGGTGCAAGAGAGCTGATAAAGATGAAAGAAAGAAAGAAAGAAAGAAAGAAAGAGAGCAAGACACACAGCAGACAAAGTCAGAGGGAGAATAGAAGTGGTGAAAGTTTCAGGGAGAAACAGAGAAAAAGAGACAGAGAGAGAGAGAGAGAGAGAGAGAGAGAGAGATGGCAGAATAGACAAGAAAGAGAGCAGAAGAGAGAAACATCAGATTAAAGGAGAGAAAAGGGTGCAAGAGAGCTGATAAAGATGAAAGAAAGAAAGAGAGCAAGACACAGCAGACAAAGTCAGAGGGAGAATAGAACTGGTGAAAGTTTCAGGGAGAAACAGAGAAAAAGAGACAGACAGAGAGAGAGAGAGAGAGAGAGAGAGAGAGATGGCAGAATAGACAAGAAAGAGAGCAGAAGAGAGAAACATCAGATTAAAGGAGAGAAAAGGGTGCAAGAGAGCTGGTAAAGATGAAAGAGAGCAAGACACACAGCAGACAAAGTCAGAGGGAGAATAGAACTGGTGAAAGTTTCAGGGAGAAACAGAGAAAAAGAGACAGACAGACAGAGAGAGAGAGAGAGAGAGATGGCAGAATAGACAAGAAAGAGAGCAGAAGAGAGAAACATCAGATTAAAGGAGAGAAAAGGGTGCAAGAGAGCTGATAAAGATGAAAGAAAGAAAGAGAGCAAGACACACAGCAGACAAAGTCAGAGGGAGAATAGAACTGGTGAAAGTTTCAGGGAGAAACAGAGAAAAAGAGACAGACAGACAGAGAGAGAGAGAGAGAGAGAGATGGCAGAATAGACAAGAAAGAGAGCAGAAGAGAGAAACAGCAGATTAAAGGAGAGAAAAGGATGCAAAAGAGCTGATAAAGATGAAAGAAAGAAAGAGAGCAAGACACACAGCAGACAAAGTCAGAGGGAGAATAGAACTGGTGAAAGTTTCAGGGAGAAACAGAGAAAAAGAGACAGAGAGAGAGAGAGAGAGAGATGGCAGAACAGGGAAGAAACAGAAGAGAGAAACATTGGGCAAACATAAAGGTACAGCAAATCAATTCAACAAGGGAGAGAAACTCAGTGCAAGGAAGATGAAAGAAAGTGCACGACAGACAGCAAAAAGACAAATAGAGGGGACATTTTACTAAAGGGTTGCCCGCACAGCAACCTAGAACTACTGCTAGCCCACAGCGGCTGCCAGCGATCGTTCCACCCCAGCGTGCACCATTTCCGGTGCTGCTGGATTTAAAAAAAATGTATATCATAGTAAGTGACGGCAGAAAAAGACCTGTATGGTCTATCCAGTCTGCCCAACAAGGTAAACTCATATGTGCCACTTTATATGTATACCGGACCTTGATTTGTATCTGCCATTTTCAGAGCACAAACCGTAGAAATCTGCCCAGCACTAGCCCTGCCTCCCAACCACTAACCCCGCCTCCCAACCACTAACCTCGCCTCCCAACCACCGGTGCTGCTACCCCATCTCCGCTAAGCTTCTGGGGATCCCTTCCTTCTGAGCAGGATTGTGAGCTCTTTGAGCAGGGACTGTCTCTCTTTGTTAAATTGTACAGCGCTGCGTAACCCTAGTAGCACTCTAGAAATGTTAAGTAGTAGTAGTAGTAGGATTCCTTTATGTTTATCCCACGCATTTTTGAATTCTGCTACCATTTTCATCTCCACCACCTCCAGCGGGAGGACATTTCAAGTTTCCACCACTCTCTCCGTGAAAAAATACTTCCTGACATTTTTCTTGAGTCTGCCCCCCCTTCAACCTCATTTCATGTCCTCTAGTTCTACCGCCTTCCCGTCTCTGGAACAGGTTAGTTTGCGGATTAATACTTTTCAAATATTTGAACGTCTGTATCACGTCACCCCTGTTTCTCCTTTCCTCCAGGATATACATGTTCAGGTCAGCAAGTCTCTCCTCATACGTCTTGTATCGCAGGGGTTACCCAGCAGTAATCGGGCAGCACCATGTGGTGCCTAGTTATTGCCAGGGTAGAGTGGGAGCCCTTACCGTTTTCAGGCTTTTTACCTGCTGCGGTAAAAATGGCCCTGGCGCACAGCAAAAGCAGCTGCCACCGCTACCACGGGGTCCTTTGTACGGCAGCTTAGTAAAAGAGCCCCAGATTGCAGAAACAACAAAGAAAGAAATAGTGAAAGAGACCACAGAGAGGGGGGGTGGGGTCCTTTTACCAGCTGGAAATGGTGTGCACGAAGGTTGTGTTGGGTCGACAGTAGTTTCGGGTTGCCAGGCGGCAACCCTTTAGTAAAAGGGCCCAACAGAAGAGAAACAGAGTGAATGGGAGTGAGACAGGCAACAGATCAGGAGCAAAAGAAAGACTCCACAAGAAATAACAGACAGAGGGTGAAAGAGAGCAGAACAGAGGAGACAGCAAGAGAGTGAGAGACAGTAGTATAGATGAGAAAGAAAAAAAAAAGCAAACACAACAGCAAACGGAGAGGAGAAAAAAGACAACAGAAAGTGAGAAGGGAAAAAAAAGAGAGACAGAGATACAGACAACAGGGTTTTTTTTGTTATATTTGTACCCGTGCTTTCCCACTCATGGCAGCACTCATGGCAGGCTCAATGCTGCTTACATATTGTATACAGGTACTTATTTGTACCTGGGGCAATGGAGGGTTAAGTGACTTGCCCAGAGTCACAAGGAGCTGCCTGGGCCTCAAGTGGGAATTGAACTCAGTTCCCCAGAACCAGAGTCCACCACCCTAACCACTAGGCCACTCCTCCACTGTTGCTACTATTTGAGATTCTACATGGAATGTTGCTATTCCACTAGAAGTCGGCCCTTGCAGATCACCAATGTGGCCGCGCAGGCTTCTGCTTCTATGAGTCTGACGTCCTGACGTCAGACTCACAGAAACAGAAGCCTGCGCAGCCTTCTACATGGAATGTTGCTAGTGGAATAGCAACATTCCATGTAGAATCTCCAATAGTATCTATTTTATTTTTGTTACATTTGTACCCTGCGCTTTCCCACTCATGGCAGGCTCAATGCGGCTTACATGGGGCAATGGAGGGTTAAGTGACTTGCCCAGAGTCACAAGGAGCTGCCTATGCCTGAAGTGGGAATCAAAATCAGTTCCTCAGTTCCCCAGGACCAAAGTCCACCACCCTAACCACTAGGCCACTCCTCCACTGTTGCTACTATTTGAGATTCTACATGGAATGTTGCTATTCCACTAGCAACATTCCATGTAGAAGTCGGCCCTTGCAGATCACCAATGTGGCCGCGCAGGCTTCTACGTGGAATGTTGCTATTCCACTAGCAACATTCCATGTAGAAGTCGGCCCTTGCAGATCACCAATGTGGCCGCGCAGGCTCACAGAAACAGAAGCCTGCGTAGCCTTCTACATGGAATGTTGCTAGTGGAATAGCAACATTCCATGTAGAATCTCCAATAGTAGCAACAGAATCTCAGTAGTAGCAACATTCCATGTAGAATGTCCAATAGTAGCAACATTCCATGTAGAATCTCCAATAGTATCTATTTTATCTTTGTTACATTTGTACCCTGCACTTTCCCACTCATGGCAGGCTCAATGCGGCTTACATGGGGCAATGGAGGGTTAAGTGACTTGCCCAGAGTCACAAGGAGCTGCCTGTGCCTGAAGTGGGAATCGAACTCAGTCCCTCAGGACCAAAGTCCACCACCCTAACCACTAGGCCTTGTTTTGTGTGAGTGAATAAAAACAAGGTAAAAATAGAGAGACACTGAAAGAAATAATACTGAGAAGTAGATTTTACCGTAATAAAAAGTAAAAATGAGACAGCCAGAAAAGAGAGGGAATGTTTTCAAAAAGCCTTTGCATTTGTAAAAACGAAACACTTCAGTAAATCCAAATTTCCTTACTTAGCTTGAATCAGACAGATACTGTAGAAAGGAAAAACAAAAGACAGCTACAGAACTGGATTAAAAAAAAAAAAAAAAACCTTCAAACAAGCAAAAGACCATCATTTAGTCCACAATATACAAGGGGAGACCAAGGAAAGCCCTGGAGCAGGGTAACAATAAAAGAAAAAGTGCAAAAAGCAAATGAAGCAACACAGCCATCTACTAAATCATAATAAGGCCCCCCATTCCCCAATCAACAGCATTTCAGTAATGAAGCAGTCACGCCGCATGCATAAAAGTATATTACCCAAAAGGATTATTCCACAGTGAAAGGCAGGAAAGTGAGAAGAAAGGAATCCATGTATTTGCAAGTCTGAGTCCTTCTTTGACAAGAGCAAAATGACAGCTTTACGAGAATTTAAACATCTCTTATATCATGACAGCTGAGTTCCTGTGCTTATTACTGAGTAAGAGGGAATCCGAAGGGGCCAAGACCTACTTATTATGCAACAGAGCTCCATGAATGCTGAGCCAAGCCCCGCTACTAACCATTCACGATGCTCTTTCATAGCACAAACAGGGCTACAGAGTTACATTAACAAGAAACAAATGGGATACCGACGTCTTTCTGCTGACATGTGACATGGAGGGGCATAATCGAACGGGGGCGGCCATCTCTAATGACAGCCCGGTTAAGCGGCGTACCCGACTGTATTATCGAAACAAGATGGCCGGCCATCTTTTGTTTCGATAATACTGTCGGCCAAATCTCAACATTTGGGCCGCCCTTAGAGATCGCCGGCGTTAGAGATGGCCGCCATTGGTTTTCGCCGATAATGGAAACTATTGACGGCCATCTCAAAACCGGCCAAATCCAAGCCATTTGGTCATGGGAGGAGCCAGCATTTGTAGTGCACTGGCCCCCCTCACATGCCAGGACACCAACCGGGCACCCTAGGGGGCACTGCAGTGGACTTCACAAATTGACCCCAGGTGCATAGCTCCCTTACCTCGGGTGCTGAGCCCCCCCACCCACCCCCAAAACCCACTACCCACAACTGTACAACACTACCATAGCCCTTAAAGGGTAACGGGGGACACCTAGATGTGGGTACAGTGGGTTTCTGGTGGGTTTTGAAGGGCTCACATTTACAACCACAAGTGTAACAGGTGGGGGGGGGATGGGCGTGGGTCCGCCTGCCTGAAGTGCACTGCAGTACCCACTAAAAACTGTTCCAGGGACCTGCATAGTGCTGTGATGGAGCTGGGTATGACATTTGAGGCAGGCATAGTGGCTGGCAAAAAAATGTAAAAAAAAATGTTTTGGGTGGGAGGGGGTTGGTGACCACTGGGGGAGTATGGGGAGGTGATCCCCATTTCCCTCCGGTGGTCATATGGTCAGTTTGGCCACCTTTTCATGGCTTGATCGTGAACAAAAAGGGACCAAGTAAAGTCGGCCAAATGCTCGTCAGGTCCAGCCTTCTTTTTTCCATTATCGGCCGAGGCCGGCCATCTCTTAACCATGCCCCTGTCCCGCCATCAGTACACTGCTGACACGCCCCCTTGAACTTTGGCTGGCCCTGCGACAGAAAGCAGTTGATTATACCGATTTGGCCGGCCTTAGGAGAAGGCCGGCCATCTCCTGATTTGTGTCGGAAGATGGCTGCCCTTCTCCTTCGAAAATAAGCAGGATAGCCAACGCTGGAATCTATCCATGGTGCTAGTGATAATATCACCACTATTCAGAATAGTGCCCCAGGAGTATGATGTCCATAAAATAGTCAATATTATCTGGATTCCTTATATGGCGCCTTTAATTTACGTGCAGAAAACAAAGGGTATTCTATAACAATGTGTGTAACTTAATTGTTTAAATAGCTAATCAGCCCTGTTAATTGGATGATACGCAATTATCAGCACTAATTGGCATTAAAAGATTTACGCGCACAACTCACTAAGCGTATTCTGTAAGTTGGTGTGCTTAAATTCTAAGGTGCATAGTTGAAAAGGGGGTAGGGTCATGGGTGGGGCATGAGCATTTCTAAAATCTATCCACCCGATATTCAAAGAAAAATGGCCGCTAAAACGGCACTTAAGTGGCTATCCAAGTTTGGTGGACATATTGGCCGGTCTCACTTTAAGTGGCCAAAGTTAAACCGGATATTCAATGCCGTTCACCGAAAACAGACCGGCATTGAATATCCGGGCTTAACGCGGACCGCGGGAGACATCCCAGCTATCTTCTGCGGTCTGAATATCAGGGCCCAGGGGCGTAGCCAGACAACAGATTTTGGGTGAGCCTAGACAAGAAGTGGGTGGGCACCAAGTGTTCTCCCCCTTCACTACCACCACCACCACCACCACAAAAATATCCCAGCTGGTGGGAAAACGCTTCTTTCCACCTTGGCAGTCTGCAGCAGACATACACTGAAAACTGAGCATGCGCAGGTGCCGGTATCATGGAGAGTAGTGTTTTCGTTACCATCAGGGGGTTGTCTTCAGCTGGCAGAGCATGGGATGCCCAGCAGCTACCGCTAAATGTGTGCTACTGTTGGGTGGGCCTGAGCCCTAAGTGGGTGGACCCTGGCCCACCCAGGCCCACCTGTGGCTACGCCACTGTCAGGGCCTATGTGCATTGTTATAGAATGCACCCGCTTTAAGCATTGGGACTTATGCCAAGTAAAACATGACGTAAATGGCCACAACTAAATTAGATGAAAATGACGAAAACTGTATATATATGGCCGCCCTTGCTCTCAGTAAAATACAGGCCAATGGCTCATAATAAGAGCTAGGCTTCTTAAAATCAGAGATCACCTTTGACACAGTTACATTTCACTGTGGCAAGTGCTGAACTGGCAAGGGTGGGGGCAATCTACTCTATAAACAATCCTGAGATTGGCACCTGCAAGACGTCATAAGCAAGAGTTGCTATGGTTACGTAGAGATAGTGCTGGGTCAGCTGCACCCCAGGTGAGAACATCCAAAGGGGGGGCTACAGGAAGGTTTGGGAATATGTGAAGTCATGCTGATCAACTGATAAGGACTAGGAGCCCTGTTGAGACAGCTGGGGTCCATTGAAATGAATAGGGCCAAAATTGTATATAAGCAGCAGTTTGAGGAGTATTAGTTCAGACGAGACGAGACGAGACGAGAAGAAGAAGAAGGAGATGAGAGGAGAAGATGAACAGAGAAGGGCGACTCCAGAAGGCTAGAGAGAGAGGACGTGCCATGATATGCGGTTCCATTATGTGAATGCTTAACCTACCTGTATTACCATTGGTAAGATTGTAATAAACTATCTTATTATATCTACTACATACTGGGTTCCTTTCTAATTACAAGAGTCCATACTGCCTGACGGTGTAAGCCTGTCATGAGCAGATTCAAGGTTGGGAAAGCTAGATATTTGGAGGGCATATGTAACTTTGCCCAGAGAGATGAGACGGGCCACTGCTTCCGCTGCTGGATTAGCAAAGGCAGATTCAGAGAAAATAAACAAAACAGAAGAACACAACCCCCACCACAAGTCAAACGCGAAGGTGCCAAACTACAAACTACAAACTACAAACTACAGCGAAGGTGCCAAAAAAGATGATGTAAAGACAGAACACCCAATGGACTCTGGTAGTTCAAATCAGAAGTTGTATGCAAAATAACCAATGGACTCAACAGGAATCGTGTTTCGGCCACAAAAAGGCTGCCTCAGGAGTCCATTGGATGTTCTGTCTTTACATCATCTTTTTTGTCACAGCTAAATTTGGTCACGTGGAAAGGCACTCTATATGAACAGCTTCACTTTCCTTATTGTAAACCACTATGAATTCTTGATGGAAAACTGACAGTATATAAGACTCCAATAGAACAGGGAAAGGGAAATGGGACTTGATATACTGCCTTTCTGAGGCTTTTGCAACTACATTCAAAGTGGTTTACATATATTCAGATACTTATTTTGTACCAGGGGCAATGGAGGGTTAAGTGACTTGCCCAGAGTCACAAGGAGCTGCAGTGGGAATTGAACCCAGTTCCCCAGAATCAGAGTCTGCTGCACTAACCACTAGGCTACTCCTCCACTAGCAACATTCCATGTAGAAGCCTGCCCTTGCAGATCAGCAACGTGGCCGCACAGGCTTCTGTTTCTGTGAGTCTGATCACCTTTGCCCCATCCTCTGGTAATGAGTTCCAAAGATTAATTATTCATTGAGTGAAAAAATATTTCCTCCTATTTGTTTTAAAAATATTACCAAGTAACTTCTTTGTCCATCCCCTAGTCTTAGTACTTTTTGACAGAATAAACCATTGATTCATGTTTACCCATTCTACACCACTCAGGATTTTGTAGACCTCAATCATTTCCCCCTCAGTCGTCTCTTAGCCAAGCTACGATGGGAGAGATAAGAAGAAAACCAAGAAAAACAGAGCCCTGAAATCCAAGTGAGGATTGTGTATCAAGGAGTAGGCAGTGATCAACAGTAACATAGTAACATAGTAAATGACGGCAGAAAAAGACCTGCATGGTCCATCCAGTCTGCCCTACAAGATAAACTCATATGTGCTACTTTTTGTGTATACCTTACCTTGATTTGCACCTGTCCTTTTCAGGGCACAGACCGTGTAAGTCTGCCCAGCACTATCCCCGCCTCCCAACCACCAGCCCCGTCTCCCGCCACCGGCTCTGCCACCCAATCTCAGCTAAGCTCCTTAGGATCCATTCCTTCTGAACAGGATTCCTTTATGTTTATCCCACGCGTGTTTGAATTCTGTTACCGTTTTCATTTCCACCACCTCCCGCGGGAGGGCATTCCAAGTATCCACTACTCTCTCCGTGAAAAAATACTTCCTGACATTTTTCTTGAGTCTGCCCCCCTTCAATCTCATTTCATGTCCTCTCGTTCTACCGCCTTCGCACCTCCGGAAAAGGTTCGTTTGTGGATTAATACCTTTCAAATATTTGAATGTCTGTATCATATCACCCCTGTTTCTCCTTTCTTCCAGAGTATACATGTTCAGGTCATCAAGTCTCTGCTCATACGTCTTGTAACGCAAATCCCTTACCATTCTCGTAGCTTTTCTTTGCACCGCTTCAATTCTTTTTACATCCTTCACAAGGTACGGCCTCCAAAACTGAACACAATACTCTAGGTGGGGCCTCACCAATGACTTATACAGGGGCATCAACACCTCCTTTCTTCTGCTGGTCAGGAGGTGTTGATGCCCCTGTATCAAAAGCAGCAGCTAGATCGAGAAGTTTAAATATCTAGGAGTAAAATATACTTATTTCTTACCGGAACACCTACGAGGCCTCCTAGATATGAAAAAAGTAGTTGCTGTTACCATCAAGAATAAAAGCTGGGATTAATTATTATAGAGTGCAGGGTTAATCGTGTTAAGTCTTTGTATATATGTTTTCTTTATTGCTTATCTCCTGAGCTTTGGTATGCATCCCCCTCTAATTGTGGTCTATCGAGGATTAATGATTGTTTTCTCTCTATTATGTTTTATAGCTTTTCTTTTTTTTGTTTTTTTCCTTTTCTGCATTGCTTACTCAAGTGTTAACTTGTTAAAAAAAACCTATTTGAAATATAAATAAGGAATATATTTTTTAAATAGTTCTGTTTTGAGATTCATCTCTCTAATCCTCTCAATGGTTTTCGAAGACTCCCAGCTTTGCTTGCTTTATGACGAGATGGGTATGGAGTCAGAATCTTTTAGCTTAGTAACATATAGTAACATAGTAAATGACGGCAGATAAAGACCTGTACGGTCCATCCAGTCTGCCCAACAAGGTAAACTCATTTTACATAGTATGTGATACTTTATATGTATACCCGAGTTTGATTTGTCCCTGCCTTTCTCAGGGCACAGACCGTAGAAGTCTGCTCAACACTTTTCTTGTACTAAGTTCTGGAGCTAATGTCGAAGCCTCTTAAAATTTACACTCCAGCCCATCCCTTTCTATTCAGTCATGATCAGGGCATAGACCGTAGAAGTCTGCCCAGAACTGTTCTTTTATTAAAAGTTCTGAAGATTCTGGAATTTTAAAGAGTTACAAAATTCCGGAATCCCAATGAGTAGCAACATTCCATGTAGAACCCCAAAGAGTAACATAGTAACATAGTAAATGACAGCAGATAAAGACCTGTACGGTCCATCCAGTCTGCCCAACAAGGTAAACTCATTTTACATAGTATGTGATACTTCATATGTATAATTGAGCTTGATTTGTCCTTGCCATTATCAGGGCATAGACCATAGAAGTCTGCCCAGTACTGTTCTTGTACTAAGTTCTGAAGCTAACGTTGAAGCCCCTTAAAATTTATACTCCAGCCCATCCCTATCTATTCAGTCACGATCCGGGCGTAGACCGTAGAAGTCTGCCCAGCTCCCGTTTTGTTTCCAATTACCAGCATCGCCACCCAATCTCCGCTAAGATTCCACGGAACCATTCCTTCTATGTCGTTCAAGCTTGTCATTCAAGCTCCTATATCTAGCTATACTGTCCGGATTGTAATTTCTTTTTGTTCCTCTTTCTGTTTTTCAGGTATGTGAGAGGAATTCTATACACGGTGCTTAAAACTGCACATGCCAACTTGGGCACGCAGCCAATGTGTGCGCACAAGTCAATTGAGTAATAATCCTCCGCCCTGAAGAAGTTTCAAAACCTGGCCGGCTGAGGTTCCTGGTGGGTGAAAGTTGCGGTTGCATTCAGTGTTCTGATGCCAGTTAAGTAATGAAGAAGTTACATCCATATATACATTATATTGGGTTAAGATGGACATATGATAAGAAAATGTGAAAAAGAAGAGTGAGGTTAATGGGAAATAAAAAACATAAAAAAAAATTTTCAAAAAAATGTTTTATATAAAAAATACAGAGAAGTAGCCTAGTGGTTAGTGCAGCGGACTTTGATCTTGGGGAACTGGGTTTGATTCCCACTGCAGCTCCTTGTGACTCTGGGCAAGTCATTTAACCCTCCATTGCCCCTGGTACAAAATAAGTACCTGAATATATGTAAACCACTTGGTAGTTGCAAAAACCTCAGAAAGGCGGTATATCAAGTCTCATTTCTCTGTCCCTATTTGAGATTCTACATGGAATGTTGCTACTATTTGGGATTCTGTTGCTACTATTGGAGATTCTACATGGAATGTTGCTACTATTGGAGATTCTAGATGGAATGTTGCTACTATTGAGATTCTGTTGCTACTATTTGAGATTCTACATGGAATGTTGCTATTCCATTAGCAACATTCCTTGTGCCCTTTCAGATCAGCAATGCGGCCACGCAGGCTTCTGTTTCTGTGAGTCTGTCGTCCTCCACGTGAGTGGAGGAGTGGCCTTGTGGTTAGGGTGGTTTGGTCCTGGGAACTGAGGAACTGAGTTCGATTCCCACTTTAGGCACAGGCAGCTCCTTGTGACTCTGGGCAAGTCACTTAACCCTCCATTGCCCCATATAAGCCGCATTGAGCCTGCCATGAGTGGGAAAGCACGGGGTACAAATGTAACAAAAATAAAAAAAGTAAAAGGGGGCAATGCCATGGGAGGGACAAAGGCGGATCGGGGCGTTCACTGAAGATGTGCGCGCTATTATAAAATTCTGGGATCCATGCATAATATAGGCACAGGGATTCCCACTAGGGTTCAGTTGGTATGACTCCTCACGCATAAAACTTGGGTGCGGATCCCGGCACTGCACGCCGCGCCCAGCTCGAAGCACTGTTTATAAAATACCTCTCAGGGCACATTTTGTTTTCAGCACCCAAATTTGGCCACTGTTTACTGAATCTAGTCCATTACGTACACTGCTCAGGCAGTTCATCTAATGGGAGGTATAACAAGCACTTAACTTGAAACATGGTCAGAATGAAATGCTAAAAGAAATGAGGGAAGCTGACAAATTTAGCAACATAATGGGTGATTTCAATTACTCCAGTATCGACTGGGTAAACATCACGTCGGGGAAATGCTAGGGAGGTAAAGTTCTTAGATGAAATAAATGGCTGCTTCGTGCAGCATCTGTTTTAAGGAACTGACAAAAAGGAAGCTAGTTTAGATTTAGGCCTTCGTGAAGCTCAGAATTTAGTACAGGATGTAATGGGGTTGGGGCCACCTGGTAACAGTGATCATAGCGTGTTCAAATTTGATTTACTATCTACTCAACTAGTATTTGACTTTCAAAAGGGAGCCTATGAGGAAAATAGTTTTTAAAAAAATTAAAAGCACCTGCCAAGGTTTAAAAGCTTACATTTGATGTAGACATTGCTTAAAAAAAAAACTATCTTGAAATATCAGACCGAATGTATTCCACACATTACAAAAGGTGGAAGGAAAAAGCATTTTATTGGCTACACTGAGGAAATCTGGAAGAAAGTCTTGGTCAAAGCAGGGTCGGGGCTTAACTGTGGGCTCTGGATCTCACAGATGTATTACAGACCTAGAGCATGTGTGAGGGTAAATGCTGTAAATGTGAGATCATTTTAACTGGGGATGAGGTGCCCACAAGGGCTGTTCTCTCTGACCACTGTTTTTCGGGCTGAAAATGGAGGTGAGTGCAGATAATAATATTCAGGGTGTTTGTGGCCCAGACAGAGCACAAGATTTCACTCTTTGCTGATAACATTCTGCTGACATTATCTAGACACTAGAAAAAAAATGCCCGTTTCTGAGCGCAATGAAACGGGCGCTAGCAAGGGGCCCCCTCCCTCCGTCCCTCCGAGTTACTTGCCTTGTTCGGGGTTCGCCTCGCTGTGTGTGGGGAGGGTTTTGTTTTGTTTTTTTTGCTGTGCCTCCATGGCCATGCCTGTGGCGTTTCCTTTTCGGCCCTCGAGTATCATAGCTCCACCCTCGACGTCATGACGTTTTGACGCGAGGGCGGTGCAGACACTCCAGGACACACCGGATATCTCGGGTGCCTCATCTTCCGTGGAGGCTTCATAGAATGTTGGGGTTGCCTTTTATATAGAGAGATAGTATAGTAACATAGTAGATGACGGCAGAAAAAGACCTGCACTGTCCATACAGTCTGCCCAACAAGATAAACTCATATGTGCTACTTTTTTGTGTATACCTTACCTTGATTTGTATCTGCCATTTTCAGGGCACAGACCGTATAAGTCTGCCGAGCACTAGCCCCACCTCCCAACCACCAGCCCCGCCTCCCACCACCGGCTCTGCCACCCGATCTCGGTTAAGCTTCTGAGGATCTGTTCCTTCTCAACAGGATTCCTTTATGTTTATCCCACGCATGTTTGAATTCCGTTACCGTTTTCATCTCCACCACCTCCTGCGGGAGGGCATTCCCTTGACTACACTTCTGAATCTGGTTCAACCAGGGGTGGACTGACCTTAGGAACAACAGGGCAGTGGCCGAGGGCCAACAGCAGTAGGTAGCCCACTCTCCCTTAGCCTCCATCTAGTTTAATCACTTTTGATAGGTTGATAGGAGCCAATGACCTTTACTGCTCAGGGGCCCAGATCACTGTCAGTCTGCTCCTGGGTCAAACTCATATTTAATTAGTAAGCTAAAATCATTAAACATAAACATAGATGAAGAATTGCCACATAGGCTAAAGTCTAGCTTTCCCTTTAGACAGGAAAAGTTGCAAATTTATTTATTTATTTGTTACATTTGTATCCCACATTTTCCCACCTATTTGTAGATTCAATGTGGCTTACATAGTACCGGAGAGGCCTTTGCAGGCTCCGGTGTGAACAAATACAGGGTGATGTTGTGTTAAGATCAAGTTCATGTGGCACAGCCATACTAGGGAATCGTACAGTGGAAGAGTTGTGTTATGTCCATTACGTGCTTTAGTTTGGTTGTGTTGAAGAGATTAGGCATTTAAGTTGGATCGGTAGGGTAGGCCTTTTTAAACAGGTTAGTTTTTAGTGATTTCCGGAAATTTAGGTGGTCGCAGTGGCGTACCAAGGGGGGGAGGTCCGCCCCGGGTGCACGCCGCTAGGGGGGTGCCGCGCACCTGTTGGCCGAGTCCGCTCGTTCCCTCCCTGCTGCTCCCTCTGCGCGGAACAGGTTACTTCCTGTTCCGGGGCAGAGGGAGCAGCAAGGAACGAGCGGACTCGGAGCCGACAGGCATGCGGCACCCTCCCCCCCCCCCAGCAGGTAAAAATGCACCCGGGGTGTAATTTTGGGGGGGGGGGGGGTCGCGCTGCACCCGGGGGGCGCATCGGCGATCCGCCCCGGGTGTCAGCAAGCCTAGGAACACCACTGGGTGGTCGTACGTCATTTTCAAGGCTTTTGGTAATGCGTTCCACAGTTGTGTGCTTATGTAGGAAAAACTAGATGCGTAAGTTGTTTTGTATTTAAGTGCTTTGCAGCTTGGGTAGTGCAGATTTAGATAAGATCGTGTTGATTCGGATGTATTTCTAATTGGTAAGTCGATCAAGTCTGTCATGTAACTTGGGGCTTCTCCATAGATGTGTGAACCAGGGTGCAGATTTTGAAGGTGATGCATTCTTTGATTGGGAGCCAGTGTAGTTTTTCGCGGAGGGGCTTTGCGCTTTCAAATCGCATTTTACCAAATATAAGCCTAGCTGCCGTGTTTTGAGCGGTCTGAAGTTTCTTTAAGGTTTGTTCTTTACATCCCGCATAAATTCCATTGCAGTAATCTAAGTGGCTTAGTACCATTGATTGTATCAGGTTGCAAAATGTTTCCCTCGGGAAGAATTGCTTCACGTGTTTGAGTTTCCAAATTGAGTGGAACATTTTCATTGTTGCGGATGCCACTTGGCTCTCTAGTGTTAAGTTACGGTCCATTGTAATGCTGAGGATTTTCAAGCTGTCTGATAGGAAGGGTGTGATCTGGGGTGTTGATTCTTGTGGGATGTCCGCACTGTGTTGGGATGAGAGGATGAGACCATGAGCTTTTTTCTTTATTGAGTTTTAGTTGAAACGCATTTGCCCATGAATCCATGATGTTCAGGCCGAGCTTGGGGGTCTTATGATAAATAGGGAAGCCTGTACGATGCCAACTACAAACGTCTGAGAATATCAGGCAAGATCTGGCTTCCTGGAATGCATTGGGATTGACATTACTTGTGTTCAGGGATGAACCCCACTTAATCCCCCAATGGTCACTGATCCCCCTCCCACCCTAAAAGCTGTGAATACAAATAGTACTTACCGGTCTCTATGACTGTTTCTGACGTTATAGCCAGGTCTATTAGAGAAAGAGCAGAAAGCAGGTCCCTGGAGTAGTACAGCGGTCGGTGCAGTGGACTGTGGAGAAGGTGGCCAGCCCATATTTAACTCTTCCAGTCTCGCTTGTGGTGGAAAGTGTGAGCCCTCCAAAATTCACCAGAAACCTACTGTACCCACATATAGGCGACCCCTTCACCCATGGTGGGTTTTTGAGGGCTCAGCAGAGACGATAAGGGAGCAATGGTGAGATGTGCACCTGGGAGCTTTTATATGAAGTCCACAGCAGTGCCCCCTATGGTGCCCCATTGCTCTCCTGAAATGTCTGGGTGGCCAGTCTACTAAGAATGCTGGCTCTTCCTACATCCCAATGGCTTGATTTTTTGCGTTCTGCACTTGGACTTTTTTTTCCCCAAAATTGGACCAAAAAGATAAACGCACAGAGCACAAAAACATCTATAATGCATCCATTAAATAGACATTTTGCTGTTCCAAAAATGGCTATATTTCCTATTCAGATTTGGGATGTTTAACACAAAACGTCCAAAGCCCGACTTAGATGTCATATTGTAGATGTCATTTGTAAGTCTAAGTGCTTTGAAAATACGCCTAACTAGTTATTCCCATCTCTAGACATTTATAAATACATTAAAAAGCAGTGGCCCCAGCACAGACCCCTGGGGAACCCCACTATCTACCATTTTTCATTGAGAATATTGACTATTTAACCCTACTCTCTGTTTTCTATCTTTTAACCAGTTTTTAATCCACAATAGAACACTACCTCCTATCCCATGAGTCTCTAATTTCCTTAGGAGTCTTTCATGAGGTAGTCTGTCAAATGCCTTTTGAAAATCCAGATTCACAATATCGACCGGTTCACCTTTATCGACATGTTTAGTCGGTATCCCGTAAGTAAACGTTTTCCTGTGAGAAGCATGTCCATCTCTCACTTTTGTAGTGTTATCCAATTCAAACCATTAACTTTTAATTTGTATTGGACCATCAGAGGTGGACTTCCTCATGAGAACAAATCTCTCAAATATTCAGGAAGTAGGTGATACACCCAATTTGTCATCAGTCCATAAAAATTGTCTTAATTCTTTTTTATAGCTTTTTTTTCAACCTTTTTATGTATATATCTATCCCGTATGTTCATACATATACGCACATCTTTTTTTATTCCATACTTATCTTCTCAAATTTAATCAGGGATCCGTATACCCTTATCTTCTCATGATATATCAGGGATTGGTGCGCTGACACGTTTCATCTGTGCTGTTTCAAGGCAGCCCATAAGTACATAAGTATTGCCATACTGGGAAAGACCAAAGGTCCATCAAGCCCAGCATCCTGTTTCCAACAGTGGCCAATCCAGGGCACAAATACCTGGCAAGATCCCAAAAAAGTACAAAACATTTTATACTGCATATCCCAGAAATAGTGGATTTTCCCCACGTCCATTTAATAATGTCTATGGACTTTTCCTTTAGGAAGCCATCCAAACCTTTTTTAAACTCTGCTAAGCTAACCGCCTTTACCACATTCTCTGAATTACATGTTGAGTGAAGAAAAAGTTTCTCCGATTCGTTTTAAATTTACTACATTGTAGCTTCATCGCATGCCCCCTAGTCCTGGTATTTTTGGAAACCGTAAACAGACGCTTCACATCTACCCGTTCCACTCCACTCATTATTTTATAGATCTCTATCATATCTCCCCTCAGCCGCCTTTTCTCCAAGCTGAAGAGCCCTAGCCACCTCAGCCTTTCCTCATAGGGAAGTCATCCCATCCCCTTTATCATTTTCGTTGCCCTTCTCTGCACCTTTTCTAATTCCACTATATGTTTTTTGAGATGCGGTGACCAGAATTGAACACAATATTTCAGGTGCGGTCGCACCATGGAGCGATACAAAGGCATTATAACATCCTCATTTTTGTTTTCCATTCCTTTCCTAATAATACCTAACATTCTATTTGCTTTCTTAGCCACAGCAGCAGACTGAGCATAAAGTTTCAACGTATCATCAACGACGACACCTAGATCCCTTTTTTGGTCCGTGACTCCTAACGTGGAACCTTGCATGATGTAGCTATAATTCAGGTTCCTCTTTCCCACATGCATCACTTTGCACTTGCTCACATTAAACGTCATCTGACATTTAGACGCCCAGTCTCCCAGTCTCGTAAGGTCCTCTTATAATATTTCACAATCCTCCCATGATTTAACGACTTTGAATAACTTTGTGTCATCAGCAAATTTAATTACCACATTAGTTACTCCCATCTCTAGGTCATTTATAAATATGTTAAAAAGCAGCAGTCCCAGCATAAACCCCTGGGGAACCTCACTAACCACCCTTCTCCATTGAGAATACTGACCATTTAACCCTACTCTCTGTTTTCTATCTTTTAACCAGTTTTTAATCCACAATAGAACACTACCTCCTATCCCATGACTCTCCAATTTCCTCTGGAGTCTTTCATGAGGTACTTTGTCAAATGCCTTCTGAAAATCCAGATACACAATATCAACCGGCTCATCTTTATCCACATGTTTGTTCACCCCTTCAAAGAAATATCGTAGATTGGTGAGGCAAGATTTCCCTTCACTAAATCCAAGTTGACTTTGTCTCATTAATCCATGCTTTTGAATATGCTCTGTAATTTTGTTCTTAATAATAGTCTCTACCATTTTGCCCGGCACCGACGTCAGACTCACCGGTCTATAATTTCCCGGATCTTCTCTGGAACCTTTTTTAAAAATCGGCGTTATATTGGCCACCCTCCAATCTTCCGGTACCACATTCAATTTTAAGGATAAATTACATATTACTAACAATAGCTCCACAAGTTCATTTTTCAGTTCTATCAGTACTCTGGGATGAATACCATCCGGTCCAAGTGATTTGCTACTCTTCAGTTTGTAGAACTGCCCCATTACATCCTCCAGGTTTACAGAGAATTCATTAAGTTTCTCCAACTCGTCAGCTTCGAATACCATTTCTGGCACCACTATCCCACCCAAATCTTCCTCGGTGAAGACCGAAGCAAAGAATTCATTTAATCTCTCCGCTACGGCTTTGTCTTCCCTGATCACCCCTTTTACTCCTCGGTCATCTAGCGGTCCTACCGATTCTTTTGCTGGCTTCCTGCTTTTAATATACCTAAACAAAATTTTACTATGTGTTTTTGCCTCCAACGCAATCTTTTTTTCAAAGTCCCTCTTAACCTTCCTTATCAGCGCTTTGCATTTGACTTGACATTCCTTATGCTGTTTCTTATTATTTTCAGTCGGTTCCTTCTTCCACTTTCTGACGGATTTTCTTTTAGTTCTAATAGCTTCCTTCACCTCACTTTTTAACCACGCCGGCTGTCGTTTGGTCTTCCGTCCTCCTTTTTTAATACGCAGAATATATTTGGTCTGGGCTTCCAGGATGGTGTTTTTGAACAGCATCCATGCCTGATGTAAAATTTTGACCCTTGCAGCCGCTCCTCTAAGTTTTTTTTCACCGTTCTTCTCATTTTATCATAGATTCCTTTTTTAAAGTTAAACGCTAATGTATTTGATTTCCCATGTATACTTACTTGAAAGCTAATATCAAATCCAATCATATTATGATCACTGTTATCAAGCGGCCCCAGCACCATTACCTCCCGCACCAGATCATGTGCTTTACTAAGCACTAGGTCTAGAATTTTTCCTTCTCTCGTCGGCTCCTGTACCAGCTGCTACATAAAGCTGTCCTTGATTTCATCAAGGAATTTTACCTCCCTAGCGAGCCCCGATGTTACATTTACCCAGTCAATATCGGGGTAATTGAAATCACCCATTATTATTGTGTTGCCCAGTTTGTTTGCGTCCTTAAAATTTCTGCATCTGTCTGTTCATCCTGGCCAGGCGGACGGTAGAACTCTCCTATCACTAACCTTTTCCCCTTTACACATGGAATTTCAATCCACAGTGATTCCAAGAAGTGTTTTGTTTCCTGCAGAATTTTCAGTCTATTTGATTCAAGGCTCTCGTTAATATACAATGCTACCCCTCCACCAATTAGATCCAGCCTATCACTAAGATATAATTTGTACCCCGGTATGACAGTGTCCCACTGGTTATCCTCCTTCCACCAGGTCTCAGAGATGCCTATTATATCTAATTTTTCATTTAGTGCAATATATTCTAACTCTCCCATCTTATTTCTTAGGCTCCTGGCATTCGCCTGTAGATATTTCAAAGTATGTTTGTTGTTCCTATTTACATGATGCTTAGTACTTGAGAGTATTAATTTGCAATCTTTTGTTTGATTTTTATTTAAGGACACCTGATCTACTACGGTCTCTTTTGCAACCTCACTATCTTCCCTGTTCTGGTGATATCTTTGAAAGATACCTTATCCCGATCCATGCGCTTTTGAGCGACTGTCGGCCTTCCCCCCCGTTCCTAGTTTAAAAGCTGCTCTATCTCCTTTTTAAATGCTGCTCTATCTCCTTTTTAAATGCCGATGCCAGCAGCCCCTTAAATCATTTAACGCAAACTCATCGTCCTGCTGTGTTTCATTAAAAAAAGCTACGAAAATTATTACAGACCGATGACGAACTGGGTGTATCACCTACTTCCTGAATATTTGAGAGATTTGTTCTCTTGAAGAAGTCCACCTCTGATGGTCCCATACAAATTAAAAGTTAATGGTTAGAATTGGATGAAACTACAGAAGAGGTACATTAGCATTGTTACACAAATATGTCTGTAGTAGATCAGTTACAAATTAAGCACGACGTTTGGACACATGTAAGCCGCATTGAGCCTGCCATGAGTGGGAAAGCGTGGGGTACAAATGTAACAAAAATAAAATAGATACTATTGGAGATTCTACATGGAATGTTGCTACTATTGGAGATTCTACATGGAATTTTGCTATTCCACTAGCAACATTCCATGTAGAAGGCTGCGCAGGCTTCTGTTTCTGTGAGTCTGACGTCCTGCACGTGCAGGACGTCAGACTCACAGAAGCAGAAGCCTGCGCGGCCACATTGGTGATCTGCAAGGGCCAACTTCTACATGGAATGTTGCTAGTGGAATAGCAACATTCCATGTAGAATCTCCAATAGTAGCAACATTCCATGTAGAATCTCAAATAGTAGTAACAGTGGAGGAGTGGCCTAGTGGTTAGGGTGGTGGACTTTGGTCCTGGGGAACTGAGTTTGATTCCCACTTCAGGCACAGGCAGCTCTTTGTGACTTTGGGCAAGTCACTTAACCCTCCATTGCCCCGTGTAAGCCACATTGAGCCTGCCATGAGTGGGAAAGTGCAGGGTACAAATGTAACAAAAATTAAATCTGCCATTTTTTTTTCTTTGGATTATGAGCCCCATAATCTCTGTCTCTACCCTGCCAATTTTAGGACACAGACCATAGAAGTCTGCCTAGCACAGGCCCTAACTCCCAACTACTGGAGTTACCGTCAAAGCAGTTCATCACCCCCACCAGCGTCAGTCGTACTGGTTGGGCCTGCATGGGGCCTTTCCCTCTGACTCATCCCACCCGTCTAAAAACAGTGAGTTGTGTAAAAAGGGGTAGGATGGGTCAGAGGGAAAGGCCGGTGCAGGATGGAAGACTTGCAGTTGAAGAAGTACGTTTTTAAAAATTGTGTCAATGTTTAAATATGAAGATATATATATATATATTTTTTTTTTACATTTGTACCCTGCGCTTTCCCACTCATGGCAGGCTCAATGCTGCTTACATGGGGCAATGGAGAGTTAAGTGACTTGCCCAGAGTCACAAGGAGCTGCCTGTACCTGAAGTGGGAATTGAACTCAGTTCCTCAGGACCAGAGTCCACCACCCTAACCACTAGGCCACTCCTCCACTGTTGCTACTATTTGAGATTCTACATGGAATGTTGCTATTCCACTAGAAGTTGGCCCTTGCAGATCACCAATGTGGCCACGCAGGCTTCTACATGGAATGTTGCTAGTGGAATAGCAACATTCCATGTAGAATCTCAAATAGTAGCAACATTCCATGTAGAATCTCCAATAGTATCTATTTTATTTTTGTTACATTTGTACCCTGCGCTTTCCCACTCATGGCAGGATCTATGCGGCTTACATGGGGCAATGGAGGGTTAAGTGACTTGCCCAGAGTCACTCTGTTCCTCTAGAAAATGGAAGCGTGTCAGTGGAATTCATTTATTGCTACTGTTTTAAAATTGCATAGTAGAACTGTATAAATGTTTATTAATAGAACCTTATTAAATCACCTAGAAATCTAAGCATAAAATGAAGACTTAATATTTGCACGATGTTTTTCTCGGATATAGCTTCCTAAGGAAATTGAATGATTGAACAACGTTGAAAGAACAGCAATATTGATGATAGCTGTGCAGGCTTTGTGGATACTGTTTACAATAAAATGACAGTGTGAATTATAAAGTTCTATATTTTATGGTGTTTCCTGTCCTTTGATTTTATATGTTACTTTATTGTGCACTGCATAGATCCTTATATTTTCGAATACATGGTATATTAACTTTTATATGTATTGGGGGGGGGGGGGGAGAAGGTTGGGAAACAGGGAAAAGAGAGAGATAATGGACCTGGGGGAAGAGGGGAGAGAGGGAAGGAGAGTGAGAGAGAGTTAAATGGGTAACTTTTTCTCTTACTTTTACACTGTGTAGTACAGTGGCGTACCAAGGGGCGGGCAGTGGGGGTGGTCCGCCCCGGGTGCACGCCGCTGGGGGAGGGGGTGCCATGCGACTGTTGGCTCTTTGTTTTCATGCTCCCTCTGCCCCGGAACAGGTTACTTCCTGTTCCGGGGCAGAGGGAGCATGAAAACGAAGAGCTGGCAGGCACGCGGCACCACCCCCCTCCTCAGCGGCGTGCACCCGGGGGGGTTCTTTCGCCGGGGGATCGGGGGTTCATTCGCCAGGGGGGGGCATCACACTGTTCCGGGAGGGGGGCGGGGCGCATCGGCGATCCGCCCCGGGTGTCAGCCCCCCTAGAAACGCCACTGGTGTAGTATTATATTTGGCAATATAAATGTTATGGAAGGGAATTGTCCTTGCTGGAAGGGTGAGAATTAAGGGGAAATTCACCTAGATGGCAATTATCCAGAGGGTAATTGGTTGGTGGGAACTGTCCAGTGGTAATTATCCAGGTCAGAACTATCTAGAACTGTTTATTCACCTATTCAAAGAAATGCAGTAGACTGGTGAGAAAAGATTTCCCTTGACTAAATCCATATTGGCTATGATTCATTAATCCGAGATTTTGTATATGCTCTGTAATTTTGTTCTTTATAATAGTCTCTACCATTTTGCTTGGCACCGATGTCAGGCTCACTGGTCTATAATTTCCCAGATCACTTCTGGAAACCTTTTTTAAAAACTGGTGATACATTGACCACCCTCCAATCTTCTGGTACCATGCTTCATTTTAAAGATAAATTACATATTACTAACAATACCTACGGAAGTTCATTTTTTAAATTTTGTCAGTATGCTGGGATGTATACCATCTGGTCCAGGTGATTTGCTAATTTTCAATTTGTCAGATTTCCCCATTACATCTTCCAGGTTTACAGAGATTTGTTTCAGTTTCTCTGATTCATCAGCGTTGAATACCATTTCTGGCACTAATGTCTCTCCTATATCTTTTTCAGTGAAGACCGAAGCAAAGAATTCATTTAATCTCTCCACTATGGCCTTGTCTTCCCGTACAACGTGCAGGACATCAGAAACAGAACAAAGCCTTTGCGGGAAGAAGAGGACCTCGGCTGGTGGGGATTGGGGTCCCCCGCCAGCAAAGGTAGCCTAGGGCGATGACGGTGGCGGCGGGGGAGTGTTGGCAGCGGGAGACGGAGTCGAGAGGGTCATAGGCAGGGGGGTCTATGGCCAAATCTACGGGGGCCCAGGCCCCCGTGGCCCCACGTATCTATGCCACTGACTAGTGTGTGTAAATTTTAATTAATGCCAATTAGTGCTGTTAGTGACCAATTATCAGCGCTAATTAGCATGTTAAACAATTAAGTTGCATGCGCAAATTGGCTATGCATGCTGATTTACGCAAACAACTTTAGCCACCATGTGTAGAATCATGGGGATAATGTTGCAACATGCACAAAAAATAAGCAGGAACAATGTCATACAAGGTTCTAAAAACCAACAACAACAATTTAAAACACACCCTATAAGCCAATGAATGAAGTGCCTTCATTGAACGATTAACAGAGTCAAAATGACTCAACCCAAAAATCATTCACCCTGCAGCATGTTGTAAAACCTGAAGCACATGAGCCGTAGCTTCAGATATCCCCAAGTAAAGACTATTACAATAGTCCATCTTGGAGTCTTTTGAGTGACTGGTGGCCTCGTTTAAAAGCTGCTCTATCTCCTTTTTAAAGATTGATGCCAGTACCCTGATTCCAGCATGCTTAAGGTGGAGCCCACCTTTCTGGAATAAGCTCCCTTTTCCCCCAGAATGTTGTCCAGTTCCTAACAAATATAAAACACTAGTAAAAAAGCCCCGTTTCTGATGCAAATGAAACGGGGGCTAGCAAGGTTTTCTTCAGAGTGTGCATGTGGGAGTGTGTGTCCCTGCCCTCTCTCCCTCCCCCTCCCCCCTCCGAGTCCAGTCCTTCAGTGTTAGGTTTCCTGCTGTTCTGTGTTTTTGTTACAGAGAGAGTGAGGGCATCTCTTTCCCCTCCCCCCTCTGAGTCCTTCACTGTGTGAGATTTCGTGCTGTGCTGTTTTCCTTCACTCATGGGGAAACCGGATATCTCTGGCGCTTCACACTTCCGGCTGGAGGCTTCATAGAACATTGGTCTTGCCTTTTATATATATAGATTCCTCCCTACACCATTGTCTCATCCACATATTGAGACTCTGGAACTCTGCCTGTCTCTTGGGTCCTGTGTGTTGAATGGCAGTGACATTCCTAGGTCAGCTACCACACGGGGTGGATCGCCGATGCGCACCCCACCCCCCGGGTGCAGCATGACACCCCCCCACTCTGGCACAATGACACCCCCCCCCCCCCCCCAGCGCATCACCCCCCCTCCCCGGGTGCATTCTTGGCTGTTGGGAGCAGCCACGCGGCTCTCGGCTCCGCTGGCTCCCTGCTCCCTCTGCCCCGGAATAGGAAGTAACCTGTTCCAGGGCAGAGGGAGCTGGGAAACAGCGGAGCCGAGAGTCGCGCGGCTGCTCTCTGTACCCCTGCAGCGGCGTGCACCCGGGGTGGACCGCCCCGCCCTTCCTATGCCGCTATTGAATGGGGAGCACTTCTGAAAATGCTACCCTGGAGATTCTGAATTTCATCTTTCTAGCTAACAGCCTACATTTGGCTTCCAGAACCTCCCTCCCACATTTTCCTATGTCATTGATACCCACATGTAACAAGACAGCAGGCTCCTCCCCAGCACTGTCTAAATTCTTATCTAGGTGATGCATGAGGTCTGCCACCTTTGCATCAGGGAGGCAAGTAACCAATGGATCTTCATGTCCACCAGTCACTTAGCTAGCTACCTGCCTAATGATGGAGTCTCCAACTTTAACGGCCATCCTAACCCTTGCCTCCTGGGCAGAAGCTTCTGGAGATACATCCTCAGTGTGAGAAGATATTGCTTCCTCTAGAGGGCAGGTCCTGGCTATAATATCATCTTCTGCCTCGCCACAGTGATGCTGTCCCTTCAGGAGACCTTTCTCCTACATGGCTCCATGGCAGCACAGAGGTTGCCTAACTGAAAAGGATTTGATTTTTCATGTTCACCAGAACATGGGCTGTTTCTATATTGAAAGGAAGCTCTGGATGAAACTCAGGAATAACACGAGGAAATAGTTTTTTGGGAGAAAGGTGATGAGTTCTTGGAATGGTCCACCTGGTGAAGTAGTGGAGACCAAGACTGTTTCTGAATTCAAGACTGCTAGGGATAAGTAGATAGGATCTCTGAGGGAGAGGAAGGGATAGCAGATGGTATGGATGAGCAGAGTAGATAGGCCATGTTGAAGAGCATTTTCAATAAGTTGTCCAAGTTCAAATTGGGACATTTTGCCCATTTCATCCATAAACAAATCATCCACCCTATTAGAGCCATTTTCTGACAAGAAAAACATCTGGGTTTCTGTTTCGAAAATGACTCAAAGATGGACATTTTTGCACAGAAGACGTAAAAGAAGAAGAGTCATTTTCCAAACTGACATGTGCAACTTGTAAACGCCAAAAAAAACAGGACAAGAATGTCTGTCTGGCATCATTTTGAGAGAAATGGCCACACAAACGTCCTTCAGATCAGAGGGGCACCCTTTTAGTCAGTGCAGTGGACTTTATGGCACCCACGTACAATTCCCACTATAACTCATTTATGTTGTATTGTGAGTCCTTCAGGAACAGAATAAAACCTACCCGACCTAAGTGTACACCATTACAATCAACTTCCACCCTGCAAGTGTTGCTTATATTTAGGTACAGCAGGTAATTTGGTGGATTTTGAGGGCTCACAATTCCTACCAGAAATATACTAGGTAAAGTGAGATTTGGATCTGGGTCTCCTTGTTCACAGCAGGGGCGTAGCCAGACCTTGGCGGGAGGGGGGGTCTAGATCCCGAGGTAGGGGGCACAGTTTAGCCCACCACCGAAACCCCGCCACTTTCAATCCCACCACCACCACCGCCGACCCTCTTCCATTGCCACTGCCGCCAGGTACCTTTGATGGCGGGGGTCCCCAACCCCCACCAGCTGAAGTCTTCTTCAGTGCCGGTCTCCAGTGCGTTAGCTGATCTGTTTCTGTGAGTCCTAGGACGTCAGGAGTCAGGACTCACAGAAACAGATCAGCGAACGTGCCGGAGACCAGTGCTGAAGAAGACTTCGGCTGGAGGGGGTTGGGGACCCCCACCAGCAAAGGTACCTGGCGGGGGAGGGTCGACGGTGTGTGGGGGGGGGTCAAAAGTAGAGGGGCCAGGGTTGAATTTGTGGGGGCCCCCACCTAGGTAATCCTCTGGTTCACAGTCCACTGCACTCACTACTGGACTTCTCTAGCAGCTGCTTGGAGCTCTGTTGGGTATGTCCTTAATATCTGAAGCAGTCATAGCTCCTGGTATCCCCTTTCAGTTTCAGTTCCTGGGAGGGGGACAGCATCCACTGGGGGATTAAGGAGGGGTCAAGCCTTACTTCATTCAGTGGTCAGTTGGTCAATCAAAGCAGTTTTTGTTACTTGGGCATGATTGAAACAGGACTAAATACAAATGCCCTTCTTTTTTTGACTTAGACATGTTTTCCTGTTTCATTATTGCTGAAAGTGTCCTAATTTTTGGCCCTCCCTAGTCCTGCCCAAAACATACCTCCAAAATACGCCCTTGCTATTTAGATGAACTCAGTGGAAAACATCTAAATTCTGCCATTTTGAAAATCATGATTGACGTTTTTGGCACATGGACTTTTTTTTTATCTGGGGGGGGGGGGGGGGGGGGGGGTTGAGACTTCTATCTGAATCAAAAATAAGCTCCATAGTCTATATTTGCCTTCATTTTTCTATGTTTCTAACTTCATTTATTTGATGAAAGAGTGACTCCAAGGAAGTTTATTTTTTTTTTCTTGCTCCTGGGGGCTAAAGAAGGATGTTTTTGTTTTAGTCCTGTATATCTTATTAATTTATAAACCAAATAAAACATACATTACAAGGTTATTTCTAATAAAAAGTAATAAACAAATACATTAAAAATCAAACTTTAAAAATTATATAAAAAATATAAAATGAGAGACCAGTATGAAATATTGAATCTATAAGACAAGAACAACCATAGCTTCAGTGGTGTGCTGGAGCAGGCTCTCACAGGCTCTCGAGAGCCGGTACTCCATGGCTACTTTAACAAATGGATCCCAAAATGTGGGCTTGGACCCCTCCTGAATTCTCTTTTACTTTGCTGGCGAGAGAGAGCCCCCTGTTAACAATTTACCAGCACACCCCTGGGTATGAGAGAGAGAGACAGGATGAAGGCTGGAGGAGCGGGTATGAAAGAGAGGGAAAGACAGGGTAAAAGCTGGGGAAGGGGTATGAGAGAGAGAGAGAGAGGGTAAAGGCAGGAGGAGGGGTATGGGAGAGAGACAGGATGAAGGCTGGAGGGGGATAGAGAGAGAGAGAGTGAAGGCTGGAGGAGCGGGTATGAAAGAGAGGGAAAGACAGGGTAAAGGCTGGGGAAGGGGTATGAGAGAGAGAGGGTAAAGGCAGGAGGAGGGGTATGGGAGAGAGACAGGATGAAGGCTGGAGGGGGATAGAGAGAGAGAGAGTGAAGGCTGGAGGGGGGGATAGAGAGACAGACAGAGTGAAGGCTGGAGGAGGGGGTATGAAAAAGAGAGAGAGACAGGGTAAAGGCTGGGGAAGGGGTATGAGAGAGAGAGAGAGACAGGATGAGAGAGAGACAGGATGAAGGCTGGAGGGGGGGGATAGAGAGAGAGAGACAGAGTGAAGGCTGGAGGAGGGGTATGACTCGCAGTGGTGTGCTGGAGCAGGCTCTCACAGGCTCTCGAGAGCCGTTTGTTAAGTTTTTAAGAATTTTGGGAGCCGGTTCTCCATGGCTACTTTAACAAATGGATCCCAAAATGTGGGCTTGGGCCCCTCCTGAATTCTCTTTTACTTTGCTGGCGAGAGAGAGCCCCCTGTTAACAATTTACCAGCACACCCCTGCATAGCTTCAAAAGATTTTACTATTTTTTAAAAAGTATTCTGCTGTTTCTATATATTAAAAATGTTCACGTATCTCTGGGACTTGTCAGCAGCATTCAGCTCATACTTAAAAATAGAACCAACTGTATGCCACCAAAATGTTACACTGAGATACTAGGACGCTCTCCAGTTACTTAAAATATATTGCAAAGAGAAAGAAATTAAAATGTCAAGCAGTTTACATTGAGATTCTGATCATGAAATTTGCGGGTGTACAGATCTAAGAAAAATAACATCCAGCCCAGGTTCTATATTTATAAGACGAATTTCTTTAATTAATGTTCATATCTTATCCCCAAAAGATTTAAGTTCCCTACAGTCAGATAACCAGTGGGTCAAAGTTCCTTGCAGTTTTTCACAATGCCAGCAAATATTGTTTATTATTAAACCAGGCCTGATTTCTTCAAAGAATCCAAATGGCCCTATGATCTAGAAAGAATAGAAAATGACAAAGGCAGCTGAATAGCATTGGGTCTATTAACGTTGATCCAGAATGTATTCCAGATGGAGTCATTCAAAGACAATTTAGTATCTTACATAAGAACATAAGAGTAGCCATATTGGGTCAGACCAATGGTCCATCTAGCCCAATATCCTGTTTTCCAAAACAGTGGCCAGTCCAGGTCACAGGTACCTGGCAGAATCTCAAAGAGTAGCAACGTTCTAGAATCCCAAAGAGCAGGGGCGTAGCCAGACTTTGGCGGAAGGGGGGGGGGTCCAGAGCCCGAGGTGAGGGGGCACATTTTAGCCCCCTCCCCCCGGCACCGCCGACCACCCCGCCGCCGCCAACTTTGACGACCCTCTCGACCCCCCCTCCCGCCGCCAACCCACCCCCGCCGTCGCCTACCTTTCCTGGGGACAGAAACAGAACGAAGCCTTGCAAGATGGCTTCGTTCTGTTTCTGTGAGTCTGACGTCCTGCACGTTGTCAGAAACAGAACAAAGACTTCGTGGGAAGAAGAGGACCTCCTCGACTGGCGGAGGATTGGGGTCCCCCGCCAGCAAAGGTAGCCCACGGCGACAGCGGGGGAGGGTTGGCGGCAGGAGGGGGGGTCGAGAGTGTCGTTGGCAGGGGGTCCAGGACTAAATCTACGGGGGCCCAGGCTCCCCCTGGCCCCACGTAGCTACGCCACTGCCAAAGAGTAACAAGATTCCGGAATCCCAAATAGTGGCAACATTCCATGCTACCAATCCCAGGGCAAGCAGCGGCCTCCCCATGTCTGTCTCAAGAGCAGACTACGGACTTTTCCTCCAGGAATTTATCCAAATCTTTTTTAAACCCAGATACGCTAACTGCTGTTACCACATCCTCCGGCAAAGAGTTCCAGAGCTTAACTATTAAGCTATTCGTTAAAATATATTTCCTTCTGTAACTTCCTCGAGTGTCCCCTAGTCCTTGTACTTTTGGAATGAGTAAAAGATTGATTTACTTGTTCCCATACTTTTATCAGACCTCCACTAGAACATTGATGCCTGCTGATAAGTAATATATAAAATGCGTAGAGTAGACATAGCTTTCCCCAAAGATATAATAGTACTAGTAAAAAAAGGCCCGTTTCGGTATGAAATGAAACGGGCGCTAGCAAGGTTATCCCTCTCTCCCTCCCTCGCTCTCTCCCTCTGTCCCCTCCAAGTCCCCCACGGCCCCCTTTCTTCCCTTCCGATTTCCAGGCCCTCCCTCTCTCTCTCTCTCTCCTTCCCTCTGTCACCCCCGAGTTCCAGTCCCCCCTCCTCTCTGTCTCACAGACACGTCCTTGCGATGCTTCCACCCACGGCCCTCCCCTGGCCCCGCCCATCCCCCTACATGCACGTTGCCCCCCCTCCAAAATCGCCACCCCCCCTCTGCTTCCCTCCCCTGCCCCCCTCTTACCGGGGTCCCGACGGCAGCAGTGAAGAGCCTCGCGAGTCTGCTGCCTTCCCTTCCCTTCTCTTCGCTCTCAGCTCTGTCTCTGATCCCGCCCTCATTTCCTGTTTCCGCAAGGGCGGGACCAGAGTCAGAGCTGAGAGCGAAGAGAAAGGAAGGCAGCAGACTCGCGAGGCTCTTCACTGCTGCTGCCGGGACCCCAGTAAGAGGGGGGGAGGGTAGGGTAGCAGAGGGGGTTTGGCGATTTTGGAGGGGGGGGGGCGACGTGCACATAGGGACGTCTCTGCCCGCTCCCGCTGTTCTTCAATGCGCTTCTCTCACTGGGATCGTAACCCCCTGCTGACGTCAGGCAAGCAGGGTTCTACTGCTGGCCAGTGACGTCAGCAGGTGGTTACAATCCCCGTGAGACACTTTAGAACGTTCACATAGCAAATAAATATATTAGATGACTCCATTGTTCTCAGGATGGCAACTGCTGAAGAACTTTGCAATCGATAAAACTATCATTAATATAACGAATTAATTGCATTCATTGAATGTGGAAGTAAGAATTTTTGACTAAAATTTTTAGTAAATTTTTAGTAAATTTAGTAAATTTTTGTAAATTTTTGCCATATAGGCCATGAAATAGTATCATTATTTATTTTAAGCTTAGGGTTAAACCAAACTGAAATCCATCCTGGGTCTGGTATCTCCATAATTGCGTCCAGTATCTGAATTGATTTTGCAGAGTACACAATTGTATAACATTCTCTTAACAATTCAAGAAGATCTATGGTGTGTAATGTATGTAAAGGTAAAGGAAGTAAACGTATCTTTTCTATCTTAAGCCAAGCCGGTTCAGGGGCCCTCGTACTATAAAGTGTGCTGAAAAATGGCCTGCTGGTGTAGGCATGTTTTTTGGACACGCGCAGGTCAATTTTTCAGTGCGCCTGAAAAAAAAAAGGCATTTTTTTTTTCTGGCCGAAAATGGGCGTGCGGAAAAATTAAAAAACAGGGCACGTCCATTTTCGGGCTGAGACCTTACCACTACCCATTGGCGTAGCGGTAAGGTCTCACGCGCTAACTGAGCAGTGAGCGGCCAGCGCGTATAAACTGCCGGGTAAGTGCCACGCAGTAGAAAACAGAAACAAATTTTCTACCGCATGTTTTGGGCGTACATCAAAAACGGAATTACCGTCCGGGGCATGTGGTAGCCGGACGGTAGTTACAATTTGCTGCATGTTGGACACACGTAGGCACCTATACGCCGCAGTAAAAGAGCCCTTCATTGGGTAAGGAATCAGGATTATATATATACAATCAGCTCCATACCTAGCTAAGGGGCTCTTTTACTAAGCGGCAGTAAAAAAAAAAAAAAAAACCAGCCTGCACTAGTTTGGGTACATGAATTTTATTTATTTTTATTTATTTATTTGTAACATTTGGATCCCGCATTTTCCCACATATTAGCAGGCTCAATGTGGCTTACAAAATACCGTCATGGTGGACGCCAAGTACGGTAGGGTTTAAACAAATACAATTAGAAAAAGGGTCAGGTAAGGTAGGGGTAAATGGATACAATAAGGGACAAGGAAATAAGAAATAAAATATTCATTGCAATGTACATATAGATGCATTATAGGGTTGAGGTAATTAAGTAGAATCAATAGGGTAGGCCTTGCGAAACAGGTATGCCTTTAAAGTTCGCTTGAAGTTTTGATGGTGGTGTGTCGATTTCACACTCGTTGGTAATGTGTTCCACATGTATTTATTTATGGTTCGCTTATATCCCACATTTTCCCACTCATGCAGGCACAATGTGGCTTACAGAAAGTTAAGTAAAAAAATACAAAGTTGAAAACTTAGGAAAAGTATACAAGAAGCAAATAGGGGGAGTAGTTTCTTTTTTTTTATTATTTATTTATTTATTTGTAATTTTGCATTTAACACACAAGAACAATATCAATTAAGGCATAACTATAAGAAATAAAGGCAATTAAATTCTCTTCTTAGACCACTAAATAACGGGGGAGAATCCAGAAAGTTGAGAAGAACACATTATCATAATAATTCAAAAAATAGAAAAAGGCCTGGACGTAAGCCACGGTATATTATACATTTCTCTCAAAACTTCCACCTGGGGATCACTGGGCCATTTTCTTTAAATCAACAAAACTCTTAAGCTGTTCCGGGTCATAAAAGGTATACTTAATACCTTTATATTTTATCAGACATTTACAAGGATAAGATAATAGGAAAGTAGCACCTAGTAACTTAGTCTCTTCCCTCAATGCTAGAAATTTCCTACGCTTATCTTGAGTCATTCTTGTTACATCTGGGTATATCCAGACACGAACTAGGCAGGGTAAAGGTCAGGGAGGGTGCATCAATCAGCGGCCTAAAGTGGGGAATAAGTCTTAGCAAAGAAGTAGGTCTTTAACAACTTCTTGAAGAGGGCATGGTCCGCTTGAGTTTTAAGGTGGTGCGGTAGAGCATTCCAGTGTTTGGGACTCCAGTAGCGGAAGGACGAGGTGAAGATCTTCTTGTACTTGACACCCTTACAATTCGGGAACTGGAGGTGGAGGTAGGACCGAGCAGCAGGGTTGGCATTTCTAGGCGGAAGGTCGATCAAGGGGAGCATGTAATCCGGGGCAGCCCCATAGATGATTTTGTGGGTTAGGGAGCAAAGCTTAAAGGCAATGCGCTCCTGAACAGGCAGCCAGTGGAGTTTAAAGCGCAAGGGTTCGGCGTGGGCAAAGCGTCGTTCTCTAAGCATGAGTCTCGCGGCAGTGTTCTGAACTGTTTGAAACTTTTTCAACAATGAGGCCTGGCAGCCCGCGTAAATTCCGCTGCAGTAAACCAGATGGGAGAGGACGAGCCAGTGGACAAGTGTACGGAACAAATCTCTAGTAAGGAGGTATCTTATGCGCCGAAGCCTCCACATTGCGTGAAACATTTTTTTGGAGACCAAGTGCACCTGATCGGCCAACTGGAGGTGTGAGTCCAGGTGCACTCCTAAAAGCCACAGGCTGTTGGCAATCGGAAGGGCAGAGCCCATTACTGGAAGCATTGTGTCAGATACTTGGACGTGAGTGGACGAGAGGATGAGACACTGTGTTTTGTCCCTGTTTAGTTTGAAGCGGAACACCTGAGCCCAGTGCTCTAAGACGGAGAAGCAGGCATCAATGAGTTTGGCAATTTCTGATATGGTGGTGTGAAAGGGGATGTAGACTGTAATATCATCTGTATAGATGAAAGGGTTGAGGTCCAGTTTTGCGAGAGCTGAGGCTAAAGGCATCATCATAATATTAAATAAGGTAGGTGAAAGGGGAGAGCCGTGTGGGACCCCACAGGAGGCCTTCCACGGATCAGAAGTGGTGGAGTTCACTATGACCTGGTATGACCTGGTAGTCAAGAAGCCCTTGAACCAATGCAAGACAGGCCCTCCTATGCGTACTTAAGTAAGAAAAATTGGACACATAGGTTGAATTTGTATCTGAGTACAATGCAGCTTGGATAGTGAAGGTTCAGATACGTACGCGATGAACTGGTTCTGTTTCTGGCTGGAAGATCTATTAAATCAATCATATATCCTGGGGCCTCACCGTAGATTATCTTGTGGACCAGAGAGCAAATTTTGAAAGTAATGCGATCCTTGATAGCCTGTGCCCGCTGGGCCATTTTTTACCACGGTGGGTAAAAAGACATTTTTTAACAGGACAGTACATGGCCGTGCACTAAAATTAGAAGTAGCCCATAGCTATTTACTGTCTGAGTCCTTACTGCCACCTATTTACTTGGTTGTAAGGGCTCATGCGCTACTTGCTCAGTAATCAGGCCGCGCTGCCGATTACCGCCCGGAACGCCCCCCGTGGTAGAAAATAGAAAATTATTTTCTACTGCAGGAAACAGCACACACCAACGTTGAACTTACGTCCAGGCCAGGTGGTTGGGGGAAGGGTTATTATAGCTGCTCATTGTTATTATGGTTTTCTATTTGTAATTTATACACAACAGTTGCACAGCATATTGTTCCTTTTTATACTTTAATAAAAAGATTTAAATATAAAATCATAAGTGCTTGAGGCTTCTGCAGATTTATTTATTTGTAGCATTTATACCCCGCTCTTTCCCGCTCGATAGCAGGTTCAGTGCAGCTTACAATGTATGGTACCAAGTATCACTGAGATAATACAATTGTATAGAGTCGGACAAGAGGAAGAGATGTGGGGGGAGGGATTAAGGTAAGGGTAGTGTTAGAGGTGTGGATTAGGTTCGTGAAATTAAGTTAGGTCATTTGGATAGGCTTGTTTGAAGAGGTAAGTTTTCAGCAGCTTTCGGAAGGGTAGGTGTTCTTTGGTTGATCGGATGTGTCTTGGTATAGCTTTCCAGAGTTGGCTGCCTATAAAGGAGAAGTTGGATGCATAGTAGGTTTTGTATTTGAGACCTTTGCAATTGGGGAGGTGAAGATTGAGATATGTTCGAGAAGATTTGGACCTGTTCCTGGCTGGGAGATCGATCAGACTTGTCATGTAACTTGGAGCTTCTCCATGGAGGGTCTTGTGAATTATTGTGTGGACTTTGAAATTTATTCGTTCTTTGATAGGGAGCCAATGGAGTTTTGCACGGAGTGGTGTTGCACTTTCGAATTGTGATTTACCAAAAATGAGTCTGGCTGCTGTGTTTTGAGCGGTTTTGAGTTTTTTCAGGATGTGGGCATGGCAGCCAATGAAGATACTGTTGCAGTAGTCGGCATGGGTAAGTACTCTGGATTGTACCAGATTATGGAAAGTTTTGGGGGGAGGAATGGTTTGATTCTTTTCAGTACCCACATCATGTTGAACATCTTCTTTGTCATGGCTTTTGCATGAGTTTCTAAGGTTAAGTGGTTGTCTAGTGTTACTCCTAGGATTTTTAGATTGTCGGAAATTGGGATTGTAACATCGGGGGTGATCAGGGTGGTAGGGAGCAGAGTGGAGTGTTGTGATGAGAGGATTAAGTATTGAGTTTTTTCTCTGTTCAGTTTCATCTTGAAGGCGTTAGCCCAGGAAGCTAGAATGTTCATGCCAGTGATTATTTTCTCCAGAATTTCATCAAGGTTAGATTGGAAAGGGATAAATATGGTGACGTCGTCAGCATAGATGAAGGGGTTTAGACCAGATTTGGATAGGGATTTAGCCAGAGGAATCATCATAAGGTTGAAGAGGATCGGGGATAGAGGCGATCCTTGAGGGACTCCGCATTTTGATGACCACGCAGACGATATTGTTGAGGTTGATTTGACTTGATAAGATCTGGTGGTGATGAAACTTTTTATCCACTTAATGATGTTTCCGCCGATCCCTAGTTTGTCCAATAGTTTTGTGAGAATGTCGTGGTCTACTATGTCAAATGCGCTGGATAAGTCGAATTGCAGAAGAAGTATTTTGTTGCCAGTTGAGATTTCTTGTTTGAACTTGGAAATTAGGGTGAGTAGTACTGTTTCTGTGCTGTGTGCAGGTCGAAAACCCGATTGTGATTCATGTAGTATGGAGAACTTTTGTATGAATTTGTTAAGTTGTAAGGTCACTCTATTTTCCATTAGCTTGGTTAGAAGAGGGATGGAGGCCACAGGTCGATAGTTGGTAATGTCTTTTGCTGGTTTCTTGGGGTTTTTTGGTAGTGGTGTGAGTAGAATGTTACCGTGTTCTGAGGGGAAGGAGCCTTGTTGAAGTAGGAAATTTAGGTGGGTGGTAAGGTCCGTAATGAATCGTGCTGGGGCATTTTTCATTAGATAGGGCATGGGTCCAGGTGACAGTAAGATTTGGAGAGTTTGGATAGTGCTGTGGATACTTCCTTAGTGTTGAGGGGGGTGAAATTTGTCCAGTAGCGGTCTGCTGGGATCTCTTCTATGTCGGGGTCCATTTCGTCGAGGAAGATATCGATGTTGGACAGAGCCCACGGGGACAGGGTCAGAACCTGTGGGGACGGAGACTGGGCCTGCGGAGGCGGGCTAGGGATGGAGACTGGGCTGACGGGGTGGGGACGGAGACAGAACCCAAGGAGACGGGGCAGGGATGGGGTCAAACTTTGTCCCCATGTCATTCTCTAGCTCTATACTTTTATTCATAAGACACTAAATGGCCTATCTTCTTTCTATCTTGTTGACTTGGCTAGTGTATTTCATTTTAAGTCTTCATATGATATGCGTAATTTGATGTTACCACATTTTCCATCTATCAAACATGTTAAATTATAAATCTATATTTAATTCTTCTCTATACTAAAAAGCCACTGCACTGTGGAACCTGTTACCTTTGGAAATTCATATTGTTTCTAACTACTTAGCGTTTTGCAAATACTTAAAAACATGGTTATTTGAGAAATGTTTCTGAGCCTATTGCTATATTTCTGTTAAGTTATAATATGTGTTTTCCTGGACGGTTGTGGTCCAGTTTTTTTTCCTTTATGTGTTCTGCATCGAACTGTTCAGGTGTTGGCGGGCTATACGTTTTGGAGGCCGTATCTTGCTAAGGATGTAAAAAGAATCAAAGCGGTGCAAAGAAAAGCTACGAGAATGGTACGGGATTTGTGTAACAAGACGTATGAGGAGAGACTTGCTGACCTGAACATGTATACCCTGGAGGAAAGGAGAAACAGGGGTGATATGATACAGACGTTCAAATACTTGAACGGTATTAATCCACAAACGAACCTTTTCCGGAGATACGAAGGCGGTAGAATGAGAGGACATGAAATGAGATTGAAGGGGGGCAGACTCAAGAAAAATGTCAGGAAGTATTTCTTCACAGACAGAGTGGTGGATGCTTGGAATGCCCTCCCGCGGGAGGTGGTGGAGATGAAAACGGTAACGGAATTCAAACTTGTGGGATAAACATAAAGGAATCCTGTTCAGAAGGAATGGATCCTCAGGAGCTTAACCGAGATTGGATAGCAGAGCCGGTAGTGGGAGGCGGGGCTGGAGGTTGGGAGGCGGGGATAGTGCTGGGCAGACTTATACGGTCTGTGCCAGAGCCGGTGGTTGGGAGGCGGGGCTGGTGGTTGGGAGGTGGGTGTAGTGCTGGGCAGACTTATACGGTCTGTGTCTTGAAGAGGACAGGTACAAATCAAAGTAGGGTATACACAAAAAGTAGCACACATGAGTTGTCTTATTGGGCAGACTGGATGGACCGTGCAGGTCTTTTTCTGCCGTCATCTACTATGTTACTATGTAAGCAATGTATAGTATAGTATAGTCATTCTAACCACCTCTGATTTTGTAGACGGTAAGGCCTCACGCGGTAATTCTGCACTAATCAGTTAGGGGTCCTTTTACTAAAGTGCACCAAAAAATGGCCTGCCCTGGTGTAGACACGTGTATTGGACGCACGCAGGTTCATTTTTCAGCGCACCTGCAAAAAAGGGCCTTTTATTGGTCAAAAATGGACGTGCAACGAAATAAAAATTGGCACGTGTCCATATTTGGGCCTGAGACCTTACCGCCACCCATTGACCTACTGGTAAAGTCTCACACGTTAACTGGGCAGTAATGGTCTCCCTGCGTACAATGCTAATTACCGCCCGGTTAGTGCCGCACAAAGGAAATTTTCTGATGCGCCTAATGGACACACATAAAAACTGAAATTACCAACTGGGCCTTGCGGTAGCTGGGCGGTAGTTCAATATTGATGCATGTGGGATGCGCGTACGCACCTATGTGGCTCAGTAAAAGGGCCCCTTAGCGTGCAATAATTGAGATGTGCAGATACACTCACTCGCTGTCCCAGACACACCTCTCAACAAAAAAATTAAAATATATTTTAGTGTGTAGTGCGTCGCGCAGCAAGCCCTTTTAAGTTGTGATAAGCAAGCCCTAGATCTTGCAGCGAAGGGCGACTAAAATGATAGCAGGGATGGGACGACTTCCCTATGAAGAAAGACTAAGGAGGCTAGGGCTTTTCTACTTGGAGAAGAGACGGCTGAGGGGAGACATGATAGAGGTATATAAAATAATGAGTGGAGTGGAACAGGTGGATGTGAAGCGTCTGTTCACGCTTTCCAAAAATACTAGGACTAGAGGGCATGTGATGAAACTACAGTGTAGTAAATTTAAAACAAATCGGAGAAAACGTTTCTTCACCCAACGCATAATTAAACTCTGGAATTCGTTGCCGGAGAACGTGGTGAAGGCGGTTAGCTTGGCAGAGTTTAAAAAGGGGTTAGACGGTTTCCTAAAGGACAAGTCCATAAACCACTACTAAATGGACTTGGGAAAAATCCACAATTCCAAGAATAACATGTATAGACTGTTTGTACGTTTGGGAAGCTTGCCAGGTGCCCTTGGCCTGGATTGGCCGCTGTCGTGGACAGGATGCTGGGCTCGATGGACCCTTGGTCTTTTCCCAGTATGGCACTGCTTATGTACTTACCTTACCGCAACTTAGTAAAAGGACCCTAAGGAACATTCTAGGATGTATAATAAAAAGCATTCGATATCAATCATATTGATATTAATAAACATATTAATAAACAAACAATCCCACTTCTAATCTAAAATCGATTACTATGTAACCACACAATGCTGACTAACCTCACTGCCAAACACTATCACTTTCTACCCTAATGTCAATAACTGAGCAACAATATAATGTTGACACCTACGCAAGATCACAATGTGTTCTTATACCATGTACGTACGCACTGAATGCAAAACCATGTGCAACTCTGTAGACTGGAAATGGCAATCGCCACTATGGCAAATGTAAGCCACGTTGAGCCTGCAAATAGGTGGGAAAATGTGGGGTACAAATGCTACAAATAAGTAAAAAAAATAAAAAAATCTGCAGAAATCAGAGGTGGGCAATCTCGGTCCTTGAGGGCTGCAATGGAAGCAGTGCATGCAAACAGATCTCATGCATATTCATTGAGGGGAAATCCTGAAAACCCGATTGGGTTATGGCCCTCGAAGACTGAAGTGACCCACCCCCGGTATAAATGAAGACGCGATATGTTTCTAGAATGCAACTATACCTGAAGAGATGCAGTTGTGTCTGAAAATCTATAAGACAAGAATATGAAAGCTAAGAATTACCAGTGATGAAGATAAAAAGTGCAAAGTAACTGGGTGAATCTAGGAAGACGCGAGTATTATTAAATTTGAGAGTTATATGAATAGTGGATACTAAAAAATTACTGAATTTATTGCTTTGTGTCATGTTTTGCGGCTGATTTGAAAGTAAACAGTACTTTACATGTCATGGTTAGTTGCTTCCTAACAAATCATAGAGTGTATGAAATAACAACAGTTACTTAAGATAAGTATTCCTCAAAAGTACTGTTGCTCCATTAGAATTAAACCGCAAGCAGATATATGCTCTGTGCTCTGACAAAACGGGGCAGTAGTTGAAAACTTAAATTGCAAAGACATGAGGCAAATTGAATTTTTCGATTAAGATCTCTTGAACCCAGTGGTTTGATCAATGCCATAGATTGGCATATATTTTATTAAAAACTAGTAAAACAGGCCCGTTTCTCACACAAATGAAACAAGCGCTAGCAAGGTTATCCTCCGAGTTCCAGCTTGGCCCCCTCCCTCCCCCTCTCTTATCCGAGTTCCAGGCCCCCCTCCCTCTGCTCTGAGTTCCAGGCTCCCCTCTCCTCCGAGTTCTAGGCCTCCCTCTCTCCCTATCTCTCCTCTGAGTTCCAGGCCCCCTTCTGTCTACTCCAAGTTCTAGGCCCCCTCCCTCCCTCCCTCTCCTCCGAGTTCCAGGCCCCCTCTCCTCCCCTCCCCCCGAGTTCCATGCCCCCTCTCCTCCGAGTTCCAGGCCCCCTCCCTCCCAGTCCCTGCCCCCTCTTTTCCCTCTCATCTGATTTCCATGCCCCCTCCCTCTCCCTCTCATCTGATTTCCATGCCCCCCTCCCTCTCCTCCGAGTTCCAGGCCCCCTCTCCTCCGAGTTCCAGGCCCCCCTCTCTATCCTCCGAGTTCCAGGCCCCCCTCTCCTCAGAGTTCCATTCCCCTGCCCTCCCTCTCCTCCGAGTTCCATGCCCCCTCCCTCCCTCTTCTCCGAGTTCCATGCTCCCTCCCTTCCTCCCCTCCCCTCCGAGATCCATGCCCCCCTCTCCTCCAAGTTCCAGACCCCCACGCCTCCCTCCCTCTCTCTCTCTCCCCTCCGATTGGCAGCCCGACCTGCGTTGCCCGCCCTCTCCTCCCAGTCCTCCACCTGCCCCTCGCCTTCCTGTGTGCCACCCAGAATTTAAAAGTCCTTACCTCGGGGTCCGGCGGCAGCAGTGAAAGGCGAGCAGGCACTGCGCTTCAGCCTGCCTTCCCTTCTGTCTCAGCTCTGCATCTGGTCTCGCCCTCATTTCCTGTTTCCAGAAGGGCCCACTCAGAGGGGAGAGAGAGAGAGGGAGGGAGGCGCGGGGGTCTGGAACTCGGAGGAGAGGGGGGCATGGAACTGGGAGGACAGGGGGAGGGAGGGGGGCGATTCTCCCACGATTCTATCCTCACCTCCAACATTCTGTGGCTGGCTGGTGCTGGCTTCCCTACCCTCTCACTGATCCGCCCTCTGATGTCATCACGTTTAGACGCGAGGGCGGACCGATGGGAATTGTGTTACGATCCCAGGCATCTAGACGTAGAACGCTGGAGGTGCAAATTATTATATAGGATGTTTCTAAAGTGACCTTGCACCAAGGAAGTAACGTCAAGGAGATTTCATTAGACAGAAAGAGTTTGCAACCATGGTTCGAAATCATCAACATAGAAAGTTAATTTGATTAAGGAAGCATCTGAAGTGAGCAGTTCATACAACGCTACAGTTTGATTTTTTTATCAAAATGATTTTTCAGTGAGTATTGCACTAAGGAAGTGACGTTGAGGGGTCCTTAAATACTGGAAAGTTAGCGTGTGACGTAAGAGCGCCATCTTTAACAGCGGGAGAGAACTTTGTGAAGTATGTACTCTTTGGGATGCGAGGTGAAGTTTTAAATGCAAAGTTCCTTAAGTAAATGAATGTTTTTCATTTACACATTGACAATTAACAAAGAATTGGTGATCAGTGCAAGTTATATGGACAACAGCACTAGCTCCTGACGAAGCCGCAACAGGTGAAACGGTAGCCCTGTTGAACTAAAGTTAAGTGCTGTTCTTAGATTGGTTTATATATCTTCTGAAGGTCCTTGTCACCATTTGAATTACTAAGTCACTTGCAAATCACGTTTAAAATTCACATATCATAACCAATGGAGTTTTTTTTGGAGACCAGTGAAGGAAACTGGACACCAGCACTAACTCAACAGAGCTTTAAGAGATTGAAGTTGGTTCTAAGGAATCTCTGAGGTCTCCATTTTCTCCACACTAAATTATTTAAAAATTCAAAGAAAAATTTGAGTTTGCAATTTCACAATAGTAGAATATTTGCATTTTTTGGGTGTTGATATTTGAGCCAGAACTTCTCCCATAGAAAACACGTTCATAGGGAAGTACTCTTTCCAGTGCTTCCTTTTCCTATCAGAGTCAAGCATGAGGACTCCCTTTTTTATCAGGGTGAAAAGTCCTAGAATAGTCCTTCTGCCCCCTCTCTTCTAGGCATAAATAGTTCTGTTATCTCTCAGTTCACATCCTCCCCTTTTCTCTCGAGAGGAAACCCCCCTCAGAAAAAACCTTCATCAAAATTGGGAGAAGCTTTATGCAAATTAGTACACGTTCAATGGCTATCTCCACCCAGAATCAGTCATGGTTCTAGGCAGTCTTTTCAACATTTAGGCTAATGTCCTCTTGGCTTTTCTCATAAATAAGCTTGGCTGCCCCACCTTACGTCTTAAGAAGAAGACATGCCAGAAGACCAAGCACTCAAAGCAAAACACCAAAAAACTTCCCAAATGGAAGAGTTTGAGCCCTCTTTTAATAAGCCTAGGGTTCAAACTACTGGCAGACCCAAAACCCTTCAGTCGCAATTAAGCAGGCTTAAGCTTCATTGTGTTACCCTCCCAATTTCTGCCAGAAAACAGAAGGAACAAAAGTATAAATTATCTCTTCACATTCTTGTTCTCAGCGTTCCTTTACTGAGGCATTACTTGTCACTACCTTTATATGCTGCCACATATACTGGACTTCCAGCTCCTCATCTGAATCTGGGAGCCCAGGTGCAACTTCCTCATAACTCATGGTCTCCTCGCTGGGCTCCTCAGCTCCAGGGTATTCCTCCACTTCCATGGGCTGGCTTGTTTCCATCCCCAGGCCCTCTTCTGGGTTAGCCTGAGGCTTTATATAGCTCTTCTCTTTCCCAGGAAGCCTCTCCCCCACTGGGCGATGGTCTTTCTGGATCTTTCTTCCTCAATCTGGATTCCCCTCCACCCCTTGTCTTAACCAAGTCCCAGTGCCCTCTACTGGGGAAACCTTTAGTTGCATTTATTTTCTACTACTACTACTACTACTACTACTTAACATTTCTAAAGCGCTACAAGGGTTACGCAGCGCTGTACAATTTAAACAAAGAGGGATGGTCCCTGCTCAAAGAGCTTACAATCTAAGAGACAAGTGAACGGCCAGTCCGATAGGGGCGGTCAAATTGGGGCAGTTTGGATTTACTGAACGGTAAGGGTTAGGTGCCGAACGCAGCATTGAAGAGGTGGGTTTTAAGCAAAGACTTGAAGATGAGCAGGGAGGGGGCTTGGCGTAAGGGCTCTGATGAAATAAGAGGCAAAGGTGGTGGAACTTGCGCTGTTTCTCGTATCGCTTCTTACAATACTTGATCTTGATTTGTCCTTGCCGTTTGCGGTGCACAAACCGTAGAAGCCTGCCTGGCACTGGCCTTGTTCTCCGAGTACTTAAGCTGTCATCGAAGCTCAACTCCAGCCCATTCAAATCTGTCCAGCCATGATCGGGGCACAGACTGTAGAAGTCTGCCCAGTACTAGTCTGTCTGTCCAGTGCCCACTTTATGTGCACTGTGTAACACAGTAACAGTCTATGACAGCAAATAAAGACCTGTACGGTCTATCTAGTCTGCTGAACAAGAAAAACTCATTACACATGATATGTGATACTTCATATGTATACCCGAGCTTCATTTATCCTTGCCATTTTCAGGGCACAGATCCATAGAAGTCTGCCCAGCATTGGTTGTGTACTAAAATTTCTGAAGCTAACGTCGAAGCCCTTTAAAATTTACACTCCAGCCCACCCATATCTATTCAGTCACAATCAGGGCACAGACTGTAGAAGTCTACCCCACTGGTTTTGCTTCCCGATTACCGGTGCTGCCACCCAATCTAAGATTCCGTGAATCCATTCTTTCTAAACAGAATTCCTTTGTGTTTACCCCACGCATTTTTGAATTCCATGTATCCACCACCCTTTCTGTGAAACAAATACTTCCAGACATTACTCCTGAGTCTGCTCCCCTTCAACCTCAATTCATGTCCTCTAGTTCTACCGCCTTCCTGTCTTTGGAAAAGGCTTGTTTGAGGATTAATTAATTAATTAATTAAATTATTTATTTGTAACATTTATACCCCGCGCTTTCCCACTTATTAGCAGGTTCAATGCGGCTTACATAACATAACAGGTTTACAAGATAACACAGATTGGATAACGAAGATGTACCTTTCAAATATCTGAACGTCTGTATCATGTCACCCCTGTTTCTCCTTTCCTCCAAGGTATACATGTTCAGGTCGGCAAGTCTCTCCTCATATGGTTTGCAATGCAAATCCCATAGCATTTCCGTAGCTTTTCTTTGCACTGCCTCAAGTCTTTTTACATCCTTAACAAGATATGGCCTCCAAAACTCAGCACAATACTTAAAGAACTAAGGTATGAAAGACTGGTCTTATGCAGGTCGACTGCCACCCGGGGCGGATCACCGCTGCGCACCCCCCTCCCCCGGGTGCAGCGGTGTCTGTCCCCCCAGGGTGCAGCACAACACCCCCTCCCCGGCGCATCAAGCCCCCCCCCCGGCACAATGACACCCCCCTCCCTGGGTGCATTCTTGGCTGTTGGAGGGTGCAGAAAGCAGCTGTGCGCCTGTCAGCTCCACTGGCTCCCTGCTCCCTCTGCCCCGGAACAGGAAGTAACCTGTTCCGAGGCAGAGGGAGCAGGGAACCAGCGAAGCCGACAGGCGTGCGGCTGCTCTCTGCACTCTCCAGCAGTGTGCACCCGGGGCGGACCGCCCCCACCGCCCCGCCGTTGCTACGCCACTGGTCTTGTGAAAAATGGTCTTAGACTCTTGAGCGTCCAGAGCATGTTAAAAGCACTTGAGACCAATTTACAGACTTGATTCTTAATGGCTCTTATGCATGTATGTAATTGTTACTGAATACTATCATAAGCTGGCACCAATGTGCCTACATTTAAATGATAACATTCACACCAGGTCTGTGGCTGGCATAAATGTTGGCACCTAAATGCCACATGTAGGCACACAATTTATAGTATTCTATACATTAAGCCCCTAATTCTATAAAAGTCACCAAAAATTTGCACATGTAAATTTGGTTGTGTGTCTTTTTTTTTGTTGTTGTTACATTTGTACTCTGTGCTTTTCCACTCATGGCAGGCTCAATGCGGCTTACATGGGGCAATGGAGGGTTAAGTGACTTGCCCAGAGTCACAAGGAGCTGCCTGTGCCTGAAGTGGGAATCAAACTCAGTTCCTCAGTTCCCCAGGACCAAGGTCCACTATTCCACTAGCAACATTCCATGTAGAAGTCAGCCCTTGCAGATCACCAATGTGGCCGCGCAGGCTTCTGCTTCTGTGAGTTTGACGTCCTGCACGTACGTGCAGGACGTCAGACTCACAGAAACAGAAGCCTGCGCAGCCTTCTACATGGAATGTTGCTAGTGGAATAGCAACATTCCATGTAGAATCTCCAATAGTAGCAACATTCCATGTAGAATCTCCAAGAGTAGCAACATTCCATGTAGAATCTCCAATAGTATCTATTTTATTTTTGTTACATTTGTACCCTGCGCTTTCCCACTCATGGCAGGCTCAATGTGGCTTACATGGGGCAATGGAGGGTTAAGTGACTTGCCCAGAGTCACAAGGAGCTGCCTGTGCCTGAAGTGGGAATCCAACTCAGTTCCTCAGTTCCCCAGGACCAAGGTCCACTATTCCACTAGCAACATTCCATGTAGAAGTCAGCCCTTGCAGATCACCAATGTGGCCGCGCAGGCTTCTGCTTCTGTGAGTCTGACGTCCTGCACGTACGTGCAGGACGTCAGACTCACAGAAACAGAAGCCTGCGCAGCCTTCTACATGGAATGTTGCTAGTGGAATAGCAACATTCCATGTACAATCTGAAATAGTAGCAACAGAATCTCAATAGTACCAACATTCCATCTAGAATCTCCAATAGTAGCAACATTCCATGTAGAATCTCCAATAGTATCTCTTTTATTTTTGTTACATTTGTACCCTGCGCTTTCCCACTCATGGCAGGCTCAATGCGGCTTACATGGGGCAATGGAGGGTTAAGTGACTTGCCCAGAGTCACAAGGAGCTGCCTGTGCCTGAAGTGGGAATCCAACTCAGTTCCCCAGGACCAAAGTACACCACCCTAACCACTAGGCCACTCCAATTTGTCCAATTTGCATGTGTAATTTAATTGAATAGCAAGCTAATTAGTGCCAAGAATTGGTATTTTTAACAAGCAATTATGGGCACTAATTTGATTTAATTGGAACTTAATTTAGGTGCGGGATCCATGCCTAAGTTTTCCACATAAGTAAAAAAAAAATGGGCGTGGAATTGGGAGGGTCGTGGGCAGAACGAGGACATTCCTAGCATTTAGATTAGGTATAACACTGACGGAATCCTGGGCATCTAATTCCAAGTTAAAACTTAACGTAGAAAACTAAATTCCGAATAGTAACCAATCCTCATCACCCTACAACTCTTCAAAACTTCACAATTGATAATATACCCTGTCCTCTTGACTCTACAATGAAAATCCTAGGGATTACAATTGGCCAAGTTCTACCCTTTGAAAATCAAGTCTCTAAAGTGGGTTCAAGTGCTTTTAACGTGCTCTGGAAGCTCAACAGGTTAAGACCATTTTTCACAAGACCAGTCTTTCACACCTTAGTTCATTCTCTTGTCTTAACAAATTTTGATTATTGTCATTCCATCTATGCAGGAACCCAATGTGGTCTTTAAAAAAAAAAAAAAAAACTAGGGAATAAATCCATATTACTATGTTTGAGGGAGACAGAGGCACCTTCCATAGGGATGTGGAGGACACACATGATAGAACTTTTGAAAATGGAGAGATGTGGCATAAAAAACCTTGACACAACAGAAGGCAAAACCTTACAGTGAACATGGGAGCGATTTTGGGACACGTTACAGCCAAAAGCAAGAAGTTGAATCCTTAATTAAAGCATCTGACATGACTATGACTAGGCTAGTAGTTGGGGAAGGTTGGGTTTTTTTTTTGGGGGGGGGGGGGGGTAACGGAGGTATTGGGAGGAGGGGGGCTTGATTAGGGGGGAAAGATGGGGGTGGTGGGAAGGTTAAGCATTTGTGTAAGTTGTATGGCCAGAGTTTGTTGAGATTTGCTTCATGTATTTGTTATGTGCCATGCAATAAACATGATTGAAATATATTAAAAAAAACTATAAACTGCACAAAACACAGCGTATCTTATATGTAGATCAACACGCTTTGCTAAAGCAGGTCATCTCCTTCATGATTTACACTGGCTGCCAATGAAGAATAGAATATCATTCAAGCTAGGTGCATTTATTCATCACATTCTGCACGGCATGACGCCATCCTATTTGAATGATCTCATTCAACTCTGCTGCCCGTCTCGTCTTCCGCCAGGGTCGCTTTACTCATACTACCCCTCTCCTCAAGACCCTTCACTGGCTCCCTATCCGTTTTCGCATCCTGTTCAAACTTCTTCTACTAACCTATAAATGTACTCACTCTGCTGCTCCCCAGTATCTCTCCACACTCGTCCTTCCCTACACCCCTTCCATGGATAAATCCTTCTTATCTGTTCCCTTCTCCACTACTGCCAACTCCAGACTTCGCGCCTTCTGTCTCGCTGCACCCTACGCCTGGAATAAACTTCCTGAGCCCCTACGTCTTGCCCCATCCTTGTCCACCTTTAAATCTAGACTGAAAGCCCACCTCTTTAACATTGCTTTTGACTCGTAACCACTTGTAACCACTCGACTCCACCTACTCTCCTCTCTTCCTTCCCGTTCACATTAATTGATTTGATTTGCTTACTTTATTTATTTTTTTGTCTATTAGATTGTAAGCTCTTTGAGCAGGGACTGTCTTTCTTCTATGTTTGTGCAGCGCTGCGTACGCCTTGTAGCGCTATAGAAATGCTAAATAGTAGTAGTAGTAGTTACTGCCATATAACGCTGTTACATCATCCAGGGAATATCTCATCTTACATTTCCCTAGCTGCAAGAATTTAACCTACAAAACAATTCATACTGCCAACTTCTCATATCAAGGCACCAAAACTCGGAATTCTCTTCCTAAACAAATTAGATACACAAATGATTAATTACATGATGTTTCGAAGCTTACTGAAAACTCATTTATTCAGTTCAACTTTCAGTAAAGCAACAAACTAATGTTGAACTGAACAGTGTTTGAACCTTCAATATCATATTCTATCTCTCTTAATTACTTCCTATTTCTTGGATAATCGAATCCTTACTTGATCACTCTGGAGGCCTTTTACTAAGGCGCAAGAGGCACCTATGCGTGTCCAACACTTGTCAAATTGGAACTACCGACCGGCTACCTCGTGCCCCAGGCGGTAATTCCATTTTTGATGCGCGCCCAAAACATGCGGTAGAAAATATTTTTGTATTTTCTACCGCATGGCGCTTACCCAGCGGTAATCGGCAGTTTAAGCACATTGGTCGCTTACCGCCCGGTTAGCGCATGAGACCTTACCGCTAAGTCAATGGGTGGAGGTAAGGTCTCAGGCTGAAAATGAACACGCGCTGGTTTTAATTTTGCCGCACATCCATTTTCGGCCACAAAGAAATGCCTTTTTCCAGTTGCGCTGAAAAATTGACCTGCGCGCATCCAGAACACGTGCCTACACCAGTGCAGGCCACTACTTGTAGGCGCACCTTAGTAAAAGGGCCACTATAGTGCCTGCGTTTGCTACTGCCTCATGATCAGAGCCCCCCGAGCGCGTGAAATAATGCGCTCGTGGGCTCTGAATGCAACTAGCATGTAAATGCATGCAAAACAGGGCTCTTTTCGCAGGTAGCATGCAAATGCATGCTGAACCTATTCCTCCCCAATGATCAACAACCAGCACACCAAACGTTGGCCAGCTGGCCGCGGCAAACCCTACACCAGCTTGGAGCTGGCGTTAGGGTTTGCAGACCATTGGGGAAGAATGGTGAGTCCTGTACAGCATGCATTTGCATGATAGCGGGCCCCTCATTTCCCCCAATGCAGCAGCCCATGCCCCCCCACAGGAGGAGGAACATCGACTCGACAACCCCCCAGCAACATTCACTTATATGGTGTGAAGCCCCACCCAGTGCATCCCAGGATGCACTGGGTAGGGCAGGTCACTGCCATTTTCTAGGCAGCGTCGATGGAAGAGGAAGGAGGCCACCTCCCTCCTCCACTGAAGGTAGGGAGGGGATTGACTCATGGCCCACTGGACCACCAGGGCTCCATTCATTGGAGGGTATGCCAGGAGGGGTTAGGAAGACTGGAGACCCACTGAATCTCCAGCCCCCCAAACCTGTGTTGGGGAGGGGTCAGGGGGCCTGAAAGTCCACCAGACCTCCAGCCCCCTGGGTTGCTTGACTAGGGGTGGGGGTCCTACAGAGCCTTGTCCTTATTTTAGTACTGTGGAGCGCAAAGTCAGGGGGAGATCCTTCTGGATCTTGCAATTTTGGAACGGGATACCCCTCCCCAGCAGGAAGAGGACAGCTGGCGGTTCCAGTGACAGCTGTAGAGTTAAATCTGCCACTGTACAGAAGAGAAAGAAGAAACACCAGGGAAGAGAGAAGTGGACATCAGAGACAGGGTCAAGGAGAGAGGGAGGAAAGAACATACACATGCAAGAAAAGGAAAGGGATTCAACAGGCAAATGAGCTGCACACAAAGGCAGAGGCCAATGTGACGGAGAATGGCAATCAGAAAAGGAAGCAAAACAATTTAGTTTTGAATATAAATAATAGACTACGTAACTGTTGGAAGTTTAAATTATATGTTATGTAAATACTTTTTAAAATTCTAGATGTAATAATTGTGATGTGAGTCTGCTCTGCTCAAACTCCTGCTTTATTCGAGAAAATGTTTGAATTTATGACACTTTATTTTCAGGGGAGAAGATGGACTAGGGAGGTTGTGTGCGGTGTAACTACTTTTCTTTTCATCCTGAAGTCAACTGTGCATTAGGCAGGAGTTAGCAACTGAGGCAGCTTACTTGATTCTGATTTTTCTTTCCAGATCTTTCCCAGGGCCGGTCAAACCCAGTAAGCAGGGTAAGCACTGCAGGGGGGCGCTTGCCTTCAAGAGTGCCGCTGCGGCACCATACCGCGCTATCTTGGGGGTTTAAATCTTTAATTTACCTCCGTCCCAGCAGCCGCGTCACTTGAAAGCCCTGCCCATCTCTAGCCTTCCCTCCCTTTGTGAGTTCGTTCCGCAGAGTCCCGCCTTCTGATGTCATTTCCTCAAGGGCGGGACTCTGAGGGAATGAACTCACGAAGGGAGGGAAGCCTAGAGACAGGCAGGGCTTTGAAATGAGGCGGCCGCTGGGACAGAGGTAAATTAAAAAAGACTTAAACCACGCAGGGTGGCAAGAAGAAAAAGGGGGATGTTGGGGGGGAGAAGAGGGTGGGCAGGTGGCCATAAATGAGAGGGGGATGGGGGCGAAGGAGAATCGCTAGGCAGGGGCAGGGTGGGAGAAGAGAGAAAGGAGATGCTGGGGGGGGGGGGGCGCCAACATAGTCTGCAGGGGGGCGCCAGAGACCCTAGGACCGGCCCTGATCTTTCCTTGCCATTTTTGGACACATACCATTTTTGACACTGTCCGTACAAACCAACTACTAGAGATGTTGTCAAAGCCCATCCTGATCTGTCTTGCCGTATACGGGACACAGACCGTAGGAGTCTGCTCGGAACTGGCCTTAGTTCCCTGTAGCTGGAGTTGCCGTCTAAGCACCGCTCCTACCCAACACAACGCATCAACATCTATGAGGTTGGGCTAGGGGTGGGGCCAAGATGCCATTGAGGATGGATGCTTGAGCGGAACGCTCTGGTTTCCTAGCTCTGACTTTGTGCAGCCGCACCCTACGAGGATTCAGTGGGTAAGCGGCGATTCCCAGATTGCTTTCGTCTTTGACATTTTCTACTTTAGGGGGAAAGCTTGATGCTGTGGCGGACCTTAGTGAAGGCCGGGTCATGTTTGCGGCAAACTCCCCCTTGACCCGGAAGTTCAGAAGCCTGGAAGGCAGACGCTGAGCCACGGGATTTGGAGTTTAGTGGAGCCTTTGAGAATGGAGGTGCGGCTAGCTTGGACTCAGATCTAGGACTTGCTGCAGTCGATACGGGGGTTAGTGCCCCGGGCTTTTGGTGTTTTATCTTCTGGAGAAATTACCTATTTGTATGAGGAGTTATAGAAGCCTGCTAAAGTGGATATAGAAACCCTGTGGGTGGCAATCAAGACGCTGGACAATTCGTTAAAAACCTTATTCTCTGGGATGAGGGCTGAGATTGATGGTGTGCAGACAAAAGTTGAAGTCCAAGAGGATGAAGAGCGTTTGGATCCCCAGGATTGAAAATTAAAAGAAGTAAGATCTTTGGATCTTATGTTGATTAGTGAACAGGAAATGTTACAACATAAGCTGGAGAGAGTCCAAGGAGTAGGTTAAATAGGCTCTTCCAAAAGACCAAGGGAGATATCAGTTCAACAAGGTGATCTTTATTGAAAACAACTCAAAAGACGACACAGCTGCTGTGTTTTGGCATCAAAACGCCTGCCTCAGGAGTCTTGTGTTGCTCGTTGTTCAAGGTAGGCAACGTTTCCAAAACAAATTGCAACTTTAAATGAACAAAGTGGATAAAAAGTCTGTAGACACACCGGGATCCACTTTGTTCATTTAAAGTTGCAATTTGTTTTGGAAACGTTGCCTACCTTTGAACAACGAACAACACAAGACTCCTGAGGCAGACGTTTTGATTCCGAAACACAGCAGCTGTGTCGAGTCTTTTGAGTTGTTTTCAATAAAGATCACCTTGTTGAACTAACGTCTCCATTGGTCTTTTGGAAGAGCCCCTCTACCCTACTCCTTGGACTCTCTCTTGCTGGCGTACGTAGGGATTGAGTGTTCCTCCACTTTGTGTGGTTGACAATGCAAGCTGGAACATATGAGGAGATCTAATCTGAGGTTTTTGAATTTCCTGAGGTCTCCAGTAATTGCTCCATTGGAAATGGTCCGTAAGTACTTTCGAGAGATAATGTGTTTGCCATCTAAGAATATGCCCCCCATTGTGTGAGCTCAGTACTTGGTTCTAGGAGGGACTGGTGTTTCATCTACTCCAGTGGGAGGCGGGCGTCTCTCCCGATTCATTGAATTTGTCAGCAATCCTGGAAAGCTCTCTTGAGGTTGTTACTGGAAGAACTATACTACTTATGACTTTCACTCTACAGCATGACAGGAATTACTTTCGTCATTACATGAGCACTTTTTTTAGATCTACTATTTGTATATTTCCTGATTTGTCACAGGTGATACAAAGGGGCAAGAAGGAGTTCTTGGAATTAGGCCGAGGATCCTGAGCCTGGGTGCCACCTTTATTTTGAAATTTCCAGCTAAATGTTGTTTGGCTTTTCATGGTAAAAATTATGTATTTTTTGATCCTAAACAGTTGCAAGAAAATTTCGGGGAGGGGGGAGCAAGAGAATTGGAAAGGGTGGGGATTATTTCCCATAGTTAGCATGTACTGGCTGTAGGAATTTGACAGCCTTTTCTGTCCCTTAGGTTAATAATATTAAAGGGGATCCCCCCCCCCCCTCACATTGCTTATTTCCTTTTTAAAATTTCTTCGTTGGTCCAGCCTTTCTTATTGTGGACTAAAAATCTTGTATTTCTTGATGGAATTATTCTGTTTTTCTAATTTCAAATGTAATTCCTTGATATGTAAGTGAAATTATTCAATTCAATTCAGCTCTTATATACCGCTAATATCTCTAGGATTCAGTGGGACAGAAGTTGGTACGATGTTATACATTGGTATAATATAAGTAGAACATTGGGTTAATACAATCTTGTTGGTAAGATACAATGTTATATAACACTATAGGGTGTGAGAGTGGTAGGTGTTTTATATGATAGTTCTAAAGTACGTCAGGGGACTGAAGAGTAGTGATTGTTATGTAGCAGTTTTTGGGAAGAGGTAAGTTTTTAGCCTCTTCTGGAAGCTGAGGTAGTTACTCTGTGATCTCATAGCCAGAGGGCATAGGCGCCCGGTATCGAAGGCTTGGGGAGGCTAAGCCTCCCCAGCCGCAGCGAGCCGGCTCCTCCCCCTCCCTCCGGATCCGGTCCCGGTCCCGTCCCTCACATTACAGACCTGACTCTTCGGAGCTCAGCTGTCAGCGCTAACTCTCCACCGCTGGCGCTGCCGGCGTTCGCGCTTTAAAAATGGCCACCGAGACTTCCAGAGGCGGCCTCGCGAGACTTCTGCTGAAGTCTTGGAGGCCGCCCTGTAAGTCTCGGCAGCCATTTTGAAGCGCGAACGCCAGCAGCGCCAGCGGGGGAGAGTTAGCGCTGGCAGCGGGCAGGCAAGATTGCCTGCCCCGAAGAATTCGAAGAGTCAGGTCGGTGTGAGGGACCGGGACCGGATCTGGAGGGAGGGAGAATTCACCGTAGAACTCGGGAGGGGGTGGCAGGGGAGAGAAGGGAGTCGCAGGGCATTTGTGGATGGAGGGGAGAGAAGGGTCGCTGGGTATAATGGGTTCATGCAGGGCAGGGGAGAGGAGGGTCACCGGGTATGGGTGCATGCAGGGGAGAGGAGGGTCACTGCTGGACACGGGTGGATGGAGGGCAGGGGAAAGGAGGGTCACTGGGTATGGGTGCATGCAGGGCAGGGGAGAGGAGGGTCACCGGGTATGGGTGCATGCAGGGCAGGGGAGAGGAGGATCACTACTGGACATGGGTGGATGGAGGGCAGGGGAGAGGAGGGGAGAGAGAAGAAATGCTGGACATGGATAGAGGGGAGGGAAGAGTGAGGAAGGAAAGGAGAAAAACTGCACATGGATGAAGAAAATAGGCAGAAGCTGAGGACCAGAAATGAAGAAGAAAGGAGGAAAGGAAAGAAAGAAATGGAAAGGAAACCCTGGAAACGGAGTTAAGAGGACAGATAGCAGCAGAATCGGATACTGGGCCAGCATGATCAGAAAAAGAAAGTCACCAAACAACAAAGGTAGAAAAAAAATCATTTTATTTTCATTATAGTGTTTGGAATATGTCCACTTTGAGAATCAGGTGCTCAACATTAAAAGTTTATATTTATTTACTTATGTATGGCATTTTATCCCACATTAAACATGAATTAGGATGTTTTGTGACTCTACATGAGAATTGTGATGATATGAGCCCTTGTTTCATATTGTTGACGGACTGCATTTTCCGTATGGTTGTATATTGGTGTATTAGGTTCTGCCCAGTGTAATATTTATGGTACAGTAAGGTTCAGAGTGTGTTTTTGCACAAAGTTGTGCATAGTGTTTTGCAGTTGAGCGATTGTGCTTAGAATATGCTTTGAGCAACCACTTTATTCTTTGACATATGATACATATCTAATATCTATATTTAATAAAAGGTATTAATTGTGACTTATTTTTATTTATTTATTTTTTCTGTGTGTTATCAGACAATTATGAATTTAAGCTCCACCCCTAACCACGCCCCCTTTAGCCTCCCCAAACAGTTGGGCCACCGACCGCCTATGCCAGAGGGAGTGAGTTCCATAATGGCATTCCTGATACCGGGAAGAGTGAATTAAAGATCTTCTATTTATTATTCATAAATAAAACATCTATGAGGTCATTTAAGTTTTATAATACCATTCTCTTTCTATTTAGGGATCTCCCATGCATAGACATGCCCTCTTACCTAAGAACATATGAGTAGCCATACTGGGTCAGACCAATGGTCCATCGATCTAGCCCAGTATCCTGTTTTCCAAACAGTGACCAAACCAGGTCACAAGTACCTGGCAGAGACCAAAATCATGGCAACACTCCATACTACAAATCCCAGGGCAAGCAGTTGCTTCCCATGTCTGCCTCAATAGCAGACTATGGACTTTTCCTCCAGGAATTTGTCCAAACCTTTTTTTAAACACAGATACACTAACCGCTGTTACCACTTCCTCCAGCAAAGAGTTCTAGAGCTTAACTATTCATTGAGTGAAAAAATATTTCCTCCTATTTGTTTTCAAAGTATTTTCATGTAACTTCCTCGAGTGTCCCCTAGTTTTTGTACTTTTGGAACGAGTAAAAAATCGATTTACTTCTACTCGTTCTACACCACTCAAGATTTTGTAGACCTCAATCATATCTCCCCTCATCTGTCTCTTTTCCAAGCTGAAAAGCCCTAACCTCTTTAGCCTTTCCTCATACGAGAGGAGTTCCATCCCCTTTATCATTTTGGTCGCTCTTCTTTGAACTTTTTCTAATTCCGCTATATCATTTTTGAGATACGGCGACTAGAACTGAATGCAATACTGAAGGTGCAGATGCACCGTGGAGCAATACAAAGGCATTATAGTGTTTTTGGTCTTATTCACCATCCCTTTCCTAATAATTCCTAGCATCCTATTTGCTTTTTTGGCCGTCCCTGCGGCTAGGAAAGCGAATAGAATGTTGGGTGTTATTAGGAAGGGTATGGAGTCCAGGTGTGCGGATGTTATAATGCCGTTGTATCGCTCCATGGTGCGACCGCACCTGGAGTATTGTGTTCAGTACTGGTCTCCGTATCTCAAAAAAGATATAGTAGAATTGGAAAAGGTACAGCGAAGGGCGACAAAAATGATAGTGGGGATGGGACGACTTTCCTATGAAGAGAGGCTGAGAAGGCTAGGGCTTTTCAGCTTGGAGAAGAGACGGTTGAGGGGAGATATGATAGAAGTGTATAAAATAATGAGTGGAATGGATCGGGTGGATGTGAAGCGACTGTTCACGCTATCCAAAAATACTAGGACTAGAGGGCATGAGTTGAAGCTACAGTGTGGTAAATTTAAAACGAATCGGAGAAAATTTTTCTTCACCCAACGTGTAATTAGACTCTGGAATTCGTTGCCGGAGAACGTGGTACGGGCGGTTAGCTTGACGGAGTTTAAAAAGGGGTTAGATAGATTCCTAAAGGACAAGTCCATAGACCGCTATTAAATGGACTTGGAAAAATTCCGCATTTTTAGGTATAACTTGTCTGGAATGTTTTTACGTTTGGGGAGCGTGCCAGGTGCCCTTGACCTGGATTGGCCACTGTCGGTGACAGGATGCTGGGCTAGATGGACCTTTGGTCTTTCCCAGTATGGCACTACTTATGTACTTATGTACTTATAACTGAAGACACAGCTGGAGAATCTGAAGGTGAACAAAGCTATGGGGCCAGATGGGATACATCCCAGGATACTGAAGGAGCTCAGAGAGGTCCTGGCGGGACCTGTTAAAGATTTATTTAATAGATCTTTAGAGACGGGAGAGGTTCCATGAGATCGGAGACAAGCGGATGTGGTCCCTCTTCACAAAAGTGGAGACAGGGAAGAAGTGGAAAACTACAGACCGGTAAGTCTCACGTCTGTGGTAGGAAAAATAATGGAGTCGCTGCTGAAAGAAAGGATAACTTTCTAGAAGCCGACGGGTTACAGGACCCGAGGCAACATGGCTTTACCAAAGGAAAATCCTGCCAAACGAATCTTATCGATTCTGTGCGCTTCTATAGAGCAATCTCGTGCATCTGAAAAGGGGGCGTGTTGGGCTATTCCCAAAAAGCTGCACGTGGATTTACAGAATTCACCCGAAGCGCACCTAAGCTGGGTGCTAGCATTAGGTGTGGCAGCCAACAGCTAGGCGCAGGATCCGCGCTGAACGCTATTCGATAAAGGATGTGCTCCCTTTAATAAATAGCACTTAGCGCTCAAGTTTTTTGGTGCTGAATTTTCAGCGCCATCTATTGAATTTCTTCCTATGTGTGTAACTGGGAGACGCACTCATGCCCCCCATGTTCTGCCCACAGGTACCCCCCCCCCCCTTGCAGTTAGGTTCTGTGGCATTTAGGGGGAGATTCTATATATGGTGCCTAAAATTTGGCGTGGAAATCAGTGCGGTATATAGAATATGCTTAGTTGCTATCTCAGCACCTAAAACTACGTACCTCTATTTACACCAACAAAAATGTGTTGTAAATCCCGGCACATAGATTTAGGCGCACTGAGCGACGTTCTATAACTAGGTGCATATATTTTGGAACACCCACAAAACACCCATTTTGCCGCCCATAACCATGCCCCTTTTCCCTGCACGTGTTAGAAGTTAGGTGCACTACATTACAGAATGCGCTTAGCGAGTTGTGCACGTAAATTCTAATTATTACCAATTAGTGCTTATTATTGCTTGTTAAGGCCTGTTATTAATGCTGATTTGCTCTAGCCTATGAGGAAAGGCTAAGCGGCTAGGGCTCTTCAGCTTGGTGAAAAGACGGCAGAGGGGAGATATGATAAAGGTCTATAAAAAAATGAGTGGAGTGGAATGGGTAGACTTGAATCGCTTGTTTACTCTTTCCAAAAATATTAGGACTAGGGGGCACGCAATGAAGCTACAAAGTAGTAAATTTAAAACAAATCGGAGAAACTTTTTCTTCACTCAACATGTAATTAAACTCTAGAATTCACTGCTAGAGATTGTAGTAAAAGCAGTTAGCTTAGCGGGATTTAAAAAAGATTTGGCTGGCTTCCTAAAAGAAAAGTCCATAGACCATTATTAAAATGGACTTGGGGAAAATCTCTTGCTTCTTTCTAGAATAAGCTGCATAAAATGTATTGTACTTTGTTGGGATCCTGCCAGGTATTTGTGGATCGGCCACTGTTGGAAACAGTATGCTGGGACCTTCAGTCTGTCCCACTATGGCAATACTTATGTACTTATGTAAGTTATGTGCATTGTGATAGAATACATTTGGAATTTGGCGTGGATCTCTAGGTGCTATCTTATAGAATAGTACCTAGTGCCGTGTTTCCCAAGTCCATTCCTGGAGTACCCCTTGCCAGTCAGGTTTTCAGGATATCCACAATGAATATGCATGAACTTGATTGGCATAAACTGTCTCCATTATATACAAACCTCTTCCATGCATATTCACTGTGGATATCCTGAAAACCTGTCTGGCAAGGGAATTCCAGTACCGGACTTGGGAAACACTAGCCTAGTGCACTTAGGCACCTGTTAATTAATTGCACCTTTGATATGCTTAAGTTATGCATATCACTGGGCATCCGCTTATAGATTTTTCCTATTTATAAATAAAATGCTAGAGCTAGGAATTTTAAATATAGTGGCTCTTTGACTAACAATAACTGATGTCAGCATATTCGACTCCTGCACAGAAAAAATAGAATACAAAGCTCAGGATGTGTTTTTTTTCTTTCTAAATGTATATCCTGATAGCAGAGGCATTATACAATTGCTATGAGCACTGTTCCCTCACTGGAGGACTCCTGCTCAGCTTAGCAGGAACAGTGGCTATCAGGTTGTCTGAGATGGCAGCAACTTAATCAGAAATAGATCTCAGGTTCTGTTTTCTCTTTTCATTGTATACTAACGGCATTGTCAGCAAAACATAGCAAACAAAAATTGTACGAGAGAAAAGGCTTGATCTGGGTTTTACCATCGGAATCTGAGACAGATGGATCCAGTCCTTGTTTTCCCAGGGGGGCACCTCAGGGATTTTTTTTCTAGGTCAGAATTCCCTTTAAAAATGTGCAGATTCATGCATGCAGTGAGGTGAAAAACAGGCTCTGGATCCTCCCGGAGAAAAAAGGAGCCACCTGGTCATCGTAATTGAATTATGAGGAGAGCTCCAAGCAGTGAAGTTCAAATTCCAGCCCTTAGTATATTTATTGCCCATTAATCCAGAGGACTTCTCATGGGGGCGGGGGGGGGGGGGGGGGGGGGAGGGGGAGGACATCATAAAATATACAGTAAAATACAACATGACAACAAGACAGATTACAGAGAATGCTGTTAAACCCAAGAGCTACCACCAGCAGAATGACTGAACAGGAGCTTTATAGTGAAATAAAGACTCCCTGTGTGACCCCTCCCTCCATCTTACATAGTAACATAGTAGATGACGGCAGAAAAAGACCTGCACGGTCCATCTAGTCTGCCCAACAATTTAAACTCATATGTGCTACTTTATGTGTATATCTGACCTTGATTTGTTTCTGCCATTTTCAGGGCACAGACCGTAGACGTCTGCCCAGAACAAGGCCCACCCCCCCCCCAACCACCAGCCCCGCCTCCCCCCACCGGCTCTGCCACCCAATCTCGGCTAAGCTTCTGAGTGGGAGTGCTTAAGTGGGAGTAGAACAATGCTAGCAGGCCATGCACCCCAGAGGTGGCTGCACAACACATGTCTAAAATGACTGAGCGGTCCTTTTACTAAGGTGCGCTGAGAAATGGACGGCGGTAGTGTAGGCGTGTGTTCTGGGCGCGCGCAGAATTATTTTTCAGCGCACCTACAAAATAAATGCCTCTTTTTTTGCCGAAAACGGACGTGCGGCAAAATGAAAATCGCCGTGCGCCCATTTCGGGTCTGAGACCTTAAGTACATAAGTACATAAGTACATAAGTAGTGCCATACTGGGAAAGACCAAAGGTCCATCTAGCCCAGCATCCTGTCACCGACAGTGGCCAATCCAGGTCAAGGGCACCTGGCACGCTCCCCAAATGTAAAAACATTCCAGACAAGTTATACCTAAAAATGCGGAATTTTTCCAAGTCCATTTAATAGCGGTCTATGGACTTGTCCTTTAGGAATCTATCTAACCCCTTTTTAAACTCCGTCAAGCTAACCGCCCGTACCACGTTCTCCGGCAACGAATTCCAGAGTCTAATTACACGTTGGGTGAAGAAAAATTTTCTCCGATTCGTTTTAAATTTACCACACTGTAGCTTCAACTCATGCCCTCTAGTCCTAGTATTTTTGGATAGCGTGAACAGTCGCTTCACATCCACCCGATCCATTCCACTCATTATTTTATACACTTCTATCACCTTACCACCAGCCATTGACCTAGCAGTAAAGAATCCGGACGGTAATGACCTACGTGCGTCAAATGCCGCTTGGCGCTTGTCCCAAAATTTTTTAAAAAAATTTTCAGACGCGCGCCAAAAATGAAATTACCGCGACAGCCACGTGGTAGTCAGGCGGTGACTCCATTTTGACGCATGTTGGGCACGCCTAGAGGCTTACGCGGCTTAGTAAAAGGGCCCCTAAATGTGCAAATATTGAAACGTCCCTAAATAAAAGGTCTAAGGCAACTCAGATACTGTAATAATAATAATGTCTATTGATATTAATTTTATGGACTACTGGGCACCAAAAGGTCGTATGTCAATCCCATCTTTACAGGGTGACTTTTTTAGGTTGACGGGACGTCCTAAACGACAAAAGGGGTTCTGTTGTTTACACAGCAAGCGAAAAACGTGTGGGCAACATTAAAACAGTAAATGGCAACCGTGTAGTGCGGAGTGGTTGATTAGTGGAGAGGAAACCCAGCAGGCAAGAGAGACTGATCTGATTGTGGAAGTGGACAGAATTATTGGCTATGGAGCCATTACAGGAGGAGGGAAAGAAGGAACAATCCTCCCGCCTAATTGATTTCTTTTTTTTAATCTTGAAATGATAATGCTGCAATCCACTGTACAGGAGAGACAGTCAGACTGAAAGGGGGGGGGGGGGGGTAGAGAGAGAGAGAGAGAGAGATGGCGAGAAAGGGCAAGATACAGAGATAGAGGGAAACAGGGCGTTGTGAAAAAGCAGCCCGGCAGGAAAACAGTTACAAAAATAAATCCCACAAAATAGCTTCTGGGTTTTTGTTTTGTGTTTTTCTGTAAAAGGAGCAGGAATGTTCTACCCATCCTGAGAAGCTGGTAAAGGCTCATGTTTAATGCAAGGACTCGCAGCCCTCCGTATTGATTTGTAAATGGACACCCCTGTGTGTTTTGCAGTTTGCCAGGCATTGTTTAAAAGGAACAAAAAAAGCCAAGAGAGAGAGAGAGAGAGACTGTGAATCCTAGCTCTCTAGTCATGCCGCTTCTTCCAAAAAACTAACGAGAAATGTTATGCAAGAATAATAATAATACTAGGTATTTCCCAATAGCTGTGCAAAGTACAGGGAAATAAAGGGTTGAAAGCTTGCAAACTTTTCTTTTTTTCCCCCCTCTTCATGTCTGCCTGGTGTCATGGATTTACCGGCAGAGGCTCTGACAGGTTGCTTGTGGGTGAAAGCATGCTTTTGTGCATGTGTGTGTGTTAGGGTATATCTCAGAGCGAGAGAGAGAGAGAGAAGCGGAAAAGCAGCATTTCTCCATCCCTTTGCTAGGGGGTGCCTGGCTCCATCCTCAGCCCTGCTCTGCCAGTGGCTTTCTCGGTCACATGGCTCCTGTGTGTGAGTTTAAAAGAGCTTAAGCCCTTGGAGCCGGTGTAGTGGCTGCTGGCTCTAGGCGAGCGGATACCGGGTTTGTGGGTTGGTTCTTCCGGGGTGAGGAGATTATTTTGGACCTGCTGGACAGTGGATCTGTGGAAACACAGGGGACCCGAGAAGGGGGAGCGAGCTCAGCTCGGCACGGTAAGCTAAGCACCATTCCGCGCACGCTTGTTTTCGCTCCTGTAATCTTTGCGGATGGAGCGTAGGGCATGGCTCGGACGTTTTTCTCTGCCTTGCACGTTCCCTGGCAGCCCCGGTGCCCCAGGGGGGTCTGAGGGATGCCGATGCTGAGAAATAGCTTCTCGGTGCCCCGGCAACCGGGCGCCCTTCAGCTCTTCTGCATTTTGGGGGGGGGGGGGGCTTCTTGGCTGGCACGTCAGTCTCGTGCACTTGGCTGGTTGTTTCGGGGATAGGGAGGGGTGGGGGGAGATTCGTAAAAGAGAAGTGGGGGCTGAAGGGAAAAAAAAGTTAAAGGAAACTTTTGTTCTTTTAGAAAAGATAGGGGTAAAATCTGGTTTTGTGATGAAAAGGATGCTGGGGGTGGGGGCAACGGGTGGGAATGGGGAAGGGGTGCTGCAGAGGAAGAACAGTACCCTTCGGCTACACAATTAGCTAAAGATTCCCTAATCTTTTCTGTCGGCACTGGTTTGGTGTTTAGGGGTCAGGGAAGGCAGTGACCTTGTGTCAACAGTGTTTCAAGGCAGCTATTCTCCATCTCTGACTGATTGGTTTGGAATCCTCAGTTCTCCTCTGTGCTGTCTTTCCTCTCTTCCTTCCTGCTTTTCTTTACTCCGTACCCTCCCCCCCTTTATTCATTTTCATCCATCTTTCCTGTTCTGATTGCCTTCTCTCACGTTGAGAAGACCAGACGATAGCCTCTACTTTTGCAAACTGACAGGGGCTTTTTTTTCTTAATAGGGCTTTGGCGTAGGGCTCATACCCCCCCTTCCCCCACCCTTTTCCTGGAGTATTTTCATTATTGAAATAAGACCATCAAAGTGTATGTCTGTCCTTTCTGTGTCAGGTAGGGGAGGGAAAGCACTTAGCACTGCTTCAAAGGCTAGCGTTGCTTGTGCATGTTTTGGGAGGAGGGGATGCTTTTTGGGTAATGCAGCATCCACCCCTCTCCTCCAAAACATCTTTCAGTTTTACAAGACTTTTATTCATACAGCTGCCTCCGAGGCAGTGCAAAGAGAGGGGGTGAAGGGGGGGGGGGGGAGGGAGACGGAAGAGAGCTCTCTTGATTTAAGCACAACAAAATTAATATTGACTAAATCACATTTTGGGGGAGAAAGCTTTGGATCTTTTTTTTTTGGGTGGGGGGGGGGGGGGGGAGAGCCAGCTTCATGGACTTTGGCAGATATATTATACATTCAAACTTGCCTTACAACTGAACTGCAGCCTAGGGTTGAGACATCATGAAGTCCTTTTATAGGACAACCTCCCTGGACAGATTCCGTCAAAAAACGTATTTTTAGAATAGGAATTATTCCCAAATTGATATGCAAGTTTTTTTGTAAAACAAGTTGCCTATATTTATTTATTTATTTAGGTCTAGCCTTATAAAGTGTGCTCAACCTTAACAGAGTCCACTAATGCAGTTAATAGGAATTATTAGTAAAGAGATCTCCTTGCATAAAGTACGACTTTCAGTAATACGTATTAATTTACATTAGCGTATGATAGGGCACATTAGTAAATCTAGCCTTTAGTATATTTATTACCCACTAGGACTGCCCGTAGCCGGGTGCATAATAAAACTTTAAAGTACAACAAGAAAACAAGGGCTACTGCGAGCAGACTGACTGAATAATTCAGATAACACGAGTTCGATGAAGGGAACGTTCGACTCTCTAATTGGAATGCGTGAATAATGGGAGTTCCATCAGCGGAATATTCAAATTGCAGGAGTTCTGTGAATGGAATGTTCAAATCTAGAAGCCGAATGTTGGGATAGCGGGAATTCTATACGTGGAACGTGTGAATATAACTGGAGTTATTGCAAGAGCAAGACGAGTCTTGCTGTGATAGTTTCAGTAGCTGTAATGAGAGGGAAAAAGTTTCCAACAAGCAGAAGCTTCTGGATCATGTGAGACAATAATTTCCATTTGGAGGGTTGTTGACAAATATTGCAGGAGTCGGTTTGTTGGTGAAGGTTCTCTTTCCTGCCACTGTTTGTTATTAGGCTAAAGACTTAACAAAATGATGTGCTTTAAATGGTTACTGTAAGAAGTTTTTTTCTCCACCTTTTCTGCCTGATTATGTCCTGCTATCACCATGGTTTGGTCCTTTTATCCTGCGTCCTTGAGTTCTTAATTCTTGTTTGGAAAGGATGCACTCTTATCTTGAACTCGCCTCGGATATGTAAAAGATATTTCTGTTTTGCGGAAAACTTTCTATACGTTCAATCTGTCTTGATCGCTCCTGGCAGAGAAATAAATGCAGAGGGCTTGCTGAATATTTAACCGCACGCTTTCAAACTGACTCTCAGGCATCTTTGAGCCAATCTTAAAATGAATCCAGGATTTCCCTACCAAAGATGTCAAAATTGCAAGCGATTCGCGTGTAACATGGAGCAGTAATTGACACAGTCTGCTTTCTCCTTTATAAAAGACGTTTTTGATTTTTTTTTTTTTTTTTTGCAAGCTTAGGAGAATGGGGTGGAGGAGGGGGCATGCTGGTTTTCTGGGTGATTTATGAAAGATATGCTTTGTGCAAGACAGATTGCAAACTGGATCGAGGAAAAAGCATACTGCTATGGCGTTCTGTAATTTATTTTTATTTTGTTACATTTGTACCCCGCGCTTTCCCAATCATGGCAGGCTCAATGCGGCTTACATGGGACCAAAGTCCACCACCCTAACCACTAGGCCACTCCTCCACTGTTGCTACTATTTGAGATTCTACATGGAATGTTGCTATTCCACTAGCAACATTCCATGTAGAAGTCGGACCTTGCAGATCACCAATGTGGCCATGCAGGCTTCTGCTTCTGTGAGTCTGTCAGACTCACAGAAACAGAAGCCTGCGCAGCCTTCTACATGGAATAGCAACATTCCATGTAGAATCTCCAATAGTAGCAACATTCCATGTAGAATCTCCAATAGTATCTATTTTATTACATTTGTACCCTGCGCTTTCCCACTCATGGCTGGCTAAATGCAGCTTACATGGGGCAATGGAGGGTTAAGTGACTTGCCCAGAGTCACAAGAAGCTGGCTGTGCCTGAAGTGGGAATCAAACTCAGTTCCTCAGGACCAGAGTCCACCACCCTAACCACTAGGCCACTCCTCCACTCATGATGTGAGACTTTCCCCCCTTTGTTTTGGTTTAACTTCTTTGATTTTTCTGGTGGTGGTGGTGGTGGGGAAGAGCTCATAGGCAAAGGTCATTAAATGCATTGAAACCTTCAGGAATTACTGACAGTTCACTGTCTATTGACATAGGAAAGGAAATGAGAAATGCAGCTTGTACACTTTATACTCGCACGGCAGAGGCCACAAGTTTCAAATTCAGCTGTTGTAGCTCTGCAGCCAAATGTTCAGTATAGGTACATTGTGTAACATGTGTATGGCAGAGGAAGTAAGATGGTTACGGATAGGCAAAGTCTGCCAAAGTGATGCTTTGGCTGTTGAAGAAGTCTCCCCCCCCCCCCCTCCGGTGGAGTAGATTTCGCATTGTACCATCTTACCATACACCCTACATGTCCAACCTATGTTCTTTAGACAGTAGAGATGGGAAATATAGAATGTGTATATATTATATAAAGATATTAGATTGGGTGTCCACCAGCTCAGTTGAAGAGTTTCTAAGACCTAGATAACGTTAATTAATACTGCACAAGAATTGCTTTGGGAAGAATGAACAAAACTCCAGTTCAACACCAAGTACCCTTAAAAAAGGGAGGTTTGATTATGTTTGTATATATATATCCTGCAGATATGTTATACGGTACACGTTTGTGCTGGGTGTACACTGTGGTTCATGGGTTTTGTGTATACAGCATGGTGTTTTGCAAGGGATATTTTGATGCCTATCTAATTCCTTATAGAGAAGCATTTATCCTTGGTAAAATTCACTATCTCAGCAGCAGAAGAAGGCAGCCTCATGTGGGAAAGCAAAGCCATCAAAACCCCATTGTGAAACCAAAACAATTTATTGTATCAGGAAATTCACTATGTTGCAAGGGAGCAGCTCGGAGCTGGAATCCAATCTGGGCTCACTGTTCTGAATAAACACCATCAGTACACTTTTTTGTTTAAAAAAAAAAAAAAGTCTCTTCCCCTTTTCAATTTTTTTTAAATTAAATTAAATTTGGCTTATGCACGACACAGTTTTGGCTTGGTCTTAGTTCGTCTCGAGTGCTGTGTCCATTTAAGTGACCCACGCTGCTTCTGACGCTAAACTACTCTGGAGGGCTAGCTGGATATTTTAGAAACAAAAACCCGGGTTCTGAAGAGCTGCCAGTGCTTTGGGGATTTAGAAGCTGTGCATGACACACATGGATTTAGACAGAGATATATTTGTGAAGTGTTGGTGTGATCGTAGAATGCATAACTACAGAGGCAAACGTCTGCTTGTAATATAAATGAAAAAAGCTGCTATTTGAGGGATTAGGTGTCTTATATATAACACATGCTGATGTATTTTCATGCCTAAATGAATGTTTAATAAGGGTGCACAGGAGAAAAAAAATTCCAAATGTTTTTCTTTCCATTCTGTTGTTAGCATGCAGTATATTGTTTCAGCATGTGCTAAATGACATAGCACATGCTAACGTGGAACAAAAATAAATGAAACAGAAATGCAGATCCCTAGTAATACATAATACAGGACAGCACAACCATCAGGCAGTCGCCTAGAGCAGCAGCTTGTAGGGGTTGCCAAAGAACTCCTGCAATCAAACCACACAAAGTAAAAGAAACAGCTGAGGGTGTTAATCCTGCTCTGATAACCGTATCCCCCCCCCCAAAAAAAACTATTAATTTATATTAAAGTAATAACAACAATAACACAGATTGGTATTACAATTAGGCCACAGCTCCAGTTTTTATAACATTGCAGCATGTAAACAGCAACAGGGTTTTACCCGAGCTACAAATAAAGTAAAGACGATATCGCCCCCCTCTACTCGCCCTAGCAGCTAAGCAGCACTTAACCACCACATCGCCTTAGCAGCTAGGGCTAAAGAGACCGCATGGACCTCCAGGCATAATTTACATCCAGGTCACCTGACCCCACGTAAAAAAAACTTTATCTCATACCCCATAGCTGAGGTATTCTTCAGCTGCAACAGAAACCGTACAACAGAGAGCAACAACCACCCTAGAAAACTTAATAAGATTACACAGGGGTGAGTGGGAGGGAAAGCTGCCTCTGAGGAGAAGGGAGAAAAGCTCTACAAATCGGAAGAGGCTTCAACGTGTAATTAAACTCTGGAATTCGTTGCCAGAGAATGCGGTAAAAGCAGTCAGCTTAGCGGGGTTTAAAAAAAAGGTTTGGCTAGCTTCCTAAAAGAAAAATCCATAAGCCATTATTAAAATGAACTTGGGAAAATCCTCTGCTTATTTCTGAGATAAGAAGCATAAAATGTATTGTATTGTTTTGGGATCTTGCCAGGTACTTGTGACTTGGATTGGCCACTATTGGAAACAGGATACTGGGCTTGATGGACCTCCAGTCTGTCCCAGTATGGCAACAAGTATGTACTTTTGTACTTATGTAACACTGTGCAGGGCCCGCCCCTTGACTCCAGTAGAACCAATTACAGCCCTGGGATTCAGCAGGCCTTTATATTCAAAAATAAAAGAACCAATGTGGCTTAACCTCCCAACTTCCTATGCCCATCCCCCCCACCCACCCTTCCATTCTTATCTTCTGGAAGGAAACAGAAATCTCACCCAAAGCCAACGCATCTTGAGGTAAGTCGCCCCTCCCAGGGTTAACTTGATCCCTCGAGACCGGCTCTCATACCTGTTTCTTTTAACAGCAGGGAGGAATGCTAGGGTTGGTGGGGTACAAGGCTAAAGGTTTTACCTAGGGTGTCTAATACCCTTGCACTGGTTCCGACATGCTAAATGATGGCAGAAAGACTTTGATCCATCCCTTCTGCCCAGCATATGTATTTTATACATTCAGAGAGCTATATCATATTACGCATTGTGTCTACAGTTACTGTCCTTCCACACCGCATCACAAATCCTTTAGAAATGTCAGTTTGTTCAGGGATCCGAGTGTAGGTTCCTGATGGCAATAGAGGGAAACGGCACTGAACACTGGAAGCCTCTTGGCTTTGATGTAATCTGAGGGAGAAGTGTTGAAATGGAAGGAGGCTGCAGGAACTCCTATGGAGGGGCTCCCCAGAATGGTAGAAGCTGTCCCCCTCCCCACCACACACTCTGGGGACTCCAGTCACTCTTCAGCTGTTCCAGAGTCAAAGCCTGTTTAGCTGTTCTAGCTGGATGGATCTCGCTAGAAGGCTCTAATTTTCTGGTTGTTTTTGTTGATTGTATCATTACATAAGCATTGTATAATATTGTCTGATATGAAGGAGAATCCAAGCTGTGCTTGATCACTTCAAAATGCTATATACAGAAAAACTGGGATATGGGACAGAGCTGGGGGGGGGGGGGGGGTCGGGTAGACAAAGCAAGAGAGTTTGGACTTTTTTCCCCCTTTTATTCCGTATCTGATACTACAAATTCCTCATGCAGGATCATGCTGGGAACCTGAAGAAAAACATCTTTGCTTTTTTGGGGGGGCGGGGGGGAGGGGTTGTGGACTTGGTCGTTGCTTTCTGTCCTTTGCATGTCTAGATCAGTTGGACCAAGGGCTAGAATCTGGTGCCATGAATCTTTATCGACAATTAACTAGAGGTGTATTTCCCTTATTTGCTAACCTGACCTCCTGATTCACTTAGCCCTGTCTTTGAAATGGCCATTCTTTTTAGGGGAGAGTTGGCCAACGGGCTCCGTCTGGAACCCACTCAGTTGTGGGTCCTGAATCTGGCCACTAGGTGTCACAATTGCACAATGACTATGAACCATTGTCCCTCCCAACCCCGATGGCTATAAGCACTTCTTCTATAACACCACCCAGGCAATTTTCTCTAAGCCACTTAGGGCCGGATGCACTAAACTTAACGAGCCCTTAACGAGCAAGTAGTAAACCCTGGCATGCACTAAATACTTTTTTCCCCCGACGACGGTAGCAGTTAACGAAAACGGAATGCAGATGAACAAATTACTACTACTACTACTTAACATTTCTAAAGCGCTACTAGGGTTACGCAGAGCTGTACAATTTAACATAGAGGGACAGTCCCTGCTCAAAGAGCTTACAATCTAAGAGACAAGAGTGAGACAAATATAGGACAATCAAGCCATTGTGACATCACTGATGAGGCTGGCTCTTAGGCATTGGTGGAATGAGGCATTATGACATCACAATCTCAGCTCTGGTTAAATCACTGCTATATGTAATACTACTACTACTACTTAACATTTCTAAAGCGCTACTAGGGTTACGCAGCGCTGTACAATTTAACATAGAAGGACAGTCCCTGCTCAAAGAGCTTACAATCGTGTAGAAACCCCTATTGTGATGAGACGCACTAACTTTTTCCGATTGCTTTAACGGTGGAAAACGCCGGAAAATCTAACGAGAGGTTGTACCTCTCGCTGGGGCTGCGCTGGATTGAAAAACTGTCAAATGCGCATGTCATATACGCCGCCGAAGACGCCGCGCCGCTCACCCCCTGTTTTTCAATCAGCTGATATCGGAGAGTGCAGTTGAAAGCGTCCATCACAAAAATAGCCTTCCATTTTGGCCACCCAAATAATAAAAACGTCTTTTTTGGCCGTGTTTCAGTCAGCTGAGAGACCTGGAAGTCTCTGAGCCAATCACAGCGCGTTTAGCTCAGCTAAACGCGCTGTGATTGGTTCAGAGACTTCCAGGTCTCTCAGCTGACTGAAGCACGGCCAATAAAGGCGTTTTTATTATTTGGGTGTGAATAATGGCCAAAATGGAAGGCTATTTTTGTGATGGACGCTTTCAACTGCACTCTCCGATATCAGTTGATTGAAAAACGGGGGTAAGCGGCGTCTTCGGGCAGCGTATTTGACATGCGCAGAGCAGACAGCATAACACTTTGCTGCTCTGTGCATGCTCGACCGGCCGATTGGCCGACAGTTTTACGACGGAATAGAGAATGCAAGTGAGCTACAACGAGCAGCTCATTTGCATTCCCTTTCCTTGATGCATAGCCGTTCCCTACCGATTCGCTATGGAATTCGGTACGGAACGGCTCTTAACGACGACTTTAGTGCATCTTGCCCTGAGTTGGCCCCCAGAATTCTGAATTAGTCCATGGCAAAGAGTGTATCAGACCAGAGGATACACCATTCAAACAGAACATACTTTCACTTTCAGAAACAGGGCCTTAACATTATAGCTGTTTAAAGCTGTACGTTTATTGGATGCACCGGATAAGTGATCTCTTTTACAAACTGAAGTGCTAGTAGGCAGTTCTTAGACTGGATGTGGGGCTTTAAGGAACCTCAATCTGCAATATTTGTATTTGCAAAAAATGCAGAGGTGGGGATGGATGAAACAGTGACAAAAAAATGAGTTGAAGGTCTGACCAACTGCATAAGTGTGTTTATTTATTATAAGTGTGTTTATTTATTAGGATTTATTTACCGCCTTTCTGAAGGAATTCACTCTAGGTGGTGTACAGTGAGAATAAATCAAACCTGAGCAATAGGCAAGTACAGCAGCCAAAATATTCAACTAACAATACAGTCTATGGCATGGTATACTACTTCACACTGATCAAAAGGCTGCTTACAGAATATTGGTATACTCAAAAAAAAATCATAAAGCAGTCAAACTGTGTCTGCGCTTGAACAGGGGAAAAGTCTCAAATACTGCTGCCTCCTGTTTGATTCTCGGGACGGCATACAGAAAAAGTCATCATCGACTGAAAAACCCCTGAATTGACAATAATTCTGCTGTTACGATTTGATTCTATTTTTTTTTTTGTTATTTTCTAGATTATTTACTACTCATTTTTGCTTATCCTATATAATAAAACTCACCCTCAATGTTCTGAGGACACTGACGTCACTGTCAGGTCCTCCAGGCACTTCCTTCCGGTTCGAAGCCTTCGTGGTGGTGAAGCCACTGAAAACACTGTATTGGGGCCCCGCCCTCGCGTCAAACGTGATGACGTCGAGGGCGGAGCAATGTCAACAGATTGACGGTGGAGACGTGCCGAGGTCCACAACAATGGCGGACGAAAGCCGACAGGGTGAGTAGGGGGGGGGCAGGTCCGGGCGCAGCAATGTCAGCAGATTCACGGTGGCGTGCCGAGGTCCGCAACAATGGCGGACGAAAGCCGACGGGGTGAGTACGGAGGGGGGGGAGGTCCGGACAGAAACCGTGCTAGCGCCCATTTCATTGCCGCAAGAAAGGGGCATGTTTTACTAGTATATGATAAATTCAAAAGTTTCTGGGTTAAACATTTCACTCGAACCCGTCACTTGTCTGTTTACAATGCTCTCCAGCTTGTGCGTTAATTCCAATGGTCCCGTTTCGCCATCTTCATCAGGGAACCACGCTGCAAGTTCTTGATGATCAATATTAGCTGTCATAAGCTACATAGTAACATAGTACATGACAGCAGAAAAAGACCTGCACGGTCCATCCAGTCTGCCCAAGAAGATAAATTCATATGTGCTACTTTTTTATTTGTACTGTCCTCTTCAGGGCACAGACCGTATAAGTCTGGCCAGCCCTATCCCCGCCTCCCAACCCCCAACCCCGCCTCCCACCACCGGCTCTGGCACAGACCGTATAAGTCTGCCCAGCACTATCCCCGCCTCCCAACCACCAACCCCGCCTCCCACCACCGGCTCTGGCACAGACCGTATAAGTCTGCCCAGCACTATCCCCGCCTCCCAACCCCCAACCCCGCCTCCCACCACCAGCTCTGGCACAGACCGTATAAATCTGCCCAGCACTATCCCCGCCTCCCAACCACCAGCCCCGCCTCCCAACCACCGGCTCTGGCACAGACCGTACAAGTCTGCCCAGCACTATCCCCGCCTCCCAACCCCCAACCCCGCCTCCCACCACCGGCTCTGGCACAGACCGTATAAGTCTGCCCAGCACTATCCCCGCCTCCCAACCACCAGCCCCGCCTCCCAACCACCGGCTCTGGCACAGACTGTATAAGTCTGCCCAGCACTATCCCCGCCTCCCAACCCCCAACCCCGCCTCCCACCACCGGCTCTGGCACAGACCGTATAAGTCTGCCCAGCACTATCCCCACATCCCAACCACCAGCCCCGCCTCCCAACCACCGGCTCTGGCACAGACCGTACAAGTCTGCCCAGCACTATCCCCGCCTCCCAACCCCCAACCCCGCCTCCCACCACCGGCTCTGGCACAGACCGTATAAGTCTGCCCAGCACTATCCCCGCCTCCCAACCCCCAACCCCGCCTCCCACCACCAGCTCTGGCACAGACTGTACAAGTCTGCCCAGCACTATCCCCGCCTCCCAACCCCCAACCCCGCCTCCCACCACCGGCTCTGGCACAGACTGTATAAGTCTGCCCAGCACTATCCCCGCCTCCCAACCCCCAACCCCGCCTCCCACCACCGGCTCTGGCACAGACCGTATAAGTCTGCCCAGCACTATCCCCGCCTCCCAACCCCCAACCCCGCCTCCCACCACCGGCTCTGGCACAGACTGTATAAGTCTGCCCAGCACTATCCCCGCCTCCCAACCCCCAACCCCGCCTCCCACCACCAGCTCTGGCACAGACTGTATAAGTCTGCCCAGCACTATCCCCGCCTCCCAACCCCCAACCCCGCCTCCCACCACCGGCTCTGGCACAGACCGTATAAGTCTGCCCAGCACTATCCCCGCCTCCCAACCACCAGCCCCGCCTCCCAACCACCGGCTCTGGCACAGACTGTATAAGTGTGCCCAGCACTATCCCCGCCTCCCAACCCCCAACCCCGCCTCCCACCACCGGCTCTGGCACAGACCGTATAAGTCTGCCCAGCACTATCCCCACCTCCCAACCACCAGCCCCGCCTCCCAACCACCGGCTCTGGCACAGACCGTACAAGTCTGCCCAGCACTATCCCCGCCTCCCAACCCCCAACCCCGCCTCCCACCACCGGCTCTGGCACAGACCGTATAAGTCTGCCCAGCACTATCCCCGCCTCCCAACCCCCAACCCCGCCTCCCACCACCAGCTCTGGCACAGACTGTACAAGTCTGCCCAGCACTATCCCCGCCTCCCAACCCCGCCTCCCACCACCAGCTCTGGCACAGACTGTATAAGTCTGCCCAGCACTATCCCCGCCTCCCAACCCCCAACCCCGCCTCCCACCACCGGCTCTGGCACAGACCGTATAAGTCTGCCCAGCACTATCCCCGCCTCCCAACCCCCAACCCCGCCTCCCACCACCGGCTCTGGCACAGACTGTATAAGTCTGCCCAGCACTATCCCCGCCTCCCAACCCCCAACCCCGCCTCCCACCACCAGCTCTGGCACAGACTGTATAAGTCTGCCCAGCACTATCCCCACCTCCCAACCCCCAACCCCGCCTCCCACCACCAGCTCTGGCACAGACTGTATAAGTCTGCCCAGCACTATCCCCGCCTCCCAACCCCCAACCCTGCCTCCCACCACCAGCTCTGGCACAGACTGTATAAGTCTGCCCAGCACTATCCCCGCCTCCCAACCCCCAACCCCGCCTCCCACCACCAGCTCTGGCACAGACTGTATAAGTCTGCCCAGCACTATCCCCGCCTCCCAACCCCCAACCCCGCCTCCCACCACCAGCTCTGGCACAGACTGTATAAGTCTGCCCAGCACTATCCCCGCCTCCCAACCCCCAACCCCGCCTCCCACCACCAGCTCTGGCACAGACTGTATAAGTCTGCCCAGCACTGTTTCATGCTTCCAATTTTCATAAAGTTTTAGACAGGTAAGAGAGAAAGAGGAGTTAGAAAATAAAGGCACTAAATTAAAGAAAGTTGCACATGAGGTCAGAGAGATGATTAAATATGATCCCAGCTAGAGCAGGAGTGGATAAACATGTCCTGCAGCCCATGTCACTACTTGTATGTGTGAGTGAGACTAACAAATTATGTATCAATAGGAACTGTTAGATCGTTATTCCCCAGATTCTAACTATGGTGCCCAGATTTGCCCACCCCGAAGATGCGGGTACAAGTTAAGTGAATAACAAGGCCTTAAATGTCAACCATTGAGTGCTAACAACCAATTGCTGAAGTTAATTGGCAGAGGTGCAGAGAAGGGCGACAAAAATGATAAAGCGGATGGGACGACTTCCCTATAAGGAAAGGCTGAAGCGGCTAGGGCTCTTCAGCTTGGAGAAAAGGCGGCTGAGGGGAGATATGATAGAGGTCTATAAAATAATGAGTGGAGTTGAACGGGTAGATGTGAAGCGTCTGTTCACGCTTTCCAAAAATACTAGGACTAGGGAGCATGCGATGAAGCTACAATGTAGTAAATTTAAAACGAATAGGAGAAACTTTTTCTTCACTCAACGTGTAATTAAACGCTGGAATTCATTGCCAGAGAATGTGGTAAAGGCGGTTAGCTTAGCGGAGTTTAAAAAAGGTTTGGACGGCTTCCTAAAGGAAAAGTCCATAGATCGTTATTAAATGGACTCGGGGAAAATCCACTATTTCTGGGATCAGCAGTATAAAATGTTTTGTACATTTTTGGGATCTTGTCGGGTATTTGTGACCTGGATTGGCCACTGTTGGAAACAGGATGCTGGGCTCGATGGACCTTTGCTCTTTCCCAGTATGGCAATACTTATGTACTTATTCAATTCTGCATGCACATCTAGATGCAAACTTTTCTATACGGTATGGTGTTGACGCTCAAAAGGGGGGGAGGGGCGGTCATGGGCATGTCAGGCATTCCAAAAAGTTGCATCCATAGTTATGGGATACGGCCTTAGCATATCTAACTTCGGTGCCAGCATAACCACCAGGTTTCAGCAGGCGCAAGTCTGTCTGGGTACCTAAAGTTAAGCTTGGGAATTGACGCTAAAGGCAATTCTATAAAGGGTGCACGCACTTTACAGAATCGTGCTTAGTACCAATTTTTTTTCCAGCGCTGAATTTGGATCATAATTTATAGAATCCAGCCCCATAATCTTGTGAGAGGCATATTTTAGAATGATGGTATATCTCTATCCTCATGTTTGTTATAATTGTTTTTATGTTATGTTGATTTTGTTTTAATTATAAGATTTTTTTTAAAAATAGAGTATTAATAACAGACTTCCTGTAAAGGCCGTTTTATTATTTCAACTGTGATTTTATTATTTACACATTTGGACATGAGTTGGCATCTAGTTTTTTTTTTTTTTTGCCTGAATGCCATCGTTTTGACTTCATAAGCTCCAGCTTGGCCCCCGGAAGGGGGAAATGTTGCTTTGCCCAATAATTTTCAGAAGCCGAATGGCCTCCACCCTACAGAAATTCTTGAGTCAGAGACCTGTTCGGCTCCCGGCATTTTTTTCTCCTGCTGTAGAGAAGGCATTCCGGTCGGCTCAAGAATATTTGGCTGCATCCTGTGGATATTAACTCCCCACGGCTTAATTGTTTGCACACCTCTGAATTTCACAGCGCAGAGGTAATCCTGAGAATTCTTGCCATGGGGCCTGACTAAGTTGTCTTAAAATGTTGTTCTTGATCTCTGCGACTAGCATATGGTGTTGAAACTCAGCCGGAACCAGAGGCCAATAAGGAGGGATGTGTGATCTAATGGTTAAGGCATTAGCCCGAAAGGTAAAACGCTGTGGATTCAGACTGCTGCCCCTGCTATCACTGGCTCTGTGTGGCTTTAGGCAAGTCACTGTGTCTCTCTGCTCCCTTCCAGGACAATACGACAAAATGTGTTGGTGTTTGCACACAGGTTGTGTTTTACATATTTTGTGCGAGCTTTTCCCCTAATTCTATAAAAGTCACCAAAAATTGTGCATGCAGATTTACCCCCCCTGTGTACTAAGCCACGTGGCAATGCTGACATAGCCCATTCAAAGTAGTGGCGTAGCTACTGGTGGGCCTGGGTGGGCACAGGCCCGCCCATTCTTGGCTCAGGCCCACCCAGCTGCAGTGCCACACTGCTCTCTTCCCCCCTCTCCTCCGCAGCATCCTAGCATCTGCGCTCCTGTCTCCGAACCGCTTCCCTCCCCGATGTCGTTACACGTGGCCCCGGCACCTGCAGTGATTCATTCTTGCTGCTTGCACTGGCCCCGCAGGCTTCCATCTGCTGCGTTCCGCCACACAGGAAACAGGCAATGACGTCAGCGAGCGCGGGGCACCAGAAGATGGAAGCCTGTGGGGCCGGCGCACGCCAGGGAGGGAAGGCGTTCAGAGACAGGAGTACAGATGCCAGGACGCCGCGGAGGAGAGGGAGAAGACGTGGGGTAGGTGAAAAAACAAATCTGTGTTTTAAAAATGTATCTCCGGGAAGATGTGTGTGGTGTGATGTGTGGAAGGGGGAGGGGTGGAGGGGGTGCAGCAGCATGTGCGCATGGAAGGGCCCATCCAAAACACCGAGTCTGGCTACGCCTCTGATTCAAAGTGAATGGGCTGTGTTGACATTAGCGCACGGCAGCTGCTAGCGTGGCTTAGTAAACAGGGGGTTGAGTGTATGCGCAATTTGCATGCACAGTTTAATTGAATAATGAGCCAATTAGTGCCAATAATTGCGTGTTAAATAATTGGCTTTTTAACAAGCAATTATTGGCATCAATTAGATTTAATTGGAATTTACGCATGTAAATTTTGGCACAGGAACTGTTAGCCCTCTCCTCAAGTCACTTCACTGGCTTCCTATCCGTTTCCGCATACAGTTCAAACTCCTCTTATTGACCTATAAATGCATTCACTCTGCAGCTCCTCAGTACCTCTCCACTCTCATCTCTCCCTACATTCCTCCCCGGGAGCTCTGTTCACTGGGTAAATCTCTCTTATCTGCACCCTTCTCCTCCACTGCTAACTCCAGACTCCGTTCCTTTTATCTTGCTGCACCATATGCCTGGAATAGACTTCCTGAGCCGGTACGTCAAGCTCCATCTCTGGCCATCTTCAAATGTACGCTAAAAGCCCACCTTTTTGATGCTGCTTTTAACTCCGAACCCTTATTTTATCATCCTCACTTTAATATTCCCTTGTCTCTTGTTTGTCCTAAACAGATTGTAAGCTCTGTCGAGCAGGGACTGTCTTTTCATGTTCAAGTGTACAGCGCTGCGTACGTCTAGTAGCGCTATAGAAATGATAAGTAGCATGTGTAAGAAAAGGGGCGTAGAAATGGAAAGGGTCATGAGCGAATGGGGGTGTTCCTATAATTAATGCATGTTGTTATAGAATAACGGGGCTATGCGGCTAACCTAGGCGTGTATATTTGCTCATTTTAGTTGGTGCAAATGGGCAGATGGGGGCATTTCTAGCACTTATGCACATTGTCATAGATCATGGCGAAGATGAGTCTAATTTAGGCAGGTACATTTGCACCTGGTGTAACTCCTGGGCATAAGTACTACTCTATAAACCGTGCCTAACTTTAAGCATGGCTTATAAAATAGCGTTTTTTAAGCCTTTATGTAGAAAGGAGTTTTGCGCAGGAGCTAACTAGGCACAAAGCCCTGATGGATAGAGTATAGCATATTTAAATCCATGCTAGTGAAGTTATGAGCTGTTCTGTGCAGGTGCAGAGAGACGTGAACAGCAGGCAAGGAGGGCTAAAAGCTGGGGCTTTAATGCAAGGTCCGAGGAGGTGAAAAAGCCTGGCTCGTTCTTCTGTGGTAGTGTTAATGAGGTTCTTCTGCCTGTTTCTTCCCTTTACTGCTACCAGCACAAGGACCTGCAAACTTTTAATGTGTTCTACAGTTTTTAAAAAAAACCCACAGAGCTGAGGGGAGTGTGCTGGACTAGTGGCAGATGGGTATTGGCACTTTTTGGACCGCATACAGATATATCAGTTGATGTCCTGCAATGCTATTTTGTAAATTAAATACATGGTATTTTCAGAATAACATTCCAGTGTATGCAGGGGTGGCCCAAGACAGTCTGCTGCCTGAGGCGAGTGGATGAATTGTCGCCCCGGTTCCGCCTTCCCCAACCTCCTTTCCCAAATTTACCTTCTTTTCTTGCTTTCCAAAAGGCAGTGGTTCCCATACGTTGCCCTGTCACCAGCCCCGGCCCCTTCTTACTACTGCGGCCCACCTCCGAGAAAACAGGAAGTTATGTCAGAGAGGCAGGCCATAAGTGAGAAGGGCCTGGGGTTGGTGGCGGGGCAGCATATGGGAACCACTAGAAGATGAGAGTAGCCATACTGGGTCAGATCAATTGTCCATCTAGCCCAGTATCCTTTTTTCCAAACAGTGGCCAAGCCAGGTCACAGGTACCTGGCAGACACCCAAATCGTGGCAACATTCCATTCAGAATCTCAAAAGAGTAACAAGATTCCACGTAGAACCCCAAAGAACAGCAAGATTCTGGAATCCTAAAGAGTAACAAGATTCCGGAATCCTAAAGAGTGACAAGATTCCATTCAGAATCTCAAATAGTAGCAACATTCCATACTACAAATCCCAGGGCAAGCAGTTGCTTCCCATGTCTGTCTCACTGCCGCCCTGACTTTTGGAAAGCAATGAAAGAATGTAAATTCAGGAAAGGGGGTTGGGGAAGAAAGGGCGGGGGACAATGCCAGAGCGCAGCCATTGTGAGAGGGGGATGCCGCTCAAGAAGAATGCTGCCTGTGGCCCCTGCCTCAGTTGACCTAATGGTGGGGCCGCCACTGAGTACGTGCATGGATGTTTGCACATGGAATCTTAACATCTGCCATTACAGTTTTTTTAGGAACAAGACATAGTTGACACTCTCCCATGTTAGCGTACGTTTTTTGTGCTCAGCCTTGCTGTATGGTATTTGCTCACAGCATTAGGGGAGCCAAATTTTTTGCATTTTGCTTGTTAGGATACCACATGCTCTTAATGTAAGATACCTGCATCAGCTCCTTCATTAGCCCATATGGAATGGCAGGAGATGGGGGTGCAGTATATGTAGATAAAGCCATTCTCTTCTCTAAAGCAACACCGGGACACAAAGGTGTGAGGCAGAGCAAAAACCCATGAAGAAAATGGAAAGCTGAAAGCAGGCTGTTCACAGCAGAAGCTGCACTAGATCTGCTGCTGTAACGGTATTTCCTTCTTACCCAGGGCCAGTTGTAGGGGTGGGCAAACAGGGCAATTGCCTGGGCCCCCATGTTAAAGGGGAAAGGGAAATGGGACTTGATATACTGCCTTTCTGAGGTTTTTTGCAACTACATTCAAAGCGGTTTACATGCATTCAGGTACACTGGCTATTTCTCTGTCCCAGGAGGGCTCACAATCTAAGTTTGTACCTGAGACAATGGAGGGTTAAGTGACTTGCCCTAGATCACAAGGAGCACCAGCGGGATTTGAACTGGCCACCTCTGGATTACAAGACCACTAGGCCACTCCTCCACTAGCATTGTGTTGTGTAGAATCTCAAATAGTAGCAACAGAATCTCAAATAGTACCAACATTCCAGAATCTCAAAAAGTGGCAACATTCCATGTAGAATCTTCAATAGTAGCAACATTCCATGTATTTATTTATTTAGATTTTGCTCACCCCTTTTTCAGTAGTAGCTCAAGGTGAGTTACATTCAGGTACTCTGGATATTTCTCTGTCCCAGGAGGGCTCACAATCTAAGTTTGTACCTGAGGCAATGGAGGGTTAAGTGACTTGCCCAAGACCACAAGGAGCAGCAGTGGGATTTGAGCCAGTGACCTCTGGATTGCAAGACTGGTACTTTAGCCACTCCTCCACTCCTTTATAGAATACACCTCGTATTTCGTTTTGGAGCTGATTTTTAGGCATGATAAATAGAATCTAATGCTAAGCGTGAAAATAGAATTAGGAGACAGTAATACAGTAAACACTGACTGATAAAGACCATTGTGGCCCATCCAGTCTGCCCAGTAGGGTGGTTAGGGATGTAACTTCCAGTCCATGCAGATTGCCTCCCCATGCGTCCATAGAAGTGCAAAAGTTATTGTACTGGTGCTTTGAATTGAGGCAGTCTATGCATTGTCTTCTAGAGATCCACTATGTATATCTGTCTTCTTTTAAGTACATAAGTATTGCCATACTGGAACACAGACCAAAGGTTCATCAAGCCCAGCATCCTGTTTCCAACAGTGGCCAATCCAGGTCACAAACACCAGGTAAGATCCCCAAAAATTTCAATACATTTTATCCTGCTTATCCCAGAAATAAGCAGTGGATTTTCCCCAAGTCCCTTTTAATAACGGTCTATGGACTTTTCCTTTAGGAACCCGTCCAAACTTTTTTTTAAACTCTGCTAAGCTAACCGCCTTTACCACATTCTCTGGCAATGAATTCCAGAGTTTAATTACACGTTGAGTGAAGAAATATTTTCTCCGATTTGTTTTAACTTTGTAGCTTCATCGCATGCCCCCTAGTCCTAGGATTTTTGGAAAGAGTAAACAGACACTTCACGTCTCCCGTTCCACTCCACTCATTATTTTATAGAACTCTAATTCCACTACCATTTTTGCTTCCGCCGTTTCTTTCTGCAAGGCATTCTGGGCATCCACCCCCTTTCTGTGAAAAAATAGCTCTTGATGTTTTGTTGAGCACCTCCCTATAGCTTCATATCAAGTCTTCTAGATCTACGGTTTCCTCTCTGTAAAGATTCATGTGTTCACTAAGGGGATCGCGATTCAAAGTGATTTAACCGGCCAGGAACAACTCCTGCCAGTTACAGTAACATATATAGTAGATGACGGCAGATAACGGCCAAAATGATACAGGGGATGAAACTCCTCTCATATGAGGAAAGGCTAAAGAGGTTAGGGCTCTTCAGCTTGGAAAAGAGACAGATGAGGGGAGATATGATTGAGATCTACAAAAGCCTGAGTGGTGTAGAACGAGTAGGCGTAAATCGATTTTTTACTCATTCTAAAAGTACAAAGACTAGGGGACACTCAAGGAAGTTGCATGTAAATACTTTTAAAACAAATAGGAGGAAATATTTTTTTTACTCAACGAATAGTTAAGCTCTGGAAATCTTTGCCGGAGGATGTGGTAACAGCGGTTAGTGTATCTGGGTTTAAGAAAGGTTTGGACAAATTCCTGGAGGAAAAGTCCATAGTCTGCTATTGAGACAGATATGGGAAGCAACTGCTTGCTTTGGGATTTGTAGTATGGAGTGTTGCAACCATTTGGGTTTCTGCCAGGCAGGGGTGTAGCCAGATGGCTAATTTTGGGTGGGCCTGAGCCCAAGGTGGGTGGGCATGGAATTCCCCCCCCCTTCCGGTTTGCTCTTGCTCCTCTCTCCACCCCTCCCTGCCCACAAACCCCAAATATTAAATATTTGAGCTGGCGGGGATCCCAAAACCCTGCCAGCTGAAGATTTCCTCCCCTTCCTCAAGCAGCCAGCAGTCTTCCAAACAGCAGCTGGCTGCACTTACCTCACACTGATGCTGCTGTCCAGGCTGTGCATGCTCAGTGCTTTTGCATGTGTGAAAACTGAGCATGTGCAGAAGGGCCGGTCTCAGTGCCCTACGCAATGCAAGTGCTGCTGGCTGACATTTGGAAGAGCGCTGGCTGCCCAAGGAAGGAAATTTTTCAGTTGGCAAGGTTTAAGGATCCCCACCAGCCACAGCAAGAGTGTCACAATTTTGGGTGGGCCTGAGTTCAAAGTGGGTGGGCCCTGGCCCACCCAGGCCCACCTGTGGCTACGCCCCTGCTGCCAGGTACTTGTGACCTGGTTTGGCCACTGTTTGGAAAAGAGGATACTGGGCTAGACGGACCATTGATCTGAGCCATAATGGCTACTCTTATGGTCTAATGCTATAAATAAAACTTAATAAACAAAGAAGCTGGACGTTCAGTTCCGTTGCCTGGACTTGACCTGGCAGCTGTCAGCAAAACACTGACTGCCACCGGCTGAATATCAATCCCTAATTTAAAATATTTCAAGGTCCATATTAGATCAGCACAATCAAATAATACCGAACAGAACCCTAGGACTGTTTAAGTGTGTGTAGGCAAAGAGGACAAATTAGGTTTATAATTATCCTGTGTGATATTCACACCACTTTCAATTATTACTTAACTCCATTCAATTAAGAAGCCAAAAAAGAAACCCTGAAAAATCGGTCCCTGTGATCTCTAAATTAATAAGACGGTGAGACGAGAGAAACAGCTAAAGAGAATTTCGAAGACTGAAAACAAACTCTCTCTCTCTCCTTTTTCCTTTTGTAAATATATTTAGTTAGTTAGTTAGTTGTATCTGTGGGGCCATAAATAAAGTATAAGCATCACAGAGATAATGGGAAACAAATGAATTAGGGAAAGCAAAATCCACTTACGAATGGGATGACGAACAGATCACTGGTGCCGGTTGGGATGGTGAGTTTTATTACTATAATGCAGACAGCTGTCCACTGAGAGCTGGAAGGAGACCTCAAAACTTCTTTAAGAAATGGCTTACCGAAGATGTCAGCTCTAAATAAGTGATGTCAGCACTCTGTTTCCCCTCCCCTGTTTTGCTGCTGTAAATTTAGGAGCATAAATTTTAGAAGCGTAAATTTAGGAGCATAAATTTTATAGAATAAGGCCTTTAGTGCACATTTTTGGGCATCCTTTATTGAATCTAGTCCCTAGGGCATGGTAATGCTGCTGCGTTAACTCATTAGCGCAGGGATGCCCACTCTCTGCTCCTGACACGTCCCTTTGAAAAAAATTACAAATCTTTTTTAGCGCACGGTCAGGATGCACCAGTGGCGTATGTACAGGTGGGCCTGGGTGGGCTGTGGCCCACCCAAAATTGTGGCTCTCTTGCTGTGGCTGCTGAGAATCTTCAAACCCCGCCAGCTAAAGGTTTCCTCCTTGTCAGGCAGCCAATGCTCTTCCAAATGGCAGCTGACACTACGCACCAGCCCCTCTGCACCAGGGGCGTAGCTACGTGGGGCCACGGGGGCCTGGGCCCCCGTAGATTTGGCCCTGGACCCCCCTGCCGATGACCCTCCTCCTCCGTCACCTACCTTTGCTGGCGGGGGACCCCAACCCCCGCCAGCCAAGGTCCTCATCTTCCTTCGTTCTGTTTCTGAGTCTGACGTCCTGCACGTAAGACTCACAGAAACAGAACGAAGCCCTGCAGATTCCAAGGCTTCGTTCTGTTTCTGTGAGTCTGACGTCCTGCACGTCAGACTCAGAAACAGAATGAAGGAAGAAGATGACCTCGGCTGGCCGGGGTTGGGGTCCCCCACCAGCAAAGGTAGCAGACGACAGGGGAGGGTTGGAGGCAGGAGGGGGGGTCGAGAGGGTCGTCAGCAGGCGGAGGGGGGTCAAATTTGGTGGTGGCAGCGGCGGCAGGGGGGGGTCGGCAATGTTATTGTGAACCCTCTGGTTCACCACTACAATAGCCATCACGCTTGCAGGCAGGGGCATAGCCAGACCTCAAAGTGGGAAGAGTGGGAAGACACATTTTGGCCACCGCCACCGCACCCCCCCTCCTCCGCCTTGCTGCCCCCCTCCGCTGCTCACCGCTGCCGCAAATATCTCAGCTGGTGGGGGGTCTCCAACCACCGCCAGCTGAAGACTTCACCCAGCGCAGGTCTCCAGCGCTGCCGCATTGCCTGCCCTGCTCTGTCTTCCCCTCACGTCCGGCACGCTCCTTTTAGTGAAACTGAGCAGTTTCACTAAAATGAGCGTGCCCGACGTGAGGGGAAGAGAGGGCAGGGCAGGCGATGCAGCGGAGCCGCGCAGACCAGCGCTGGACAAAGTCTTCAGCTGGCGGGGGTTGGGGACCCCTGCCAGCCAACCAGGGGCCCAGGCCCCCCTGGCCCCACCTAGCTATGGCACTGCTTGCAGGTGTCTTATAAAGTCAGGTGCATTTCTGTGTTCCAGGAAGACTCAAGTATTTCTATAGAAGTAAGAGTTAAAGTGTGAGGTACACCTCAATCCCGTTGCTCAAAGTCCACTGCACTGACCACTAGGCTTCTCCTTACACTTGCTGCTCTATTAAGAATGGCTATAATACCTGAAGCTGTCCTAGAGCCTGGTATCCACTGTCGCTTTCACTTCTCAGGTGGGAAGGGGTCAGTAACAACTGGGAGATGAAGGAAGGGTCATGTCTTCATCCCTCCAGTGGTCAGCTGCTCAATCAGGGCACCATTTCGTACCGTAGATGTGACTGAAACAGGTCTAGATAAAAATGACCACCTTTGTTTGCCTTGGACGTTTCTTCCCATTCCATTATTGTTGAAATCCATCCTAATTTTGGGCCTGCCCTAGTCCCGCCCAAAACACACCTCCAACATGCGCCCTTGCTATTTGGACAAACCGCGGTGCTAAACATCCAAATTCTGCCTTTTGAAAATCACAGTTTGGACTTTTTTGGCCAACTTGAGATGTCCATCCCAGGGGCGTAGCCAGACTCCAACGGGAGGGGGGTCCAGAGCCCGAGGTGAGGGGGCACATTTTAGCCCCCCTCCGGCACCGCCGACCTCCCCGCCCGCTGCCGCCGCAACTCTCTCGACCCCCCCTTCTCGTCGTCAACCCTCTCCCGCCGTGTAGTTTTGCTGGCGGGGGACCCCAACCCCCGCCAGCCGAAGTCCTCTTCACAGCCACACGGCGTTGCTGACCCCGCCTTCCCACCGCGTACCTTTGCTGGCAGGGGACCCCAACCCCCGCCAGCCGAAGTCCTCTTCTCAGCCGCGCAGCGTTGCTGATCCTCCCGCCGCTGCCGCAACCCTGTCAACCCCCTTCTCGCCACCAACCCTCTCCCGCCACGTACCTTTGCTGGTGGGGGACCCTGACCCCCGCCAGCCAAAGTCCTCTTCTCGGCCGCGCAGCGTTGCTGACCCCGCCTTCCCGACGCCAACGCTCTCCTGACGCGTACCTTCTCATCCGCGCGGCATTGCTGAATGATCTGATCAAGTTTGAATCTGTTTCTGTGTGTGGGTCTGACGTCCTGCACGTACATCGCGGAAGGGGGGGTCCAGGACCAAATCTACATGGGTCCATGCCCCCGTGGCCCCATGATAGCTACGCCCCTGGTCCATCACCTTTGAAAATGAGCATCCCTCTTTTGGGGCCCCTTTTACTAAGCCGCGTAGGCGCCTATGCACAGCCAACATGCACCAAATTGGAGTTACCACCCGGTTACGGCATTGGCTCTTGTGGTAATTTCAATTTTGGCGCACGTCGCTATGCTCGTCTGAAAAATATTATTTTCTGACGCACTTTGCGGATTCGCGCCAAGTGGCATCTGACGCACGTAGGTCATTACCACCCAATTTCTTCTATGGCTTGCGATAAGGTCTCAGACCCAAAATGGACGCGTGGCAGTTTTGATATTGCCACACATCCATTTTCGGCAAAAAACAAATGCGCCATTTTTGTGTAGGTGCACTAAAAATTAATTCTTGCGCGCACCCAAAACCCGCGCCCTACATTACCGCAAGCCCTTTTTCAGCACGCTGTTGTAAAAGGACCCCTCGGTGCTTAACTTCCATGTGAGTGCCGATAAGAGTGCGCCTCCCCCAGGTCAGCTCCAGTAGTGATGGCTAAGCCACCTTCTTATGGCAAGGTACAGCTAGCACTTCTGGTATACAGGCTTGGACTGTGATTTACCATATACTGGGAACTATAGCCCCTCCTCCACTCTAGCTCAGACCCTTTGATGACTTTAGTGGAAAATAAACAGTCTTTGGAAAAAAGAAGCAGTGCTTTTCGTTTTCTTCATTTTGCTCCAAAACAAAGCACAGAGCAGAATCCTTTTCCTTCCAAGCACAAGCACTGCAGCAACATAATTGTCCAGCATAAGACCTTCAGCTTTTCACCACAGTCCTTTTCTTTTCCCAAATTGCCTTTTCAAAAGCTCATCACCTTCCTGTGATTCTACCACTTCACATGGGGTTTCTTTCACCTCTAATTACCTAGTACCCTTAAGCAATTTCATGCTGGCTTTAATCATCAGGGTTTGAATCCTCTCCCCCAACAGACTTGATGGGGCATCAATCAAAACCTCCAGAAAACTGCTGCTCTTAAGCATAGTAGACTTTCCTTAATACTTGCATACTAATAAGTGGTAGAAAGACCAATTAGAACACAATCCCTGGTCCCTGTGCACCTTCCAGTGCTTCTCAAGTTTCTCATTCCCAGCATTCAGGGCTAGGAAAGAGCCTACCTATGGTTCATTCTTGCTGGCTTTCTTAAGGTTTGCTACCTTGCCTCAGCTCTCTAGCTCCCTCTCTGGCTCAGTCAGGACACCTGCAGCTTTTCACTGTTCAGTTTCTTTTGGAAGCCATCTTTCCTCAACACTCAGCAGCTCTATACTACTACTACTACTTATCATTTCTATAGCGCTACCGGACGTACGCAGCGCTTCACACTTGAACATGGAGAGATAGAGCTTACAATCTAATTATGACAGACTATAGTTTTTAAGGGGTCCTTTTACTGAGGTGCACTGAAAAATGGCCTGCGGTAGTGTAGACGCGTGTTTTGGGCGCACGCAGAATTATTTTTCAGCGCACCTACAAAAAAATGTCTTTTTTTTGTTGCCGAAAATGGACATGCAGCAAAATCAAAATTGCTGCGCGTCCATTTTGGGTCCGAGACGTTGCCACCAGCCATAGACCTAGCGGTAAAGAATTTGAGCGGTAACGACCTACGCGTGTGAGATGCTGCTTGGTGCGCATCCGCTATGCGTGCCAGAAAATAAAAAAAATATTTTTCAGATGCGCGCCAAAATTGAAATTACCACAAGGGCCGCATGGTAATCAGGCGTTAACTCCAATTTGGTGCACATTGGGCACACGTAGGCGCCTACGCGGCTTAGTAAAAGGGGCCCTAAATTACCAAATCATAACTACAACATCTGGACAGTAACTGCTAGCGACATTCCCAGCATATCGATTCAGTACCTCTCCACTCTCATCTCTCCCTACATTCCTCCCCGGGAACTCCGTTCACTGGGTAAATCTCTCTTATCTGTATCCTTCTCCTCCACTGCTAACTCCAGACTCTGTTCCTTTTATCTTGCTGCACCATATGCCTGGAATAGACTTCCTGAGCCAGTACGTCAAGCTCCATCTCTGGCCGTCTTCAAATCTACGCTAAAAGCCCACCTTTTTTATGCTGCTTTTAACTCCTAACCCTTATTCACTTATTCAGAACCCTTATTTTATCATCCTCACTTTAATATTCCCTTATCTCTTGTTTGTCCTGTTTGTCTGTCCTAATTAGATTGTAAGCTCTGTCGAGCAGGGACTGTCTCTTCATGTTCAAGTGTACAGCGCTGCATACATCTAGTAGCGCTATAGAAATGATAAGTAGCAGTAGTTACTGCATAGAAAAATATTTTACCATATAGGTGTGTTTACAGATTGTGCAGAGATGTACTTACTGTCTCCTGTTTAGGAAATGGTAGATGCACACCTGCCAAGTCTCCTGCTTTCTGAGAAGTTCTGAGAGAAGAGGATATTTCTCTGGGCAAATGAACATTCTTTTGCTCTGTGCTGTGGTGATTTAAAGATTTGACTTTAAAAGAGGAATTATATGGGGTGATGGTGTCTGAAGATCTCAAGGTGACGAAACAGTGCGACAACACGGTGGCCACAGCCAGAAGGATGCTGGGCTGCATAGAGAGGGGAAGAAAGGAGGTGTTGATGCCCCTGTACAAGTCATTGGTGAGGCCCCACTAGGACTAGGGGGCATGTGATGAAACTACAATCTAGTAAAACGAATCGGAGAAAATTTTTCTTCACTCAACGTGTAATTAAACTCTGGAATTCGCTGCCAGAGAATGTGGTAAAGGCGGTTAGCTTAGCGGAGTTTTAAAAAGGTTTGGACGGCTTCCTAAAGGAAAAGTCCACAGACTGTTATTAAATGGACTTGGGGAAAATCCACTATTTCTGGGATAAGCAGTATAAAATGTTTTGTACATTTTTGGGATCTTGCCGGGTATTTGTGACCTGGATTGGCCACTGTTGGAAACAGGATGCTGGGCTCGATGGACCTTTGGTCTTTCCCAGTATGGCAATACTTATGACCGTTAGAATTTTAAAAAGCAAACTTTATTAACTAGTCTCCATACCCTTTTCCTTTTAAAACTTGAACTTTATGCCACAGCCTACAGCATTAACAGATAACTTCTAGAAGGCACAGCAGGACCCAAAAGGCTGGCAGAGCTCTGGTTCAGATGATGGTGCACAGATAAGGGATTCAGATTTGTTGGGAACTGGGCAACATTCTGTTAAATGGGGAGCCTGTTCAGATAGGATGGACTCCACCTTAACTGGGGTGCAACCAGGCTGCTGGCTCTAACATTTAAAAAGGACATAGAGCACTTTGTAAGCTAGAAGGGGGGGGGGAGGGGGGGGGAGCTGACAGTCGCCCAGGAGTGCATGCTTCGATGTGGAGTATCTTTGAAGGATAATATTCAAACAGGATCTTTAGGGAATCCTGTTAGAGAGGTTTCAATAATGGTGAAAGACAGCCAGGAGTGTTTAATGGGAGAACAGAGTAAAGGATACAAATTATCCCCATCAACTTCAAAGCAGCTTGTAGATGCAAGGAAAAAAAATACAATTTGAAGTGTCTGTATACAAATTGTAGAAGCCTAAAAAATACGATGGAGAGTTAGAGTTTATAGCACTAAATGGTGAGGTAGATTTAATAGGCATCTCGGAGACCTGGTGGAAGGAGGACAATCAATGGGACATTGTGTTATCAGGGTACAATTTATATGTCAATGATAGACTGGATCAAATTGGAAGGGGTGTGCTGTACGTTAAAGAGGGAATTGAGACATACAAAACACACATTCTACATGAAACAGACAGCAGGGTGAAATCTTTATGTGAAGGGAAAGGTTATACTTAGGGTTACCATATTTTGTACCCCCAAAAGGAGGACACGTGCCCCGCCCCCTGTCACGTTTTCCCCTCTCCCCCCTGTCACACACCCCGTCACTCCCCCTCCCCTTACCTTACTACTGCCCTGGTGGTCTAGTGACCTCTTTGGGGCAGGAAAGAGCCCCCTCTTTCCTGCCTGGAGCGCTGCCCTGCATGCATCCTTCCTGTTCGTGATCTCGGCGCCGATTCAAAATGGCTGCCGAGAGTTGAAGTCTCGCGAGGTCACTTCAACTCTTAGCGGCCATTTTGAATCAGTCCCGAGATCACGAACAGGAAGGATGCATGCAGGGCAGCGCTCCAGGCAGGAAAGAGGGGGCTCTTTCCTGCCCTGAAGGCGGAAGAGGTCACTAGACCACCAGGGCAGTAGTAAGTAAGGGGAGGGGAGGCTAGCAATCTGCCCGTTTGTCCGGATTTCTGGACAAACGAGCAGATTGGCAAAACCCGCCCGGTTGCCCGGACATGTCCTCAAAAAGAGGAGATGTCCGGGCAAATCCGAACAAATGGTAACCCTAGTTATACTGGTAGGGCTGTACTACCATCCATTAGGACAGAATGAACAGACAGTTGAAGAAATGTTTACAGAAATTAGGAAAGCTGGCAAATTGGGCAACATTATAATAATGGGTGATTTCGGTTACCCCAGAATTGACTGGATAAATGTTACATCAGGGAGCTCTAGGGAGGTAAAATTCCTAGATGTGATACATGACTGCTGTGCCTGGGAGCTGCTTCCTGTTTTGTTGGGTATGTTCATGATACCTGATGCTGTCATAGTCTGGTATCCCCTTTCACTTCTTAGGGGGGTGGAAGGGGGACAGCATCCACCGGGGGAGTATAGTAACATACATACATGGTAACATATTAGATGTTGGCTGATAAAGACCTGTACGGTCCATCCAGCCTTCCCAACAAGATAAACTGATTACAATGGTATGTACACCTGTTCTTGATTTATCCTTGCCATTTTTAGGGCACAGACCATAGAAGTCTGCCCGGTATTGACCTTGTTCTAACATTTCTGAACTTGCTCTCAAAGCCCCCATAAAGCTCTATTCCAGCCCATCCAAATCGAATTCGGCCTCCATCAGGGCACATACCGTGCAAGTCAGCCCAGCACTAATCTACCTACCTAATCTTCCCTAAACTTCTTTGGATCCGATCCTTCTAAACAGGATTCCTTTCTGTTTGTCCCATACATTTTTGAATTCCGTTACCGTCTTCATCTCCACCACCTCCCGCGGGAGGGCATTCCACATATCCACCACCCTCTCCGTGAAAAAATACTTCCTGACATTAGTCCTGAGTCTGCCCCCCTTCATCCTCAATTCATGTCCTCTAGTTTTACCGCCTTCCCATCTCCGAAAAAGGTTTGTTTACGAATTAATACCTTTCAAATATTTGAACTTCTGTATCGTATCACTCCTGTCTCTCCTTTCCTCTAGGGCATGCATGTTCAGGTCAGCAAGTCTCGCCACATAGTTTTTGCTATGTAAACCCCCCTACCATTTTCGTCACTTTTCTCCGAACCGTTTCCAAGTCTTTTTACATCCTTGGCACGATAAGGCCTCCAAAACTGAACACAATACTCCAAGTGGGGCCTCACCAATGACTTGTACAGGGGCATCAACACCTCCTTTCTTCCCCTCTCTATGCAGCTCAGCATCCTTCTGGCTGCGGCCACCGCGTTGTCGCACTGTTTTGTCACCTTGAGATCTTCAGACACCATCACCCCATGGTCCCTCTCCTGAGACAAGTTTACCAACCTCTCCCCTCCTATCCGGTACCTCTTGTTTGTAGTTCTGCACCCCAAGTGCATCACTTCGCACTTCGTGGCATTACATTTTAACTCTTAATCTTTAGCACAGTGTTGTTCAAAAAATTAAATAAAATAAAAATGTTTGTACAAAAACATAAAATCCATTCAGGATTCTATAGACCTCTGTCATATCCCCCCCCCCCCCCCCCCCCCCCCCCCCCCCTCAGCTGTCTCTTCTCAATCAGCACAATACTGCACTCATAGAAAGGCTCAACCAATAAACTGGATATTCAGGAAGAGAGGGGATGTGGAGGGGCTGATTGAGTTCTAGTTTTATTCCACTGTAATTAGCTTTCCAAAAATACTAGGACTAGGGGGCATGCGATGAAACTACAGTGTAGTAAATTTAAAACAAATCAAAGAAATTTTTTCTTCACCCAACGCATAATTAAACTCTGGAATTCGTTGCCGGAGAACGTGGTGAAGGCGGTTAGCTTGGCAGAGTTTAAAAAGGGGTTAGACAGTTTCCTAAAGGACAAGTCTATAAACCACTACTAAATGGACTTGGGAAAAATCCACAATTCCAGGAATAACATGTATAGAATGTTTGTACGTTTGGGAAGCTCGCCAGGTGCCCTTGGCCTGGATTGGCCGCTGTCGTGGACAGGATGCTGGGCTCGATGGACCCTTGGTCTTTTCCCAGTGTGGCATTACTTATGTACTTATGTTTCTTTTAAGATGGGCAGGAGCTGCCGGCCCATATAACATGCCAGCTATTTTTAGCAGTGGGATATCTTTAAATAATCTCTGTTTACAGCACATGTCATGGTTTCTGTTGTCAGGGCTGTGGAATTGGTACACCAAAACCTTTGACTCCCACTCTGACTCCTACTGTTATTAGGTTTTAAGGGGCGCTTTTACTAAGGTGCGTAGGTGCCTACATGCATCCGTCAAATTGGAACTACTGCCCGGCTACCACGTGTCCGGGTGGTAATTCCATTTTTGACACGTGTGCAAAACACGCGAAACAAATGTTCTACCATGTGGCGATTACTCAGCATTAATCGGCAGTGTACGTTTGCTGACGATTCCCGCCCGGTTAACGCGCGAGACCTTACCGTTAAGTCAATGGGTGGCATCTCCGCAGCAGAATATAACAAGAGCTAATAACAACGTTTTTCGAACTTCCCAAAGGCTTTTTTCTACATCTTCTAGAAAGATGTAGAAACGTTATATTAAAGAAATCTTAGGGATTTCGGAAGGTAACATACCTCTGTTTTCTCAAGTGTACTATCTACCCGAAAAAAGTTTGGAGGGTCAGCAAAAAGGTTTGGTTCAGGACAATTTACCTCTGAATGCTTCAGATATTTTGGAGTCCTCGGACACTGAAATTGCGATACCTTCAGCATTGCTTGTAACTGTTACTTTTGCACCAGATAAAAGCTGACTGATGAAATTATTCTTTAAAATAGACAACAATCTTTTCTGGGTTTTATTTATTTATTTGTTGCATTTGTACCCTACATTTTCCCACCTATTTGCAGGCTCAATATGGCTTACATAGTACCGTCAAAGGCGTTTGCCCAGTCGGTGGATAACAAATACAAAGTTGTATAGTGATCGTATGAGGTATAAGTGGAGGGTCGGAATGGATGAAGATTGCGTGTTGTCCTGTTCGATCATAGTCATGCTGTGTTGGTAGGTGAAGAGGTGATCTTCCCGCATGTAACAAGGGAAACTCAAAAGAAACCGACATTTTCTGTTACTTAAACCAGGTGTCCTTCAGATAGGAGCTACATTTTACATGAGACATCCTATAAAAGATGTCTTTTTTTAACCTTCTCAACTCACTGTTTTTATTGCAGGCAAACGGATCATGGGGGTAAATAGCTCTAATTAAGAAGGGGGTTTTCTAAGTATCTCAGGAACTAAATCTTCAATTTCAAATTTCCTTTCTACCTCTACCATATGTAATCTTGGATCCAAAGTTGTGGACTTGAGTTAAGCTACCTTAATGGACATCTTCAATGATAAGAAAAATGTAACTAATTATGTTGGATAGCAATACTTTACTGTACAAGAGATTTCTTGGATGGAAAATTTGAAATGTTGACTAAATAAATAAATAAAAAGTCAACGGGTGGCGGTAAGGTTTCAGGCCGAAAATGGACGCCTGCTGGTTTCAATTTTGCAACTTGCCCATTTTTGCCCCTCCCCCCGTAAAAAGGCCTAAAGTACTGGTAAATACAACTTTAGACCCATGACAAAGATCTACTATAATAAAACTCACCCTCAACGTTCTGAGGACACTGATGTCAGTGAAGCCAAGCCCTGACTTCCTTCAAAAAGGTTCGAAGGTTCGTGGTGGTGAAGCCACCAAAATCGCTCCGGGCCCCGCCCTTGAGGGCGGAGCAATGGCAGAACAACGTAGGGGTTGGCAGGGAGGAGGCGGCGGCGTGGGGGGGGGGGAAATCACTCCGGGCCCCGCCCTCGCGTCAAACGTCATGACGTTGGGGGCGGAGCAATGGCAGAACAACGAAGGGGTTGGGCAGGGAGGGAGGGGGGGTGTTGGCGACGAAAACCTTGCTAGCGCCCGTTTCATTTGCTCTGAAACGGGCCTCTTTTACTAGTATGTATATAAAAGTGTTAAATGAGTTGGTCCATTCTTACTGACTCCAAATCAGACTCTACCCAAAATTGCTTCCAGCTCTGACTCTGACTCCACGATTGATTGAAGCCTAAAGGTTTTTGGGTGAATCCATCGGCCAGGTCAGAGTGACTTTATGGAATGACTTTAAAATCATTTACAGTGGGTGAACTTTGACAGGACTTTTGCACTGAAATTGGATTGTGAATTTTTTTTTTTAATTCATGAAATTTATCAGGAATTTATCTCAAAAAAGATATAGTGGAATTAGAAAAGGTACAGAGAAGGGTGACGAAAATGATAAAGCGGATGGGACAACTTCCTTATGAGGAAAGGCTAAAGTGGCCAGGACTCTTCAGCTTGGAGAAAAGACAGCTAAGGGGAGGTCTATAAAATAATAGGTGGAGTGGAACGGTTAGACGTGAATCGTTTGTTTACTCTTTCCGAAAATACTACGACTAGGGGGCATGCGATGAAGCAACAGAGTAGTAAATTTAAAACAAATTGGAGAAAATGTTTCTTCACTCAATGTGTAATTAAACTCTGAAATTCGTTGCTAGAGAATATGGTAAAGGCAGCTAGCTTAGCAGGGTTTAAAAAAGGTTTGGCCGGCTTCCTAAAGGAAAAGTCCATAGACCATTACTAAATTGACTTGGGGAAAATCCACTGCTTATTTCTGGGATAAGCAACCTAAAATGTATTGAACTTTTTGGGGATCTTGCCAGGTATTTGTGACCTGGATTGGCCACTGTTGGAAACAGGATGCTGGGCTTGATGGACCTTTGGAGGGGCATAATTGAACGGGGCCGGCCATCTATAAGGTTGGCCATATTTAAGGCCGGCCTTGTAAAGCGGCGTCCCGACCGTATTTTCGAAACAAGATAGCCAGCCATCTTTCGTTTCGATAATACAGTTAGAGCCAGCCAAATCTCAACATTTGGGCCAGCTTTAGAGATGGCCGGCATGGATTTTCAGCGATAATGGAAACTAATGGTGGCGATCTCAAACCCGGCCAAATCCAAGGCATTTGGTCGTGGGAGAAGCCAGCATTTGTAGTGCACTGGTCCCCCTCACATGCCAGGACACCAACCAAGCACCCTAGGGGGCACTGCAGTGGACTTCAAAAATTACTCCCAGGTGCATAGCTCCCTTACCTTGGGTGCTGAGCCCCCCCAAATCCCCCCAAAACCCACTCTCCACAACTGTAGCCCACTACCATAGCTTTTAGGGATGAAGGGGGGCACCTACATGTGGGTACAGTGGGTTTTGTGGGGCTCACATTTACCCCCACAAGTGTAACAGGTAGGGAGGGAAGGGGCCTGGGTCCACCCGCCTGAAGTTCACTGCACCCACTAAAATCTGCTCCAGGGACCTGCATACTGCTGTAATGGAGCTGGGTATGACATTTGAGGATGGCATAGAGGCTGGCAAAAAAATGTTTTTTAATTTTTTTTTTTTTGGGGGGGTGGGTGGGAGGGGGTTGGTGACTACTGGGGGAGTAAGGTCATCCCCTATTCCCTCCAGTGGTCATCTGGTCAGTTGGGGCACCGTTTTGAGGCTTGGTCGTGAACAAAAAGGGACCAAGTAAAGTTGGCCAAATGCTCGTCAGGGCCGGCTTTCTTTTTTCCATTATCGGGCGAAGCCAGCCATCTCGTAACCACGCCCCCGTCCCACCTTCGGTACACTGCCAACACGTCCCCTTGAACTTTGGCCGGCTCCGCGACGGAAAGCAGTAGAAGCCGGCCAAGATCGGCTTTCGATTATGCCGATTTGGCCGGGTTTAGGAGATGGCCGGCTTCTCCTTCGAAAATAAGCAAGTTGGTATGTCCCAGTGTAGCAATACTTATGTACTTATCAATACAAATAAAGCAAAGCAGGAAACTCCTGCTTAAAAGAAATGCACTTTTAGAAAAGATTGAAAGTAACTACAAACAAAACACCTAATAAATCACACAACAGAACATCTGAATAACAGATATTATGCTAATGTTGTTCCTGCAATACAATGACATCTTACTATGTAGCCAGGGGCCAAGTGCAGATTATAGAAAGTAAATTTAATACAAATTGGGGAAATTCTTCTTCACTCAGTGTGTAATTAAACTCTGGAATTCGTTGCCAGAGAATGTGGTAAAGGCGGTTAACTTAACAGGCTTTAAAAAAAAGTCTGGACGGCTTCCTAAAAGAAAAGTCCATAGACCATTATTAAATTGACTTGGGGAAAATCCACTGCTTATTTCTGAGATAAGCAGCATAAAATGTATTGAACTTTTTCGGGATCTTGCCAGGTATTTTTTGACCTGAATTGGCCACTGTTGGAAACAGGATGCTGGGCTTGACGGACCTTTGGTCTGTCCCAGTGTGGCAATACTTATGTACTTACGCACATACGAACAACATTTATAGTTTTGTATTGTACGTAAAAAAAAAAAAAAGACCTCAGAATATATTACCCAAAGCAAATAAGTTGCTTACAGGGTCAGCTTGCAATCAGGGGTCCGGTCTGTATACTGCTTTAGGGATATGTCATTCCACCTCCTCTTATAACAAGTACAGCGATTCCTCGGTTTTCGTTGATGATTCGTCCGAAAACTATCGATGAAAACCGAAACCGACGAAAACCGAGGCAACAAGCAATTTTTTTTTAATGAATAAAAAAGACTAATGTATAGAAACGGAAAAACGACAAAATTTGGGTCCAAAAACCAGCAGGGACTTTTATATTTGGGTCATAAAACAGCAGCAGTGTGATCCCACAACCAGAAACAACGCCCCAGAAGAACGACACGTGAGAACGCAAGATTAGCTACGTGGGCACGCCGACAAAATCCGAGACGATCGATGAAAACCGAGACGAAAATTTCGCGAATAAAATCATCGATAACCGAAACTGACGAAATCCGAAGTCAACGAAAACCGAGGTTTCACTGTATATATCTACACTTGCGAATTTCATCCAGTGCACAAATGTTCATCTATCCAAAATAAAAGCAGGTAGCACTGACAGTGTAAGTAATAAGTACATACATTGAAAAGGATGGAGAAATTCTACGGTCCCGACCACCTGTAAGAGGAAAGGAGGCTGGACCAGGGCAAATGGAAAAAGAGGAAAGCGAAAAAAAAAAGTCTTTTTTTTAAATGAAACAAAAAGCAAGCAGTGTAAAAAAAGTGAAACCATGGTTTCTGTATTTGTTCATTTTCACAGTTTTAACATGAGAAAATACATACATGGAAAGGAATTAGTCTTTTGCACTGAGGCTTAGAAAGGATGTGGAAGGGGTATGTCTTGTTTTAACAGCTGTAAAGTCGAAAAGAGCACACAGCAGGGAGTGTGGCCTTAAAAAGATATACAACACACACATATAATGACTGCTTTGGATTCCTTATAATGGCCGAAGCCCAAGACATTAAAAAAAAAATCACGTCTATATTTTTACAGTAAACCCCTTGGAATATGCTATACTAAACATATTTAAGAGCGGAATGGATGGGAAAAGATCAATTCTACATGTGCCTCGTTTCATGCAGATTTTTTTCTGAGGAAGTGCTGGATACAGGACTCTCTGGATATGTAGATGGACTGTGATAGAATTACCCCCTCCCCCCCCCCCCATATGTACAGTGGGTGGCGGAGTCTGCATTATAGATATTTCAATATCGCTGCCTAGCCCTACACTATGTCTGATCTTTAAAACATAATGCGATTGCCACCACCTTTCAAAGCTGACCCAAAGGTCTTTACAAAACAGCAATAAAAAGGAAAAGTTCTGCAGAATTGCTGGTACAGTTCCAGAGATGCCAAGGGTGGCCAGTCCCAAACAGTGAGACTCACCTTCCCAGTAAGTGAGATTATAGACCAAAGAGTGAGATTTTTCAGGTGATGTATCCAGGGTATAAATCTAGATTTTAAAATCCAGAGGCTAACAAAGGTAAATACTTTTTTCCCCACAACTTTTCTAAGGGTTTTTTTTACTTTTAACTTAGCATGCGCTGTTGGAATCAGTATGTGCTAAGGGCTTGCTACTATATATGGCGGCAAAAAAAATCAGGGCAGAACAAAGTGCTATTCTATAAGCCACACTTAAGAATAAAGTGCTATTCTAGAAGCCGCGCTTAAGAACAATGTGCTATTCTATAAGGTGTACTTAAGAACAAAGTGCTATTCTATAAGCCACACTTAAGAATAAAGTGCTATTCAATAAGGTGTACTTAAGCACAAAGTGCTATTCTATAAGCCACACTTAAGAATAAAGTGCTATTCTAGAAGCTGTGCTTAAGAACAAAGTGCTATTCTATAAGCCACACTTAAGAATAAAGTGCTATTCTAGAAGCCGCGCTTAAGAACAATGTGCTATTCTATAAGGTGTACTTAAGAACAAAGTGCTATTCTATAAGCCACACTTAAGAATAAAGTGCTATTCTATAAGCCACACTTAAGAATAAAGTGCTATTCTAGAAACCGTGCTTAAGAACAAAGTGCTATTCTATAAGGTGTACTTATGAATAAAGTGCTATTCTATAAGGTGTACTTAAGAACAAAGTGTTATTCTATAAGGTGTACTTAAGAATAAAGTGCTATTCTATAAGCCACACTTAAGAATAAAGTGCTATTCTATAAGGTATACTTAAGAATAAAGTGCTATTCTATAAGCCACACTTAAGAATAAAGTGCTATTCTATAAGGTGTACTTATGAATAAAGTGCTATTCTATAAGGTGTACTTAAGAACAAAGTGCTATTCTATAAGCCACACTTAAGAATAAAGTGCTATTCTAGAAGCCGCGCTTAAGAACAAAGTGCTATTCTATAAGGTATACTTAAGAACAAAGTGTTATTCTATAAGCCACACTTAAGAATAAAGTGCTATTCTAGAAGCCGCGCTTAAGAACAAAGTGCTATTCTATAAGGTGTACTTATGAATAAAGTGCTATTCTATAAGCCACGCTTAAGAACAAAGTGCTATTCTATAAGGTGTACTTAAAAATAAATTGCTATTCTATAAGCTGCACTTAAAGTTAGTGCAGTTTATAGAATAGCGTTTATGCCCGGGTATGACGCCTATAGGCGCAGTCATTTGCACCAACTAAAATGAGCAGCTTTGGAATGCGCTACCAAGATCCATCCAAACAATCAACGGCATTTTGCCCTTCAGAAAAGCATTGAAGACCCATCTCTTCAAGAAAGCCTACCCTAACAATTCAACTTAACTAAAGCCTGCCCACATGATTCTTACCGACGATTGGCATACATTGACCATGTTTCCCATTAGCCTTTTTGCTATCCCATATCTATTCCTCTCCATCTTCCTACGCCTACCTCCTAACGCCATTTCCTTCTGCACCCAATTCCTCCTATGTTCAATTTACTTATCAGTTAACCCCATTAATATTACATTTACTACAAACTGTATATTCTTTTACGACTTTGTAATTCTTTATATTGTTACTATGTAAGCCGCATTGAGCCTGCCATGTGTGGGAAAGCACGGGGTACAAATGTAATAAATAAATAAATATACACGCCTAGATTAGCTGTGTATCCCCGTTATTCTATAACAACATGCGTTAATTATAAGAACGCCCCCATTCACTCATGACCCTCCCATTTCTACGCTCCCTTTTTCAAATGTAGGCGCAGATCCTGTGTAAAGTTCAATTAAATTTAATTCAATTGCGTGGGAGTGTGCCCATATTTGCACATGCTATTCTTGGGCAACTTTTACAGAATTGGGGGTAAATGCTGAGTGTTCTATTTTCTTCCAGTGGGCCACACGGCACTTAGCACATGCTAATGTCCGTTAACGCACGCTAAGCTTTAGTAAAAAGGCCCCCTTAGACTTTCTTAGGTTACTCCTGGGTTAGTTTTTCACATACGGTGATGGGAATGAACCTCACTCCTAAGCTAGGGCATGTGGAGCATGATCTCAATCTCTCAAGTTTACTGCTAACGCTCTCCGTAGCACTTGCATCCTGCCATCCCAGTTCCTTTGACTGTATCTGATACAGCGTGTTAGCCACTAACATAGATAACCCATGAACAGAACCAAATCTAAAAATGTCAAGAAAAGGCTGCTCAACACTCTAGACCAGATAAAACAGTTCTAAAATGTGGTCTACATACGTCTGGTGCTAAGCACCCATACCCACCCATACACCCTCTCAAAAGCTTGTAACCATTAATATGCCCACAATAGTCTGAGGGGTCCTTTTACTCCTTGTGACTCTGGGCAAGTCACTTAACCCTCCATTGCCCCATGTAAGCCACATTGAGTCTGCCATGAGTGGGAAAGCGCGGGGTACAAATGTAACAAAAAAAAAAAATATATATATATATTAACCTGAAACAATCTTGAAAATAGGACTCTTTATACATATCCAAATCCACATAAGGCCCCATGCCCTCTGAGGCCCAGATGATCAAAAGCAAACGCTAGAGGCCAATAGCGCCATACTAGCGCCCGCCTGTGCTCCCGCCCAGTGACCAAGCAAGCGCCAGCTCTGACTGCTAACTGCATGCAAATGCATACAAATGAGGGTCTTCCTCATTCCTCCCTCATGATCAATGGGCAGCGTGACAAAACAAGGGTGCTGATTCCGCTGCAAACCCTACGCCAATTAGGAACTGGCGTTATAGTTTGGAGGAATGGGGGAGACCAGGGTTTTATGTCCAGTCCTCATGCACAGATTTAGATCGCCGACTGTTAGATACTTGGATACCTTTAGCCATTAAAATTGTATTGGCATCTTGGAAAAATTTAACGCATGCTAACTATACAGCTTGGTGGAATTTAGTTTGTCTTAACGATATGAGGAGTATTTAGGGCTTCTTTCACTAAGCTGCGTAGGCACCTACGTGCACCGAATGCATGCCAAATTGGAGTTACCGCCCGGCTACTGTATGGCCCTTGCAGTATTTTCAATTTTGGCACGCGTCCGCTGTGTGCATCTGAAAATATTTTCTATTTTCTGGTGCACGTAATGTACGAACGCCAAGTGGCATCTGACTTGCGTAGGTCATTATCGCCCAGATTCCTTACCGCTAGGTCTATGGTTGGTGGTAAGGTCTCAGACCCAAAATGGACTCGTGGCAATTTTGATCTTGCCGCACGTCCATTTTCGACAAAAAAAAAAAAAAGAGGCCTTTTTTACAGGCACGCTAAAAAATTGGATTGGCACACTCCTGAAACCCATGCCTACACTACCACAAGCTATTTCTCAGCGCGCCTTTGTAAAAAGACCCCTTAGTGAGGTCTGCTTTGAAAGCCTTCATCTCTAAGGGGCCTTTTGACTAAGCATCAAGCACTAGGGTGTGACCAACGGCGTACCAAGGGCGGGGCGGTGGGGGTGGTCCACTCCAGGTGCACGCTGCTGGAGGGGTGCAGAGAGCAGCCGCACACCTGTCGGCTCCACTGGTTCCTTGCTCCCGGGGCAGTAGGAGTAGCGGGAGCTGGTGTGCCTCACTTTTGGCAGGACTTTCATTGTAAATGTGAATGACCCCTGTTCCAAGATAGGACAGAGAGTAACTGTCAGAGATTATGTGGAGATGATTATGGACTGAGAGTTAAATTATAAGGAGACTGCCAAGTACTATTTCTGGTTTAGAAAATAGAGGAGATTCTTGAGGTTGAACTGAACTACATAAGTACATAAGTAATGCCATACTGGGAAAAGACCAAGGGTCCATCGAGCCCAGCATCTTGTCCACGACAGCGGCCAATCCAGGCCAAGGGCACCTGGCAAGCTTCCCAAACGTACAAACATTCTATACATGTTATTCCTGGAATTTTGGAGTTTTCCAAGTCCGTTTAGTAGCGGTTTATGGACTTGTCCTTTAGGAAACTGTCCAACCCCTTTTTAAACTCTGCTAAGCTAACCGCCTTCACCACTTTCTCCGGCAATGAATTCCAGAGTTTAATTACACGTTGGGTGAAGAAAAATTTTCTCCTATTTGTTTTAAATTTACTACACTGTAGTTTCATCGCATGCCCCCTAGTCCTAGTATTTTTGGAAAGCGTGAACAGACGCTTCACATCCACCTGTTCCACTCCACTCATTATTTTATATACCTCTATCATGTCTCCCCTCAGCCGTCTCTTCTCCAAGCTGTATAGCCCTAGCCTCCTTAGTCTTTCTTCATAGGGAAGTCGTCCCATCCCCGCTATCATTTTAGTCGCCCTTCGCTGCACCTTTTCCAATTCTACTATATCTTTCTTGAGATGCGGCGACCAGAATTGAACACAATACTCAAGGTGCGGTCGCACCATGGAGCGATACAACGGCATTATAACATCCTCACACCTGTTTTCCATACCTTTCCTGATAATACCCAACATTCTATTCGCTTTCTTAGCCGCAGCAGCACACTGAGCAGAAGGTTTCAGTGTGTTATCGACGATATCATTAGAGATTATGTTTTGCACCGTGCTGACCTTCTAAAGACCCTGACTTGTACAGGACAAGTTTGACCAAGTTTATGAGCACTTTTTTTGCAAGTTATCATTAGAAAGTATGTTGAAGTTCAGCACTGAGACTGCTGACTATATCGTTTGAGTGAGAGTACCCAGAGAAATTGTGCTCTTGGCCTACCAGATCTATTCCGGCCACGACCTGCGCCCAGCTCGAGTGATCCAGCCAGTGGCAGCTGTGTGTGTGAAGCAGTGGCGTAGCTACAGGGGGCCTTGATGGCCCAGGCCTCCCCATTCCAGCCTCAGGCCCCTCAACCCTGATGGCCAGTCAAGTGCCTGTGTTTTAGGCCCTGCTGGCTGCCCTCCCGCTCCCTGCACCTCTGTCCTTCAGCATCAGTGAGGTAAACACACTGCCTTCGGCGGTCTGGAAGCTTTCCCTCTGCTACAATTTCCTGTCCCGCCTAGGCGAGATACTGCAACAGAGGGAAAGCTTCCGTGTCCGCCGAAGACAGAGTGCTTACCTCACTGGAACTGCCAGCAGCCCAGAAAATTGAAGAAGGGCAGCGGTGCAGGGAGCCAGAACAGGAGACGTGAAAAAGCTGAAGCCAGTTAGGTTGGTCTCCCTTTCCCTCTTCTCCACGCAGCTGTCAGTCATCCCCATTTACCAAAACAAAGCAAGCAAACCTATCCGTGTTGTCTTCCTTTATTGTTGGTAACATTTTTATTTGATCTCGCTTATATTTTCAAATGTGCCGGTTTTGCAGCATGTGGATGTACATAGGGGAAGTATTGAGTATTTAGTTCTAAATTATAAACCATTGTGTAATTTGGAGGGGCTGGTTATAGGGACCGCTTGTATTCGTGCAGAGATGTTTTCACCTAGTAAAGGGCCACCACAACAGACATAATGTTATGAGAATCAGGTGCATAACCATCAGACTTACTATTTATAAGTACAATTTTAAAAAACAGTAATTAGGTTGCGACCTGGGAACATTTAACATCTTTTTTTTTTCTGTACCTACATCAAAAGAAAAAGATGACATGTGGGAACTTGCTCCTCTTGTTTTGTGGATTGCAGTGGTATAGTATAAAAATGCACTTGCCTTTTTTATTACTACTATTTCACAGAGAGGTATTGAATAATGAGGGAAGGGCTTCCTTCATGCAGATGTTCTGTCCAGAGTCAGTCTAAACGTGGCACCATTGTCTAGTTCAGCACACTGTTAGCCACCAAGTTCATACAAAGTTAATTATGCTCAGTGGAAAATAAATCTGTTGGCTCAGGCTGCTTGCTATCTGAATATTCAATCATTGTTTCATTATTGCTACCACGTATTACATATCATAGACATTTGCTTTAAACTTTATTTTAATTCATTTATCCAGTCCTTACATGGATGGGATTTTGCTTTTTAAACCCAAAGGTGAATCCTAAGGGTGCCTGAACAATTAGGTATAAACTGTGTTGTTTCTGACTTTACTTGTTTTGGACTGTTTTGGGTCCTGCTGATCTGTACATCTGCTGTCTAGAATTTTGGAAGATGGAAATGAAAAAATAAAAATTAAGCTTTGGATGTACTCTGTAGAAGTTATTGTTTAGAATATGTCTGTTCTGGTATGTGCATGCTTATATATATATGGCTATGATTCCTGAACATGTGGTATCATTAAAGGACAGACTTTTAAATGCCCAGTTGGGTAAATATCCTAATCTCAACTTTGATAAATGTTTCACACACATCCATCTATGTGCTTTCATAATATAACTGAATTCTATTATTCTGTCTCACTGTATTTTCAAATGTAAGCCACATTGAACCAGCTGGATGGTGATGGCACAATGAAAGCAAGTTTGGTCCAGTGAAGACTAACTCAAAATACCTGTTCCTTAGCTGAGCTCTAGTATTACAATATTGAAAATGCAACTATACCACGCCTCTGTGGTTATGTTCCACTAATAAGTTGGCTGGAGTCACTGGGGCTAATTTTCCAAGCACTTAAAACACTTAAAGTTCCATAGGTTACTATTGTAAGTCTAAGTGCTTTGAAAATTCAGCTCACTGTTGTCCCACAAGTTTTAACTTTTTTTTGGGTATCCAGATAATTTATTTATGGGTTTTATTTTGTGGTACAAAGTGATCTTATATTTTGCTCCCTACATTAGAAAATCCATTTTTATTTTTATTTCTCCTGTGCTGTACTGCTTGCCAGGGGCGTAGCCAGACCTCGAGGAGGGAGGGGGGGCCAGAGTTCAAGGTGGGGGCACATTTTGGTCACCGCCCCCCTCTGCCGCCTCACTGCCCCCCCTGCACCACCTCACTGCCCCCTCCGCTGGCCACTGCCGCTGCTATACATCTTGGTTGGGGAGGGGGGTCCCCAACCCCAGCAAGCTGAAGACGTCATCCAGCACTGGTCTTCGGCGCCTCCACATTGCCTGCCCTGCTGTCTCTCTTCCCCTCATGTCTGGCACGTTCCTTTTAGTGAAACTGAGCATGCTCAATTTCACTAAAAGGAGCATGCCCGATGTGAGGAGAATAGAGAGCAGGGCATGTAATGCGGCGGCAGCGCTACCACAGGCCAGCGCTGGATGAAGTCTTCAGCTAGCGAGGGTTGAGGGGTCCAGAGCAAATTTGGGGGGGCCCAGGCCCCTGTGGCCCCACCTAGCTATGCCACTGCTGCTTACAGAGAGTGTGATTTCTCAGTGTTTCCTTTTCTAATGTTGATCCTTTATTCTGTAATTGGTGAGGATTGGTCTGTGTTCTGTGAGTGACCAAAGTGAGAGATTCTGCTGGCATGTAATTTGTGCGTGGATCCATAGGAGTCTGACTTGTCTGGCTTTTCCAATGGGAAGCATATTGCGGTTCTGTATATTCACTGCTGCCTTTTTAAAGGTACAGTTACTTATATTTGTGTGTTAAAATTAGTGCTGTTAAGCTTGTTACATAGGCTCTGAGAAGCTTCTTTGCAGGATTTAGTGTTACTTCACAAGTGGCTAAAAATCACAGTAACAACATTTTCAGGTACATCAGAAACAAAAAGCCTGTGAGGGAATCCATAGGAATGTTAGATCACGAATGTGCAAAAGGGGCGCTCAGGGAGGACAAGGCCATAGAGGAGAAACTGAATGAATTCTTTGCTTCTGTTTGTGTGGAAGAAAATGTAAGAGATCTGCCTGTACCGGAAATAGTTTTCAAGGGTGATGATGTGGAAGAACTGAGAGAAATCTCAGTGAACCTGGAAGATGTACTGAGCCAAATTGACAACTTAAAGAGTAGCAAATCACCTGAACCAGATGGCATCCATCCAAGGGTACTCAAAGAACTCAAGCATGAAATTGCTGATCTGCTGTTAATAATATGTAATCTGTCGCTAAAATCATACATAGTACCTGAAGATTGGAAGGTGGCCAAAGTGACGCTGATTTTTTTTAAATGGTTCTAGGAGTGATCTGGGAAATTATAGACTGGTAAGTCTGACATCGGTGCCAGGCAAAATAGTGGAAACTATTCTAAAGAATAAAATTACAGAACAAGTAGACAAACATGGTTTAATGGGACAAAGTCAGCATGGGTTCAGCCGAGGGAAGTCTTGCCTCACCAATTTGCTTCATTTCTTTGAAGGCATGAATAAACATGTGGATAAAAGTGAGCCCGTTGATGTAGCGTATCTAGATTTTATAAGTACATGAGTAATGCCACACTGGGAAAAGACCAAGGGTCCATCGAGCCCAGCATCCTGTCCACGACAGCGGCCAATCCAGGCCAAGGGCACCTGGCAAGCTTCCCAAACGTACAAACATGATTCAGAAAGCTTTTGATAAAGTTCCTCATGAGAGACCTATGAGAAAATTAAAGAGTCAAGGGATAGGTTCTGGTGTGGATTAGGAATTGATTATTGGACAGAAAACAGAGGGTAGGGTTAATTGGTCATTTCTCTCAATGGAGGAGGGTAAAAGGGTAAACAGTGGAGTGCCGCAGGGATCTGTACTGGGACCAGTACTGTTTATCATATTTATAAATGATATGGAAATCAGAATGACAAGTGAGGTGATTACATTTGCAGATGATACAAAACTATTCAAGGTTGTTAAAACATGTGCAGACTGTGAAATATTGCAGGAAGACCTTAGGAAACTGGAAGACTGGGCATCCAAATGGCAGATGAAATTTAATGTGGACGAATGCAAGGTGATGCACATTGAAAAGAATAATCTGAATCATAGTTACCTGATGCTAGGGTCCTCCTTGGGGTCAGCACTGAAGAAAAAGATCTGGGTGTCCTTGTAGATAATACTCTGAAATATTTTGCTCAGTGTGCAGCGGCGGCCTAAAAAGCAAACAGGATGCTAGGAATTATTAGGAAAGGGATGGTGAATAAGACCAAAAACACTATAATGCCTTTATATTGCTCCACGGTGCATCTGCACCTTCAGTATTGCGTTCAGTTCTAGTCGCCGTATCTCAAAAATGATATAGTGGAATTAGAAAAGGTTCAAAGAAGAGCGACCAAAATGATAAAGGGGATGGAACTCCTCTCATGAGAAAAGGCTAAAGAGGTTAGGGCTCTTCAGCTTGGAAAAGAGACGGATGAGGGGAGATATGATTGAGGTCTACAAAATCCTGAGTGGTGTAGAATGAGTAGAAGTGAATCGATTTTTTACTCATTCCAAAAGTATAAAAACTAGGGGACACTCAAGGAAGTTACATGGAAATATTTTGAAAACAAATAGGAGGAAATATTGTTTCTCTCAACGAATATTTAAGCTCTGGAACTCTTGGCCAGAGAATGTGGTAACGGTGGTTAGCGTGTCTGCAACCTACTCCTCACTGGCCTCCCACTTAACCATCTATCCCCCCTTCAATCCGTTCAGAACTCTGCTGCCCGTCTTATCTTCCGCCTGGACCGATACACTCATATCACCCCTCAAGTCACTTCACTGGCTTCCGATCAGGTACCACATATAGTTCAAGCTTCTCCTACTAACCTACAAATGCACTCAGTCTGCAGCCCCTCACTACCTCTCTACCCTCATCTCCCCTTACGCTCCTACCCGTAACCTCCGCTCACAGGACAAATCCCTCCTCTCAGTACCCTTCTCCACCACCGCCAACTCCAGGCTCCGCCCTTTCTGCCTCGCCTCACCCTATGCTTGGAATAAACTCCCTGAGCCCATACGCCAAGCCCCCTCCCTGCCCATCTTCAAATCCTTGCTCAAAGCCCACCTCTTCAATGTTGCTTTCGGCACCTAACCATTGTACCTCTATCCAGGAAATCTAGCCTGCCCCAGTTTGACTGACTGCATTTTTTGTCCTTTAGATTGTAAGCTCCTTTGAGCAGGTCGTTCTTTGTTAAATTGTACAGTGCTGTGTAACCCTGGTAGCGCTTTAGAAATGTTAAATAGTAGTAGTAGTAGTAGTTTGGAGAAATTCCTAGAGGAAAAGTAGATGTGGACAAATTCCTAGAGGAAAAGTAGATGGACATGGGGGAAGCAACTGCTTGCCCTGGGATTGGTAGCATGGAATGTTGCTACTGTTTGGGTTTCTGAATGGAATGTTGCTACTATTTGGGTTTCTGACAGGTACTTGTGACCTGGATTGGCCACTGCTGGAAGCGGGATACTGGGCTAGATGGACCATTGGTCTGACCCAGTATGGCTACTCTTATGTTCTTATGCTTGAGATTCTACATGGAATGTTGCTACTCTTTGAGATTCTGAATGGAATGTTGCTACTATTTGGGTTTCTGACAGGTACTTGTGACCTGGATTGGCCACTGCTGGAAGCGGGATACTGGGCTAGATGGACCATTGGTCTGACCCAGTATGGCTACTCTTATGTTCTTATGCTTGAGATTCTACATGGAATGTTGCTACTCTTTGAGATTCTGAATGGAATGTTGCTACTATTTGGGTTTCTGACAGGTACTTGTGACCTGGATTGGCCACTGTTGGAAGCCGGATACTGGGCTAGATGGACCATTGGTCTGACCCAGTATGGCTACTCTTATGTTCTTATGCTTGAGATTCTACATGGAATGTTGCTACTCTTTGAGATTCTGAATGGAATGTTGCTACTATTTGGGTTTCTGACAGGTACTTGTGACCTGGATTGGCCACTGTTGGAAGCGGGATACTGGGCTAGATGGACCATTGGTCTGACCCAGTATGGCTACTCTTATGTTCTTATGCTTGAGATTCTACATGGAATGTTGCTACTCTTTGAGATTCTGAATGGAATGTTGCTACTATTTGGGTTTCTGACAGGTACTTGTGACCTGGATTGGCCACTGTTGGAAGCCGGATACTGGGCTAGATGGACCATTGGTCTGACCCAGTATGGCTACTCTTATGTTCTTATGCTTGAGATTCTACATGGAATGTTGCTACTCTTTGAGATTCTGAATGGAATGTTGCTACTATTTGGGTTTCTGACAGGTACTTGTGACCTGGATTGGCCACTGTTGGAAGCCGGATACTGGGCTAGATGGACCATTGGTCTGGCCCAGTATGGCTACTCTTATGTTCTTATGCTTGAGATTCTACATGGAATGTTGCTACTCTTTGAGATTTTGAAGGCGAAATTAAAATACTCCAATTTGAGTTTGTTTGCCTCCTCTTCATAAGATTTACCATCTACCTGTTCCTAGACAACTTTCAAGCTCTCCTGATGTTAATTCTGTTCTGGATGCTTCTTCTGATAGTTGGAATATGACTCAGATTTTGAAAAGTTCCACCAAAGAAGTGGTGTCTAGGTCTGCTTATTTATTTCCTGATATTTCAAAATGGACACAATTAAGAAGGAAGAAGCTCCAGGCATATATAAACAACATGTATTATCTTTGGGAGTAAGGTTTTAATTGAGATTTCCCTGTAAATGTTTAATTCATTTGGATCAGCATGTTTACGAGTTTTATGAGCCTTCTCAGTTACAATTTTCATTGTCTGTGCCTTAGACCGTTCTGATTCACGTCATCAGTTTGAATCACTGCTCTTTCCCCGATATGCTTTACTTAATTAGCTTCCTCTGGCTCTTTGAATTGGGTTCCTCTCCTAATGTGGTCTAATTAGAAGCGTAATTATTGCTTTTTTTTAATGTTTTGTTTTTCCTTTTTATTGTTTTTGTATATAATGTGCTTGATGTGTTTCAAGATTTGTTTTTGATGTATTATTTCAAAATATTAATAAAAAAAAGAAAAAAATGTCGGAAAATCCATGTTTTGGAGACTCGAAGATTCAATCCTCAGATCAAACGGCAGATTATTCCGTAATGTTGGAGCAACTATGCTAAATGCAGGCCTACTAGAAGAATGCAACCACTGTCTAGTACAAGATGGAACAACTGGATAGTTGGCCTGTGAAGACCACAACTGATGCAAATAACGAGATGTCCCAGTATATTGAGCCTGATTTTGATTTTGCCACACGACCATTTTCGCGAAAAATTTTAAAAAGGCCTTTTTTACAGATGCGCTGAAAAATGGATCGGCGCGCGCCCAAAACCCACGCCTAACACTACCGCAAGCCGTTTTTCAGCGCACCTTAGTAAAAGGACCCCTATTTCTCTTTTTTTTTTTGTTACGTTTGTACCCCGCGCTTTCCCACTCATGGCAGGCTCAATGCGGCTTACATGGGGCAATGGAGGGTTAAGTGACTTGCCCAGAGTCACAAGGAGCTGCCTGTGCCTGAAGTGGGAATCCAACTCAGTTCCTCAGGACCAAAGTCCACCACCCTAACCACTAGGCCACTCCTCCTCCACTGTTGCCACTAGCAACATTCCATGTAGAAGTCGGCCCTTGCAGATCACCAATGTGGCCGCGCAGGCCGTGCAGGACGTCAGACTCACAGAAATAGAAGCCTGCGCAGCCTTCTACATGGAATGTTGCTAGTGGAATAGCAACATTCCATGTAGAATCTCCAATAGTAGCAACATTCCATGTAGAATCTCCAATAGTATCTATTTTCTTTTTGTTACATTTGTACCCTGCGCTTTCCCACTCATGGCAGGCTCAATGCGGCTTACATGGGGCAATGGAGGGTTAAGTGACTTGCCCAGAGTCACAAGGAGCTGCCTGTGCCTGAGGTGGGAATCAAACCCAGTTCCTCAGGACCAAAGTCCACCACCCTAACCACTAGGCCACTCCTCATCTTTGAAAAAGGTCTACGTGCTCAATAATGTGGAGTGGAGGAGTGGCCTAGTGGTTAGGGTGGTGGACTTTGGTCCTGGGGAACTGGGAACTTCAATTCCCACTGCAGGCACAGGCAGCTCCTTGTGTCTCTGGGCAAGTCACTTAACCCTCCATTGCCCCATGTAAGCCGCATTGAGCCTGCCATGAGCGGGAAAGCGTGGGGTACAAATTAAAAAAAAAATAATAATAATAATACCTTTCAAGTGTTGAATGTCTGTATCATCTCCTATCAACAGGGGTGATATGATACAGACATTTCAACATTTGAAAGGTATTATTGAGCACATTTTTTTCACAGATGGGGAAGTTATAGAACTAGGGAACATCAAATGATACTGCAGGGAGATAAAAGTAAAAGCAACAACACAAGAAACCTTTTGCATGGAAAGGGTGATGGATACTTGGAACGCACTCCCATGGGAAGTGATCGGGACAAAAATAGTGACAATTGAAAAAAGTTGTAGAATAAACACAGAGGGAATCCCAGTCTAGCAAGATGATGGGATCAAAGCAAAATGAATGAGATCGAGAGGCGTAACCTGCATGGAGCGGCAGGTACAATCTTAAACAAAGGCATTAAGGAGGTAACCTACATGTTGGAGTGGAGGAGTGGCCTAGGGGTTAGTGCAGTGGACTTTGATCCTGGGGAACCGAGTTCAATTCCCACCGCAGCTCCTTGTGACTCTGGGCAAGTCACTTAACCCTCCATTGCCCCTGGTACAAAATAAGTACCTGAATATATGTAAACCGCTTTGAATGTAGTTGCAAAAACCTCAGAAAGGCAGTATATCAAGTCCCTTCTCCTATTTGAGATTCTAAATGGAATGTTGAGATTCTGTTGCTACTATTGGAGATTCTACACGGAATGTTGCTACTATTCGAGATTCTAGATGGAATGTTGCTACTATTGAGATTCTGTTGCTACCACTGCCAACTCCAGGCTCCGCCCATTCTACCTCGCCTCACCCTATGCATGGAACAAACTTCCTGAGCCCCTATGCCAAGACTCCTCCCTACCCATCTTCAAATCCTTGTTCAAAGCCCACCTCTTCAATGTTGCTTTCGGCACCTAACCTTTATACTTTTCAGGAAATCTAGACTGCCCCAATTTGACTGCCCCTATTTGACTGACTGTACATTTGTCCATTAGATTGTAAGCTCTTTGAGCAGGGACTGTCCTTCTATGTTAAATTGTACAGCGCTGCATAACCCTAGTAGCACTTTAGAAATGTTAAATAGTAGTAGTAGTAGTAGTAGTAGTACTATTTGAGAGTCTACATGGAATGTTAATGTTGCTATTCCACTAGCAACATTCCATGTAGAAGCCTGCCCTTGCAGATCAGCAATGCGGCTGCGCAGGCTTCTGTTTCTGTGAGTCTGATATCCTGCACATACGTCCTGCGCTATTTGAGATTCTAAATGGAATATTGAGATTCTGTTGCTGCATGGCCATGTTGCTGATCTGCAAGGGCAGGCTTCTGTTTATGTGAGTCTGACGTCCTACCCTTGCAGATCAGCAACGCGGCCGCACAGGCTTCTGTTTCCGTGAGTCTGACGTCCTGCACGTACGTGCAGGATGTCAGACTCACAGAAACAGAAGTCTGCACGGCCACATTGCTGATCTGCAAGGGCAGGCTTCTACATGGAATGTCGCTAGTGGAGGAGTAGCCTAGTGGTTAGTGCAGTGGACTTTGATCCTGGGGAACTGAGGTCAATTCCCACTGCAGCTCCTTGTGACTCTGGGCAAGTCACTTAACCCTCCATTGCCCTGGTACAAAATAAGTACCTGAATATATGTAAACCGCTTTGAATGTAGTTGCAAAAACCTCAGCAAGGCGGTACATCAAGTCCCATTTCCCTTTCCCTTATGACATCACAATATCAGAAGTGAGCCAAGTATTGGGCAATCAAGCCATTGTGACATCACTGATGAGGTTGGCTCTTATTGGTGGAATGAGTGGAGGAGTAGCCTAGTGGTTAGTGCAGTGGACTTTGATCCTGGGGAACTGTATAGGGCAATCAAGCCATTGTGACATCACTGATGAGGTTGACTCTTATTGGTGGAATGAGTGGAGGCGTAACCTAGTGGTTAGTGCAGTGGACTTTGATCCTGGGGAACTGAGTTCGATTCCCACTGCAGCTCCTTGTGACTCTGGGCAAGTCACTTAACCCTCCATTGCCCCTGGTACAAAATAAGTACCTGAATATATGTAAACCGCTTTGAATGTAGTTGCAAAAACCTCAGAAAGGCGGTATATCAAGCCCCATTTCCCTTTCCCTATTGGAGATTCTAGATGGAATGTTGCTATTCCACTAGCAACATTCATACGTGCAGGATGTCAGACTCACAGAAACAGAAGCCTGTGCGGCTGCATTGCTGATCTGCAAGGGCAGGCTTCTACACAGAATGTTGCTAGTGGAGGAGTAGCCTAGTGGTTAGTGCAGTGGACTTTGATCCTGGGGAACTGAGTTTGATTCCCACTGCAGCTCCTTGTGACTCTGGGCAAGTCACTTAACCCTCCATTGCCCCTGATACAAAATAAGTACCTGAATATATGTAAGCTGCTTTGAATGTAGTTGCAAAAACCTCAGAAAGGCGATATATCAAGTCCCATTTCCCTTTCCCTTCTGCACAGAAGAGTAGGCGGGACTCTAGATACCTTGCTGGACAGACTGGTTGTACCATGGTGGTGTCTATCTGCCATCTATTACTATGTTAGGGGGCTCATTTTCAAAACAGATAAACATCCAAAAATTGGCAGATGGACTTTTTTTTTGCCAAAACATGCAAATTGCTATTTCCAAAACCCATTGTTAAGCCACTTTTCTATGCAGTTCATCTGCAGTGTGTTCAAATTACAAGGGGGGGGGGGGGGGGGGGGCGTTCCCAGAACTTGGACCTTTTTCTGCCATAACAGAACAAAGCAAAAATGTCCAGGGCTAAAAGTTAGATGTTGTGGTCTAGATTTGTTTCAGTCATGACTAAGTCACAAAAAGGTGCCATAAATGAAGGGATTAAGGCATGATCTTCCTCGTACTCCCCCAGTGGTCACTGACACCCCCCCCCCCCCCCCCCCCCCCCCCCCCCAAAGATATGAAAGAAACCATACATTCCAGCCTCTATGACAGCTCCAGATGTTATGGCAGGCCTATTAGAGCATCAAGCAGGTCCCTGGAGTAGCCTAGTGGTCAGTGCACTGCGCTATAGAGAAGGGGACCCAGGCCCATATCCAGGGCCACTGAGAGACTAGACTGGGCCCGGGGCAAGGCCGCCCCACCTCCGCCCCTGCCACCCCCATCGCTCCCCCTGCCGCTGCCATCCCCTGTCGCTCCCCCTGCCACTGCAGTCCCCGGTCTCACCTGCCTGCCTCCACGGCTCCGGGCCCCCTGCATTCAAAGCAGCAGTCGCTGATCGCCTCTCTTCTGGCCTTCCCTCCCTGTGTCCCGCCCTCGTCTGATGTAACTTCCGGTTTCCACGAGAGTGGGACACAGGGAGGGAAGGCCAGAAGGGAGCGATCTGTGACTGCCGCTTCATATGCAGGGGGGCAGAGCTGAGGAGGCAGGCAGGGGAGACTGGGGACTGCAGCGCCGGCGGTCTGACCCCAGCGCCGGGCCCGGGGAATTTTGTCCCCCCTGCCCCCCCTCTCGGCAGCCCTGCCCATATCTCACTCTAACTGTTACACTTGTGTTGAAAAGTGTACCCTGCAAAAGCCTACTGTACTCATATATATAGGTCACACCTACGGACATAAGGACTCTTGTAGTGTTGGGTACAGTAGGTTTTTGGTGGGTTTTGGAGGGCTCCCCATACAATATAAGGGGGTAATGGTGAGATGTGTACCTGGGATCTTTTATGTAAAGTCCACTTCAGTGACCCCTAAAGTGTCCAGCTGTTCTGCTGAAATGTGTGTCTTGCCAGTCTACGAAGAATGTTGGCTCCAACCCCCCCACCCCCTCCATACATCCAAATGTCTAGGTTTTGTGCGTTTCTTTCCCTTGGATGTTCTATTTTCACAAATGGTCACAAGAAAAACACACTGAGCACAAAACAGCTAGGAAATGGCCATTTTCAAAACAAAAAAATATAAGATATTTTTCTGCTTCAAAAAAATGGCCATGTTTGCCCTTTGTTTTTTGGACATTGTCATCAAAACATCCACAATTGGCTTTAGACGTCATATCCAAAACGCCCCTCATCAATCACTGATGCTTATGGATTGTACCTAGTAGTGAATGAGGGCAGAATAGATATCAGCCTTCAAATTCTCTTGTTCTACTACTACTACTACTACTATTTAGCATTTCTATAGCGCTACAAGGCGTACGCAGCGCTGCACAAACATAGAAGAAAGACAGTCCCTGCTCAAAGAGCTTACAATCTAATAGACAAAAAATAAAGTAAGCAAATCAAATCAATTAATGTGTACAGGAAGAAGGAGAGGAGGGTAGGTGGAGGCGAGTGGTTACAAGTGGTTACGAGTCAAAAGCAATGTTAAAGAGGTGGGCTTTCAGTCTAGATTTAAAGGTGGCCAAGGATGGGGCAAGACGTAGGGGCTCAGGAAGTTTATTCCAGGTGTAGGGTGCAGCGAGACAGAAGGTGCGAAGTCTGGTGTTGGCAGTAGTGGAGAAGGGAACAGATAAGAAGGATTTATCCATGGAGCGGAGTGCACGGGAAGGGGTGTAGGGAAGGACGAGTGTGGAGAGATACTGGGGAGCAGCAGAGTGAGTACATTTATAGGTTAGTAGAAGAAGTTTGAACAGGATGCGAAAACGGATAGGGAGCCAGTGAAGCAACTTGAGAGGGGTAGTATGAGTAAAGCGACTCTGGCGGAAGACGAGACGGGCAGCAGAGTTTTGAACCGACTGGAGAGGGGAGAGGTGACTAAGTGGGAGGCCAGCAAGAAGCAGATTGCAGTAGATTGTTCTACGATTTTCAACCACTGTATAGAATGAGTGTCAGCAGTGCCCAACTTCGATTGTCTTTTTGGTTCTTTCTTTCCTCACAAAAGCGCCAGGACCTTTCGCTTTTCAGCCTTTGGGAAATTGGCACGTTTCCTCATCACACTGTGATTATTAGTCAGAATTTTTATTTCTCAGGGTGTGATTCCTGTGTGACCGCCTCTTGGATTCTCTATTGGAGAAGATTTACTTCAGGGACCCAACCCTAGGGGGTTGGATATGACTGCGAGTTACTTAAATTAAATCACACAGAGGCTTACTTGATGTTCAAATACAGCTTCAGTACAGCATATGTAGAAGTGTTCAGCAGAGCAATGATGGGATGACCACAGAACGCAGGGGGTCCAAAGGCCTATTTACATCTTAGCTATCCAGAAAACCAGACTTCACCACCAGTTTCCTATTGACAAATCTGGCCCTGCTCTAGAGTTATCAAGTAATACAGTTTGTGGAGTGAGATGATTGACCACCCTTAACTATTTGAGCTTGTGACATTTTAAGTCCTGGTTCTTCCGTTAGTAATCAGAGGAAGTTCTCCAAAATCCAGGACTGATCTTATGTCTCCCCCTAGAAACCAGGTCACTGAGCAGCATTTTTGCTCCGCATGAGAACATAAGAGTAGCCATACTGAGTCAGACCAATGGTCCATCTAGCCCAGTATCCTGTTTTCCAAACACTGGCCAAGTCAGGTTCCAAGTACCTGGCAGAAACCTAATTAGCAGCAACATTCCATGTAGAACCCCAAAGAATAGCAAAATTCTGGAATCTCAAAGAGTAGCAACATTCCATACAGAATCCCACAGAACATAAGAGTAGCCATACTGGTTCAGCCCAATGGTCCATCTAGCCCAGTATCCTGTTTTCCAAACAGTGGCCAGTCCAGGTCACAAGTATCTGGCAGAAACCCAAATCATGGCAACATTACATTCAGAATCTCAAAGAGTAACAAGATTCCATGTAGAACCCCAAAGAATAGCAAGATTCTGGAATCCTAAAGAGTGACAAGATTCCATTCAGAATCACAAAGAGTAGCAACATTCCATACAGAATCCCACAGAACATAAGAGTAGCCATTGGTCCATCTACCCAGTATCCTGTTTTCCAAACAGTGGCCAAGCCAGGTCACAAGTACCTGGCAGAAACTCAACTGTCATCTTTAAGTACTTGCTCATTCTGTTGTTCATTGCCACCACATATACCTCCTACCCAACTACATATATGTATGAGATCGATTTGATTATAATGGATCTTCAATCTATGCAAACATATTTATTTATTTATTTATTTATTTATTTATTTATTTATTGCATTTGTATCCTACATTTTCCCACCAGTTTGCAGGCTCAATGTGACTTACATTATGCCGTAATAGCGATCGCCATTTCCGGATAGAGAATTACAGGTGGTATTGCATTGAAGTTCCTGAATGATAGAATGAGTTATAAAATAAGTTAGATAATCAACTATCGAAAGTTCATTTCCTGCATGAGAATAAAGTGGTAGTGCGTATTACGTAACTTTCAATAGTAGTAACGAAGGTTATCAATCTAGTGTAAAGAGTTCGGCTTTGTCTAGTTCATACATACCAAGTATGAATGTTTTTACTATCAGGCTTATTTTTGAAAGTGATCGCTGGCCATCTTCCGACATAAATCGGGAGATGGAAGGAGATCTCTCAAAAGCGGCGAAATCCGTATAAATGAAAGTGGCTTTTTTGACACCATCGCTGCTTTCCCGCTGCTGCGCTGGTGAAAGTTCAAGGGGGCGTGTTGGCAGCGTAGTGAAGGCGGGACATGGTCGGGCATGGGCGTGGCTACCAGATGGCCGGCTTTCGTGGATAATGGAGAGAAAAAAAGTGGTGTTAAGCAGTATTTCACCGGGTTTACTTGGTCCTTTTATTTTCACGACCAAGCCTCAAAAAAGGTGCCCCAACTGACCAGATGACTACCGGAGGGAATGGGGGATGACCTCCCCGTAGTCCCCCCGTGGTCACCAACCCCCTCCCACACTAAAAAAATAAAAATAAAAAACTTTTTTTACCAGCCTGTATGCCAGCCTCAAATGTCATACCCAGCTCCCTGACAGCAATATGCAAGTCCCTGGAGCAGTTTTTAATGGGTGCAATGCACTTCAGGCAGGCAGACCCAGGTCCACCCCCCCCCTATCTGCTACACTTGTAGTGCTAAGTGTTGAGCCTTCCACCCCCCCCCCCAAAAAAGCCACTGTACCCACATGTAGGTACCCCCCTTCACCCATAAGGGCTATGGTAATGGTGTAGAGTTGTGGGGAGTGGGTTTGGGGGGGATTTGGGGGGCTCAGCACCCAAGGGAAGGGAGCTATGCACCTGGGAGCTATTTTTGAAGTCCACTGCAGTGCCCCCTAGGGTGCCCGGTTGGTGTCCTGGCATGTCAGGGGGACCAGTGCACTACAAATGCTGGCTCCTCCCATGACCAAATGCCTTGGATTTTGCCGGGTTTGAGATGGCCGTCAGTTTTTTCCATTATCGCTGAAAAACAAAACCGGCCATCTCAAACCTGGCGAACTCAGGCATTTGGCCGGGCTAAAACGTATTATCGAAAAAAAAAAGATGGCCAGCCGTCTTTTTCGAAAATACGGTTCCGGCCAGCTGTTGCGCTGCCGCCAAAATAGATCGCCGTCGATCTATTTCGCCGGCGACATTCGATTATGCCCATCCACATTAAATGTGCTAATATGAGTTTGTATATAGTTTGTGCATTTATTTCAAAAGTTTTAGCTGTACTCTGTGCAGTTTACATTTCAATAGACAGTTATATAGAAAATACTTTTAACTTAAGAACTTTTAGGGCCCTGTTTATTAAGGTGCACTAGCGGTTCTAGCGTACGCTAAAATTAGCGCATGCAAAATGCTAGAGATGCCCATATATTCCTATGGGTGTCTCTAGCGTTAGGATGAGCTAAAAACACTAGCGTACCTGTAGCACGGATTAGTAAACAGGACCCTTAGTAAACTCAACATACATGATGGATTACTTTCATCACGTTAATACAAGTTCCATAACATCATAAAATTTACAGAGGAAACCCCATGTGTCTCGAGATGATGGAGAGAATCATCCTACAAAGAGCCTTACTAATGGTAAATTAGTCCTATCGATAGACCAAGCTGGCTTTTTGTAAAGACTGCGGCACTGGTGATCAGGTGCTGGCTGTGACAATATTTATGAAAAATGGATGCCAGAAAACCTCCGAACTGGCACGCTGTTTCTGGATCTCACAGCAGTCTATGACACTGTCTGGCACACTGGTCTGCTAGTGGAGCTGGCTGAAACGCTCTCCCTGTTTAGTTTGTCAAAGTAGTGGAACTTCTGATTGGCAACTGTGGACTCCAGGTGCACTCTGGTAACACAACGAGAGCCTGAAAAAAACTTCAGAAGGATGGCCTGCCTCAAGGACTTTTTAATTTGTAGACTAACAATCTTCCACTTATCCAGTCAATACAATTCCTTTATGCTTTATGCAGATGTCAGATGCCTTGGCTTGCAAGCATGCAATTTCTCAAATTTGGAGGATAGTCTAAATGCTGATATGGCCATAATTCAACAGTTTTGTCAAGCCTAGTGACTTACTCTGAGTTTCAGTAAAACAGTTTCCTTGATGTTCCGTTTATACTGTGCAAATGCAGCAGAAGAGCCTAACATTTTTCTTCTTGGTCAAAGGCTGCCACGAATCACGTCCAGCATACCTTTGGAGTTACTTTAGACTGCACTCTCACTCTCAAAAAACATTTGTCAAAGTTGGTGATTAAAAGTCATGTAAGGACATTCCTCAATCTTCACTTCCCCAGCTGCAAAGGTCTAAAATATAAACTAACATATGCGTCAACCTTCTCCTACTTGAGCCCTCAATTCTGGAACGCACTACCGCGTAACTTAAAAACGATCTGTGAACTAACTAACTTCCGCAAACTATTGAAGACCCATCTCTTTAACAAGGCATACCACAAACATTAACAAATGTGAACCCCTCCACATATATCCAGAATTGTCTTACGATATTTGCTTGTCAAAGCACTATCATGCTTTATCATTATCATGTTAACCAAGATCATTATGTAATACTAAATGTCTATTTTCTTATATATTTCCACTATTCATGCTGTATTGTAAGCCACATTGAGCCTGCAAAGAGGTGGAAAAATGTGGGATACAAATGCAATAAATAAATAAATCTCAACGTTGATTGGAGCATACTGGAGTACATCCAGAAAGTACTTGAGGATGAGCTCTCTGCTGCTCCTTTACTCCATGGTGGAATACTGTGTGCCAGTCGAAATCTGCATATGTGTAATTTAGTGTACACACAGCTAAATTCCACGACGCAGATCATTAGCGACACTCCTAAATCTACTGATACCCAGTGGATACCAGCGCTGAGCTAGGGGCACCACAGCTAATTTACTCATTGGGATAAAAAAAAAAAAATCCCAGAGCTTTCATTTCACCGTGACATTTACTACCCCTCCCCCTCCTCCCCGCAAGATCTGTGCTGTCAAGAAATCCAATCTGGGTTCACTTTCCAGACCCTGACATGACTGTAGACAGTCTGTAGGGCAAGAGATGGTCAATCCCAAATACACACGACTCTGGACTTGTACAAGATCGGGTAAGTCAACCAGGGCCGCCGAGAGACAGGGCCAGGCCCGGGGCAAGGCCGCCCCCGGGCCCCCCCCCCCCATGAGGTCGCCACCGCCGCTTCCCCGCCCCAGGGCCCCCCCCCCATGAGGCCGCCACCGCCGCTCCCCCCCCCCCACCGGTCCGGGCCCTCTGCATTGAACTCACAGCACCTCACCTCCAAAGGCGCGGCAAGCAGCAGCAGATTGCCTGCCTTCGACCCTCCTTCCCTCCCTGTGTCCCGCCGCCAACGTTTTGTTGAGGACGTCTTCGCAAAACATCCCGATGGAGGGGCAGGGAAACCCGTATTATCAAAACAAGATGGACATCCATCTTTCATTTCGATAATATGGTCGGGGATGCCCGAATCTTGACATTTTGGTCATCCTTAGAGATGGTCATCCCTAGACTTGGTCGTTTCTGATTTTCAGCGATAATAGAAACAAAGGACATCCATCTCAGAAACGACCAAATCCAAGCCATTTGGTCATGGGAGGAGCCAGCATTCGTACTGCACTGGTCCCCCTGACATGCCAAGACACCAACCGGGCACCCTAGGGGGCACAGCAGTGGACTTCAGAAATTGCGTCCAAGAACATAGCTCCCTTACCTTGTGTGCTGAGCCCCCCAAAACCCACTCCCCACAACTGTACACCACTACCATAGCACTTACGGGTGAAGGGGGGCACCTAGATGTGGGTACAGTGGGTTTCTGGTGGGTTTTGGAGGGCTCGCTGTTTCCTCCACAAATTTAACAGGTAAGGGGGGGATGGGGCTGGGTCCGCCTGCCTGAAGTGCACTGCACCCACTACAACTGCTCCAGGGACCTGCATACTGCTGCGATGGACCTGAGTATGACATTTGAGGCTGGCATAGTGGCTGGCAATCAATATTTTGAAAGATATTTTTTGAGGGTGGTCATCTGGTCAGTTTGGGCACCTTTTTGTGCCTTGGTCGTAAAAAAAAAACAGGACCAGGTAAAGTCGTCCAAGTGCTCGTCAGGGACGCCCTTTTTTTCCCATTATGGGTTGAGGATATCCATGTGTTAGGCACGCCCAAATCCCGCCTTTGCTACGCCTCCGATACGCCCCTTTGAACTTTGGCCTTTCCCGCGACGGAAAGCAGTTGGGGACGTCCAAAATCGGCTTTCGATTATACCAATTTTGATGACCCTGTGAGAAGGACGCCCATCTTCCGATTTGTGTGGAAAGATGGGCGTCCTTCTCTTTTGAAAATGAGCCTGATAATGGGGGAGATTCTATATATGTCGCCTACAATGGCGCAGAAATCAGTGTCGACTAAGCAAATTCTATTAGCTGCGCCTAGATTTAGGTGCGGTATATAGAATAGGCTTAGCTGATATATCAGTGCCTAAAACTACACAAATCCATTTCCACCAATGAAAATGTGCCATAAATCCCAGTGTGTAGATTTAAATGCATTGGGTCATATTGTATAACTACAAGCATAAATTTGGGATTGACCACAGAACACCCATTTCCCTTCCCATAACCATGCCTCTTTTCACCTGCACACGTTAGAAGTTTGGCGAACTTCATTATAGAATACGCTTAATGAGTTGTGCGCGTGAATTCTAATTAGTGCCAATTAGTGCTCATTATTGCTTGTTAAGTGCTGTTATCACTCATTAGCTTGTTAAGTTATGCGCAGTTTTTAGTGGGTGCAGTGCACTTCAGGCAGGCAGACCCAGGCCCATCCCCCCTACCTGTTACACTTGTGCTGGTAAATGGGAGCCCTCCAAAACCCACCTGAAACCCTCTGTACCCACATGTAGGTGCCCCCCTTCACCCATAAGGGCTATGGTAGTGTTGTACAGTTGTGGGGAGTGGGTTTTGGGGGGGTTAGGGAGCTCAGCACCCAAGGTAAGGGAGCTATGCACCTGGGAGCAATTTCTGAAGTCCACTGCAGTGCCCCCTAGGGTGCCCAGTTGGTGTCCTGGCATGTGAGAGGGACCAGTGCACTATGAATGCTGGCTCCTCCCATGATCAAATGGCTTGGATTTTGTCATTTTTCAGATGGGCATCCTCGGTTTCCATTATTGGCGAAAACCGAGGTCGTCTATCTCTAAGGTCGCCCATCTCAACATTTAGGTCGACCATCTCTTAGGTCGAACTAAATGTTGACATTTGGGTGTCCCCGACCATATTACCGAAACGAAAGATGCACGCCCATCTTGTTTCAATAATACGGGATGCCCCGCCTCTTCGCAGGGAACGTACTCAGAGATGGGCGCCTTAGAGATAGTCGTCCCCGTTCCATTATCCCCCTCCACGTATGCTTGGTAGTGCTTTAGAAATGATAGGATGACAGACAGAGACAGGTAGACAAATCTATCCTGCCTGAACTCTTAGGGTTCCCTTTCTCTCTGACTTAAGAAAGTACTAGGAGGCTGTTTGACCCACGGAGCTTAAGAGAATTTTGCAACTCAGTCTTTTGTAACACTGATGGTGAACTAGCCTTCCTGTGCCTCTTTGCACGGTCCTATCTTTTTATTTTTTTTTCCACCCATACTCTGCAATACTCACTGCTCAATATATGGATGTAGAGCAGACCTCAACCAGACAGTCATAGAAATTTGCAAGAGTCACTGTGAAAAACAGAATGACTACTGTCTCCACCTTCCACTCAGGGCTCAGTCTGTGCTAATACCAGGCTTTCTCTGTTTTTTTTTTTTGTTTGTGTTTTATTTTCAAGTTTTGGACTTCAGAAAAGTTTTTCTAGATAGCTGTTGTCTGACTGCAAGACGGAAAATGGTTCTCTGCCGCAGCTTTGTTTGTCTTTCCTAGTCAAATGCTGATGACATCATCAGCCATGGGATTTGGAGAAAGGGTGGTTGGTGGAGGTAGGCTTGTTTGTCGGCTTGCCAAAATGTTTCTATGTGTTTTTTGAAGTGCTTACGTTTCTGCCTTTTACTTCCTCCACAAGACTCTGTCCTCCCCCTCCCTCCATGAACACAGTCCGCCACCAAAAATGAATGGAATAAATGGAGACTTTGTTCAGATTGTCCCCTCATCCAATTTATTTAAAGGTATATAAACAGAAAATGCCTTCATTCATCGTGTTTTACTATTTGCCTGAAAAGAAATTAGCATCCCTAGTAGCTATAGACCACCCATCTTAACTTGGTTAGTCCGTCTCCTCCACCTCAGTCCAGTTCCCTACCTCATTTTCCTCTGAATCCCACTTATCAATTAACTCAGATATTCATACAATTAAACAAAAGGACATAGTTATCAATGTCAGCTACTGTAAGATCTCATTACCACTCTCTTATTACCTCTCGCCTTGAATACTGCAACCTACTCCTCACTGGCCTCCCACTTAGCCATCTATCCCCCCTTCAGTCCATTCAGAACTCTGCTGCACGTCTTATCTTCCGCCTGGACCGATATACTCATATCACCCCTCTCCTCAAGTCACTTCACTGGCTTCCGATCAGGTACCGCATACAGTTCAAGTTTCTCCTATTAACCTACAAATGCACTCGATCTGCAGCCCCTCCCTACCTCTCTACCCTCATCTCCCCTTACGTTCCTACCCGTAACCTCCGCTCTCAAGACAAATCCCTCCTTTCAGTACCCTTCTCCACCACCGCCAACTCCAGGCTCCGCCTTTTCTGCCTCGCCTCACCCCATGCGTGGAACAAACTCCCTGAGCCCATACGCCAGGCCCCCTCCCTGCCCATCTTCAAATCATTGCTCAAAGCCCACCTCTTCAATGTCGCCTTTGGCACCTAACCACCATACCTCTATTCAGGAAATCTTGACTGCCCCAACTTGACATTTCGTCCTTTAGATTGTAAGCTCCTTTGAGCAGGGACCGTCCTTCTTTGTTAATTTATACAGTGCTGCGTAACCCTAGTAGCGCTCTAGAAATATTAAGTAGTAGTAGTAAGATGTGTTATTTTACCAGTAATCCATGCTATTTTAGCAAAGTACCATTTTATACAATGAAATCTAGTTACTAATAACTGGGGTTAAAGGTAAAATAACACATCTTAAACAGTAGCCTAGGTTGACGACTTCCCCTTGTGTCTAGAAATCAAAATTACTGTTATGTGTAATAAAAGTGAGCCCAGTATAGGACAGTCAAGCCATTGTGACATCACTGATGAGGTTGGCTCTTAGGCATTGGTGGAATGAGGCATTATGACATCACAATATCAGCTCTGGTTACCAGAGACTGAAACACACTAAGGGGGGAAAGTAAGCCAAGAATAGGACAATTGAGCCATTGTGACATCACTGATGAGGTTGGCTCTTAGGCATTGGTGGAATGAGGCATTATGACATCACAATATCAGCTCTGTTTACCAGAGACTGAAACTCTTCACACTAAGGGGGGAAGTTATCAACGTGAGTTACTGTTAAGATGTGTTATTCTGGTGCAGAATTCTCTTTTTATGCAGTGAAATCTAGTTACTAATAACTGGGGTTAAAGGTAAAATAACACATCTTAAACAGTAGCCTAGGTTGATAACTTCCCCCCTTGTCTCTAGAAATCAAAATTACTGTTATGTGTAATAAAAGTGAGCCCAGTATAGGACAGTCAAGCCATTGTGACATCACTGATGAGGTTGGCTCTTAGGCATTGGTGGAATGAGGCATTATGACATCACAATATCAGCTCTGGTTACCAGAGACTGAAACACACTAAGGGGGGAAAGTAAGCCAAGAATAGGACAATTGAGCCATTGTGACATCACTGATGAGGTTGGCTCTTAGGCATTGGTGGAATGAGGCATTATGACATCACAATATCAGCTCTGGTTACCAGAGACTGAAACACACTAAGGGGGGAAAGTAAGCCAAGAATAGGACAATTGAGCCATTGTGACATCACTGATGAGGTTGGCTCTTAGGCATTGGTGGAATGAGGCATTATGACATCACAATATCAGCTCTGTTTACCAGAGACTGAAACTCTTCACACTAAGGGGGGAAGTTATCAACGTGAGTTACTGTTAAGATGTGTTATTCTGGTGCAGAATTCTCTTTTTATGCAGTGAAATCTAGTTACTAATAACTGGGGTTAAAGGTAAAATAACACATCTTAAACAGTAGCCTAGGTTGATAACTTCCCCCCTTGTCTCTAGAAATCAAAATTACTGTTATGTGTAATAAAAGTGAGCCCAGTATAGGACAGTCAAGCCATTGTGACATCACTGATGAGGTTGGCTCTTAGGCATTGGTGGAATGAGGCATTATGACATCACAATATCAGCTCTGGTTACCAGAGACTGAAACACACTAAGGGGGGAAAGTAAGCCAAGAATAGGACAATTGAGCCATTGTGACATCACTGATGAGGTTGGCTCTTAGGCATTGGTGGAATGAGGCATTATGACATCACAATATCAGTTCTGGTTAACAGAGACTGAAACACACTAAGGGGGGAATAGCCAAGAATAGGACAATTGAGCCACTGTGACATCACTAATGAGGTTGGCTCTTAGGTATTGGTGGAATTAGGCATTATGACATCACAATATCAGCTCTGTTTACCAGAGACTGAAACTCTTCACACTAAGGGGGGAAGTTATCAACGTGAGTTACTGTTAAGATGTGTTATTCTGGTGCAGAATTCTCTTTTTATGCAGTGAAATCTAGTTACTAATAACTGGGGTTAAAGGTAAAATAACACATCTTAAACAGTAGCCTAGGTTGATGACTTCCCCTTGTCTCTAGAAATCAAAATTACTGTTATGTGTAATAAAAGTGAGCCCAGTTTAGGGCAGTCAAGCCATTGTGACATCACTGATAAGGCTGGCTCTTAGGTATTGGTGGAAAGAGGCATTATGACATCATAATGTCATGCAGGTTATCAGAGACTGAAACTCTTCACACTAGAGGGACGTTATCAACGTGAGTTACTGTTAAGATGTGTTATTTTACCACTAAGTCATGCAGAATTCTCGTTTTACGCAATAAAATCTAGTTACTAATAACTGGGGATTAATGGTAAAATAAAACATTTTAACAGTAGCCCACATTGATAATTTCCCCAAAGTCACTGTCATTCAATATATAGCTGTTATTCAAAGGTTTGCAAATAATAATTTTGAAAAAAGCTGTAATAGCATCACAAGCAACCCTGTTATGAGGATATAATAATAACATTTAGAAATAAAAACATGATACCAGGACTTCCAAAGTGGTCATGGGTAGTCATGAGTTAGAAGAATGCTATAATTGGCTTTTTGAAGGAATGAATTTGTTCTTTATCTGAATTCTGACTCAATGGCACGAGTAACTGAAAGGGGGAAATCTGTGGATTTCCTAGAAACTGGGCATCCAGTCTGCTAAACAGGGCTGTTGCTAGTGGTGGGCAACCACGGTGTGTGCCCTGGGCATTAAGCAACCCTTTTAAATCAGTCTGGGATTTAAAGTCGCTTTTCCAACATGGTGATTGAAAACTCCTTTATCAGGAGACTAGACTATAGTCAGACATATTTCTGTATGTTTGACACAATGCACAATTAATTCCTTAACCATCTTTAGATGTGTACGATGACAGCTGATGAGAACTTGCAAATCATTTACGAGCCAGATCAGTTATCTATCATTTGGAGTGCTCGGGAATCCCAGCTGGATGTTTTTAACATCCGTCTCTCCAGTTTCCTCTGCCTCTTCTTTTACCGAAGCGTACATTTATGACTGATGGTTGGGTGCTGATTTTTCTTTATTGGGTTATCACTGCAGTTTGAATCGTGATGCTCTTGTCTTGACATTTTTTTCTCTAGTTCTGCTCTGGAGTGAAGTTAAATCTATTCTCATGGCAATCACTTCTTCTTGAGGGCTTGCAGTTGAAAAGAGAAAGAATGAAAAGATGACTTTTGATAGAATTGGAAGATACAACCGAATGTTTTCCCTGGTGATGTCGAGTACGTGTTACTCTCTTTCCTACTTCCTTTGTATACTTTAAAGCTTATTTAGAAAAACCAAAAGAAAATTACTACTACTACTACTACTATTTAGCATTTCTATAGCGCTACAAGGCATACGCAGCGCTGTACAAACATAGAAGAAAGACAGTCCCTGCTCAAAGAGCTTACAATCTAATAGACAAAAAAATGAAGCATTAAACAGTGTTAATGTACCCGACTGCTGACAATGGGAAAGAAATAGGAATAAGGAGAATTTTTGAAGCTATTTGTGTGAGGAAAATAGCAACTTCCTTGTGTAAATTGGTTATCTGAAAATTGCCTTCCATTAATAAAAGTGGACACATATAGAGGGGCATAATTGAACTAAAACGCCTATCTCCATGGGCGTTTATCTCCAAGAACGGGTCCGTGAAGGGGCGGACCGAACCGTATTTTGGGAAAAAATAGACGCCCATGTTTTATTCAACAATGTGTGAGCTGGGCGTTTTTGTTTTTCAGCGATAACGGAAAATGAAAGCGCCCAGCTCAAAAACGAATAAATCCAAGACATTTATTCGTGGGAGGGGCCAGGATTCGTAGTGCACTGGTCCCCCTCACATGCCAGGACATCAACTGGGCACCCTAGGGGGCACTTTTACAAAACCAAAAAAACAGGTAAAAGAGCTCCCAGGTGCATAGCACCCTTCCCTTGTGTGTTGAGCCCCCCAAATCCCCCTCAAAACCCACTGCCCACAAGTCTACACCATTACTATAGCCCTAAGGGGTGAAGGGGGGCACCTACATGTGGGTACAGTGGGTTTGGGGGGGGTTGGACGACTAATAAGCATTAAGCAGCACAATTGTAACAGGTAGGGGGGGATGGGCCTGGGTCCACCTGCCTGAAGTCCACTGCACCCCCTAACAACTCCTCCAGTGACCTGCATACTGCTGCCAGGGAGCTGGGTATGACATTTGAGGGTGAAAATAAAAAGTTGTGAAACATCATTTTTTTGTGGTGGGAGGGGGTTAGTGACCACTGGGGGAGTCAGGGGAGGTCATCCCCGATTCCCTCCAGTGGTCATCTGGTCATTTAGGGCACTTTTTGGGGCCTTATTCGTGAAAAAACAGGGTCCAGGAAAAGTGTCCTAAATTCTAGCTAAAAACGCATACTTTTGTCCCATTATCGGTGAAATGCGCCCATCTTTGTTCGGCAGATAACCACGCCCCAGTTCCGCCTTCGCCACACCTCTGACACGCCCCCATCAACTTTGTCCGCATCCGCGACGGAGTGCAGTTGAAAACGTCCAAAAATCGGCTTTCGATTATACCGCTTTATTCGTTTTTGTGAGATAAACGTCCCTCTCCCGATTTAGGTCGGAACTTGGGCGTTTTTCTCATTCGATTATAAGCAGGATATTGTTCCATTCTTCTTCTTTTTTTTTTAATCGTACCTTTGTTTCTCTGGATCCTCCCAATGTATATCCATGAGATAAATTTCCATGCGTTACCGCCATTGCATGCAAGTCTATCTCATGCAAATGCTTCCAATTCAATTGTCACCAGGGCTGGGACCCAGGAACATAACTTTTCATTTGTAATGACCCAGGATTTTTCATCTATTTCATATCCAGGACTGGGTTTAAGAATTTGAGGTCCTGTGTTCCCTCCCACTCTCTCTAGCATCACTATCAGAAAGTTCAGGAAAAGCAGAAATACAGCCTGGCTGATATAACCACACGAAGACCCACACAATGGGGCATGGGCTGCAACAACCCCTATTTGAAGCTACTCACTGCTAACCCTATGACTCTTACCAGGGTGGTGCAGGTGGGGGGAAGAGGGGTTGGTGGTTCGGAGGCGAGAATAGGGGAGGGCAGACTTGTATGGTCTGTGCCAGAGCCGGTGATGGGAGGCGGGACAGGTGGTTGGGAGGCGGGAAAAACTGCTGGGCAGACTTGTACAGTCTGGGCCCTGGGAGAGACAGGTGCAAATCAAGGTAAGGTATACACATGAGTCTGTCTTGGGCAGACTGGATGGACCATGCAGGTCTTTTTCTGCCGTCATCTACTATGTGGTATCCTGAAAACGTGGTGTCCTAGGCAGATGTTCAATCCAGGCCTCTTTATATTCTCTCTCATTGCAGTGACTGTCCATACCTGGGATCCACACACACAAGGTGTCTCTGGGAACCCGTAATCATGGACCTTAAATCATACCAACGGTTGCCACTGTTGTACAAACAGCACTCTGTAACACAGATGTACAGGCAATAAAAGAAATTGGTGTTTTCACAGTTGTTTCACTGTGTTGAAAAGCAGAGTTCTATTTGCATCCATAATCCTTGGGGGACTCCAATCACCCCTCCGAGAGGCATCTTTAAGCATATGTGGCACGATGTTATCCTAGGAGTGGAGGAGTGGCCTAGTGGTTAGAGCGCTGGTCTTGCAATCCAGAGGTGAGCTGCTGCTCCTTGTGATCTTGGCCAAGTCACTTAACCCTCCATTGCCTCAGGTACAAACTTAGATTGTGAGCCCTCCTGGGACAGAGAAATATCCAGTGTAGCTGAATGTAGCTCACCTTGAGCTACTTCTGAAAAAGGTGTGAGCAAAATCCAAATAAATAAGATATGGAATGTTGGATCCAAGATGGCGTCTAGCTGAACAGACGTGCGCCGAGCTCTCTCCTTTCTCCATTGAAACCTGCACACGGAGATTCGCTTTCCGCTATGGGGAAGCGAAAGGGTAAACCCAGTGCACTTGTCTCCGCGCGCAGGGTGGAACCAGCTCCGCTGCAACAGATGACTCTGGTAGAAGCGGGATTGCTGACGATGGGAGCTGGCGGTTTCGCTACAGGTGGTCCGGACAATCTTACTGACCTGAGCGCCGGGGGAGCCTCGCTGAGCCCTCCCCCAATGGCTGTACCCCCAAGGCCAGGAGAGAGGCAAGATTCAGCGGTGGAACGGAGCGAGGCATCTGGAAGTCGGTCCCCTGCGCTTGTTTGCGGAGACCCCATTGCTTCCTCAATGCCAGAAGGAACATCGATGCAGGCGAGTATACTGCCTGCAGTGAATCTGAGCGTGTCATCTGTCGTGCTGGGAGATTTGAAAAGACCTACAGCTATCACCCTAGAAGTTTTATGGGAAGCGATACAAGGCCTAAATTCCAACGTACAACAGATTGCCCGAATCCTAACGGGAGAACTGGCAGAGGTAAAGCAAACTCAAAAAGATATTTCTCTTAAAGTTGCAGAGCATACAATTAAAATGAATGTTTTGGACAATGACTTTAAAGCAGTGAAATCTTCAACAGAAATGTTGATGAAAAGTTTCAACTTTCAGCAGCGTAAAATAGATTTCCTTGAAAACCAAATTCGCATAAATAATTTACGTTTTCTTAATTTTCCCAAATCTCCACTCATCCCAGCACTGGAATGTTGAGGAAATATGTCCATGAGATATTGGGTGTCCCCTCTGAGGGATTCCCTCCTATTATTAGAGTACAATATATTTCTGGTGCAAGAACGGGTGATATTCCTCAAAATCCTCAAGCTGCTATAAATTTAACTGACTTCCTAGAAAGTTCTATGGAGGCCATAACTGAGAGAACTACACTGCTTGTTACATTTGCTCTACAAACAGATCGTAATAACATCTTGAGACTTTATTTTCGCCATATGAACTCCACCTTTCTTGGGTTAAAATACAGATTTTTCCAGACTTTTCCAAGGATACCCAGAGAAGAAGAAAAGTTTTCCTGTTACTAAAAGAAAGAGTTCTCCGCTTAGGTGGAACTTTTCAATTGAGGTTTCCCTGTAAATGTCTTATCACTATTGATTCTATATCATATATTTTCTTTGACCCAGAAAAACTACAAGAATTTATTACCTCTAAAGAATAATGTTGTAATAGGCACTGTATTAGGCGCTATTCGGCTGCGATTTTCCGTCATCTCTCTCTGTTCACTTGAACTGATTGTCTTTTGATTTTAGTTATTTTCCTAGATCTTGGATCACAATTTGTGGTCGATATAATGTTGGAAAATTTCCGCTTTGATTGAATTTCCTTTATTTTTATCTTGATTGATTTATGTTGTATTGCATAAATGTAAATTTGAATAAAGTATAAATAAAAAAAAAAAAGATATGGAATGTTGCTACTATTGAAGATTCTACATGGAATGTTGGTACTATTTGAGATTCTAGATGGAATGTTGCTAGTGGAGGAGTGGCCTAGTGGTTAGAGTGTTGGTCTTGCAATCCAGAGGTGAGCTGCTGCTCCTTGTGATCTTGGGCAAGTCACTTAACCCTCCATTGCCTCAGGTACAAACTTAGATTGTGAGCCCTCCTGGGACAGAGAAATATCCAGTGTAGCTGAATGTAGCTCACCTTCAGCTACTACTGAAAAAGGTGTGAGCAAAATCTAAATAAATAATAAATAAAAATATAATCTCCTCCCCTCCAGGGGCTGTAAATGCGGTCCTTCCCCATCCTCCACAGCTAATGTCACCGCAAACAGCAAATTGAACCCAGATCCTTTCACACTGCAGTACAAAACCACTGGGCCAGTCCAGTGGTTCTCAATTCTGTCCCCAGAAGACACCTAGGGGTATGTTTATTCAAGTTCAGTTAACATACATAGGGGTCCTTTTACTAAGGTGAACTAACAGATTTAGCACATGCTAAATGATAAGATGCCCATAAGAATATAATGGGCATTTTATCATTTAGTGCACACTATTCATTAGTGCGCAATAAATCCATTAGTGCACCTTAGTAAAAGGACCTCATAGCTGAATATTACATAGGCATACATAATGATACATAAAAATCTGATGCAATATTATTTATTATTATTATTATTATTATTATTATTATTATTTATTGCATTTGTATCCCACATTCCCCCACCTATTTGCAGGCTCAATGTGGCTTACATAGATTTATTGACATTGTCATATTAGGATATCAGATACAGTTAGTCCTGTGTAACGATCAAGGAAGGGCAGAGGGAAGAAGGAAGGGAGTGGTTAGGATAGTTATAGAAGGTGGGCGTTCATAATTGAGTGGTTGGTGAGGTGACTTAGTGAGGTTATAGGTTCTCATTGTAGGCCTTGTTGACGAGGAATATTTTCAGAGATTTTCAAAAGATAGTTGTTTCGTTGATTGCTTTCAAGTCTGCGGGTAATGCATTCCATAACTGCGTGCTCATGTACGAGAAGGTAGTGGCGTGCATCAGTTTGTACTTCAGTCCTTTGCAGCTGGGGTAGTGCAGGTTGAGAAATTTGCGGGATGATTTTGCGGCGTTCCTGGGAGGTAGGTCCACGAGGTTTAGCATGTAGATTGGGGCGTCTGCGTGAATGATTTTGTGTACAATCGTGCAGATCTTGAACGCAATGCGTTCCTTAAGTGGGAGCCAGTGAAGTTTCTCTCTTAGTGGTTTTGCACTTTCATATTTAGTTTTTCCAAATATGAGTCTGACTTTCTTTTACAATGTTGTCTCTATTTGTATTTAACTGCTAGACGCTCAACTATTCTTCTAACATTTGGAGATCCCTTCTCATTGTTTCTACTCTCTCCGGGGTATCCAGTCCATTGGCTATCTTCGTGTCATCCACAAAAAGGCAAACATTTCCTTCCAACCCTTCAGCAATATCTCCCACAAATATAGTAAACAGAATCGGCCCCAGGACCGACCCCTGAGGAACTCCACTGCTCACCTTCCTTTCCTCCGAGTGGATTCCATTTACCACCATCCTCTGCCACCTGTCGGTCAACCAGTTTCTTATCCAGTTCACCACTTTCGGTCCTAAGTTCAACCCTTTCAGCTTATTCACGAGTCTTCTGTGGGGGACCGTATCAAAGGCTTTGCTGAAGTCCAAGTAGATTACATCTAGAGTACTTCCTTCATTCACTTCTTTGGTCACCCAGTCAAAGAAGTCAATAAGATTCGTTTGGCAGGATTTTCCTTTGCCTTGAGTCCTATAACCCATTGGCTTCTCGAAAGTTAACTATCCTTTCTTTCAGTTTTATTTTTATTACTCATAACTAGAAACTTGGCATGTCATGGCCCGAGGACCCCTGATGAAGGCATTTCTCGACAAAATATGGTGTGTGCCAGGTCTCTGTGAAAGCCATTTGCTATGTGGATCTGAAATAATTTTTTATATCTGGTGGACTCCTGAATCATCTATCATCCCTTCTCTTGGTCGTCCCCACTTCTTTCCTGTCTTGCATTCCGCAGTGAATTCTCCTCTTTTTTTTTTTTTTCATTTCTTCTTCTCACTAACATGCAATGCCCATTCAAACCGAATGCTGAAAAAAAAGAAGGTTGAACTCATCTAGACAGGTGGTGCAGTATAGTGGTTGGTTAGGGTTCGGAAAGGAATTGGAATACCCAGTGGTGTTCCTTGCCTGGATGGCACCCGGGGCGGAGCGCCGATGCGCCCCCCCCCCCCGGGTGCAGCGCGCCCCCCCCCCCCCACTAAATTACACCTTCCCCCCCGGGTGCATGCCGCTGGGGGGGGGGGTGCCGCGGTGCGCACCTGCTCCGAGTTCGCTAAACTTCTTTGCTCGTTCGCTGCAGCTCCCTCTACCCTGAAACAGGAAGCACGCCTGCTCTGAGTTCGCTAAACTTCTTTGCTCGTTCGCTGCAGCTCCCTCTACCCCGGAACAGGAAGTAACCTGTTCCTGGGCAGAGGGAGCTGCAGCGAACGAGCAAAGAAGTTTAGCGAACCCAGAGCAGGCGTGCGCCACGGCACCCCCCAGCGGCGTGCACCCGGGACGGACCTCCCCCCCCCCTCCTTGGTACGCCACTGGGAATACCACCTTTCTGTGTTTTTTGCAACTACATTCAAGGTGGTTTGTATCTGGGGCAATGTAGTGTTAAGTGCTTGACCAGAGTCACAAGTAGCTGCAGTGGGAATTGAACCCAGTTCCCTAGGGTCAAAGTCTACTGCACTAACCATTAGGCTACTTCTGTAGGAGGTGTGAAACTGGAGGTGCTACTTCAAGGTCCTCTCCTCTACCAATTAAGGGGCCACCACTTACCCTTCATCAGATTCAAAATTGTAGGCTCTTTAATGAAAATGGACCGCACTCATACGCGGTATCTCATGTACTGATCTGCAGATCAATATTTCAACAGAAATATGTGCTTACCAGAAAAAGATACCTTTAAGCAACATCCGGTGGGGTAAAATGAAAGAGGAGGCCTAACCACCAGACCCTAAGAGAAATACTTGGCTCTTTTGGCTTGTTTCATTCTCAAATATCCAATATCCAATTCAATTCATATATTCTTAAAACCTTACTATTATTATGCCTATTACAGTTCGTATTTTGTAATGTTTTTTTTTTTTACTATGTAAACTCTTACTAATGTAACGCCAACTCTAGGCTTTGCCCTTTCTGCCTCGCTTCGCCCCATGCTTGGAACAAACTCCCAGAGCCCATACGCCGGGCCCCCTCCCTACCATCTTCAAATCATTGCTCAAAGCCCACCTCTTCAATGTCGCCTTCGGCACCTAATCACTACACCTTTTCTCAGAAATCTAAACTACCCCAACTTGACATTTCGTCCTTTAGATTGTAAGCTCTTCTGAGCAGGGACTGTCCTTATTTGTTAATTTGTACAGCGCTGCGTAACCCTTGTAGCGCTCTAGAAATGTTAAGTAGTAGTAGTAGTATGTAAGCCGCATTGAACCTGCTGTGTGTGGGAAAGCGCGGGGTACAAATGTAATAAATGAATAAATACAATTCACCTCATTCCTTGTTTCTAGGAAATTATTTTTATCTGTTTTCTCCTATGTTTGGTTAAAGTCATTCTGAGACAGCATGTAGGGACTTGGCCTGCATAGTAGATGCAGGTGGCCTCAGCTACTGGGCACTGGCTCTCATGGAAAAAGGAGACCAGTCTGTAACACAGATGTACAGGCAATAAAAGAAATTGGTGTTTTCACAGTTGTTTCACTGTGTTGAAAAGCAGAGTTCTATTTGCATCCATAACCCTTGGGGGACTCCAATCACCCCTCCGAGAGGCATCTTTAAGCATCTGTGGCACGATGTCATCCTAGCAGAGTTGCAGCTTCCTTTTCACTAAGTTTCGGGAAGAGGCTGGGAGGGGAGATGGCATTTTAAGAAAGAGAGGACGTTCTCAAGACAGATCGCATTGCGGAGTTAGCAGCCCATAAATGTCAGGGATTCTGAAGATACAAAGGCGACACCTTAAAAGCAAAGCATATTCAACTATTAAATTTTTTTTTTTTTAAATCCTCATCTGCTTTTTAAATCTTGAGCCGGACACGGTGCCAGCTGGAGCAGAGAATGGGGGAGCTTTTTGATTTAAAAATCAGTTGCTTTTCTGAAGCTCAGCTGCATTATGAGATACAGGCACACTGTCAGTTCTGTTTCTTATTTCAGAAATGTAAAAAAATAAAATAAAAATTCAGCAAAGAGCGAGATCCAAGATGGCTGCACCTAGCTAAGTTGCTGTGAGCCTCGTTTTTCGTGCTCTACCAAAATGCCTAAACGAAGAGGGAGAACAACGAGCAGAGCTTCCCCGTTACCCCCCTCCTTACCTGGTCCGATGGATCGCTTTGTGAGGCCACAGGGAGCTACTTTTGACGGCGGAATGCAACCTGTAGGGAACGCCGGCAATTTGGAGATTTCGGCTTCTCCTGGCTATGAAGTCACCTTGAGCCCCGCTGCGCCCACCCCTCCTCCCCAGCCGATCGGCGCAAGTTCTTTCCTTATTGAATCGACGGGGTCCACTCCGGAAGATGGTAGGAGCCCAGAGGAACGCCGATTGGAAGCTTCATTTACATCTCAGGTTGGAACGGAGGGCAGTTTGCCCATGGAATCGCCGCGGATCGAGGGAGGAGGACCTGAGGGACTGGGTGAGACTCGTGAGCGGTTTTCTGAAAGGTTTGAATTACCTAAAGAGCTAGTAACTAAACCGAAAGAAGTGACATTAGATGCATTATGGGACTTAGTTTCTAATTTGGGACAAACCTTCTTAAAACAGACTAATGAAGTAATGCCAAAAGTAAAATCCTTGGAAATTGATTTACAAAAAAAAGATGAGCAGCTTAAAGAGTTAAATGATAAAGTGGATAAAATGGATCAAAGAATTGTGAAGATTGAAACAATACAACCTACTATGACGAAAGATTTGACAAACCTCAGACTGAAAACTGAAATTTTTGACAATTATACTAAAAGTTACTACCTGAGATTTGTTAACTTTCCTAGATTACAGAATGTTGCTCCTCTTGAGATGCTGAAACGCTATATGCGTAAAATTTTGATGATACCTGAGTCGAATCTACCACCATTAACTATGGCATATTATATTCCTGGGAAAGATTTGAACCAACTTGATAATCCGATCGATGTCTCTCTTTTGCTTCAGACTTCTGACTCTGAATTAGCAATTGCCGCCACGTTAGTGGCGACGGTTGCATTATTACCAGACAAGAATTGGATCTTTCGTTTATTTTTCCGAAATGAAGATAAGCCTTTTTTGGGCTTTAAAATATTATTATTTCCCGATGTCTCTAAAGAGACTAGAAGACGGAGGAAACAATTCTTGCTCCTTAGACCTGAGGTTTTGCACTTGGGGGGAACCTTTTTTTTAAGGTACCCCTGCAAGTGCATAATAAGGCTTAGGGAGAAGAAATACGTTTTCACAGAACCAGCTCACGTATCGGCACTTATTGCCTCGGTAAAAGTGGATAAGCATTAAATTATAAGATAACTCCACTTAGCAAGGTTTGCACCATCCGTTATATATTTCCTTTTGTTATACTCCCTTAGATATCCTAATCTTGGATTTCAAATTTATGGACTTGAGTATGGGTTACCTTGAAAATGTATATTGTTTTTTCTTTATATATTTTCTTAATATTCCTTAGCAGTTATGTAACTGCCTTATCTTTGTATACTTTCTTAAGCAAGATGTTTCTTGAAATAAAATGGATAAATGAATAAATATTAAATAAAAAAAAAAAAAAATTCAGCAGAGTTACAGATTATTCTTGTCATGTCCTTATGTTCCATCTTTGCACGGGTGAATGCTGATCACTTGCGGACGATAACAAATGTATAATTTTCTGAGCTGTTTTCTATTTTATTCTATTTATTTATTTATTCATTTTAGGCATTTATATTTCACTTTAAGTTTATTGTGGTTGAGATGAAAACGGTAACGGAGTTCAAACGTGCGTGGGATATGCATAAAGGAATCCTGTGCATAAGGAATGGATCCTCAGAAGTTTAGCTGAAATTGGGTGGCGGAGCAGGTGAGGGGAAGAGGGGTTGGGGGTTGGGAGGCTAGGATAGGGGAGGGCAGACTTATACGGTCTGTACCAGAGCCGATGATGGGAGGCGGGACTGGTGGTTGAGAGGCGGGAAATACTGCTGGGCAGACTTATACGGTCTGTGCCCTGAAAAGGACAGGTACAAATTCAAGGTAAGGTATACACATATGAGTTTGTCTTGGGCAGACTGGATGGACCATGCAGGTCTTTTTCTGCCGTCATCTACTATGTTACTATGTTACTTGCGTCTTGTGCAAGTGGCTTACGGGGGAACAAGTCAACATAGTAACGTAAAGGGGCATAATCAAAAGGGACGCCCAAGTTTTTTTGAGGACGTTCTTGCAGGACGTCCCCGTGAAGGGGCGGGGAAACCCGTATTATCGAAACAAGATGGACATCCATCTTTCGTTTCGATAATACGGCCGGGGACGCCCAAATCTGGAAATTTAGGTCGACCTTAGAGATGGTCGTACTTAGACTTGGCCGTTTCTGATATTCGGCGATAATGAAAACTGAGGACGCCCATCTCAGAAACGACCAAATCCAAGCCCTTTGGTCGTGGGAGGAGCCAGCATTCGTAGTGCACTGGTCCCCCTGACATGCCAGGGCACCAACCGGGCACCCTAGAGAGCACTGCAGTGGACTTCAGAAATTGCTCCCAGGTGCATAGCTCCCTTACCGTGTGTGCTGAGCCCCCCAAAACCCACGACCCACAACTGTACACCACTACCATAGCCCTGACAGGTGAAGGGGGGCACCTAGATGTGGGTACCGTGGGTTTTGGAGGGCTCACATTTGCCACCACAAGTGTAACAGGTGGGGGGGGATGGGCCTGGGTCCGCCTGCCTGAAGTGCACTGCACCCACTAAAACTGCTCTAGGGACCTGCATACTGCTGTGATGGGCATGAGTATGACATTTGAGGCTGGCATACAGGCTGGAAAAAAATATTTTTAAATAATTTTTGAGGGTGGGAGGGGGTTAGTGACCACTGGGGAGTAAGGGGAGGTCATCCCCGTCTCTCCGGTGGTCATCTGGTCAGTTCGGGCACCTTTTCATGGCTTGGTCGTAACAAAACAAGGACTAAATAAAGTCATCCAAGTGCTCGTCGGGGACGCCCTTCTTTTTTCGATTGTGGGTCGAGAACACCCATGTGTTAGGCACGCCCAAGTCCTGCCTTTGCTACACCTCCGACAAGCCCTCAGGAACTTTGGTCGTCCCCACGACAGAAAGCAGTTGGGGAAGCCCAAAATCGGCTTTCGAATATGCCGATTTGGGCGACCCTGTGAGAAGAACGCCCATCTTCCGATTTGTGTTGAAAGATGGGCGTTCTTCTCTTTCGAAAATAAGCCTGATAATAACATAGTAGATGATGGTAGATAAAAACCAGTCCATCCAGTCTGCCCAACATGATAAACTCATTGTATGAGCTACTTTATATGTATACCTGACCTTGATTTGTCCTTGCCATTTTCAGGGCATAGACTGTAGAAGTCTGCTATGTTACTAGCTTTGCTTCCCAATTACCGGTGTCGCCACTCAATCTCCGCTAAGCTTCTGTGGATCCATTCCTTCTGAACAGGATTCCTTTGTGTTTACCCCATTCATTTTTGAATTCCGTTACCGTTTTTATGTCCACCACCTGCCACGGGAGGGCATTCCAAGTTCCGTCGGTACACCTATGCGGACTGGTTGTACGGTCCATCTGTAAAAGTAGGGCGCTTGGATCCGGAGACACGCTTTCTGATATCAGTGATACTCCGATACTGCCTCTGGATAGCGCGGTGTGGGGTCTCCCTGCACCAGGACATCCGGTCGGTGGAAAACGTCAGCTGGGATGTGGTGAGGGCGGTGCAGGAAGCGGCAAAGTGGGAAAGGGTGGAGAAGGGGGTGGAGAAATCTGCAAGGTGGTGGAAGCATGTCAGGCTAAAACCACCATGAGGGGCTTTCAGTTGGCTGTTTGCAGGGGTTTGGGGGACTCTGGGGTATTTGGTAGATAAATTTAATGTATTATCATGTGGGGGGAGGGGGGTTTGTATATAGGTAGGTTGCTTGTGTATAGGTAGGATGTTGATGGGGGATGTGAGGGGAGGGTTGGTTGTTTTTTCATGTGTGTAATTTGTTTTTAGTTTTTTTTTCAATAAAAAGAGTTCTCCAAGTATCCACCACCCTCTCCATGAAAAAAATACTTCCTGACATTAGTCCTGAGTCTGACCCCCCTTCAACCTCAATTCATGTCCTCTGGTTCTACTGCCTTCCCATCTCCGGAAAAGGTTTGTTTGCAGATTAGAATAAAATACAATTTATGAAAATGCAAATACAATAAATTCATTATGGCATAAATGCAGCTCTCAATCAATCCCTATCATTTTATTCAAGTTCAGTTAACATACAAAGGGGTCCTTTTACTAAGGTGAACTAACAGATTTAGCTAAATGATAAGATGCCCATAAGAATATAATGGGCATCTTGATAGAGTTATTATTAGTGACTTTCGTCTTTGATTTAGATAGGAACAATGTTTTTGAAATTGTATTTCCGATACATGGTTGATAGTTTTTTGGGTTCAAAGACGCAAATATTTCCTGACACATCAAGGGAATCGCAGACTGGGAGGTGTGAGGTCTTGGCTTTTAAGCCAGGAATCATTGCCCTAGGTGGGACCTTCCTAGCGCGATTCCCTTGTAAGTGTTTTATTTCCTTATTACTTATTTGTTTGAACCTAAGAAATTATAAGAGTTTTTGGAAACAGATGAAGAATCCTCTGCAGCAACTTCCTTCAGTTACCACTGTACCGACTGCAATAACCGATTAGCCTTCCTCCCTCAGAAAATGTGAAGTGTAAGATTAACCATTTTGAGTTTTTCTTATTTTCTTTAAGATTATTTTCCTGATCTTGGATCTCCCAATTGTGGACAATTATGTAAATATATATTGTTGAGAGAAAATGTTTTCCTTTTATATTAATGTCTGTATTTCCTTACATTTATATGATAAATGTGAATGTAATTAAGTAAAATGATAAATAAAATAAAAAAATAAAAAATAAAAAAAAAATATAATGGGCATCTTATCATTTAGTGCACACTATTCATTAGTGTGCAATAAATCCATTAGTGCACCTTAGTAAAAGGACCTCATAGCTGGATATTACATAGGCATACCTAATGATACATTAAAAAACCTGATGCAATAGACAAAATTACTTTCTTTTACAATGTTGTCTCTATAAGTATAGTTTTCTGAACAGATTTTTGCAACATGGACAATTTAAAAACTCTTGGAAAACTGTAAACCTGAGGAATGTTGCTTACAAATATATCCCCCAGCTTGAAACTATGAGCCAAGGAAGTTTTATTTTTAGGTCTGATTTATTTATTGTGTGGCTTTAGCTGAAGCACTAAAGGAAACAGACACAACAACATGATCCAAGCAGTGAGAATGCTCCAGAAGCCAGCGCCACAAGACCAAGGCAAAACTGAAGCAAAATCATAGACTGTGATTAACTTCCCCCCAACCCCGCCTCCCAAAATAATTTATTCAAGGTATGGCAAATAAACGAAATGACAATGAAATGACGGAATTCAAGAACGCGTGGGATACACACAGCGGAGCACTGTATAAAAACTAGAGTGGGCTTTGACGGCCGCTTCAGAAGTTGGGATGTGGGACCAATGCCAGGCAGACTTCTATGGTCTGAGTCCCATAAATGGCAAAAAAACAGATCAGATTGAGGCTGGAGTGGGCTTCGGTGGCAATTTCAGAGGTTGTGAATTAGCACCGCTGCCCAGTCTTTAATCATGACGAAGTGGAACCTGTGCAGATTTGCAGATTCAACTCTGGACACCTCGTTGGCCAGACTGCATGGACCGTGCAGGTCCTCTCCTGCTGACATTTACAATGTTACTACTATGTAAAGTTAGACTTTGGCTGAAAGAGAGAGATGCCTGTACAGATATGAGAAGGGATAGGTAGCCTCAAAGGACAACTGTCAAAGCCAGGACTAATTGTTTGAGTCTGGCTTAAGCCTCACTTCACACATGGAGGGAAATCCAACCTACTAGACCTGAAAAAAATATGGTAGAATGGCCAGTCAACAATAATAACCTAAAAAAAAATAGACCCAGCTGACAACCCTGATACAAAGGAGAGGAGTCATACAGCCTTCAAGCTTGGATTGTGGGCAACAGTGGCGGAGCCAAGGGTGGGCCCGGATGGGCCCAGGCCCACCCAGTAGCAGCACACCTATGATGTGGCTGGCAGAGACCCCCAAGCCCCACCAGCCAAAACCTCCCAACAACTGTCCCTCCTGTATACTTTGTAAATAGATCTTCGCCTGCAGCGACTGATACATACTGGTTTCACTGGCCCCACATCCTTCCCTCTGATGTATTCCCGCCTATGTGGAAACAGGAAGTTGCATCAGAGGGAAGGCTGTGGGGTGAACATGAGCAGTGTGTATTAGTTGCTGCTCACTGCCGGTGAAAATCTGCTATTTACTACTTATCATTTCTAAAGCGCTACTAGACGTACGCAGCGCTGTACGTCTAGTAGGTATTCGGGGGAGGGGGGATGTTTGAGAGACCGCATGGCATGCAGGCGAGAGAGGAAGAGACCAAATCACTTGTGGGACAAGGCAGAATTCTTCTGCCCACCCATCTTGGGCCCAGGCCCACCCAAAATTGGGTGTCTGGCTACGCCCCTGGTGGGCAAGGAAAAGAATGATGAGTGGAGGATGGGATAAGAAACCGAGAAAGCCCAGAGGAGCATACCATTGCATATACTAATGTTTCCGACCTACCCAGTCTAGTTTTCAGGTCTGAAAAGAGCACAGGACCCTTGAAGCATTGTAGTTTGAAGGGTTGGCATCCCAAGCACTTAGCATTGTATTTAGCTTGACATGTTTTCCCTGCGTTTGGGACTGGTGGTTCTGCAGTTTATTACCAGGTTGCCTGAGTCTTCCAAGATTGGTCCTGCCCACTGACGCCACTGATGAGGGCCTGAAAAGAGCTCAGGGCTCCTGAGGCATTGTATTTCAGGCACCACACTGAAGAGGGGGCGTGCAAAAGGGGTATACCCCTTAGTGTGCTCTTTGGCAGCACTTGGTGGGACTCGATTGGGAGAATATTATGAAAAGGGGATGTTGGAGAAGTTTTGTGCATTGTATTTTTTTTTGACCTTATGAAACAGAATCTCATGCTGAATCTGTTTTGGGATGGGTCATTATGAGGTGCTTAAAAGGATAAACTGGGGAAGGTATTATCAGCATCAGTACATTCGTAGGTCAATTTTATAAGTGAGAGCTTCCTTTTAGGTGCCTTTATAGTGTGTGAGAGGAGCATTTTCTATAACATCTGGGCACCCAGGCATTAATACAGAATACTAACATAACCCGGTTTTGGCGCATCTACACCTGGCTTAACTGTGGGCGCCAGATGTGGTGTAGAACTGTCACGTCTGTGGCCGTGACCACCCTCATACTTACCCTGTTTCTGGGAGTCAGTGGCTGTGCTGGCTTCTGCTTGTCTCTGTGTCTGTCTCTGTCTTAGTTTCTCTCTGGCTCTGTGTGCTGATTGCCCTACTGAATCTCACCTGTGTGGGCTTTGCCTCTTCCAAGATGGCTGCCGCTTCCTCCTGCTTGCCAGTATCCAAGATGGCTCCCGCTGTTCCTTCCTATGGGATGACTGCTTTGTGTGTCAAGCCTCTGTTTGGTTGCAAGGTGATTGCTGCACCTGTGGCTCTGGTGTTGAAGGGCTTTATTAGTGACTTGGAAACTACAGTCCTGGCCTTTGCATTGCCATTTCCTCCGCAGTGCCTTAGGTCCCGAGGTTAGTGTGCTGTTAGCACTGTTTGCTTTCCTTGTCTTGTGCTCTGTGGGTTTTCTGCCCTTCTGTGTTTATTGTTCTGTGGGTTTCCAGCCCTTCTGTGTTTATAGCTCTGTAGGGTTTTAGCCCTTCTGTGTTTATCGCTTGTGGGTTTCCAGCCCTTCTGTGTTTATAGCTCTGTAGGGTTTCAGCCCTTCTGTGTTTATAGCTCTGTAGGGTTTTGGCCCTTCTGTGTTTATAGCTCTGTAGGGTTTCAGCCCTTCTGTGTTTATAGCTCTGTAGGGTTTTGGCCCTTCTGTGTTTATCGCTTGTGGGTTTCCAGCCCTTCTGTGTGTATAGCTCTGTAGGGTTTCAGCCCTTCTGTGTTTTTTGCTCTATGGGTTTCCTACCCTTCTGTGTCTAGCTCTGCTAGCTCTCTGTGTTTGTTCCTAGTGTTAGATTAGCCAGCTTAGCTCCGTCTGGTTTGTAGCCTGTGCCTAGCTCTGCTAGTTCTCTGTGTTTGTTTCCAGTGTATGACTTGTTAGCTTGGGCACAGCTTTGTGGTTAGCTGGTGTATAGCTTTGCTAAGTCCCCTGAGTTTGCTCTGTGCATGTTTCCAGTGTATGACTTGTTAGCTTGGGCACAGCTTTGTTGTTAGCTGGTGTATAGCTTTACTAAGTCTCCTGAGTTTGTTCTGTGTATGTTTCCAGTGCATGACTTGTTAGCTTGGGCACAGCTTGTTGTTAGCTGGTTTATAGCTGTTCTAGTCTCCTGAGTTTTGCTCTGTGTATGTACCTGTGTATGACTGGTTGCCTGGGTATAGCGTTCCTATTAGCCTGGGTACAGTCTACTAGTCATTGTGTTGATTCCTGCTGACTGCCAGAACCCGGACAGTTCCGGCTTGTCTGCCTTGCCTTCGCCTAGGTGCCAGGGGGCACCCCTGGACCTTCCTTCCTGTTGTTCCTGTAAGTCCTACCGGCTGCCAGAACCTGAGGGCTCAACCCGAGGGGGAGGCAGTCAAGTGTAGGTGAAGCCTAGGTCCAGGGTGTTCCAGTTCCGTTCCAGTGTGTTCCAGTCCAGCGGGTTTCACTCCTGTATGTTCCTGTCCAGTGGGGCCACTCCAGTGTGTCCAGTCCAGCGGGCCCCACTCCAGTGCGCACCTGTCCGGTGCGTTCCAGTTCCGAGTGTTCCAGTGTAGAACTCCAGTCCGGAGTTCCGGTCCAGTCTTGTCTTATCTCTACCTTGTAGGTGATCTTGCCTGCCACTGCCGCTCCACGGTAGTGGTCCAAGGACTCACGAAACCAGTGCTCCCGGGGAAGAAGCCTGACAGTGTGCCAAGGTCCTCGTGCACGCGACAGAATGCAAAGGCCATGAGTCCGGCAAGGTCATCCGCCCAGCGGGGACTACCGTCCATGTCCGAGTTCCTCACGAACCATCCGGAGGTAGTCCTTAATTTGTGGTCCGATCCCTATATCAACCCAATTTTTTCTGTGAATCGTTTTTTGACCCTCCGCGACTACCGGAAGAAACTTTTGTCTGATCCAACCCTGAGAGATACTTTGGAGGCGGCAGCTGAGCGAAAGCGTCTCCAGAGGTGTAGGGTCCGTCATAGCCCAGTTTCGGATATTGATCCGTTGACTCAGCTTTATGAATACCGCTACAGACTCCTCGAGGAGCCAGCCCTGCGGGATACTCCAGAAGCGGAGGCTGAACGAATACGCTGTGGAAGGCCCATGCTTGGGGCGTCCCAGCGGGTGGTACAGAACAATCGGGGTGCCCCTCGCAGTTCAGCTCCGGTTCGGGATGTCAAGTCCAGCCAAGCTCCTAAGCCGGTCCGAGGGGTACTTCCTACCAAGCCCCTGACCCCAGTTCAAGTAGCGCGGCCGCTTAAGAGCCTGAGTCCAGTCCAGGGGATGCTTCATACTGAACCTCCAATTCAAGTCCAAGTAACGATGCCACTTAAGGCTCCGAGGCCAGTCCGAGGGAGGCTTTCGATGGAGCCTCAGATTCCTATGCAAGTGGCGCTCCAGGTCGAGCCTCCAGTCCTCGTTCAAGTGGCACGCCCTTTGAAGTCTCCGAGTCCAGTCCGAGGGAAGCCTTCGATGGAGCCTCAGATTCCTGTGCAAGTGGCGCTGCGGGTCCAGTCTCCGGTTCTTGTTCAAGTGACCCGTCCAGTCAAGCCACTGAGTCCAGTTCGAGGGGGGCTTCTAACCAAGCCTCCGATGCCAGTCCACAGGGTGGTTCAGGTGGCACCTCCGCTTCCAGTCCAGAGGGCACCTCCTATCAAGCTCCTAAGGCCAGTTCGAGTGGTGCTTCAGACCGAGCCTCAGTTAAAGTCCAGTTCGCGGGGCGCTCCCAGCCAAGCTCCTGAGTCCAGTTTGAGGGGCCCTGCCAGTCAAGACTCTGATTCCAGTCCGGGTCCCAGTCCCGGTTCAACTTCTGTTCCAAGTTCCAGTTCCAGCCAAGATGCTGAGTCTGGATCGAGTTGTAGTTCCAGTCAAGATGCTGAATCTGCACCGAGTGCAGAGGTCAGCCAAGATATTGAGTCTGCTCTTGAGGATGAGATGACGTTCCAAGAGGACTATGAGAGACCTTGTTTTGATTCAGCCTGGGAGAAGACCTCCGAAGCAATAGCTGAGAGAAGGTGTGTTCAACGGCTTGGGGCCCGGAGAAACCCATTTTCTGCATTTCAGCCTGCTAGCATGCTCTGGGGATCCCAGGGCCGTCTCCTCTTGAACCCTGCTCGGCAGACGCTGCCTGAAGCTAATGTTAGAGAGACGTCCCAGTCCGGCCAGAGGGGGGCATCCAGCCTTGCAGCTGAATCTCTTCCAAGTTCCAGCCAAGATGCTGCACCTGCTCCAAGTTCCAGTTCCAGCCAAGATGCTGAGCCTGCTCCGAGCTCCAGTTCCAGCCAAGATGCTGAGTCCGTTCCAAGTTCCACTTCCAGCCAAGATGCTGACCTTGCTCCGAGCTCCAGTTCCAGCCAAGATGCTGAGTCCGTTCCTAGTTCCACTTCCAGCCAAGATGCTGACCCTGCTCCGAGCTCCAGTTCCAGCCAAGATGCTGAGTCCGTTCCTAGTTCCACTTCCAGCCAAGATGCTGAGCCTGCTCTGAGTTCCAGTTCCAGTCAAGCTCCTGACGCCCGCCTGGGTCCCAGTTCCGGTTTGCTTCTTGACTCTAGTCCGGGTCCCAGTCCCGTTTTGCTTCCTGAGTTCAGTCTGTGTTCCCTCAGAGAAGGGTCCCTTTTGAACATGGTTCCTCTTGATGCATCCAAGTTCCTGAGTTGGCCCAGCGGTGATTGGAAGGAGCCTCCTGTTGACAAGTTCCGCTCCTGTCTGCCAGTTTTGAACTTCTTTGTGACTTCCAGTCCAGTGATCCATGTCTGGGGGTTGAAACCGATCAGAAGGTTTCACCACAGTTACCCCTGGACACCTGACCTCCTCAGGGAGACCGAGAGGGGGGTCTTGAGGAGGGGGTACTGTCACGTCTGTGGCCGTGACCACCCTCATACTTACCCTGTTTCTGGGAGTCAGTGGCTGTGCTGGCTTCTGCTTGTCTCTGTGTCTGTCTCTGTCTTAGTTTCTCTCTGGCTCTGTGTGCTGATTGCCCTACTGAATCTCACCTGTGTGGGCTTTGCCTCTTCCAAGATGGCTGCCGCTTCCTCCTGCTTGCCAGTATCCAAGATGGCTCCCGCTGTTCCTTCCTATGGGATGACTGCTTTGTGTGTCAAGCCTCTGTTTGGTTGCAAGGTGATTGCTGCACCTGTGGCTCTGGTGTTGAAGGGCTTTATTAGTGACTTGGAAACTACAGTCCTGGCCTTTGCATTGCCATTTCCTCCGCAGTGCCTTAGGTCCCGAGGTTAGTGTGCTGTTAGCACTGTTTGCTTTCCTTGTCTTGTGCTCTGTGGGTTTTCTGCCCTTCTGTGTTTATTGTTCTGTGGGTTTCCAGCCCTTCTGTGTTTATAGCTCTGTAGGGTTTTAGCCCTTCTGTGTTTATCGCTTGTGGGTTTCCAGCCCTTCTGTGTTTATCGCTTGTGGGTTTCCAGCCCTTCTGTGTTTATAGCTCTGTAGGGTTTCAGCCCTTCTGTGTTTATAGCTCTGTAGGGTTTTGGCCCTTCTGTGTTTATCGCTTGTGGGTTTCCAGCCCTTCTGTGTGTATAGCTCTGTAGGGTTTCAGCCCTTCTGTGTTTTTTGCTCTATGGGTTTCCTACCCTTCTGTGTCTAGCTCTGCTAGCTCTCTGTGTTTGTTCCTAGTGTTAGATTAGCCAGCTTAGCTCCGTCTGGTTTGTAGCCTGTGCCTAGCTCTGCTAGTTCTCTGTGTTTGTTTCCAGTGTATGACTTGTTAGCTTGGGCACAGCTTTGTGGTTAGCTGGTGTATAGCTTTGCTAAGTCCCCTGAGTTTGCTCTGTGCATGTTTCCAGTGTATGACTTGTTAGCTTGGGCACAGCTTTGTTGTTAGCTGGTGTATAGCTTTACTAAGTCTCCTGAGTTTGTTCTGTGTATGTTTCCAGTGCATGACTTGTTAGCTTGGGCACAGCTTGTTGTTAGCTGGTTTATAGCTGTTCTAGTCTCCTGAGTTTTGCTCTGTGTATGTACCTGTGTATGACTGGTTGCCTGGGTATAGCGTTCCTATTAGCCTGGGTACAGTCTACTAGTCATTGTGTTGATTCCTGCTGACTGCCAGAACCCGGACAGTTCCGGCTTGTCTGCCTTGCCTTCGCCTAGGTGCCAGGGGGCACCCCTGGACCTTCCTTCCTGTTGTTCCTGTAAGTCCTACCGGCTGCCAGAACCTGAGGGCTCAACCCGAGGGGGAGGCAGTCAAGTGTAGGTGAAGCCTAGGTCCAGGGTGTTCCAGTTCCGTTCCAGTGTGTTCCAGTCCAGCGGGTTTCACTCCTGTATGTTCCTGTCCAGTGGGGCCACTCCAGTGTGTCCAGTCCAGCGGGCCCCACTCCAGTGCGCACCTGTCCGGTGCGTTCCAGTTCCGAGTGTTCCAGTGTAGAAATCCAGTCCGGAGTTCCGGTCCAGTTTTGTTTCCTCTCTACCTGGAGGGTGATTTGCCTTAAAGGACTCACTAACCCCGCGCTCCCGGGGAAGAAGCCTGAAGGTATGCAAAGGACCTCGAGAGCGCGTCCCGCATGGGCGGGCACGCGACAAGAACTTTCAGTATTCTGTAAATTAAATGCCTAAGCAAGAGCTCATCTATGTCATGCCTGTGCTCTGCTCACATGAATGCCCCATTGTAGCTATAGGCTACAGCACTTATGTTTACACTTATAGAATAGAACTTAGGGCACTTACAGGCATACATACTTATTTTACCTATATTTACGCATGCAGGGGTGCAAAAATTGGGGCACCCTGTTATAGAATTGCCATTTAGGTGAAGGATGGGAATGCTGAGATTTATGATTTGGGAAGAAGAGAAAGGGTGGATCAAAGGGGATGGGAGTGCATAGTTATTGGCTGGTACCTGTTTATGAAGGAGATGTTTGCTTGAAGGTTGTTTTTAGGTATGAGTATGGTCTCTAACAAATTAAAACAAATTGGAGAAAAATTTCTTCATTCAATGTGTAATTAAACTCTGGAATTTGTTGCCTGAGAATGTGGTAAAAGCAGTTAGCTTAGCAGGGTTTAAAAAAAAGGTTTTGCTACTTTCCTAAAAGACAAGTCCATAAGCCATTATTAAGATGGGGAAAAAATCCACTGCTTATTTCTAGGATAAGCAGCATAAAATCTGTTTTACTATTTTGGGATCTTGCCAGGTACTTGTGACCTGGATTGGCCACTGTTGGAAATAGGATACTGGGTTTGATGAACCATCAATCTGTCCCAGTGTGGCCAGGTTTATAGATCTTAAGTAAAGTATTGTTTGTACGAAATTTAATTTTAGATCAAGATTTTGATTTTTGTATGACTGAAACGTGATTTAAAGAGAATGAAGGACTTATTGTGTCAACTCTACCTACCAGATTACAGCATTTTCTAACAATCATGAGTAGAGAAGCAAATAGTGAGAGAAGTGGTTATTTTTAGAGAATTTATTTATTTATTTATTTGTTGCATTTGTATCCCACATTTTCCCACCTATTTGTGGGCTCAGTGTGGCTTACAATACATTGTGAATGATGGAAATACAATTTGTTACAGTACGATTATGGGTTACATTGTGAAGAGTTATGGGAAGACAAAGCCAAAGTCAAAATATCATTTGGGGAATAGAACAATGGAATGTAACAATGGGGAATTGATTGGGCGATAGAACAATAGCAAGAGAACATTAGGGTATAACAGTTTTATCTGTGGGTAGAGTTTTAAGTGTGGTGAAAATCCGGGGGAAGAGAACTCAGAAGAGAGTGTGTTGATGCATTTCTATTAGTGTGTATGGACTTCATGTGTTTTGATCCTTGCAATAAATTTTCTCAAAGAGATGAGTCTTCAATAGTTTGCGGAAGTCGGTTAGTTCATAGATCGTTTTCAGGTTGCGTGGTAGTGTATTCCAGAATTGCGTGCTCATATAAGAGAAGGTTGATGCGTGCAGTACTTTGTATTTTATGCCTTTGCACTTAGGGAAGTGGAGATTGAGGAAAGTTCGGGATGATCTTTTAGCGTTTCTGGGTGGCAGGTCTATTAAATCAGACATGTATGCAGGGGCTTCACCGTGAATGATTTTGTGAACTAAGGTGCATACTTTAAAAGTGATATGTTCCTTGAGTGGGAGCCAGTGTAGTTTCTCACGTAAGGGTTTTGCACTTTTGTATTTTGGTTTTCCGAAGATGAGTCTGGCTGCTGTATTCTGGGCTGTTTGAAGTTTCCTCAGTATTTACGCAGCCTGCGTATAGTGAGTTGCAGTAGTCCAGGTGACTGAGTACGAGTGATTGCACTAGGCCGCGGAAGACAGATCTTGGAAAGAATGGTCTTATTCTTTTCAGTTTCCACATGGAGTAGAACATCTTTTTGGTTGTGTTGTTCGCGTGAGTCTCACGTGTTAGGTGGCGGTCAATAGTGACTCCAAGGATTTTTAAAGTTTCTGAGATTGGCAGATTTAGTTTAGGTGTGTTAATAGCGTTAAATTTATTCGTGTTGTATTGGGAGGTAAGTATGAGACATTGGGTTTTTTCTGCGTTCAGTTTCAGTCGGAATGCATCTGCCCAGGTGTTCATGATGTGTAGACTTTGGTTGATTTCGTTGGAGATTTCATTAATGTCTTGTTTGAAAGGAATATATATCGTTACATCATCGGCATATATGTATAGCTTTTTGAAGTGTGATTTTAACACCTGAATGTTGTGATTGCCTATTTTGTTTTAAATTAACATGTAGGGACATGCCGGGTGTGGTAGTTTTGTACAACCCATTGGGTAAAGTAGTTATTAGTAAAGGAACGTTAATGGATTTCTTTTTGTCAGAGTTGTTGAAAGAACCAAATATTTTTACTGTTGGCAATTTTATTGTTCGTTATGAACTTCACGACACCACAACACAACAGTTCGTAATGATCACCAAGCAACCCCATCTGCTCTTGACTTGCATCATGTGGTCCCACCCTTTTCCTACCACAACTTAACCTTGTATTTGTAACTGTTTACTCCGGAGTCTACCAACACCTCTCCGGCACCATGTAAGCCACATTGAGCCTGCAAATAGATGGGAAAATGTGGGGTACAAATGTAACAAATAAATAAATAAATACACCACAGAGTTAAGTACTCTTAAGTGGAAACTCCGAAGATGTGAACAAGGTGAAACAATTTGGGTTTGAAAGAGAGATATTTTCTGAACTATTATTGATGTGTGCAACAAATGAAGGGGAAATGTACTGAAAGGAAACTCAGGGGTCCTTTTACTAAGGTGCGCTGAAAATGGCCTGCGGTAGTATAGGCATGGGTTTCGGGTGAGCACAGATCCATTTTTCAGCGTGCTTGCAAAAAAAAAATGCCTTTTTAAAAATTTTTGCTGAAAATGGACGTGCAGCAAAATAAAAATTAGCATGCGTCCATTTGGGATCTGAGACCTTACCGCCAGCCATTGACTTAGCGGTAAGGTCTCTCGCGTTAACCGTGCGGTAATTGCCTGCACGCATCAAGGCAGAGTTACCGCCCAATTTTCGCCATGCACCAGAACATAAAATATACTTTCTGGCGCACGTAGCGGGCGCATGTAAAAAAATGAAATCTCCGCACAGGCCACGTAGTAGCCTGGCGGTAACTCTGAATTGGCATTGCGTTGGGCACGCATAGGCGCTTACGGGGCTTAGTAAAAGGGCCCCTCAGGGTTGATAATCACACATGAGAATTGTTTGGGATGGTGCATAATTTAGTTAATGGTTCTAATGATGGGGGAGGGGATTCTACTGTCCAGCTTAGCTTCCTTCTTTCCTGAGAAGGTGGCCAAGATACAGTAATACTACTAATATATTGGGTAGATTGGGGTGGGAGTGCATCCAGAAAGTTCTTGAGGATAAGGACTCTGGTGTTCCTTTACTCCATGGTGGTATACTCTGTGCCAGTTGAAATTTGTGTATTTTGGTACACACAGCTACAGGGACAGTGCAGAACACCTCTGATGCCATTCATTGAATGCAAACTGGCTACGATCTGACCAAAATTAGATTAGCTGTGACTACAACCAACATGAAAGGTCATAACTAGATGTTGACTTCAGGGCCGCCGAGAGGGGGGGGACAGGGGGGACAAAATTCCCCGGGCCCGGGCCTCCAGGGGGGGCCCGGCGCCCCAGTCCCACCCGCCCGCGGCTCCATCGTTTGACCGTCTCCCACCGGGCCCCCTGCATTGAACTCACAGTACCTCACCTCTGAAGGCGCTGCAAGCAGCGGCAGATCGCCTGCCTTCAGCCCTCCTTCCATCCCTGTGTCCCGCCCTCGTCTGACGTAACTTCCGCACCTTTCAATTATGCCCCTCCATGCCTCCACAGGACTACAGCATAACCATTGGTGTAGCTATGGGGGCCACCCCGGTTTGACTGGCGGGGTCCCCAAGCTTCACCAGCTAAAGTGTTTGTCCTGAAGAAGGCAGCAAGGAGGCATCCCAAAATGTGCCCCCCCCCCCCACACCTTGGGCTCTGGTTCCCCCTCCTGTCGAGGTTTGGCTACGCCCTGATCTTCAGATCCCCTCCCTGGGATCACTTACATACTGCCTTTCTGAAGCTCAGAATGCCTTAGGTGGAAATAAAATATGTAAGCAATCTGCAATGGGACACGTCTAGGGATATTGTCTATCCGTGGAATTTGCATCAGTTCTTTTTTTTTTAATGGCAAATTCAGTGTATTTTTATGGTTCCGGGGTGAATACAATTAGCAAATGAAACAGGAAAAAATATATCCTCAATTCAAGGACAAAAGTTCAAAAAAGAATTAAATACATTCACTACCCATCTTAAAAGTCCTGCAATAGTGAGGGGTAGAAGTTTGCATTAACCCATAAAGAACAGACAAGGAAAGAGATTTAACAATAATCTATCTGTCATTCTTCACACAGGGCAGAAAAACTCACAGGTTCAAGGTAACACCTACCTGTAGCACGGAGTAAAAGTTTCCAAAGAAAAAACGTCAGTTGAGAAGACAAAAAAAAAAAAACACATTTCACTTCTTTAAACTTAATCGCACATAGCCAAGGGTAACTCAGCAGGAAGGTAACTTCTATTTGAAGTACTTTTGACCACATTAGAAGGAACTGTTTTTTATTACATTTGTACCCTGCGCTTTCCCACTCATGGCAGGCTCAGTGCAGCTTACATGGGGCAATGGAGGGTTAAGTGACTTGCCCAGAGTCACAAGGAGCAGCCTGTGCCTGAAGTGGGAATCGAACTCAGTTCCTCAGGACCAAAGTCCACCACCCTAACCACTAGGCCACTCCTCCACTGTTGCTACTATTTGAGATTCTCCATGTAGAAGTCGGCCCTTGCAGATCACCACTGTGGCCGCGCAGGCTTCTATATGGAATGTTGCTAGTGGAATAGCAACATTCCATGTAGAATCTCCAATAGTAGCAACATTCCATGTAGAATCTCCAATAGTAGCAACAGAATCTCAGTAGTAGCAACATTCCATGTAGAATCTCCACTAGTAGCAACATTCCATGTAGAATCTCCAATAGTATCTATTTTATTTTTGTTACATTTGTACCCTGCGCTTTCCCACTCATGGCAGGCTCAATGCGGCTTACATGGGGCAATGGAGGGTTAAGTGACTTGCCCAGAGTCACAAGGAGCTGCCTGTGCCTGAAGTGGGAATTGAACTCAGTTCCCCAGGACCAAAGTCCACCACCCTAACCACTAGGCCACTAGGCCACACGGGTTGCCTTCTGAACCCGTTTTTAAAGAGAAAGCACAAGCTCACTTTCACTTTTGAAGGGTGCCAGCCATAAAAAGCATCCAGAGGGATGGGCCCTTCCTTTCTTCTGCCAGTATATTTTTCATGGAAAATAGCACATGTAGACCCTGTGCTCATTCCCATTCAAAATGCTTAGGGCTCCTTTTACACAGCTGTGCTACCGATTAGCGCTGCGCTGAATGCAAAGAAGCCCAAGGGAATAGAATGGGCTTTTTCACGTTCAGTACCCTGCAAATCGGTAGCGCAGCTTTGTAAAAAGGAGCCCTAAGTGTTAAATAGATTTAATAGGGATATAATTTTGGTTTGGAATTTTCAGACTTTTACCCAGTTTTCAGGCATTTTTTATTTTTTTTTTTAGTTTCAGATATTTGTTTTAATAAAAAAAAACGTTAATGCAATTAAAGCTTTATTTCATAAGTTAAAATGATTTTTTATACATTAACCTCCAAATTCAGTATTGGTCGCCCGAAGCATGCAAGTTTTATAATCTGTTCACAAATTAACCCCTTGTTCAATGCCGACACAGCCCATTCAAACTAATTGGGCTGTGTCGGCATTAGTGCCCCGACATAGAAACATAGAAACATGACGGCAGATAAAGGCCAAATGATCCATCCAGTCTGCTCATCCTCTCTAACCCCAAATTCTACCTGTTCGTAAGCGACCCCACATGCTTATCCCATGCCTTTTTAAATTCTGGAACAGTCCTAGACTCCACCACCTCCACCGGGAGGCCATTCCACGCCTCCACCACCCTTTCTGTGAAATAATACTTCCTTAGGTTACTCCTAAGCCTATTCCCTCTTAACATTGTCATATGCCCCCTCATTCCAGAGCTGTCCTTCATTTGAAAAAGGCTCTCTTCTGTACATAAATGCCCTTGAGATATTTAAACGTTTCTATCATGTCTCCTCTCTCCCTCCTCTCTTCCAGCGTATACATGTTGAGGTTCATAAGCCTGTCCCTATAATTTTTGCATTCAAGACCGCTTACTAATTTCGTAGCTGCCCTCTGGACCGACTCCATCCTGTTTATATCTTTCCATAGGTGCGGTCTCCAGAACTGCACGCAGTACTCCAAAGGAGGCCTCACCAGAGACTTATACAACGGCACTATCACCTCCTTTTTCCTGCTGGTCATGCCTCTCTTTATGCACCCAAGCATCCTTCTGGCTTTGGACAGTTGCTTTTTCTACCTGTTTGAAAGCTTTAAGGTCGTCAGACACAATCACCCCCAAGTCCCGCTCTTCCTTCGCACACTGAAGCACTTCACTCCCTATACTGTACCGTTCCCTCGGATTTGTGTGACCCAAGTGCATGACCCTGCATTTTTGGGGATTAAACCTTAGTTGCCAAATATTGGTCCATACCTCTAGCTTCGCTAGGTCCTTCCTCACGTCATTCACCCCCTCCAGGGTGTCCAGCTGCTAGTACGGCTTAGTAAACAGGGGGATATTTATCTAAATTGGTGATAATCCAAAATATAGCTGACACAAGTTTCTCTGTACAACACTGAGTCCAAAAATACAAATACCCAAAACTCTTATTTAAAAAGGAGGAAAAAGACATCAGAAGCTCAGCATAGTGTCTTCATTTTGAAGACGAACTTTCTGCTGAGCAAGCTTCCTCATAAGTCTCGAAAACCCTGCATGAGTTACTTTGGGAGGTGCATAGGCACCTACGCATCTTTTACTAAAGTGCGTAGGTGTCTACATGTATCAAATTAAAACTACCACCCGACTATTGCATGCCTCAGGCAGTAATTCTAATTTTGACGTGCTTCGAAAACGCGTGGCAGAAAAGAATTTCTATTTTCTACCATGTGGCGCTAACTGGACGGTAATCGCCTGGTGAACGCGTGAGACCTTACCACTAAGTCAATGGGTGAGGGTAAGGTCTCAGGCCCAAAATGGACGCGCTGGTTTTTATTTTGCCGCACGGCCATTTTTGGCCAAAATAAGGCCTTTTTTTGCAGGCGCGCTAAAGAATGAACCTGCGTGAGTCCAATACACATGCCTACACCAGTGCAGGACAGTTTTTGGCGTGCCTTAGTAAAATGGCCCCTTTATTTTTATATTCATACTTTTATTAGGTTTCGTATTTTTTCAAAACTTATTCACCCAAATAGTGTTGATATTTCCAACTATAAAGAATGAAGCTGGGACGTCAGTGGAAACTATTATAAAGAATAAAATTACAGAAAACAGAGACAAACCTGGTTTAATAGGACGGAGTCAGCATGGGTTCAGCCGAGGGAAGTCTTGCCTCACCAATTTGCTACATTTCTTTGAAGGCGTGAGTAAACATGTGGATAAAGGTGAGCATATCTAGATTTTCAGAAAGCTTTTGACAAAGTTCCTCATGAGAGACTCCCGAGAAATTTAAAGAGTCATGGGTTAGTAGGCAGTGTTCTGTTGTAGGTTAGGAATTTGTTAGGACAGAAAACAGAGGATAGGGTTAAATGCTTGTCCTGGAACATCGTGACTTTATCAGCAGCTTCCAAGTACAGTGAAACCTCGGTTTTCGTCGATAATTCCGTCCGAAAATAATCGGCGAAAACCGAAACCGATGAAAACCGAGGCAATAAGAAATGTTTTCTTTTACATGAATAAAAAAGACAAATGTATAGAATAAATGAACATTTAACCTTGTCCACTGGCTTGTCCTATCCCATCTGGATTACTGTAGTGGAATTTATGTGGGTTGTCAGGCCTCCTTATTGAAATCATTCCAAACGGCTCAGAACACTGCGGCGAGGCTCATCCTTAGAGAAAGGCGTTTTGCACACGCCGAACCCCTGCGCTTTAAACTTCATTGGCTGCCTGTACAGGAGCGCATTGCTTTTAAGATCTGCTCCCTGACACATAAAATCATCTATGGGGCTGCCCCAGACTATATGCTCCCCTTGATCGACCTTCCGCCTAGAAATGCCAACCCTGCTGCTCGGTCCTATCTCCACCTCCATTTTCTGAATTGTAAGGGTGTCAAGAAAATCTTCACCTCGTCCTTCCGTTATTGGAGTCCCAAACACTGGAACACGTTACCTCGTCACCTTAAAACTCAAGTGGACCATGCCCTTTTAAAGAAGTTGTTAAAGACATTCCTCTTTGCTAAGACTTACCCCTCAACTTACCATGTTGATTGATGCATCCCTTGTCCCTTACCCTGCCTAGTTCACGCTGTTAGTTTCTCCCCTCCTATTTGCTTCTTTTATGCTTGCCTAAGCTTTTAACTTTGTACTCTTATTTAATTCTCTGTAAGCCACATTGCGCCTGCATGAGTGGGAAAATGTGGGATATAAGTAACCCATAAATAAATAAATTTACCTTTCTGAAGACTCTTCTTGGCGTTTGGAAGAGGGAGGCACACCGACAAAATCCGAAGCAACCAACGAAAACCAAGACAAATTTTTCGCTAATAAATTCGACTAAAACCGAAAACGACGAAATCCGAAGTCAACAAAACCCGAGGTTTCACTGTACAGTAAACAAGAGTTGTGCTTGCTAGACTTAATGCCTCCGCATTGTTCTAGATACTTTATGAGTGAAATGTCTGAGTTTGCACATTGTAATCAGGTTGTTAAATGTTGGATAGTGCCATGTATGTATGAGACCATATATGTGGCCATATAGGTATATGCATGCCTGGGCACAGGGTTCATAATGCTTCAGTAGTACTTCCTTTGCTCCTACACCACCTATGCAGAAACAGGAAGTTGCATAAGAGGGAAGGCTCTGTGAGTGCATTGCGTATGTATCGCTGCTAGCTGCTGGCAAAGAACTGAATCATTTAACGGGTACAAGGAGGGAGAGTTTGTTGAAAGACACCGGATCACTAGGGGGAGGGAGGGGTTTGACAGTTTTTCTTTAAGGGGGCTGAGAGATGCCGGGCTCAGGGCTGGGTTCACATGGCCACCCACTTGGGCTCATGCCCTTCTGTCTATGCCACTGGACTCTAGAGGCCTTTCAGAGGACTGCAGCACAAGCCATGTGAAATAAGGACCAACACACGAACACCCTACAAAAGTGAAAGAAGAGAGGAAATATGAAATAGACAAATACTTAAAAGGTATGAATGCACAAAAAACAAACCTTTTCCAAGGAGGTAGACTCATGAAAAGGGTCATGGATACCTAGAACACTTTCCCAGAGAAGATGAGAGAAACAAAAGTGGTGATGGAATTCATAAAAAGTGTGATATATACTCACAGAAGATGAAGATCCCTAAATTGCAGGACGTCAGACTCAGAAACAGAACGAAGCCTTGTGCCAGAGGAAGAGGACCTCGGCTGGCGGGGGCTGGGGTCCCCCGCCAGCAAAGGTAGGCGACAGCGGGTTGGCGGCAGGAGGGGGGTTGAGAGGGTTGTCAGCAGGGGGGGGGTCAAAGTTGTTGTTGGTGGTGGCGGCGGTGGTGGCGGGGGGGAGGTCGGCAATGGCAGGGGGGTCGGTGGCGCTGGGGGGGGGGGCTAAAATGTGCCCCCTCACCTCAGGCTCTGGACCCCCTCCCGCCAAAGTCTGGCTACTCCCCTGCTCTAAAGGACGCCTGCATTTTATACAATAGGCTTAAATTTCCACACAGTATATAGAATACACCGAGTGCCTCTCCATGCTACCAAATTTAGTCACAGCCATTTACGCCACGTTTTACTTGGAGTAAATCTCGATGCCTAAATTAGGCACAGAGCAGGTGTGTTCTATAACAACGCGCATAGATTTTCAAAACTCTCATGCCCCACTCATGGCCACACCCCCTTTCAACTATGCAACTTAGAATCTACGTGCACCACGTTTACAGAATACGCTTAGCGAGTTCTGCATGTAAATCTCAATGTCAATTAGTGCTGGTAATTGCTGGTTAACATCCAAATGACAGTGCTAATTAGCTAGTTAACCAATTAAGTTACGCACGTTTTTACAGAATGTGCTTTGACGCCCATGTGGAAATTAAGGCGAGACGTATAGAATCCAGAGTAAGCGTCAATTCTATAAAGATCACTTAGCGCCAAGCAATCTTTATAGAATAGTGCTTTACGCCTGGTGTAAATGCTGGACGCAACTAATGGCAGCTGGGCGTCTAAATGACCATATTCTATAAAAATGCCCCTCCCCTGGCCACACCCCCTCCTGAGTTGTGCAGGAGACAATTTAGGTGCTCAGCATTGTAATGCATAGGCAGATCCATGCGTAAGTCCTAATTAGTACCAATTAAAGCCAATAATTAATAATAGCTCATTATCTAATTAGTTTGCATGCGGAGCTGAGATCCATGGCCAAATTTGGGCGACCTTTATAGAATCCGAGAGTAAGTGTTCATTCGAGCAGGGCTGCAGAGACACTGAACCGGGCACGCTGCTGCCCCCTCCAATATTGTCGTCCACTCCTCCCCCCCCCCCCCCCCCGATCGCTGCTGCTGTCGCTACAGAATTGAAGTACCTTGGCTGGGGGGGGGGGGGATCCCGAGGCCCTGCCAGCAGAAGATGTCTTCTTCCTTCAGTGCTGACTGCCTGCCTTCAGTGCGGCGGCTTTTCCTCTCAAGGGATGCTTGGCTTCAAAACTGAGCGTGTGCGCCTGAGAGGACAAAACAGCCGCTCAGCAATGGGCAGAAGAGCAGCGCTGGAGGAAGCTCTGGGTCCAACCAGCCTCCAAGGGGGGGGGGGGCCTGGCACCAGAGTTTTCTTTCTGCTGTTCCTGTCGGGACGCGATCACTCGGATCCCATCAGGATACCAGGAGATAGAGGGACCTCAGCGTCGGCCCCCCCCCCCCGCCCCCCCTCTCAGCGGCCCTTAATGAGAGTGTGTGTTACTGCAAGAATTAATGTGCGCTGTTACCTATATAATGTACTTTAGTCGATGGCACCCTCATCCTCCCTGTCTCATCTGCACGCAACCTTGGAGTCATCTTCGACTCCTCCCTCTCCTTCTCTGCGCATATCCAGCAGATAGCCAAGACCTGTCGCTTCTTTCTCTATAACATCAGCAAAATTCGCCCTTTCCTCTCTGAGCACACCACCCGAACTCTCATCCACTCTCTCGTTACCTCTTGCCTTGACTACTGCAACCTACTCCTCACTGGCCTCCCACTTAGCCATCTATCCCCCCTTCAGTCCATTCAGAACTCTGCCGCACGCCTTATCTTCCGCATGGACCGATATGCTCATATCACCCCTCTCCTCAAGTCACTTCACTGGCTTCTGATCAGGTACCGCATACAATTCAAGCTTCTCTTATTAACCTACAAATGCACTCGATCTGCAGCCCCTCATTACCTCTCTACCCTTATCTCCCCTTACGCTCCTACCCGAAACCTCCGCTCACAGGACAAATCCCTCCTCTCTGTACCCTTCTCCACCACCACCAACTCCAGGCTCCGCCCTTTCTGCCTCGCTTCTCCCTATGCTTGGAATAAACTTCCTGAGCCCATACGCCAAGCCCCCTCCCTGCCCATCTTCAAATCTTTGCTCAAAGCCCACCTTTTCAATGTCGCTTTCGGCACCTAACCATTATACCTCTATTCAGGAAATCTAGACTGCCCCAATTTGATTGACCGCGTATTTTGTCCATTAGATTGTAAGCTCCTTTGAGCAGGGACTGTCTTCTTTGTTAAACTGTACAGCGCTGCGTAACCCTAGTAGCGCTTTAGAAGTGTTAAGTAGTGGTAATAATTAAAGGGTCCTTAAGCTAACAGGTAGAGTAACAGGAAGCGAGTTGCAAAATTTGGAAATACACCAAAGATAGTAATATTACTTCTACTACTTATTTCTGGAGCACTGCTAGACGTAATCAGCACTGTACCCTAAACATGTAAGAGACTGTCCCTGTTCCAGAGAGCTTACAATCTATTGAAGACAAATAAGGCATAAGAGAATTACTTATGGTGGGAATGATAAAACAGCCATGGTGACGAGAAGGAGGATCCAAAATGGCGTCATAGCGATTTCACTTACCAGACGCTCCTGGAATCCTTTCCGCATCATAGCAGTCGAGGCCTCTTCTGACCATTGTAAGATGGTGAAAAGAAGAGAAAAGGTTCGGGAGGTGCCCTCAACCCCAGCCGGAACATCAGCTCGACAGCAACCGACGCTGGAAAGATTTGGGGTAACGTCGGGACCTGCTGCAGCTTCCTCTCCGATCGGAGCCGAGCTATTAGCGTCGGCCGACAGTGGAGACGGGGCTTCATTAAGCCCTGTCGAGCGAACGGCTCCCCACAGCCGGGAATACGGAACCAGGAAGTGGTGCCTGACGCCCAGCCGTCCGAAGAGGGCGAGAGGAGCGAACAGAGAGGGAGCCCACACTTGGAAGCAGAACTGGTTGAGAGTGAACCGGTAGGAGTTCTATTGAAAATACCTGATAACATTATTACAATTTTGAACCAAACACTCAAAACCCCCCTTCCCCCGGTGATTTCAGTGGGGCAGTTGAGTAAACCAGCCGTTGTGACACTTGAGTCACTCTGGGATCAAAATCACACTTTACACTCAGCCCTACAAACAATGATTGTTAAAAATATAGAGGGAATTAAGTCTTTGTCAGAAGCTGCCCTGATCCAGGATCAAATAAACACAGCACAAACGTCTAAGATTGAAAGAATCGAGGAAAAATTGAGAGAAGTAGAAATTATTACTCAAACTTCGGCCAAAGAAAAGTGTTTTACATACAAGAAAATGGAGTATCTGGAAAACCAATTAAGACGTTGTAATTTGAGACTGACTAATTTTCCTAGGTCGCCAATATTGGCACCGATAGAAATGTTTAAAAAATATTTAGTCGAAGTGTTGGGAATGTCAAAGGAATTATTACCCCCATTAGTACGGGTTCAACATTTTCAATCTACTTATGAAGGAGATAAACAAGGTGATAATTTGAACTTAACAAATTTTCTTGAATCATCTTTAGAAGTTATCACGCAAAGAACATCAGCTGTAGTGACATTTGCCCTGGAAATGGATAGGAATGCTGTCTTGAGACTTTTTTTCAGAAATATTGACTCAATGTTTTTAGGTTCTAAAATAAGAATCTATCCGGATTTATCCAAAGAAACACAGAAACGGAGAAAGGCCTTTTTGGCACTCCGTCAAAGATCTGTTGTTCTTGGTGTAAACTTTATATTAAAATTTCCTTGTGTCTGTCGGATTATATATCAGTCTAAGAACTACCAATTTTTTGAACCTAAACAACTAGAAGAGTTTTGATTTCTAAAGAAGGACTGAATGCAAATTAGTGGTTTGAGAATGCACACTGTTAGAGATCATTGAGAGAGGCGAACAGGTCATAGTGAATCCCACGTAGTATCTACTTGAATAATTACTTTATACTTTAATTATTTTTTCATGTCTATTTTGGATTGTAATTTACAATATCTGTGAGGTCGATAGAATAGATCTAATTTTCATTTATGTTTTATAAATTTCTAAATGCTTGTTATGTTACATTTACCATATTAATTCTGTATGGAATAATATATAAATAAATAAATAAAGATTTAAAAAAAAAAAAAAAAAAAACAGCCATGGTATCTTTTATAGTCTTTCATTTTATTTTTATTTTCTTTTAAAGTGGACTATCGTGGCAACCATACTGCTTTAACAAAGGTATTAGAACTCACCGCTGAGGAGGGAAGGGGCAGGGCAAATTCCTTTAAAAAAATTTGTTGTTTTTAGTATAGTTTTTCATAATTTGTCCTCTGCGGTCTTCTCTTTCAAAACAATCTGGTTCTTCACAATGATCAACGGCAGGGTAGCCAAATGAAGAGTGAAAGCAGTAACCAGCCCAGCCTGGCCAGGATATACAGCCTCACAACGGAGTAATGAAGCAGGAGATTGTGAAGCCAGGAAGGAAAGAGGGCAATGGTCTGCCAGAGATGCGCTGGGAGTGATGGGCTGTCCAGAAGTGGTGCTGCTCAATTAAGGAGAAGGCAGACTGAGGGGAAAGAAAGAAAGGGAGACAGAAGGCTTCAGCTGTAGCTGGCTTAGGGCTCAGTTTTATGACTGTCAGCAAGCTCCATAGCATAAGAGAATAGAGTGATCTGTTCCCAGTTTTGCCCCACTGCAGATGTGCAGATCCAATGTTGGAAGGGAAATTTAATGTGAAAGTCGGAACAGCGTTAACGTGCATGCACCAGAGTAAACCCAGGACTTATTGGGCAATAGGGATCTGCTATGAATATCCAGGCATTCTTGGTGATATATGACAGACATGTTAAGGGTCCCTTTTATGAACCTGCGGTAAAAACTGGCCTTAGTGTGTCCTTATGTGGGTCATTCCTGTGTGCCAAGGCCATTTTTACCACGGGGTAAAATGGCCGCATTTTCTATTTCTCTATTAATAAATACATAAGTAATGCCACACTGGGAAAAGACCAAAGGTCCATCGAGCCCAGCATCCTGTCCACGACAGTGGCCAATCCAGGCCAAGGGCACCTGGCAAGCTTCTCAAACGTACAAACATTTTATACATGTTACTCCTGGAATTGTGGATTTTTCCCAAGTCCATTTAGTAGTGGTTTATGGACTTGTCCTTTACGAAACCATCTAACCCCTTTTTAAACTCTGCCAAGCTAACCGCCTTCACCATGTTCTCCGGCAACAAATTCCAGAGTTGAATTACGCGTTGGGTGAAGAAAAAGTTTCTCCGATTTGTTTTAAATTTACTACACTGTAGTTTCATTGCATGCCTCCTAGTCCTAGAATTTTTGGAAAGCGTGAACAGACGGTTCACATCCACCTGTTCCACTATACTCAATATTTTATATACCTGTATCTAATTTTCCCATTACTGCATGAGCTTCTACTGCCAACATATTTCGTAGCCTGGTACAGTCCATGGTGCTAAGCCACACAGATTACTGTAATGGAATCTGTGCGGGATGCAAGGATCAAATCATAACGAATCTTCAAACCGCCCAAAACACAGCAGCCAGGCTTATATTCGTAAAAACACGTTTTGACAGCGCCAAACCACTCAGAGAAAAACTGCACTGGCTACCAATCAAAGAACGTATCACCTTCAAAATCTGCACGACTGTTCATAAAATTATTTACGGCGAGGCACCGGGATACATGACAGACCTCATCGACCTGCCAACCAGAAACACCACAAAATCTGCACGATCATACCGAAACCTCCACTACCCAAGCAGCAAAGGACTCAAATACAAATCCACCTATGCATCCAGCTTTTCCTACTTAAGCACACAACTATGGAACACATTACCAAAAGCAGTAAAAACTACGCTCGACCACCTAAATTTCCAGAAAGCACTAAAGACAGACGTGTTCAGAAGAGCATACTCCACCGACCCAACATAAAATACCTGGACACTTGCGACACAATGTAACCAAAGACCGTAACGGACATTATCTGACTCTTCTTCCCCCTTTCCTTCTCTAAATTCCCCCCAGCTGTACCTACCATACATGTACCTCATTCTACCACAATATCACTTTGTATTCATTCATACCATGCATTTGTTCAGACCGTAATCGGGTAACGCCGTTAACGGTTATATATAAGCCACATTGAGCCTGCAAAAGGTGGGAAAATGTGGGATACAAATGTAACAAATAATAATAATAATAACCTACTTTGTAGGTGGTAGAGGTTCACACATTAACCATGCGCTAATCAGTTAGTGTGAGGCAGTGTATCGCAGAACATGCCTACACTCCGACTTCAGGTGGTGCTCACGAATGGGGATAGTGTGTCAAATGTCCGAGTGGCTGCACACCTGGGAAACAGTGACCATCAAACAGTTTGTTTTGATGTAACGGCTCATGTGGATGGCGGCCACTCTAAACTCAAAGTCCTCGATTTCAAGCGAGCTGACTTTAACAAAATGGGAGAATACCTGAGGAAGGAGCTAATGGGCTGGGAGGACATACGAGAAGTGGAAGGACAGTGGTCCACGCTAAAAGAAGTCATAAACAGGGCCACAGACCTTTATGTAAGGAGAGTAAATAAAAGCAAGAGAAAAAGGAAACCGATATGGTTCTCAAAGCAAGTGGCTGAGAAAATAAAGATTAAAGAGTTAGCGTTCCAGAAATATAGAAAATCTCAAGAGGAGGAACACGGGGAGGAATACCGGATGAAACTGAAAGAAGCCAAGAGAGAGGTACGTCTGGCGAAGGCGCAAGCGGAAGAACAAATGGCTAGAAATGTAAGGAGGGGAGACAAAAACTTCTTCAGGTATATTAGTGAAAGGAGAAAGACTATAAAGGGAATTGTGAGACTAAAAGAAACATCAAAACGCTATGTAGAAAATGATGAAGAAAAAGCCAATTTGCTAAATAGATACTTTTGTTCTGTTTTCACTGATGAAAACCCTGGGGAAGGACCGAGAGGGACTGGCAAAAGTACACCTGAGAAGGAGGTGGATAGAGCGCCATTCACGGAAGAGAGTGTGTATCAACAACTTGGAAAGCTGAAGGTGGACAAAGCCATGGGGCCGGACGGGATCCACCCCAGAGTACTGAGGGAGCTCAGAGAGGTTCTGGCGGGTCCTCTTAAAGACTTGTTTAATAGATCCTTGGAGACGGGAGAGGTTCCGAGGGATTGGAGAACGGCGGAGGTGGTCCCTCTTCACAAAAGTGGGGATAGGGAAGAAGCTGGAAACTACAGGCCGGTAAGCCTCACTTCGGTTATTGGAAAAGTAATGGAAGCCATGCTGAAGGAAAGGATAGTGAATTTCCTGGAAACCAATAAGTTGCAGGATCCGAGACAACATGGTTTCACCAAAGGGAAATCGTGCCAAACGAATCTCATTGAATTCTTTGACTGGGTGACGGGAGAATTAAATCAAGGACGTGCTATGGACGTCATCTACTTAGATTTCAGCAAGGCTTTTGACACGGTTCCCCACAGGAGGCTCTTAAATAAACTAGACGGCCTGAAGATAGGACCCGAAGTGGTGAACTGGATTAGGAACTGGTTGACGGACAGACGCCAGAGGGTGGTAGTAAATGGAGTTCGCTCGGAGGAAGGAAAGGTGAGTAGTGGAGTGCCTCAGGGATCGGTGCTGGGGCCCATTCTGTTCAATATATTTGTGAGTGACATTGCCGAGGGGTTACAAGGTAAGGTTTGCCTTTTTGCGGATGACACCAAGATTTCCAACAGAGTGGACACCCCGGAGGGTGTGGAAAACATGAAAAAAGATCTGAAGAAGCTAGAAGAATGGTCTAAGGTTTGGCAATTAAAATTCAATGCGAAGAAATGTAAAGTGATGCACTTGGGGAGGAGAAATCCAAGGGAGACGTATGTGTTAGGCGGGGAGAGTCTGATAGGCACGGAAGGGGAGAGGGATCTTGGGGTGATAGTATCTGAGGACCTGAAGGCGACGAAACAGTGCGACAAGGCGGTGGCAGTAGCTAGAAGATTGCTAGGCTGTATAGAGAGAGGAGTGACCAGCAGAAGAAAGGAGGTTTTAATGCCCCTGTATAAGACGTTGGTGAGGCCCCACCTGGAGTATTGTGTTCAGTTTTGGAGGCCGTATCTTGCGAAGGATGTTAAAAAAATGGAAGCGGTGCAAAGAAAAGCTACGAGGATGGTATGGGATTTACGTTCCAAGACGTATAAAGAAAGGCTTGCTGACCTGAACATGTACACCCTGGAGGAAAGGAGGAACAGGGGTGATATGATACAGACGTTCAAATATTTGAAAGGTATTAATCCGCAAACGCACCTTTTCCGGAGATGGGAAGGCGGTAGAACGAGAGGACATGAAATGAGATTGAAGGGGGGCAGACTCAGGAAAGATGTCAGGAAGTATTTTTTCACGGAGAGGGTGGTGGACGCTTGGAATGCCCTCCCGCGGGAGGTGGTGGAGATGAAAACGGTAACGGAGTTCAAACATGCGTGGGATATGCATAGAGGAATCCTGTGCAGAGGGAATATATCCTCAGAAGCTTAGCTGAAATTGGGTGGCGGAGCAGTTGAGGGGAAGAGGGGGTGGTGGTTGGGAGGCGAGGATAGGGGTGGGCAGACTTATACGGTCTGTACCAGAGCCGGTGATGGGAGGCGGGACTGGTGGCTGGGAGGCGGGAAATACTGCTGGGCAGACTTATATGGTCTGTGCCCTGAAAAGGACAGGTACAAATTCAAGGTAAGGTATACACATATGAGTTTGTCATGGGCAGACTGGATGGACCATGCAGGTCTTTATCTGCCGTCATCTACTATGTTACTATGTTTCAGACCCACCCTGAGAGCTAAAAACGGCATTTTATTTTTAGTGCATGAGCAGCGCGGGCCAGTCACAAAACTACCACGGGAACGGGACTACTAAATATGCCCCGCGGTAAGCCCTTTTTTGCTGCAGTAAGTATGCATTAGTGCTTACTGCAACTTAGTAAAAGAATCCCTAAAATTGCTAGCTGTAATGATTTTTTTTATTGTTTATTGGGTGCTTGATATACTGCTTAACGAAGAATGCACTAACCTCCATTTAACCCTACTCTCTGTTTTCTATCTTTTAACCAGTTTTTAATCCACAATAGAACGCTACCTCCTATCCCATGACTCTCCAATTTCCTCTGGAGTCTTTCATGAGGTACTTTGTCAAACGCCTTCTGAAAATCCAGATACACGGGAACACTGTTTACTCTTTTTCCAAAAATACTAGGACTAGGGTGCATTCAATGAAGCTACAAAGTAGTAAATTTAAAAGGACTCAGAGAAAATTTCTCTTCACTCAACATGTAATTAAACTCTGGAATTCATTGCCAGAGAATGTGGTAAAGGCGGTTAGCTTAGCGGGGTTTGAAAAAAGGTTTGAACGGCTGCCTAAAGGAAAAGTCCATAGACCATTATTAAAATGGACATGGGGAAAATCCACTGCTTATTTCTGGGATAAGCAGCATAAAGTGTTTTGTACTTTCTGGGGATCTTGCCAGGTATTTGTGACCTGGATTGGCCACAGGATGCTGGGCTTGACACAACAAAACTAAAGAACGTAATGGACATAACACAACTCTTCTGTTGTACGATTCCCTAGTGTGGCTGTATCACATTAACTTTATCTTACCACAACATCACTTTGTATTTGTTTACACCGGAGTCTGTAGCGCCTCTCCGGTACTGTAAGTAAGCCACATTGAGCCTACAAATAGGTGGGAAAATGTGGGATATAAACGTAACAAATAAATACATAAATAAATAAAATAAATAAATTATCAGGCTTATTTTTGAAAGAGAAGGGCGCCCATCTTCTGATACAAATCGGGAGATGGGCATCCTTCTCTCAGGGTTACCCTAATCGGCATAATCAAAAGCCGATTTTGGGCACCCTCAACTGCTTTCTATCGCAGGGATGACCAAAGTTCCCGGGGGCGTGTTAGAGCGTAGCAAAGGTCGGACTGGGGTGTGCTTAACAGATGGGCGTCCTCGGCCGATAATGGAAAAAAGAAGGGCGTCCCTGACGAGCACTTGGCCGACTTTACTTGGTCCATTTTTTTTTCACGACCAAGCCTCAAAAAGGTGCCTGAACTGACCAGATGACTACCGGAGGGAATCAAGGATGACCTCCCCTTACTCCCCCAGTGGTCACCAAACCCCTCCCACCCTAAAAAAAAAAAAAAAAAATTTGCCAGCCTCTATGCCAGCCTCAAATGTCATACCCAGCTCCCTGACAGCAGTATGCAGGTCTGTGGAGCAGTTTTTGTGGGTGCAGTGTATTTCAGCCAGGCGGACCCTGGCCCATCCCCCCCTACCTGTTACACTTGTAGTGGTAAATGGGAGTCCTTCAAAACCCACCCCATGTAGGTGCCCCCTTCACCCCTTAGGGCTATGGTAGTGTTGTACAGTTGTGGGGAGTGGGTTTTTGTGGGGGGTTGGGGGGCTCAGCACCCAAGGTAAGGGAGCTATACACCTGGGAGCAATTTCTGAAGTCCACTGCAGTACCCCCTAGGGTGCCCGGTTGGTGTCCTGGCATGTGAGGGGGACCAGTGCACTACGAATGCTGGCTCCTCCCACGACCAAATGGCTTGGATTTGGTCGTTTCTGAGATGGGCGTCCTCGGTTTCCATTATCGCTGAAAACCGGGGACGACCATCTCTAAGGTCGACCTAATTGTTGGGATTTGGGCGTCCCCAACCGTATTATCGAAACGAAAGATGGACGCCCATCTTGTTTCGATAATACGGGTTTCCCTGCCCCTTCGCCGGGACGTCCTTAGAGATGGGCGCCCTTAGAGATGGTCATTCCCGTTCGATTATGCCCCTCTTGGTCTGTCCCAGTATGGCAATACTTATCTAATATAATAATTTGCTCCTCCAATGTTCCAATGTGTCTCACTGGGATCGTAACCATCTCCTGACGTCACTGGCCTGCTGGCCTGACGTCAGGAGATGGTTACAAACGCAGTGAGAGATTGGAATGTTGAAGGAGCACCTTCAACCCTTCCTCCACACGCACCACCATCTCAACCCAGGGCCGCCGAGAGACTGGTCAGGGCTGCCCGGGGCCCCGCCCCTGCCGCCCTCTCCGCCACGCCCCCGAGGTCGCCACCGCTGCTCACCCCTCCACCCCCCCCAGGGTGCCACCATGCTTCCCCTCCACCCCCCCCCCCCCCGAGGTCGCCGCAGCCACTGCTCCCCCCTCCCCCCCTCACTGAGGTCGCCGCCGCTCTCCCCCCTCTGTCCGACGTCAGCTGCCATTTCCAGCCACTGCTGCTTCTCCTGTTGAGCAGCAGCGGCTGGTACAAAAACAAAAAAAAGCAAATTAAACTTGCAAAAATGCTTTTAAAAAGGATGCGGGGCACCGCAGGCAGCCATCAGGCATTGGCTGTCAGCTCTGCAGCCGCTCCTCCTCTCACCTCTCACGTTGCTGCGCTCCTCCGGGGTTCTACTCCAGGGGCATTGACGTGAGAGGCGAGAGGAGGAGCGGCTGCACTCACACATTCAGTCTCTCTCCCACACACACTCTCTCAAACATACACACTCCGAGGAAAACCTTGCTAGCGCCCGTTTCATTTCTGTCAGAAACGGGCCTTTTTTACTAGTGTACTTATAATAGGACGATAGTTTGCTGGGACTGTGAGAAGGTATCTTTAAGGACCAAGATGAATGATCGCTGCTTCACAAAGGCTAGGTACCACTCCTGTGGATAAGCTCATGTCGATTATGAAAAGAATAAATGGTATAACTCCATGGCTGGATTTGTAATAAATGATGAGGGAACAGGATCAAGAGGACCCATTTTCTTGAAAATTATACACAGATGAAAACTGACAGGCCCAGGCTCCAGGGAGATGTATATAGTTGTAGTAAATGGTAAGACCCAAGGCTTTTTTAAAGTGCAATAAATTTAGTTTAGGTAATGCTTGGTTTACTAGAGAAGTGAGGGCATTAAACCAGGAAAATCATTCTACTAAGCAATGATCATATAAACTTGAGGAAGATAGGGCAACATATCATCTGGTGTGCGTTAAAGCTTATAAAAAAAACTATTATGGAGACTAAGGATTCTTATCTTCCATCTTTTATTTCTATTTCAAGGCCTACAAAGAAAACCCATAATCCACTGAACACTTCGCCAACCCAACCAGTTAAGACAATTTACCTTCTATACTCACCCATTTTACTATCTTCTATACCCTCACATTTCTTTACCCTCACTTAATCTTAATACATCACTAATGATATCTAATATCCTGTAATATTAATGTCATAACAAGACTATCCAGCTTATTTTCGAAAGAGAAAAACGCCTATAGTGCGACCTAAATCGGGAGATAGACGTTTGTCTCGCAAAGGCGCCCAAATCGGTATAATCGAAAGCCGATTTTGGGCGATTCCAACTGCATTCCATCGCGGAAACGAATAAAGTTGACGGGGCGTGTCGGAGGCGTGGTGGAGGCGGAACTGGGTCGTGGTTATCAGCCGAGGAGAGATGGGCGTCTTTAGCTGATAATCGAAAAAAAAAAGGCGTTTTTACCGTGATTTTGGGTCACTTTTTTTGGACCCTTTTTTTTCACGAACAAGTCCCAAAAAAGTGCCCCAACTGCCCAGATGACCATTGGAGGGAATTGGGGATGACCTCCCCGGACTCCCCCAGTGGTCACTAACCCCCTCCCACCAAAAAAAAACCTACTTTAAAAACTTTTTTCCCAGCCTGTATGCCAGCCTCAAATGCCGTACCCACCTCCATGACAGCAGAATGTGTTCAATCCTGTCACAGCCTTTCCCTGGGTCAGATGTGGCTCTCGGGTGCAGTACAGGGTCACTTCAGCATTGCCTTGTGGTGGGTGTAGGGTATTGTGCTCCGTGATTTCATTAGCTTGTGTTACAGTCTCACGATGTTGGTAGTTGGTCGGCTCTTCTCCCATGGTGCTTTTCCCCCTGCCTACTGGGTCAGAGTGTGCCCTGTTGTGTTTCCTGTTCTAGTCCATGCAGTAGTGGCCATTTTTGTAAGCCAGTTTTAGTTCCCTTTCCTGTGTTAGCCACGTTACAGAATTTAGTTCTTAACTTGAATGTGGCTGAAAGAGGGCATTGTACAGCATTCTGCCAGCTCTGACCTACTGCTAAATTCAGTACCAGGGAGACTCGTTGCCAGTGGGGCACAACCTCTGATTTTATTTATTTATTTATTTATTTATTGCATTTGTATCCCACATTTTCCCACCTCTTTGCGGGCTCAGTGTGGCTTACAATAAGATATGAGTAGTAGAAATACATTTGTAACAACTTGAATATGGAATACGTTGTGCAGAGTTGTGTGAGACATTCGATTATCATTAGGAATGAAACAATGGGACATCAACATAGAAACATTAGGAGGAGACAGTGGGACAATTGATTACAGGATGAGGGATCTGAAGTGGTTGTATGTTGCATTGATGAGTGAGTATGGACTCTATGTGTTTTGGTTCTTTCCGTAAGTTTGTTCAAACAGGTGCGTCTTCAGTAGTTTTCGGAAGGAAGCTTGTTCGTTAATCATTCTTAGGTTGCGCGGTAGTGTATTCCAGGCCTGCGTGCTCATGTGGGAAAAGGTTGACGCGTGTAGCGTCTTGTATTTCAAGCCCTTGCAAGTGGGGAAGTGGAGGTTGAGGTATGTTCGGGATGACCTTTTAGCGTTTCTGGGTGGTAGGTCTATTAGATCAGACATGTACGCTGGGGCTTCGCCGTAGATGATCTTATGGACTAGTGTGCAAACTTTGAAAGTAACGCGTTCCTTAAGTGGAAGCCAATGTAATTTCTCTCGTAGTGGTTTCGCCCTTTCGTATCTTGGTTTTCCGAGGATGAGCCTGGCTGCTGTGTTCTGGGCTGTTTGAAGTTTCCTCATTATTTGCTCTCTGCAGCCCGCGTATAGTGAGTTGCAGTAATCCAGGTGGCTGAGGACGAGGGATTGCACTAGGCTGCGGAAAACGAATCTTGGGAAGAATGGTCTTATCCTTTTCAATTTCCACATGCCATAGAACATCTTCTTGGTTGTATTGTTTGCGTGGGTTTCGAGTGTTAGGTGGCGGTCGATGGTGACTCCAAGGATTTTTAGTGTTTCTGAGACTGGGAGGTTTAGGGTTGGTGTGTTTATAGCGCTGAATTCATTTGTGTTGTATTGGGAGGTGAGTATCAGGCATCGGGTTTTTTCTGCGTTTAATTTCAGGCGGAATGCGTCTGCCCATGTGTTCATGACGTGTATACTTTGATTGATTTCGTTGGAGATTTCTTTGGTGTCTTGTTTGAATGGGATGTATATTGTTACATCATCGGCGTATATGTACGGGTTGAGCTTATGGTTTGATAAGAGTTTTGCTAAAGGGATCATCATTAGGTTGAAAATGGTTGGTGAAAGAGGTGATCCTTGTGGGACTCCACATATAGGTGTCCATGCCTTGGACGTGGTTGAATTAGATGTGACTTGATACGAACGTAGGGTTAGGAACCCCTTGAACCAGTTCAGGACATTTCCTCCTATGCCAAAATGTTCGAGTATGTGTAGCAGGATTCCATGATCTACCATGTCGAAGGCGCTTGACATGTCAAATTGTAGGAGGAGTATATTGTTGCCAGTTGCGATGATTTGTTTGAATTTGGTCATAAGGGTGATTAATACTGTTTCTGTACTATGATTCGATCGGAATCCTGATTGGGCGTCATGCAGTATTGAGTGTTTATCTAGGTAGTTTGTGAGTTGTTTAGTTACCATACCTTCAGTTAACTTGGTTATTAGTGGTATAGATGCTATTGGCCTGTAGTTGGTTATTTCGCTCGTGTTTTTCTTTGTATCTTTAGGAATAGGGGTGAGCAAGATTTTTCCTTTTTCTTTTGGGAAGAGTCCATTTTGTAGCATGTAGTTTATGTGGTTTGTTAGGTCTATTATGAATTTCTGGGGAGCGGATTTCATGAGGCTGTTTGGACATATGTCTAGTTTGCAGTTGGATTTAGCATATCTTTTAAGAGTTTTAGAGATGAGGTCTTCTGGCAGTTGTTCAAATTCGGTCCAGGTTCTGTCTGCTGGGAATATTCCTTCTTCTGGATCTAGGCAGTCTAGAAGAGTGGTGTATTCTGTAGGGCTAGTGGGTATCTTGTGTCGTAGTAGTATAATTTTCTCCTTGAAGTATGTCGCTAGGTTGTCGACACTTGGTGTATCTTTGTCGTTGGTTGTAACTGGTGAGGTGTCTAATAGTTTGTTCACGAGGTTGAAGAGTTTATGTGTGTCTTTGTAGTTTGGTCCTATTAATGTTTTGTAGTGAAGTCTTTTCGTCTGTTTTATGGTATATTTGTATTTTCTCCGAAGTAGTTTCCAGTCATTTAGTGATCTGCAGTTAACTGTGAGTAAAGGCGGTTATTCCAATAAAGGACGTTTTCGTAGAGATTAGTCTTCAGGTGTCAACTGGTGTGCCAAGGTTATACAGCAGCAACAAGTCTTAGAGGCCTGGAGCACTTTTAGTGGGTATCGCAGTGCACTTCAGGCAGGCAGACCCAGGCCCATCCCCCCCCCCACCTGTAACACTTGTGCTGGTAAATGGGAGGCCTCCAAAACCCACTGTACCCACATGTAGGTGCCCCCTTCACCCCTAAGAGCTATGGTAGTGTTGTGCATTTGTGGGTCGTGGGTTTTGGGGGAGGGGGGTTGGGAGCTCAGCACCCGTGGTAAGGGAGCTATGCATGTGGGAGCTTTTTCTGAAGTCCACCGCACTGATGTAGGGTGCCCAGTTGGTGTCCTGGCATATCAGGGGGGCGAGTGTACTACGAATCGTGGCCCCTCCCACGACCAAATGACTCGGATTAGGACGTTTTTGAGCTGGGCGTTTGTTTTTTTTTAGCGATAATGGAAACTAAAAAACGTCCATTTTTTCGAAAATACGGTTCGGCCCGCCCCTTCACGGACCCGTTCTCGGAGATAAACGCCCATGGAGATAGGTGTTTCCGTTCGATTATGCCCCTCCACGTAAGCCACATTGAGCCTGCAAATAGGTGGGAAAATATGGGATACAAATGCAATAAATAAATAAATTGATTACCTTTAAAAGTGGACTAACAGGGCTACCACACCTCTCTATCTTCTATGCAAAACTGGAGTACCCCTTGCCAGTCAGGTTTTCAGGATATCCACAATGAATATGTAGGGAAGAGATTTGCATATACTGCTGAAGACAATCTGCCTCCTGAAGGGAGGGTTGAGATAATGCCCTACCCGGAGACATTCAAAAGAAGGGGGCTCCTCAATCTCCAGTCAGGAAGCAGGGCGGGCCCCTTCTCTGAGAATACTGGTCAGGCATTTGCCCCAAGAAAGAAGAATTGAAATTATACTCCTCAGATATATAAGGGTTTTTTTTTTCATGCAAATTACGCTCAGCAAAAATTGTAGCAGGTAAATTAAGTGGCATGGGACCAGTGGTGTGCTGGAGCAGGCTGTCACAGGCTTGCAAGAGCCGGTTGTTAAGTTTTTAAGAATTTTGGGAGCCGGTTGTTAAAGTAGGGCCCTCCATGGCTACTTTAACAACTGGCTCCCAAAATGTGGGCTTGGGCCCCCTGCTGAATTCTCTTTTACTTTGCTGGTGGGGATGCTGAGCCCTGCCAGCCAAGTAAATAGACTGCTGCTGCTCCCCACTCCTTGTTTCCAGCTCTGGGCAGCAGGCTGGGACTTCTCCAGCATGTGTGAGAAGTTTCAGCATGCTGCTCAGAGCAACACGTTGGGAGTGGTGGCAGTCCATTTATTGGCTGCCAGCAAAGGTATGCCTAGCGTGCCCGCATGAAGGGAGGGAGGAGAGAGAGGCAAGTGTTGCTCCCCCCCCCAACCCCACCCCCGGCCACCAACTGCAGAGCTGGCTACGTCCGGAGAAAGAGCCTGTTGTTAAAAATTTACCAGCACACCCCTGCATGGGACTCTAATAAACAAAACACTGCCCCCCCCCCCCCCCCCCGACACTAATGGTGTTAAATGTAAGCATATGTTCTGCATCCACAAAAACTTTTCTCTTGCAACTATCCGCAGAGAGCAGAGCTAGGACATTTCCCCAAAGAAACCCACCTTTCAATTTTACTTTTTTTTTTTTTTAAATTCTACCAGGCATATTGCGAAATAATACAAAACCTTACAAACGTCACTCAGGGCCAGAACTTAAACACCATGAGCCTACCAGGAAAAGGTAGCATTGTAGATATTGCATCGAGCCTTAGAACATCAATACACCTACTGGGAAAACTGAACGAGCCAGAGTACTGCAGATCCCTACAGAACTCCTGGATAGCAATACCTGACCTCGGTCATTCACACAGAACATAAAGATAGAGACCCTCATTCAGTACAGAACAAGTTACCACATATTAAAAATAGGATGATATAGACAAAAATTCAGTATGCAGGGGCGTAGCCAGACTTTGGCAGGAGGGGGGTCCAGAGCCCGAGGTGAGGGGGCACATTTTAGCCCCCCCTGGCGGTGCCGACCCCCCCCCCCCCGGTGCCATTGCCGACACCCCTTGTCATTGCCGACACCCCCCCCCCGCCGCCGCCAGCACCACCAACAACAACTTTGACCTTCCCCCCGACGACGACCCTCTTGACCCGCCCGCCGTCACTGTCGCCTACCTTTGCTGGCGGGGGACCCCAACCCCCACCAGCCGAGGTCCTCTTCTTCCTTCGTTCTGTTTCTGAGTCTGACGTCCTGCACGTACAACATGCAGGACGTCAGACTCACAGAAACAGAATGAAGCCTTGCGATCTGCAGGGCTTCGTTCTGTTTCTGTGAGTCTGACGTCCTGCACGTTTTATGTGCGGACGTCAGACTCAGAAACAAAATGAAGTAAGAAGACTTTGGCTGGCGGGGATTGGGGTCCCCCGCCAGCAAAGGTAGCTGACGGCGACGGTGGGTTGGCAGCGGGATGGGGGGTTGAGAGGGTTGTCGGCAGGGGGGTCCAGGGCCAAATCTACAGGGGCCCAGGCCCCCGTGGCCCCATAGTAGCTACGCCCCTGGCTGTATGTAGCGCAAGGGCAGCGAAATAGAAACAGAGATTAATTTCCTTCTGTACTGTGCAGGATACAAAGATAAACGTACATTCCAAAAACTGACACACTTCAATCGTGAAATTTGAAAATAAAATTATTGTTTGAGCTATGACCATTTTGGGTCCTGTTTACTAAGGCACGTTAGCGTTTTTAACGTGCCTAAGCATGTGCACTGTGTAGGCGCCTATAGGGATATTGTAGGCGCGTACATGATTAACACGCTTACATGATTAACACGCGTACATGGTTAACGTCCATTAAAAACGCTAACATGCCTATAATGAGGCTTAGTAAACAGGGCCCTTTATTTTTCTAATTATGTTGGTCCCAGGCTGTGGTTTCTAAACTCTCTTAACTCTTTCCAAATTTCTTGTCCTTTATTACTTTTTTTTCTCTCTTCCTGTCTTATTCACCTCTTCCCTTCCTCCAATCTTTGACTTTGACAGATGGAAGGGGGGGGGGGGGTGGTAAACAAGAAGTTGCTGCAGAAAAGGTTCAAAGCAGGGGCGTAGCCAGACTTCGGCGGGAGAGGGGGTCCAGAGCCCGAGGTGAGGGGGCACATTTTAGCCCCCCCCAGCGCTGCCGACCCTCCCCCCCGCTGCAGCCGCCACCACCACCACCACCTTGACCCCCCCACCCGCCGCCGACCCTCCCCCACCACCGCTGTCACCTACCTTTGCTGGTTGGGAACCCCAACCCCCGCCAACAAGAGGACCTCGGCTGGCGGGTGTTGGGTTCCTCCGCCAGCAAAGGTAGCCGACAGCATCAGCGGGGGAGGGTTGGCGGCGGGAGGGGGGGTTGAGAGGGTCATCGGCAGGGGGGTCCAGGGCCAAATCTGTGGGGGCCCAGGCCCCCGTGGCCCCACGTAGCTACACCACTGATTCAAAGAAGAGCAACCAGAATGATGAAGGGAATGGAACTCCTCTCGTATGAGGAAAGGCTAAAGAGGTTAGGGCTCTTCAGCTTGGAAAAGAGACAGATGAGGGGAGATATGATTTAGGTCGACAAAATCCTGAGTGGAAGTAAATCAATATTTTGCTCATTCCAAAAGTACAAAGACTAGGGGACACTCGAGGAAGTTACACTGAAATACTTTTAAATCAAATAGGAGGAAATATTTTTTCATTCAATGAATAGTTAAACTCTGAAACTCTTTGCAGGAGGATGTGATAACGGCAGTTAGCATATCTGGGTTTAAAAAAGGTTTGAACAAATTCCTGGAGGAAAAGTCGGTAGTCTACTATTGAGGCAGACATGGGAAGCAACTGCTTGCCCTGGGTTTTGTAGTATGGAATGCTGCTACTATTTGGGTTTCTGCCAGGTACTTGTGACCTGGCTTGGCCACTGTTTGGAAAACAGGATACTGGGCTAGATGGACCACTGGTCTGACCCAGTATGGCTATTTTTATGTTCTTATGTTCTAACATTTATTCTTCAAATGCAGCAAACAGATAAAGGCATATTCATCAATTGCAATATACAGGTAAAAACCCAATAGGGGTCGTGTTTCGACATGCAGGCCTTCATCAGAGGTCCTGTAGAGCAATGTTAAGTGTTTGTGTCCCACAAAAACAGCACATGATAGAAGACAAAAAAGCAACCAGCGTTGCTTGCGAACCACAGCGTCACTTTAATATCCACAGTGAATCTCCGGGCTACATGCTCAATCTGATTGACCTTCCGACCAGAAACATGTCTGAATCTTTGCGTAATTACCTCAACCTGCATTACCCCAATTGTAAAGGACTCAAGTACAAAACGTACTATGGATCCAACTTCTCCTTCCTAGGCAGCCAACTCTGGAATGCCCTCCCCAGACCTATCCGATCAATCTGTGACCATCTACCCTTCCAGAAAGCACTAAAACCCCATTTATTCAAGCAAGCCTATCCAAATTGACACAGTCTATCATATGAACCCATCTACCCTACACATACCCAGGAGACGACATTGACCCAGACTATATCTCCCAACTTACTCCCTTCTCCATTACCTATCTCTACCTACCTATCTCTTCTATTATTCTGTTATACTTAATTTTTATTCTCTCTAACAATATTCTGTATCCCCTATTACTGTGTAAGCCGCATTGAACCTGCTTTGAGTGGGAAAGCGCGGGATGCAAATGTAACAATAAATAAATAAACAAATACACACATAAATATTCTTGCAATAGTGACTTTATAAAAATAGATTCCCTGAAGTAGCTCATGTAATGTGTAAATGCTGACACGCACAAGAACATAAATAAAGCAATGCTGAGTCAGAACATAATCCATCAAGCCCAGCATCCTGTCTCCAAGAGTCGGCAGTCGGGGTCGCAAGAGACTTGAACATGTATACCCTAGAAGAACGGAGGAATGGGGGAATATGATACAGAGTTTAAATACTTAAGGTATTAATATGCAAACTAATCTTTTTTTAGATACAGGGAAGCGGTAGAACTAGAGGCTATGAGTTGAGATTGCAGAGTGGGGGACTTAGGAATAATGTCAGGAAATATTTTTCACCGAAAGGGTGCTGGATGCCTGGAATGCTCTCCCAGAGGAGGTGGTCAGGATAAAAATGGTGACTGAATTCAGGAATGCATGGGACAAATGAGGAGGACCCCTTATACAGGAAAAGAATAGAATCAAACCAAATCTTAAATGACATAGATGGAGTGAACTTTAGCAGTAGGTTCCAAGCAGGAGCATAGCTACGTGGGGCCACGGGGGCTTGGGCCCCCGTAGATTTGGCCCTGGACACCCCTGCTGACGACTCTCTCGACCACGCCTCCCGCCACCAACCCGCCGTCGCCTACCTTTGCTGGCGGGGGGAACCCCAACCCCCGCCAACCAAGGTCCTCTTCTTCCTTCGTTCTGTTTCTGAGTCTGACGTCCTGCAAAAGTAGGTGACGGTGATGGCGGGGGAGGGTTGGCAGCTGGAGGGGGGTCGAGAGGGTCATCGGCAGGGGGGGGGGGGTCAAAGTTGTTGGTGTTGGTGGTGGCGTTGGGGGGGGGGGTCGGCAATGACAGGGAGAGTATCGGCAGTGCCGGGAGGAGGCTAAAATGTGCCCCCTCACCTCGGGCGCTGGACCCCCCCTCACGCCGAAGTCTGGCTACGCCCCTGCTTCCAAGGTTGGAAAGTAAGACCAATGCCAGGCAAACTTCTACAGTCTGGGTCCCATAAAGACAGATCAAGATCAAGGCTGGAGTGGGCGACTCCAGTAGTTGGGAAATAGGACCGGTGCTAGGCAGTCTTCTACAGTCTGTGCCCAAAAAATGGCAGGGGAGACAGAGATTAAGGGGCCCTTTTACTAAGCCGCATAAGTGTCTACGCGGGCCCAATGCACGCCAAACTGGAGTTACCACCCGGCTACTGTGTGGCTCTTGCAGTAATTTCATTTTTGGCGTGCAACCAATATGCGCATCTGAAAAATAATTTTTATATTTGGATGCACGTATCGGGCACGCGCCAAATGGCATTTGATGCACGTAGGTCATTACCACCCTGTTACCGCGTGAGACTTCACTGCTAGGTCAATGCGTGGTGGTAAGGTCTCACACCCAAAGTGGCAGCTTGGCAATTTTCATTTTGCCGCATGCCCATTTTCAGCAAAAAATTTTAAAACGCATTTTTTTTACAGGTGCGCTGAAAAATGATTCTGCACATGCCCAAAATACGTGTCTACAGTACTGCGGGCCATTTTTCAGCACGCCTTTGTAAAAGGGTCCCTAAGTATGCCAGTGTTTATTCACGAAGAAACTGAACCTGTGCAGAATGCCATCTTAACATAGTAAGCGACGGCAGATAAAGACCTGAGTTGTCCATCCAGTCTGCCCAACAACCACATTCATTATCGATTCAAGATTTAAGTCAACAACGAACATGATTTTATTTCCTTGATCATGGTCTTTCTTTGGTGTTTCTGGGATATAGACCATAGAAGTCCGCCCGGCTCTGTCCTTATGTTCCAACTACTGGAGTTGCCATCAAAGCCCACTCCAGCCGATCCAAATCCATCTTTACATTTGCAGGACAAAGACCCTAAAAGTCCGCCCGGCACTATCCTCACGTTTCAAACCACTGGAATTTCCATCGAGCATCTGCCCAGCCCACCCTAAACCAGATCACCATATGCAGAACTCAGACCGTACAAGCCAGCCTGTTGGGCGGACTGGAGAGATCTTTATCTGCCAACATTTACTATGTTACAAAGTTGCAAGTACCAAACAGATCCCAAAAAGCAGATCTATATCCTGCAGACCATTTATTAGGGACTAGTAAAAGAGGCCCGTTTCAGAGCAAATGAAACGGGCGCTAGCAAGGTTTTCGTCGCCAACACCCCCTCCCTCCCTGACCAACCCCTTCGTTGTTCTGCCATTGCTCCGCCCCCAACGTCATGACGTTTGACGCAAGGGCGGGGCCAGGAGCAATGTCCTCCCCCCCCGCCTCCCTGCCAGCCAACCCGTTCGTTGTTCTGCCATTGCTCCGCCCTCGAGGGCGGGGCCCGGAGCGATTTTGGTGGCTTCACCACCACGAACCTTCGAACCTTTTTGAAGGAAGTCAGGGCTTGGCTTCACTGACGTCAGTGTCCTCAGAACGTTGAGGGTGAGTTTTATTATAGTAGATAAGCAATGGCTAATTATGTTTTATAGACTTTTCCTCCTGCAACTCGTGCAAACCTCTTTTGAATCCTTCTGTGTTGGTTGTCTTGACCTCAGCCTCCATCAACATGTTCCATGGCTTAGTTATTGGTTGTGTGGATTTGTTTTCAGTCTCTTGGTCATTAGTTTCATGGCATCTCCTCTTGTTTTTTGTCGTTTGGCAGGATAAACAACCGTTCCCTATATAATCATTCTACTCCGCTCAAGATTTTATAAACTTCTGTCACGTCTGCTCTGAATCAATTCTTCTCCACGTTGAAGAGTTCTAACCTGTTTAGCCCTGTGTCACCTTTGACAGTCTGGAGTGGTCCTCACAGGGCTATTATTTCTATATTTTTCACCCTTAACTGCTAAACATATTACTTTAGAAACATAAGAAAAATTGTCTTGCCAATACAGTTGTCAGAATCTGCGTTTGGACAAGCAATATCGAAATGCCAGGTGTTTTCTGCAAATGCATTTAACCGTGGACAAAGGAAGATTTAAGCAGGCCTTCCCTTAGAAAATATTCAGAGGGAGTCTCTCGTGTACAGTGGACTGAAATTCTGTTGGAGGCAGGCCATATGGGTGTTGTCTCAATTTATTTCAGCTATTCTTTTTCTTTTTTTTTTAACTTTAATATGAAATTAGTTTGATCATATTTTCATTTTGGTGGCTTTTCATTTTTTTCTGATTTTGGTTTTGAAATTTTAATTTATATTGTTGATGATTTTCACATCACTTAACCTGAAGCAATAACCTCAGCAGCTTGTGATTCCGTATTGTGATAAGTAAGAGGGTGTCCTATACGGTGTAGGCCACTAGAGGGCGCTAGGAGAATAGATGGAGGTCGCTAGGACCGGGGAGAGCCCTGGGAGGTCCACAGGTGTAGGAGGTTATGGGCTGGGTCCTGGGTAGCTAATTAACCACTTTATACCCCACCTGAGTTGGGAAAGGAAGAGAAGTGAGCTAGCAGCAGAAGAAGAGAGATTCCCCTGGAAGATACTGGCTAACCTTATGGACTTGTGGAGGACTGTGTGTCCAAAGGAGATCAGCAGGCTGAAAATCCTGGGGTAAGAAGTCCCTAAAGCATTAGTGTTTGACTGTGTGTCCTCAGTACTTATAGGAACTGTGTGTTCAGTGGAGGGACTGTGTGTCCAAAGAAGAAGGGACTGTGTGTCCAGAACTGTGTGTTCAAAGAGAGGGGACTGTGTGTCCAAAGAAGAAAGGACTGTGTGTCCAAAGTACTGAGAGAAGCAGGCTGCAAAGCCTGGGGTTAGAAGTCCCCAAAGTATTGGAGCTAGTACTGAGACCATGTATCTGTGTGGGGAGGCTCAGTGTGAAGACCTATGAAAGCATAAAGTATTAAGCTAGAAGAAGTGTGCCCAGGGGCTGGAATAAAGAGTTGCCTGAGAAATATGCAGTTGGTGAGACCTGTTTAATTTGCTTAGTGGGAACCAGGTCACCCTGAGTGAGAAGGGGGATATCACAGTATACTACGCCTGCATCTGTTAAAATTAACAGGCCCTTTTACTAACCTGCTGTAAACACTTATGTGTGTTTACCATAGGTTAAAATGCACTACCGCAGAGTGCGCTTAGACATTCCACAGTAATTTTGGAATTGGTGAGCGCTAAAAAATCAAATTTATTTATTTTTAGCACTGGGAGCATGTTAGAGGGTGGAGAGTGGGCACGGCCATGCTAATCGGTTAACTCATGGGTATTGTCGTGAACTAACTACTGTCGTGAGCCCTTGCTGCCTGCAAAATAGCTGATTGTAAGGGCTCATGCACTAATGGGGAAATTAGCACATGGCCATTATCAGAAAATAGAAAAATGCATTTTCCCAGCAGCACTAAAAGTGGCCTCAATGCAATGGTGTAGCTATGGGTGTACCTGGGTGGGCACAGACCCACCCATTCTTGGCTCAGGCCCACCCAGTGGTGGAACCCCACATCAACATCTTTCCTCATCCGTGGCACCCTGGCATCTGCTTGCCTGTCACGGAACCCCATCCCACCCCAGTGTACCTTACAGGAGTCCCCTGCGCCTGCAGTGTTCCATTGGCCAGGTCCCACCCTTCCTGATGTCATTTCCTGCTTCCTGTCTAGCGGGATCCGGCCAATGGAAGCCTGCGGGGCCGGCACAGGCAGCTATAATGGATCACTGCAGGCGCTGAGGATGCCTTTAAGGTACACAGGGGAGGGATGGGGTTCAGCGACAGGTGGGCAAATGCCGAGACGCTGCGGATGAGGAGAGATGTTGATGAAGTAGGTGAAAAACAACTACATTTTTTTAGAACTCCGGGGGGGGGGGGGGGGGGCATATTGTGGAAGGGCCCATCTAAGTTAACTCTGGTCCCATCCAAAATACTGGGTCTAGCTACGCCACTGCCTCAATGTGGGGGGAGAACTCACAGTCCCCTGGATTCTATATAGCACACCCAGTGTTCCGCGCCAAAATCCAAGCATATTCTATAACAATGGTCTTAACTTAATTGACATAAGCCGATCAACATGGATAGCAATGCTTAACAAGCAATTATGAGCACTAATTGGCAATAATTAGAATTTGCACGCATACCTCAATAAGCGTATTCTGTAACGCACTGCGCCTACATTATAATGTGCGCAATCCAAAAAGGCGCGTGGCTTTGGGTGGGAAAATGGGCATGTTGTGGATGTTTCGAAAAACTATAGGCTGGCACTTACACCAGGTTTTACTTGGCATAGCTGGTCGTGACTACATTCGGTTGTATGGAGAGGCGCTCGGCGTATTCTATATACCGCACAGAAATGTAAGTCTATTCTATAAAATATAGGTGTACTTTAAAGAATATGCCTAGGCGTAATTTTTTTCCACGTGGATTTTTCAGGGGCCATATATAGAATCTCCCCCACTGGGGCTATCGCAGGCCACTTTTGAATGCTGCTTGGTAAAAGGACCCCCTAAGAGTGGCATTGCTGGGGTCATTTTAAACTGGTAAGGGGGCCATTTTACAAAGCGGCAGTAAGCCCAATGTGGATTTACCGCTTCTAACTGGGAAGTATAGCTGATTCTATATATTACTACTACTTCTACTCATCATTTCTTTAGCGCTACTAGACGTACGCAGCGCTGTACATTTGAACATGAAGAGACAGTCCCTGCTCGACAGAGCTTACAATCTAATTAGGACAGACAAACAGGACAAATAAGGCATAAGGACAAAGAGTAGCAAGATTCCGGGCGGAATCCCAAAGAATAGCAAGATTCCGGAATCCCAAAGAGTAGCAAGATTCCGGAATCCCAAAGACTACTACTACTTATCATTTCTATAGCGCTACTAGACGTACGCAGCGCTGTACACTTGAACATGTAGAGACAGTCCCTGCTCGACAGAGCTTACAATCTAATTAGGACAGACAAACAGGACAAACAAGAGATAAGGGAATATTAAAGTGAGGATGATAAAATAAGGGTTCTGAACAAGTGAATAAGGGTTAGGAGTTAAAAGCAGCATCAAAAAGGTGGGCTTTTAGCTTAGATTTGAAGACGGCCAGAGATGGAGCTTGACGTACCGGCTCAGGAAGCCTATATGGCGCCTAGATTCTGCGTGGACATACGCGTGTAACGTAATGTGCGTAATAAGGTAATCAGCATTTTAAATAGCCCCCAACAAGCAATAACAAGCACTAATTGGTAATAATTACAATTTATGTGCAGAAATCTCTAAGCGTATTCTATAGAGAACCGCATCTAAACTGCAAAGCACGTAGTTCAAAATTAACACACATAGCTTAAAAGGGGCATATTTATGGGTGTTTCGTGGGCAGTCCAAAATTTTCATGGGGAATTACAGAATACGGGTCAGTGCGCCAAAATCTACGCGCAGGGATTTACATAGGTTTTTATTGGCATAAATGAATGCACGTAGATCTAAGCATAGATTTAGGCGCTATGGTATTGACTAAGCATATTCTATACACCGCACCTAAATCTTATAGAATACGTTTATTTCTGCACAGATTCTATAGGCGCCATATATAGAATCTAGCCTATTGCATCACAGTGGCAGCGGCCCAGGTGTGTGGGGGGAGAGGGTGGAGGTCTTGCCACGGGCCCAGCTGTGTCTCTTGGCAGCCCTGCATGCACCTGTCCAATACCAGTCTGCCTGTCTACTACTGAGGTCAGAGCAGAAGTATTATTCTAAGTACATAAGTATTGCCATACTGGGAAAGACCAAAGGTCCATCGAGCCCAGCATCCTGTTTCCAACAGTGGCTAATCCAGGTCACAAATACCTGGCAAGATCCCAAAAATGTACAAAACATTTTATACTGCTTATCCCAGAAATAGTGGATTTTCCCCAATTCCATTTAATAACGGTCTACGGACTTTTCCTTTAGGAAGTGTTCCAAACCTTTTTTAAACTCCGCTAAGCTAACCGCCTTTACCACATTCTCTGGCAACGAATTCCAGAGTTTAATTACACGTTGAGAGAAGAAAGATTTTCTCCGATTCGTTTTAAATTTACTACATTGTAGATTCATTGCATGCCCCCTAGTCCTAGTATTTTTGGAAAGCGTAAACAGAGGTTTCACATCTACCCGTTCAACTCCACTCATTATTTTATAGACCTCTATCATATCTCCCCTCAGCCGCCTTTTCTCCAAGCTGAAGAGCCCTAGCCGCTTTAGCCTTTCCTCATAGGGAAGTTGTCCCATCCCCTTTATCATTTTCGTCGCCCTTCTCTGTACCTTTTCTAATTCCACTATATCCTTTTTTGAGATGCGGCGACCAGAATTGAGCACAATATTCGAAGTGCGGTCGCACCATGGAGCGATACAATAGAACCATGAACCATCTGTAGGCTGAAGAGGCTGAATTTTCTAGAACTGATTTGGGACTCTGATGTATGATATTGTGACATCTGTTAAAGTAAGAAAAGATGTGAATATGGCAAATCTGTGAAACTGCATTTTAAGCACCAAGGCTTGCTGAAAGTGTATACTTTAGCCATACATCTGAACAGGCATGCAAGAGACAAGAAAGATGTGCATATTAATTTTTCAAAATTTTATGTGGCTAAACTTCTTGCAGGTCACACTTGAACTCATCTTCATGTATTAAAGCTAGAATATAGGAGGCGGGGATTTGTCTGGAATTATTTCTCTAGGCTGGTTTATTTTTTTCTAGCACTGATTCACACCCACTTAACTTCAAAATTATGTTGTTTGCCTGTGCAGGATTAAAAGCTGCTATCCTGAATTCCTCAAGGACCTTATTAATTCCCACACAGCCTCCTGCATGACCATTAGGGGATATGATAAAAGCTTTGCTTATACTGATTTGAGTTTGTAATCAGATTGTACTGTATTTTGGGTCTACATGGCCTGTTTTAGAATTTAGATGGGTAGATCCAAGGTTTTTGTGTTTATAATTTATACTATATTGTGACTATTGATTGCACTATATATAATACTAGTAAAAAAGGCCCGTTTCGTACAGAAATGAAACGGGCGCTAGCAAAGTTTTCCTCGGAGTGTGTATGTTTGAGAGAGTGTGTGTGTGAGAGAGAGTGAATGTGCGCGCGTGTGTGTGTGTGTGACAGAGGGAGAGTGAGACTGGGTGCGAGTGTGTGTGTGAGAATGAGAGTATGTGCCAGGGTCTTCCCCCCCCCCCCCACCCCTGGTCTGTCTCCCAGTTGCAGTTGCAGGGGGGATTCCCACCTCCCTCCCAGTTCCAGGGGGGTTCCCCCCGTCCCTTTTTCCCAGTTGCAGGGTCCCCCCTCCCAGTTGCAGGGTCTGTCTGTGTCCCCTCTCCTTTTGTCCTCAATTTAAAAACGACAATGTGAAGCACCAGCTCCTAGGTTTGCTTGTTTGTGAGTGTATAGCAATGACGGCTGCGTGGGGGAGTTGAAACAGAGATTAACCAATGGGCTTCCTTCCTTACCGTACACTTGCTTGGGTCACTTCCACTCCTGTGTATTAAACGCCCTGAAGCATGTCATAGGTTTGCTTCTTTTGTTTTCAGTGAATGGGATGACGGCTGCGCTGGAGTCGTAGCCAGTGCTGTTTCCTCCCCCCCTCCCCCCGCTTCCGAGTCACCAGTGGTCCTCGACCCCGAGCCCTCACCCGCCTCCTGCACATTGGACACTCGCCGCAGCCATTTGCTCGCCGTGTTGCCGCCCTCCCTCTTCGTCCTGTGCGAGAGTGTGAACCTGGCCTCTCTCTTCTGCTTTCGGCTACTGATTGGCTCCTTGAATGTGCTCCGCCCTCAACGTCATTACGTTTGACGCGAGGGCGGGGCCCACATCTGCTGCTACAGAGCTTCGAACAAACGAACTGGCTTCATTGACGTCAGTGGTCAATGGAACGTTGAGAGTGCTTTTTATGTCCAGATGGGGCGTGGCCTAGGGCGCAGATGGGCGTGGCTGTGCGGGAGTCTGAATAGCCTAGGTCAGGAGCCACAGTTGGAGAGAGGTGAGCTTCAGAACGTCTGAGGGGGATTCAGAATGTCTGAGGGGGATTTTATTTATATATATATATATTCTTGTGGAGAGCCCAGGAGTTTCTCTCGAGTTTACAGTTCACATACAACCACGTCTGGGCTTTTGTCAGGAGCCTTCGTTTTCAACTTCCAGAGACTTCTCAACCTCATTTACGTCCCTTCCCAACTCAGAGAATGTTATAAAGGTGGTTAGCTTAGCGGGGTTTTAAAAAAGGTTTGGACGGCTTCCCAAAGGAAAAGTCCATAGACCATGGTTAAAATGACTTGGGAAAAATCCACTGCTTATTTCTGGGATAAGCAGCATAAAATGTATGAACTTTTTGGGGATCCTGCCAGGTATTTGTGACCTGGATTGGCCACTGTTGGAAACAGGATGCTGGGCTTGATGGACCTTTGGTCTGTCCCAGTGTGGCAATACTTATGTACTTGTGTAACTAAGCTGCGGCAAACGGGGGTCTGCTAGCACGTGTTTTTGATGCGCACTGAGGCCCCTTTTTACCGCAATGGGTAAAAAGCTGTTTTGTTTTTTTTTTTAAAGAAATGGCTGGGCGACAAGTGAAACACTTGCCGCGTGGCCATATTGGAGGGGAGCACTGACCACCACCCATTGAGGTGGCAGTAAGGGCTCCCTTGCTAACCCACTGGTTTCCGGGCAGCGCATGGCACTGCCTATCAATCAATTTTTCACTCTCAAAGGGTTCAGTTAAATTGTCCATGTAACTCTCTAATAAGATTATATTTATTTATTTGTTTTTATTTATTTATTTGTGGCATTTATACCCCGCTCTTTCCCACTCGATAGCAGGTTCAGTGCGGCTTACAAAGTATGGTACAAAGTATCAGGGAGATAATACAGGTATGGAAACAATGTATCACAGAGATGACATTACATAGAGTAGATTCAGTGCGGTTTACAAAGTATGGTACAAAGTATCACAGAGATAATACAGGTATGGAAACAATGTATCACAGAGATGACATAATTACATAGAGTAGGTTCAGTGCGGCTTACAAAGTATGGTACAAAGTATCACGGAGATAATACAGGTATGGAAACAATGTATCACAGAGATGACATAATTACATAGAGTAAGACAATAGTAAGAGATGTGGGGAAGGGATTGGAGTGTGGGTAATACTAGTGGTTTGAGAAATTAGGACGGGTCATTTGGGTAGGCTTGTTTGAAGAGGTAAGTCTTCAGCAGTTTTCGGAAGGCTAGGTGTTCAGTGATTTTACGGATGTGTCGAGGTATGGCGTTCCAGAGTTGGCTGCCTATGACAGAGAAGTTGGATGCGTAGTAGGTTTTGTATTTGAGGCCTTTGCAGTTGGGAAGATGAAGATTGAGATATGTTCTAGTTAGTTATTGCCACCGTTAGGTCCCGAAGCACCTTCCAGATGATAATCAATGTAACCTCCACGGGAGCCAAAAACTCCAAGTTGGTTTCTCTTAGGTGTTTAGGAGTGGTTCCGCCGATTCGGGTTCTGCTGTAAACGTCCTCCGTTTCAGCATATGCCTCTAACTCACTCCTCCACTCCTTTGGACATGGTGGTTGAATAATTCGGGAGCGATGGAGTTGTTTTTTCCAGGTCCAAGAGCGTTGACGCTCCTTCGCCAGCGCCAATCAAAGGACTCGCCAACCCTTTCTTCTGTGGGCAGTTCGTCGCGCAGCAGTCCCGCACTTGCTGCTCAGGGGACAAAACGCAGGCCATCAGCGGCTGACCGCCGGTTGTCCCCTTCCTCTCAGTTAAGGTAACTGCAATTGTAGAGAGGAAATTTACGTAAAGAATACAAAACTTCAGAGGGCAGCTAGGCCGTTGGGCATACGAACTACAGGTCGCCATCTTATCACTGTCCCAGACAAAGAGTGTCCCGGCACTGCCTAATTATCGCCAGGTAAACACCAGCACTACAAAAATAAATAGGGTCTTTTACTGAGGGGCAGTAAGCCCAACGCAGGCTTGCCGCTCGCTAAACTGGAAGTACCGCCAGGCTACCACAGCAGCTCGGCGGTACTTTCCACCCGCAGCGCATTACATTTCCAGTGCTAAAATTTTTTTTTATTTTTGTAGTGCCGGTGCACTGCCCGGTTACTGCCAGGTTAGCATGGGAGCCCTTGGAAAAGGTGCAGCGAAGGGCGACAAAAATGATAGCGGGGATGGGACGACTTCCCTATGAAGAAAGACTAAGGAGGCTAGGGCTATTCAGCTTGGAGAAGAGACGGCTGAGGGAAGACATGATAGAGGTATATAAAATAATGAGTGCAGTGGAACAGGTGGATGTGAAGCGTCTGTTCACGCTTTCCAAAAATACTAGGACTAGGGGGCATGCGATGAAACTACAGTGTAGTAAATTTAAAACAAATCAGAGAAACGTTTTCTTCACCCAACGCGTAATTAAACTCTGGATTTCGTTGCCGGAGAACGTGGTGAAGGCGGTTAGCTTGGCAGGGTTTAAAAAGTGGTTGGACGGTTTCCTAAAGGACAAGTCCATAGACCGCTACTAAATGGACTTGGGAAAAATCCACAATTTCGGGAATAACATGTATAGAATGTTTGTACGTTTGGGAAGCTGCCAGGTGCCCTTGGCCTGGATTGGCCGCCGTCGTGGACAGGATGCTGGGCTCGATGGACCCTTGCTCTTTTCCCAGTGTGGCATTACTTATGTACTTAAGTACTTATTTATCATCACCTCAGTGGATGGAGGTAAGGGCTCCCCCCAGGATGGCCATGTGGCAAGTGTGGTAAAAGGGGGCCTCAGCGCACGTCAAAAGCACGTGCTGACACCAGCGCAGACCACATTTTGCCACAGCTTATTGAAAGAACCCCCCCCCCCCCAAATATTTTTGTAGTGCCGGAAACAGCGCGTGCTGGGGGTGGTGGGAACTACCGCCAGGCTGCTGCAGTAGCTCAGCGGTGCTTCCAATTTAGCGAGCAGTAAGCCCACGTTGGACTTACCGCCACTTAGTAAAAGGGGACCTAGCTGTCCTAACTTATTCAGATAGTTATCAGGGAAGCAGCACCTAATTCCAGCTGTGCTTTGGCTCCACCCACAGACCATCCTGACACTCTCTGGAATGTTGGGGTAACCAGCAAAGAAGTTCAGCAGCTGCTGAAAATCGGTGGCTGGCCCTGGGGAGTTACCTTTGCCCAGTTAGAAACCACCCCTTCCCACTCCTACCTCAGGGTCCCTTCTATTAAGCTGTGGTAAGCAGTAACGTGTCCTCACTGCAGCAAAAAAAAACAAGCCTTACTGTGGAGGGCACTCAGGCATCCTGCAGTACGTGTGCCCCTACCCACACGCTTAGAAATAAAATTTTGTTTTTAGTGCTGTGGGTGGGTCTGGGGGCAGAGAGTGGGCGTGTTCTGCCCTAATACCAGGTTAGCACAGCTACCTTGCTGCATGCAAACTGATTAGCATGTGGTTTGCATATGAGCCCTTACCACTGACAAAAGAGCCTTATTAAGGCTTTATTTTAAGAATATTCATCCCGAATTTAAGGGAAGTAAAGTTTCAATTTTCCCAGACAGAGGAGGAGAACGTTGCTGAACATGAAACAAGAATCTATCGGGATTACTACTACTACTACTACTATTTAGCATTTCTATAGCGCTACAAGGCGTACGCAGCGCTGCACAAACATAGAAGAAAGACAGTCCCTGCTCAAAGAGCTTACAATCTAATAGACAAAAAATAAATAAAGTAAGCAAATCAAATCAATTAATGTGAACGGGAAGGAGGAGAGGAGCGTAGGTGGAGGCGAGTGGTTACAAGTGGTTACGAGTCAAAAGCAATGTTAAAGAGGTGGGCTTTCAGTCTAGATTTAAAGGTGGCCAAGGATGGGGCAAGACGTAGGGGCTCAGGAAGTTTATTCCAGGCGTAGGGTGCAGCGAGACAGAAGGCGCGAAGTCTGGAGTTGGCAGTAGTGGAGAAGGGAACAGATAAGAAGGATTTATCCATGGAGCGGAGTGCACGGGAAGGGGTGTAGGGAAGGACGAGTGTGGAGAGATACTGGGGAGCAGCAGAGTGAGTACATTTATAGGTTAGTAGAAGAAGTTTGAACAGGATGCGAAAACGGATAGGGAGCCAGTGAAGGGTCTTGAGGAGAGGGGTAGTATGAGTAAAGCGACCCTGGCGGAAGATGAGACGGGATAAATGCTTGTTTCCAACTGAGATTTCCTTGCAAGTGCTTTACTACTCTTTAAAGATAAGAGATATGTTTTCTTTGAAACCAGAACAGTTGGGGAATTTTCTCAATAGGCAAAGTAATATGGAGGAGCACCAGATAGAAGCGGGTTAAATGATAGGGGTAATAATCTCCTGCTTAATTTTTCTTTGGTAGAACTAAGATTATTAGACCAACTTCCATTGGTATAATTCTGGATTTTCTCCCTTATTTGTGGACTTTTAAAACCAATACTTTATTATATTAATATAATTTTTGTAGTTGAAGAATACTATTTAAGTATTGGTGTATCTATTCAAAGATTGTATCTTTGTATTAAATGAAAATCAATAAAGAAATGAATAATACAACATTTTAGAAGTTACACCAGGGGCAGACTAACCGTTGGAACAACAGGGCAGTGCCCGATTGTTCACAGCAGTAGGGGGTCCATTCTCCCCTAGCTTCCATCTAATTTAATCACTTTTGATAGATGATTAAAGGGGCCCATGGCCCTTACTGTCTGAGGCAGGGGCGTAGCTACGTGGGGCCGCGGGGGCATGGGCCCCCGTAGATTTGGCCCTGCCCCCCCCCCCGCCGCCAACCCTCCCCCACCGCTGCCGTCAGGTACCCTTGCTGGCGGGGCTGAAGGCCTCCTCTCCGCCGCGGCCGCGCTGCTGATCTGCAAGGGCAGGCTTCTGTTTCTGTGAGTCTGACGTCCTGCCGTCAGACTCACAGAAGCCTGCCCTTGCAGATCAGCAACACGGCCGTGCCGGAGAAGAGGACTTCGGCTGGCTGGAGTTGGGGACCCCCGCCAGCAAAGGTACCCGACGGCGGCAGCGGCGGGGGAGGGTTGGCAGCAGCGGGAAGAGGGGGTCGAAAGGGTTGGCACTGGGGGGGGGGGGTCAAAGGTGGTGGTGGTGGGAGGGGCGGTCGGCTGCGCCGGGGGGGGGAGCTAAAATGTGCCCCCTCACCTCGGGCTCTGGACCCCCCTCCCGCCGAAGTCTGGCTACACCCCTGGTCTGAGGGCCCAGAAAACAGTCATTCTGCCACTTAGTTACACACAGATCTTGGAGACACGGTCATAACCCACTAGGGTTTATGCCCTCTCGCACTTAACACTCGCCCTGACACGACCATGTCTCTCCCATGCCATGCGCCCTTTTAGATACATGCTATGCAAGCTCAACACCCTGCCTAATAGAACAGCGTGCCAATTTTTAATGGGTGCCAATTAACATCAATCATTGGCTGTTGGCACCAAGTTATCGATGGATAGGAGTTCATTAACCAATTAAGCTGTAAGCACATCTCAACAGCGAGCCCAAATTCGAGTGCTATATGTAGAATCTGGGGGTACATGATTTGGCAGATATGTTTTAGAATAGCGCCTAGCCCTTACAGGCTTAATTTGCATGCATAAATGCTATTGCTCTGTAAGTTAGACACAATTGGTACCTATTTTTAACCATTGGTTTAGAGAATTACCCTTTTATTTGATTTTTGATATACTGCCCAAGAGGTTTACATATTACATACAAACGAACCTTTTCCGGAGATGGGAAGGCGGTAGAACTAGAGGGCATGAAATGAGATTGAAGGGGGGGGGGCAGACTCAAGAAAAATGTCAGGAAGTATTTTTTCACGGAAAGAGTGGTGGATGCTTGGAATGCCCTCCCGCGGGAGGTGGTGGAGATGAAAACGGTAACGGAATTCAAAAATGCGTAGGATAAAAATAAAGGAATCCTGTTCGGAAGAAATGGATCCTCAGAAGTTTAGCCAAGATTGGGTGGCAGAGCCGGTGGGGGGAGGCAGGGATGGTGGTTGAGAGGGGGGGGGGGGGGGGGGGCTAGTGCTGGTCAAGACTTCTACGGTCTGTGCCCTGAAAATGGCAGATACAAATCAAGGTAAGGTATACACAAAAAGTAGCATATATGAGTTTATCTTGTTGGGCATACTAGATGGACCGTGCAGGTCTTTTTCTGCTGCCATCTACTATGTTACTATGTTAGGTACTTTCTCTGTTCCTAGTGGGCTTACGATCTGAGTTTTGTACCTGGGGCAATGGGAGGGTTAAGTGACTTGTCCAGGGTTACAAGGAGCTGCAGTGGGAATTGGACCCGGTTCCCTTGGTTCTGAGCCCACTGAACTAACCATTAGACTACTCCACTCCCTCTTTAGACTGTGAAATACACAGTGTACCTGAATGTACGCACCTTGAGCTACTACTGAAAAAGCTGGGAGCTAAATCCAAAGAAATAAAATCCCCCTCCTCAACCAGAAAAACCGATCGCCCACTGCAAATCTTTCCAAGGCAACAAACAAAACACAGAAATTAATGATTTCAGCCCCCCTCTCCCCCCCTTAAAAAGCAGAGAATTTCTCCCAAACCTTTTCGTCTTATAGGCCTGACTTTAGATACATCACTGTGGTCCAGAGACACATAACTGCGTACCTGAGATATGCCTGCATGGCTTTGATGTGAAGTCATCCTTGATCAGTGACCATGTGAGTGTTTTCCATCAACCCCAGAGCACAAGGAACCATGACAGAATGGGTCTTGGCCTCAGGGTAAGGAGTAATTAAGGGCAGAAAACTGAACCCTTCACCCCACCCCATCGCACATGGTGGAATAGCTAAGGGCAAAGCCTAGAAAGTTCTCACTCTCGGCAGTCAGAAGGTTGCCAGCTTCAATCTGCTTACAATTAAGTTTCAAAGTCAAGTCTCATGGGGGGGGGGGGGGGGGGGGGGGGGGGGGGGGTGTAAGGTCACATCACTTAGTCTCTGAGAAAGAGAAATCCTCCCTCAGTTTTTACCTCTGACCTGTAAAAAGCAAAAGAAGCCCGGTGCCTCCTCTGCCTCATTCATCCTTCATTCTCCCGCCCTCCTTCCCATGTGTTTTCTTACTCTTTCATAGCCTCTTTAATTTCATGGTGTAATGCAATGAGCTTCTGTGTTCACTTGCAAAGACCTCTGGGAATTGTGTTTCCTACAGAGCAAATATTTCCTTTAAGAATTACCATTCCCTGCTATTTTTTTCTTTATTGCTTCTGCTGTAGGGACGGAATTGCATATCAAAACCGAGAAAAGGTTTGTAGCGGCCTGATTTATGAGCTGTATCTCTTCTGACAATCAGCATTTGAAATGCTCCCCGGAGACGGGAAGTCTATAAATCTATGGAGGTAATATGGAAAACACATTTTATGAGCTGCGTCTACTGCTCTCTTGATAAAGGAGAATGATTTTTGTTTTTAATCCTGAATCTACCTCTATATACATTTTCCCATCAGGAAGTGCTAGGTATTAACATTTCTTGGACAAGACTCCAGGCCATGAAAACTAGGTCTGTGCTTAATTGAGGAAGGGCGGCTACGATTATCCATCTGCAACGTGAATTCGCTTTATAAAATGATGGAGGGACACCGTTCTGTGCATTTAATGTTTTAAATCTATGTAGAAGTCGGAGGGGGAGCTATGGTCACCAGTAGAAGCCAAATGATAGCCAAGGAAGGTCATATGGGGAAAAGCACTGTGATTGGACAGCTGTATCATGTGACTGTGGTGTGGTGCACAATAAGAAGCCAATGAACTAAAAGCATGTGAAAGCTAGTGCAAGTGTTAATATGCATAAAGCAGCCTGTGATAGTGCTAACATGAAATGCATACCGATGAGGCATTGAGATGCCACCATCTGCACATTAAAAATGAGTAAAATATAAGACAGATGCATTAACATCAACATCTTAATGTCACTCAGATTTTATGATAGCTCACGCCCACTAGCATGCTTTGCATCTTTGCCTCATTTGCATCTCAATAACATCAGCCCTGATTATGTGTGATTAAAAAAAAATGATGTGAATTGATGGAGTAGCCTCATAGTTAGCGAAGAAGGCTAAGAACCAGGGAAACTAAGTTCAAATCCAGCTGCAACTCTTTGTGACCTTGGATAAGTCATTTAGAGATCCTTTTACTAAGGTGCACTAATGGATTTAGCGCACACTAAATAATAACACACACATAGGAATATAATAGATATCTTATCATTTAGCACATGCTAATCATTAGTGCACCTGTTGAGAAGATGCTACCTACTAAAGGTGTAGACCAAGGCTGCAGCTAGGTTGGGTCTACGGTAATTCTCATAGAATCCATTCTCATCCCCAAAAGACCTCTCACTTCACAACAAGGGGAAATCTGGCTCTGCCTCCCTGCATTCCCTGGCTATTAAGTCCTGGTTAGGGCTCCCTCCCAAACTCAGGGTGAGTTCCCAGAGTCCTCCCTACTCCACCCCTTCTGAGTCCTCTCCAGCCTGAGAAATTCCCACTCTACTCCCCTAAGATCCCTCGCCTTTAACAGGGTCCAAAAGATAGGTCAACGCCACGTCTGTTTGCCTATGCAAAACCTATGCAGATCAGTCTTTCAGTTTCGCTTCTTAGCATTCCTTGGTTCTGGGAATGGGCTCAACTACTTCAGAATGGGTTCTGTTTGAGCCTGCTAGTGGCAGGCAGCCCTACCGTTAGGCCGGCTGAGGCATCTCGCTCCTTTCCACCCCCCACACCGGCCACAATATGGCTTCTTCCCCACCCCCCACCCCCACCCCTTTCTTTCTCAACCCTCATTTCCCAAGTCTACCTTCTTTTTTGTTTTCCAAAAGTCATCATCGGCAGCAGTTCCCATAAGATGCCCTGCTGCCGGCACCGACTTCTCTGTATTGCGGGTCTGCCTCTGAAGAAACAGAAAGTTACATCAGCGAGGTGGGCTGCTGTAGAGGGAAGAAGCCAATGCCAGTGGCAGGGCAGTGTATGGGAATTGCTGCCACCACCAACTTTGGGAAAGGGGGTTTGTAAAAGAAGAGAGGAGAAATGAGACCATGGCTTGGGGGGAGGGGGGGAGAGAGAGAGAGAAAGAGTGTGAAGGGAGAGATGTTAGACTCGGGGGGGGGGGGGGCGAGGGTGCCATCTTATTTTTTGCCTCATGTGGCAGATTGCCCCTAACAGGGCCATTTCCAGTGACTGGCATCGAATATCTGGTTTACTTTTGGCCAGTTCAGAAAACTGACTGAGCCAATATTCAGCACTGGCTGGTTAAATTTTAACTGGCCACTGATAGGCCTGGTATTCACATGGCCAAATATGGCCACCAACCTTGCGCTGAAAATCGGTGGATAGCCAACTACATCCCGTAATATAACTGGCAAGCCACTAACTGTGAATTTTCAGCGTGTCTTGGCCGCCCATGTCCTGCTGAAAATTTGCAGATAGCCGGTTATGGGGCCACTTAACTGGCTAGGTGCCGACCCTGGCCAGTTAAATGCTTTTGAATATCAGAGAGACTGTACTGAAATATAATTTGCCTTGAGCTACTGAAAAAGGTGTAAGCCAAATTGTAATAAATAATCCATGTTAGAACATTAAGTGCCGCTGAATATCTCTTCTAACCACTTATGCTGAAACCAGATAGTTTCTGGGCGGTCCGGGAGACGGCAGGGGCATAGCCAGAACTGCCATTTTGGGTGGGCCCTTCCCACCCACATCCCCATACATACATACAATTCAGTTTTTTATAACCTTCCCGTCAGCCCTTGCATCCCTCTCCTTCTCTCTCTCTTTCCTTCCATCCTCTCTGCCCCTGCTCACGTCTTCATCTTTCTCCCTCTCCTCTGCCCCAGACCCAGCATCTGCTCCTTCCCTCTTTCCCGCCCATGGCCTGGCTTCTATCCGTCTTGCTCTGAACCTTCTCCCCCCCCAGGGCCTTTCTCAGAGCTGTCGCCAGCGGTGATTCCTAGAGGCAACCTGCGCTAGTCTTGCAGGCTTCCCTCTACTCTGTCCCGCCAGTGAAGACACAGGAAGTGATATCACTGAGGGTGGGACATGGTAGAGGGAAGCCTGCAGGGCCGACACAGGCTGCCTATAGGAATCACCACCAGTGACAGCTCTGAGATAGACCAGAGGAGATGGGGGGGGGGGGGGGGGAAGAGGGTTTAGAGAGAGACGGGCAGATAGCGTGCCGTGAGCGGAGAAGAGGGAGAGAGGAGCATGAGATGCCACCACTGAGATGCTTTGGGGGCCATATGGGCCACTATATTAGATGGACCTGAGGCAAGAATGGGTGGGCCTGTACCCACCCAGGCCCACCCATAGCTACAGTGGCGTACCAAGGGGGTGGGTGGGGGCGGTCCGCCCCGGGTGCACGCCGCTGGGGGGGTGCCGCGTGCCTGTCTGCTCTGCTCGTTCCGTGCTCCCTCTGCCCCGGAACAGGTTACTTCCTGTTCTGGGGCAGAGGGAGCATGGAACAAGCGAAGCAGACAGGCGCGCGGCACCCCCCCCCCCCCCCCCCAGCAGGTAAAAATGCACCCGGGGGGTGTCCTTTCACCGGGGGGAGGTGGCTTTTTGGCAGGGGTGGGCGGGGTCACGCTGCACCCGGGGGGGGGGGGGGGCATCAGCGATCCGCCCCGGGTGTCAGCCACCCTAGGAATGCCACTGCATAGCTATGCCACTGAAAGGTGGAATTAGGGTACAACAGAAGCTTAGCCTGGTTAGTTTTAATTCAGTATCTGGCTGAGCTGTCCTAACTTCCAAGTCCTGGCCAAATGTGGTGAGAGCCCCTCCCCTCACCCCCCATAAGTGTATAGCCCCATTCTGATCCCTCCACCCCCTACTTTGATGAGGTAAAACCACCCCAGCAAACCATGACCTCCTCCAGCCCCCCTAGATCCACAGCCCCTCCCAAAACACACTCTCCATTCACACCTAGGGCCTACCTGAAGTCCTTGGTGGTCCAGTGGGGTGAAGGGGGCTGGAGTACTACCAAAGGGCTTCAAGTAGGCCCAGGAGGTCCTAATCTAAGTGGGGGGTGTTTTGAGAGAGGGTTTGGACCTGGGGAGTCTTGACTAGTTGGAGAGTGTGGGGGAGGGGTCTTGCCTCACCTGCGGAAGGTGGGAAAAGGATCTTGCCTTACTAGGGGGTGGGGGATCTGCAGCCAGGGCCTGCATAAATGTTGTATATATGGACCCTGACTCAATATTGACCAGGACCCACATAAGCTCCAGTGGCCAGCACAACTACATTGAGCCCCGGATATTTTTTTTTTGTTACATTTGTACCCTGCGCTTTCTCACTCATGGCAGGCTCAATGCGGCTTACATGGGGCAATGGAGGGTTAAGTGACTTGCCCAGAGTCACAAGGAGCTGCCTGTGCCTGAAGTGGGAATTAAACTCAGTTCCTCAGGACCAAAGTCCACCACCCTAACCACTAGGCCACTCCTCCACTGTTGCTATTATTTGAGATTCTACATGGAATGTTGCTATTCCACTAGCAACATTATTAGAAGTCAGCCCTTGCAGATCACCAACGTGGCCGCGCAGGCTTCTGCTTCTGTGAGTCTGACTTGCCCAGAGTCACAAGGAGCTGTCTGTGCCTGAAGTGGGAATCAAACTCAGTTCCCCAGGACCAAAGTCCACCACCCTAACCACTAGGCCACTCCTCCACTGTTGCTATTATTTGAAGTCGGCCCTTGCAGATCACCAATGTGGCCGCGCAGGCTTCTGCTTCTGTGAGTCTGACGTCTTGCACGTACGTGCAGGACGTCAGACTCACAAAAACAGAAGCCTGCGCAGCTTTCTACATGGAATGTTGCTAGTGGAATAGCAACATTCCATGTAGAATCTCCAATAGTATCTATTTTATTTTTGTTACATTTGTACCCTGCGCTTTCCCACTCATGGCAGGCTCAATGCGGCTTACATGGGGCAATGGAGGGTTAAGTGACTTGCCCAGAGTCACAAGGAGCTGTCTGTGCCTGAAGTGGGAATCGAACTCAGTTCCTCAGGACCAAAGTCCACCACCCTAACCACATGGCCTAGCACTGATTGTCCGGGGATAACTCTGCCCAAGGCTATCAGCGTTTTAAAAAAATGCTGACTTCAGCAGGCTAAATATCTACCAGAAAATGCTTTGTGAGATGCCAGCCAGTGGCAAGACATCCAAACAATATCATATGATATTACATCAGAAACCAACTGAAAAGCAGCCCTTCACCTAATGGTGTAGAGTGATTGTGCGTGACCTGAAGTTCATTTATGGTGAGGAAAAGGTTGCTCCAGGACATTTCACAGAATCCCACTCCGTTCCTGAATGGTTTTTGTTGTAATTTTTCATGCAGTAAAACTGTCAAGAGTTTTTGCATCTCTGGAATCAAAAATAATCTATTTCTTAAAGATGCTAAGTCACTTTAGAAGGCAGCTGTTTCTGGGCTCTTCAGCTCCAATATTCAAAGACCTCGTTGAGGTAGAGAATGGGAGTTTTACTCAACTATACAAGGAGCTGCAAAATTGTGGAGAAGTAGCTTAGTGGTCAGTGCAGCCGACCTTTGATCCTGGGGAGCTGGGTTCATTCCTAGCACAGCTCCTTGTGACTCGGAGCAAGTCACTTAACCTTCCACTATCCCAGGTACAAATAAGTACCTGTATATACTATGTAAATTGTTTTGAATGTAGTTGCAAAAACCACAGAATGACAGTATATCATGTCCCATTTCCCTATTTGAGATTCTACTACTACTGCTACTATTTAGCATTTCTATAGCGCTACAAGGCATACGCAGCACTGTACAAACATAGAAGAAAGACAGTTCCTGCTCAAAGAGCTTACAATCTAATAGACAAAAAATAAAGTAAGCAAATCAAATCAATTAATGTGAACGGGAAGGAAGAGAGGAGGGTAGGTGGAGGCGAGTGGTTACAAGTGGTTACGAGTCAAAAGCAATGTTAAATGGGTTTTCAGTCTAGATTTAAAGGTGGCCAAGGATGGGGCAAGACGTAGGGGCTCAGGAAGTTTATTCCAGGCATAGGGTGCAGCAAGACAGACATGGAATGTTGCTACCATATCAGATTCTTTTTTTTGTTTGTTTGTTTTTTTATTTGTACCCTGTGCTTTCCCACTCATGGCAGGCTCAATATGGCTTAGGTACTTATTTGTACTTGGGGCAATGGAGGGTTAAGTGACTTGCCCAGAGTCTCAAGAAGCTGCCTGTGCCTGCAGTGTGAATTGAACCCAGTTCCCCAGGACCAAGGTCCACCACTCTAACCACTAGGCCACTTCTCCACTCTTTTTTAGATTCTACATGGAATGTTGCTACTATTTGAGATTCTACATGGAATGTTGCTATAACCTCCCCATCAACCCACTCATTACTTTTACCTCACCAATTTCTATTCTTCTATCACCTTCTCCCACTACTCCAACCAGAGTTACACCTAATCACACTGACCACCCTTCAACATCTTCAGTCCTTCTGTGACTGTTCTCTTGTGCTTGACTGCTTAAATATTAAATGCTTTACTTTTTGTCTATTTAGATTGTAAGCTCTTTGAGCAGGGACTGTCTTTCTTCTGTGTTTGTACAGCGCTGCGTACACTTTGTAGTGCTCTAGAAATGTTAAATAATAGTAGTAATAGTAATGTTGCTACTATTTCAGATTGTACATAGAATGTTGCTAGTGGAGGAGTAGCCTAGTGGTTAGTGCAGCAGACTTTGACTTTGGGGAACTGGGTTCAACTCCCACTGCAACTCTTTGTGACTCTGGGCAAGTCACTTAACCCCCCTCCCCATTGCCCCAGGTCCAATAAGTAGCTATATATACTATGTAAAGCACTTTGAATGTAGTTGCAAAAATGGTATATCAAGTCCCATTTTCACCTTCCCCTTTCAGTCTTCCTGGTAGATTATCCAGATACATTTAGGACAGCAGAAAGGCGAAACTAAATTTATCTGGATAAAAGATTGAATATCACAGACATTGACCGTTTGGCTCCTCACTACCTGCATAACAGTGACTAATTTAAACATCTTTTTCTTCGTTAATACGGTTGGACCCGGCCAAATGTCAGAGTTCGCCAGGGTTGAGATAGCCGGCCTTGGTTTTTGGCCATAATGGAAAAAAATGCCGGCGATCTCAAACCTGGCGAAATGCAAGGCATTTGGTCGTGGGAGGAGCCAGCATTTGTAGTGCACTGGTCCCCCTCAAATGCCGGGACATCAACCGGGGCACCCTAGGAGGCACTTCTAAATATTAAAAAAAAAATACAAATAGCTCCCAGGTGCATAGCTCCCTTACCTTGGGTACTGAGCCCCCCAAATCCCCCCCAAAACCCACTCCCCACAACTCTACACCATTACCATAGCCCTAAGGGGTGAAGGGGGGTACCTACAAATGAGTACAGTGGGTTTTGGGTGGGTTTTGGAGGGCTCCCATTTACCACCACAAATGGAACAGGTAGGGGCAGGGATGGGCCTGGGTCCATCTGTCTGAAGTGCACTGCACCCACTAAAACTGCTCCAGGGACCTGCATACTGCTGTCGGGGAGCTGGGTATGACATTTGTGGCTGGCACAAAAATGTTTTTAAAAAATTTTGGGGGGTAGGAGGGGGTTGGTGACCACTGGAGGAGTAAGGGGAGGTCATCCCCGATTCCCTCCGGTGGTCATTTGGTCAGTTGAGGCCTCTTTTTGAAGCTGGTCATGAAAAAAAAAGGGACCAAGTAAAGCCGGCGAAATGCTCGTCAAGCCTGGCTTTTTTTTTCCATTATCAGGCGAAGCCGGCCATCTCGTGAGCACGCCCCCATCCCACCCCGTCCTGCCTTCACTACCCTACCAACACGCCCCCTTGATGTTTCGCCGGCTCCGCAACGGAAAGCACTTGAACCCGGCCAAAATCGGCTTTCGATTATACCGATTTCGCCGGGTTCAGGAGATCGCCAGCCATCTCCCGATTTGTGTCGGAAGATGGCCGGCGATCACTTTCGAAAATGAGCTGGACTATCTCCTCAAGGTCCATCTCCCTGTCTGTGTATGTCAGCATCACCTCCTAGCACCTATGGCTCCCTTGGATTTCGACTCCCCAAGTACATCACTCTGAACTTATTCCCAGCAAATTTAAATTGTTAAGTGAAAGCAACAGGCTTCAGCATCGATAGAAGACAATGCTGTTGGCAACTTGATCCAGAGCGAAGATGCAAGGAAGGAACCAGATGGCAGTATAGGAGATTTGCATGTTTCCTGCTCTATTCTGAGACAAGATGTTGTGAAGAATGAAGGACTTGTTTCTTGAGGGTTGTTCAGGGACTTTTCAAATCATGCAAATTAACTGTATATGAAGCCTTGCCCCAAGTTACGCTAAAGGATTTCAATGCACTTTAGTAAGTGAAACAAATCCTTAGCTAAGTTTGTGCTTCACAGAAACACCTGCAGCTGTATGAGCACTTTTCTTTAAAAACACACCCTGGTGTGCATTATTGGTCTTTTATGAAGTACTGTAGCACTTAACACATCATCTGAACAATTATCCCTCCTCAAGAGGTGACACAGAAGCTGCAGTTGCTGTGATAAATACCATCAATCATGGCAGGTATACATTCAGCTCTGTTTCCAGTATGGCACAGAATAATTTTCTATCTATTGGTTAAATCAGCAGGTTATTAAGTTACATTTCACTCACACAATAAGTGGAATTGACATATAAAAGGCAGTGAGAAGGGAGTTGAATTTTATTACTGTTTTAGCTTCAGGCCAGGCTGCTGGAGCAGCCTCGGAGTTGGAGGGGAACCTTTTCCAGGGTGCATGCTCAGTACCCTTGCCAGGAAGAGCCCTCCCCCCCCCCCCCCTCCCTCCAGTCTGTCAGATAGAGAATTCAAAATTGTATGTCTCTCACCTGAGCCACTGGGTAAAAATCTCTTCCCTTTTGGGGGTCAAATGAACGATCAGCATACGGAACCTTGACCAAACTGACTCAGAAATCTTCAGTTATCTATTAGGGGTGTCCAGCCCAACAATTTTCATTTTAATTTCATGTGTCATTCCTGGGAATTTTCATTTCGTTTTATTTTATTTTTTAAAAATGTTTTCTTTCCGGAAATGTCAGAAGAAAAGAGCGCATTCTACACAGTGTGCCACTGCAAACTAAACACAGAGGCTAAAAACAACAATCCCCCCTCCCCAAGATTCATCTGGTGGCGGTCAGCATTTTTTTAAACTTTTACCATCGCTAGCCGGGGGCCAGAGCCCAAGATGGGGGGAGCACATTTTGGTCACTGCCCCACTGCCGGCCCCTTCTTCCACCCCCCCTCTGCTGTTGCCTTGCCGCCCCCCCTCCACTGCCTGCTGCCGCCGCTGTAACATCTTGGCTGGCGGGGGTCCCCAACCCCCGCCAGCTGAAGCACTGATGCCGCAAATACTTTGGCTGGCAGGGGTCCCTAACTCCCGCCAGCTGAAGACTTCATCCAGCTCTGGTCTCTGGTGCCGCCTCATTGCCTGCCCTGCTCTCTCTTCCCCTCATGTCCGGCATGCTCAATTTCACTAAAAGGAAATTTGCCCAGAGCAAATTGGGGGGGGGGGGGGGGGGGGAGACCTCCATGGCCCCACTTAGCTACACCACTGTGGCCAGCTACACTGGCTCCCAATATTCAGAGGTCAGGCCATGTCCGGGCAGCGGCACTGAATATGGAGGGCTAATTTCAGGCGGGCTGGCTGCTGGAACTCATGCAGGCCTGAATGATATTCAGTTGGGGCCTGCATAAAACAGTTATTCTGGTTTTGTTCTGTAAACCGCTCAGGTCTGGTAAAGGTGAGCGGTATATCAAGTTTTTAACATACATAAACATAATCAAACATGCATGGGATAAACATAAAGGAATCCTGTGCAGAAGGAAGGGATCCTCAGAAGCTTAGCCTAGAATGGGTGGCAGAGCTGGTGGTTGGGAGGCGGGGCTAGTGCTGGGCAGACTTATACTGTCTGTCTTATATGGTCTGTGCCAGAGCCGGTGGTGGGAGGCGGGGCTAGTGCTGGACAGACTTATACGGTCTGTGCTGGGGCTGGTGGTTGGGAGGCGGGGTTGGTGGTTGGGAGGCGGGGATAGGGCTGGCCAGACTTATACGGTCTGTGCCCTGAAGGGGACAGTACAAATAAAAAAGTAGCACATATGAATTTATCTTCTTGGGCAGACTGGATGGACCATGCAGGTCTTTTTCTGCCGTCATCTACTATGTTACTATATGTAATCCCTTACTGCTACTACATAGAAAAATATTTAGAACTGGATTGAGTAAATAAGGAAAAAATTGGCACGGAGCGTTCTTTATTTTTTTTTTTTTAAGAACTTTATTAGTGAACACTGGAACTGAGAGTACAAAAACAATATAACCTTTATCTCGTAGCGAAGAAAGGGTCCTCCAAGAGAGTGCATGGCACAGAGCTTTATCCTCTAAAGAACACTCCGAGCTGAGTGTTCTTTATAGACTAGTGGTCAGAGCCTATTCCCTTGCCCAAATATGGAAATACTTTTAAAACAAATAGGAGGAAATATTTTTTTAACTCAAAGAATAGTTGAGCTCTGGAACTTGTTGCCAGAGGATGTGGTAAAAGTGGTTAGCATATCTGGGTTTAAAAAAAGGTTGGGACAAGTTCCTGGAGGAAAAGTCTGTTATTGAGATGGACATGGGAAAAGCCACTGCTTGCCCTGGGATTGGTAGCATAGAATGTGGCTATTATTTGGGATTCCGGAATCTAGCTAGTCTATGGGATTCCGAAATGTTGCTACTTTTTGGGTTTCTGCCAGATACTTGTGACCTGGATTGGCCACCATTGGAAGCAGGATACTGGACTAGATGAGCCACTGGTCTGACCCAGTATGGCTATTCTTATATTATGTACATGCATAATCAGAACATTAATGCTGGTACCTATCAGGGCATAGTCAGACACCCAATTTTGGGTGGGCCTGAGCCCAAAGTGGGTGGGCAGTACAATCCTGCCCCATCCCTCCCCCCAAGGCAATTGGGGGGTGACTTAACTCCACTCCCTCGAACCCCCCCCCCAGTACCTCATTCCCCTTGCTCGCACTGGGTACGAGCCTTCCCGCTTATGCAAATTTCCTGGTGTCGTGAACAGGAAGTTGCATCAGAGGCAAAGGCTCGGTGCAGTGCAAGCAGGGAGAATGTGTTGCTGCTTGGTACCGGTGAAGACTTAAAGGACTTAAAAGTACTGTGGGGGGGGGGGGGGGGAGTCAGGGGATAGAAGTGACTCCCCATTGTCCTTGAGGGAGAGATGCCTGGAGTCTTCAGCTGGCAGGGTTTGGGTATTCACACCAGCTACATTGCTGCTGTGCTGCTGCTGGGTCAGCCTGAGTCCACAGTGGGTGGGCCTGTGCCCATCTAGACCCACTCCTGACCAGGGCCGCTGAGAGACTGGGCTGGGCCCGGGGCAAGGCCACCCCCGGGGCCCCGCCCCCATTACCGCTCCCCCCTCCACCCCCTGAGGTCGCCGCTGCTGCTCCCCATCCAACCCCCCTGAGGTCGTCACCGCAGCTCCGCCCCCTCCACCCGCCACCGGGCCGGGCCCCCTGCATTGAAATCACAGCGCCTCTCACCTCCGTGTGAAAGCGCTGCAGGCAGCAGATCGCCACCCTTTGGGCCTCCTTCCCTCCTTGTGTCCCGCCCTCGTGGAAGTTACGTCAGACGAGGGCGGGACACAGGGAGGGAAGGAGGCCTGAAGGGAGGCGATCTGCTGCCTGCAGCGCTTTCACACGGAGGTGAGAGGCGCTGTGATATCAATGCAGGGGGCCCGGCCCGGTGGCAGACGGTCGACAACAGAGGGTGGGTGGGACTGCGGCGCCGGGCCCCCCTTTGGAGGCCCGGGGCTGGGGAACTTTGTCCCCCCTGTGCCCCCTCTCGGCGGCTATGCTCCTGACTACTCCACTGGCATTTATGTTACAGAATTACAACTAAAGCAAACCAGAAATCCTGTAGACAGAATTGATAAATAAAACATCAGGGTTCATATTAATCTTTCAAAGTTGGAAAGAAATAATACATCATCCCCTGGCACTGGAGAGTAGGGATAGGCAGCCAGAAACATTTTTTGTTTCGTATCATTTCTTGTGTCATCTAAGGAAATTTCTGTTTTGCGATCTCTCCCCCTGCCCCCAGCCTTTTGGCATCGTTGGAGATGACACACAATTAAAATTTTCTGGCCCCCTTCCTTTCACCATAGGTTCCCCACCCCATAGGTTTCTCAATCCCCGGTGGTCCAGGAAGTGATGCCCATTCTCTCTTGCCCATGGCCCCAGCCGCATCCAATATAGCAGCCGAACCTTTCACCCTGCCCATCCCTCTGAATTGTTTGGAAACCAAGATCTGACAGCTCAATGTTTAATGCCCGGTCTTCAAGGGCTGCCAACCGGACAAGTTTCTGGATATCCTTAATGAATATGCATGAGAGAAATTTAATTTTAGTTATTTATTTATTAGGATTTATTTACTGCCTTTTTGAAGGAATTCATTCAAGGTGATGTACAGTAAGAATAAATCAAAGATGAGTAATAGGTAATTGCAGCAGTAAAAATATTCAAATAACAATACAAAGTATGGCATAGTAGACTACTTACAATGTCAACACAATACGTAATAGAACATTTTATCTGACAGTGAAGGGTATAAGCAAAAATTGAACATATAGATAGGTAGGAGAGTACGAGGAGTTAGAAAATAAGGTGACTAATTTAACGAAAGGCGCACAGGAGCCCAGAGAGATAGTTACATATTATCTCAGCTAGGGTAGGAGTGGCTAAACATGTCCCGCTGCAGTATGTGCAGCCCGAGTCAATCCTTGTGGGTGTGAGTGAGACTAACAAGTTAGTTACTTCTTCCATTAAAGGCTTGGTTGAAGAGCCAAGCTTTCACCTGCTTCCTGAAGTAGAGGTAGTCTTGTGTTAAGCGGAGCCTTTTAGGGAGTTAATTCCAGAGTGTGGGGGCTGCTCCGGAGAAGGCTCAGGTTGGGGGTATCACATCATGTAAATTTGCAATTCTGCTACTCCACTGTATGCAAATCTCTCTCATGCATGTTGATTAGGGGTGTCCTGGAAACCTGACCCATTGGTAGCCCTTAAGGACTGGGAGTGAACATCACTGGCTTAGTGGATCACCTTACAGCAAGAGATAGTGTGTGATGACCATGTTAACGTGTTATTAGCACAAGTTTCCATTCTTTAAAATAGTACCTGTAGTAAAATAGCATGTATTAACTGTGTTCACATGTCATAATAACATAGTAAATGACGGCAGATAAAGAGAAGTATGGTCCATCCAGTCTGCCCAACAAGATAAACTCCTAATGCATGTTTGTAATTATGGCTTTCGTTCTGCTCTTTTCGACTATTCCCAGTTATGGAAATTGTCAAAAAGAGGATTTAGAAGGCTCAGATTTTTTAAGTTTATTGGGGGGTAGATCTATATGAAGGATTAAAGGAGATAATTTGGATTTTATATTACGTACAATTGTAATTCACCTTGGGCTTAATTCACCTTGGTTGGGAGGCGGGGATAGGGCTGGGCAGACTTATAGGGTCTGTGCCAGAGCTGGTGGTGGGAGGCGGGACTGGTAGTTGGGAGGCGGGGATAGTGCTGGGCAGACTTATAGGGTCTGTGCCAGAGCTGGTGGTGGGAGGCGGGACTGGTAGTTGGGAGGTGGGGATAGTGCTGGGCAGACTTATACGGTCTGTGCCAGAGCTGGTGGTTGGGAGGCGGGGTTGGTGGTTAGGAGGCAGGGATAGGGCTGGCCAGACTTATACGGTCTGTGCCCTGAAGAGGACAGTACAAATAAAAAAGTAGCACATATGAATTTATCTTCTTGGGCAGACTGGATGGACCGTGCAGGTCTTTTTCTGCCGTCATCTACTATGTTTAATTCACCTTGGGCTTGCCTATTTGTAATTTTTTTCTTTTCCATTCCTTGACGTGTCTCTCTGCTTTCTCCCCTCTTGCAAGCTTCTGAGATCCATATTTTATGCCAACTGCATTCCCTTCCCACCTCATGTGCGCTGGCAGCTCTGACCCTCTCACGCCAGGGTCAGTGAGCGAGGTGCAGCTGAGAGCTTCAGCGCTCATGCTACATTGATTCTGTTTATTATTTTTACTGTACCAGTCATTTTCTGATCTTCGAAGGATCAGCTTTTCAGTTTTACCCTCCGATGCACTCTCCTTTGCTCTCCCCTCATTTCACGCTTAACTAACTTCCTTCAGTTTGCTTTGGAAACTAGACAGACAGTTGTGCCCATTGAATGAGGATGCTTTTGGCTGTACTGAATGTTAACCCACGCTATCGGCCTTGCTCCTGGGATGGCCCCTATTTCTGCCACAGATGCGGAAGATTCTGTTGAAAAGCACACGGCAAAAGATCAAAAAAGTCAATGAATCACAAAATATGTGAAGAAAAGAACCTCAGAAATCTACGTCAAGCCACCAATGTAGCCTTTTGTGAAAAGAAGCTGTAAGGAATATGTTTATTTCAAATTTGCTACACAGATCTAAGCGGCGTACAAAAACTAAAATATACAAACATCTTTAAAAAAAGGAACTCCATTAGTAACAGAAAAGAGACTCCATGCACACATGAATTCACTTAGGGGTTCACATAGTAGGTGACGGCAGAAAAAGACCTGTATGGTTCATCCAGTCTGCCCAACAAGATAAACTCATATTCCCTACTTTACATGTATACTTGACCTTGATTTGTAACTACCATTTTCAGGGCACAGACCGTAGAAGTCTGCCCAGTACTAGCCTCGCCGCCCAACCACTGGCGCTGCCACCCAATCTCCGCTAAGCTTCTGAGGATCCCTTCCTTCTGAACAGGATTCCTTTATGTTTATCCCATGCATTTTTTGAATTCCGTTACCGTTTTCATCTCCACCACCTCCTGCGGGAGGGCATAACAAGTATCCACCACCCTCTCAGTGAAAAAATAATTGCTGACATTTTTCTTGAGTCTGCCCCCCTTCAACCTCATTTCATGTCCCCTAGTTCTACCGCCTTCCTGTCTCCGGAACAGGTTTGTTTGCGGATTAATACCTTTCAAATATTTGAACGTCTGTATCATATCACCCCTGTTTCTCCTTTCCTCCAGGGTATACATGTTCAGGTCAGTAAGTCTCTCCTCGAACGTTTTGTAATGCAAATCCCATACCATTTTTGTAGCTTTTCTTTGCACTGCTTCAATTTTTTTTTAACATCCTTCGCAAGGTACGGCCTCCAAAACTGAACACAATACTCCAGGTGGGGCCTCACCAATGACCTGTACAGGGGCATCAACACCTCCTTTTTTCTGCTGGTCACACCTCTGTCTGTACAGCCTAGGTGCGTAAAAAAATGGCCTGCGGTAGTGTAGGCGCGGGTTGTGGGCACGTGCAGAATCATTTTTCAGCATACCTGTAAAAAAAGGCCTTTTTAAAATTTTTTCACAAAAATGGACATGTGGCAAAATGAAATTTGCCGCGCGTCCATTTTGGATCCTGAGACCTTCCCGACAGCCAGTGACCTAGCAATAAAGTCTCATGCGGTAACTGGGCGGTAATGACCTAAGCATGACAAATGTCACTTGGTGCGCATCCGTATAAAAAATTTTCAGCCGCGCATATCGGATGTGCGGCAAAAATGAAATTACCACAAGAGCCACGTGGTAGCCGTGCGGTAACTCCATTTCGTATCTTAGTAAAAGGGCCCCTTAATCCATTAATAAAATTTTTACTAAAATACTAATAGGTTTGCCAGCTACCTCCTTCACAAAAATAACGTTAAAAATCACAACAGGACATTGAAAGCAGAGAAAAAGAAATGGTTCTTTAATAAACTTGAGTAATGATAACTCATTTCGTATGGGAGGAGGTCATTCCAAAGTTTTGGTGCCAAAAAAACACAGAAACGATGTGACGAGCAAACCTGGGACTTGGGAAAAACGAGCCGATTTGAGTCTAAAGAACGTAGAGCACGTGACAGAGTATGTGGCATTGTGGCAGTAGCTAAATATTTATTTATTTATTTATTGCATTTGTATCCCACATTTTCCCACCTATTTGCGGGTTCAGTGTGGCTTACAATACATTGTGAATGGTGGAAATACAATTTGTTACTGTACGATTATGGGTTACATTGTGAGGAGTTGTGCGATAACAAAGTCAAAGTATCGTTAAGGGAATAGAACAATGGAAAAGAACAATGGAACAATGGAAAGAAACAACGGGAAACTGATAGGGCAACAAAACAATAGTAGGAGAACATTCAGTGTAACATTTTTCTGTGAGTAAAGGTATAAATGTGGTAAAATTACGGGGGATGAAAATTCCAAGAGAATGTGTTGATGCATTACTGACAGTGTGTGTGGACTTCATGTGTTTTGATCCTTTCAATAAATTTTATCAAAGAGATGAGTCTTCAATAATTTGCGGAAGTTGGTTAGTTCATAGATCGTTTTCAGGTTGCGTGGTAGTTTATTCCAGAATTGCGTGCTCATATAAGAAAAGGTTGATGCGTGCAGCACTTTGTATTTTATGCCTTTGCAATTAGGGAAGTGAAGGTTGAGGAAAGTTCGGGATGATCTTTTAGCGTTTCTGGGTGGTAGGTCTATTAAGTCAGACATGTAGGCTGGGGCTTCACCGTAAATGATTTGTGGACTAATGTGCTTACTTTAAAAGTAATGTGTTCCTTGAGTGGAAGCCAGTGTAGCTTCTCTCGTAAGGGTTTGGCACTTTCGTATTTTGGTTTTCCGAAGATGAGTCTGGCTGCTGTGTTCTGGGCTGTTTGAAGTTTCCTCAGTATTTGCTCTTTGCAACCTGCGTATAGTGAGTTGCAGTAATCCAGGTGGCTGAGTACGAGGGATTGCACTAGGCTGCGAAAGACGGATCTTGGGAAGAATGGTCTTATTCTTTTCAGTTTCCACATGCAGTAGAACATCTTTTTGGTGGTGTTGTTTGCATGAGTTTCGAGTGTTAGGTGGCGGTCGATAGTAACTCCAAGGATTTTTAGAGTTTCTGAGATTGGAAGGTTTAGTTTTGGTGTGTTTATAGTGGTAAATTCATTTGTGTTGTACTGGGAGGTGAGTATCAGGCATTGAGTTTTTTCTGCATTTAGTTTCAATCGAAATGCATCTGCCCAGGAGTTCATGATGTGTAGACTTTGGTTGATTTCATTGAAGATTTCTTTAATGTCTTGTTTGAAAGGGATGTATATTGTTATATCATCGGCGAATATACTGTATATGGGTTGAGGTTATGGTTTGATAGAAGTTTCGCCAAGGGGATCATCATTAGGTTGAAAATAGTTGGTGAGAGGGGTGATCCTTGCGGTACTCCACATTCAGGTGTCCATGTAGCAGACGTAGTTGAATTTGATGTGACCTGATATGAGCGTAAGGTTAGGAACCCCTTGAACCAGTTTAGGACATTGCCTCTGATGCCAAAATATTCAAGTATGTGTAATAGGATTCCGTGGTCAACCATATCAAAGGCACTTGACATGTCAAATTGTAGGAGGAGTATGTTGTTGCCACTTGCAATCATTTGTTTAAATTTAGTCATTAGGGTAATAATACTGTTTCTGTGCTGTGATTCGACCGGAATCCTGATTGGGCATCATGCAGTATTGAGAACTTGTTTAGATAGTTTGTGAGTTGTTTTGTTACCATCCCTTCAGTTATTTTGGTTATTAGTGGTATAGATGCTACTGGTCTGTAATTGGTTATTTCGCTTGCGCTTTTCTTTGTATCTTTAGGTATTGGGGTGAGTAGAATTTTTCCTTTTCCTTTGGGAAAAGTCCGCTTTGTAACATGAAGTTTATGTGGTTCGTTAGGTCTATTATGAATTGTTGAGGAGCTGATTTCATGAGGTTGTTTGGACATATGTCTAGTTTGCAGTGGGATTTGGCAAATCTTTTGAGTGTTTCAGAGATGAGGTCTTCTGATAGTAATTCGAAATCGGTCCAGGATCTGTCTGCTGGGTATATTCCGTCTTCTGGGTCTAGACAGTCTAGAAGTGTGGTATATTCAATAGGGCTGGCGGGTATTTTAAGTCGTAATTGTATAATTTTCTCCTTGAAGTATTTTGCAAGGTTGTCAATACATTGGTTCACGTAGGTTATAAGCTTTGTATGTCAAGAGAAGTATTTTAAATAAGATGTGATAGTGAACAGGAAGCCAGTGTAAACGAATAAGTAACAGGGTGGCATGGTCAAACTTGGCAAACGAACCTTTTCCGGAGACGGGAAGGCGGTAGAACTAGAGGACATGAACTGAGGTTGAAGTGGGGCAGGCTCAGGAGTAAAGTCAGCAAGTATTTTTTCACGGTGGTAGATACTGGAATGCTCTCTCGCGGGAGGTGGTGGAGATGAAAACGGTAATGGAATTCAAACATGCGTGGGATAAACACAAAGGAATACTGTTTTGAAGGAATGGTTCCATGGAATCTTAGCAGAGAGTAGGTGGCGATGCCAGTAGTTGGGAAACAAAACCCATGCTGGGAAGACTTCTACGGTCTGCGCCCTGATCGTGGCTCAATAGATATGGATGAGCTGGAGTGTAAATTTTAAGGGGCTTCGACGTTAGCTTCAGAACTTTTAGTACAAGAACAATACTGGGCAGACTTCTACGGTCTGTGCCCTGAGAATGGCAAGGACAAATCAAACTCAGGTATACATATAAAGTATCGCAAATGAGTTTATCTTGTTGGGCAGACTGGATGGACCGTACAGGTCTTTATCTGCCATCATTTACTATGTTCCTATGTTTGGCCTTGCACATAGGCTAGCTCCAGTTATAATCATTGGTCCTCTCTTTACTCAACACCAACTTAAATCTCAATTGTTTCAATGCCAACCATCAAAAGAACTATTGCAATTATCTTCATTACTTCATACTTCCACAAATAGGCATAATTCATTGACACTATGGAGTTGATATTCAAAAGAGTTTAACCAGGCAGGAGAGGATCCTACTCAGTTAAACCCTGCTGAGATAGCTGGTTCAGGACATTTAATGGGTCTTAACCACTTGGTCCTATGTTACCAATAAGTTTGTTTATAAAGACACCATCCACCTCCAGTTCCCAATTATACAAAAAACTATTTAAACAATTGAAACTTGAAATCTCCTAGTAGGGGAATTCATTCAGAATATTTTACCCACTACTATAACAGGAGTCCAGTCCTATCACTGGTTTCCATAATGGAGGGAAAAAAGAACCAATGGAGAAAAACAATTGTTTCTCAAAAAATCCCCCCCCCCAATTACATACAACAAGGAAATGAGAGTGATGCGCTTTAATGTGTGCAAAAATCAAAATACGAAAACGTTGTAGCAATAATTAAGAGCCAGCAGGCCTGCCTAAAATTCAGAGGTAGTGGTCACAATGTCCAAATAGAACGGCTGCACTTATCTTAAACAGATGACTTTCAAGCAATTCTGTAGATCAACTGCCGACAGAGTGCTTCGGTTCATTTCCTACTTATTGCACAAGCCACTGTCCGAAAACCATCATGCTACTTAATATAAGTACATAAGTATCGCCATGCTGGGACAGACCAAGGGTCCATCAAGCCCAGCACCCTGTCACCAACAGCGGCCAAAAGAACAAGCAATTCGTCCCGCCCATCATAGAAATACTGTATTATTCCCTCGTCCATTCAATAACATTCTATGGCTTTTTCCTCCAGGAAGCCGTCCAACCGTTTTTTGAAGTCCGCTAAGTTAACCGCCTTAACAACCTTTTCCGGCAGCGAATTCCAGAGTTTAACTACTCGTTGAGTGAAGAAACATTTCCTCTGATTCATTTTAAATTTACCACACTGCAGCTTCATCACATGCCCCCTTGTCCTAGTATTTTTGGAAAACGTAAACAGACGCTTCACATCGACCCGTTCCATTCCACTCATTATCTTATAGACCTCTATCATATCTCCCCTCAGCCACATTTTCTCCAAGCTGAAGAGCCCCATCCTCTTCAGCCTATCCTGATAGGGAAGCTGTCCCATCCCCTGTATCATCTTTGTCGCCCTTCTCTGCACCTTTTCCAATTCCACTATGTGCGGCGACCAGAATTGAACACAATACTCAAGGTGCGGTCGCACCATGGAGTGATACAATGGCAGAATAATATCCTTATTTTTGTTTTCCATCCCTTTCCTAACGATACCCAACATTCTATTTGCTTTCCTAGCCGCAGCAGCACATTGAGCAGAAGTTTTCAACGTATCATCAACGACGACACCTAGATCCCTTTCTCGGTCCGTGACTCCCAACGCTGAACCTTGCATGACGTAGTTATAGTTTGGGTTCCTCTTTCCCACATGCATCACTTTGCACTTGTTCACATTAAACGTCATCTGTCATTTAGACGCCCAGTCTCCAGGGCTCGTAAGGTCCTCTTGTAGTTTTTCACAATCTTCCCGCGATTTGACTACTTGGAATAACTTTATGCCATCGGCAAATTTGATTACCTCACTAGTTATCATTAAACGAACACTGCTGCCCCATCAACGTTCTCTTCTCTTCTCCTCAACAAAAGCACCTTGTTTCGCAAAACTTGCTGCTTCAGGAAGACCTCATCGCAAAAGAACTTTTCACACCACAAAAAAACCAGAGGGTGTCATTGAAAATCCCCACAAACTGGATATCCCCTAACCACCTATGTTAGGGGCAGAGCGGGGTGGAGTGTGGGCGGAGAATCAACTTATCCATTTAACAGCAGTATTCAGTCTGCTGACCAACTAAGGAGCCCTGTTACTAAGCTGTGTTAAACACCAATACATGCATAATGCAGCTTAAAATGGCGTACTGCAGGATGCGCAAAGGGAGACTGCGGTAACTGCCAAATGTGCATGCGCTAACCATATGGTAAAATACATTTTACTGTTGAGGGGGTATGTCAAGAGGCGGAGAGTGAATGTTTCTGTGCTAAAGAGTGCCACTACATTAGTGCGTGCAAACTGGTTAGGGCAGGAATACTGTCAGGGGCATTTTTGAAAGAGAAGGGCGCCCATCTTCCGACACAAATTGGGAGATGGGCGTCCTTCTCTCAAGGTCGCCCAAATCGGCATAATCGAAAGCCGATTTTGGGCGTCCTCAACTGCAGTCCGTCGCGGGGATGACCAAAGTTCATGGGGGCGTTCGGAGGTGTAGCAAAGACGGGACTGGGGCGTGATTAAGAGATGGACGTCCTCAGCCGATAATGGAAAAAAAAAGTGTGTCCCTGACGAGCATTTGGTTGACTTTACTTGGTCCATTTTTTGTCACGACCAAGCCTCAAAACGTGCTCAAACTGACCAGATGACCACCGGAGGGAATCGGGGATGACCTCCCTTTACTCCCCCAGTGGTCACCAACCCCCTCCCAGCCTAAAAAAAAAAATAAAACATTTTTTTTGCCAGCCTCTATGCCAGCCTCAAATGTCATACTCAGGTCCATGACAGCAGTAATCAGGTCCCTGGAGCAGTTTTAGTGGGTGCAGTGCACTTCAGGCAGGCGGACCCAGGCCCATCCCCCCCTACCTGTTACACTTGTGGTGGTAAATGGGAGCCCTTCAAAACCCACCCGAAACCCACTGCACCCACCAAGGGCGTAGCCAGACAGCAGATTTTGGGTGGGCCTAGGCAAGAAGTGGGTGGGCACCAAATGTTCTCCCCCTCCCACGCCAAATAAATATCTCAGCTGGTGGGAAAATGCTTCTCTCCACCTTGTTAGTCTGCAGCAGGCATGAGCTGAAAACTGAGCATGCGCAGGTGCCGGTATCTTGGAGAGTAGCGTTTTCGTTACAATCAGGAAGAAGTCTTTAGCTGGCAGAGCTTGGGATCCCTACCAGCTACCACTAAACATGTGCTACCGTTGGGTGGGCCTGAACCCTAAGTAGGTGGGCCCCGACCCACCCAGGCCCACCTGTGGCTATGCCACTGGTACCCACATGTAGGTGCCCCCCTTCACCCCTTAGGGCTATGGTAGTGTTGTACAGTTGTGGGGAGTGGGTTTGGGGGGCTCAGCCCCTAAGGTAAGGGAGCTATGCACCTGGGAGCAATTTCTGAAGTCCACTGCAGTGCCCCCTAGGGTGCTCGGTTGGTGTCCTGGCATGTGAGGGGGACCAGTGTACTACGAATGCTGGCTCCTCCCACGACCAAATGGCTTGGATTTGGTCGTTTTTTAGATGGGCGTCCTCTGTTTCCATTATGGCCGAAAACCGGGGACGACCATTCTATTTTCGCCCATCTCAACATTTAGGTCGACCATCTCTAAGGTCGACCTAAATGTTGAGATTTGGGAGTCCCCGATGGTATTATCAAAATGAAAGATGGACACCCATCTTGTTTCGATAATAGCGGTTTCCCCGCCCCTTCGCCGGGACGTCCTTAGAGATGGGTGCCCTTAGAGATCGTCGTCCCCGTTCGACTATGCCACTCTATGTGAGCCTTTAGGGGTCCTTTACGAAGTGGCAGTATGCCCAACGCGGGCTTACGGCTCGCTAATCCAGAACTACCACCAGACTACTGCAACAGCCTGGCGGTACTTCCCACCCCCAGCGCATGCCACTTCCGGCGCTACAAAAATATTTTCATTTTATTTATTTTTATTTTCGTAGCTCTGGTGCTTACCCGGCAGTAATTGGGCAGTGTCGCATGCTGCCCGGTTACCGCCGGGTTAGTGTGGGAACCCTTACCACCATCTCAATCTGTAGCAGTAAGTGCTCCCTCCTAAAATGGTCGCATGGCAAGTGGTTAACTTGCCACACGGCCATTTCTTTAAAAAAAAAAAAACAACAGACTTGTACCCACTGTGGTTATCAATAGAAATCAAACAAAATAAAACATGGAAAAGAAAATAAGATGATACCTTTTTTATTGGACATAACTTAATACATTTCTTGATTAGCTTTCGAAGGTTGCCCTTCTTCGTCAGATCGGAAATAAGCAAATGTGCTAGCTGACAGTGTATATAAGTGAAAACATTCAAGCATTACTATGATAGTCTGACAGGGTGGGAGGATGGGGGTGGGTCAGAGGTATGCATGGGGACATCAAAGCATATCATTGATATTCTAACAGGATGGGTGTGGGTAGGTGAGGGGAGGGTGATCAACAGAGACATACAGTTTTATGGTTTATAATGGGCTAGGAACCCCAGGTCCTTATTAAGTCCTTTCTGTTGGGTGTTAAAATATTCAATCATTCTGACTTCAAAGGTCTTACGTTCTTGTATGGTTTTAAAGTTACCTTTCAGTATTCTCACTGTGAAATCACTGGTACAGTGTCCTGGTTCTGTGAAGTGCTGTCCCACCGGGGTGGGGGCCCTACTGGCTGTATTGTTCATGTGATGTCTATGTAAATTGAATCTTGTCTTAAGCATCTGGCCTGTTTCTCCAATATAGCATCCTTCGTTACATTTTTTACACTGAATGATATATACCACATTGGAAGATGAGCAAGTGAAAGATCCCTTTATGTTGAATATCTTTCCTTTGTGGATGACTTTGGGGTCCTGTGAAATATTTTGGCATAGTTTGCAACTGGATAAATTACAGGGACGTGTACCCTTCTGTTCCTTTTCAGTCTGTGATGGAAGTTTACTTCTGATTAGCTTGTGTTTTAAATTGGGTGGCTGTCGGAAGGCCAGTACTGGTGGGGATGGGAATATCTCTTTCAGTAATTCATCCTCCTGGAGTATAGGTTGTAGATCTCTTATGATTTTCCTCAGTTTTTCCAGCTCTGGATTGTATGTCACTACAAGCGGGATTCTGTCTGTGGATTTTTTCTTTTTGTACTGTAGCAGATTCTCCCTGGGTGTTTTGAGGGAGGAGGCAATATTCTTGGAGATTATTTTGGGGTTGTAGCCCTTCTGTTTGAAGGATTCAGTCAGGCTTTTAAGGTGTCTGTCTTCGAAAGCTAATCAAGAAATGTATTAAGTTATGTCCAATAAAAAAGGTATCATCTTATTTTCTTTTCCATGTTTTATTTTGTTTGATTTCTATTGATAACCTTAAGAGTGGACTAACACGGCTACCACACTCCTCTTCGTTTTGACTGAAACAGTTGCCGAGTCCTCTTTAAAAATAATTCGCCCTAATGGCAATCTCAGAGCTGCCTCAGGCACCTTTTGCAACCCAAGCTCTAATACTCTGTAACTCCCAGAGGCCCTTACAAGTAGAAAAAGACATTTTTCAGGGGTGCTTTTGACAGCTAAAATGAATAAAGACCATCTCGAACAGGTGTCCTATATTATTAGTGCATAGGAAAAACCAGCTGTCTCCATTTTTTAGGACTGGCTGTTTCAGTCTTGGTTGTCTCCTTCCTTGCTTAGAATAGCAGAGCCAGAAGGTCAATTTTGTGGGAGCCTGAGCCCAAAGTGGGTGGGCATGACATTTTCTTCATTTCCTTAGCACATAAGTACTGCCATACTGGGAAAAGACCAAGGGTCCATCAAGCCCAGCATCCTGTCTCCGAGAGCGGCCAATCCAGGCTTCAAGAACCCGGCAAAACCCCCCAAAAAACAAAAACAAATGATTTTTAATAACGTTCAATGGACTTCTCACTCAGGAATCTGTCCAAACCCCCCTTAAACTCCGTAAGGCCAGCTGCTGCCACTACAATCTCCGGCAACAAGTTCCAGAGTCCAACTACACGCTGAGAAAAGAAAACCTCTCTCCTGTTTGTTCTAAATCTGCCATATTCTAGCTTCATCTTGTGTCCCCTGGTTCTATTATTGTTTGAAAGTGTAAACAAACGCTTCACATCTGTCCGCTCTACTCCGCTCATTATCTTGTAGACTTCTATCATATCACCCCTCAACCGCCTTTTCTCCAGGCTGAAGAGCCCTAACCTTCTCAGCCTTTCCTCATAGGGAAGTCGTTCCATCCCTTTTATCATTTTCGTCGCCCTTCTCTGCACCTTCTCCAATTCCTTCATTTCTTTTTTGAGATGCGGCAACCAGAATTGGACACAATATTCGAGGTGCGGTCGCACCATGGCGCGATACAATGGCATTATAACATCCTCCTTCCTTCCCCTCCCCTCCTCCCTAATGATCCGGCATCTCCCCCAGTCTCTATCTCCCCCAACCCCACCTCCCCGTGTGCCTTTTAAAACTTCACTTGTGGTAGAACTGCTTGCGGATGGCCCCAGAGCCTTCCCTCTGACGGGACCCTGGAAGTCGCATCAGAGGGATGGACAGTAATGAAATCTTTTCTTCTAATTCAAGCAAGAGATGGGGAGGAAGGTTACCAGGTTTTTGGTTTGCATATCTGGGACACTTGGGCAGAACTGGGCACGGCAAGGCCTCCCAAAGGAGATTTTCCACCATAAAAATAATAATCTATTAAAGTGCGTTCTTTAAGTTGTTTAACACAAAATATTTAGAACTAGTACCAAAGTCTTAGGCTCTGGTGAGAATTAATTATGCAATGAAAAAGCAACTCAGCTGACAAAATCCAGCTGTTCAACATGATAGCGGGGATGGGACGACTTCCCTATGAAGAAAGACTAAGGAGGCTAGGGCTATGCAGCTTGGAGAAGAGACAGCTGAGGGGAGACATGATAGAGGTATATAAAATAATGAGTGGAGTGGAACAGGTGGATGTGAAGCGTCTGTTCACGCTTTCCAAAAATACTAGGACTAGGGGGCATGCGATGAAACTACAGTGTAGTAAATTTAAAACAAATCAGAGAAAAATTTTCTTCACCCAACGTGTAATTAAACTCTGGAATTCGTTGCCGGAAAATGTGGTGAAGGCGGTTAGCTTAGCAGAGTTTTAAAAGGGGTTGGACGGTTTCCTAAAGGACAAGTCCATAAACTGCTACTAAACGGAAAAATCCACAATTCCAGGAATAACATGTATAGAATGTTTGTACGTTTGGGAAGCTCGCCAGGTGCCCTTGGCCTGGATTGGCCGCTGTCGTGGACAGGATGCTGGGCTCGATGGACCCTTGGTCTTTTCCCAGTATGGCATTACTTATGTACTTATGTACTTATCTCAGACATATGTTCAGGCCCTGAATCTTTGTCCTGAGTCTCAAGACATTATACACTAATGGATATTTTTCTTCTGCCCGATATTTAAAACGGTTTGACCACCGAAACACCACTTAACTGGCTATCCGGCGCTGAATATCACCGGATAGCTGCTTAAAGATAGCTGGTTATAGCGTACGATATAACCGGCTATTCAGCGATTTTCACCGTGGAGCTGGCTAAGATTGGCGGCCATATCGGCCACACAATAGGTGGAATAATTTTGGATGGCTCTAACTTGACTGCCTAGTCAGGGCCACCGAGAGGGGGGGGCACGGGGGGACCAAATTCCCCAGGCCCGGGCCTCCAAGGGGGGCCCGGCCCAGGGGTCAGGCCGCCGGCACTGCAGTCCCCGGTCTCACCTGCCTGCCTCCTCGGCTCCGGGCCCCATGCATTCGAAGCGGCAGTCGCAGATCGCCTCCCTTCGGACCTTCCCTACCTGTGTCCCGCCCTCGCGGAAACCGGAAGTTGCATCAGACGAGGGCGAGACACAGGGAGGGAAGGCCCGAAGAGAGGCGATCTGCGACTGCCGCCTTGAATGCAGGGGGCCTGGAGCCGTGGAGGCAGGCAGGTGAGACTGGGGACTGCAGCGTCTGGGGGCGGCAGTGGCGGGAGGGCGGAGGCAGGGCGGCCTTGCCCCGGCCTAGTCTATCGGCGGCTCTGTGCCTAGTGCTGAGAATTGGCTTGGCTGGTTATGTTCAACTAGCCAAATTTAAACTGGATATTGAATTCTGGTCACTGGGAATAGCCCGGGATTGAATATCCGGGTTCAGCACTGACTGTAGTACCGGAAGACTGGAGGGTAGCCAATGTTACTCCGATTTTTAAGAAGGGTTCCAGAGGAGATCCGGGAAATTATAGACCGGTGAGTCTGACGTCGGTGCCGGGCAAGATGGTGGAGGCTATTAATAAGAATAAAATTGCAGAGCATATACAAAAACATGGACTGATGAGACAAAGTCAGCACGGATTTAGTGAAGGGAAGTCTTGCCTCACCAATCTAATGCATTTTTTTGAGGGGGTAAGCAAACATGTGGACAATGGGGAACCGGTTGATATTGTATATCTGGATTTTCAGAAGGCGTTTGACAAAGTGCCGCACGAAAGACTCCTGAAGAAATTGCAGAGTCATGGAATCGGAGGTAGGGTATTATTATGGATTAAGAACTGGTTGAAAGATAGGAAGCAGAGAGTAGGATTGCGTGGCCAGTATTCTCAGTGGAGGAGGGTAGTTAGTGGGGTCCCGCAGGGGTCTGTGCTGGGTCCGTTGCTTTTTAATGTATTTATAAATGACCTAGAGATGGGAATAACTAGTGAGGTAATTAAATTCGCCGATGACACAAAATTATTCAGGGTCGTCAAGTCGCAGGAGGAATGTGAACGATTACAGGAGGACCTTGCGAGACTGGGAGAATGGGCGTGCAAGTGGCAGATGAAGTTCAATGTTGACAAGTGCAAAGTGATGCATGTGGGTAAGAGGAACCCGAATTATAGCTACGTCTTGCAAGGTTCCGCGTTAGGAGTTACGGATCAAGAAAGGGATCTGGGTGTCGTCGTCGATGATACGCTGAAACCTTCTGCTCAGTGTGCTGCTGCGGCTAGGAAAGCGAATAGAATGTTGGGTGTTATTAGGAAGGGTATGGAGTCCAGGTGTGCGGATGTTATAATGCCATTGTATCGCTCCATGGTGCGACCGCACCTGGAGTATTGTGTTCAGTACTGGTCTCCGTATCTCAAAAAAGATATAGTAGAATTGGAAAAGGTACAGCGAAGGGCGACGAAAATGATAGTGGGGATGGGACGACTTTCCTATGAAGAGAGGCTGAGAAGGCTAGGGCTTTTCAGCTTGGAGAAGAGACGGCTGAGGGGAGATATGATAGAAGTGTATAAAATAATGAATGGAATGGATCGGGTGGATGTGAAGCGACTGTTCACGCTATCCAAAAATACTAGGACTAGAGGGCATGAGTTGAAGCTACAGTGTGGTAAATTTAAAACGAATCGGAGAAAATTTTTCTTCACCCAACGTGTAATTAGACTCTGGAATTCGTTGCCGGAGAACGTGGTACGGGCGGTTAGCTTGACGGAGTTTAAAAAGGGGTTAGATAGATTCCTAAAGGACAAGTCCATAGACCGCTATTAAATGGATTTGGAAAAATTCCGCATTTCTAGGTATAACTTGTCTGGAATGTTTTTACGTTTGGGGAGCATGCCAGGTGCCCTTGACCTGGATTGGCCACTGTCGGTGACAGGATGCTGGGCTAGATGGACCTTTGGTCTTTCCCAGTATGGCACTACTTATGTACTTATGTACTTATGCGGGAGACAGACTGGCTATCTCCTGCGGTCTGAATATCGGGGCTCTTGTCTGATAGATAATTTTATTGTTCAGTTCCTTTCTCTCTCTTCCTGCTCTCTGGTCTCGTCTGTTCCTTTGTTTTTTCTTTGTGTCTTCCTCCTCCTTCTTTTCAGTTTCAATTCAGTCTTTTCTTTCTTTATCTCTTCCCTTCACCAGTGGGTATTTGAGTTCTTTTTTTTTTTATTTGTTAAACTTTTTATTGATATTCCAACATTATATAACACTAGAAAACAATATTCCTGTACATAGCTCATCTGCAACATTCAAGCTTTGTTAACATTCCTTTTATTTTCCCCTTCCCCATTATTCCCCAACCCCCCCCCCCTCTCTCCCCCCTTCCCTCCCTCCCCTCCCCCCCATTATCTCATCTAATCGTAACCATTCCTCCGCATTGGGCTTATATTTTCCCTTTCGCCTGTCATTTTTTCCATTCCCATGCTCCATTATACAAGAGTTTGGGGAAATGGTCACAGGATTAATTACTCTAGCAATAGGGATTCAGTTCACTTGCGATCCCAAATGGTGCCTGTTGGGCTACGGGAATAAGGGGGGGGAAGGCATGGCAAACTCGAATAAAGCGTATTTGAGTTCTTTTCCTTGTCTATGTATGTTTCTACCCCTTACCCTTGATGTTTCCCCTTTTCCTATCTTTCCTGCTCTTCTTCCCATCCCTTCTTTCTTCCATTTTTCATCTTCTTATTCAAGCATTTTATTCCTGCATTTTCTCAATCCCTCCTACAGGTACTATTATTTCTTTTTAATCCCTCCTCTCCCCGCCCCCTCAGACCAGCAGCTCCCTCTCCCCTGTGGCCCAGCATCTGCACCCCTCTCTCTTCTCCCTTCCCCCTTCCAGTCCAGCACCTCTCTCTCTCTCTCTCTCTCTCTTCCCTCATTCCAGGCCTGCCGTCTCCACCTCTCTCTCCTCACACCTTCCGGTCCAGCATCTCCACCTTTCCCTCCTCTTCCCTTCTTGTCCAGCATCGCCACCTCTCTATCCTCTCCCCTTTTCAATCCAGCCATCTCTACCCCTCCCTGTCCTGCCATCTCTACCTCTCTCCCCCACTTTCTTCTAACAAAGTCCAGCACCTGACCCTCTCTCTCCTCTCTCCTTCCTCTTCTTGTCCAGCATCTTCACTTCTATCTCCTTTCCCCATGCCCCTCCCTTCGAACCTCTCTTCACGGTTTGTTCCCATGTACTCTAGTGTAAGCATGAAAAACAGTTATGTGATCCAGAGCCTTTGCTCAAATGCGCTCTGAAGCTCTGCCAGGTCCCGCCTCCTCTGACATACACTTCCTGTTGCCAGGGGGCAGGACTTGGAACAGGCTCGCTGCTCGCTTGAGCAGAGGCTCTAAGGTGTGATGCTGTTCTTTTTCATACTGACTCCAAAGCAAATAGAAATGAGCTGTAAAGGGAGGGTTGAGGGGAGGGAGGAGCCCCGGTGGGGTGGCAGCAAGAGGGGCAAATGCTGGACCACATGGGGGGAGGTGGGTGAGGGCAGTACTACGCCCTTGCCAAGCTTCAATATGGCACCTCTGTGCCACTACTAAAATCATAGACAGAAGGTTGCCAAATAGGAAGGAGCTGGGGATATGGGTCTGAAATCAGAAACAATCCCCCCAAATCAGGAATATCTGGTAATCTTAGATGGGGGTTAGCCTGTATATGGAGCAGCAATTACAACTCTAACCGCCTTACTGGGTCTTTAGCTGCTGTCATGTCTGAAAGTTCAAAGCTGAACACACTGACAACGACCAGAAGGAGAGTGACAAGGTCAGCTTGAAGCCTTAACTGTAACAATTTTCCCTGGCTGTTCTTTAAGGCAGTGGCATAGCCAAGGGTGGGCTGGGGTGGGCCCAGGCCCACCCACTTTAGGTTCAGGCCCACCAAGTAGCAGCACACCTATAATGTGGCTGGCAGGGACCCCAAGCCCCACCAGCCCAAAACTCCCAACAACTGTTTGCTGCCGGTGAAAAATCTGCTATTTAAAAGGTATACGGGGGAGAGGGGATGTTTGAAAGACCATATGGCTTGAAGGGCGAGAGAGGGAGAAACCAAATCACTTGTAGGACAAGGCGGAGTTCTGCCCACCCACCTTGGGTCCAGGCCCACCCAAACTTGGGTGTCTGGCTACACCCCTGCTTTAAGGATGGGATCACAGTCGCTGTGAGTCTGCTAATGAAATGTACTCCTAAGGATCCTTGAAGGGCTCAGGCTAGTCCTGTATGTCCCTGCCCCCAGGACCCTTCCAAGTCAGAATTCAGAGGAGGGTATATACCATCTGATTACAGTATCCCCCTCCTGGAATGGCTGCAGTGGTATTGCCTGTCCCCTATATACTGTAAGTTAGACACCCCCTAGTGTGTGAGTAATGGTGTTGGAAAGGAGCTGTGTGGTGTCACGCTCCTCAAGGGTTCCTGAGAATGTGTTAGAGCTCTCTTCTTGGGATTCATGGGGGGGGGGGGGGTCCGAGTCAGTATTCAGCTCACCGTGGTAAGTGGCTTGTAAGCAGTGTTGCCAGATAGGCAGTTTTCCCGCCCAATTGGGCTCCTTTCCGTGACCCGCTGCATTTTCACGCTGCTTGCAGGTTGCGGGATTTTGGGCGGCTTCTTGTTGCCCCACCGGCAGTTTTTTCGCCCGCTGCGTTTTTTTTTCCTGCGGCCATTGGCCACGGGTTGGCTAGTTTTCCCACAGCCGCGGCCAGTAGAAGCCCCGGAGGCGGGCTTAATGACGTCATTTATTAATGATGTCATTCACATGCAAATTGACTTTGTGCGGTTTGGGGCTGGCTTTGGGCATGACAAATTTTTTCCATCTGGCAACACTGCTTGTAAACCACGAGCTGAGTTAACCCTGGATATTGGGTGCCATAAGCTAACCACATATCCACTTACTTAATGGGTTAGCGGACTGACTATCGCCAGTAACTAGTTAAATGCTGCATCCTGGTGATCAGAGATTGTATTCAGGAGCACTCTCTGGTTAAGTATGGCCAGCTCAGAGGGATTTAACCAGACAGGTGCCTCTTCTCAGGCCAGAGGTTTTACCATCCCTCTGCCCTGCTGTTTATTTGAGGAGACAAGATGGAAAGAGAAGCCCCTTGCTGGAGCTGGACTACAGTGGATGTATAGTGGGCAAGATTATACCTCTTAGGGAGGAGTCTGTGAATACAGGGGGAAGGGAGGACTGTGTGTGTGTTGGAATTTGAGGGGGAAAGGTTGTCCAGACACCTGGGACGCCTGTTACCTAAATCATAAGGCTGCCAACTGGATCCAGATTTGCAGGTTTACCCCAGTGCATGCTGGGACCTGTAGTCTTGCTTTTTCTTATGGAACGCCCAAGGGAAGTCAGAACTACAAGAGTCTGCATTCAAAAGGGTAAACCCAGGACTGGATCAATCCTGTCCTGTGAATCTGGATCCAGTTGGTAGCCTTACAAAGGGGTTCTTTTACTAAGCCGTGGTAGCTTTTTTTAGCTCATGGTAGAAATCAGCTGGTGGTAAATGCTGAAACGCTGATAGGAATATAGGGCGGCTTGGCATTTACGCAAGCTGATTTCTACCACGAGCTAAAAACACTCGCGAGGTCACTTCAACTCTCGCCGGCCATTTTGAATCGGCACCAAGATCAACAACAGGAAGGATGCATGCAGGGCAGCGGTTCGGGCAGCGGTCCGGGCAGCGGTCCGGGCAGGAAAGAGGGGGCTCTTCCTGCCCCAAAGGCGGAAGAGGTCACTAGACCACCAGGGCAGTAGTAAGTAAGGGGAGGGGAGGCTAGCAATCTGCCCATTTCTGGACAAACGGACAGATTGGCAAAACCTGCCCGGTTGCCCAGACATGTCCTCAAAAAGAGGACATGTCCGGTCCGGGTAAATCTGGACATATGGTAACCCTACACATAACAAAAAGGTTTTTACAGTGTTCAATGCTGTACAACAGCCAGCTAAAAATAGTACACCAGAACTGTACCTTTTGGCACTTAAATTCAGGAAAGGAACTGGAGAATCTCATACCCGCCTCTGATTTATCTTTGGTAGAACGTCTACACCAGGGCCTTGAAAGGAAATCCCTTGGGGTGCTTGGAGACTTGAAAGCATTAGAAAGTGTTTCACCAAACTTTGAAAATATTCCTGTCTTCACTCTCACAACAGATCTCATTCTGTCTAGGTTTCCAGGACCACCGGAAATTATATGCCGAGAGACCCAAGGGAGGCTTTAATAATTATTTTACACAGTCTCCGGCGCTTTCCTCACTTTGTTTTTCTGCAGACAGCTTTAGGTGGAAGATGTCCCAGTAATCAGCTGTAATTTTCTGGGCTATTTTTTTTTTATTCCAGTTTAACAGCACATCAGACTTGGAGGTAAACCGCCCTTCTTTCCGCCTCTGATCCTTCTGGATTGTATAATAAGTGAATTTAGTGCCGGCCATCTGCATTGCAAAGTACATGTCTGCCTCTTTCTTGAATCCCTTCAGCTAAAAGCTTAGCATGCTTGGTTAACTGTCCCAGAACTGAGGTGTCAAAGATGTTAGCCCTGCAGGGGCAGGTCACAGAAAAGACTGTTTGTGCTCCTTAAATCATTCCAAAATATTAACCTCTAAAACTCCTATAAAATATTAATCTTCCGTATGGTGAGTGCTGGGCCAGAGTGATTTCTGTGACATGCTGTGAAAAAAATGGCTGTTTTCGGCATGTTAAGAGCACTGTTCCCTCTAAGTTGAGTGGGAGTCCTCTCCCTACAGTCCTGCCAGTGAGCCCCCAAAATACCCCCCCCCAAACCCATTCCCCACAGCTCTACACCATTACCATAGCCCTAAGGGGTGCAGGGGAGCACCTACATGTGGGTACAGTGGGTTTTGGGGGGGTTCAACATTTACCACCACAAGTGTAACAGGTAGGGGGGGATGGGCCTGGATCCACCTGCCTGAAGTGCACTGCACCCACTAAAAACTGCTCCAGGGACTTGCATACTGCTGTCATGGAGCTGGGTATGACATTTAAGGCTGGCATAGAGGCTGGCAAAAAAAATGTTGTAAAGTTTTTTTTTTTTTTTTAGGGTGGGAGGGGGTTGGTAACCACTGGGGGAAAAAAGGGAGGTCATCCCCGATTACCTGCGGTGATCATCTGGTCAGTTGGGGTACCTTTTTGAGGCTTGGTCGTGAATAAAAAGAGACCAAGTGAAACCGGTGAAATGCTCGTCATCGCCAGTTTTCTTTTTTCCATTATCGGGCGAAGCCGGCCATTTCTTAAAAACGCCCATGTCCCGCCTTCGGTACACTGCCGACACGCCCCCTTGAACTTTCGCTGGCTTCGCAACAGGAAAGCGGCGAAGGTGTCAAAAAATCGGCTTTCGATTATACCGATTTCGCCGGTTTCAGGAGATCGCCGGCCATCTCCCGATTTATGTTGGAAGATGGCCAGCGATCACTTTTGAAAATGAGCTGGATAGTAACATAGTAGATGATGGCAGAGAAAGACCTTACGGTCCATCCAGTCTGCCCAACAAGATAAACTCATATGTGCTACTTTATGTGTATTACCTGACCTTGATTTGTATCTGCCATTTTCAGGGCACAGACCGTAGAAGTCTGCCCAGCACTAGCCCCGCCTCCCAACCACTAGCCCCATCCTCCCACCACCGGCTCTGCCACCCAATCTCCGCTAAGCTTCTGAGGATCCCTTCCTCCTGATTTGTTCTTAGTCCTTACAAGTTTTCACAAACAAAAGTCACAGGTTATGGCAACTTTTGTTTTAGAAATGAACGAATTACAGGATATACGTTACATCTGGTCTCTCCCTGCCTCCCGCTCCACCCCCCAATTTGGTTGTATTAATGTATCCAGAAGATTAAATTCCATGACAGGCTTAGCTGCAAACTACTACATCAACCCGCATAATCATTATTCTAACAAAAAAATATATTTATGGCACTGGTGAGAAGAGCTAGTCAGAAGCAGCCCCTGTCAACCCAAGTGCTTCAGCAGAGGGATTCATGGCTTTACAGGGCTGAGATATTGACATAAATTTCCCATTTCTATTGTCAGCTGTAAGTAGGCAATGAATTACTCTTCCCACGTCTCTCCCGGCCTACTGTGCCCAGAGAGCAGGAATCCTTATGAGGACCTAAAGAGAGCTGCCATCATTAAACGTGGCCCAGTGCAGATGGATTTATAATTGCTTTTTGGTAGGACGTGTGATTGATAAGGGTTTGCGAACTGTGGTGTAGGAGGCAGATCTCTCAGTCTGCCATCAACGGGCTCATTTTCAAAACAGAAAAAAATCCAAAAAGTGACATAAGTCTGCATTTGGACATGTATCTCACAAAAACGTCCACTTCGGTATTTTCGAAACCTCTTTTTAGACGTTTTTCTCTGAAGTCCGTCCAAATCTCAAGGGGGCATGCCAGGGGCGTGTTCAAGACGGGACTTGGGCGTTCCTAAGACTTAGACGTATTTCAGCCATAATGGAACGAAACAAAAACGTCCAGGACTAAAACTTAGACGTTTTGAGTTAGACCTGTTTTTATTAAGAATAAGGCACAAAAGGTGCCCCAAATGACCAGATGACCACTGGGGGGAATCAGGGATGACCTCCCCTCCCACCCCCCAAAATTGTGATGAAAAATATTTCTTGCCAGCCTCAGTCTGGATCTAACAAAAGTGAAAAAGCTGTTCTTTGGCTTCAGAAGACTCCGGAGAAGTTGTGTGCCTGACACAGAAGAGACCATGGAGCTCATTTTCAAAAGAGAAAAATGTCCAAAAAGTGGCAGGAATCTGCATTTGGACGTTTTTTTCACAATCATTACTAGCCAGTCTCTATGCCAGCCTCAGATGTTATACTCAGGTCCCTGGAGTAGTCTAGTGGTGGTGGGGTGAACTTCAGACAAGTGGGCCCAGGCTCCTACCTCCCCTTACCAGTTACACTTGTGGAGGAAACTGTGAACCCGCCAAAACTCAGCAGAAACCCACTGTACCCACATATAGGTGCCCCCTTCACCCGTAAGGGCTATGATAGTGGTGTACAGTTGGGGGTAGTGGGTTTTGAGTGGATATTGGGGGGCTCAGCACACACGGTAAGGGAGCAGTGGTCAGATGTGTACCTGGGAACAGTTTATGAAGTCCACTGCAGTGCCCCCTAGGGAGCCTTTTTGCTGTCCTGCGATGTCAAGGGGACCAGTGTACTAAAAATGCTGGCTCCTCCTACATCCCAATGGCTTGATTTTGTGTGTTTTGCACTTGGATGTTTTTTTTTTTTTTTTCGAAAATGCCCCCCCCCCCCCAAAAAAAAAAAAAAAACCCCGTCCATAGTATTTTTGGAAAAAAAAAAAAAGATAGACGTCTTTCTGTTTCGAAAATGACCATCTTCCTGTTCGGAATTTGGACGTTTTGTGTCAAACATCCAAATTCAGATTTAGTCGTTCTGTCGAAAATGGCCTTCTAACTGCGTGTCCTCTTGGTCTCCCTGAACCTTGGTTTCCATAATAATGCCAACTCTTCTCCCCTCTAGAAGCAGTCATGTATATCGAGCACCACAATTCAAACTGCCTAACGTCTTGAATCTTCTAGAACACTGCCCCCTCCCCCCAAGACTGCTTGTTCCACTTCCTGTATCAGAAGTAGAGGAAGCAGGTTTGCTGCCACACAGAACATGAGGTCACGCTGCAGGAATCCTAAATCAGTATAGGTTTCCTGTCCCCGCAGCTACCCCATTCCCTACCCCCAACCTCCCTTTGTAATATGCACCTCCACGCCAGTCAGGAAGCTGGCACAATGAGTGTGCTGTTTTGAAAGGTCACCCAAGTGCGCACTACTTACTCTTCTGCCCCCCCCCCCCCCCTTCCCCGACACCGTCGCTACCAGTAGGGGTTGAAAAGGAGAAATGGAAGCTAACCGTGAGAACACAAAAAAAGGAGATGCTAGTTTTGGAGCAACAAATGGAGAGCTGGTAACGCACTGAAAGGAAAAGATGAAAAGCCAAGGGTACAGACGGAGGAGTGAAAAGGAAGATGAAGAAATGTGACTACCCAAGACAGGATCCTGGAGACTTGGGATGGGCTGATGAATGGATGGGCGGAAAAGTGTGAGGGGTGGATGGAGGGTTGGGAGGAAACTGAGAGAGACAGATGGAGGGCTCAGGAGAGGTGGTTGGGTCATGCTAAGAGGGACCGATAGAGGACTGGGAGAGGACTGAAAGGAACTTGAAGGGTGTTGGTGATCAGAGACAGGAAAATAGAGGATGGGGCTAAGAAAGCTGGAGAAGTGAGCACCTACAAGGATGAAAGACAGAATTGGAGAGAACTCTCGTCCATGCTCTCATTACCTCTCGCCTCGACTACTGCAACTTGTTCCTCACTGGCCTCCCACTCAGCCATCTATCCCCCCTTCAATCCATTCAGAACTCTGCCGCACGTCTTATATTCCGCCAGAACCGATATACTCATATCACCCCTCTCCTCAAGTCACTTCACTGGCTTCCGATCAGATACCGCATCCAATTCAAGCTTCTCCTCCTTACTTACAAATGCACCCGGTCTGCTGCTCCTCACTACCTCTCTACCCTCATCTCCCCCTACGTTCCTGCCCGTAACCTCCGCTCACATGACAAATCGCTCCTCTCAGTACCCTTCTCCACCACTGCCAACTCCAGGCTCCGCTCATTTTGCCTTGCCTCACCCTATGCCTGGAACAGTCTTCCTGAATCCCTACGCCAAGCCCCCTCCCTACCCATCTTCAAATCCTTGCTTAAAGCTCACCTCTTCAATGCTGCTTTCGGAACCTAACCTTTTCAACATATAGGTTGCCCCAATCTGTCTGACCTTTCAGATTAACTGTACATTTGTCTTTTAGATTGTAAGCTCTTCGAGCAGGGACTGTCTTTCCATGTTAAATTGTACAGCGCTGCGTAACCCTAGTAGCGCTTTAGAAATGTTAAGTAGTAATAGTAGTAGAATTGGAGAGTTAGAGAAAAGGGCAGACGAAGGAGATGTAGAGGGGCTGTGATGGAAATGGCGAGATGAGTGATCATAGAGAGAAAGGAGAAAGTGAAGAGACAGTGATGGAGGAAAGAGAAAAGAGGAAGTGAAATACAACACAGACAAATAAGATATGAAAAAAAGAGGGGACTAGATGTTTGGAGTGGGGATAAAGCTGCCTTTTTGATTGGCATTCCTTTAGATGAATCTTAATTCCAGATTGTATCCTGGGCCCTGTTGTGTGCTCAGCTCTTTGAATCTTGCTGGATGTTCTTCTAGGATTGGGTACATGGGTCCAGTGACTGATTCACATATAGGGTGTCCCTCTGCGTTTCTACTTTTCCTGAATCAGGAGGTTCAGCTAAAGCCTCAATGAACAAGGACACATTTGGCTGTTGTAGCTTTGGTTTCTTTGCAGTGTTGGCATTATTCCAAGAGTTGTTCCCTACTGGAATATATTTCTGTTCGGATGTCCCGCTCATTCTGCCTTGCCTCACCTTATGCCTGGAATAATCTTCCTTTACCCATACGCCATGCCCCCTCCCTACCCATCTTCAAATCTCTGCTTAAAGCTCACCTCTTCAATGCTGCCTTCGGCGCCTAACCGCTCGAGAAATATAAAATACCCCAATCTATCCACCCTATCAGATTAACTGTTCACTCGTCCTCTAGATTGTTCACTTGTCTTTAGATTGTTCTCTTGTCTTTTAGATTGTAAGCTCTTTGAGCAGGGACTGTCCTTCTATGTTTGAATTGTACAGCGCTGCGTAACCCTAGTAGCGCTTTAGAAATGGTTGTTGTTGTTGTTGGTTTCTTTGCAGTGTTGGCATTATTCCAAGAGTTGTTCCCTACTGGAATATATTTCTGTTCGGATTGTCCCATAATCGGTGGGAAAGGGTAGAGATTCCTACCACCTTTCTTGTGTGTGTGTTCTTTCATTCCCTCCGTATAAAAATGATTTAATACTCCTTTTGTACAGTGCAGGCCAGGGAAACGTGGTGCAATGACTCAAGCTGTGCTTCACAATCTCACACAAAAAGCCAGTGATGGCACCTTGGCTCCTTGGAGCAACGCAGATCCCACTTTGCACCAATAATAAAAACTGCCCTGCACTGGCTTTGGGCACTTTACCTGCCGGGTTTGCACCAACAATCAAAGCAAAACTATGTGGACTCTGCATATGTTGTTTTTCTCAGTTGGCCTAAATGCTACCTGGCAATGTGGCTAGAACACTTTCCAGAGTTTAGCCTGTCGTTTTCAAGACTGTTTTATGTGCAGAAATTCCCCCCTGCCCATGACTAGTATAGATAATGTGCAAATTTAAACAGGTTAGCTTTTCGCATCCTTGGTATGTGGCTTCTGATGGGGTTTCGGACTGTTGGAAATAGGCTGTTAATGGCAGTGTGGGTACGGAGTCCTGATGCAATACAGAAAGACTGGTAGAAGCCAAAATCAGTGTGCTTCACTTTAAATTGTGAAACATTGTGACTACAGGGAAAGTTTTGCTAATGGTTATACAATTATGAGGTTCCTAAAATCTGTGAGCTTCACTGGAACCCTTTTTTTTTTGTTTTTTGCATAGGCTAATGATGGCTGACTGATTGGCTGACTTGATTTGCAATTTCCCCACCCCTAGCTGTCTGTTCGTCTGTCCAATTTAGATTGTAAGCTCTGTTGAGCAGGGACTGTCTTTTCATGTTAATTTGTACAGCGCTGCGTTAAGTCTAGTAGCGCTATAGAAATGTTTAATAGTAGTAGTAGTAGAAGTGAAAAGGGGAAAAGTAAGGTGGAGAGGAGAACCAGGAAAAGGAGTGAGTGGATTAAATGGAACCAAAATAAATATCAAGAGAAAAGTTGAATATCTTATAAACCTTGGAGCTGGGACCCGTTCTACCAGGCATGTCCCCACATCCCCCCCCCCACCCCCCCCCCCCCCCCCCCCCCCCCCCCGTACGCTTTCACTCAATAACTCTCTGCACACAATTGTGGAATAACCATAGGCCGCAGCTTGATTTATTAACATTTAAACTTCCAATTAACATCCGTATAGGATAACCCCCACCCCCGAGCTACAGTTGTCATAACAAAAGCACCCACAATTGCCCCCTCCGCCGCTCGCCATGATAGCAAAGCAGCAACTTCCACTTCCGGCTGTCACCGCAACTCTTCACCCTTTCGACTCCGCCTTCACAGCAAGAGGCCTGGCCCGTGTGGACCTCCACACATTATTCCGGGTCACCTGACCCATCTTAATGACCTGGCTCAGCCCCCCCATGAGCCATTGCTTCTGTAGCTCGGGTTTTTTGCTGCTGCGACAAACTCCGATGCCACTCCTGAAAAACAACATCTACAACACCACACAGATAAGCCTCCTCACATCCAGTACATGAGAGGGTGGGAGGGAGGGAAAACTGCCTCCGAGGATCAGACAACGCCCTGAGCCTCGGAGGAAGCAGAGCCCCTCTTCCCTTCCCACAGCCCCGCCCCCCAGCAACCTATCCTCCAATCAGCTGCCTGTGTTGCTTCTGTGCTGTCAGCTTCTGTTGATCTGACCAATCCCAGCTGCCCACGTGCTCACCAGCCGAACACGACCCCCCACCCCCCCCATAACCACATGCTCTTCACCCCACTGCCCTCAGAGCCTTCTCGAACGGGCCCAGCCCCAGTGTTGCCAGGTGGGCGGTTTTCCCGCCCAATTGGGCGGTTTTCCGCGCCCCGCCACAGCAAATTTTTGCCCGCGGCGGGTCGTGGTTTTTTGGGCTTCTTTTCTTCTTTTCCGCGGTTTTTCGGGCGTTTTTTTTTCGGCCGCGGGGGGCGGGGTTAGTGACATTTTGGGCGGGGTTAGTGACGTTCTGGGCGGGGCCGGTGACGGGGGAGGCGGGGCCGATGACGGGGGAGGCGGGGCCGATGACGGCGGGGCGGGGTTGATGACGGCGGGGGTGGGGGTGATGACGCGGGGTGGGGGTGTCAGGGGCGGGGTTTGAGTTTGGGCAGGTTTTGGGCTGGTTTTGGGCTGGATTGGGTGGGAAAAAAATTTTCCACCTGGCAACCCTGCCCAGCCCTCGTTTAACTGGTCCCGTCGAGACAAGCTCTCGGGCCTTTCATTTCAGTTGCTCGGAACATGTGACCCTTTGTGGTGCTGAACTCTTTAGGTAATAGATATGAATTTATGATTATTGTAATGGTATGCAGTAGTTATAATAATCAGTAGCTTCATTTTCTACACTTGCTGTGTTACAATGTAAATGAACCAATGTTTTCAGATTTTGAGGGATGCAGGGGCAGGGGGCCAAGAAATGTGCAGACTGCTGCCTAATCTCTCTTCTCCCCCCCCCCCCCCCCCCCCCCCCGCTCCTGCCGCACCCACCTCCCTAAAGTAATTATTGCAAACTCTGACCATGTGAAAGCCAATAATCAAACTTTCCAGTTTGGAAGTAACTTTCTTAGTAAAACTCTTACGAATCGTAGACGGATGAAAGACACAATATAAATGCAAATTCTTCTCGGGTCCGCTAGCGTTCATTCAATCTTACTCCTTTCTGACGAACAATAGAACATAGGGTATACATATAATTCATTTCATGTGATCAAATAAAAACGGACCTTGCCAATTACGGTAATCTGTGCCTGCGATGAAAACGGGCAGGTTTCATAACCAGAACGTCGCTGCGTACAGCTACACCGAGAATAATCACAAAGTCTTCCTTACAACAGGGGACTCGCTGCGCGAATGCCACATCTGGATCTTGTGTATTAATAACACAAAGGCCGACCGCTTATCCCCGGCGGAACACAGGCAGGCTGCTTCTAGGACAAAAGTCAGTGTGAAAATGAGACTGCTGGGCCCCATCCCTGGGATTGCTTTCCGACTTCCAGTTCATACCTGCTGAGTTTCCTAATTAGAAACCTTTTTATATATCTGCCCTCTCCGTGACTCCACGGTGAAAAGGAACTTTCAGCTTCTAGGCATCAGTATACAGCATCTACACCCACTGCAGACAGCTGGGGATAAGCTCACTGCTAAAAGGGGGGCTGGGAGAGCTTGGGGAAGGGGCTTGAGACACAACAAAATGTGCTGCTCCCCCACTCATGGCCACTGCTCACAGTGCAAAGGTCAAAAGTGGGCTGGTATGAGTGGAACTGGGGTGGACCTGTGCTGTTTCACCCTTTTCTCTTCCCCCATTGATGTGCATATGCATGGAGCAACCATCCTGAGTTGGTACATTGTGTTTCCCCTGGCCCATATTCAAATCCCACCTTTAAAAAAACATGGGGTCCATCAACGTTTGACTCACGTTTATACGGCAGCCTGGATTCTTTTGACGAAACACTGGAAACAAAGTTCAACTCTGTCATTGGCTAGTGTTTTTTTAAAAAGTTGATTATTGTTGCTTAGAGGGGCATTTTCGAACGGGGACGCCCATCTCTAAGGGCGGCCATCTCCGAGGACGGCGCCGCGAAGGGGCGGGGCCAACCGTATTTTCGAAAAAGATGGCCGGTTTTTGAAAAACATGGCTGGCCATCTTTTTTTCGATAATACGGTTGGGGCCGCCCAAATGTAAGATGGCCGGGTTTGAGATGGCCGGCCTCAGTTTTTGCCCATAATGGAAACCGAGGAAGGCGTTCTCAAACCCGACCAAATCCAAGGCATTTGGTCATGGGAGGGGCCAGCATTTGTAGTGCACTGGTCCCCCTGACATGCCAGGACACCAACCAGGCACCCTAGGGGGCACTTCTAAAAATTAAAAAAAAAAAAAATTAAAATAGCTCCCAGGTGCCTAGCTCCCTTACCTTGGGTGGTAAGCCCCCCAAATCCCACCCAAAACCCACTCCCCATAACTCTACACCATTACCATAGCCCTTATGGGTGAAGGGGGGCACCTACATGTGGGTACAGTAGGACGTCAGACTCAGAAATAGAACGAAGGAAGAAGAGGACCTCGGCTGGCGGGGGTTGGGGTCGCCCGCCAGCAAAGGTAGGTGATGGCAGGGGAGGGTTGGTGGCAGAAGGGGGGGTCGAGAGGGTCGTCGGTGGGGGGGGTCAAAGTTGGTGGTGGTGGCGGCGGCGGGGCGGGGGGGTCGGCAATGACGGGGGGGTCGGCCGCGCCAGGGGGGGCTAAAATGTGCCCCCTCACCTTGAGCTTTGGACCCCCCTCCTGCCGAAGTCTGGCTACACCCCTGCTTCCAACACCCTAACATCTGCTCGGACCTGTCGTTATTTTTTACAGCGGTAAAGCACCTTTGTTTCGGGCGGTCTTTTCTGATCATTGGGCAGGAATACAAAATGACCTCATTTACATGAGCTTGACTACATTTGCATGCTATCTGCGCTAAGGCCTGGCGCGCTCGTTTACTGCGCTAGATCCTGCGGGTGCTAATGGCCTCTAGTGCTTGCATTTACTTTTGATCATCGGGTCCTGACTGACTAAGAGAGCCGAGCAGTGCACAATTCAAACAACATAGAAAATAGAAAAGAATTACAAACTTCAAAGGACAGCAATACATCTACACAAAGGGACAGAGTCAACGGTAACAAGCTTTCAGCAATATTGCGCTCAAGTATCTTTCCAAACACCCAACACCTGAGCGAGAAAAAGCAATCATTCAGTTACCAAAAGCTTGAAAGAAGAGTCAGGTTTTAGTGGCTATTGTACACTTCAGTGAGGGGACACTGGGAATCCGAAGCGGCAGGTTGTTCTGGGTCGCAGGAGTTAAAAACTAAAAGCCACTATGTCTAGGTTTGAGATGCCAACTGTTAATTTATTTATTTGTTTGTTTGTTTATTTATTTACAGCATTTCTACCCCAAATACAAAAAAACCCCGAAAATATCACTTTAAAAAAAAACGGCCAAACTCAGGGGTCCTTTTACTAAGGTGCGCTGAAAAATGGCCTGCGCTGGTGTAGGTGCATTTTGGACGTATGCAGATCCATTTTTCAGCGCACCTGTAAAAAATGCCTTTCTTTTTTTCTATTTTGGCCGAAAATGGACGTGCGACAAAATGAAAATTGGCGTCTGTCCATTTTGGGTCTGAGACCTTACCACCACCCATTGACTTAGCAGAGCCGGTAGTGGGAGGTGGGGCTGGAGGTTGGGAGGCGGGGATAGTGCTGGGCAGACTTATACGGTCTGTGCCAGAGCCGGTGGTGGGAGGCGGGGATAGTGCTGGGCAGACTTATACGGTATGTGCCCTGAAGAGCATAGGTACAAATCAAAGTAGGGTATACACAAAATTAGCACATATGAGTTATCTTGTTGGGCAGACTGGATGGACCATGCAGGTCTTTTTCTGCCGTCATCTACTATGTTACTATGTTACTATGTTACTATGTAAGGTGTCGCGCGTTAACTGGGCGGTAATGGTCTACGCACATAGAATGCCTTTTACTACACCCGGTTAGTGCTGTGCGCCGGAGAGTAAAAATTATTGTTCGGCGTGCGTAGTGGATGCCCATAAAAAATGAAATTATCGCCTGGGCCGCGCGGTATCCGGGCGGTAATTCCAACTTGACGCGCATTGGGCGCTCGTAGGTGCCTACACGGCTTAGTAAAAGGGCCTCTCAATCCAAAAAAAGAGAGAGAGCGAAATGCCAACTCACTATAATCAAACAAAGCAACGGAATAGTAGGGGAAAAAGAGAGCTCAGATGACTGTGGTATCAATCGAATGTCTCCATATCAAGGTATCATAACATTCGAACCACAGTTCACAGCCTCCATCATTGGTCCAAAAAACCCCTAGCCAAAACTGTTTATTTAATTTTATATTTTAAAACAAAAATTTGGATTGAGTTTCAGCATTTCTACCTCACGTTTTCCAACTGGTATTGTTTCAGTGGAAGTGGACCTCACTGTGTCCCGCCCTCGTCTGATGTAATGTCCTGTTTCCACGAGGGCGGGGCACAGTGAGGGAGGGCCCGAAGGGAGGCGATCCTGCCGCTTTCACACAGAGGTGAGACGCTGCCAATTTTAATGCAGGGGGCCCGGTGGCGGGCAGATGGAGGCTGTCGATGGAGCCGAGGGCAGGCAGGTGAGACTGGAGACTGCAGCGCCGTGGGCCCCGGTGGCTACCTTGCCCCGAACCCGGCTCAGTCTCTCGGCGGCCCTTGGCCTAGCAAAAGAGAATCTATTCCAGTGGTTCCCAAACCTGGTCCTGGAGTCACCCCCAGCCAGTCAGGTTTTCGGGATATCATAAGAACATAAGAGTAGCCGTGGGGTCAGACCAAGGGTCCATCTATCCCAGTATCCTGTTTTCCAACAGTGGCCAAGCCAGGTTACAAGTACCTGGCAGAAACCCAAATCATGGCAACGCTCCATACTACAAATCCCAGGAGTGATATTTGCAAGCACTGCCTCCACTGCATGCAAATCTCTCTCGTGAATAATTATTGTGGATATCCCAAAAACCTGAGTGGCCGGAGTGGCTCCAGGATCAGGTTTGGGAACCACTGATCTATTCCAGTTCCAGCCCAAAGACCTGGTTGCAGTTCAGACTTCAGGACTAGCACAGGGATAGTTCCTATGGCAGCAGGCCAGCACCTCGGTCACTGGACACCCCTGCCATAAGGCGATAATTACACAGGAGATTTGCAGACCAGGCCACATCTTTCTTTGGTTGCACGATTCTATTGGCAGACAGCACCAAAAGGTTTTGAAATCTCTTTTGTGTAGGCAGAAAGAATATCTATAAATAAAGTTTAATAAAAAGAAAAGAACTGAGAATAAGACCTTTTTACTGAACTAAGTTAATACAGTTTAAGGGCAATTCTGTAATCCAGATGCCCCCAGTTATGCGACCCTTGCACTCAAATGTATGGAATACTAGCAGGGTGCCTAAATGTTGTTCTGTTATAGCGCAAGTAATTTACGTAGCATGGAAATGCAAGGGGGTGTAAAGATGGGTGGGGGGGGGTGGGAGGGGCTCCCACTTACAATGCATAAGTACCGATACTGTTGGTGTCACAATTCTCAGGGAAGGTGAGCTGGAGCTGAGGCAGACAAGTCCCCCCAGCTGGCACAAGGCAGGAGTCAGGGCAAGAACCAAGGCAGGAATGGGGACAAGACTAGACAGGAAAGGGCTAGGCAGGGCAAGGCAGAACTATGCAAGACTAGAACTAGATACGACTGGAAAAGGCAAGGCAAGGCTAGGCTAGACAAGACACAACTGGATATGGCAAGACAGGAGCTTGGCAGGAACTCGGAAAGGCAGGGTCCAAGGCTCCAAGGCAGGCAGGGTCCAAGGCAAGGCTAGAACAGGAACACGAAGATAAGACAGAACACCTTGAAGGCATGACCCCTAACAGGAGCCATTGCGAAGGTATCTGAAGAACGGCCTTGGCCTCTCTTAAATGCGCCCAGGCCCTTGATGTCACTCCTGATGCACCTCCTGAACTTCCCACCATGGACCCTAGAAAAGATGGCACACCGCACATGCCTAGGGGAACGCCCCCAATGGTACCGCACTGGTGAAGACGCCACAGGATCAGGCCTCGCTCACGCAGGCACAACACTAGGTCGGGGTGTGGGCAGGAGTCACAGAAGGGCTGTGACAGTAGGTTGCCGCATTTACACACCTGAAGCTATGCCACGTCTATGGCTGGTGTGACTGTAGGTGTGTAAATGTTACTCTAGTATTCGATAACAGAATCTGGATGCCCAGATACCATTGTACAATAGGCTCTCAGTGCACAGCATCGACAGTGCACAGCATCGAGCCACCTGGATGTACCCAGTTGTTGAATTGTGCCCCCTTTTGACCAACGTTCAGGACATAAAATCCTCTATCTCAGATCAGGACAGTATGAGCAAATGATGATAATGCTAGAATGTATAAATGAATCATAAAAGCATTCCTATGACTGTCTTAAGGGAAGAGTTAAGAGTGAAGGGAGGGAGGGAGGACAAGGGAGATATGGATGGGTGACCAGAAGATGATAGGTGATGGGAAAGCTAGATCTTTGCTAAGTCCTTTCTGGTTAGTTTCAAAGGATCTGATCATTTTAACTTCAGAAATCTTACCACTCCGGGGTTGTTTTAAAGTTCCCTTTTAGAACCCGATTATAAGGTCTTTGATACAGTGCTCTGCTCCTAGGAAGTGTACTCCCTATGAGGAAAGGCTGAAGTGTCTAGGGCTCGACAGCTTGGAGAAAAGACGGCTGAGGGGAGATATGATAGAGGTCTATAAAATAATGTGTGGAGTGGAACGGGTAGACGTGAATCGTTTGTTTACTCTTTCTAAAAATGCTAGGACTAGGGGGCATGCGATGAAGCTACAAAGTAGTAAATTTAATACAAATCGGAGAAAATGTTTCTTCACTCAACTTGTAATTAAACTGGAATTCGTTGCCAGAGAATATGGCAAAGGCGGTTAGCTTAGCAGGGTTTAAAAAAGGTCTGGACAGCTTTCTAAAGGAAAAGTACATAGACCATTATTAAATTGACTTGGGGAAAATCCATTGCTTATTTCTGGGGGATAAGCAGCATTAAATGTATTGAACTTTTTCGGGATCTTGCCAGGTATTTGTGACCTGGATTGGCCACTGTTGGAAACAGGATGCTGGGCTGCTTGATGAACCTTTGGTCTGCCCCAGTGTGGCAATACTTACGTACTTATGAGTATCAACCAAATACTGAGCCCTAGGTCTCTCCATCCTTAGATGGTAAACACAGATCAAAAAAAGATTAGAACATGCCAGTGATGTTCTCTTCATCTGCAAAGTGATGTGTTAACAATACGAGTCCTGGATTTGGTAATGTCGACAACATATTCAAAACAAGGTTCGGAGATACAAAAGCATCAGTTTAATGCCTTTCAGATTGTTAGTTTTGTGCATTTTTGAAATAACTTTTTAGATCAGTAGCTGAATGAGAATACAAAAAGCTGAAAAGGAAGATAGAGGCTCCTTGAGGTGTCCATTTAGCACTGCTGATCTCCTGACGTTTTTCCAGGCCCTGGGAGCCAGCTGGCCAAATGTTCTCTGATAACAATCCGAGCTGCTGTTATTATCTCTATAGCCAGCCAGGTCGTAAAGACTCCAGCCTGAGACTTTTGAACAAGGGAGAAGGACCCATTAGAAGCCTCAAAAAGTGACAAAAGGAAGGCAAAAAGGCTGATTGCTCTTCTCAGAGCCTAGGCTCTGCTTTTCAGCCCTGTGGAGTAAAGGGACGAGACATCAGCAATAATAGTTTGAAACCTGCATCAACTTTGCTTTTATTAGGTCCTTGGAAAGGTGAAGAGAGGAAGGACGCTAACTTTTAAAAGATTCTTTTGTTAATACTAAAAAAAACTTTGGTGTCAGTTTTCAAAATGAGATGCTGCATCTGGGTTGCAGCAGGCTGCTCACTGGGTCCATCTTGCATATTTATATTTTTTTATTGCATTTGTATCCCACATTCCCCCACCTATTTGCAGGCTCAATGTGGCTTACATAGATTTGTTGACATTATCGTATCAAGATATCAGATACAATTAGTAATGTGTAACGATCAAGGAAGGGAAGAGGGAAGGGAGTGATTAGGATAGTTGTATAAGGTGAGCTTTCATAATTGAGTTGGTGAGGTGACTTAGTGAGATTATAGGTGTTCATTGTAGGCCTTGTTGAAGAAGAATGTTTTCAGAGATTTTCGAAAGATAACTGTTTGTTGATTGCTTTCAGGTCTGCGGGTAATGCATTCCATAACCGCGTGCTCATGTACGAGAAGGTAGTGGCATGCATCAGTTTGTACTTCAGTCCTTTGCAGCTGGGGTAGTGCAGGTTGAGAGATTTGCGGGATGATCTTGTGGTGTTTCTGGGGGGTAGGTCCACGAGGTTTAGCATGTAGATTGGGGCATCTGCATGAATGATTTTGTGTACAATCGTGCAGATCTTGAACGCAATGCATTCCTTAATTGGGAGCTAGTGAAGTTTCTCTCTTAGTGGTTTTGCACTTCATATTTAGTTTTTCCAAATATGAGTCTGGCGGCTGTATTCTGGGCAGTTTGGAGTTTTTTGATTGTCTGTTCTTTGCATCCAGCGTACAGTGGCATTGCAGTAGTCGAGATGACTATTTATGGTATTTAATGGTACTTACCCCGATAGTCCTGCTGAAAATCCAGGCAGACCAGGACAGCACTATCCAGTGAGTGCTGAGGCGGTCTGGGAGCAGAGTCAGAATGGAGCTGGGAGTTTTCCGGACACAGCAGTATCCGGAGAGCTACATAGTTGTGAAAAAAGTCTGTGCTAAGTTAACCGGATGGCTAACTAGGTGTCATCTCTGATTATTAGCAACATCCAGGTAACTGCCATAGGCTACCCCAGACTCAGATACTCAATGCTGGCGCCCGAATAGGAGCCACCACTGGATAATCCTGTCTAATTCAGCCAGCAGGGGTCAGCATTTAAAACAATGTCCACCACTGGCTAAATATTGCTCCCTCTGTATTTCCCTAGAAGATGTATTTTGCAACTCTAAATATGAACCCAATCATTTCCATACTTGATCAAATCAAAGGTCCATCAAGTCCACTATCCTGTTTCCAATAGTGGCCAATCCAGGTCAAAAGTGTATGACAGGATCCCAAGAAGTAGTGACAAACAATGGATTTCTCCAAGTCCACCTTAATAATAGTTTATGGACTTTTTCTCCAAGAACTGCGCAAACTTTTTTTTTTAAACCCTTGTACCACATCCTCCAGCAACGAATCCTAAAGCTTACCGTAATTACGCATTGAGTGAAAAATATTTCCTCTGATTTGTTTTAAATCTAACTATGATTAGATCCTAATCTGAAACTCGATAAGAGGGAAAGATAACTCCGCTAAATAATAAGGGTATATCTTGATTTTTTTTTTTCAATAAAAAGATTCAGCAATGTGTGAATCCATCATTCATGGGCAGATGATCTGAAGACCCGCACAGTTCCAAACAACGCTCTAAAAATAGCACCGCAACAGCGCGGGTCTATACCGCCCCTATGATCAGAGCTAATAGCATGCAAATTTAAGCACTTCATCAGCTCTGTTCATAGGAGGATTGTGCAACAATTAGGAGTTAAAGACTTTGGCTTGGTCAGTGCACAACCAAAATCTTCTGCAAGCATTGAATATCCAGGCTGTGCAACAGCCACTGTCTCTCCCCCCCCCCCCCCCCCCCCCAATTTCTTCTGCCTGGTTTTGCTGGTGGGGGTGCCCAACCCCTGCCAGCTGAAACCTTGTCCAGCGCCGGTCTCTGACCCTGCTGTCTCTTCCATCTCACGTCCTGCACGCTCCTTTTAGTGAAATTCAGTTTCACTAAAAGGAGGATGCAGGACGTAAAGGGGAAGAGAGAGCAGGGCTGGAGACCGGCGCTGGACAAGGTTGGCAGGGGTTGGGCACCCCCGCCAGCAAAACCAGGGGCCCAGAAGATATAAATTAGGCTACTCCTCTACTCCATGCTAATTGTCACTGGCTGAATGTTGGACCTAAAGAGACTAGGGTGGTGGACTTTGGTCCTGGGGAACTGAAGAACTGAGTTCGATTCCCACTTCAGGCACAGGCAGCTCCTTGTGACTCTGGGCAAGCCACTTAACCCTCCATTGCCCCATGTAAGCCGCATTGAGCCGCATTGTACAAATGTAACAAAAATAAAATAGATACTATTGGAGATTCTACATGGAATGTTGCTACTATTGGAGATTCTACATGGAATGTTGCTATTCCACTAGCAACATTCCATGTAGAAGGCTGCGCAGGCTTCTGTTTCTGTGAGTCTGACGTCATACGTGCACAGAAGCAGAAGCCTGCGCGGCCACATTGGTGATCTGCAAGGGCCGACTTCTACATGGAATGTTGCTAGTGGAATAGCAACATTCCATGTAGAATCTCAAATAGTAGCAACAGTGGAAGAGTGGCCTAGTGGTTAGGGTGGTGGACTTTGGTCCTGGGGAACTGAGGAACTGAGTTTGATTTCCACTTCAGGCACAGGCAGCTCCTTGTGACTCTGGGCAAGTCACTTAACCCTCCATTGCCCCATGTAATAAGCAGCATTGAGCCTGCCATGAGTGGGAAAGCGCGGGGTACAAATGTAACAAAAAAAAAAAAAATAAAAAAAATAAGGTGCATAACTTTCAAAGTTAGAAGCATAAATCACGTGACCACCGGTCCCAAAGGTAATTGAGCAAGTTGAGGGAGGGGGCAGGCTCTACATTTCTGTTGATGTGACCTGAAGGCATTTGTGACCCGTTTTCCACAGCCCTATTCCTTTCATCAGATCTGGCAACTGGAGCAGAACACAGTACAATAGCTTACTTATGTATTCAAGCAACTTGAGCCTGCGCTGAGTTTGAACCAAGCAGATGAAAGAAATATACCTCTCGCAAGCTTATTAGATTAGCCTCTTGAAAAGGTATAGCCTGCAACCTGTCTGTGGCCTCTATTTCCGTATGTTCAGATGCAGGGTATTAGGTGTACGTTACACAGGGCTTTCATTTTAACCTAGGCCCCGTGGAATGTGACATCTCCTTTAGAAGCGCAGCAAGGTCTACAAGTTTGGCCTTTGGGTGTGCAAACAGCAAGTCGAACGTACAACCCTTGTCGCTTCTAAATCACCCACTGGGGTTCTTAGGTTTGAAGAGGCCCAGTTTAGTAAAGCAGCTTGACTGCTGCGAGGCAACTGAGGGAGCTGTCACTCAACTCCCGCCCGTAACCTCCGCTCACAGGACAAAGCCCTTCTCTCAGTACCCTTCTCCACCACTGCCAACTCCAGGCTCCGCTCATTCTGCCTTGCTTCACCCTATGCCTGGAACAATCTTCCTTTACCCATACGCCATGCCCCCTCCCTACCCATCTTCAAATCTCTGCTTAAAACTCACCTCTTCTATGCTGCCTTCGGCGCCTAACCGCTCTAGATAGACAGAATGCCCCTATCTATCCACTCTATCAGATTAACTGTTCACTCGTCCTCTAGATTGTTCACTTGTCTTTAGATTGTTCTCTTGTCTTTTAGATTGTAAGCTCTTTGAGCAGGGACCGTCCTTCTATGTCTAAATTGTACAGCGCTGCGTAACCCTAGTAGCGCTTTAGAAATGCTAGTTAGTAGTAGTAGTAGTAACTCCAGAGGGGAAGGATCCGGATCTCTACCTGCTGGACAGACATTGAGAAGTGATTGTCACGGGCAGGCGAATTTCTAGCTAACAAGCAGATGGTATTATTTCACTGTACGTGCCCTGGAACTGCCGAATCGAGCATTCCTCTTCCGCATCACATTATTTCTGCGCACCGCAAAAAAGGCTTTCCTTAAATGACTGTCAGTGATAGAGCACAGCTGGAATCATCCAGGTGTTGTGATGAGGTCAAAGTTCAGTGTGGTTCCTCCGAAGTTCAATGAATAATAGGAACAAGACTGTTGCTCTTACTGATGTAGGGTTAAGGTATCAATAAGTCTTATTTCTCTTGAAGAAGCAATAAGGGAAAGGAAGAATTTTGCATTCAGTTCATAACTTTTTCAGTTGTATATGAAGGTAAGTTTTCCGTAGGTATTTGCCAGTCTTCAGAGGGCAGGAGTTGCCTAATGGCTAGTGCAATGAGCAGCCTGATGGTTAGTGCAATGAGCTGAGAACCTGGGGAACTGGGTTCAATTCCCCAACAGTCCCCTGTGACCCTGGGCAAGTCACTTAACCCTCCGTTGCTCCAGGTACAAAAGACATCTTAGATTGTGAGCCCACCAGGGACAGAAAAAGTACCTGAATATAATATGTGAAAAAACCACCTTGCTTGTACTGCAGAAAGGCAACACTTATGTGGACATTGGCTATATTCAATGCCAGTGCCTGCAAAGCTAAGCTGCTAGATGAGGCTAAATGGCTGAGGGAAAATGAATGTACGAGTGGGAGCAGACTTCCTTATGTAAGGATGTTTGATAACAGGAGATGACATGATCCTGTCTGGCCCATTATGTGAGCTGATGCTTGTTGCCCTATCAATTTCATTGTTTTGAGTGTACCAAGATGGTGTCAGCTGCATTGGGGAGAATTAAAATGTGCTTGGGTGGAGTGGGTGGAGGCTAGGAAATAGGGCTGGTAAGATCCCAAAACAGTACAATACATTTTATGCTGCTTATCCTAAAAATAAGCAGTGGATTTTCCCTAAGTCCATCTCAATAATGGCTTATGGACTTTTCTTTTAGGAATCTAGCCAAATCTTTTTTAAACCCTGCTAAGCTAACGAATTCCAGAGTTTAATTACACTTTGAGTGAAGAAATATTTTCTCCAAGTTGTTTTAAATTTATTACTTTGTGGCCTCATTGCATGCCCCTTAGTCCTAATATTTTTGGAAAGAGTAAACAAGCGGTTCATGTCTACCCATTCCACTGCACTCATTATTTTATAGACCTCTATCGTATCTCCCCTCAGCTGTCTTTTCTTCAAGCTGAAAAGTCCTAGCCGCTTTAGCTTTTCTTCATAGGGAAGTTGTCCTATCCTCTTTATCATTTCCGTTGCCATTCTCTGTACCCTTGAGGTACATCACCACGTATTCATGGATCTGTGTCTTCATGATGGTTGACACATGAATCCCATAGAGCCACCCTCAAAACTACAATGCACTTATATCAAACTGAATCTGAAAAGAAAACTAGTTTGAACTGTAGTTCTCCAAAAAAGAAGCCTTTTTTTTTTTTGTGGAGAACAGATTACTGTTTTTCCAGATGTAGCCAGACTGATTCAGTATTGTAGGAAGCAGTTCCTACAGCTGAGGTCAAACTCTCTGGCTGTTGGTGCTACATTTAGTGTTTCTTTACAAGTGCCTGGTTACTTTTGGGAATAGTAAGTATGCAACATAATATAATCATAATATTTAGGGCTGCACGTTAATCGCCATTAACACCACAAATAACGTGTTACTTATTAATTACTATAAAAAATAATAATCTTGATTAATAATTAACCACTCTCCCTCCTCCACACGCACACATGCACGGTCAGTCTGACATCGCTCCCTCCTCTCCCTTCCCCTTCCCTACTGGTTTACCTTTTTATTTGCAGTAAGTCTTTGTCCTGCAGTGGCAGCCATATTGAAATGCTGCCTTACCCTGTACCGGGCCTTTCCTTCTGATCCATCCCGCCCCCTTCTGAAGCAACTTCCTGTTTCAGAAGAGGGCAGGATGGGTCAGAGCAGAGGGAAAAGCCCAGTGAAGGCTGAGGCAGCGTTTCAATATGGCTGCTGTTGTAGGGCGAAGATTTACTGCAAATGAAAAGGTAAACCGGGAAGTGAAGGGAGGGGAGCGGAGAGAGAGAGAGAGCTGCCAACAGTCTGGGAGGGGAGGGAGAGATGTTGGATCAACCGTGTGGGCAGGCAGGCAAGGAAGGGAAGGAGTGCTTTGAGAGAGAATGCGGGATAGAGGGGGAATTGAGAGAAAATCGCAGGAGGGGAGGGGATGGGAAGCAGATTTCAGAGAGAGAGAATGGGTGAAGGCACAGGGGGCACATATGAGAGAGAGATTGAGAGAGAAAATGGGTGATGGCGGGGTGCATATCTGTTCAATGGCTGGTGGGTAGTGATGATTTAAAAGCAACAAGTGTGAAGCCCTGCCAGCAGAAGAAGACCACTGTCTGAGTCACCCCTTCCTCCTTATACCACCTTAGGAGCGAGGAAGTCAGCGTATGCTGTCACGTACGCTTGCACTCTCCAAGCATGCTCAGCTCGTGCATGAACTGAGCATGCTCAGCGAGTGCTGGCATACTTTACAGAATACGGTTACATTTCCAGGTGGTTTACAGAATACGCTGAGGGCCTGTCCACGCGGCTAAATTTGGTGTAAATGCAGACATCCGAATTAGGCGTGGACTGAATGTATTCTCTAACAATGTGCATAGATTTTAGAAATGCCCACGAACTGCCCATTCCATATCCATGGCTATGCCCCCTTTTCAACTATGCGACATAGAATTTGCACATTACAGAAGACATATAAATTCTAATTAACGCCAATTAGTGTCAATAATTGCTAGTTAAGTGGAAATTATTAACACTGATTGGTCTGTTAAACAATTAAGTTGTGGGCACAAATCCAGAATACGACTGGATTTGCGGGCGCAACTTAATTTGCGCTCTATAGAATCTGGGGGATATTGCACAAATACGCTCATACATGCGATTATTCAAAATATCGACACAATAAAAGTTAACGGGTGATCATCTAGCCAATCATGCGATAAGGATTGATAGTCTACAGGCAGTCACTGTTAAAGGCAGACAGCTGGGATTTATCCTTGGCGGTGTGGGCAGGATGAGGGGTAGACTGAATGGATGCTTTCTCTGAGCCTCCTGTCCATACTCCTGACAACGTTCAGCATTTGAGTAAAGTCCTGATGACTGTTTTAGAAGCCTGAGTCCTCCACACTGCCCAGCTGCAAGTCATAAAGTGACAACTGGAAACTAAATGATGGTGTTGGCCATGCCAACATTTGACAGTTCTTGAAAGAGAGACGTGGCGTGTGGGATAGGAAGAGGTCCATAAACTGAACCCTTCAGAGATTACTCAATCTCTTGCGCTTGGCAAGTAGGGATGTGTATCGGCTCTGAAAGAAAATGAAAAATGCATGAAATAATCTTGCTTTGTTTCAAAATAAAATGCTGAAATAAAAAAGTAATTGTGCTGTGTTTTGAAAAATAGATCATGCTAACGAGTATTCCAGTTTTGAATTATTGGCTTTTTCCCTCAGGTTTTGGACTTATTTTGGATCATTTTATATATTCATGTTAATAAAAGTTTTTAAAGCATGCATTAGAATGAAACAAAAACCATGGGGCTGTGCACAGCCCGAGTGGCAAGTGAGAATTCCATTGCCGCAGTTATGTAAAATATTTTTGCAAAGGGATTTGTTAGCATTCTTTTTCCTCTACAGCAGTTCAGTCCTGTTCCTTTGGGCTCACAACATAATTAGGACCCGTCTTTATTAAACATTAGCTACTTCTCAGCAATAAATACATTTCCTATCGACTCTCGTTTATCGTGAATCTTTGTCTTGATTAAACTGTAAGCTCAGTGGAGCAGGGACTGTCTCTTGTGCATGTTTGTGCAGTGTCTAGTGGTGCTTTAGAAATGCTAATTAACAGGACAGGATTAAAGTGTAGGCAAACGAGTTAGGTGCCTAAAGCTTAAATGTTTAGGGAGAGTAATCTCATTTATATTAAGGATTCCAAAAGTCAGCTTTTTCCCTGGTAAGATGCCTACTGCCAGAGAGAGTGGGGCAGGGGCGTAGCCAGACAACAGATTTTGGCTGGGCCTAGGCAAGAAGTGGGTGGGCATCAAGTGTTCTCCCCTTCACCCACCACCCAAAAAATTCTCAGCTGGTGGGAAAACGCTTCTTTCTACCTTAGTAGTCTGCAGCAGGCATGCGCTGAAAACTGAGCATGCGCAGGTGCCAGTATCGTGGAGAATAGCGTTTTCAATACCATCAGGAGGAACTCTTCAGCTGGCGGAGCTTGGGATCCCCACCAGCTACCGCTAAACATGTGCTACTGTTGGGTGGGCCTGAGCCTTAATTGGGCCCACCCAGGCCCACCTGTGGCTACGCCACTGGAGTGGGGGGGTGGGGGGGGGATGGAGGAAGAGGGTGACCAGATCTACTACTGCTCACAGAAGTTTGTCAGTTCTCTTCACATCCTGTGCATTGTCTTACCTGTTGTTTTCATCTCTGCTGGTTTTTCTCCGACAAAACCACCCTGGAATTTGTAAGATATTTAAAATGTATATTATGATGGGGGACTTAAGAGCTCACCAATGGGTTAGTTCTGCCCTGTTTTGTTACTTCAAACTCAGAGGGTCTCTTACTAAGGCGCGCTCACGTTTTTGGCACGTGCTAAAATTGTAGGCGTGCTAAACATTGGAGACGCCAATGCATTCCCCTGGGCGTCTCTAACGTTTAGCTCGCCCACAATTTTAGTGCTCGCTAAAAACGTGAGCGCACCTTACTAAAAGATGCCCTGGAGTTTGTTGGCATGCGTTTAAAAACGTACAGGCAACAACAGCTGTTGTTATCTGGATAAATGGCTTAGCCTAGGGTTACCATATGTCTGGATTTACCCGGACATGTCCTCTTTTTGAGGACATGTCCAGGCAACTGGGCGGGTTTTGCCAACCTGCTCGTTTGTCTGGATTTCTGGACAAACGGGCAGGCCAGTGCCCATCAGCCTGCCCGTTTGTCCAGAAATCCAGACAAACGGACAGATTGCTAGCCTCCCCTCCCCTTACTTACTACTGCCCTGGTGGTCCAGTGACCTCTTCCGCCTTCAGGGCAGGAAAGAGCCCCCTCTTTCCCGCCTGGAGCGCTGCCCTGCATGCTTCCTTCCTGTTGCTGGTCTCGGCGCTGATTCAAAATGGCCGCCGATTGTGCTTACAATCAAAGCAGTTTACATATTATGTGCAGGTATTTATTTTATACCTGGGACAATGGAGGGTTAAATGAGCTGCAGTGGGAAATAAATAAATCAATAAAATACCTTTAATTGTGTGATGAATTGTGATGAAAATTTTTAATCAAAACGCAGCCCTTTCGAGGTTAGGTAGAATTTTGCATTATATGCGATTGGTTTTATGAGTTGCCTCTGGTAGATAATAGAGTCCATTCTGTCTAACAAAGTCACAAAACGTATATTGTGAGCCCATTAGGGACAGAGAAATTACCTGCTTATAATGTGCACAGCATTACGTATGTCTAATAGCACTATAGAAATAAGTAATAGTAGTAGGTACCTGTGGGATTCCCTAGGGCTTCTTTCCAATATCTTAATTAGCAGCCATGTTCGGGAACTGAAGGAAATATATGCTCCATCCTCGGACCGATACTCTTTAATGTCTTCCATGTTCCCCTGGCCCTACTCCTTCAATCGCTTGGTTTTATGTTTTTCATTTACATTGACATTATTCAGCTCCTCTTCTCCCTTGATCCACATTCATCCTCCGCTGTTATAACTTTAGCCACTAAATTAGGCCGAATAGCAGATTGGTTTCTGGAGAATAAACTGCAACTGAATTTTGCAAGGTCAGAAGCTATGATGTTTTTATGCCGAGCATCCAGTCTCACACTACCTGTGTTTGCTGTGTAAGGAGTTCCATTCAGAAACTCTGTTAACATAGTAACATAGTAAATGACGGCAGATAAAGGACCTGAACGGTCCATCCAGTCTGCCCAACAAGATAAACTCATCTTACATGATATGTAATACTTTATATGTATATCCGAGTTTGATTTGTCCCTGCCTTTCTCAGGGCACAGACCGTAGAAGTCCGGCCTGCACCGGTTTTATTCTCCAAATACCAGCGTCGCCACCCAATGTCCGCTAAGCTCCTGAGGATCCATTCCTTCTAAACAGGATTCCTTTGTGTTTATCCCACGCATGTTTGAATTCCATTACCGTTTTCATCTCCACCACCTCCCGTGGGAGGGCATGCCACGTATCCACCACCCACCACCCTTGTCAGGCTAGCAGCCTCCCACGGGCTGTCCTCAAAACTGTCATCCTTCTTGTAATCAGGGGTGTCCTTGACCATGCTCCCAAAGTCCGGTTCTTAAGGCACAATACATGAAGTAGGTTGAGGAGGTTCCTTCAGAAGATCTCTAGCCAAATAGTCAGCCAAGGCCTGTGTCTTGGATGCGAAGAGTGAGCTACTTTTACCCAGAAAAAGCCTCCCTCCCAGTAGGAAATCTACAGTACCCTTGTTCTCCTGACAAGCATTTGTACCCCACATTATTCCACCTTTTTGCAGGCTCAATGTGGCTTACAGAGTAAGGTTATGATAAAGTCAATACATGATTGAAATATAGTTGATCATAAGCTGAGGTAAAAGAGGTAATAGATGGGCGGACGTTGGGTAGGTTGTGTGAGAAGTGTTTTAGGTGTCTTTGGGTGATTTGGGGGATGAATTGTATCACTGAGGGTGACTTTTGTAGGCTCTGTTAAAGAGGTGTGTTTTCAGAGCTTTGCGGAAGCTGGTTAGATTGTTCATGGTTTTCAGGGTTTTGGGTAACGCATTCCAAAACTGTGTGCTTTTCAATGAAAGAGACTTGCTTTCTATGCATTTATAGCAATAGACAAAACAGTGAAGATGACTACTAAAAACAAAAATAAAAAATATATATAAAAATATATGTAAAAAAAAGACTACACTTCAAATATGAAAACTAAAAATATTTATTAACCATAAAAATAACGCAGAGTAAAGGAGACCAGGACTCGACACAGCTGTGTTTTGGCCGGTAAGGCCTGCGTCAGGAGTCTTCTCACCATATAAAGTGACACCCCCCAGCCACATAGGTCTCCACACACCCCCTCCCACACGGGCCTCCCTTTCCCTGAAGCCCCCTCCTCTCACACCAGCACACCTCTGCCTTCCCTAAATCCAGCATCGCTCGCTACCTTCCTTCCTGCAGGTACAGGATCACTGCCGCCTTCTTCTCTTTTCCCCAATGCCGCTGCAGTGGTTGCAGCTTACATTTATCTAGGGCTCCTTAATAATCATCATAGATTACACCTTGTCCAAAAAAACACTGCCATGAATGACTCTTTCGTCGAAGGAAATTTGTCTATCGTCATCCCTCTCTTCCTAACCAAACACTGGCTTCCTGTAGCCTATGGCATCACCTACATGGTTCTAATACTAAGTCATCAGATTCAGTCCTCAGGTCTCCCTTTATTCTTATCTAGACTTCTCATATCTTATATTTCCCAAAGGACGCTTCGCTCCTCTCAGCATCTGTTTGGGATATAGGGCTGTATATCAAATAAAAGTGAACTTGAACTTAATTTGCAGCAGATACTAAAATCTGTAACAGAAGAGACAAACAAGGTGGTGTGGAAAAACAGAAGGGGACTGGAACAAAAATACTAGAAGAATGATCAAGGATTTGGAAATGTTCCATGCTGCAAGTGTGAAATCAATCATTTAGGGTACAAAAAAATCAATTAGCCACATAAGGATAACGATTGAAAGCTGACAAGAGATCGAGTAGAAATCATCTCAGATGACCTCATGATAGCCAGTCTTGGTAATACAACTACTAGGAAATTGAATGTTCAGGGCATGTTATCGGGGGATACTCAGTGGTACTTGGTACTGGCACCTTTCTGCATTGGGAAGCTTGCCAGGTGCCCTTGGCCTGGATTGGCCGCTGTCGTGGACAGGATTTTTATTTATTTATTTATTTTTGTTACATTTGTACCCCGTGCTTTCCCACTCATGGCAGGCTCAATGCGGCTTACATGGGGCAATGGAGGGTTAAGTGACTTGGCCAGAGTCACAAGGAGCTGCCTGTGCCTGAGGTGGGAATCAAACTCAGTTCCGCAGGACCAAAGTCCACCACCCTAACCACTAGGCCACTCCTCCACTGTTGCTACTATTTGAGATTCCACTAGCAACATTCCATGTAGAAGTCGGACCTTGCAGATCACCAATGTGGCCGCGCAGGCTTCTGCTTCTGTGAGTCTGACGTCCTGCACATACGTGCAGGACGTCAGACTCACAGAAACAGAAGCCTGCGCAGCCTTCTACATGGAATGTTGCTAGTGGAATAGCAACATTCCATGTAGAATCTCCAATAGTAGCAACAGAATCTCCAATAGTAGCAACATTCCATGTAGAATCTCCAATAGTATCTATTTTATTTTTGTTACATTTGTACCCTGCGCTTTCCCACTCATGGCAGGCTCAATGCGGCTTACATGGGGCAATGGAGGGTTAAGTGACTTGCCCAGAGTCACAAGGAGCTGCCTGTGCCTGAAGTGGGAATCAAACTCAGTTCCTCAGTTCCCCAGCACCAAAGTCCACCACCCTAACCACTAGGATGCTGGGCTCGATGGACCCTTGGTCTTTTCCCAGTGTGGCATTACTTATGTACTTATGCCTGCTAAAATGATCCCTGGTCCCATGTGTTAATGAAAGAGGTCAAGCTCTGCACACCCCACATGGGAGTAGTATCATTACCCAGTCCCCACAGTCCCATAGGAGGGTATGGAGGCACATGCAGGGCTGCTGAGAGACAGAAACGAGGGCAGGGCCGCCGCAGCTGCCACCCCCCCCCCCCCCCCCGGGACACAGCTTCTGCTCCCCTACTCAGGTCGTAACTACCGCTGCCACCCCTTGCTCACTCAGGCCACCACGACCCCTGCCCCCTACCTTCCTGTGTCAGTGCATCTGCTCCTCCCTGGCTTGGCACTGGGTTCTGTCTTTCTCCTGTTCCTAAATCTAAAATGTACCCCATAAATAGTGTCACATCATGCACCACAGCATTGCCTTATCTAATATAATCAAACATATAAACGGCGAGTGACCGTACTCACTCGCAAATGCGCAGTAGAGACCTTCTCTGCCCCGCCCCCACGTCAATACGTGATGACGAGGGGGCGGAACACAGAGGGTCTGTACTGCGCATTAATGCTGAGGGAGGGACACCGCCGTCTAACGCTCCCCCCACCCGAGTCGCCGCCGCCACCCACCTTCTACCCGGTCGGGCCCTCGCTCCGCTATTGAAACAGCGAGGGTCCGGGAACGCAGCACTGAGCTCTGCTGAGCTGCCGACATCGCCCTTCCTTCTTCTTCTCTGCCTCTGTCCCGCCCTCGACGACATTACGTCACACGAGGGCGGGACAGGCAGAGAAGAAGAACGAAGGCCGACGTCGGCAGCTCAGCAGAGCTCAGTGCTGCGTTCCCGGACCCTCGCTGTTTCAATAGCGGAGGGCCCGGCCGGGTGGCAGGTGGGTGGTGACGGCTCGGTGGGGGGGCGCGAACTTGGAGGGGGAGGAGCAGTGGCGAACTCGGCGGTGGGGGCGGGCCTTTCAACCCCCCCTTCCTATAATAGCCCGTTTTTACGGGCTCAAAGTCTAGTACATCAATAAACCAAGTGGGTCCTAAGCTCTGACTATTCTATTCTTACACTTATATTATTATTATTTGTTACATTTGTATCCCACAATTTCCCACCTATTTGCAGGCTCAATGTGGCTTACATATTACCGTTAACGGCGATAGCCGATTCCGGTATGAACAAATACATGGTGCGAATAACACAAAGTGATATTGTGGTGGGATGAAGTACATGTATGGTAGGTTGGATCGGGGGGGTCTTAGAGAGGGAGAAGGGAGGAAGAGTCAGGGGATGTTCATTAAGGTCTTTGGTTTCATTATGACGTAGGTGTCCAGGTATTTTATGTTGAGACGGTGGGGTATGCTGTTCTGAACAGATCTGTCTTTAGTGCTTTCCGGAAGTCTAGATGGTCGAGCATAGTTTTTGCTGCTTTTGGCAGTGCGTTCCATAGTTGTGTGCTTAGGAAAAGCTGGTTGCGTAGATGGATTTGTATTTGAGTCCTTTGTTGCTTGGGTAGTGGAGGTTTAGGTATGATCGTGTAGATTTTGTGGTGTTTCTGGCTGGCAGGTCGATGAGGTCTGTCATGTATCCCGGTGCCTCGCCGTAAATTATTTTGTGAACAGTCATGCAGATTTTGAAAGTGATGCGTTCGTTGATTGGTATACCACTCTCTCCAACAATATATATGATATGTGAGGGAGTGATAAATATGAGTTCTGCTTAATGTAACTTACCATGAGTTTTTGAAGTCTACCAGTAGAGGAGTGTGGCAGCCGTGTTAGTCCACTCGTAAGGTTATCAATAGAAATCAAACAAAATAAAACATGGAAAAGAAAATAAGATGATACCTTTTTTATTGGACATAACTTAATACCTTTCTTGATTAGCTTTCGAAGGTTGCCCTTCTTCGTCAGATCATCAAGAAATCAAGAACTCTTCCTCAGATTCAGGTGAATCAGAACTTTGAGACTGAGGTTGGAGGCATCAGGTACTTGGTATTTAATATGGTGTTACATAGTTTAAGGGTTTATTGCCAAGATCTCAAATGGTAGTCTTTGATAAAGCCAACTTGCTCATTGGATCTCTTGACTAACGCACATAAGTTGACAAATAATGCCAAAGTTGATCTTCCTTCAGTGGAAGTGGGCTTGATTGATGGGGTTTTGGGAACTCAGTCTGCGGGTCATCTTTCCGTCCTTTAACCTTGCGGGTTGAGGAAAAACTTCATCAGGTTTTTAAAGGAAAGAGCTGCCATGTCATTAAAGTTTATTTATACAATAATAATAATCTTTAGAGACAGCAAAGAAAGAGAATTATAAGCAATCAAACAGTGAGTCTGTGAATCAGCTATAGAAGCAGGTTAATAAAGGCTAGAGAAAATATTTACTTTTGATTCACCAAGTAGAATTACAATGATTTTCCTGAATCTTTCTGATTTTCAGTAAACACATTTTCCACTACTGACTGTAAACATGATTAAAATATATGTTAAAAAATGCAACGACTGAATGCCTGATGTTCAAGATGCTTTGAAAAATAACATAAATATGAGATATGATGTTATAAATGCTGTACATGAAGCCAGAAATATCATTTCCTCCTCTTGAGAGTAGATGCCCTTCATATACCCTTTTCTCGGTGTCGATCATCTTCATTTTCTTCATTTCACATTTGAAGTTACAGCTAACATTTCTTATTGGTACAGGGTAAAGTTTGCTAGTTTCCATCTATTGAGCAGGATCCCCAAAGAATACAGCTTTCTGTTAACTTAGCGCTGAAGTGGAATTTTAACCAGAGAAGCAGTGGAATATTGCAATATTTTGACCAGAAAAAAGAAGGTGCCATCTCTTTGAAAGATGATTGCTCACAAATGTAAATATGTGGAGGAGTGGCCTAGTGGTTAGGGTGGTGGACTCTGGTCTGGGGGGGAACTGAGTTCGATTCCCACTTCAGGCACGGGCAGCTCTTTGTGACTCTGGGCAAGTCACTTAATCCTCCATTGCCCCAGGTACAAATAAGTACCTGTATATACTATGTAAACCCCACAGAAAGGCAGCATATCAAGTCCCAGTTCCCTTTCCCTATTTGAGATTCTACATGGAATGTTGCTACTATTGAGATTCTGATGCTACTATTTGAGATTCTACATGGAATGTTACTATTCCACTAGCAACATTCCATGTAGAAGCCTGCCCTTGCAGATCAGCAATGCGTCCGCGCAGGCTTCTGTTTCTGTGAGTCTGACCTCCTGGGGGAATAGCAACATTCCATGTAGAATCTCAAATAATAGCAACAGTGGAGGAGTGGCCTAATGGTTAGGGTGGTGGACTTTGGATCTGAGGAACTGAGTTCAATTCCCACTTCAGGCACAGGCAGCTCCTTGTGACTCTGGGCAAGTCACTTAACCCTCCATTGCCCCATGTAAGCTGCGTTGAGCCTGCCATGAGTGGGAAAGCGCAGGGTACAAATGTAACAAAAAAACCCCCACTTATTTTATATTTGAGAAAAAAAGAGCATTTGAGACATCGAATTACACTGTGCAGATGTGCCATAGGATCCTCGAGAATCTCGTAGGCACTCTTTAAAATATTAAATCAGTTGCACAGAACAACAGGATATGCTCTAAGATTAAGGAGTAATAGATTCCACCACCTTCAAAGGAAGGAATTTTCTAAATCAAAAGAATGCTAAAATTATGGAACATTTTTTTTCAGCACAAGTAGCACTAAATCAATCCAAATTGGATATGTTTTAAAAAGAAAGCATCTGTGGTATGATGTTTTAGTGGCACACTAGGGAAAAGCCGTAATCCAGTCCAGTTATTTGCAGCCAGTCTTCAGCTTTGGAATTGGGGCGGAATTTTTTTCACTCCTGCAGAATTGGCTACAGATGCACAATGTTGCTTTTGCCTTCCCCTGGACGACCACACAAGGAGAGCTGGTGGAGGCAACCAGAAGATCGGATTTGATGGGCCCTGTGTCAGTTTTCACCCAACCAACTACATAAGTGTAATTAATGTCATTTAATTTAATATGGACCATTATTTTCCACTTTACCTCAATTAAGCAAGCCTGCCCCAAGTTCCATAGAACAATATCTGTAACTTCAGTAAGAAATACAATTTTTCTTAAACAAACAATTTTAAGTACCTGATTTCATAACGGGGCACCTATGTAAAAGGTCCGAAAAGGTGCCCATTTTGGACTGAAATCTGTATACGGCAATGAAAAATCAGCACAATAAAAAAATTAGCACTAAGTATAGTAACATAGTAGATGACGGCAGAGAAAGACCTGTACGGTCCATCCAGTCTGCCCAACAAGATAAACTCATATGTGCTACTTTATGTGTATTCCTGACCTTGATTTGTATCTGCCATTTTCAGCGCACAGACCGTAGAAGTCTGCCCAGCACAAGCCCCGCCTCCCAACCCCTAGCCACGCCTCCCACCACCAGCTCTGCCACCCAATCTCGGCTAAGGATCCATTCCTTCTGAACAGGATTCCTTCATGTTTATCCCAAACATTTTTGTGCTACTCTATAAACAGCACAGAGAGTAGGGTGCCATTTATACAGTGGTGTACCGAAGGCGGGGTGGTGGGGGGCGGTCTGCCCTGGTGCACGCTGCAAGGGAGTGCAGTCATCAGCCACATGGCTGTCATCTCTGTCGGTTCCCTGCTCCCTCTGATGTTACTTCCTGTTCCAGGGCAGGGAACCGGCGGAGCCCTCAGCCGCGCGAATGCTCCCAGCATTCCCGGAGGTAAGATGGGGGGGGGGTGGAGGTGATGCGATGGGGAGGTGGGAGTGATGTGCCAGAGGGGTGATGCACTGGGGGATAGGGGTGATTTGCCAGAGGGGTGATGCACCAGGGGGGTGATGCACTGGGGGGGTGGGGGTCACAGTAGCGATCAGCCCCAGGTGCCAGCCAATCTAGGAACACTGCTGCATTTATTAAATTTATTTTATTTTTATTTATTTGTTACATTTGTATCCCACATTTTCCCACCTATTTGTAGGCTCAATGTGGCTTACATAGTACCAGAGAGGCGTTTGCAGGCTCCGGTGTGAACAAATACAGGGTGATGTTGTGGTAAGATCAAGTTCATGTGGCACAGCCACATTAGGGAATCGTACAACGGAAGAGTTGTGTTATGTCCATTACGTGCTTTAGTTTGGTTGTGTTGCAGAGATCAGGTTAGTTTTTAGTGATTTCCGGAAGTTTAGGTGGTCATACGTAGTTTTCAAGGCTTTTGGTTGTGTGCTTATGTAGGAAAAACTAGATGCGTAAGTTGATTTGTATTTAAGTCCTTTGCAGCTTGGGTAGTGCAGATTTAGATAAGTTCGTGTTGCCGCACTGGGACCCCCTCTGAGAAGGGGAATTGATTTTTTAAAGAAGATCAGGAAGGTGACAGTAAGAGAGGTGGAGATGGACTTTGCTGGGGGGAAGGGGAAGATGTTCCTGGACTGCAGGACCCCCTGGAGCTGTGGGACATTTGTACCCCCCAAACCCCCAAATGCTGGCCCTGTTACCTTCTGGGACTATCTTGCTCAAAATCCCTTACCAAAAGAGGCAACAGGAGCCATATTCATGAAGCATGCTTGGGGGCGTATCAAAAATTAAGGATAGGGTAGACTGGAGATTGCTGAAACAGCTGGGCAGAATCAGGGCAAGATGCACTAAACGTAACGAGCCCTTAAGGAGCAAGTAGTAAACCCTGGCATGCACTAAAAGCCATTTTCCGACGGCGGTAGCAGCTAATGAAAACGGAATGCAGATGAGCAAATTGTGCAGAAACCCTATTGTAATGAGATGCACTAACCTTTTCCGATTGCCTTAACGGTGGAAATCACCGGAAAATCTAACGAGAGGAAGTAACCTGTTCCAGGGCAGAGGGAGCTGCAACGAATGAGCAAAGTTAGCGAACTCGGAGCCGACAGGCGCGCGCCGCAGCACCCCCCAGCGGCGTGCACTCGGGGCAGACCACCCCCACCCCCTTAGTACGCCACTGCTTTAGTGCATCTTGCCCTCAGTTCTCATCTGACCACAGCAGCTAAAACATGGTCTGTCTGTGCAAAATGCAGAATGCAGAGAGGCGCAGTGCCCCCTTGGGTGCACGGAGCCGAAGATAACGTGGCGCCGTGCACCGAGGGGGCATGCGCGTTCTGGCCCAGCGGGGTGCCCAGGCCAGGTACAAGGTGGCCGCGTGCCCAATGTGAAAGGGGCACCCCGCTGAGAGAGAGGGAGGAGAGAAAACGGGGGATAAAAGCCCCGGGGAGGAGCCCGGACGCCCTCTTTCGCGGTCTGTCTGTGCAAAATGCAGAATGTCTGCCACACAATAGGTTTGTCTGAAACAGCAAGAAAATGTATTCTTGGACTTCAGATGGGTTTTGTTGCTTGTATCAGAGGGTTTCACACACCACTTCACACAGGTTTTTAATAACCCCCGGTGTTCTATATTTTCCTGGCAGCGCTAGCATTTTCATTTGCCACCTTTTGGTAATGTCTTCAGCTCTTGAGAGCCTCCTCGATTGCCTGCAAAACTCATGAAACTCTCCATCTCTGCAGACCAGCCCTCAGAAGCTGCTACACATTCTTGGAAGAGCTACTGTGCTTGCTTTAACAATGCATTCCTCATCCATCAAATCAAAGGATCCTTAGGACAGAGAACACTGCTGGTTGTGCTGCTTAGCATTTCCTGCAAGCTTTGTTCTTGGCCTGTTTGGAAGAGAGAACAGCCCCGGCAGCTCAGCAGACATGGCCCTGTCTGAAGCCTGCGGCAGCTGTAATCACTTTTGTAAAGAAGTGATGAATTAAACTGATTGCGAGGGCTAGTTTTCTCTGCTTGTTTTCAGCTTGACAATCAGTTTACACTCTCTGCTTAATTCGGTGTTTCTTCTATAACAAATACATAGTAACATAGTAGATGTCGGCAGAAAAAGACCTGCACGGTCCATCCAGTCTGCCCAACAAGATAACTCATATTTGCTGCTTTTTGTGTATTCCCTACTTTGATTTGTACCTGTGCTTTTCAGGGCACAGACCGTATAAGTCTGCCCAGCACTATCCCCGCCTCCCAACCACCAGCCCCTCCTCCCAACCACCAGCTCTGGCACAGACCACATAAGTCTGTCCAGCATTATCCTCACCTCCCAACCACCAGCCCTGCCTCCCAACCACTGGCTCTGGCACAGACCGTACAAGTCTGTCCAGCACTATCCCTGCCTCCCAACCCCCAGTCCCGCTTCCCAACCACCGGCTCTTGCACAAACCGTACAAGTCTGTCCAGCACTATCCCCGCCTCCCAACCCCCAGTCCCGCTTCCCACCACCGGCTCTGGCACAGACCGTATAAGTCTGCCCAGCCCTATCCCCGCCTCCCAACCACCAGCCCTGCCTCCCAATCTTGACTAAGCTCCTGAGGATCCATTACTTCGGCACAGGATTCCTTTATGCTTATCCCACGCATGTTTGAATTCCGTTACCGTTTTCATTTCCACCACCTCCCGCGGGAGGGCACTCCAAGCATCCACCACCCTCTCCCTGAAAAAATACTTCCTGACATTTTTCTTGAGTCTGCCCCCCTTCAATCTCATTTCATGTCCTCTCGTTCTACCGCCTTCTCATCTCCGGAAAAGGTTCGTTTGCGGATTAATACCTTTCAAATATTTGAACGTCTGTATCATCTCACCCCTGTTTTTCCTTTCCTCCAGAGTATACATGTTTAGTTCAGCAAGTCTCTCCTCATACGTCTTAGTAACGCAAATCCCATACCATTCTCGTAGCTTTTCTTTGCACGGCTTCAATTCTTTTTACATCCTTAACAAGATACGGCCTCCAAAACTGAACACAATACTCCAGGTGGGGCCTCACCAACGACTTGTACAGGGGCATCAACACCCCCTTTCTTCTGCTGGTCACACCTCTCTGTATACAGCCTAACATTAAGATGTGTTATTTTACCACAGGTCCCATTTCATACAATTAGACCTAGTTACGGATAACTGAGGTTAGGGGGGAAGTTAACGTGTCTTAACGGTAGTCCGTGTTGATATTTTATTGTTAACCTCAGTTATCCGTAACTAGGTCTAATTGTATGAAATGGGACCTGTGGTAAAATAACACATCTTAATGGTAGTCCACATTAATAACTTCCCTTCCCTCCATAGGCGGTCGGTGGCCCAACTGTTTGGGGAGGCTAAAGGGGGTGGGGTTAGGGGCGGGGCAGGGGTGGAGCCTAAATCCATAATTGTCTGATAACAGAGAAAAAAAAATAAAACTAAAAGTCACAATTAATACCTTTTATTAAATTTAGATATTAGATAAGTATCATATGTCAAAGAATAAAGTGGTTGCTCAAAGCATATACTAACCACAATCGCTCAACTGCAAAACACTATGCACAACTTTGTGCAAAAACACACTCAGAACCTTACTGTACCATAAATATGACACTGGGCAGAACCTATGTTTAAACAAACGAGATCTGCATTAAAAAAAATATTTATTTTTATTTTGACCTATAAAACCACTTGTCCCTGAAACATGCCTAAAAACAGAATAATTTATTTATTACATTTGTACCCCGCTCTTTCCCACATACAACAGGTCCAGTGCAGCTTGCATAGTAAAACTTATGCAACACTTATGCCCTGCAGCATCCTAACCCTTCTGAAAAAAAGTCTGCACTGAAGAAGACAGGCAACAATGGGCCTCAGCATGGGACTGTGCTCAAACCTCCACACTGCATTTTATTGAGCAGTACCAGATTAGGAAAGGGGAAGAGGCTGGATATCTGGGGCAAGGGGAGAGGTGGAATGCTTTGTGAGGGGATGGGGTAGTTAAGAAAATGGACAGGGAAGGAGAATGGAAATGATGAACAAGGAGAGTAAAGAGATGCTGGAAGCTGGGGGGGGGGGGTGCTGAACATAGTGGTGGGAGGTCATAGGAAAGATGATAGACACTGGGAGAAGGAAGGTGGATGTTGGGCACAGAAAGAAAGAGGGAGAATGGACATGGGGGGGGGGGGGATCCTGAAGGGGGGCAGACTCAAGAAAAATGTCAGGAAGTAATTTTTCACAGAGAGAGTAGTGGATGCTTGGAATGCCCTCCCGCGGGAGGTGGTGGAAATGAAAACGGTAATGGAATTCAAACATGCGTGGGGTAAGCATAAAGGAATCCTGTTCAGAAGGAAGGGATCCTCAGGAGCTTAGTCAAGATCGGGAGGCGGGGCTGGTGGTTGGGAGGCGGGGATAGTGCTGGGCTGACTTATACGGTCTGTGCCAGAGCCGGTAGTTGGAAGGCGGGGCTGGTGGTTGGGAGGCAGGGATAGTGCTGGGCAGACTTATACGGTCTGTGCCAGAGCCGGTGGTTGGGAGGCAGGGCTGGTGGTTGGGAGGTGGGGATAGTGCTGGGCAGACTTATACGGTCTGTGCCCTGAAGAGCACAGGTACAAATCAAAGTAGGGTATACACAAAAAGTAGCAAATATGAGTTATCTTGTTGGGCAGACTGGATGGACCGTGCAGGTCTTTTTCTGCCATCATCTACTATGAACCTTGGGGTAGAAAGAGGGAATTGCTGGGTATGGGGGGGGGGGGGGGGGGAAGGACATCCTGGATATGGAAAAGAGAAGAAGTGGAGAGTGGCTGGTGCTAGACAGGGGGGGGGGGGGGGGTCACAGCTGGAGGTTCGGATCGGAGCCGTACAAACATATTCAGGCCAGTTCTCTCCTCTCCCCCGTGGGGCCTCCAGCCGATCCAGCTCAGAATAAACCCGCTGAGAGGCTGCCAGTACCTTCACGTGCTCCTTCCGCCACCATTTCTTCCCGCTTCCACCGCCTCGGTCCAATTTCGAGCTAGGCGCCATTTTCCCCGCTGCTCACCGCTTCCGCGATTCAACCACAGTCAGCCTTGTTCTGCCAGCGTCGGGGCTTCTCCTCAGGCGCGTCCTGGATGGAACTCCCGCCTACTCTAACGCAACTTCCTCTTTTCCGCAGAGAGTGAGACGCGCCTGAAGAGAAAGCCGGCCCTGACGCTGGCAGAAGGCTGACTGTGATTGAATCGCTGGTGCCGAGGCAGAACTCTTCAGACTTCAGGGCAGTAAAAATGACGGTCACGGCGGCAGCAGAACAAACACAAGGAGGAGATGCAAGACAGGCGGCGATCATGGTTGGGCTGGGGAGGCTTAGCCTCCCCAAGCCTCTTATACGGGGCGCCTATGCTTCCTCCCAATCCCCAGAGCTGATATTGTGATGTCATAATGCCTCATTCCACCAATGCCTAAGAACCAACCTCATCGGTGATGTCACAATGTCCTATGCTTGGCTCAATGTTTGTTTTACATATAGCGGTGATTTCAATTTCTAGAGACATTTCTTTTGTCTTTAATTAAGGAGAGAAGTTATAAACATGAGCTACTGTTCAGTTATTTTACTGTTAACTTCAGTGGCGTTCCTAGGGGGGCTGACACCCGGGGCAGATCGCTGATGTGCCCTGCCCGGGTGCAGCGACCCCCCCCCCCCCGGATGCAGCACGACCCCCCCCCCCCCCGGTGAAAGGACATCCCCCGCGAAAGAACCCCCCCCGGGTGTACGCCGCTGGGGGGGTGCCACGCGCGCCTGTCCTTCGTTCGTTCCATGTTCCCTCTGCCCCGGAACAACTAGCTGAGATGTTTTTTCTCTTTTAATTGCAAATGCTGGTTGCAAAGCAGAAAACTTTTATCCATAGTCTGCATTACAGGACTCCTGAGGAAGGTTGGAAAGCCGAAACACGGCCTGTGTTGAGTCTAGCTTTTGGGACTGTGTAATTGGACCTAGATTTGTGAAGCCCGGTTCCATCTAGAATTGGGTATTTGTCAGATCCGTACAGTTGCCATTAAAAGATTTTTGACTACCACCTTTGGATCATCCTGGTGATAGGAGCTGCCACTTACACACACAGCTTACAGAATACAGTAACTCAACTGTGCTCTGACGCATTTACCAGCCACAATTACACTAGATCTATGGCTGGTTGACTGCAGGTGTCTAGATCTGAGGCATGTCAGTGCTGGGTGATGCTACTGTGCTATAACGGAATCTGAGTATTCAGATACAACTATAAAATAGGGATCAGAACATAAGAGTAGCCATACTGGGTCTGACCAGTGGTCCATCTAGCCCAGCCAGTATCCTGCTTCCAACAGTGGCAATCCAGATCACAAGTACCTGGCAGAAACCCAAATAGTAGCAAGATTCCGGAATCCCAAAGATTAGCAACATTCCAGAACTCCAAAAAGTAGCAAGATTCTGGAATCCCAAGGCATAGCAACATTCCTTGCTACCAATCCCAGGGCAAGCAGTGGCTTTCCCATGTCAGTCTCAATAGCAGACTACGGACTTTTCCTCCAGGAACTTGTCCAAAAATTTTTAAAACCCAAGTACTTCCATGCAATTTCCTTGAGCGTCCCCTGGTCTTTTGCTTCTTATCATTTCCCGTGTCGTTTCTGGGAATGTTAATTTTATTAATTTTTGTTTGCCCATTTTTTTCCTCACACGAGCAAAGTCCTTGAGTGTGCACTGTTTTGAAAGAGGGTGCACTATGTGCAAAGAGAACGCACGCTTTCTGAAAGACTGCACACTGTCCCCCAGATTGGGCAATTAGTTAACGAACCATAAACAACCAATAACTGGCTGTTAACAATCTATATGTCAGACCTCATAGACCTGCCAACTAGGAACACAAAAAGATTAGCATGCACATTCCTGAATCTCCATTACCCCAGCTGCAAAGGACTTAAGTATAGGTCCACATATGTATCCAGCTTCTCCTACATAAGCACGCAGCTATGGAACGCACTACCAAAGGCCATAAAAACAATGCACAACCTAATAATCTTTCAAAAACTGCTGAAAACTGACCTATTCAAGAAGGCATATCATAACAACCCATCCTAAAGACTAGACAACTAGACTTTACGTGAACTAGACAAAACCGAACTCTTTACACTTGACTGATAACCTTCGCTGCTACTAATGAATGTTACGCAATACGCACTACCACTTTAATTCTCATGTCGAAAATGAACTTTCTATAGTTGATTACCTAACTTATGTTATAATTTACTCTATCACTCAGGAACTTCAATGCAATACCATTTGTAATTCTCTATCCGGAAATGGCAATCGCCATTACGGCATAATGTAAGCCACATTGAGCCTGCAAATTTCTGGGAAATGTGGGATACAAATGCTACAAATAATCCTATATAATAAAACTCACCCTCAACGTTCTGAGGACACTGACGTCACTGTCAGGTCCTCCGGGCACTTCCTTCCACTTCGAAGCCTTCGTGGTGGTGAAGCCACCAAAACCACTGTGTTGGGGCCCCGCCCTCGCGTCAAACGTTATGACGTCGAGGGCGGAGCAATGGCGTCAGTGGCTTCACAACCAACGAAACAGCAGATTAAAGGTGGCGTGCCAAGGTCCACAACAATGGCGGTCAGTGCCTTCAGAACGCCAAAGGGGTGAGTAGGGAGGTGGGGAGGTTCGGAAGGAAACCGTGCTAGCGCCCGTTTCATTTGCGCAAGAAACAGGCATGATTTACTAGTAATAATAATAATTGGCTCTAATTTGGATTTGTGCACAGATCTGGCTACATGGGATTCTATAAGGATCCACACACAAATCTTCTCACCCAGAAGGGGGTTTGGCTATGGGAGGGGCCAGGGGTGTTCTAAAGAATTATGCAAAGTGTTATAGAATTTGGGGGCTGTGCACCAGGATTTATTGTATTTGGGATTTCTACTTTATACGGGTATCTAGACCATTTATACCAGTGAGTTCAAAGCGGTTTACAGAGTTTAAGAGATGATAACTGAGACACTCCCTCAGGGATCACAAGCAATTACATGTTGAGTTACCATCAGTCAGATAGGTGGAAAAAACAAATGTAACAATTTGATTGTACAGAATAAGACAGGGGTGCAATGGTACAAGAGATATTTTTTTAAAATAAAGTTGTCTTGAGTTGTTTTCTGAATAGGATATAGTTATAGATTCTCCCAACTTAAAGTTAAGCCCTTCTATATTTTATAGGCTTGGTACACCAATTAAAGAACAAACCTTACAGCCGTAGATTGAGTCAGTTGAAGATGCTTGAGTGAGCATAAAGGTCAGTTCGGGCACCTTTTTGAGGCTTGGTCGTAACAAAAAATGGACCAAGTAAAGTCGTCCAAGTGTTCGTCAGGGACGCCCTTCTTTTTTCCATTATCAGTCGAGGACGCCCATGTGTTAGGCACGCCGCAGTCCCGCCTTCGCTATGCTTCTGACACGCCCCCGTGAACTTTGGTTGTCCCCGCGACGGAAAGCAGTCGAGGACGCCCAAAATCGGCTTTTGATTATGCCGATTTGGGTGACCCTGGGAGAAGGACGCTCATCTCCCGATTTGTGTCAAAAGATGGACGCCCTTCTCTTTCGAAAATAAGCCTGATAGTGTGAATTTTCAAGGCGGCATACACAAGGGCAGAGCACGCGCCTCTCATAGGTAGGGCTCCCACGTACATATACAACTAACTGGGTACTGTAAGTTATGCGCATTCTTGCTTTACTCAGGTGTACACACTTACACTAGCTGATGAACGCCTAAATAGCAGGGCATGTTGATAGCTGGCTAATGTCTACGTTCCTTTATACAGTACGCTCTTACGAATGCACCCAGTGGCGTTAGTTAGAAGTGCTCAGTTACACAATTGCGCTCGTTGAGGCCAGAGTAGTTTGGGGGAGTCTTTTACTAAGTGGCGGTAAGCCCCAACGCGGGCTTACCGCTCGCTAAACCAGAAGTACCACCAGGCTACCGCCGCAGCCCAAAGGTAGTTCCCAACCCATTTCAGGTGCTACAAAAATACCAGTGTTTACCCGGCAGTAATCGGGCAGTGCCAAGCGCTTTACTTGCCACACGGCCATTCCTTTTTTTAAAAAAAACAGCCTTTTACCCGTTGCAGTAAAAGGGGGTCTCAGTGCGCATCAAAAACATGCGCCGACAGCAGCACAGGCCTCCCTTTGCCGCAGCTTAGTAAAAGGACCCCTTTATTCTTTATAATAGCTTCCACCCAGAACTCTTTGTAAAAATTGGTGTTACATTGGTCACCTTACAGTCAAGGTACTATGGATGATTTATTTACTTAGATTTTGCTCACCCCTTTTTCAGTAGTAGCTCAAGGAGAGTTACATTCAGGTACTCTGGATATTTCTCTGTCCCAGGAGGGCTCACAATCTAAATTTGTACCTGAGGCAATGGAGGGTTAAGTGACTTGCCCAAGATCACAAGGAACAGCAGTGGGAATTGAGCTGGCCACCTGTGGATTACAAGACTGGTGCTCTAACCACTAGGCCACTCCTCCACTATAGCAACATTCCATGTAGAATCTCAAATAGTAGCAACAGAATCTCAAATAGTACCAACATTCCATGTAGAATCTTCAATAGTAGCAACATTCCATGTAAAATCTCAGATAGTAGCAACAGAATCTCAAATAATTTATTTGGATTTTGCTCACACCTTTTTCAGTAGTAGCTCAAGGTGAGTTACATTCAGGTACTCTGGATATTTCTCTGTCCCAGGAGGGCTCACAATCTAAGCTTGTACCTGAGGCAATAGAAGGTTAAGTGACTTGCCCAAGATCACAAGGAGCAGCAGTGGGATTTGAACTGGCCACCTCTGGATTCCCTGGATTGCAAGAGCAGTGCTCTAACCACTAGGCCACTCCTCCACTAGCTATGCCACTGCACTATAGCAACATTCCATATAAAACCTCAGATAGTAGCAACAGAATCTCATATAATTTATTTGGATGTTGCTCACACCTTTTTCATTAGTAGCTTAAGGTGAGTTACATTCAGGTACTCTGGATATTTCTCTGTCCCAGGAGGGCTCACAATCTAAGTTTGTACCTGAGGCAATGGAGGGTTAAGTGACTTACCCAAGATCACAAGGAGCAGCAGTAGGATTTCAACTGGCCTCCTCTGGATTCCCTGGATTGCAAGACCAGTGCTTTAACCACTAGGCCACTCCTCCACTAGCTATGCCACTGCACTATAGCAACATTCCATGTAGAATCTCAAATAGTAGCAACAGAATTTCAAATAGTAGCAACATTCCATGTAGACCAACATTCCATGTAGAATCGCAGATAATATCAACATTCCATATAGAATCTCAAATAGTAGTAACAGAATCTCAAATAATTTATTTGGATTTTGCTTACACCTTTTTCAGTAGTAGCTCAAGGTGAGTTACATTCAGGTACTCTGGATATTTCTCTGTCCCAGGAGGGCTCACAATCTAAGTTTGTACCTGAGGCAATGGAAGGTTAAGTGACTTCCCAAGAACACAAGGAGCAGCAGTGGGATTTGAACTGCCACCCCTGGGTTGCAAGACTGGTGCTCTAACCACTAGGCTACTCCTCCACTCCAGAATCTTGCTATTCTTTGGGGTTCTACATGGAATGTTGCTACTCTTTGAGATTCTGCATGAAATCTTGTCACTCTTTAAGATTCCAGAATCTTAATTTATTTATTTAGATTTTGCTCCCACCTTTTTCAGTAGTAGCTGAAGGTGAGTTACATTCAGGTACTCTGGATATTTCTCTGTCCCAGGAGGGCTCACAATCTAAGTTTGTACCTGAGGCAATGGAGGGTTAAGTGACTTGCCCAAGATCACAAGGAGCAGCAGCGGGATTTGAACGGGCCACCTCTGGATTGCAAGACCAGTGCTCTAACCTCTAGGCCACTCCTCAACCAAGTAAAGTCACCCAAGTGCTTGTCAGGGACACCCTTCTTTTTTCCATTATCGGTCGAGGACGCCCATGTGTCAGGCACGTCCCAGTCCCGCCTTTGCAACGCTTCCGACACGCCCCCGTGAACTTTGGTCGTCCCCGTGACGGAAAGCAGTTGAGGACGCCCAAAATCGGCTTTCGATTATGCCGATTTGGGCGACCCTGGGAGAAGGACGCAGATCACAGATCACTAGCAGCAGATTAGCAATTTCACGTCTGAGTTCTTTCAGTACTCTGAAAAGGTATAAGCTAAATCTCTAAAACAAAAGAGAGACACAAATTTACATGTTATGTTATTAAATATATAGGGCCTGATTTATGCCACTTAGAATTATGCTCATAAATTGCAAATTTATAAGGGCTGAGTGCCTAAACCTATACTCAAACTTTCACTAAACTTCTAAATTTAGGAGTGGTTGGCAACAGGGGCAGATTTAGGGCAGGTAAAATAGAAGCTTAGCACTGATTTTCAGCACTCAGGCTCATAAATTAGATTCATAAATCTAGGCAAGTGGACAGCAAGTTTAAATTTATAAACATAACTTTAAGGTAAAAACTTAGGCTCCTAAATTTGGCAGAAAATAAGGTATAAATTTTGAAGCCTAACTCATGAGCATAAATACAGGAGCTGCTTTTTTTTTTTTTTAATGCTGGACCCATATATTTTAAAAAGGAAACATATAGTTTACACGATAAATCCATTCAGGTAAACTGATCAGTGAGGGAGATGGACAAGAGTGTGGAGAAATATTCCTTAAACTATCAGCCAGCTCTGTATCGCAAGACTGTTACTTCCCTTTTCAAATTTCTTTCCAAGTTCTCCTTGCTGTGCTGCCCTTCTGCCTTATTTCCAGCTCGCTTTTGAAATAAACTATCCATGCTTTTGAAAAGTTCAGGACTGCTCTTCAGAAAATAAAAATGAGGATGTTATAATGCCTTTGTATCGCTCCATGGTGCGACCGCACCTTGAATACTGTGTGCAATTCTGGTCACCGTACCTCAAAAAAGATATCGTGGAATTAGAAAAGGTACAGAGAAGGGCGATGAAAATGATAAGGGGGATGGGACGACTTCCCTATGAGGAAATTCTGAAGCGGCTTTGGCTGTTCAGCTTGGAGAAAAGACAGCTGAGGGGAGATATGATAGAGGTCTATAAAATAATGAGTGGAGCGGAACGGGTAGACATGAATCGTTTGTTTACTCTTTCCAAAAATACTAGGACTAGGGGGAATGTGATGAAGCTACAAAGTAGTAGATTTAATACAAATTGGAGAAAATGTTTCTTCACTCAACATGTAATTAAACTCTGGAATTCATTGCCAGAGAATGTGGTAAAGACGATTAGCTTAGCAGGGTTTAAAAAGGTCTGGACGGCTTCTTAAAGGAAAAGCCCATAGACCATTATTAAATTGACTTGGGGAAAATCCACTGCTTATTTCTGGGATAAGCAGCATAAAGTGTATTAAACTTTTTTGGGATCTTGCCAGGTATTTAGACCTGGATTGGCCACTGTTGGAAACAGGATACTGGGCTTGATGGACCTTTGGTCTGTCCCAGTGTGGCAATACTTATGTACTTATGGGCATGTGTGTTCTGTCCAGTTTCTTCCCTTGTGTGCCTTTTGGCAACTTTGCTTGTTCAGTATATCCTGCGAACACCATTGTGACCCCTGAGGCAGGCGTTGTGTGATGCCGAAACATGGACTGTGTCAGGTCCTTTGTCAAAGCAGCAAATAAAGCATCTTTCAAGACCTATTTCCTGAGTTGGATTCATCCTTTGGTCAGCCTCTGCTCTTGGCTGCAAAAATTGATTTAACATCCATTAACATATGAATTAATGCACATACCATCAAATTCTGTGCATTAAAATCTTATTTTGCGTGTACAATTTTTTATTAGAACAAATGCTTGAAACAAATATTAAGAAACACCCGAGAACAAGGAAAAAGTCTGAAAAATCTGAAAACACAACCAAAAATGTTTGCATATCCCTAGTTGCTAGCAGGGCTTCCTTATACATCCATTTCACTGCTTTTACTGTGTAATGCAGCCTGAATGACAAAAGCCCTCCTAATCCCATTAACAGTCTAATTAAAGGTAAATGATACCAGAATCAGTAGAATACCATAAACAGCTTTCAGTGAGACAAAATGAGTTCTTTCCCCCTGTCCTGGGAGCAGATAAAACCTTAGCATTTAAAGCATGTTTACAAATGCCGACCAGAAGGCTGTAAATCATAGGACCACCATTAGATTGTACTCCAGAACAGACAGAATTGCCTATTTATTGAAAACCCTGTTCATTTATGCTCACTATCAGAAATGTTTTTACTGAGGTAAGAACCTTTTTAAGTTGCTAACTTCATAAACTATTAAAATCAGAAGGCACTAGGTCCCCTTCCCGAATGCTGGCAGTGAAATGCAGAATTAATCCCAGGTAACTGATACAGGAACATAAGAACAGCCATACTGGGTCAGATCAATGGTCCATCTAGCCCAATATCCTACATAATAAGTACATCAGTGATGGCATACTGGGACAGACTGAAGGTCCATCAAGTCCAGCATCCTGTTTCCAACAGTGGCCAATACAGGTCACAAGTACCTGTCAAGATGCCAAAACAGTACAATACATTTTTCGCTGCTTATCCCAGAAATAAGCAGTGGATTTTCCCAAGTCCATTTTAATAATGGCTTATGGACTTTTCTTTGAGAAAACCAATCTAACCTTTTATAAAACCCTGTTAAGCTAACTGCTTTGACCACATTTTCTGGCAACAAATTCCAGAGTTTAATTACACGTTGAGTGAAGAAATATTTTCTCCAATTTATTTTAAATTTACGACTTTGTAGCTTCATTGTTTGCCCCCTAGTCCTGATATTTTTGGAAAGAGTAAACAAGTGATTCACATCTACCACTCCACTCAACAGTGGCCAATTTAGGTCACAAGTACCTGGATTTTGCTAATTGTGGCCTAGTGGTTAGGGTGGTGGACTCTGGTGCTGAGGAACTGAGTTCAATTCCCACTTCAGGCACAGGCAGCTCCTTGTGACTCTGGGCAAGTCACTTAACCCTCAATTGCCCCAAGTAAGCCACATTGAGCCTGCCATGAGTGGGAAAGCGCAGGGTACAAATGTAACAAAAATAAAATAGATACTATTGGAGATTCTACATGGAATGTTGCTACTATTGGAGGTTCTACATGGAATGTTGCTATTCCACTAGCAACATTCCATGTAGAAGGCTGCGCAGGCTTCTGTTTCTGTGAGTCTGACGTCCTGCACGTATGTGCAGGACGTTAGACTCACAGAAGCCTGCGCGGCCACATTGGTGATCTGCAAGGGCCGACTTCTACATGGAATGTTGCTAGTGGAATAGCAACATTCCATGTAGAATCTGAAATAGTAGCAACAGTGGAGGAGTGGCCTAGTGGTTAGGGTGGTGGACTTTGGTCCTGAGGAACTGAGGAACTGAATTCCCACTTCAGGCACAGGCAGCTCCTTGTGACTCTGGGCAAGTCACTTAACCCTCCATTGCCCCATGTAAGCTGCATTTAGTCTGCAATAAGTGGGAAAGCGCGGGGTACAAATGTAACAAAAAATATATATATAACATACCAGAGGGGAGGCATCGGTATCAGTTGCAAGTAGCATGTGGGAATCGCTGCCAGAGACCCTATGAAGAGCCAGATAAACGTTAAACATTTTTTTTTTTAATTGAAAAGCGTGTGCAGGATAATCAGCCACGCTGAGCATTTGTTCAAAAGGATGTTTGAGGTCAACAATAAAAAAACAAAAACATGTGCCCAAAATGCATGCTATGATTAAGCATGTTTAACCGTGTGATTCAAATTTTCAATCGCACGTCTAATTGTGATGAAAGTTTTAAATCGCTGCCCACCCCTACAAGAAATAGAAATGGTGTGGCCCAATGGGCTACTCCTACACAGTGATTGGGGGAACAGAACCCAGGTCCATCCCCTGCTCCAGAATTTGAGGGAGAGAGACTCCATCTTCTTTATTCAGTCTTGCTGGGGGGTCATCGTCCGGATCAGAGAAGAAGCACATCGCAGCTTGTTCAAACTGTGCAAACTTAATGGCATTTACAGAATCACGCAGTGCCTGTCAAAGCAGCAGAATTCCTGGAGGGCATTGTAAAGAGCAGTGAGCAGCAGGGGAAAGGTGGGAATAACTCTACACAGGAAGGGTTTGGTTAAGGCCGAATGTGCCAACTTGCTAACCAGGAAGAGGTGGATGAGATAAAGTGTTCAGAGAACTACAGCTATTATTCCCCCCCCCCCCCCCCCCAATTCTATGAATTTGCATACCCAATTTTATGCTTACCCCCGGATTCTACATATGTTTCCGAGATTTCACCGCTGAAAACTGAGCATGGATGAAAGATGCGCGTGCATTAACTAACAATTAATTGAGATTAGCAATCAATTATTGCAGCTAATTGGCAATCATTGGGATTTGTTTGCATGTCTGCCTATTCTTTAACCCTGAGCTCTTGGACCTGCCACCAAGAAATGCTAAACGATCCTCACGCACCTTCCTGCACCTACACTTTCCCAGCTGCAAAGGATTAAAATACAAACTAACACACGCAACCAGCTTTTCTTACATGAGTACGCAGATGTGGAATGCACTACCAACTCACTTAAAAACGATAAACGAACTAAACAGCTTCCGCAAAGCTCTGACAACTTATCTCTTTAACAAGGCCTATTACGAGAACCCATAACTAACTACAGCACAACACCTAAACATCTTCCATTCAGAATGTCTTACTCTGCAATTCTTTGACCAGATCCTCTTCCCTTCTCTAATTTTTTTGTAACACCAACTGTACTTTTGATCCTGTTATGCTGTTTCCATGACAGATCTTTGTAAGCCACATTGAGCCTGCAAATAGGTGGGGAAATGTGGGATACAAGTGCAATAAATAATCCCCAACGTTCTGAAGCCTCCACGGAAGTTGAGGCGCCCGAGATATCAGGTGTGCCCTGGAGTGTCTGCACCGCCTTTGCGTCAAAACATCATGACGTCGAGGGCGGAGCTATAACACTCGAGGGCCGAAACGCGAGGCGAACGCGAACCCCGAACAAGTAACGCAAGTAGCTCCGAGGGATGGAGGGAGGGGGCCCCTTGCTAGCGCCCGTTTCATTGCACTCAGAAACGGGCATTTTTTCCTAGTAATAAATAAATACCCTAGCACACAACTCAAAAGGGAGCATGGCCCAGGAGGAGCAGGAGAGTTCTGAAAAGTTATACACGGGGTTATAGAATGGGCCCCCCCCCACTCCATTTCCACACCAAAATGCCAGGAGCCGGGCACCGGCATTTACAGTAGGTTTCATAAATACTAGCAGCAAACTTGGGCATGGGAATGAGTGCAGAATGCTGGTGGTGATTTTTGTGCACCATTTTGCACTATTGGTGCTCACAGTCGTGTGCACAAGTTACTACTACTACTACTTATCATTTCCATAGCGCTACTAGACGTACGCAGCACTGTACACTTGAACATGAAGAGACAGTCCCTGCTCGACAGAGCTTACAATCTAATCAGGACAGAAAAACAGGACAAATAAGGGATAAGGACAAAAAGTAGCAAGATTCTGTTCAGAATCCCAAAGAGCATCAAGGTTCCGGAATTCCAAGGACTATTACTACTACTTATCATTTCTATAGCGCTACTAGACATACACAGCGCTGTACACTTGAACATGAAGAGACAGTCCCTGCTCGACAGAGCTTACAATCTAATCAGGGCAGAAAAACAGGACAAATAAGGGATAAGGATAAAGAGTGGCAAGATTCCGGAATCCGAGTTCAAGATTCCGGAATCCCAAAGAGTTGCAAGATTCCATGCAGAATCCCAAAGAGTAGCAAGATTCCGGAATCCTGATGACTACTACTACTACTTATCATTTCTATAGTGCTACTAGATGTACGCAGCGCTGTACACTTGAACATGAAGAGGACAGTCCCTGCTCAACAGAGCTTACATCTAATTAGGACAGACAAACAGGACAAATAAGGGATAAGGATAAAGAGTGACAAGATTCCGGAATCACAAAGAGCTGCAAGATTCCATGCAGAATCCAAAAGAGTAACAAGATTCCGTAATCCCGATGACTACTACTACTACTTATCATTTCTGTAGCGCTACTAGACATACGTAGCGCTGTACACTTGAACATGAAGAGACAGTCCCTGCTTGACAGAGCTTACAATCTAATTAGGACAGACAAACAGGACAAATAAGAGATAAAAGTTAGAAAATAGGATCAGTTGTGCCTATAACTTAATAGAATAATTAACTGCTAATTAGCACTAACAAATTATTGGCTATAATTAGTCTTAATTGGTGCTAATGGGCATTAATTAGCAGGTATGCGCATAACAGTCATTAGTCATAAGAACATAAGCGTTGCCATACTGGGGCAGATCAAAGGTCCATCAAGCCAAGTATCCTGTTTCCAACAGTGGCCAATCCAGGTCACAAGTACCTGGCAAGATCCCAGAATAGTAAAACAGATTTTATGCTGCTTATTCTAGAAATAAGCAGTGCCATCTTAATGGTTTATGGACTTTTGTTTTAGGAAATTAGCCAAACCTTTTTTAAACCCTGCTAAGCTAACTGCTTTTACCACATTCTCTGGCAACGAATTCCAGAATTTAAATACACGTTAAGTGAAGAAATATTTTCTCTGGTTTGTTTTAAATTCACTACTAAATACTTTCATTGCATGCCGCCTAGTCCTAGTATTTTTGGAAAGGATAAAAAAGGAGTTCATGTGTACCTGTTCCACTCCACTCAGTGTACTATAAACTGCATGCGCAAAGTCCAGAGCACACAACTGCAAGCGGGGCATGAACCTGGGAGGGGCATGGGTGGGTCCGAAGTGTGCCCAGCACTTAGGTTATAGAACACTAGCAGTTAGGCACAAGCATTTACACCAGTCTTTGAGCTAGCGTGTTTGTGACTAAATGTGGACTTGTCCAAGCACTGCACACACAATTGTCATTATAGAGTCTACGCTTAGGGGGAATTCAGTAAACAGCAGGGGTGGACTGAGAGTGGTCTGGGTCCCCGGGCACTTAGGGTGGTCTCGGACCCCTGCCCTGATGCTGCCCGACACCCCCACCTACTGCCAGGCAGCCGCCCCCTACCATCGCAGCCGACGCCACCGCTGCCCTGGTCCTACCTGAAGGGCCCTGTTGGTTAAGTGGTCTCTGCGTAGGGGAGGGGGGAGAGGATGTTCTTTCCTGCCTGCTGCGCTGACGCTAGTTCCCCTGACTTCTGGTGTCGATGTGTTTTCAAAATGGCAGCTGAGTCTTCCCACAGTAGTCTCATGGGTCTCGACAGACTAGCGAGACTTCTGCAGGGGCTTTTGTCTGCCATTTTTAAAGTACGGCAGTGCTGGGCAGGGGGAATAGCAGCAGCACAACGGGCAGGAAAGAACATGTCCCCCCTGCAGAAGCCACTAGATCACTAGCGGTGTGCCTTTAAAGGGGGGAGGGCTGTAGTGTGCGGTGGGCATCCAGGCAGAGCCTCTGGGCCCTCGGGCACTGCCCGGTTCCCTGAATGGTCAGTCTGCCCCTGGTAAACAGCGTTCAAATTTAGGCTCTGGAAAGATCCATGCTAAATACTAGTTTAGATCTGATCTCATGCCTAACTTTAGGCGTGGTACTTACCCCTGCTGAAACCTGGTGTAAATGCTAGCACGCAACTAATGGCAGTTGTGTGCGTAAACGAGCCTATTCTATAACATTCAGGGAATGTCCCTGACCCACCCATGCTCCCTTTTGAGTTGCATGCTATAAAATGTAAGTGTGCATTTACAGAATAGGGTGCAGGATAAATCCGTGCATAAACTCACCTGATTGCAAATTAATACCAGTTATTGATTGTTAATGGCTCATTAACTAATGAGTTTAAGCGTGGATCTGGGATTTGCTCTCAAATTTGCATTCCCAACTTTTGGAGACCTATATAAAATATATGAATTAGTATTCATCATCCCAGCGTCTAACTTTAGGTAATCTATGGAGAATTACCCCCTTGGAATGTACAGAGACAAACTAAGGACTCATTTTCAAAAGAGAAAAACATTTTTTAAAAATGGCATTAATCTGCATTTGAACGTTTTTCCCACAAAAATGTACAGATTTGGTATTTTTGAAACCAATTTTTAAACATTTTTCTATGGAATCCGTCAGAAGTGCGTTCAAATCACAAGGGGGCAGGGTCCGGGTGTTCCTAGCACTTGGGCGTTTTTCTACCAGAATTTATTTATTTGTAACATTTGAATCCCACATTTTCCCACCTATTTGTAGACTCAATGTGGCTTACATAGTACCGGAGAGGCCTTTGCAGGCTCCGGTGTGAACCAGTGGAGTACCAAGGGGGGGGGCGGTGGGGACGGTCCGCCCCGGGTGCACGCCGCTGGGGGGCTGCTGCGCGCCTGTCGGCTCTTCGTTTTCATGCTCCCTTTGCCCCGGAACAGGTTACTTCCTGTTCCGGGGCAGAGGGAGCATGAAAACGAAGAGCGTGCGGCACCCCCCCCCCAGCGGCGTGCACCCGGGGGGGGGGCTCTTTTGCCGGGGCATCGGGGTTTTTTTTGCCGGGGGGGGGGGGGCGTTGCGCTGTTCCAGGGGGGGGCGCATCGGCACTCCGCCCCGGGTGTCAGCCCCCCTAGGAACGCCACTGGTGTGAACAAATACAGGGTGATATTGTGGTAAGATCAAGTTAATGTGGCACAGCCACATTAGGGAATCGGAGAACGGAAGAGTTGTGTTATGTCCATTACGTGCTTTAGTTTGGTTGTGTTGCAGAGATTAGGCATTTAAGTTGGATCGGGAGGGTATGCCTTTTTAAACAGGTTGGTTTTTAGTGATTTCCAGAAGTTTAGGTGGTCTTACGTCGTTTTCAAGGCTTTTGGTAATGCGTTCCACAGTTGTGTGCTTATGTAGGAAAAACCAGATGCGTAAGTTAAAAGCTGTGAATTGCCGGTACTTCCAGTCTCCAGCAGTCTCACTACATTCATAGAACATTAAAGATATCTTCTTCTTCTTTTTTTTTTAATTTAACTTTATTGATAACTCAAAGTGAAACAACACAACTTACTCAATATTGCCAATATACAAGCAATAAGATACCATGCAGGAACCGTACAGCTCGTAAATCGCACTGTTTCCCCCCCCCCCCCCTCCCCTCCCCTCCCACCTTCCTGTTGCTATCCGTGTTGATTCAAGTAAGTAATTTAAAAAAAAAATTTTTATATGGTTACAATTACGGTGTTCCTCTGCTTAGTGACATCAAATGAAATGAAAAAGATAACCAGAAATGTTAACGGTGGTCAACCATTATATGACATCTTCATGTTAGATTTGTTTTATTTCTGGTATTTTGTAAGTCTGTTTAGGGGAGAGGTTATCAATGTTTTTAGCACAGGGTCCCATTTTATGTGTTGAGACCTTGTGCTTAAATAATCTGACTTAACAGTAGCCCATGTTGAAAACTCCCCACCCCAACCCCTGTGCACCGGTACAGAAAATAGATTACTTGTAACTTGGGGAAAGAATGGCAGCTGAATTATTTAAGTATTAGGGGGGGGGGGTTTGTTTTTTTTTTTGGTCAAACATTTTTCACGCCTGTTATGTTGTGACAGTAACATTGCACCAATTCAGTTATCATTAATGTGTAATACAGGCCCAGCTGTAGGTGAAGAGTTTTGAAACCAGGTTGTGATTCCTTGTTAAGATTCATTGAGTTGATAAACTGACCATTTTTACATGGATTTTGAATCCAGTTCTATGCATCAGCTAAGTCCAGGAAACACATACTATGGCATAAGAAGGTCAAAACACATTTGGGACATTAACTAAAAAAAAAGTAGCTAAGAAAAAGTATTTAGACGTTTGCTTAGAAAAAAAATGTTGAAAGTGTTCTTATATTTTAAAAGCTTCTGATATAAAGTTCAAGCTACTCACTGAATAATACAACCATTTATTTCAAAATGAGTTCTTTAGATGTTTTACAATAGGTCATTGATTTCCTGCTAAATTTCTAGTTTGACTCTGTAAGGAGAAATCAAGCAGAGCCTTACAGTGGGCGTAAGTCGCAGAGTTACAATTTGCAATAAGCATCGGCAGGGCGTATGTTCCCCTGAAGAAGCCGGAAGGTGAAACAGGTCCCCGTTGGGATCGCTCCTTATGCCAAAGCTAAGTGATGTTTTTATGCAAGATAAATTTACAACAAGTATAAGATGTACAGTTACTAAAATACTCTGGAGGAAAGGAGAAACAGGGGTGATATGATACAGGCGTTCAAATATTTGAAAGGTATTAATCCGCAAACGAACCTTTTCCGGAGATGCGAAGGCGGTAGAACGAGAGGACATGAAATGAGATTGAAGGGGGGCAGACTCAAGAAAAATGTCAGGAAGTATTTTTTTCACGGAGAGAGTGGTGGATGCTTGAAATGCCCTCTCGCGGGAGGTGGTGGAGATGAAAACGGTAGCAGAATTCAAACATGCGTGGGATAAACATAAAGGAATCCTGTTCAGAAGGAATGGATCCTCAGGAGCTTAGCCGAGATTGGGTGGCCGAGCTGGTGGTGGGAGGCGGGGATAGTGCTGGGCAGAGTTATACGGTCTGTGCCAGAGCCGGTGGTGGGAGGTGGGACTGGTGGTTAGGAGGCGGGGATAGTGCTGGGCAGACTTATACGGTCTGTGGCCTGAAAAGGACAGGTACAAAATCAAGGTAAGGTATACACAAAAAGTAGCACATATGAGTTTATCTTGTTGGGCAGACTGGATAGACCGTGCAGGTCTTTTTCTGCCATCATCTACTATGTTACTATGTTACTATGTTAAAATACATGGGTGGGTTGTATCAACATTATTTTTGCATGAGAGAGCATTGAATTTGAAAATTGTTAAGAATGTTTAAAAGGAAAAGAAGTTTTGGCCAATGATAGATCCTGTATGCTATGTCCATTGCTGTGAATAGCAAACACTTTTTTTTCAGAACATCACTGCCAACTGAGGTCTTTTTTGCTCCATCTTTTTTCTCTTCCTGCATATTGCTTTCTGGAGAAGAAACCTTTTTCTTTATTTTCTTTCACTTCATTCTCATCACCGCCACAGCACTCTTGATGCTACTCCAGGCTCCGCCCTTTCTGCCTCGCCTCACCCCATGCTTGGAATAAACTCCCTGAGCCCATACGCCAGGCCCCCTCCCTGCCCATCTTCAAATCCTTACTCAAAGCCCACCTCTTCAATGTCGCCTTCGGCACCTAACCACTACACCTCTATTCAGGAAATCTAGACTTCCCCAACTTGACATTTCGTCCTTTAGATTGTAAGCTCCTTCGAGCAGGGACTGTTCTTCTTTGTTAAACTGTACAGCGCTGCATAACCCTAGTAGCACTCTAGAAATGTTAAGTAGTAGTAGTAGTAGTAGTAGCTTCATGGATATACAGGGAACAGACTCTTGGCTGTTCTGCAGTTGCTTGAAAGGGTACAACCAGTGCTATATAAATCCCTAGTGTGGGAAGAACTCTTAAATCAGAGTGAGCATGAACAGTGTTCAAATTAAAGACAATAGGTTTGGAAGGAGGTTTGCTTAGCACCTGTAGCTGATGAATCCAGAGACTTCTAGGTTGCGACCATCTGTCAGCAGCTGGAGATAGAAAGCACTGAACTCTGTCTTATAGGTTAGTCAGTATGTCTCTATCTCCAGCAGGCGTGGACGATCTGACACAAGCTCCTGCTTCATCCGTGTGATGGCTCCTGTTCTGGTTTTCTTGGCTCAGTTGAGCCTGGGGATGCTTAGGCTATGCTGTGCAGGCTTTAGGGGGTACACCTGGTGGTGCCAGGTCCCTTCCCCCACCCCTATCCAGCCAATTGCTCCTTCTTCCTTCACAGAGTTTAAAAAAAAGGAGAAGGATTTACCTGCTTATGTAGCTATCTTGTTGGGCAGACTGGATGGACCGTACAGGTCATTTTCTGCCGTCACCTACTATGTAACTATGTATTTAAGTCCTTTGCAGCTTGGGTGGTACAGATTTAGATAGGTTCGTGTTGATTCGGATGTCTTTCTAATTGGTAAGTCGATCAAGTCTGTCATGTAACTCGGGGCTTCTCCGTAGATGATTTTGTGAACCAGGGTGCAGATTTTGAAGGCGATGCGTTTTTTGATTGGGAGCCAGTGTAGTTTTTTGTGGAGGGGTTTTGTGCTTTCAAATCGCGTTTTACCAAATATAAGCCTAGCTGCCGTGTTTTGAGCGGTCTGAAGTTTCTTTAAGGTTTGTTCTTTACATCCCGCATAAATTCCATTGCAGTAATCTAAGTGGCTTAGTACCATTGATTGTATCAGGTTGCGAAATATTTCCCTCGGGAAGAATTACTTCACGCGTTTGAGTTTCCGCATTGAGTGGAACAAAACAAATACATTTAAGGGCTATAAGTTGGATGTTTTGGTCTAGCCCTGTTTTTATTAATGAACAAGCCACAAAAAAGTGCCCTGTATGACCTAATGACCACTGCAGGGAAAAGGAATGAAACCCCATTACGCCTTCAGTGGTCACTGACCCCCCTCCCACCCTGCAAAGATGTAAATGAAACAGTACTACCAGCCTTTACGACAGCCTCAGATGTTATAGTCATTCCTATTATAGCAACAAGCAGGTCCCTAGAATAGCCTAGTGGTTGGTGAAGACCACTGTAGAGAAGGTGACCCAGGCCCATAATCCACTCTAACTATTACAATTGTGGTGGAAAGTGTCATCCCTCCCCTCAAAAAAACACAAACCCTACTGTACCCACATATAGGTGACACCTACAGACATAAGGGCTATTGTAGTGGTGTATAGTTGGGTACAGTAGGTTTTGAAGGGCTCACCATACAGTATAAGGGGGTAATGCGAGATGTGTACCTTATACTTTTTATGTGACGTCCACTGCAGCGCCCCCTACGGTGCCCCACCGCTCTGCTGGGATGCCCGTGTGGCCAGTCTACTAGGAAAGCTGACATCTCCTACGTCCCAATGGCTTGATTGTGTGCATTTCTCACTTGGATGTTTTTTTTTTTTCTTTTTGAAAATGGTCCAAAAAGATAGACATACTAAGCACAACAACGTCTAGGAAATGGTCATTTTCAAAGAAAAAAAAGAGAGAGACGATTTTCTGGTTTGAAAATGGTCATTTTCACTACTTGATTTTTGCACGTTTTCAGCAAAACGTCCAAAGTCGGCTTTAGGCGTCATATCGAAAAGGCCCCCCTCAGAGGAATATGATATGATAATGCTCTATAAATGTGCCTACAAACTTGGAAGGCCACAAAGGATAAACAAACATCATTACTCACTCTGAAAAATAAGCCAATGTGAGCCAGGAAGAAGAGACAATAAATCTGATAATAATAATAATACACTTCTGGGCATAGGATTGGAACGACTGGATGCACGCCACTGCCAATTAACTGAAATGTCATTAGCAGAGCAGGCTCTAGTTGGTGACGAAGGAACTCTGGCTCCCCCTTCATATGTAGGAAAATAGCTTTAAAAACCCACATTTTTCAGGGGTGGAAAAGGAGAGGAATTTGTTTCAAGTTGACAGTTTTGTATTGCCTTAAGGACCAAATGAGTGGAAGCGTTTCAGCCGAACAAGGACTCAGTAGGAAGAATGACAATTTAAATTTATTTAATTTAAACATTTATAGTCTGCTGAAACCATGAGCTGATAATAGATTATAGAGATAATACATTAGAAAAAATAAAATCAATAATAAAATAAATATAATACTACCCGAATGTTATAAAAACAAATTATCACCTAAACGTAGAAAACAATTTCTCCAGGTATGGATGCCTTATCTTCAGATTCTAAGCCCAAGGGGTCGGAGTTTACTTATTAATGCTTGTTGATTTTGGATGAGGAGTGGGGAGGGGGGTCCACCTCCTCTCTGCCCCGTAGCAAGCTGCTTTTCCTAGTGTACAAAGGTAATCGCGTAGTCTGTGGGCTGCCAAAAAGTTCTGGATTACTGGTCCTGTTGTACTTCCTTGAATCGCAAAGCGGGGTTCACGCTCTCCACAGCAATCGAACACAACAAGGAAATGGGGTGGAGAGAGCCCAATAACAAGAGATCAGTCACCACATATAAGGGTAAGATGCTCCAGAAAAACCTTTATTAGGACCCCAAAAAGTTCTGGATTACTGATCCTGTTGTACTTCCTTGAATCAACACGGATAGCAACAGGAAGGTTCCTGAGACTTTGGAAATTGAGTGGTACAGGGGTTGGGGTGGAGGGGGAGGGGAGGGGAGGGGAGGGGTGGGGAAAGGGTGGTTTACAAGCTGTATGGTTCATGCATAGTTTCTTATTGTTTGTAAGTTGCCAATATTGAGTATGTTGTGTGTTGTGTTGCTTAACTTTGAGTTATCAATAAAATTAATTTAAACTTTAAAAAAAAATCATCAAAATATAGTGACCTTCTAAACTTCATATGGTTACATTCTCGTTTCAGTTCTAACGGTAGAGTATTCCATAATCTCAGTACAATGCCCTGAAAAGATCTTTTACAAATGGTTAAGCTGAAATCCAAAGCTGCAGAATGTTTTAACTTATTAATGTGGACAAGAAAATCATGACATATTACAGAGTTGTGAAAGAGTGGGTAAGAAAAATACCATAAACTATTCAAAGGGGGGAAGTTATCAACATGGGCTGTTGTTACGACATGTTATTTTACGTTGACCCTGTTATCAGTAACTAGGCTTTGTTGCATAAACTGGGACCTGCACTAAAACAGCAGGAGTTCAGGGCACAGTTATCAATGTAGACCACTGTTTACGATGTGTTATTTTACCACTAACTCATTCTATTTTAGCACAGGTCCCAGTTTATGTAATGAGATCTAGTTACTAATAACCGGGGGTTACTAGTAAAATAACACATCTTAACAGTAGGTCATGTTGATGACTTCCCCCCCCCCCTTAATTAAAGAAAAAAAGAAATGTCTCTAGAAATTGAAATCACTGCTTGGGAATAAAATTGAGGGCACGGAGGGACAGTTTTTGCTAGACCATCCAAGGGCTTTTGCCTCTTTGAGCACTCCTGCAACTATGCTATGCAGAAAGCTGAGTTTGGTAGCTCGAAAGTGTATAATGCAATATTGGACCTCTTCGGAAGCGCCCGCCTACTGGCATTGGCGTAATCAGGTGCACCTTTTAGCATCTTGGGAGGCTAGAGATTCCAAAATGTTGCCTAAACGTAGAAAACAATTTCTCCAGATTTGGATGCCTTATCTTCAGATTCTAAGCCCAAGGGGTCGGAGTTTACTTATTAATGCTTATTGATTTTGGATGAGGAGTGGGTGGGGTGGGGGGGGGGTGGGGTTCCACCTCCTCTCTGCCCCGTAGCAAGCTACTTTTCCTAGTGTACAAAGGTAATCGCGTAGTCTGTGGGCTGCCAAAAAGTTCTGGATTACTGGTACTGTTGTACTTCCTTGAATCAACACGGATAGCAACAGGAAGGTTCCTGAGACTTTGGAAATTGAGTGGTACAGGGGTTGGGGTGGAGGGGATGGGATGGGAAGGGGAGGGGTGGGGTGGGGGGGGGAAAGGGCGGTTTACAAGCTGTATGGTTCATGCATAGTATCTTATTGTTTGTAAGTTGGCAATATTGAGTATGTTGTGTGTTGTGTTGCTTAACTTTGAATTATCAATAAAAATTAATTTAAACTTAAAAAAAAAAAAAGTGACCCAAGTATAAGACAGTCAAGCCATTGTGACATCACTGATGAGGTTGGCTCTTAGGTATTGGCGGAATGAGGAATTATGACATCACAATATCAGCTCTGGATACCAGAGACTGAAACTCTTCCTTCTAAGGGGGGAAATGATCAGCATGGGCTACCATTGTTATTTTAACACTAACTCATGCTGATTTAGCATAGGTCCCATTTAATGCAATGAGACCTAGTTAGTAATAACTGGAGTCAGAGGCGTAGCCAGTTTGAGGGACTGGGGGGAGCAGACAGCGGATTGCCGACAGCACCGGCACATATTTTACTTCAAACAATTTTTATTAAGAAATGCATACAATTACAAACATCCTATTGCCAATACAATACAAGACAAAGAATACATAATAGAACAGTCCCAAACCAGCCCCAAAGACCCCCCTCCCCTTCCATCGGCGTGTATTTTAAATGTGACAGATCATGTGAAAAATAGGTGCTGGCGCTGTCGGACGTCTGTTTTGGGGAGTAGTCACTCCCCTGGCGTTCTCCCCCCCCCCCCCCCCAGCTACGCCTCTGACTAGAGTTAACAGTAAAATAACATGTCTTAATTGTAGCCCACGTTGATAATTACATCCCTATATCTAAAGGAGAGACAAAAGAACTTGAATTGTATCCTTGCATTACCAGGAGCCAATGAAATGAACTTGGCTCCTTGTAAACTGGCTTAATCTTTCAGGTAGGGTTCAGCCCTGGCATAGACTGTTGGTGTGCTAACCAACTATTAACATAGATAGCAGATAAGGGGCCTGTGAAACCCCAAGTGAGGGTTGGGTGAGGGCCTGTGAAGTAACACAGCCGGATTGTTAAGCTGTTCGTGAGCCCTTGTGCCTAGGCCGAGGCTAGGAAGGATCCGACCAGGCGCAAAGCAGTACCACGGCCACAAAGCCCCGCACACTCAGCACAATCCACTAGCACCACCAGAAAAGGGAGATAGACCACTTAGGTGGGCCTCATGGCCAAATGGGAACCCACTTGTACAAAGTCCAAGCGCACGGGCCTCACGGCCGATCTGGAACCGAGTCATACACGAGGGAAGGGAGAAAGAACAACGAGGGGTCCCAAAAGGGACTGAAGCGCATGCAGCACACACAGCACTAGCTAGTGACACAAGGGAAGGATGACAGACAAAAGCTGGCAGGTACAGGCTACAACCAGAGAAAGAGAATGCAAACAAAGGCTAGGCAGAAACACAGGTAGCAGAGGCAAAGCCCACAGAGAAAAAGAGAAAGCCAAGGACAGAATGGGACACAGACTTTATAAGAGCAAAGCTCCACAGGAACACTCTAGGCTTTACCATACAGCACTCAAATACACTAGACTGTCCCACACAACACTCAAGGGAAAAAGGGAAGCCACTCACAGGAACACTCTAGGCTGTACTATACAGCACTCAAGGGTAAAGTGAAGCCACCTAAAGGAATACACAAGGCTGAGCCACAGAGTCAAATAACAGACACTAGAGACAAAGGGAAAAGCAAGCAAACAGGAAAGGCTGCCTTTACATACACCAAACAGATAAGGGCAATGTTCACAAGAATCAGGAGACAAGCATAGCAGACAAAGCATAAAAGCAGGCTAAAGGGAGAGGCTGCTAAACACAAGTCAGGAAGAAGCAGGGCATACACTTCAGACAAAGGAGTAAAGCTAACAAAGGGGAAAAACAAACAATGTTCTTACCAGAACTCAGTCAGCACACAGAAACAGAGCAACAGAGCACCCACAGGTGCAGGGAAGCAAAGTAATCAAGAAAAGCAGCTTAGCTAGGGAAACAAACAAGCATACGCTGGGAACAACCAGCACACAGAGAAGCTACGAGCAATGAGAGGAGTAAAAAAAACTCCCATGAAAGCACAGTGTGCTACTAGCACAGACAGAGAGAGGGCAACAGGCTTCAGATGACAGGGATCAACACTAAAGCACGAACTGTAGGGAAAGGTAGATTTAAATAGATCTGACGTCTGCTGCCTCAGACGTCAGCGCAATCCCTAACAGGCCAATCAGAAGCGAGTCCCAGTCATTCCCCTGCCTGTCTAGCAGAATCATAACACGGACAAAGGGATATAAATGAAAACAAGTGTTTATTTAATTGAATCCTGAGGCCTGTTACATCACAGGGCCAGGAACACAAGGTAAAACGCCTCTGTAGTTCAAGAAGCACAGTCTTAAGCAGGCCTCTGGCTGGCAGGCGTAGAACACAATCTGTGGCAGGCGGGGACGCCATGCCCCAAGCACAGCCTGTAAGTCCTTCTCGGTTTGTCTCTGAGTTCTAGGGTCTGGCTCCAGCCAGACCTCAGAGCAAGGCTTGTAAGTCTCAAACAGGAAACAAAAGTGGCTTACCTCGGCCAGGTCGTAATCATTAAATGTGAGCTGTAGTGGTGTATGCTGGGGCTTCGATTCTTCCTTCACTGGGCCTCCTTAACCTCAGTCATTTATACTTCCTGGTTCCGACTCCATCCTTCCCGGCTCACTTCCAGTGTTGCCAGGTGGGCGGTTTTACCGCCCAATTGGGCGGTTTTCCGCGACCCGCCGCGGGCAATTTTTGCCCGCGGCGGGTTGCGGTTTTTTGGGCTTCTTTTTTGGTTTTTGGGCATTTTTTTAGGCCGCGGGGGGCGGGGTTAGTGATGTTTTGGGCGGGGCCGATGACGTGGGAGGCGGGGCCGATGACGGCGGGGGCGGGGTTGATGACGGCGGGAGCGGGGTGATGACGTGGGGATGGGGGTGTCGGGGGTGGGGTTTGAGTTTGGGCGGGTTTTGGGCTGGATTTAGGCTGTTTTGGGTGGTAAAAAAATTTTCCACCTGGCAACCTTGCTCACTTCCTCCTGGGGCGGGACTAGTGTTCTTAAGGTGGCTCAGGTTATCTTAGGGACTATTTTTAATTTTTATTTTTTACTCTTGTTACATTTGTACCCCGCGCTTTCCCACTCACGGCAGGCTCAGTGCAGCTTACATGGGGCAATGGAGGGTTAAGTGACTTGCCCAGAGTCACAAGGAGCTGCCTATGCCTGAAGTGGGACTCAAACTCAGTTCCTCAGTTCCCAAGGACCAAAGTCCATCACCCTAACCACTAGGCCATTCCTACTATTTGAGATTCTACATGGAATGTTGCTATTCCACTAGCAACATTCCATGTAGAAGTCGGCCCTTGCAGATCACCAATGTGGCCGCGCAGGCTTCTGCTTCTGTGAGTCTGACGTCCTGCACGTAAGTGCAGGACGTCAGACTCACAGAAGCAGAAGCCTGCACAGCCTTCTACATGGAATGTTGCTAGTGGGAATAGCAACATTCCATGTAGAATCTCCAATAGTAGCAACATTCCATGTAGAATCTCCAATAGTATCTATTTTATTTTTGTTACATTTGTACCCAGCGCTTTCTCACTCATGGCAGGCTCAGTGCGACTTACATGGGGCAATGGAGGGTTAAGTGACTTGCCCAGAGTCACAAGGAGCTGCCTGTGCCTGAAGTGGGAATCAAACTCAGTTCCTCAGTTCCCCAGGACCAAAGTCCACCACCCTAACCCCTAGGCCACTCCTCCACTCCAAAGGGTGAGGGGCAGTGTTCTATAAACCCCCTCACAGGGCCACTGACCAATCCAAGTGTATTTCCTCTCTGGTTCTCTGTTACTTTGGGGAAGTGAGCATGTAACACTTTTGCTTTCAAAATGCACCTGAGCCTGAATCATGAAAAGTACATTTCCCTTATAAAATGACCCTGGGAAGGAATAAGCTCCTAATGTTTTCTGGATGGGGTAATTAGGGGAAGTTAATGTTGCATCAGAGTGAAAAGCTCAGGGACAAAATTACTCCAGATGGGACATTAACTACCATTAAGGGACCTGCACATTTAAGCCATTTGAGTCTGAGTAATGCAGAAAATTCCAGAGACCCAGGCCATTTATCAACAACGGATTTCTGCACCATGGACCACCCAAGGAAGCCACATAACCAGAGCTAGTAGCGAACAGGGCAAAGAGAGAGAGAGAGAGAGAGAAAAAAACCATGCCGCATTAATACAAACAGTATTTATAGATCAGGAGGGGGTATTTGAAGTACATGGAAATCAGAAATAAATTACACATCCAGACAGGATGAGCTACAGTACAGTGACATTGAACCACAGAGAAAGGATCAAGAGGCTTTGTCTGCAGATGGGGGTGAGGGACTTTGAAAGGGTGCAACAGAGTTTGTAAGCTGGAGAGAGGAGCAATGATATGAGTAATGCCTAGAAAGTCTGAGGACGTGTAGAATAAAAGACTGGAGCACGTGAGAATCTTGTACAACTCGTTTTTTTCCCCCTCCTTGCTCCACTGAGCTTTGGGTTCAGTTGCAATTAGGGCTGGGATTCACGGCCATGAGCCTTCACTCACAATTACCTGGGGCTGATCCAGTACTTTATAAACGTTCTCTCCTTTCCATTTACTGCCTGGCCAGTCATTGCAAAGACAACAAGGAAAGAAAGGCTGACTCAACCTATTACAATAAATATTTATTTATTTTTGTTACATTTGTACCCCGCACTTTCCCACTCATGGCAGGCTCAATGCAGCTTACATGGGGCAATGGAGGGTTAAGTGACTTGTCCAGAGTCACAAGGAGCTGCCTGTGCCTGAAGTGGGAATCAAACTCAGTTCCCCAGACCAAAGTCCACCACCCTAACCACTAGGCCACTCCTCCACTGTTAGTGCTATATGAGATTCAACATTCCAAGTAGAAGTCAGCCCTTGCAGATCACCAATGTGGCCGCGCAGGCTTCTGCTTCTGGAGCCTGACGTCCTGCACGTATCAGAGTCACAGAAACAGAAGCCTGCGCAGCCTTCTACATGGAATGTTGCTAGTGGAATAGCAACATTCCATGTAGAATCTCCAATAGTATCTATTTTATTTTTGTTACATTTGTACCCTGCACTTTCCCACTCATGGCAGGCTCAATGCAGCTTACATGGGGCAATGGAGGGTTAAGTGACTTGCCCAGAGTCACAAGGAGCTGCCTGTGCCTGAAGTGGGAATCAAACTCAGTTCCTCAGTTCCCCAGGACCAAAGTCCACCACCCTAACCACTGTTGATTGGAAAGAGCCTAATTTCCCCCACTCTTCTCCTTTTCTCTTTTCAGGACCCATCCCAAGTCCAGTCATTAATAAGCTACTTATATAAAGTTCAGTGTAGGTTATCAGTCGGTGATTCAGCTGTTTGGGAGGCTAAAGTGGGTGGGGCTGAGGCAGGGCCAGGGTGCGTGAACTAGGCAGGGTAAGGGACAAGGGATGCAAGTAATATCTTTTATTAAATGTAGATATTAAAATATTCATCAAATGCAAAAAAAAATGTCAGTTAAAATAAAGCAGATTGAAAAAAGTCTGCTTCTCTTCTCTTACACATCCCACTTGCCCTCAGCCATCAGATCATGCCTGATGTTATGACAAATTAAAATTATGTTAAAGTTTTGATGTCACCACAGTAAGGCCAACACATGATCCTTCCACTGCGAAACACTATACACAAACGCTTGCATAAAACAGGGTCTCCTAATCCACAACAGAACATTGCATTCTATCCCATGACTTTTTTTATTTTCTCAGGAGTCTCTCGTGAAGAACTTTGTCAAACATCTTCCGAAAATCTAGATACACTACATCAGCCGACTCACCTTTATCCACATGTTTATTCTCACATTCAAGGAAATGAAGTCAATTGGTGAGACAAAACTTCCCTTGGCTGAATCCATGCTGACTCTGTCCCATTAAACCATGTTTGTCTATTAGTTCTGTAATTTTATTCTTTATAATATTTTCCACTAGCTTATCAGGCTGTAATTTCCCTGATGACCCCTGGAACCCTTTTAAAGATCAGCATTACATTGACCACCCTCCAATCTTCAGGTACTAAAGAAGATTTTAAATGACAGGTTACAGATCACTAACACAGATCAGCAATTTCATGTTTCAGTACTCTAGGGTGCCTACCATCCAGTCCAGGTGATTTACTCCCAGCGAAAACCTCTTTGAATGCTTTCTGAGCCTTTGAATTGAGGATTTCACCATAATAAAGGTGGACTTTTAATTTAAAAGCACACACCACATGGACATTATTTTCCAAGCAGAGAGACACCTTGTCCTTCCTTGAAAGTCATCTAGTGAAGACACTGAGGTACTTTGCCTTCCCCTGTCCATCAGGACCCAGTTACTGAATTTCACAAATTCATTTGCATGCCACAACACATTATCTCCAGAGGACCTTGGCTTCACAAGCGGATCCTTTTACAAGTAAGACCTGTTGACTGTATACAAGTGCCACTTCTTGATCAGGAAGTATACATAAGTACAAAGTAATGCCACACTGGGAAAAGACCAAGGGTCCATCGAGCCCAGCATCTTGTCCACGACAGCGGCCAATCCAGGCCAAGGGCACCTGGCAAGCTTCCCAAATGTACAAACATTCTATACATGTTATTCCTGGAATTGTGGATTTTTCCCAAGTCCATTTAGTAGTGGTTTATGGACTTGTCCTTTAGGAAACCCTCTAACCCCTTCTTAAACTCTGCTAAGCTAACCGCCTTCACCACGTTCTCCGGCAACGAATTCCAGAGTTTAATTCCGCGTTGGGTGAAGAAAATTTTTCTCCTATTTGTTTTAAATTTACTACACTGTAGTTTCATCACATGCCCCCTAGTCCTAGTATTTTTGGAAAGCGTGAACAGACGCTTCACATCCACCTGTTCCACTCCACTCATTATTTTATATACCTCTAGCATGTCTCCCCTCAGCCGTCTCTTCTCCAAGCTGAAAAGCCCTAGCCTCCTTAGTCTTTCTTCATAGGGAAGCCCTATGGTCATAGCTTCCGTTGAACATCAGGAGCGGACAGATTTCTGGTCCTCCTCTGCCATCCTTTCCTCTGTTTCTCATCTGTGTGTGTTAATCTTAGTTAAAAAAAAAATAATTAAAAAACAGTAAATAGAATTTATATGTGCTTGATGAGATGGAGCAGTCACACATAGGCAGGCTGTAAGTCTCAGGATTGCATTTATCACCAGAGGGGTACTTAATTGAAAACAAAATGTAACAGTGCAAGCAAATGACATTACTGGGATGAGCGATCACAGCTTTCCTTCTAAAAGTTTAAAAAGCAAAATAAAAGATGGGGCATGCCACATCAGCTGGGTCTCCTGGGTCTAGGCAAAATTGCCTTGCACTGGGAAAAAAAAACAACTATGAGGCATTTCTCAACATCAGCTTCCCACTGGAGTGGAAAATAAATTCATTTTGTGGCTTCAGGTTGTGATGAAACGGATTCCTACAGCAGGGTTTCGCTGGAGGAGGAGGTTTTAATGCCCCTGTATAAGACGTTGGTGAGGCCCCACCTGGAGTATTTTGTTCAGTTTTGGAGGCCGTATTTTGCGAAGGATGTTAAAAAAATGGAAGCGGTGCAAACAAAAGCTACGAGAATGGTATGGGATTTACGTTCCAAGACGTATGAAGAGAGGCTTGCTGACCTGAACATGTATACCCTGGAGGAAAGGAGGAACAGGGGTGATATGATACAGACGTTCAAATATTTGAAAGGTATAAATCCGCAAACAAATCTTTTCCGGAGATGGGAAGGCGGTAGAACGAGAGGACATGAAATGAGATTGAAGGGGGGCAGACTCAGGAAAGATGTCAGGAAGTATTTTTTCACGGAGAGGGTGGTGGACGCTTGGAATGCCCTCCCGCGGGAGGTGGTGGAGATGAAAACGGTAACGGAGTTCAAACATGCGTGGGATATGCATAGAGGAATCCTGTGCAGAAGGAATGGATCCTCAGAAGCTTAGCTGAAATTGGGTGGCGGAGCAGTTGGGGGGAAGAGGGAGTGGTGGTTGGGAGGCAAGGATAGGGGAGGGCAGACTTATACGGTCTGTAAGAGAGCCGGTGATGGGAGGCGGGACTGGTGGTTGGGAGGCGGGAAATACTGCTGGGCAGACTTATATGGTCTGTGCCCTGAAAAGGACAGGTACAAATTCAAGGTAAGGTATACACATATGAGTTTGTCTTGGGCAGACTGGATGGACCATGCAGGTCTTTTTCTGCCGTCATCTACTATGTTACTATGTTACTATGAATAGATGAGTGGAGGAGTGGCCTAGTGGTTAGGGTGGTGGACTCTGGTCCTGGGGAACTGAGGAACTGAGTTGATTCCCACTTCAGGCACAGGCAGCTCCTTGTGACTCTTAACCCTCCATTGCCCCATGTAAGACGCATTGAGCCTGCCATGAGTGGGAAAGCGCAAGGTACAAATGTAACAAAAATAAAATAGATACTATTGGAGATTCTACATGGAATGTTGCTACTATTGGAGATTCTACATGGAATGTTGCTATTCCACTAGCAACATTCCATGTAGAAGGCTGCGCAGGCTTCTGTTTCTGTGAGTCTGACGTCCTGCAGGACGTCAGACTCACAGAAGCAGAAGCCTGCGCGGCCACATTGGTGATCTGCAAGGGCCGACTGCGAATAGTAGCAACAGTGGAGGAGTGGCCTAGTGGTTAGGGTGGTGGACTTAGGTCCTGAGGAACTGAGTTTGATTCCCACTTCAGGCACAGGCAGCTCCTTGTGACTCTGGGCAAGTCACTTAACCCTCCATTGCCCCATGTAAGCCGCATTGAGCCTGCCATGAGTGGGAAAGCGCAGGGTACAAATGTAACAAAATAAAATAGATACTACTGGAGATTCTACATGGAACATTCCATGTAGAAGGCTGACTCTTAACCCTCCATTGCCCCATGTAAGCCGCATTGAGCCTGCCATGAGTGGGAAAGCACGGGGTACAAATGTAATAAAAAAAAAAATATGCACTGGTGGCATGAAGTTAATCTGGCCCATGAGGTTTTGCCCTAGTGGGAAATCAATATTAGTAGATTTAGGCGTTAATGGAGAGATGCCCTTATGGGCAAGACCATGGGTGGGCCTGGGATGGGAACAGGGCCTGTGATAAAACTGAAACCAGCGTGCACCTAAAACCAGCCTAAGCCCTTAACGCCACCCATTTGATCTAGCAGTAAGGGCTCATGTGCTACGCGTGCGGTGACCGGTCGGCATGCGCCAGTTGCTGCCGGAAACGGCTCGCGCGGGAGGAAATGAATAAGTAAATCACCCAGGCATTATGGGCGCACGCCAAATCTGAAATTGCCATCAGGGGGCGCGTAGAGCCTAACGCCCCTTTGTAAAAGGGCCGTTCTGTAAGGAAAGTCTGCATAAATGAATCTTCAGCATCTTCTTAAAATGCTGCAACGTTGAACAACACCTAAGGTGTTCTGGGAGCTTATTCCATAACTGTGGCTCCGCTATAGGAAAAGCACGTGCTGATGTCGCTACATAATGAATAGTAATTGGTATTGACACCAAAAGGTTCCAAGCATGCCGTTTCCCTCCACTGCTAAATTCTGCACATTAGCTTACTGATTGCACACGCATAATTATAGAATATTTCCATCCATGCGGTAAAGCGTAGACCTCCTGATACTATAAAATGGTAAGCTTAGACCTCTTGATACTATAAAACTCGCCAAAAATTGCATGCACAAATGTGGGCATGCACCCAATTCTCACGTGCAACTTAATTGAATAATGAGCCAATTAGCACCAAACCTTTATTTTTTGAACCAGCAATTATTGGTGGTAATTGAAATCAATTAACTGGTATGTGCATCTCGGAAAAGGGGGTGCGGAAATGGGAGGATCATGGGTGTTTTGCGGCAGGGCGTGGGCATGGATTTGGCTACGCATGCAATTGTTGAATAAGGGGGTTCCGCATGTAAATTTAGGTGAGGGCATTTGCACCACTTTATGGTTGGCGCAAATGGGCGCGCCAACATTTTTGCATGACCCCTGTGTTTACGTGCTATTTTATAGAATAGAGCATAAGTGGGGGGGGGGTGGATTTCAACGCTGACTTTTTAGGCACATTTATAGAATTCACCGCAGAATGACTTGCGTAAATGGCAGCATCACTTCTAATTAGTATTCTATAATTACGTGATTAAATGGCATAGCAGGTAACTGTTAGAGGGGTGTTCACAGGGGAGAAGCATTGATGTGTCACAGGCAGGGCTGATATTCACAGGGTTAACTTAAAGAACATTGTAAGATCTAGGTGTCATTAAGTACTTAAGTATTGCCATACTGGGACAGACCGAAGGTCCATCAAGTCCATCATCATGTTTCCAACAGTGGCCAATCCAGGTCACAAGTACCTGGCCAGATCCCCAAACAGTACAACACATTTTATGCTGCTTAGCCTAGAAATAAGCAGTGGAGTGGAGGAGTAGCCTAGTGGTTAGTGCAGTGGATTTTGATCCTGGGGAACTGAGTTCAATGCCCACTGCAGCTCCTTGTAACTCTGGGCCAGTCACTTAACTCTCCATTGCTCCTAGTACAAAATAAGTACCTGAGTATAAGTAAATCGCTTTGAATTTAGTTGCAAAAACTTCAGAAAGGCAGTATATCAACTCCCATTTCCCTTTCCCTTAATAATGGTCTATGGACTTTTCCTTTAGGAAGCCAGCCAAACCTTTTTTTTAAACCCTGCTAAGCTAACTGCTTTTACTACATTCTGTGGCAACGAATTCCAGAGTTTAATTACAAAGTGTATTGTTGTAGACAATACACTAAAATCTTCTGCCCACTGTGCGACAGCGGCCAAAAAACAAACAGGATGCTAGGAATTATTAGGAAAGGGAATATTATAATGCATGGTGTGACCTCACCTTGGGTATTGCATTCAATTCTGGCCACCGTATCTCAAAAACGGTATAATGGAATTAGAAAATGTTCAAAGAAGAGTGACCAAACCGATAAAGGGGATGGAACGCCTTTAGAGGAAAGGCTAAAGAGGTTAGCACTGTTTAGCTTGGAAAAGAGACAGGTGGGGGGGGGGGGGGGCGACATGATTGAGGTCTATAAAATCCTGAGTGGTGTAGAACGGGTAAAAGTGAACCAAATACAAAGATCAGGGGACACTCGATGAAATTACATGGAAATGCTTTTAAAACAAATAGGAGGAAATATTTTTTCACTCAAGAGTTAAGCTCTGGAACTCGCTGCCGGAGGATGCGGTAATAGCGGTTAACGTATCTGGGTTTAAAAAAGGTTTGGACAAGTTCATGGAGGAAAAGTCCATAGTCTGTTACTGAGACAGACATGAGGAAGCCACTGCTAGTCTCTGGGATCAGTAGCATGAAATGTTACTACTATTTGGGATTCCGGAATCTTGTTACACTTTGAGGGGCATTTTCGAAAAAAATGTCTAAGTTGGAATTTGGACGTCTTTGTAAAACGTCCAAATTTGGAGACAGGGGAAAGGAAAAGGCCATTTTTGAAAAAAGATGGACGTCCATCTTTGTTTTCAAAAATACCATAGATGTCCTTAGATATGGATGTCCATGGATTTGGATGTGTTTGCTTTTCAGCCATTTTCAAACACACAGACGCCCAAATACAGGATGTTCAAAACAGAGGAGGAGTGGTTTAATGGTTAATGTAGTGGGCTTTGATCCTGGCAACATGGGTTCAGTTCCCAGTGCTGCTCTTTGTGACTTTGGACAAGTCAAATGCACAACGGGCATTTTTGGATATGACATCTAAGTTTGTAAAACGTCCAAAATCAGAACAGGAAAGGTCATTTTCCACAAAAAAAGTCTGTCTTTTCCTTTTCAAAGTGCTGTTTGGAAAAATGCTTTGTGATATGGGGGAGGAAGGGGAGGTGATCCCCGAGTCCCTCCAGTGGTCATCTGGTCATTTAGGGCACCTCTTGTGTAGAGTAGGTGAGTAGCCTAGCAGTTAGTGCAGCAGACTTTGATCCTGGGTAAGTGGGTTCAATTCCCACTGCAGCTATTTTTTATAAAAACAGGTCTAGCTCAAAACATCTAAGCTTTAGTCTTGGACGTCATTGTTTTGTTCCATTATCGCTGAAAGACGTCCATGTCTTAGGAATGCCCAAGTCCCGCCTTGAGCACGCCCCCTTGAGATTTGGACGTCCTTCTGACGGAGTGCAGTTGGAGAGTCCAAAATCGGGTTTCGATTAAACTGATTTGGACATCCCTGGAGATGGACGTCCATGTTCCGATTTATGGACGTCCATCTCTTTCGAAAATGAGCCTGTTTGAGATTCTGGAATGTTCTACTAATTCAGTTTCTGCCAGGTACTTGTGACCTAGATTAGCCACAGTTGAAAACAGGATACTGGGCTAGATGGGCCATTGGTCTGACCCAGTATGGCTACTCTTATGTTCTTATGAATTCTTGTTGCATTTAGGCATGAACATTTAGGTGAGCCGTAGACCTGTCATAAACGTGCATACCTACATTTTAGTGCTCTGATGCTCGGTTTACACTAGTATTCTATCAGGACAGTATTTATTTATTTGTGCCATTTCTATCCCACATTATCCCAAAAAATCTTGAGTTCAATGTGGCATACAATATAGATTGAATGAATATAGAAGGAAAAATTGCATTGGAACACTAGAGTGCCCAATGGGCTTATTTTCGAAAGAGAAGGACGCCCATCTTTCGACATAAATCAGAAGATGGACGTCCTTCTCCCAGGGTCATCCAAATCGGTATAATCGAAAGCCAATTTTGGACGTCTCCAACTACACTCCGTTAGAAGGACGTCCAAATCTCAAGGGGTTACCACGTGGCTCTTGCGGTAATTTCATTTCATTTTTGGCGTGCATCTGATACATTTATTTTCGGGCGCGTGCATTGGATGCGCACCAAGTGGCATTTGATGCCCCTAAGTCATTACCGCACGGTTACTGTGTGAGACTTTACCACTAGGTCAATGGCCGGCGGTAAGGTCTCAGACTCAAAATGGATGCGCGGCAACTTTCATTTTGCCACACGTCCATTTTCGGCAAAATGTTAAAAAGACATTTTTTACAGATGCGCTGAAAAATGGATCTACTCGCCCAAAATCTGCGCCTACACTACTGCAGGCCATTTGTCAGCGCACCTTAGTAAAATGACCCCTTACTGAACAGATTAGGCTATCATTTGGTAGGAGTCTCTTGCTGAGGTGCCAGTGCTTCTGCTGGATTTCATTGAAGGGCTGGCCCCCAGAAGATGCATCCGGATGGCATTAGGCTTTTCCTGCTCAAGGTTGACCAGTCCAGACCTCTCTGTTAGAGGCTTTACGCAGTGCTTCCCAAACCTCTACTGGAGACACCACAGTCAGTGAAGTTTTCAGGATATTCACAATGCATATGCAAGAGATAAATTTGCATACATTGAGTGAGTGGAGTGGCATTGAGTGAGTGGAGGAGTCTTGCAATCCAGAGGTGGCCAGTTCAAACCCCACTGCTGCCCCTTGTTATCTTGGGCAAGTCACTTAACCCTCCATTGCCTCAGGTACAAACTTAGATTGTGAGCCCTCCTGAGACAGAGAAATATCCAGTGTACCTGAATGTAACTCACCTTGAGCTACTACTGAAAATGGTGTGAGCAAAATCTAAATAAATAAATATATGGAATGTTGCTACTATTGAAGATTCTAGATGGAATGTTGCCACTTTTTGAGATTCTGGAATGTTGCTACTATTTGAGATTCTAGATCGAATGTTGCTAGTGGAGGAGTGGCCTAGTGATTAGAGTACCAGTCTTGCTCCAGAGGTGGCCCCCACTGCTGTTCCTTGTGAGCTTGAGCAAGTCACTTAACCCTCCATTGCCTCAGGTACAAACTTAGATTGTGAGCCCTCCTGGGACAGAGAAATATCCAGAGTACCTGAATGTAACTCACCTTGAGCTACTACTGAAAAAGGTGTGAGCAAAATTGAATAACTAAATATATGGAATGTTGCTACTATTGAAGATTCTACATGGAATGTTGCCACGGTTTGAGATTCTGGAATGTTGCTACTATTTGAGATTCTAGATGGAATGTTGCTAGTGGAGGAGTGGCCTAGTGGTTAGAGCACTGGTCTTGTAATCCAGAGGTGGCCTGTTCAAATCCTACTACTGCTCTTTGTGACCTTGGGCAAGTCATTTAACCCTCTATTGCCTCAGGTACAAACTTAGATTGTGAGCCCTCCTGGGACAGAGAAATATCCAGAGTACCTGAATGTAACTCACCTTGACCTACTACTGAAAAAGGTGTGAGCAAAATCTAAATAAATATATTAGAAACCTAGTTTACATGCACATTGGATTGATTCATTGTGGATATGCTGAAACCCTGAGGTGGGTGTGGGGCTTTGGAAGGTGTGGATTGTACTCTGAGTGGTGCAGCCTGAGGAGTAATTTGACAAAAACTCCTTGTCATATTTCCCCTAACGAGCTGAGATGGTATAAATTGAAGCTTACTCCAGGAACTGAGGCTGCAATATGAGCCTCCCTCTTCTTACAGAATTAGTATACAATACGTCTAGTGTTCTTGAATGTAACTCGCCTTAAGCTACCGCTGAAAAGTCATGAGCTAGATCCAAAAACAAAAAAAAAAGTCCATTCCACAAGCGATTTCACAGTAAAAGGCATCTAAGAGCTTTGCTCAGAGAAAACTGTGCACAATATCAAACATTTACTCCATAAAGGCATTTGCTCCTGAGTGGAACATATCCCGAAAAGAGTTTAGCCTCACAGGAATCCTTAAAGTAACAACACACAGAACGATTTCTTTCTTTCTGCATTTGTATCCCACATTTTCCCACCTGTTGGTAGGTTCAATGTGGCTTACAGGAGTTTAGAGTAAGTTGGTTACAGTTTAACCAGCACAATGTTACAATTCATAGAACGAGTAGAAGTAAATCGATTTTTTACTCATTCCGAAAGTACTGTTGGGAATTGGGGGGTCCCGAGCCCCCCAAGAAGGCTAGAGTGACCTCAATCTGACTCCATCTCTAAATAACACTAGTACTGGGGTAATCCAGGAGTTATGAGGTTTTAAAAGGAATTGCCACTGAGAGAGACGTTAGGTCTCAAATACCCGCATTAGTCCGCCTCTCAGCACTGGCAAGGAATAGATACCAGCCTTATGACAAACTGGATTTAGGCTACAGGTTATATAATGCAGCGAATGATAGCCTGATGTAGCAAAAGCATTTGTACTTACAGCTTTTCATCATTAAGTGAAGCCCACAAACCATCATTTAGAATGAAGAGTTTATTTGCATATCAGACTTTAATCAGGTACATTCATCAGACAAATTCTGGATTCAGCTGACTGGAGCTCTGCTGCTTCCGAGGCGTTGGAGAAAAGTTCTCCCGAGGGCTTGCATGCACCCTGCTTTTATACAATTTAGTCACCATACAAGTCTATGGAGAGAGATTTTTTTCTCTAATATTGCTTAATCTATGAGTCATGCCCTCCGGCCAGGTGCTCTTCCGTTTTAGTATTGCAACTTGTTGTGCAACTTCCCTTTTTGTAAACACTTCCTTAGATACGGACATCCAAACATCAAAACATGAACATCTCCCTAGATACGGACATCCAAACATGAACAAAACAACTTTTTTATGAAGATATCTAAATTTGGATATATTAGGTTCAAATCATTTTGTGATCTGGGTTAGGATTTTAGCCATCAATTCCTTGATCTTGGCTTTTGCACTGCTTTTGAATGTCACACCAAATTCTAATGAGGCCCAGTCAGTGCTCTTCAGCTGTTTAAAGCTATGTAGCTTGGCCCACCACTATTCCAGTGGGTAGGTCTCAAGCTAGAACACATATTAACTTGCAGGAAAAGCAAGTCCTTGCTCAGCCAGTCATAGATTTTTAAACCTAGCTGGTATTTTTACAGCCTGAGTCTAAAATCTGGCCTTCCACCCTTCCGGTGGGCATCCAGTGAGGGCCTCTTGCTGTAGTATAATTATACATTCCCCACTTGTCACCCCCTCTGAGGAGGGGTGACACAAAGCTCGTCAAACTTGTCATCATCCATTCCAGAAGGTGGCAAGCTATCAAACTAGAGGGGGAGTTTTGGTCTTACAAATTAGAAGGTATGGTGTAAGATAGGAAACTTCATTCTCAGGTGATATATTATTTGGGCATATGGAATTCCCTTTATATTACCCAATCCCTTGGGCTTAATCCTGATGTCATCTGTCTTGAGACTTACTCAAACCTGTAGTGAGAAAGGTTTTATGAATGGGACAAATTCATGAGTTCATCTACAAAATCCCATGAAGTATAGGTATGTGGGTAATAGCTAATAAATACTTTCAGGTCTTTCTATGGCTTCTATTATATCTGTTGCATAGTGCATGGGGAGATAATCTAATGTACCTATCTCATTGATCTTGGGAAGGAATAGTGGTTTTGATTAAGCATTGTTATGGGCTCAACAAATATATGGTTAGTACTCAGATTGCAGGCTGTTTTAGGTTGTCGGTATTCAGAATCCTTAAACAGGTCGGAATGCCTGGACCTTACTATTATGCATCATTAGCATCCAATCATGAGCACTAAAAAGTGGATAGCAAGTATGAGGTTGCCTCATACAGCAAAAATGGTGAATCCTAGGAAAATTTATATTAACAAAGGTCATGCATGGATCTTGACATATGCATAATGACCTGGAAGTATGGGAAGCATTTCATATATCCGTTACCCCACTTGGAGCTCAGTCAAACCTACAGAAATACATGCAGCTTAAGTAAGACTACACCAAAGTTAAACAAATGCATAACTGGTTGATACTAACAGGGTTTACACCTACATTATGATATCATAGCCAGTATTAGGGTTTGATGTTACCCTTGTATCTGAGCAATATCAACTTCAATTTGAATTACATAAACAGAAATAACGGGGAAACTCTTAGAAAAACAATTAAAACAATAAAGGAAATAATAGGAAAATAAAAATAAAAATAAGACCTTTTCAATATATAGACAGGATTACTGCTAAACTGAAAATAAAACAAAATATGAATCTATAATGTCCATAAACAGCAACAGTAAATCTCAAATTAAGTATCCGTTCTGAATTCTCTTTCATCGACCATGGTTGAGGCGGTGGAAGCGCTGAAGAATCTGGACGGAGATCTGGGTTTTCAGGCTGGCCTGCTGAAGGAAGTGGCTGGTCTTGAGATGGTTAGGCTGGTAACCTCAGGTTCTGTGGCTGAGTAAACCCGTATATCTTTCACATGGACCCAAAACTTGTGATCCAGTAGTTTGCAAGGTGTAAAGATTATTGCCACAATCTTGGGGGATCTAACATCATTTGGGCCTGGATAGATCTTGAAGACGTATTTATGGTGTACAAACTTGGATTTTTCCATGTCTTTATTCTAGGCATGCACCATCATAATTAGTCCATCAAGAGTCAGATAATATATGGATGTCAAGAGAAATGAAAGACAATGTAAACACGGAGAAAAGTACAAAAGCAAAAGCGAACCCATAAGGGTTCAATAATGAAAAGCCAATTTACATAAATAGCAATAGTATATATGAAAATATATGTCCTGATTGGTAGGGATCAGAGCTTCAACTTCAACCCTCTTAATACTAGGAATTGGGATTTGCATAATATATCCCCACTTCTGGCTTGCATAATGTGCAAGACAGATTGGTAATTATTACAAAGAGATGATCAAATAACAATGGTAAAATATATGGAACAAAAGAAAAGAGTACAAAAAAAAAACAATTAAAATTTAGAGATGATGTTGATTGTTCAAGTTATAGATGTATGGAGGGTCAGGAACGTGGTGCACAAAAATAGTCAAAAGGCACGGGCAATGCGTTGCAATCTATCGCCAGTAGGTATGGAATCTTCACCTGCGATGACTAACATTCACCAAGGGTTGAGCCCTCAGCTGCAGGAGGCCAGCAGGACTTATGAGTTAGATGATCCAGAAAGAAGGGTAGCTTAGAAAATAGTCATAATCAAAGCAGAAGACTAATGTGCAGAAATTTAAAACTCATAACTAGTCCAGGTTGGAAGTATCTTCTGGAATCACGGTCGCTGTCTATTGTAACAGAGAGCTCATATGTAAAGTGTCATGTAAGTTCTGGAAAAGATGAGCCTGCAAAAATATTTAATACAGCAGAATATTTGGACAAAAGAAATTTCCCATTGGAGGAGGTGGTGCTTCTTTTTCTTGCCAGAGGTCAGTTGCAGTAGAAGTACTAAGCTGGAATAGAGGCGGCAGATCAGGAATTGGATTAGCAGTCTTCACTCATCCTACAGGACTTAATAAATAGAGCTGATATAAGAAGCAATATTTAGCAGTCAAATCTCAGCACAGGACCAATAGAAAGAAAAAATCAAGGAATGCATTGTTAGTTCCTTGGGGCACCAATAGGAGCATAGTTTCAATATATAAAATCATAAGTTACAAGTAGAAAACAATTTTTCTCTGTAGATGAGATGTTGCTGGCACAGGAAGTCAGCATAGTCTGAGGAAACATTGTGGTCAGAGTCTGCTCCAGGAAAATGCAGCCTTTAATATGATATTTAGAGAGATAGAGAAAAGCCAATATCAGAAATGTAAAAACTATATATTTCTATGAGGCCTCCTTCTCGTGACCTTTACAAGGTTTAAATAGGTCAAATGAGAAGGATAATAACCTATAGTCCTCTGTAATAGTTCACAGCCAATTTGGAAAATAAAAATTATATTAAATTTTAAACTGATCCTTTCTATGCTTTCACAATTTGGGCCCTAAATTATGACAGCATATCAAGATTCACATTCAGAGGGATAGCTAAAAATAAGCTTATATATTCCCAGGAATCAATTTACAATTTAGAGTATATTTTAAATACAGAGGAGGAGCCAATTTATAAGCAGGAGACACGTAGGAGCATCTCTTAAAACATTTTAGTAAGAGTCAAAAAATCAAAGATATAATAACAATTTTTATTAATGCATAAATGCACAAATTGACCAGTAGGATATGTTCATATGATAAATGGAACAGCTCGTAAGCCTACATTGTAATTTGAATTCTAAACAGAGAGTAGCAAGGATAACACAGAATCACAGAAAGACCCATCCAGTCATTATAAAATAAGAACTACAAGGGTTAATTTCTATCATTCGGTCCTAAGGAAATCACGAAATAACGGTGCTTCCTGTGTCTAATTTGAGTTTACTGCTCACTGCAAACATTGGATATAATGGTGACTGAAAATAGGGCTATACATCAAACAAAACTGTAAGTTGAAGTTTTCATATTAATACTTCATGCTGGTGTAATTAGTCTTCATAGAATTAATACTTCAGGAGAGGAAAAAAAAGGAAAAGAAGGTTATTACTTTATCTGCTTCCAGAGGTACGGTTCTCAATAAAAAGGAAATTTGGCAATTGTAGCTAGTGTTATCTGAACATAGCTCTGAAATAATAGCAACCTAAATTTGTTTAGTTCGGATTTACCAGTTAGTTATGTTATGCAAGGGTTAATCTTTAAACCCTATTGAGAACCAAAAAATGCTGGAACTCTATAAAATAATATATCTTAAAACTATAAATCTTTAAGAGGCAGGGAAGGAAGTTTGAGAGTAGTAGATAAGACGTGAAAAGAAAAATTAAAACAGTTAATTCATCTTTACAGAATACATCTTCAATAGAGAGCCAGGAAGTGAACATCAGCACAAGTTATTTTAAACAACATCACAAATAAACAGTGTTTTAGATGGCATATAATATAGAACCTTTCATAGGAAATATCTGTCTTATCCAGATTTAGAATCCGGATGTGAATACCGGAGCCAATCAAAGAAGACTAGGGGACACTCGAGGAACTTGCACGGAAATAGTTTTAAAACAAATAGGAGGAAATATTTTTTCACTCAACCAATAGTTAAGCTCTGGAACTCTTTGCCGGAGAGGAGGTGGTAACAGCGGTTAGCGTATCTAGGTTTAAAAAAGGTTTGGACAAATTCCTGCAGAAAAAGTCCATCCTCTGCATGGGGCAGGATTGGTAGCATGGAATGTTGCTGCTAATTGGGTTTCTGATCTGGCTTGGCCACTGTTTGGAAAACAGGATACTGGGCTGGATAGACCATTGGTTTAACCTAGTATGGCTGTTCTTATAGTATGGCCTTCCTGCATCAGATGGACGTGTAAATTCAGATTTTTAGGGAACCTCAGAGATGCTAAGGGTGAACCAACTCCAACAGTAAGATTTACCATGCCAAGGAGTGAGATTGAAGGCAGTGGCGTACCAAGGGGGGGGGGGGGGGGGGAGCGGTCCGCCCCGGGTGCACGCTGCTGGGGGGTGCCGCGTGCCTGTCAGCTCTGCTGGTTCCCTGCTCTCTCTGCCCCGGAACAGGTTACTTCCTGTTCCGGAGCAGAGAGAGCAGGGCCAGCGGAGCTGACAGGTGCGCGGCTGCTCCCAGCAGCCAAGAAGGCACCGGGGGGGGGGGGGTTGATGCGCCAGAAGGGGGGGGTTGATTTGCCAGGGGGGGTGTTTGATGCGCCGGAGGGGGGGGGGGGTGTCGTGCTGCATCCGGGGGGGGGGGGGGGGGGTGCGCAGCAGCGATCTGCCCCGGGTGTCAGCCGACCTAGGATCGCCACTGATTGAAGGCCAAACAGTGAGATTTTTCAAATGGTGCATCCAGGGTATAAATCTACAACCATTTAAGTGTAGTATTGCTTTGTAAATGAATCAAGGCAGTGTTGATATTGGGTTTTCTTTGGAGCCTCTGAAAGAATACAGACAAAGTGGGTAGCAATTTGGGATACATTTTTTGAACTGGAAATTGTCTTCCACCCAGTAGTTAAAAGTATGTTCATCGCTTTCAGAACACGTGTATTTGCAATAAAGGGAAAACGGTCAGGACAGGGGAGGCAGCAGGTGAGAAGGTGGGCTCAGATTTCTTCCTACTAGATGGACCGCTTGGTGTACTTCTCTAAGGGCCCTTTTACTAAGCCGCGTAAGCGTCCACGCGCACCCAGCGCCTGCCAAAAATGTAGTTACCGCATGACTACCGCGTGGCTCTCGCGGTAATATCATTTATGGCGCACGTCCAAAAAATATTTTTTATTTTCGAATGCGTGTAATGGACACGTGCCAAGTTGCATTTGACGCACGTAGGTCATTACCCCCCCCCCCCCCAGATTCTTTACCGCTAGGTCAATGGCTGGCGCTAAGTTCTCAGACCCAAAATGGCCACATGGCAATTTTGATTTTGCCGCACGTCCATTTTTGGCAAAAAAAGAGGCCTTTTACACAGGTGCGCTGAAAAATGGATTGGTGCACGCCCAAAACCCGCGCCTACACTACGGCAAGCCATTTTTCAGCGCACCTTAGTAAAAGGACCCCATAAGGCTTTCCTCTCATGAAAGCAGTGATCAAGATCAGTGCACTGGTACTGAACCTTTGATGCGTGAGAAATAGGGCTGAAAGAGTGTGAGAGGGAAAAGCTTTCAAATGAGTGTGACACAATCCTTATGAATAACACTTAGCATCTTTGGAACCCAATAAACTGTTTACAATAGTATGTATACCTGTTCTTGATTTATCCAGAACCCTGCAGCTAGACTCATATTCGGTAAAACAAAATATGAAAGTGCCAAGCCCCTACGAGAAAAGCTACACTGGCTCCCACTTAAAGAACGCATCACGTTCAAAATATGCTCCCTAGTTCACAAAATCATTCACGGAGATGCCCCAGCCTACATGTCAGACCTGATAGGCTTACCACCCAGGAATGCTAAAAGACAATCCCGCACATTCCTTAATCTTCACTTCCCCAACTGTAAAGGTCTAAAATACAAACTAACGCATGCGTCAACCTTTTCATACCTGAGCACACAATTCTGGAACGCGCTGCCTCGCAACTTAAAAACGATTTATGAACTAACTAACTTCCGCGAACTACTGAAGACCCATCTCTTTAACAAGGCATACCACAAAGATCAACAAATCTGAACTCCTCCACATACACCCAGAATTATCTCATAATATCTGCTTGTTATACTACTATCATGTTCATTTTCATTATAATGTTACCCAAGATCCTTCTGTAATACTAAATGTCTATTTTCTTATCAGGATGTATTGTAAGCCACATTGAGCCTGCGAAGAGGTGGGAAAATGTGGGATACAAATGCAATAAATAAATAAATAAATATACTCAGAGCCCCAGTGTGATTAATGTGTCCCTGGCTCCTCCACTGCCGCTACCTCCCCTGCCCTTCCCTCCGCAACCCTCTTCCCCCAAATTACCTTTTCTTCAAAAGAAGGCGGCAGCAGTAAATCCCATAGGCTGCCCAGCCACCAGTCCCAGATCCTTCTCTTTAATGCGGGTGGCCTGCCTCTCTGATGTAATTTCCTGTTTCCTGGGAGGCGGGCCTCCCGCAGTAGAAAGAAGGGGCCGAAACCAGCGGCAGGGCAGCCTAAGGGGGAGGGGGGGGTGGTCACTGCCACCACCTTCTTGTGAGAAACAAGAAAAGAAAAAGGTAATTTCAGGGAAGGAGGTGGGGAGAGAAGAGCGGGGGGTGATGCTGCCTTACAAGAGTGCCGCCTAAGGCCCCTGACTCAGGCGGCCTAATGGTAAGGCTGCCACTGAGATGGACCATTGGTCTGACCCAGTATAGCTATTCTTATGTTCTTATTTCCGTTATCATACTAAGGGGGTAATTCTGTAACTGGGTGGCCCCTTTTTAGGGGCCCTAATGCTGCGCAGGATCCACTTATTCCATAACAGCATCTGGCTGCCCAGATTCTGCCATAGTATACTGGCATAAACCAACATTGGTGCATCTAAGGTTAGGTGTGCCTACTTATGCCAGCTCAACGGTAAGTGGAAATTGTTGTACTTAAGTGTAACCGGTGTGTGTGTGTGGGGGGGGGGGGGGGAATTCTATAAATAGCACTCAAAAATGGGCAGTGAAAAAAATTGGCGCTAAGCGTTTTTCTCTAAAGGGTGTGCGCTCTTTACAGAACAGCGTGTAGCACTGCTTCCAACGCCTAACTTACAGCGCCAGTCTTACGTCTGCTGAAACCTGGAGTAAATTCCGGTGCTGAAGCTAGGCGCATTTATCCAGTATTCTACAACTGTGCATGTAACATTTTGGAAGGCCCCTCCCATGGCCACACCCTCCACTGAGATATGCACTATAGGTGTTAGGTACCTTACCTTATAAAGTGGCGTGCAGCCAGATGTGCGCGCAAATTTAAATGGTGCCGACTAACATCAATATTTGGTTGTTGTCACCCAATTACTGAAGGTTAACAGCTCATTACCACACGAGCATCTCGACAGAGCACCAAAATTTGCATATATAGAATCTGGGGGAACTGTGTAACATGCAGTATTCTGTAAATTATATGTGTAAGTGAGTGGCACACCCATGTGTCACACATGTTGTGCCCACATGTGCCCTATGCATATAGATGTTAAAAAAATGGAAGCGGTGCAAAGAAAAGCTACGAGAATGGTATGGCATTTGCGTTCCAAGACGTATGACCAAAGACTTGCTGACCTGAACATGTATACCCTGGAGGAAAGGAGGAACAGGGGTGATATGATACAGACGTTCAAATATTTGAAAGGTATTAATCCGCAAAAAAATCTTTTCCGGAGATGGGAAGGCGGTAGAACGAGAGGACATGAAATGAGATTGAAGGGGGGCAGACTCAAGAAAGATGTCAGGAAGTCTTTTTTCACGGAGAGGGTGGTGGATGCTTGGAATGCCCTCCCGCGGGAGGTGGTGGAGATGAAAACGGTAACGGAATTCAAACATGCGTGGGATATGCATAAAGGAATCCTGTGCAGCAGGAATGGATCCTTAGAAGCTTAGCTGAAATTGGGTGGCGGAGCAGGTGGGGGGAAGAGGGGTTGGTGGTTGGGAGGCTAGGATAGGGGAGGGCAGACTTATACGGTCTGTACCAGAGCCGGTGATGGGAGACGGGACTGGTGGTTGGGAGGCGGGAAATACTGCTGGGCAGACTTATACGGTCTGTGCCCTGAAAAAGACAGGTACAAATTCAAGATATGAGTTTATCTTGGGCAGACTAGATGGACCATGCAGGTCTTTTTCTGCCGTCATCTACTATGTTACTTACGCACATAAGTGTCTCTGTCTGTGCACTTATCTGCAACGGGGGGCCTTGGGGGCCCAGGTCCCCCTCCCATTCTTGGCTCAGGCTCCTTCAGTGGCAGTGTGTATACTGTCCAGCATTCCCCCTAACCCTGGTGTCTCTCTCCCTTCCTGTTTTTCCTCTTCTGAACCTATTACGGATTCTAGACTTATCTGCTTCTTGTGCCAATCAGGGCTGGGGTTGCTGAGGAGGCAGCATTTACTGCCCCTAGAGGAAGAGTCTTCTCAATGCAAAATAATAACACCTAATAGCTGGATTTAGGGTCTATTTTAGATGGGTTTTCAAAGAAGGTTATGATCTATGACCCCCTAGCCAAGAGCTGTCACTGTGATGGCTGGGTTGAGTTAGGAAGAGGATAATAAATAGGGGAAGTCTTTACTGGTTCTGTAGTCCAATAAACCTGAGTTCCAGCTGAGCTGGAAGACCCAAGGGGTAGAGAGTTACTGCTCGGCCAAAAGAAAAGGCAGTCTTGGATCTCCATTCTTGAAAACACTGGACTGAAATTTCCAGAATGGTTTGGGTTGCACAGTGGTAAGGGAAGACCTAGCCTAGGCTTGAGCTAAGGGTAGACAAATCTGCATTCTTGTGCCAGGCCACTGTACCCTGCTCCTCTCTTACTCAACTTAAACCAACGGAATTAGAGGCTGACCAGCAGACAAAGCCAACTCGGAGAAGTTCTACATACACTCACTAGGAACCGGGAGATGGTGCTTAAAAAAATGTTTTATTGATTGCTTGCACAACGTTTTTTAAGCACCATCTCCTGACCTGGCTTTGTCTGCTGGTCAGCCTCTATTTCTGTTGGTTTATTTTGCTTACACAGGAGGTTTCCCCTGTTCGTTGTTCCTCTCGTACTCAACCCCAGGAAATCTTTTGCTTGTCACATTCCTATGGTCACTCTGATGCTCTCTGTGTTGCTCATGCTTTGAAAAACTCTTGGGTTTGTTGTGGAAGAGGAAGAAGCATTTGGATTCTGCGGAAGTCTGCAGATATCAGCCTGCTTTCCTGGTGTTTTGCGTTTTTGTTTTTGTTTTTTTTTTACTTTTTGATTAATCTTTGTAATCTTTGGCTCCACCAGACATAGTTCTAATCAAATCCTCCGGCAGTGACTTTCTCCTCCCCACCCTCAGGGGAAGGGATAACTGTGGAAAGAGAATAAAAGGAGACAAATTTCAGCAAAGGTCAGCCATTGGTGAAGAAATGCCTGGGAACGTGTCTTTATGTATTCACCCTTGGCAGGTCAGGTATATAATGGAGGAGATTAGTTCGGTGGCCGCCGAGAATTAATTGTGCTGGGAACTAAGACAACCCCTCCGCATTTCAGGCTAATTCTGTTTTCTGCTGGCAGTTCCGTCCAGCATTTTCTTGGCTTCCCTCAAAGTATTATTAACGCAATGTCAAGGTAAGCATTAGCATCCCATTAGAGCCCAGATAAAGATAAATCTGGCCTTAAAGGGACATATTTAGTGTGTAATGTAGTGACTTAGGAGAGTGCAATTAGAACAGGGTTAGGTAAATTTACATGATTGCCTTATTCGTTTCTGAAGGGTATGTGCAGAGGTTCTAAGAGGCTTCTGGTTAGAGGAGCTCAGAGTATTTGCATCCTATGGATTGGAGAGGAGGCACAGAAGGCAGCACATTACCTCCGGAATTACAATGCCGGGTCTCATTAATCAGGTTTTTGTAATGCTCAGATTGCCAAGTCTGTCCTGTGCGGGTGTCTATGGGGAGAAATTTGGAAGGCAAGTGTTGTTAATCCAAACACATTCAACAGGTCATATACAACACGCATTCGAATTAAAAACCCTTGCCATCTGGACCCTGATGCAGTTTTAACGAAACGCTGGCCATTGTTGGCCCGGAGGCAAGGCCTCATTTTTGACATTCACCAGAAGTTGATTTTACGTTACAAGATAAGCGCCTTTACAAAAAATTTACAAAAGAATTTTCTTTGAGCACTGTTCCAGCTGACATTTTGTTGCTTTTTTGGGAAGGTTTTTGCCTATCACTCTTTAAAAACCAAGTAGGGTCTGAGCAACTTTGAGGCTTTTGCTTCCTATTTTCATCATTGATGTATCATAGCGATACTTGTGGAGTCCTAGTATTTTTGGAAAGTGTCTGTTCACGCTTTCCAAAAATACTAGGACTAGGAGGCATGCAATGAAACTACAGCGTAGTAAATTTAAAACAAATCAGAGAAACTTTTTCTTCACCCAACGCATAATTAAACTCTGGAATTCGTTGCCGGAGAACGTGGTGAAGGCGGTTAACTTGGCAGATTTTGAAAGGGGGTTAGACGGTTTCCTAAAGGACAAGTCCATAAACCACTACTAAATGGACTTGGGAAAAATCCACAATTCCAGGAATAACATGTATAGAATGTTTGTACGTTTGGGAAGCTCGTCAGGTGCCCTTGGCCTGGATTGGCCGCTGTCGTGGACAGGATGCTGGGCTCGATGGACCCTTGGTCTTTTCCCAGTGTGGCATTACTTATGCACTTATGTACCTTAAAGCAAATACAGTTTCGACCAAGAGGAGTAACTATAATATTTGTATGCATGGTACATTAAATGTACTGCAGTGTTTTGCACAATTTGAAGTTTCCTAAGTAGTCTTTTTTTGACTTCCTACATAGACACTATTACTATAGACTAATAGTGATAAGAGGAGGTTCCGTACCACTAGACAGAAAAGTGGCCCTTTAAAGAGCTTCATGCCACCTGCTTCTAGTGACTTGCAGAGATCACTCTGAGAAATGATGAATACAATCTCATGCAGAGGGAAGGGTGGGTAGATATCCAAGTTGTGTCAATTAATTGTCCTGGTCATCTCGTGATGACATCACCGTTACAGTGCAGACACTATGGTGGCAATTCTGTAAATTGCCGCCAAGATTTAGGCGTCCCACCGTCGTACGATTGGCACTAAGATTCCATTATAGAATACTAGTGCAAGTTGGCATTGGCTTGCCTAAAGTTAGGTGCCCACAGTTATGCTTAAGTCAATGGCAATTGTCAATGGTACCTAATTGTGCCCCGAAGTGAACATAACTTATACATAGAAACGTAGAAAAATGAAGGCAGATAAAGACCACATGGTCTATCCAGTCTGCCCATCTATGCCATCTACTCTCCCTATCACTCCCTTTGATCCTGGGGAACTGAGTTCAATTCCCACTGCAGCTCCTTGTGACTCTGGGCCAGTCAGTTAACTCTCCATTGCCCCTGTATAAAATAAGTGCCTGAATATATGTAAACCACTTTGAATGTAGTTGCTTTCTGTTGGAGTTCCTCAGGGATCTGTCCTTGGACCCCTTCTTTTTTCAATCTACACCTCTTCCCTGGGCTCCCTGATCTCATCTCATGGTTTCCACTATCATCTTTACGCTGACAACACCCAGCTTTATCTCTCCACACCAGACCTCACTGCGGAAACCCAGGCCAAAGTATCGGCCTGCTTACATAGTAACATAGTAACATAGTAGATGACGGCAGAAAAAGACCTGCATGGTCCATCCAGTCTGCCCAAGACAAACTCATATGTGTATACATTACCTTGAATTTGTACCTGTCCTTTTCAGGGCACAGACCATATAAGTCTGCCCAGCAGTATTACCCGCCTCCCAACCACCAGTCCCGCCTCCCATCACCGGCTCTGGTACAGACCGTATAAGTCTGCCCTCCCCTATCCTCGCCTCCCAACCACCCCCCTCTTCCCCCCAACTGCTCCACCACCCAATTTCAGCTAAGCTTCTGAGGATCCATTCCTTCTGCACAGGATTCCTCTATGCATATCCCACGCATGTTTGAACTCCGTTACCGTTTTCATCTCCACCACCTCCCGCGGGAGGGCATTCCAAGCGTCCACCACCCTCTCTGTGAAAAAATACTTCCTGACATCTTTCCTGAGTCTGCCCCCCTTCAATCTCATTTCATGTCCTCTCGTTCTACCGCCTTCCCATCTCCGGAAAAGATTCGTTTGCGGATTTATACCTTTCAAATATTTGAACGTCTGTATCATATCACCCCTGTTCCTCCTTTCCTCCAGGGTGTACATGTTCAGGTCGGCAAGCCTCTCTTCATAAGTCTTGGAACGTAAATCCCATACCATCCTCGTAGCTTTCCTTTGCACCGCTTCCATTTTTTTAACATCCTTCGCAAGATACGGCCTCCAAAACTGAACACAATACTCCAGGTGGGGCCTCACCAACGTCTTATACAGGGGCATTAAAACCTCCTTTCTTCTGCTGATCACTCCTCTCTCTATACAGCCTAGCAATCTTCTAGCTACTGCCACTGCCTTGTCGCACTGTTTCGTCGCCTTCAGGTCCTCAGATACTATCACCCCAAGATCCCTCTCCCCGTCCGTGCCTATCAGACTCTCTCCGCCTAACACATACGTCTCCCTTGGATTTCTACTCCCTAAGTGCATCACTTTGCATTTCTTTGCATTGAATTTTAATTGCCAAACGTTAGACCATTCTTCTAGCTTCTTCAGATCTTTTTTCATGTTTTCCACACCCTCCGGGGTGTCCACTCTGTTGGAAATCTTGGTGTTATCCGCAAAAAGGCAAACTTTACCTTGTAACCCTTCGGCAATGTCACTCACAAATATATTGAACAGAATCGGCCCCAGCACCGATCCCTGAGGCACTCCACTACTCACCTTTCCCTCCTCCGAGCGAACTCCATTGACCACCACCCTCTGGCGTCTGTCCGTCAACCAGTTCCTAATCCAGTTCACCACTTCGGGTCCTATCTTCAGGCCGTCTAGTTTATTTAAGAGCCTCCTGTGGGGAACCGTGTCAAAAGCCTTGCTGAAATCTAAGTAGATGACGTCCATAGCACGTCCTTGATTTAATTCTCCCGTCACCCAGTCAAAGAATTCAATGAGATTCGTTTGGCACGATTTCCCTTTGGTGAAACCATGTTGTTTCGGATCTTGCAACTTATTGGCTTCCAGGAAATTCACTATCCTTTCCTTCAGCATGGTTTCCATTACTTTTCCAATAACCGAAGTGAGGCTTACCGGCCTGTAGTTTCCAGCTTCTTCCCTATCCCCACTTTTGTGAAGAGGGACCACCTCCGCCGTTCTCCAATCCCTCGGAACCTCTCCCGTCTCCAAGGATTTATTAAACAAATCTTTAAGAGGACTTGCCAGGACCTCTCTGAGCTCCCTCAATATTCTGGGGTGGATCCCGTCCGGTCCCATGGCTTTGTCCACCTTTAGCTTTCCAAGTTGTTGATACACACTCTCTTCCGTGAACGGTGCTATATCCATTCCATTCTCAGGTGTACTTTTGCCAGTCCCTCGCGGTCCTTCTCCAGGATTTTCTTCAGTGAAAACCGAACAAAAGTAGCTATTTAGTAAATTGGCTTTTTCTTCATCATTATCTACATAGCGGTTCGCTGTATCTTTTAGTCTCACAATTCCCTTTTTAGTCCTTCTTCTTTCACTAATATATCTGAAGAAATTTTTGTCGCCCCTCCTTACATTTCTAGCCATTTGTTCTTCCGCTTGCGCCTTCGCCAGACGTACCTCTCTCTTGGCTTCTTTCAGTTTCATCCGGTATTCCTCCCCGTGTTCCTCTTCTTGAGATTGTCTATATTTCTGGAACGCCAACTCTTTAGCCTTTATTTTCTCAGCCACTTGCTTGGAGAACCATATCGGTTTCCTTTTCCTCTTGCTTTTATTTACTCTCCTTACATAAAGGTCTGTGGCCCTATTTATTGCTTCTTTCAGCCTGGACCACTGCCCTTCCACTTCCTGTTTGTCCTCCCAGCCCATCATCTCCTTCCTCAGGTATTCCCCCATTTTACTAAAGTCAGCACGCTTGAAATCCAGGACTTTGAGTTTAGAGTGGCCGCCCTCCACTTCAGCCGTTATATCAAACCAAACCGTTTGATGGTCACTGTTTCCCAGATGTGCACACACTCGCACATTTGACACACTATCCCCATTTGTGAGCACCAGATCCAGCATCGCTCCCTCCCTCGTGGGTTCCGTCACCATCTGTCTGAGCAGAGCACTTTGGAAAGCATTAACGATCTCTCTACTTCTTTCCGATTTGGCAGATGGAACCTTCCAATCTACATCCGGCAGATTGAAATCTCCCATCAATAGAACCTCTTTTTTCTTTCCTAATTTTTGAATATCTGCAATCAGATCTTTATCTAGTTCCTCTAATTGTGTGGGGGGTCTGTAGACAACACCCAAGTGGACAGTAGTTCTATCCTCTCTTTTTAAGGTGATCCATATCGCTTCTTCTTTTCCCCAGGTCCCTGTCATTTCAGTCGCCATGATATCATTTCTCACATACACAGCTACTCCTCCACCTTTATGACCCTCTCTATCCTTCCTAAATAGATTATAGCCTGGTATGCTTGTATCCCATTCGTGGGAACTGTTGAGCCACGTCTCTGTGATTGCAACAACATCTAAGTCTGCTTCCACCATCAGGGCTTGAAGGTCATGAACTTTATTGCTTAGACTAAGAGCATTTGTGGCCATTGCTTTCCACCTATATTTCTTGGTATGTGTTTTAACATTAGTGATTTGGGGGTGTCTTTTCACTTTGGGTACCTTCATGTCTTTTTGTTCCAACTTTGCTTTTTCCTCTGCTTCAGTTCTATTTTCAGGAGCATTACAGTGCTTTAATGGAACAAAAGAATTCTTTAGTGGCAACACTTGTGCGGGTGGATGCTTCTGTGTCACATGACGAAGTCTGCCTGAGCCTACTGTGAACCATCTGTTATGTGGTTTTATTCTTTGAGGGAGTGGTGAGAAGCTATTTCTCTGTGCAGTCCTAGAAGCTGGTTTAATTGTATCCAATTTTTGCATTACTTTACTGAGCTCTTGTTTAAAACTACATAGTTGAAGACAGATAGGGCAAGCTTTAAGTCTCCAGATGGTTGGCCTTGAAACTAAAGTACCACAATTATTGCAGAGAATAAAAGTCATCCTGATTTCTTGAATTGGGTATGAACAGGTGTACTTAGTTGGGGTTAACAGTCTGTAAGACTGCCTGTGTATGATTAAGTTTAAGTTAATTAGGTTTGGTTTGTCTATAAATGAGTGGAAAACCCTGGGGTGGGTGGGATGTGGGGAGGGTGGGTGGGATTATAAGTCCCAAGTGCCAGCTAACTACTGAGTTAAGGCAATTCTCTGGGTGGGACCAGAATTTTCAAATGATTTAACTTCCAAATTTGCCCTAGAATATAAAAAATAAGCTTTACTTGTTGTACTATAAATCCAGATATTCCCAATAATTATATCAGTTTCAACAATGTAAAATGCACTTTAGAGCCCCAATACAATACAGCCTCCCTCTCAGAGCTTGGTAGGAAGAGAAGAAAGAAAATAAGAGGTTTCACAGGGCAAGAAATTAATTAAGCACTAAGCTTTAAATTAAAGAGAATATCAGGAATCTCACCGACATTGCTTCCTGGATGTCCAACCGCCACCTGAAACTGAACATGGCCAAGACCGAACTTATTGTCTTCCCACCCAAGCCCACTTCTCCTCTCCCTTCACTCTCTATCTCAGTTGATAATACCCTCATCGTTCCCATCTCATCTGCCCGCAACCTCGGTGTCATCTTCGACTCCTCCCTCTCCTTCTCTGCGCATATCCAGCAGATAGCCAAGACCTGTCGCTTCTTCCTCTATAACATTAGCAAAATTCACCCCTTCCTCTCTGAGCACACCACCCGAACTTTCATCCACTCTCTCATTACCTCTCGCCTTGACTACTGCAACCTACTCCTCACTGGCCTCCCACTTAGCCATCTATCCCCCCTTCAGTCTGTTCAGAACTCTGCTGCACGTCTTATCTTCCGCCTGGACCGATATACTCATATCACCCCTCTCCTCAAGTCACTTCACTGGCTTCCAATCAGATACCGCATACAGTTCAAGCTTCTCCTACTCACCTACAAATGCACTCGATCTGCAGCCCCTCCTTACCTCTCTACCCTTATCTCTCCTTACGTTCCTACCCGTAACCTCCGCTTTCAAGACAAATCCCTCCTTTCAGTACCCTTCTCCACCACTGCCAACTCCAGGCTCCGCTCTTTCTGCCTCGCCTCACCCCATGCTTGGAACAAACTCTATGAGCCCATAAGCCAGGCCCCCTCCCTGCCCATCTTCAAATCATTGCTCAAAGCCCACCTCTTCAATGTCGCCTTCGGCACCTAACCACTACACCTCTACTCAGGAAATCTAGACTGCCCCAACTTGACATTTCGTCCTTTAGATTGTAAGCTCCTTTGAGCAGGGACTGTCCTTCTTTGTTAAACTGTACAGCGCTGCGTAACCCTAGTAGGGCTCTAGAAATGTTAAGTAGTAATAGTGGTAGTAGTTGCAAAAACATCAGAAAGGCGGTATATCAAGTCCCATTTCCCTTTCCCTATTTGAGGTTCTACATGGAATGTTGCTATTCCAATAGCAACATTCCATGTAGAAGCCTGCCCTTGCAGATCAGCAACCCAGCCGTGCAGGCTTCTGTTTCTGTGAGTCTGACATCTGTCACACTCGCAGAAGCCTGCGCAGCTGCATTACTGATCTGCAAGGGCAGGCTTCTACATGGAATGTTGCTAGTGGAGGAGTAGCCTAGTGGTTAGTGCAGTGGACTTTGATCCTGGGGAACTGAGTTCAATTTCCACTGCAGCTCCTTGTGACTCTGGGCAAGTCACTTAACCCTCCATTGCCCCTGGTACAAAATAAGTACCTGAATATATGAAAACCGCTTTGAATGTAGTTGCAAAAACCTCAGAAAGGCAGTATATCAAGTCCCATTTCCCTTTCCCTTAGAGATCCTATGTACTTGTCCAAAGCTTTCTTGAATTCAGATACTCTTTTCATCTCCACCACTTCTACCAGGAGGCTGTTCCATAGAATTCACCACCTTTTCTGAGAAGTATTTCCTCAGGTTACTTCTGAGTCTGTCACCTTTCACCTTCATTCTATGCCCCCTCCTTCCAGAGCTTCATTTCATAACATAACATAAGAATAGCCATACTGGTTCAGACCAATGGCCCATCTAGCCCAGTATCCTGCTTCCAACAGGGGCCAATCCAGGTCACAAGTACTTGGCAGAAACCCAATTAGTAGCAACATTCCATGATACCAACCCCAGGGCAAGCAGTGGCTTCCCCCATGTCCATCTCAATAATAGACTATGGACTTTTTCTCCAGGGACGTGTCCAAACCTTTCTTAAACCCAGATACGATAACCACTTTACCACATCCTCCGCCAACGAGTTCCAGAGCTTAACTGGTCTTCGAGTGAAACAAAGTATTTCCTCCTATTTGTTTTAAAAGTATTTCCATAAGGGCTTTTTAGTTGTAGCCTGATCTGAGCTCCGCCGTGCTCTTTCTTATACCATCCACTCCCACACATGTACTACACCATAGGCGCCCGGTATAAGAGGCTTGGAGAGGCTAAGCCTCCCCTGCTGTGCTCTGAGGGGTTTAAATTGTTGATTTATCTCCATCCTCACAGCAGGAGCTGCATTGAAAGCCCTCTAGCCTTGTGTAACCAGTTGTAGAAATTGGTTTATGGTTTAATTTGTTTACTTTACTGCTGGGAGAGGAGGGGGGGTTGGCTGGAGGTGTCCTGGGTTACCAAGGAGATATTTAACGAGGATGACTTCCTGACCTGCACTGAGGACAGATAGCAGCAGAATCGGATACTGGGCCAGCATGATCAGAAAAAGTCACCAGACAACAAAGGTAGAAAAGATCATTTTATTTTCATTATAGTGTTTGGAATATGTCCACTTTGAGAATCAGGTGCTCAACATTAAAAGTTTATATTTATTTACTTATTTATGGCATTTTATCCCACATTAAACATGAATTAGGGTGTTTTGTGGCTGTACATGAGAATTGTGATGATATGATCCCTTGTTTCATATTGTTGACGGTCTGCATTTTCCTTATGGGTGGTATATTGGTGTATTAGGTTCTGCCCAGTGTAATATTTATGGTACAGTAAGGTTCTGAGTGTGTTTTTGCACAAAGTTGTGCATAGTGTTTTGCAGTTGAGCAATTGTGCTTAGAATATGCTTTGAGCAACCACTTTATTCTTTGACATATGATACATATCTAATATCTAAATTTAATAAAAGGTATTAATTGTGACTTTTATTTTTATTTTATTTTTCTGTGCGTTATCAGACAATTATGGATTTAAGCTCCACCCCTGGCCCCACCCCTAACCCCGCCCCCTTTAGCCTCCCCAAACAGTTGGGCCACCGACCGCCTATGTGCTACACTAACTGCTATTACCACATTCTCTGGCAACAAATTCCAGAGTTTAATTACACATTGAGTGAAGAAATATTTTCTCCAATTTATTTTAAATTTACTACTTAGTAGCTTCATTGCGTGCCCTCTAGTCTTAGTATTGTCTACCTATTCCACTCCACGCATTATTTTATAGACCTATATCATGTCTCCCCTCAGCCGTCTCTTCTCCAAGCTGAAAAGCCCTAGCCGCTTTAGCCTTTCCTCATAGGGAAGTCGTCCCATCCCCTTTACCATTTTTGTCACCCTTCTCTGTACTTTTTCTAATTCCACTATATCTTTTTTGAGATGCGGTGACCAGAATTGAACACAATATTCAAGGTGTGGTCGCACCATGGAGCGATACAAAGGCATTATAACTTCCTCATTTTTGTTTTCCATTCCTTTCCTAATAATACCTAACATTCTATTTGCTTTCTTAGCCGCCGCTGCACACTGAGTAGAGGGTTTCATCGTATCTTCAGTGATGACACCTAGATCCATTTCCTGGGTGGTGATTCTTAATATGAAACCTCACATTACATAACTTTAATTTGGGTTCCTCTTTCCCACATGCATCATTTTGCACTTACATAACATAGTAGATGACGGCAGAAAAAGACCTGTACGGTCCATCCAGTCTGCCCAATAAGACAACTCATGTGTGCTACTTTTTGTGTATACCCTACTTTGATTTGTACCTGTGCTCTTCAGGGCACAGACCGTATAAGTCTGCCCAGCACTATCCCCGCCTCCCAACCACCAGCCCCGCCTCCCAACCACCGGCTCTGGCACAGACCGTATAAGTCTGCCCAGCACTATCCCCGCCTTCCAAACACCGGCTCTGGCACACTTGCTCACATTAAGTGTCATCTGCCATTGGGATGCCCAAGTCTCCCAGTATGGTGAAGTCCTCTTACAATTTTTCACAATCCTCTTGTGATTTAACAACTTTGAATAAGTTTGTGTCATCAGCAAATTTAATTACTTCACAAGTTATTCCCATTTCTAGATCATTTCTAAATGTGTTAAAAGCAGCAGTCCCAGCACAATGAAAATGAATCTGTAAATGTTCACCTCCGAACCAGCTTAGCCAAAAACAGTCTGGATTTTTCTTAACTAGTCAGAGCCCATTGTAGGTAGGCTATTCAAACTATGCCCATTCCCTTGCTGTTCCATATACCCCTTCTCTTCACTTCCAAATTCACAGATCTGCCTGTTGGTTAGATAGTAGGCTAAGACATGAGACCCCCACACCCACATACCAGATTGTGGGTTACTTTTACTAAGGTGTGCTGAAAAAATGGCCTGCAGTAGGTAGTGTAGGTGCGGATTTTGGGTACACGCAGCATCATTTTTCAGTGCACCTATAAAAAAGGCCTTTTTTTATTTCAAAAAAGTGTGGGATAAACATAAAGGAATCCTGTTCAGAAGAAATGGATCCTCGGAAGCTTAGCAGAGATTGGGTGGCAGCACTGGTGGTTAGGAGGCGGGGCTAGTGGTTGGGAGGCAGGGCTAGTGCTGGGCAAGACTTCTACGGTCTGTGTCCTGAAAATGGCAGATGCAAATCAAGGTCAGGTATACATATAAAGTAGCACATATGAGTTTATCTTGTTGGGCAGACTGGATGGACCATACAGGTCTTTTTCTGCCGTCACTTACTATGTTACTATGTTATTTTTGCCGAAAATGGACGTGCAAGAAAGAAAATTGTCACGCGTCCATTTTGGGTCTGAGACCTTACCGCCAGCCATTGACCTAGCGGTAAAGACTCACGTGGTAACCGGGTGGTAATGACCTACGCACGTCAAATGCCACTTGGCTCGCATAGCTGACACCAAAAAATAAAAAAATATTTTTGGGATGTGCATAGCGGACACGCGCCAAAAATGAAATTACTGCAAGGGCCATGCGGTAGCCAGGTGGTAACTCCATTTTGGTGCTCGGGCGTACCTAGATGCTTACGCAACTTAGTAAAAGGACCCCATTTTTCGGACACACATAGTGGACGCGCACCAAAAATGAAATTACCACAAGGGCCACACGGTAGCTGGGCGATAACTCAGAATTGGTGTGCGTTGGGCACACCATAGGCACTTACCCAGCTTAGTAAAAGGGGTCCTGTGTTTCCAGGTCTGCCAACTTGGAGAGCAGCTGACTCCATTCACCCCACTGGCATTTGCATCCACTGATCCTGTTCTCTGGGATCTGTAGCCAGGATTTTACTGATGCCTCGGACATCAGGAGATGAGCATATGTGGTCCCTCTTCAGAAAAGTGGAGACGGGGAAAAAGTGGGAAACTACAGACCGGTAAGTCTCACGTCGGTGGTAGGAAAAATAATGGAGTCGCTGCTGAAAGAAAGGATAGTTAACTTTCTAGAAGCCGACGGGTTACAGGACCTGAGGCAACATGGCTTTACCAAAGGAAAATCCTGCCAAACGAATCTTATTGACTTTTTTGACTGGGTGACCAAAGAACTGGATAAGGGACGTGAGCTAGATGTAATCTACTTGGACTTCGGCAAAGCCTTTGATATGGTCCCCCACAGAAGACTCGTGAATAAGCTGAAAGGGTTGAACTTAGGACCAAAAGTGGTGAACTGGATAAGAAACTGGTTGACTGACAGGTGGCAGAGGGTGGTGCTAAATGGAATCCGCTCGGAGGAAAGGAAGGTGAGCAGTGGAGTTCCTCAGGGGTCAGTGCTGGGGCCTATTCTGTTTAATATATTTGTGGGAGATATTGCTGAAGGGTTGGAAGTAAAGTGTCACGTTTTCAAAACAGGAACTAAGTTTGTGAGCCCTTGGGCCACTGCCGAGGAGCGGCAGTGGCAGGTAAAACCACCCCAACCGGAGACTAGGCAGAACAGGACTGGAACCCCGGACTGGAGTTGCAGCAGAGTCAAACAAGCAGGAATAAGCAGAGCAGGCACACTTAACATAGTAACATAGTAGATGATGGCAGAAAAAGACCTGCATGGTCCATCCAGTCTGCCCAACAAGATAAACTCACATGTGCTACTTTAAGTGTATACCTTACCTTGATTTGTATCTGTCATTTTCAGGGCACAGACCATACAAGTCTGCCCAGCACTATCCCTGCCTCCCAACCACCGGCTCTGGGACAGACCGTATAAGTCCACCCAGCAATATCCTCGCCTCCCAACCACCAGCCCCGCCTCCCACCACCGGCTCTGCCACCCAATCTCAGCTAAGCTTCTGAGGATCCATTCCCTCGGAACAGGATTCCTTTATGTTTATCCCACGTTACCGTTTTCCTCTCCAGCACCTCCCGCGGGAGAGCATTCCAAGCATCCACCACTCTCTCCGTGAAAAAATACTTCCTGACATTTTTCTTGAGTCTGCCCCCTTCAATCTCGTATCGTGCCCTCTAGTTCTACCGCCTTCCCATCTCCAGAAAAGGTTCGTTTGCGGATTAATACCTTTCAGATATTTGAACATCTGTATCATATCACCCCTGTTTCTCCTTTCCTCCAGGGTATACATGATCAGGTCAGCAAGTCTCTGACAGGAATAAGCAGAGCAGGCACACTTAAACTTCACCTGCACTTGGCCGCCTTTCACCAGGAGTTGAGCCCCTGACTGCAGGTGGCCGGCAGAACTTACTGGGCAAGGCAAGACTGGATACCCACTAGGCTGAACCAGGACTGAGGGTCAGAGGGGAAAGGAACATACCGGGACAGCAGGGCAAGGAAGAGATAAGCAAAAGGACAGGACAGGAAGCTGCAAGCAGCCACTAAAACAGGAAACAAAACACTGAAACAATACACAGAACTGAAAGCTGCAGAGCAGCCACAAAGACACAAACAGACAAAGAGTAAACACAAAACTAACCCAGAGACAGGACTAGCAAACAAACAACAACCTAATCTAACTACCCACTGACTAACTAAAACAGACAAGAATCTCAGGCAAGAACCAGACTGAGCAGAAGTGCAAACAACACCCCAACAAACCTCAGGGCCTTAGGCGATGCAAAGGCAAAGCAGAGAGGTTCCAAATGGCTAATAAGCCCAGCAGCAGCTGAGATTCAGCTGTAGCAATCACCAGGCAGCTACGGGTGCTGTGCAGGCTCGAACAAGACAAGCAAGTCTGGTATGCCGGAAGATCCGGACTGGACTGGGCTGAAGTCTGGAATGGGAAACAGCACACAGACAATCCAAAGGAGCCACCAGGCCTGGCCACCAGGGGCTGAGATGACTGAGAGCCTGAAACCAAGGCACGACCGTGACGAAAATAGCCAATAGAGTGGATACCCTGGAGGGAGTAGAAACGAAGAGAAGGGATCTCCAAACGTTAGAAGAATGGTCAAGGGTCTGGCAGTTAAAATTTAATGTACATGAGACCTTTAGATAAGTGATCCCCAGATTACTTGCATTATAGTTAAAATTTAATGCTAAAAAGAGAGATACTGGATAGGAGGGGAGAGATTAGTAAACTCGACTCAGGAGACAGACCTTGGGGTGTTGGTGTCGGAGGATCTGAAGGTGAAGAAAGAATGCGACAAGGTGATGGCCATGGCCAGAAAGATGCTAGGCTACATAGAGAGAGGTATAACCAGCAGAAGAAAGGAGGTGTTGATGCCCCTTTACAAGTCGTTGGTGAGGCCCCACTTGGGGTATAGTATTTAGTTTTGGAGCCCGTATCTTGCTAAAGATGTAAAAAGACTGGAAGCGGTGCAAAGAAAACCTACAAGAATGGTAAGGTTGCAAACTGTACGAGGAGAGACTTGCTGACCTGAACATGTGTACTTTTTTTTTTTTTGTTACATTTGTACCCCGCGCTTTCCCACTCATGGCAGGCTCAATGTGGCTTACATATTATATACAGGTACTTATTTGTACCTGGGGCAATGGAGGGTTAAGTGACTTGCCCAGAGTCACAAGGAGCTGCCTGTGCCTGAAGTGGGAATCAAACTCAGTTCCTCAGGACCAGAGTCCACCACCCTAACCACTAGGCCAGACGTTCAAATATTTGAAAGGTATTAATCCGCAAATCCTTTTCCGGAGACGGGAAGGTGGTAGAACTAGAGGACATGAATTGAGGTTGAAGGGAGGTTGAAGGGGGGCAGACTCAGAACTAATGTCAGGAAGTATTTTTTCACGGAGAGGGTGGTGGATATGTGGAATGCCCTCCCGCGGGAGGTGGTGGAGATGAAAACGATAATGGAATTCAAACATGTGTGGGATAAACACAAAGGAATCCTGTTTAGAAGGAATAGTTCCGTGGAATCTTAGCAGAGATTGGGTGGTGACGCCGGTAATTGGAAAAAAAACGGGAGCTGGGCAGACGTCTACGGTCTATGCCCTGCTCGTGACTGAATAGATAAGGGATGGGCTGGAGTATGAATATTGACTTTATGTCAGCGAAATATGTTTTGGCATCTCTGATCCAGCTGTTTTTTTCAGATCAAACCAATTCTTCATACATTGACTGACAGGACATTCTCAATACGCCTTTTATTTGGTAGCAAAGGACGCTTATATAGCCCCTGAAGCAGCCCAGTTGGGCGAAACACGGCCTGTGTCGGGCTGTTTTTATATATATTTATATAAGAATTGTTATATCGTTTGAAATAAACTACATTTTCCCTTCACACGATCTGCTCTTTTTGCTTTCCACTCTTTGGGATTCTACATGGAATGTTGCTAGTAATTGGGATTCCGGAATCTTGTAACTCTTTAGGATTCCAGAATCTTCAGAACTTTTAATAAGAGAACAGTTCTGGGCAGACTTCTACGGTCTGTGCCCTGAGAAAGGCAAGGACAAATCAAACTCTGGTATACATATAAAGTATCACATACCATGTAAAATGAGTTTATCTTGTTGGGCAGACTGGATGGACCATACAGGTCTGCTGTCATTTACTATGTTACTCTTTGGGGTTCTACATGGAATGTTGCCACTAATTGGGATTCCAGAATCTTGTAACTCTTTAGGATTCCAGAATCTTCAGAACTTTTAATAAGAAAACAGTTCTGGGTAGACTTCTACGGACTATGCCCTGAGAAAGGCAAGGACAAATCAAACTCTGGTTTACATATAAAGTATCACATGCCATGTAAAATGAGTTTATCTTGTTGGGCAGACTGGATGGACCGTACAGGTCTTTATCTGCCGTCATTTTCTTTGTTACTATGTTACTCTTTGGGATTCTACATGGAATGTTGCTACTAATTGGGATTCCGGAATCTTGTAACTCTTTAGGATTCCAGAATCTTCAGAACTTTTAATAAGAAAACAGTTCTGGGTAAACTTCTACGGTCTGTGCCCTGAGAAAGGCAAAGACAAATCAAACTCGGGTATACGTATAAAGTATCACATACCATGTAAAATGAGTTTATCTTGTTGGGCAGACTGGATGGACCGTACAGGTCTTTATCTGCCGTCATTTACTATGTTTACTATATGTTGCATGCATCCATGCTTTCCCAATTACACAGGCAGGTGCGAATGCTCGGTCAGCTAGCCTAGAATCCCTGCATTGCTACTGTCTCCCGGAGACTCTGAGTCATGAAGCGCTAAGCAGACACTGATGGAAAACAGGAAGTTTAGTAATGCGAGCCCACTTTAATTATGTAGCATTCATTATTAATGCAGTGAGATTGTCGAGAGCGGGGCACCGCAGTACCAATGCTGATGGAGACTTTCAAAAAACAATTTAGCCTTCATCTGCTTGTTTATTAGTTCCCACTGCTCTGGCAGGCTCTGAGCGGCCGGATCACGTGCTTGCTGTGCAGTTCCTTATAGTTTTTTTTTTTCATCCTAAACTCATTCTTTTTTTTTAATTATTATTTTTCCCCTCTAAAATGATGTGCTCACTTTCAGGCTGGGACAATATTTTGTAGCTGTGATGGGTATGAAACAGGAGAAAAGAAGTGCCTTTTAACCGTTCCCATTATCCCAGTGGTCTGTTCAATATAGGACTTAATGCACATGAGTGCATGTCTGGCCTCAAAGAGATAAGTGCATAAATCCGATGGACTACAGTCGGGGCCTTTGCAAATTACACCGAGAGAGATCCTGCTCACTGGCAGAAAATGGAATTAAGTCTTTCTTAAGTGCCCTGATGTGTTTTTAAAAAAAAAGAGAACAATTTAAGTTGATGAGGGTTAGTGCTTTGATAATAGCTGTCATTCACAAAGCTGCATTTTCTGAATGGTCCCTGGCTGATGGAGATTTTCCCTCTTCCCTCCGCCCCTCTCCTCCCCTCCCCCCTCCCCTGGAGTGCTTCAGCTGTTGAGGGAAGGATACAGGAATGAGCCTAAGGAGAGCCCTGAAGATCTGTGACCTTGGGACAAGCCACTCTGTCTCTTTGAAGCTTAGTTTACTGAGCTTCTGTTGGAAGATTGTTAGTAATAATCACAATATAATCCATTTCTTCGCCCTTTCGGGAGTCAGGTAAACCTGAATGTCGACTCTGTTCATGTGAGATGTAGCTGCAGGTACACTTGTTCTCAGGATTTCAGAAGGTCTTGGGATCCTGCTTGGATGAAAGATATCATATAGAATTAAGCGTTGGGTAAATCCCAGAAAGATGAAGATGGATTAATTTTGGAATTCAGTTTTTGAGGCTCATCGCTGTGAAAATCTGTAATTTTGAGGTCAATTGGAGGTTAAGTGGCTTGGTTCAAATCCTGTTTCTAAACTCCAGCCAATAAAAAGCTTATGATGTGGTTAGAAGCTCTGCTGTTTGAAGTAATCACTCCAATTCATTTTTATGTTGGAGGAACAAAACGCTAAGGTATGCCTGCCCGCACACTTGACCTCACCTTTTGCCCTAAAGCAGGGGTCAGGTTTTCAGGATTTCCACTGTAAATATGCATGAGATAACTTTGCTTCAATTTATTGGTAAGACACACATATTGTTTTTACATTTGGATAGAATTAATAATCAACATACGGCAGAGAAGACTCCTGACGCAGGCCAGTACGGCTGGATCACAGCTGTGTCGAGTCCTTTTCTCCCTGCTACAGTTTTGGCTAATAAAGTTGATTCTTCATTTTTACATCCAAAGTGTCGTCTTTTTTATGTAATTTTTGATTTTGATGGATTTATCTTTTAAATACGTATTTTATGATTAATTTTAAATTTTGACGTTTTTAATATATATGTATATTTTTTTTATTTTTATATATTTTTTTGTTTTTTGTTTTTGTTAGTCATCTTTGCTGTTTTGTTTCTTGTTTACTTAAAGATATAAACAGGATGGGGTCAGTCCAGAGGGCGGCTTCAACATTGGTGCGGGGTCTCCATCATAAAACATATAAGGAAAGGCTATGAACCTCAACATGTATACACTGGAAGAGAGGTGGGAAAGAGGTGATATGATAGCGATGTGTAAATACCTCAGTGGCATTAATGTGCAGGAGGTGAGCCTTTTCCAATTGAAGGAACACTCTGGAATGAGGAGGCATACGATGAAGTTAAGAGGAACTAGGTTTAGGAGGAATCTGAGAAAATACTCTTTCACGGAAAGGGTGGTGGATGCGTGAAATGGTCTCCCGGTGGAGGTCGTGGAGACAAAGACTGCGCCAGAATTCAAAAAAGCGTGGGACGAGCACGTGGGATCCCTTGGGGAAAGGAGGAGTTTGTGATTACTGAGGATGGGAAGACTGGATCTGCCGTCATTTTTCCCTGTTTCTCTGTCAGGAGGCATGATCCAGGCAGATAGTGGGCGGAGAAGGTGTTTGGCAGTTAACACACTGCACTTACCATGCACTAAGGGGGAATTCTATATTTGGCGACTAAAGTTGCGTGTGCAGATTTGGCGTGCATCTTGATTAATACGCCAATCAGTGCCTCCATTCAGAATAGCAAGCAATTATTGGCACTAATTATTATTTTATTTTATTTATTTGTTACGTTTGTATCCCACATTTTCCCATCTATTTATAGGCTCAATGTGGCTTTCATAGTTCCGGAGAGGCGATTGCCGACTCCGGTGAGAACAAATACATGGTGATGTTGTGATAAGATAGAGTTCGTGTGGCACGGCCACATTAGGGAATCGTCTAACGGGAGAGTTGGGTTTTATCCATTGCGTACTATCGTTATGTTGTGTTGCTGGGGTCAGTCATTTAAGTTGGATCAATGGGGTATGCCTTTTTGAACAGATTAGTTTTTAGTGATTTCCGGAACTTTAGGTGGTCGAATGTCGCTTTTAAGGCTTTTGGTAATGCGTTCCACAGTTGTGTGTTTATGTAGGAAAAGCTGGAAGCGTAAGTTGTTTTGTATTTGAGTCCTTTGCAGCTTGGGTAATGGAGATTTAGATAAGATCGTGTTGATTCTGATGTGTTTCTAGTCAGTAGGTCGATCAGGTCTGTCATGTATCCCTGGGCTTCACCACAGATATTTTGGGAACCAGGGAACAGATTTTGAAGGCAATACGTTCTTTGATTGGGAGCCAATGTAGTTTTTCACGAAGGGGTCTTGCGCTTTCAAATCACGTTTTTCCAAATAGCAGCCTAGCTGCCGTGTTTTGAGCGGTCTGGAGTTTCTTTAGGGGTTTGTTCTTTGCATCCTGCATAGATTCCGTTGCAGTAGTCTACGTGGCTTAGTACCATTGATTTACGCGTGCAATTTTTTAAGCGTATTCTGTAAAGTGCTGCACATAAATATGTGGATCTCAAAAGCGGGAGATGTCATAGGAAGGGCATGGGCATTCCTAAAATGTATGCCCACTGTTATAGAAAATGCCCTATCTGTGCCTAATTTAGGTGTAGGCATTTATGCCAGGTTTTAGTTGGCGCAAATGACTGCACCTAAATTTAAACTGAAAATTTCAATGTATTCATGTACCTGTTGTTATGAAATCCATTACAGTATTATATTCTCATACTTTTGAACTTTTAAATACCATAACCAATTGGAGGAAATAGACCTCAGATGTCCCGGCTTAGCAGCAAGTATAACATCTTAATGCCAGCTCATATCGGACCCCAGTCTAAAAAAACTCCAAATGTTACATTTTCAAATCTTATTATATTTTGTATATATCGTGCACTATAACTTCTCCAAGTAGCTTTAAATCCTGGATTCAGCTCTAAACAGAAAAGACACTCAGCTTGATTCTTGTACCCAACAGGACTCTCAGTTTCACTCTTTAGTCAAGCTCCATGACTTGATGACTTTGTAATAAAGACCTGGTACTGTGTTCACGTCTCCCTTGGTTTTTCATAAAGAGCCAGCCTACCTACTCCTCTTTTTGCCTGTCCAACAGTGGCCAAACCAGGTCAAAAGTACCTGGCAGAAACCCAAATCGTTAGAACGCTTTTTTGCCAGTTATCACCGTTCTGTGATTTTGAAAATCCTTGTGATTAGACTGGATGCATGTCTTTGTTTGACTGAAATGCCATTACTTCAAGAAAGCGTCATGTGTATTGTGTTTGGTTGCTAGCATACAGTGCGGTGGACACTCTTGAAGCTAAGCAGTCGCTATTGTGTTCCATATATTTTTGGATATTATTATTTTTGTCGAGTATTGAATAAAAGTAAAAAATGACTGAGAGAGAGAGACGTGTTGGCAAATGATTGAAGCCTTCACATAAGCTGTGCCCTGAAATTGCGGAGTGCTTAGCATGTTCTTATAATATATGTCTGGTGCCAACTTGTCTTCTCGGTACATTCAATAAAAAAGCTTTTGTAATTCATTTGCTTTGAGAGCCTGCTACACTTTCTCCCCAATATTTATTATATTAAGGGAGGGTGTGTATATACCTGTACATATATTTTTGTTTGCCCTCTTACTTTAGTATAGAAACCCAAATTGTGGCAACATTCCATTCAGAATCTCAAACAGTAACAAGATTCCATGTAGAAACCCAAAGAATAGCAAGATTCTGGAATCCTAAAGAGTGACAAGATTCCATTCAGAATCTCAAAGAGCAGCAACATTCCATACTACAAATCCCATGGCAAGCAGTTGCTTCTCAATAGCAGACTAAGGACTTTTCCTCCAGGAATTTGTCCAAACCTTTTTTAAACCCAGATACGCTAGCTGCTGTTACCACCTCCTCCGGCAAAGAGTTCCAGAGCTTAACTGTTCGTTGAGTGAAAAAATATTTCCTCCTATTTGTTTTAAAAGTATTTCTGTGTAACTTCCTCGAGTGTCCATTAGCCTTTGTACTTTTGGAAGTAGTAAAAAATAACTTCACTTTTACTCATTCTACACCACTCAGGATTTTGTAGACCTCAATCATATCTCCCCTCAATAATTGGCCTTAAAAAGCACTAAAGTTAACTTATGATGTGCAGGAGTGGTGCTTAAATGACAGGTCCAGCAGTGGGGAAGTGAAGCCATTTCCTGATGGACTTCTACAGTCTGGGTCCACACTGAACCCGCAAAAAGGTGGGAAAATGTGGGGTACAAATGCAATAAATAAATAAATATATTGCAAGACAAAAAGGATGGGCTGGAGTGGGTTTTGAGCTCAACTCCAGTAGCTGGGAAGTAGGGTGTCTTGGGTCTGGATGGTGAGCCCTTCGGCTGTTGCCGGGTTTCCAATCCAGAAGTCAGGAGGGTCCCGACAGCCGGCAGACGAGTCACTCTAGAGTACGGTAGACTAGCGGGTGGCCCTGAAAAGGACAATTGGGTTCATGGCAGGCCCTGCAGAACTGGGACCTGGAGCAAGGTGAGAGACCGGAGCAGCACGGCTAGGCTGGAGACAGGAACGGCAAGGCTGAGCCGGAGCCAACAGTGAAGAAGCAGAGCAGTTGCAAAGGCAAGGCAGAGAGGACCCTACTTCCTTAAGTGGCCCCAAGCAGGTGATGTCATCACAGGGTGCCTGAGCTCGCCTCCTGACGCTGGCCCTTTAAAATGTCCTGCTTGGCGTACATGTGCCTAAGGAATCCAGCACCTGCTGGAGCAGCGCAAAGGGTCTGATGCCAGACCAGGGGAACGCCCTGAGGGGTTGTTGTTGTTTTTTTTTTTTTTTTAAGCATATTTAAATCTTGTTCAAACACAAATGAAACAAGAAGAGTACGCCTTTCAAATATCCCATCATTAGAACTTTCCAAGAACGCTGATAAATCTTGTAGACCTGCTTTCCCATCTTCTCCCTTTTTAGAAATTGGTAAATAAAATATTTTATTTATAGGAGGTATTAGAGTAGGTGAGACAGATAGGTTTTCAGTCAAGTATTTTTTAAATAACTCCATGGCATTCATCTCTGATGAGCGAGGGAAATTAAGAATTCGAAGGTTCAAACGCCTATTGTAGTTCTCAAAGTTCTCTATTTTCCTGTGAATTATCATTTTGTCCTTAATTAATAGGTCCATTTTAACAGTCAAGGTAGTTATATCTTGTTGAACCTGTGTTTTGTTTAACACAACTTCTTGCTTCAACGTGTCGAAAGCTGTTGTTAGTAAATCCAATTTACTCACGATTAAGGACGTCTCCTGCACAGCCTGAGTGACTGTAGAAGTCAAGGTTTGTATCGCTGCCCAAATAGATTCCAGTGTAGGCGCCATGGGGGAATCAATTTCCCTTCCGTTGTTACTTCTCGCCGTTCTGGGAGAGTCGCCACCGAACGAAGAGTCTGGAGCGACGCATTCCGAGAGCTCCTGGACTTCCAAACACTGCCAGGCTGCGGCGGGACATGGCGGTGGATTCACATCCACCCTGAGGGGTTGTAACAGTCTGGCAGGACGAGGAGGCTGTCGAATCCCCAAGGGGGCTGCAGGTCTGGAACCATGGAGGGACACAGTGAGTCGGGGGATCAGGGCACAGCCTTGGTCATGACATAGGGCCAATGCAGGGCAGACATTTTTTTTATTAGTTTGAGCCCTGAAGATGGCAAGGACAGATCAGGAGCAAGTATGTGTATTTTATACTACATTCATATCAAATGAGTGTATATCTCAGTGGGGGAGGGGAAGACATTGTATAGTGGAACTTATCAAGTAAAATGTTGTAATAATACTACTGGATTGTTGGTTCAGTATAGCCTTGATAATTAATGTGACTTGGGCAGACTGGATGGACCATGCAGGTCTTTATCTGCCGTCATTTACTGTGTTCCTATGTTACTAATCGGCGCAAATTAGCAGTTGCATGTAACTGATGTACACCCCTATTTTGTAAACGGAGCGCCTAACTTCTCTCACACACACCTGCAAAGGGGGGCGTTAATGTGGGAGGGGCATGGGTGTGTCAAGGATGTTCCAGATGTTCCTGTGCACACTTTATATAATCGTTGCATTTACACACCCAACTGATGATTTTAGGTGCCAGCGTGTACACCAGGCCGTAGACACGGTCATGCCTAAAGTCTGGTGTGTAATTGTGGAGTTACGTTAGCATTGTAGAACAGACTGGGCGCACAACTCTGCCATTATGGAATACTAGCGTAGCGTCGTTTATAGAGTTCCCCCTGATATGCACCTAACATATGCCCCCCCCCCCCCCCCCCCCCCCATTTACTAAGCCGTGCTAGCGGTCGTCGATGTGGTAACGCCAAGACAGCTCATTTACCGTATTTTTAGGACTATAAGATGCACCGGACCATAAAACGATGGTTTTAGAGGAGGAAAATAGGAAAAAAAAAATTGAAGCAAAAAGTGTGGCGGAGATCTGCTGGAGGACCACAGGTTGTGCAACACTCTTGTATGGGGACAGCAGTTTTGCACAACCTGTGTGGCTCTGCAGTGAAATTTGTCCTCCTCTGCCATCCATGTCCAACGATTCTCCTCTCTCCCCTGCCCTCCCCTCCTCTCCATGTCCAGCAATTCTCCTCCCCTCCCCATGTCCAACGATTCTCCTCTCTCCCCTGCCCTCCCCTCCTCTCCATGTCCAGCAATTCTCCTCCCCTCCCCATGTCCAACGATTCTCCTCTCTCCCCTGCCCTCCCCTCCTCTCCATGTCCAGCAATTCTCCTCCCCTCCCCATGTCCAGCGATTCGTTCAAACCCCCGCCCGCCTGCCTGTCCGACCTCAGCTCTCCGACTTTCCGTTCGTGCAACCGTGCTCCCTGCCTCGAAATCTTTCATTTACATACCCAAAGTCGCGGCGAACCAGCAGTAAGTAAAAGCAGCAGGCAGGCAGGCAGGCTCACCTCCTCGTCACTTTCCTTCCCTCTCAGCGCGTCCCACCCTCGCGGAAAGGAAGTTATATCAGAGGAAGGCGGGACGCGCTGAGAGGGAAGGGAAGCGACAAGAAGGCGAGCCTGCCTGCTGCTTTAACTGCTGATTCACCGCGACTTCGGTCACAATGCTCGCCTCGGCCTAAGACCGGCCCTGGCCGCCCCCCCCTCCCCCACAGCGAGCAGGTACACTACATTCGGACTATAAGACGCACCCACATTTTGCTCCCAAATTTTTGGGGAAAAAAGTTCATCTTATAGTCCAAAAAATATGGTATTTTCAATGGGCTGTGCCAGCATTGCTGCACGGCTTAGTAAACAGAGGGGATAGTATTCTGTAAGTATATAAGTATTGCCATACTGGGAAAGACCAAAGGTCCATCGAGCCCAGCATCCTGTTTCCAACAGTGGCCAATCCAGGTCACAAATACCCGGCAAGATCCCAAAAATGTACAAAACATTTTATGCTGCTTATCCCAGAAATAAGTAGTGGATTTTCCCCAAGTCTAATAATAACGGTCTATGGACTTTTCCTTTAGGAAGCCGTCCAAACCTTTTTTAAACTCCGCTAAGCTAACCGCCTTTACCACATTCTCTGGCAATGAATTCCAGAGTTTAATTACACGTTGAGTGAAGAAACATTTTCTCTGATTTGTTTTAAATTTCCTACATTGTAGCTTCATCACATGCCCCCTAGTCCTAGTATTTTTGGAAAGCGTGAACAGACGCTTCACATCTACCAGTTCAACTCCACTCATTATTTTATAGACTTCTATCATATCTCCCCTCAGCTGCCTTTTCTCCAAGCTATAAATTATGTGTATTGATTTGCACCCCACCCATACTTCACCCAGACTCCACCTGTGTGTGTGCCTGCCCGTCAAATACACGCTAAAATATGCACACATTTCTATAATGGCATATAACAATTCAATACCCAACGCTATTTAAATCTCAATTGCCGATTGAGATTTAAATAGTGTTGAGCATTGAACTGTTGTGTTCTAAAGTCCTCACTAGATAAACATTTGATGGAATTTGAAAGGGATATAATAGCATATAGGCATGTATCCAGGACATATCCACGTGTATTTATTTATTTGAATTTGGTCACACCCTTTTCAGTAGTAGCTCAAGGTAACGTGAGTAACATAGTAGATGACGGCAGAGAAAGACCTATACGGTCCATCCAGTCTGACCAACAAGATAAACTCACATGTGCTACTTTATGTGCTTAGCCGAGATTGGGAGGTGGGGCTGGTGTTTGGGAGGCGGGGCTAGTGCTGGGCAAGACTTCTACGGTCTGTGCCCTGAAAATGGCAGGTACAAATCAAGGTAGGGTATACACAAAAAGTAGCACATATGAGTTTATCTTGTTGGGCAGACTAGATGGACCGTGCAGGTCTTTTTCTACCATCATCTACTATGTTACCACGTTACTATGTGTATACCTGACTTTGATTTGTATCTGCCATTTTCAGGGCACAGACCATAGAAGTCTGCCCAGCACCAGCCCCGCCTCCCACCACCGGCTCTGCCACCCTTCCCTCTCCCTGGAGGGCTGACAATCTAAGTTTGTACCTGAGGCAATGAAGGGTTAAGTGATTTGCCCAAGACCACAAGGAGCAGCAGCGGGATTTGCACCTGATACCTCTGGATGTTAAGACCGGTGCTCTAACCACCAGGCCACTCCTCCGTATGCACACGCATGCATGTCTACGCTCGTATTCAGAATATTTATGCCTGTAGCCGGCATGGAAATGTTAGCACCTACTTTAGGGAATTGCCCCTTAAACCCACGCAGTATACCAAGGCAGTGCCAGGTCCAGTCTGTCCCTACCTCAGCGTTCGGGCTTTGGAATTTCCAGCAGAAGAAGAAGGGTTTCCATCGCATTCCATCGTGGAGAATGACAACTGGAGCGGGCAAGGGCACTTTGAGTATGAGAAGAACAGAAAATCAAGTTTTTCATGTATTTATTACATAGCGGGATGTACATTCACAAGTATGCATTTGATCAGTGGCGGCTGTACCATTAGGCCAACTGAGGCGGGGGCCTCAGGCAGCATTAACTCTGGAGCAGCATCTTCCCCCCTTCCTTCCTCAACTCCCCTCCACAGCCTACCTCCTTTTCTTTGTCTTTCGAAAGGCGGCGGTGGCAGTGATCCCCGTACACTGCCCTGCCGCCGGCACTGGCGTCTCCTGTCCTGTGGCCCGCCTCTCTGACGTAACTTCCTGTTTCCTCAGAGGCGGGCTGGACTACGGAGGAGATGGCAGTGCGGGCAGCAGATGTGGATCGCTGCCGCCTCCGACTTTTGAAAACAAGAGCACCAAAAAAGAAGGTAGGCTCGGGGTGGGGGCGGTAGAGATGCTAGACCGCTGCTGGGGGGGCGGGAAGGAATTGGCAGGGGGCGTGATGCTGGGGGGGGGGCCGGGACACCATTTCATCCCTGCCTCAGGTGGACTAATGTAGGGCCTTGGGCTGCCCCTGCATTTGGTCCATCTGGGCATCTAAGGAGCCCTTTTACCAAACTGGGGTAAAAAGAGGTCTTAGGTCACCGTCACGCGGGGTCTTTCCCAGGCACTAAGGCCATTTTTACTGCAAGGGAAAAAGAGTCAAATTTGAAATGCTTGCATTAATGGCCACACGCTAATGTTCTCATTAGTACAGGGCCACTACCGTGTCATCCAATGGACACCTCGAAGGGTTAACTTAGAAGAATTTATAGAATCCAGCCCAGAGGGAGGAGCCTTCTTAGATACTATATTTGTAGGTGGTAGAAACACACACACGTTTAACCTGTACAATGCTGATGCGCTAACCAATTTCCATAGATGCGACAACTCTCTGGCCCAGACGCTCCACTTTGCTAAAACATTGAAGGGCCGATATTCAGATCAGGGGAGGTAACGCAGCTAACTCCCGTGGTCTGCAGCGCAGGGCCGCCGAGAGGGGGGGGCAGGGGGGACAAAATTCCCCGGGCTCGGGCCTCCAAGGGGGGCCCGGCGCCGGGGTCAGGTCACTGGCGCTGCAGTTCCCGGTCTCACCTGCCTGCCTCCTCGGCTCCGGGCCCCCTGCATTTGAAGCGGCAGTCACAGATCGCCTCCCTTCGGGCCTTCCCTCCCTGTGTCCCGCCCTCGCGGAAACCAGAAGTTACATCAGACGAGGGCGGGACACAGGGAGGGAAGGCCAGAAGAGATGCGATCTGCGACTGCCGCCTTGAATGCAGGGGGCCCGGAGCCGTGGAGGCAGGCAGGTGAGACCGCGGACTGCAGCTGTGGGGGAGCGACGTGGGGCAGCAGCGGTAGGGGGGGGGGGCGGAGGCGGGGTGGCCTTGCCTCGAGCCCGGCCTAGTCTCTCAGGGGCTCTGCTGCAGCGAGCCCAGATATTCAATGCTGCGCCATTTCCAGTAACCGGCTGAAATTTAATGTGGACAAATGCACGGTGATGCACATTGGAAAGAACAAATCACAGTTACCTGATGCTAGGGTCCACCTTGGGGATCAGCACTCAAGAAAAAGATCTGAGTGTCATTGTAGATAATACGCTGAAATCTTCTGGTCAGTGTGTGGCGGCAGCTAAAAAAGCAAACAGGATGCTCCGAATTATTAGGAAAAGGATGGGGAATAAGACCTAAAATACTGTAATGCCTTTGTATTGCTCCATGGTGTGTCCGCACCTTGAATACTGCGTTCAGTTCCGGTCACTGTGTCTCAAAAAATCTATAGTGGAATTAGAAAAGGTTCAAAGAAGAGAGACCAAAATGATAAAGGGGATGGAACTCCTCTTGCATGAGGAAAGGCTAAAGAGGTTACGACTCTTCAGCTTGGAAAAGAGACAGATTAGGGGAGATATGATTGAGGTCTACAAAATCCTGAGTGGTGTAGAACAAGTAGAAGGAAATCTAATTTTTTCACTTGTTCCAAAAGTACAAAGATTAAGGGACACTTGAAGTTACATGGAAATACTTTTAAAACAAATAGGAGGAAATATTTTTTTCACTCAACGAATAGTTAAGCTCTGGAACTCTTTGCCGGAGGGTGTGGTAACAGTGGTTGGCGTATCTGGGTTTAAAAAAGGTTTGGACAAATTCCTGGAGGAAAAGTCCATAGTCTGCTATTTAGGCAGACATGGGAAGCAACTGCTTGCCCTGAGATTTGTAGTATGGAATGTTGCCACGATTTGGGTTTCTGCCAGGTACTTGTGACCTGGCTCGGCCACTGTTTGGAAAACAGGATACTGGGCTAGATGGACCATTGGTCTGACCCAGTATGGCTACTCTTATGTTCTTATGTAATATTAATGTAGCCGGTTAATTTTAAAGCAGCCAAAGAAAGGCCTGATATTTACACGGCCCAATATTTCCGCTTGACTTAGCCGGCGACGAGCGGAATATTCACAGCTAGCCAGCTATATCGCACAATATAGGCGCTTAGGCGCTATGTGCTGACTGCAAATATTTAGCAGGAGACAGCTGGCTATCCCCCCCCCCCCCCCCACACACACACACTGAATATTTGCGGATAAGTGGTTAAGTACTATTTAATCAAAATAGCGCTGAATATTGGGCGATCAAAAGATATTTTACCGCACAGCATGCACACACACACATGCAACAGTTACTGCAGGTCGCCTTGGTGCACGTACACCATTTTAAGCTGTGGTAAGCACGTGCTCGTGCTCGTGCTCATTGCAGCCTTGTCAAAGAGCCTTGAAAAATGTAAAAATGTGTGCAAATATAGTAACATAGTAGATGACGGCAGAAAAAAGACCTGCGCGGTCCATCCAGTCTGCCCAACAAGATAAACTCACATGTGCTACTTTTTGTGTATACCTTACCTTGATTTGTACCTGTCCTTTTCCGGGCACAGACCGTATAAGTCTGCTGTATGTGCGTACACCTAAGAATTAACGCAGGTACAATCAATTTGCACGTGCAAAAAAAGTTCTTGCTCCTACAGAAAGCACAAATGTGTGAAAACCACACAGAAAAACTGTGAACAGGACAAAAACTCCATTTAAAACTAAGGCTAACCAATCTTTTTTTTTTGTACGTCTACAGCCCGGAGCCTCTTCAGCCGTCCAATGTGAAGGCAGTTTGGGAGGGATGGAGCATTTCTCCATATAGGTCCCCCGAGTAAGAGACAATAGTGCTGGCTAAACTGGGAGGGGGAGACTTCCCCCCCCCTCCCTCTCTATTCTTTGTCTATGGGAAAATTGCTCAGTACGTCTAGCCCAAAGAATCCGGGCTGCATTCCTAACCAGAAAAAAAAAACAAAAAACTTTTCTCCCCTTTGCTTTCATATCGCTGCATATCCCCATCAGCAGGAGATAAAAGGAGGCATTTGATTAATTCCTATTTGGTTACTCGGCCCATTATTTCAGATACAATATAAAGGAGGGGGAAGAGGGGGGGGGGGGGGAGAGAGAGAGAGAGGGGCGAGAATAATAATAATAAAAAAAAGCCTTGTGTACATCAAAGCAAGCAGTGAAAGGGGAGACCCCTAATCTCCCTCTTTTATACAGTCCTATGTGCCTGGCTGTCATAGCGAAACATTTTAGCGGCTGATGTCTGACGAGCATGAGGAATGAGCCGTTCTGCGTGTCACCGGTGCGAGAGTGGCCATCTCATCCCTCGTCATCTGCCTTTTTCATTATTTCCCGTCACTTTAGAAAGCAGAGGCTGCTGCGACGGGATCAGCTCCTTTCATCTGACTGTCTGCCTCTTTCTTTCAAGTGATAGGAAGCAGAGGGAGCCTTGATTTCAACGTGGTTCACGGCTGACGGTCGCTCCTTCGGTACTTTTTTTTTTCTCCAGCCTGCCTCTGAGGAGACCGCAAAGGCCGTGGCTGGGAAAATAAAAACCATCAGACGTTGAAAGGTGAGAGAGAGGGGGAAAAAAAAGATTTCTGCTACTTCCAGCCTTAGCCTGGCTTTTTGACATGCCCTCCTAGCTTTTTCTTTGTCACATAGAATCTGCACTTTGGGGGGTTTCTCTGTTGCCCCCCCTGGATGTTTTTCTGGCTCCCACTCCCATTGTAAGTGGCTTCGGTAGGAAGTTACACGTTTCTGTGTTAACGATAAGGATTGTTTTGAAAGGGGATACTTTTTTTTTTTTTTTTCTTTACTGGCTGGCTGAGTTGGCATAGAAATACAGAGACTGTCAACTCCAGGAGGGTTCAGGGACACCACGGTCACTCCTGGAATTAGACAAGTCATGGGGTTGGCACATAAATACAGACTTTTCACTTCCAGGGGCTACAGGGCTAATGGGATTTGGCATAAGGACAAAGAACCCGTCACTTCTAGGACTGGAAGGCTCATGGGGACTGGGATAGAGAGTCTGCCACCTGTATGACTCAGGGGTTGGCACAGGGAGCCTTTATGACAGGAAGGCTGGCACTGGATGGCTCAGGGTTAGCACAGGGGGGGGGGGGGGGGGGGTCCAAAGCCTGCCATCCGTAGAACTGCGTGGCTCAGGGGTTGCATGCACGGGTACAGCGTCTGTTACCTCTGGAATTGGATGACTGTTGGAACAGGCATAGGGAGAAAAACCTGTCCCTTTTAGGACTGGATGGCTATGAAGCAGCTCCCTTGTACAAGGATAGGTTAATAATAGTTTCTAAGAAGGCTCCTCCCTCTGGGCAGGGATTCTATACCTTCTTGTAAATTAACCCTTCGAGGTGTGTTCACTTGAGGAAGGACATCAATGACACAAACCAGCTAGACAGTATGTTGTGCTTAGATCCTGCGTCCCCTTAATGATAACTGAGACTGCTACTCTGTTTACAGCATGTACCGGGTGAAATGGCGTGACTGAAAAATGCTCAAAAGCAGCTGCAAGCAGGCGTTGGTGCCAAAACCAACATATTTTAGCACGTTGCAAAGATGCTGTTCTGTGGATCTTATGCTGGCGAGCTAAACTGCCCATGTGCTTTTCAACTTCCATTGTGTGTCAGTTGTCAGTAGCACGTTTCTGCCACCCGCACACTAAGGGGGCACAGAGTATGGTGCACTCAAATGAGACAAATTTCTAACCAAATATCTGAGCTCTAATCTAGTATTCTGTAATGACAAATTTGCATCCCTAAATTAAAGTGTGAAAGTTCACACTCTGTGGCAGGTGCAAATGCTTGCAACTAAATGCAGTCCCATGTGCACACAACTGACAGTACTCCATAAAGCATGCACTGGCATGGTTGGAATGACCATGGCCAGTGCATGCCCCTCCCATGGGAACGCCCACCTTGCAGTTTGCCCAGTGCACATACCTGTATACATGCTGTTACACCAGTGTTCCGGTGCATAATTACCATTTTGCACTTATATACATGCTGTTAAACCAGTGTTCTGGTGCATAATTACCATTGTGCACTTATGTGAATACACGCTGTTACACCAGTGTTCTGGCACATAATTACCATTGTGCACATATGTGAATACATGCTGTTACCCACCAGTGTTCTAGTGCATAATTACCATTGTGCACTTACGTGAATACATGCTGATTCACCAGTGTTCTGGTGCATAATTACCATTGTGCACTTATATGAACACATGATGTTATACCAGTGTTCTGGTGCATAATTACCATTGTGCACTTATGTGAATACACGCTGTTACACCAGTGTTCTGGTGCATAATTACCATTGTGCACTTACGTGAATACATGCTGATACACCAGTGTTCTGGTGCATAATTACCATTGTAGCGCAGAAGTTATGCTCTGAATTGGTGCCGAACCTTTGGTGCACTATATTGAATTAGGGGGTAAATGTGCACATCTGCATTTCTTAATTTTCAAAAAGAATCAAGGGCGCATATTAAACCACAGGGTGTAGTTTGCAATTAAATTGCCCCCTTAATCAGTGATTAAAAAGTTAACCAATATAACTTCTTTACTTGAATCCAATCTTCCAAAACTGTCTTGATTTATGTTGTGTTTTGGAATGATATCTAATATCAAGAAAATTGGTGAGAGAGATCAATAGCTAATATTCTTGTGAACCATCCATTTCTCAGTTGCACTCTCTCCTGAAGTAATAAGGGGCTATTCTATAATTTGGTGCCAGGAAGTAGGTGTCACAATGGGGCAATTCTTGGTGCCAATTCTAAAATGGCCCTTAGGCATTCCTAAGTCATTATAGAATGCTAGCGCAAATCCAATTTGGCGTGGCAAAAGTTAGACGCGATCACTTATGCCAGGTCAACGGCTGGTGTCATTGGGTGTGCCTAGGTGTGCCAATCAATGCATGGAACTTCATTTCTATAAGTTGTGCTTGTTGTTGGAAGACACACCCATAGTCTGTTCAGGCACCGCCCCATATATAGGCCCTTCCCCCTCTACATTTATCTGCTGTAGAACCTAGGTACTATCTTATAGAATAGATATGCAGATCACCACACATTATTTGCACTAATGACATGCACAAGTGCCGTGTACTACTAGATACCCATTTATACATATGCCCCCAAATTCTATATATCACGTCTTGATTTGCGTGTGGAAATCGAAGCGTATTCTATAACAATGCTTGATTAACTAATCAGTGCTGTTAATTGGATGTTAACACACAATTATCAGCACTAATTGGCATTAATTGAGATTTACATATACAACTTGCTAAGTGTATGCTGTAATGTGGTGCATCTAAATTCTAAGTCGCATAGTTAGAAAGGGGGCAGAGCCATGGGTGGGGCGTGGGCATTTCTGCAATCTATAGAAATTATTATAGAATACACCCACTCTGCACCTAACTTAGTCATCGGGATTCACGCCATGTAAAACTTGACTTAAATGGACGCAATCTAATTTGATCACGTAGAGAGGAGCTCAGCCTAATTCTATGTACTGCATGGAAATTTAGGTCGATTCTACAAGATTTAGGCGTATGTTAGGGAACAATCCTAAGCGGGGTTTTTTTCCGTGTGGATTTTTCAGGCACCATATATAGAATCTACCCCATGGGGCTAGATTCAGAAAATGTCACCTAAAAAATCAGCACCATAAAAACCCAGCTTAAGCGTTATTCTATAAGCTGCGCCCAAAGTTTGGCGTGGTTTATAGAATAATTCGTAAGCGTTATAGTCACGCATAGATTTAGGCATGACCATGTGCACCAACGAAAATATGGTGCAAATGCCCGCGCCTAAATTTACGCACGGTGCATCCTTATTCTGTAATTACACACGTAACTCGAAACCACACCTCCATTCCACCCTGAAATGCAACCCTTTCATTTCCGTGCCCCCTTTTTTGGGCCGTGTGTAAAGTTTAGGCACGGATCCTGCGCCTAACTTTACACACGTAACACCCAATTAAATCTAATTAGTGAAAAAAATTGCTTGTTAAAAAGCCAATTATTGTCACTCATTGACTCATTATTCTATTAAATTGTGCATGCAAATTGGGACCGCACCTAAATTTGTACGTTCAATTTTAAGCAACCTCTATAGAATCTGGGGGATGTAGTATCACATCATACCTTATGTTAGGAGTTTATCTTAATCTGCCGTCAACTGCTACGTTACCACATATAAGTCGCCCCAATAATTAATAAGTAAAGGGCAGATCAGGCATCTCCTGATGTAGCTGAGCAAGTTCACTCCAAGTCAAAAGCTATAGGCTTTCTGAGAATAACTTCCATTCCGTCATCTCATCCTCAAGATTGCACAGGGTTGGTTCCCATTTCATCAGGATGAGCTGGGAAGCACCTGTTATCTTCACATGACAATTATCAAAGGTACTCCCCATTTTTTAGATATTTAGATTTAGCTCACACCTTTTTCAGTAGTAGCTCAAGGTGAGTTACATTCAGGTACTCTGGATATTTCTCTGTCTTTGGAGGGCTCACAATCTAAGTTTGTACCTGAGGCCCAAGATCACAAGGAGCAGCAGTGGGATTTGAACCGGCCACCTTTGGATTGCAAGACTGGTGCTCTAACCACTAGGCCACTCCTCCACTAGCAACATTCCATGTAGAATCTCAAATATTTATTTATTTATTTAGATTTTGGTCACACCTTTTCAGTAGTAGCTCAAGGTGAGTTACATTCAGGTACACTGGATATTTCTCTGTCCCTGGAGGGCTCACAATGTAATTTTGTACCTGAGGCAATGGAGGGTTAAGTGACTTGCTGAAGATCACAAGGAGCAGTATTGGAATTTGAACCAGTCACAACTGGATGTCAAAACTGGTGCTCTAACCACTAGGCTAATCCTCCACTCCATTTTTTTTAAGACATCCCAATGTCGAAACAATAACAATTAACCATTAATCTTAGTAATGTTCTAGGGGACAACAGAAAAAGACCATCCAGTTTGCCCATCTATTTCCATCCACTCTGCTGAGGACACCTCCTAGCCACCAGTCAGAATATTGTTTGCCTGAAGGGCGTCGCTCCTTGTCCACAAGAGTGTTTGCTTTCCTCATCATTTGTGCTCCATCATCCTGAGACCAGAGGTATAATAGTGGGATACACTTCCTTACACCCCTGTGTTCACTCATAGGTTCACACCTGGCTTCCTATGCATGCTAGGGTATTGTTTACATTTCTTTGCCTTATCTTTAAGGTACTGCATGGTTTAGCTCCACCCTTTCTGTTACATCATTTAGGGCCCTCTTTACTAATTCGTGCTGTAGGCGCACTAGCATTTTAGTGCGTGCTAACGCTAAAGACACCCATATATTCCTATGGGCATCTCTGGCATTAGTGCTTGCTAATTATTAGTGCACACTAAAAACGCTAGTGCACCTTAGTAAACAGGGCCCTAAGGGGGTCCCTTTACAAATCTGCGGCAAAAAGGGGCCTGTGCTGGCGTAGGCACGTGTTTTTGATGGTGGCCGAGGCCCCCTTTTACCGCAGTGGGTAAAAGGGAGATCTTTCTTTCTTTAAAGAAATGGCCTTGCGGTAAGCGAAGCACTTGCCGCGAGGCCATTTTGGGGGCAGCGCATACTGCCACTCATTGAGGAGGCAGTAAGGGGCTTCTACGCTAGCCCAGTGGTAATCGGGAGCACGCGGCACTGCCCGATTACCGCCACGTACACACCGGCGCTACAAAAATAAAAATATGTTTGCAACATCAGAAATTGCGCTCGCCGGGGAGGGAACTATCGCTGGGCTGCTGTGGTAGCCCAGCGGTACTTCCTTTTTAGCAAGCGGTAAGCCCATGATGGGCTTACCACCGCTTTGTAGAAGGGTCCCTTCGTTTTATTTTTACAAAAATTTACAGTCACAAGCTCAGTGGCTTTGTTCACTTTTTCACCCCTGAAAATTTTAAAAAGAACAAGGTTATTAGATATTTTTTTTTGTTTCAAGATTTGCTCAAGATTTGTTGTTTTCTGTAACTAATTATAGTTAGTTTCGTAAGCAAGTAAAACCCTATTTATGTAGGAAATTTGTTCTGGACCGCAATGGTTAGCAAAACTGTTACTTTGATCGGCGTATTACACATTTTTATCTTAGCATATTGATAAGTTTCTGTATTTCCTGGAAATGTCCAGCTTCTTTGCTAACATGATCTGCATTGAACCGAAAGGCATATGGTGGAATATAAGTTTTATTGTTAACAGTGGCGTTCCGAGGGGCGCTGACACCCGGGGCGGATCGCCGATGCGCCCCGTCCCCCGGGTGCAGCGTGCCCCCCGCGCAGCGCGACGCCCCCGGCGAAGGGACACCCCCACCCCGACGAAAGAACCCCCCCTCTGGGTGCACGCCGCTGGGGGGGGGGTGCCGCGCGCCGGTCAGCGTCGTTGGTTTCCATGCTCCCTCTGCCCCGGAACAGGTTACTTCCTGTTCCGGGGCAGAGGGAGCATGGAAACCAACGATGCTGACCGGCACGCGGCACCCCCCCAGCGGCGTGCACCCGGGGCGGACCGCCCCCACCGCCCCCCCCCCTTGGCACGCCACTGATTGTTAATGTTAATGTTAAATGGCAGCTCAGTTCAACTACCTCTACTTAAGGAAGCAGGTGAAAGCTTGGCTCTTCAACCAAGCCTTTAATGGAAGAAGTAACTAACTTGTTAGTCTCACTCACACACACAAGGATTGACTCGGGCTGCACATACTGCAGCGGGACATGTTTAGCCACTCCTACCCTAGCTGAGATAATATTTAACCATCTCTCTGACCTCACGTGCAACTTTCTTCAAATCAATCACCTTACTTTCTAATTCTTCCTACTTTCTTACCCATCTATATGTTACAACTTTGCCTTACCCCTCACTACCAATTATAATGTTCTATTACGTATTGTGTAGTCATTGCAAGTAGTATGCCATGCCATGCTTTGCATTGTTGTCCGAATATTTTTACTGCTGTAATTGCCTCCTGCTCATGTTTGATCTATTCTTACTGTACACCGCCTTGAGTGAATTCCTTCAAAAAGGCGGTAAATAAATCCTAATAAATAAAATAAATAAATAACCTTCAGTTTACACCTTGCAGACCAACTCAGGCTAGACCCTAAAGTGATGCTGCCTGCATTTCGGAAGGAACGCTCTATTCCGTTTCCAGCTCTATCCCATTGCTTGCATGGACTTGTACTTCTCTTGCCATTGATTTCCCTATGAAATTCAGAATTAAGGAGTTCTCTAGGTAATGCAGAAGACCCGGCGATATCCAGTAAACCCAGATTCAGTTCCCAAGCCCAAGTTGTACTTTGCTAACCAGCTAGTTTTGGGGAAGGAGAAGAGATCTCAGCTATTGTGAAACAGTGACTTTTAGTGGCCAGTTTCTGGGTGCACATGCGTGTGCATGTGAATGGGCTGTGTCGGCATTACCGCATCGGCAGTTGCTAACGCAGTTTTGTAAAAGGGAGGGGGGTAAGTTAGGCATGAGCATTTACGGCAGGGCCACCAAGAGACTGAGCTGGGCCTGGGCTGCTGCCCACCAGGATCGCCCCCCCCCCAGGATTGCCACCACCGCCCCCCCCCCCCCAGGATTGCAAGTACCGCAGCCCCACCAGCAGAAGAGGTCTTCCTCCAGCGCTGTTCTTTCCTCTGCCACTTTGCATGCCCCTGCGGCTGCTTTTCTCTCACCGCGCATGCTCAGTTAGGAATGTAAATAGCGACTTATGCCGCAAGTCTAAGATGGCAAGAATTCATGCTTAGCGCAATCATCTAGGCTCCTAACTTTAGAAAGTCTCTAAGAATTACTTCCATATTGTATTATGATTTAAGGACCAGAACTGTTCGGCTATTTACTGCCCGAGCACTTACCGCCGACCATGTGGCACAGATCCCAGATCTGCGAATAAACTAACCAAAAAATAGTAACAATCAATTGTTGGAGTTAACCAGCACATAGGGACCCTTTTATTAGGCTGCGCTAAAAAGTGCCCCATGGTAGTCTGGCAGAGTGAATTTGGCACGAGCTAGGCCCCTTTTTACCGCGGCTGGGAAAAAGGGTTTTTCTTAGTGGGGCGGTAAATGGCTTTGCACTGAAAATAAAAGTACGCAGCTATTTACTGCCTGAGCACTTACCGTCACCCATGTACCAAGCGGTAAGGGCTCACATGCTACTTGCGCGGTAATCAGCGTGCGCTAATATGGCCGCGCTGCCAAGTACCACCGAGAACGCCCTGTGGGAAATAGTGCATGCTAACTTCAAAATAACCGCCGGGTGCCCGGGCGCTAGTGTTGATTTGGTGCTCGTTAGCCCTACCACAGCCAGGGCCGCCGTGAGACTAGGCCAGGCCCTGGGCAAGGCCGCCCTGCCTTCCCCCACCCCCCGCTGCCCTGCCTCCGCCCCCCGCTGCTGTTGACCCCCCGTTGCTCCCTCCGCCGTTGTCGCCCCCCTGTCGCTCCCCCCGCCGCTGCAGTCCGTGGTCTCACTTGCCTGCCTCCAGGGCTCCAGGCCCTCTTCATTCAAAGCGGCAGTCGCAGATCGCCTCTCTTCTGGCCTTCCCTCCTTGTGTCCCACCCTCACGGAAACCGGAAGTTACATCAGACAAGGGCGGAACACAGGGAGGAAAGGCCAGAAGAGAGGCGATCTGCGACTGCCGCTTTGAATGAAGGGGGCCCGGAGCCATGGAGGCAGGCAGGTCAGACTGGGGACTGCAGCGCCGGCGGCCTGACCCCGGCGCCATGCCCCCCTTGGAGGCTTAGGCCTGGGGAATTTTGTCCCCCCCCCCCCTCTCGGCGGCCCTGACCACAGCTTAGCAAAAAGGTCCCTTAATTAGGAGTTACGCACAGATCAGTCCTACGCCCTAGTCTAAAAAATGTGTGCCTTAATTTCATAGCATGCAACTCCAGAATGGCTTGGACATGGGAGGGGCATGGAAGGGTCAGGGGCATTCCCAAGGGGGGGCAGATTCCCCCAGGCCTGGCCTCCAAGGGGAGCCCGGCGCCGGGGTCTGTCTCTCTCTCGTTCCTGGTGGAACCTGGGTGATCGCATCCCGACAGGAGCAGAAGAGAGAAAACTCCGGAGCCGGACCCCCCTTAGAGGCTGAGGAGGGTAGACCCAGGATTTCGGGGCCTCTGATTTGGCTGGCGGGTCCGTGGGGATCCCCAAGCACCATCGGCAGGAGCCTTCCTCCAGCGCTGTTCTCTGCCGCATCGCCTGCCCTACGGCTCCTTTTCATTTCATGTTGCGCATACTCACGTGAGGGGAAAAGCAGCCTCAGGGCAGGCAATGCGGCGGAGAACAGCGCTGGAGAAAGGCTTCTGCTGGCGGGGCTTAGGGCCCCCCCCCCCCCGCCAGCTAAGGTATGTGGAGTTGCGGCGGGGGCAGGGAGGTGCGGCAAAATGTGACCCCTGCTTTGGGGTCCGCCTCCTTCCCCACGATATTTGTGGTCTGGCTATGTGGCAGTCCAGGGGGGCGGCAGCATCTGTCCTGGGGGGGGCCTGGAAGCAGCGGTCCTGGGGGAGGGCCCAGCAGCGGCGGCCCTGCCCTGGGCCCGGCTCACTCTCTTGGCGGCCCTGATTAGGATTTGTGCAGCAAACCGCCATCAGTTGGGTGTGAATATTTACACCACATTTTGGCAGGCGTGTTAATGCTGAAAGTTTGGCGTATGAAATGTACCAGGCTAATGTTCTGTAAAGGGTACTCTGTGCAGGACGTCAGACTAGAACGAAGCCTTGCGCGGGATTGGGAAGAAGAGGACCTCGGCTTTGGCTGGCGGGGGTTGGGGTCCCCCGCCAGCAAAGGTAGGCGACGGCGGATTGGCGGCAGGAGGGGGGGTTGAGAGGGTCATCAGCAAGGGGGTCCAGGGGCAAATCTACGGGACACAGGCCCCCATGGCCCCATACTGGCTATGCCCCTGGAATACAGTGATACCTCAGTTTTCGTTGATAATCCGTCCGAAAACAATCGGCGAAATCCGAAACCAATGAAAACCGAGGTAATTATTTCCATATGAACCATCACTGGAAAGCAATGGAATTGTTTGGCTAGACGCGCGGAGTGATGCTCACACAATGAGAAACAACGCCACACTGAGCAGGAGAACGTGTGGGTCGCCCTTTGTTTTCGCAAAATTAGCAGCGAGGTCATGTGGGCACGCCGACAAAATCCGAAGCAACCGACGAAATCCGAGATAATTTTTTTGCGGAAAAAAATCGATGAAAACCGAAACCGACGATAACTAAATTCAACGAAAACCGAGGTATTACTGTACTACCTTAGCTCGGATCATAACGGCACCTAACTTTGGGGACCTTTTACCAAACGGCGGTAAGCCCAGCAGGAGCAGAGCGCTAGTTCCCACCCTCAACGTGTGGTACTTTTATAGCACCGGTGCTTACCCAGCAGTAATCGGGCAGTGCCGCATGCTGCCTGGGTACCGCCGGCTTAGTGCAGGGGCCCTTACCGCCACCTCAGTGGGTGGCGATAAGGGCTCCCCCCGGAATGGCCACACGGTAAGTGGTTCACTTACCACGAGGCCATTTCTTTTTCAAAACATACAACCTTTTAACTGCTGTGGTAAAAAGGGGGCTCAGCACGCATCAAAAAGACATGCTGACACAAGTGCAGGTTCCCTTTTACCACCGCTAAGTCAGGGGCATAGCCAGACTTCGGCGGGAGGGGGGTCCAGAGCCCGAGGTGAGGGGGCACATTTTACCCCCCCCCCCCCCGGCGCCGCCACCACCACCAACAACTTTGACCCCCCCCCCCCCCCGCCGATGACCCTCTCGACCCCCTTCCCACCGCCAACCCTCCCCTGCCATCGCCTACCTTTGCTGGCGGGGGACTCCAACCCCCGCCAGCCGAGGTCCTCTTCTTCCGGCGCAAGGCTTTGTTCTGTTTCTGTGAGTCTGACATGCAGGATGTCAGACTCAGAGAAACAGAATGAAGCCTTGCAGATCAGCCAGCGAGGTCCTCTTCTTCCAGCGCAAGGTTTCGTTCTGTTTCTGTGAGTCTGACGTCCTGCACGTACAACGTGCAGGACATCAGACTCATTGTTGCCAGGTGGGCGGTTTTACCGCCCAATTGGCCGGGTTTTCGCCCACGGCGGTGGGAAAATTTCGCCGGCCGCGGGATGCCCCTGCACTAACCCGGCGGTACCCAGGCAGCATGCGGCACTGCCCAATTACTGCTGGGTAAGCACCGGTGCAATAAAAGTACCACACGTTGGGAGTGGGAACTAGCGCTCTGCTCCTGCTGGGCTTACCGCCATTTGGTAAAAGGTCCCCAAAGTTAGGTGCTATTATGATCCGAGCTAAGGTAGTACAGTAATACCTCGGTTTTCGTTTAATTTAGGGATGCGGTTTTTTGGGCGGTGTTCCCGTCGCCGCTGTGCGAGTTCGGCGGTTTTTTCCGGGGCTTCTATTGGTCCAATTCGGTCCAATAGAAGCTTTTCCGGGGCTTCTATTGGTCCAATTTGGTCCAATAGAAGCTTTTCCATGGCTTCTATTGGTCCAAATTGGACCAATAGAAGCCTTTCAGGGGCGGGGTTGACGTCAGGGATGACGTAGGGGGCGGGGCTAGCGACATGGGAGGCGGGGTTAGGTGATGCGGGGGCGGGGTTGGTGACCGGGGGGGCGGGGTTCGGTGACGCGGGAGACGGGGATTGGCTACAGGCGGTTTTTGGGCGGGTTTACGGCTCATTTTGGGCTGGGAAAATTTTTCCCAGCTGGCAACCCTCAGACTCACAGAAACAGAACAAAGCCTTGCGCTGGAAGAAGAGGACTTCGGCTGGCGGGGCTTGGGGTCCCCCGCCAGCAAAGGTAGCCGACGGCGGCGGCGGGGAAGGGTTGGCAGCGGGAGGGGGGGTCGAGAGAGTCATCGGCAGGGGAGGTCCAGGGCCAAATCTACGGGCTAAGTACTGAATCTGGCCCTTTGTGTCCCTGGGTTCCAGTAAATCATTTAGCATAAGCCTTTAGTCTGTTATCGGTCCTTCCCAATCCACAATTTGAAAACACAACAAGACAAAAAAAAAAAAGCCTTTCAGGAAAAGAAATGCTGGAGTCCCAGTGAACTGTATTGAGAAGGATAATATCTCTGCCAGCACGGCATCCCCAGACCCAAATTCAGTTGCACGGGGTCATTTTCTAAAGATAATAAGCACAACACGGCTCTTGGCTTGATGATTGTGCTGTTATCATCTTTCAATAAGCTTCAAACGCTTTGCCTCGAGTATGAAATTCAGAAACATCAAAAACCACAAGGAGAATGGAAATGATTCTGTGGGGGTTTTCTCTAAAATATTTTTGCTTCCTGTTTCTGGACTGAGGTGCAGAAACAGGGCGTGTGGAGTGATGGAATAGGTGTTTCTGTGTTCAGGGGGTGCAGAACAGGAGTGAGATGAATTGGTACAGGTTTGGAGGGTTTGAGTGCAGGGAGGAAGAGGTTTAGCACTGGAATGGCAGGTGAATCTAAGGCCGGTACTGACAGAACTCTGTTTGAGTCTCAGTACTGGAATAACAGGAAATAATGAAGCTCGGGGGGAAAAGGCAGGGCTGTGTGTGTCTGGATAGAGGGCAAAGAAGGGTAGGATTGTGTGTGGCAGTGGCGTAGCTAGGTGGGGCCACGGGGGCCTGGGCCCCCCCCACAAATTTCATCCGGGTCCCTGGTTTTGATGGCGGGGGTCCCCAACCCCTGCCAGCTGAAGCCTTCTTCAGTGCCGGTCTCCGGCGGGCCACGTTCCCTGCCCTAAGTACATAAGTATCAGACGTTGAAAGTCCCAGCTTCCACCAAAGAAGTACCCCAGCAAGAAGAGGGGGCCCCGAGGATTTTGATGAGAAATTGCTGATATCCCAAAACCCCAGGATTGGCAGAGGAGGTAGGAATGATGTTACCTGTCGTCTTCTTTATGGTTTGCAATTCTGGTGGCCTTGCTAAGGGTCCTATGAAATGAATTTGCACAAGGCTGATGTGGCTGGTCTTAAATGCATTTAAGGTGGAAATGATGTCTTTTCTGGTTCTGCTTGTGGTATGCTGTTTGCCAGAAGACAATTGTTCAATATACAGTATTTCAAACCTCCTTCATTCATTCTTTAGTATGTCAACTAAAGCACTTAACCCTCTTGACATTTTTCCCCTGGAAAATTCCCTGATATGGATTTTTCACTGCCTCTCATGCTTTAAAGTGATAGATATTTGCAGGTCTAACCAGGGGCGCAGCCTGACTTCGGCGGGAGGGGGGTTCAGAGCCCAAGGTGAGTAGCCCCCCACCAGTGCTGCCACCCCCCCAGCCATTTTGACCCCCCCCCCCCCGCCGCCACTGCCACCTTTGACCTCCCTGGTGCTAAACCTTTCGGCCCCCCTTCCCGTCGCTGCCAACCCTCCCCCGCCATCGCCGTTGGGTGCCTTTGCTGGCGGGGTCCCCGGCCCCCGCCGGCCGAGGTCCTCTTCTCCGGCACGGCCGCGTTGCTGATCTGCAAGGGCAGACTTCTGCACGTACGTGCAGGACGTCACGGAGAGGGTGGTGGATGCTTGGAATGCCCTCCCGCGGGAGGTGGTGGAGATGAAAACGGTAACGGAATTCAAACATGCGTGGGATATGCATAAAGGAATCCTATGCAGTAGGAATGGATCCTCAGAAGCTTAGCCAAAATTGGGTGGCGGAGCAGGTGGGGGAAGAAAGGTTGGTGGTTGGGAGGCGAGGATAGTGGAGGGCAGACTTATACGGTCTGTGCCAGAGCCAGTGATGGGAGGTGGGACTGGTGGTTGGGAGGCAGGAGATACTGCTGGGCAGACTTGTACGGTCTGTGCCCTGAAAAAGGCAGGTACAAATCAAGGTAAGGTATACACATATGAGTTTATCTTGTTGGGCAGACTGGATGGACCATGCAAGTCTTTTTCTGCTGTCATCTACTATGTTACTATTGCCATACTGGGAAAGACCAAAGGTCCATCGAGCCCAGCATCCTGTTTCCAACAGTGGCCAATCCAGGTCACAAATACCCGGCAAGATCCCAAAAAAGCACAAAACATTTTATACTGCTTATCCCAGAAATAGTGGATTTTCCCCAAGTCCATTTAGTAACGGCTTATGGACCTTTCCCTTAGGAAGCCGTCCAAACCTTTCTCAAACTCTGCTAAGCTAACCGCCTCTACCACATTCTCTGTTAATTACACGTTGAGTGAAGAAAAGTTTTCTCCGATTCCTTTTAAATTTACTACATTGTGGCTTCATCGCATGCCCCCTAGTCCTAGTATTTTTGGAAAACATGAACAGACGCTTCACATCTACCCGTTCATGCTCAGTTTCACTTAAATGGGCATGCACAGGACATCACCAAGAAGAAAGAGCAGGGCAGCAAACGCGGAGTGCCAGAGACCGGCGCTGAAGAAGGCTTCAGCTGGCAGGGGTTGGGACCCCCCGCCAGCAAAGGTATTTGCTACTGTGGGGTGCGGTGGGGGGAGCGATAAGGCGATGAGGGGAAGCGGCGAGGAGGTGAGGGGGAGAGGCGAGGCGGGGGAGGGGGGGAAAGGCAGCAGACTAAAATGTGCCCCCCCATCTCGGGTTCTGGCCCCCTCCCACTGTGAGGTCTGGCTACGCCTCTGGTGTGTGGCATCTTAGCATTTGAATAGTGTGTGATACAGATTCAGGAGTCAGAGGTGCTGGTAGTGTAGAGTGTAATGGGGGCGGGATGTAGTACAGCAGTACCTTGGGATGCTGCAAGGCAAGAATGAGGTGCATTGGCAGTGTTGTATGTGATGCTTAGTACTGAAATAGCAGGGAGCACTGCAGGGCAGGATTGGGGTATATTTCAAAGAACTGTGTATTGGCAAAATATCTGACTATAAATTTGTGGCTCTAGTCAGTGCTGTTAATTCCTTAAGGACTTACTACTACTACTTATCATTTCTATAGCGGTACTAGACGTACGCAGCGCTGTACACTTGAATATGAAGAGAAAGTCCCTGCTCGACAGAGCTTACAATCTAATTAGGACAGACAAACAGGACAAATAAGGGATAAGGACAAAGAGTAGCAAGATTCTGTTCAGAATCCCAAAGAGCATCAAGGTTCCGGAATTCCAAGGACTATTACTACTACTTATCATTTCTATAGTGCTACTAGACATACACAGCGCTGTACACTTGAACATGAAGAGACAGTCCCTGCTCAACAGAGCTTACAATCTAATCAGGGCAGAAAAACAGGACAAATAAGGGATAAGGATAAAGAGTGGCAAGATTCCAGAATCCCAAAGAGTTGCAAGATTCCATGCAGAATCCCAAAGAGTAGCAAGATTCCGGAATCCCGATGACTACTACTACTACTTATCATTTCTATAGCACTACTAGACGTACGCAGCGCTGTACACTTGAATATGAAGAGAAAGTCCTTGCTCCACAGAGCTTACAATCTAATTAGGACAGACAAACAGGACAAATAAGGAATAAGGACAAAGAGTAGCAACATTCCAGAATCCCAAAGAGTTGCAAGATTCCGGAATCCCAAAGACTACTACTACTACTTATCATTTCTAGAGCGCTACTAGACGTACGCAGTGCTGTACACTTGAACATGAAGAGACAGTCCCTGCTCGACAGAGCTTACAATCTAATTAGGACAGACAAACAAGACAAACAAGAGATAAGGGAATATTAAAGTGAGGATGATAAAATAAGGGTTCTGGCTCAAAGGTCCGTATCTTTCCAGATCTCTCACGGCCTACACAGATGAGACGAAGGGCCTTTTTGGAACTTCGCCCCAGGGTGGTGGCATTGGGAGCAAATTTTGTCTTGCGATTTCCTTGTTTTTGTAATGTGATGCTTGAGGGTAAACATTTTCAGTTTGTAGATCCAAAACAGTTGAAAGAGTTTATTGATGCAAGAGTTGATGTGAATATAGTAAACCTTCCCTAATTTAGCAGGCTGGGGTCTGAACCAGAGGAAGCGTCTATTGATTGATAATTTTTGTATTTTTTTTTCTTTCTTTTTTTTTTAATTTCCTTAATCTTGGAATCAAATTTCTTTAACTTGTGGACAAACGGGCTGTAAAGATATATACTTATTATTTTTGTTTCCTAATGTTAAACAATGCCGATTGCATATTCACTTTAAGTGGTGATGTATTGGAAAATTTCAATAAATAATTAAAAAAAAAATAAGGGTTCTGAACAAGTGAACAAGGGTTAGGAGTTAAAAGCAGCATCAAAAAGGTGGGCTTTTAGCTTAGATTTGAAGACGGCCAGAGATGGAGCTTGACGTACCGGCTCAGGAAGTCTATTCCAGGCATATGGTGCAGCAAGATAAAAGGAACGGAGTCTGGAGTTAGCGGTGGAGGAGAAGGGTGCAGATAAGAGAGATTTACCCAGTGAACGGAGTTCCCGGGGAGGAATGTAGGGAGAGATGAGAGTGGAGAGGTACTGAGGAGCTGCAGAGTGAATGCACTTATAGGTCAATAAGAGGAGTTTGAACTGTATGCGGAAATGAATAGGAAGCCAGTGAAGTGACTTGAGGAGAGGGCTAATATGAGCATAACGACACTGGCGGAATATTAGTCGTGCAGCAGAATTAAAATCTCTCATTCAGTAAATCCAAAATGTCATTATGAATGCTTGTAAGGTATGTTTATTGGAGAACAGAGAACACTGTAATGAAAGACTGGGGCCCTTTTACTAAGCTGCATAAGCGTCTCCGCGCGCCCAATGCACGACAAAATGGACTTACTGCTCGACTACCGCGTGGCTTTTGCGGTCATTTCATTTTTGGATTGCGTCCGATACGCGCGTCTGAAAAATATTTTTTATTTTTGGGTGCGCATAATGGACGCGCGACAAGTGGCATTTGACGCGCATAGCTCATTACCGCCCGGATTCTTTACTGCTATGTCAATTGGGCTGCCAGTAAGGTCTCGGACCCAAAATGGACACGCGGGAATTTTTGATTTTGCCGCAAAGAAAGGCCTTTTTTTACAGGCGCACTAAAAAAATGGATCGGCGCGCACCCCAAAACCCGCGCCTACATTACCGCAAGCCATTTTTTCAGTGTGCCTTTGTAAATGGGCTCCTGTGATATGTACATCTCCAGCTAGACAGGTGTTTCGGGACCTGGGTGCCATTTCTCTCTTGTCGTCCCCCTTCTCCTCCACTAACTCCAGGCTTTGTTCCTTTTCCCTCGCGGCACCTTATGGCTGGAAAGGACTTCTTGAGCCTGTACGCCTAGCTCCATTTCTACCTGTTTTAAAATCTATGCTGAAACCCCACCTTTTCACCACTGCTTTTGGCCCCTAACCACTACTCAAGTCCCCTATCCTTGTTCCTTCTCACCCTCGCCCTTAATTGTCTTGTCTGTCTGTATTTTTAGATTGTAAGCTCTATCGAGCAGGGACTGTCTCTCTGTGTCAGGTGTTTAGCGCTGCGTGCATCTGGTAGCGCTATACAAATGTTAATAATAATAATAACATTCCATTTAGAAGCCCGCCCTTGCAGATGAGCAACGCGGCCGCGCAGGCTTCTGTTTCTGTGAGTCTGACGTCCTGCACGTACGTGCAGGACGTCAGACTCACAGAAACAGAAGCCTGCGCGGCCGCGTTGCTCATCTGCAAGGGCAGGCTTCGCCTGTGCGGCCGCGTTGCTCATCTGCAAGGGCAGGCTTCTACATGGAATGTTGCTAGTGGAGGAGTAGCCTAGTGGTTAGTGCAGTGGAACATGGAATGTTGCTACTATTGGAGGTTCTACACGGAATGTTGCTACTATTGGAGATTCCAGATGGAATGTTTTGGCTCCTAGCCACTACTCAAGTGCCCTCCCCTTGTTCCTTCTCACCCAGTACTTCCCTCGCCCTTAATTGTCTTGTCTGTCTGTATTTTTAGATTGTAAGCTCTATCGAGCAGGGGCTGTCTCTCTGTGTCAGGTGTTCAGCGCTGCGTGCGTCTGGTAGCGCTATACAAATGTTAATAATAATAATTTCATTCCCTGCGTTGCAATGCAAGTGTTTGTGGTTCTGGGATCCAGAGTCAACACAACCTGCCTCCTCCCCTTCAGCAGAAAAATCTCCATTAGCACTACGGTTTCAAAGGGCTCCATCATAGCCCCTATTTTCCATTTCGTTTGTTTTCTGCAAACAAAGCTCTGTGCATTTTTGCAGAAGAACAGAGACCATCCAAAAACAGTGTAGCAACCAGGATGGCAGGATTCAGTGCTGGTCGTCATCTTACACCTGGACTGTACATCTGGCTGTGGTCAGTTGAGAGCTGAGTCGGTCTGGCATTTACCCTCTTACCCCCTCACCCCATCGCATTTCTATATATTAAGAAGAACTGGAGGAATGGGTCAAGGCCAGGTCCACATATGCCTGGTTGAGTTCACCTTGGAGAGAAGTCCATAAACTATTATTAAAATGGACTTGGGGAAAATCCACTGCTTATTTCTGGGATAAGCAGCATAAAATGTATTGAACCTTTCGGGAATCTTGCCAGGTATTTGTGACCTGGATTGGCCACTGTTGGAAACAGGATGCTGGGCTTGATGGACCTTTGATCTGTCCCAGTATGGCAACACATGTACTTATGTACTTGGGATTCTGAATGGAAACTTGCTACTCTTTGGGGTTCAACATGGAATGTTGCTACACTTTGAAATTCTGCATGGAATCTTGTTATTCTTTAGAATTCTAGAATCTTGTTACTCTTTGGGGGTTCTACATGGAATGTTGCTACTCTTTGGGTTTCTGCCAGGTACTTGTGACCTGAATTGGCCACTGTTGGAAACAGGATGCTGGGCTTGATAGACCTTTGGTCTGTCCCATAATGGCAACACTTATATACTTGGGATTCTGAATGGAATCTTGCTACTCTTTGGGGTTCTACACGGAATGTTGCTACATTTTGAAATTCTGTTTGGAATCTTGTTATTCTTTAGAATTCTAGAATCGTGTTACTCTTTGGGGGTTCTACATGGAATGTTGCTACTCTTTGGGTTTCTGCCAGGTACTTGTGACCTCAATTGGCCACTGTTGGAAACAGTATGCTGGGCTTGATGGACCTTTGGTCTGTCCCATAATGGCAACACTTATATACTTGGGATTCTGAATGGAATCTTGCTACTCTTTGGGGTTCTACACGGAATGTTGCTACATTTTGAAATTCTGTTTGGAATCTTGTTATTCTTTAGAATTCTAGAATCTTGTTACTCTTTGGGGGTTCTACATGGAATGTTGCTACTCTTTGGGTTTCTGCCAGGTACTTGTGACCTGAATTGGCCACTGTTGGAAACAGGATGCTGGGCTTGATGGACCTTTGGTCTGTCCCATAATGGCAACACTTATATACTTGGAATTCTGAATGGAATCTTGCTACTCTTTGGGGTTCTACACGGAATGTTGCTACATTTTGAAATTCTGTTTGGAATCTTGTTATTCTTTAGAATTCTAGAATCGTGTTACTCTTTGGGGGTTCTACATGGAATGTTGCTACTCTTTGGGTTTCTGCCAGGTACTTGTGGCCTGAATTGGCCACTGTTGGAAACAGGATGCTGGGCTTGATGGACCTTTGGTCTGTCCCATAATGGCAACACTTATATACTTGGGATTCTGAATGGAATCTTGCTACTCTTTGGGGTTCTACATGGAATGTTGCTACATTTTGAAATTCTGTTTGGAATCTTGTTATTCTTTAGAATTCTAGAATCTTGTTACTCTTTGGGGGTTCTACATGGAATGTTGCTACTCTTTGGGTTTCTGCCAGGTACTTGTGACCTGGATTGGCCACTGTTGGAAACAGGATGCTGGGCTTGATGGACCTTTGGTCTGTCCCATAATGGCAACACTTATATACTTGGGATTCTGAATGGAATCTTGCTACTCTTTGGGGTTCTACACGGAATGTTGCTACATTTTGAAATTCTGTTTGGAATCTTGTTATTCTTTAGAATTCTAGAATCTTGCTACTCTTTGGGGGTTCTACATGGAATGTTGCTACTCTTTGGGTTTCTGCCAGGTACTTGTGACCTGGATTGGCCACTGTTGGAAACAGGATGCTGGGCTTGATGGACCTTTGGTCTGTCCCATAATGGCAACACTTATATACTTGGGATTCTGAATGGAATCTTGCTACTCTTTGGGGTTCTACACGGAATGTTGCTACATTTTGAAATTCTGTTTGGAATCTTGTTATTCTTTAGAATTCTAGAATCGTGTTACTCTTTGGGGGTTCTACATGGAATGTTGCTACTCTTTGGGTTTCTGCCAGGTACTTGTGACCTGGATTGGCCACTGTTGGAAACAGGATGCTGGGCTTGATGAACTTATGTACTTGGGATTCTGAATGGAATCTTGCTACTCTTTGGGGGTTCCACATGGAATGTTGCTACTCTTTGGGTTTCTGCCAGGTACTTGTGACCTGGATTGGCCACTGTTGGAAACAGGATGCTGGGCTTGATGAACTTATGTACTTGGGATTCTGAATGGAATCTTGCTACTCTTTGGGGTTCTACATGGAATGTTGCTACACTTTGAAATCTGTATGGAATCTTGTTATTCTTTAGAATTCTAGAATCTTGCTACTCTTTGGGGGTTCCACATGGAATGTTGCTACTCTTTGGGTTTCTGCCAGGTACTTGTGACCTGGATTGGCCACTGTTGGAAACAGGATGCTGGGCTTGATGGACCTTTGGTCTGTCCCATAATGGCAACACTTATATACTTGGGATTCTGAATGGAATCTTGCTACTCTTGGGGTTCTACACGGAATGTTGCTACATTTTGAAATTCTGTTTGGAATCTTGTTATTCTTTAGAATTCTAGAATCTTGTTACTCTTGGGGGTTCTACATGGAATGTTGCTACTCTTTGGGTTTCTGCCAGGTACTTGTGACCTGGATTGGCCACTGTTGGAAACAGGATGCTGGGCTTGATGGACCTTTGGTCTGTCCCATAATGGCAACACTTATATACTTGGGATTCTGAATGGAATCTTGCTACTCTTTGGGGTTCTACACGGAATGTTGCTACATTTTGAAATTCTGTTTGGAATCTTGTTATTCTTTAGAATTCTAGAATCTTGTTACTCTTTGGGGGTTCTACATGGAATGTTGCTACTCTTTGGGTTTCTGCCAGGTACTTGTGACCTGAATTGGCCACTGTTGGAAACAGGATGCTGGGCTTGATGGACCTTTGGTCTGTCCCATAATGGCAACACTTATATACTTGGGATTCTGAATGGAATCTTGCTACTCTTTGGGGTTCTACACGGAATGTTGCTACATTTTGAAATTCTGTTTGGAATCTTGTTATTCTTTAGAATTCTGGAATCTTGCTACTCTTTGGGGGTTCTACATGGAATGTTGCTACTCTTTGGGTTTCTGCCAGGTACTTGTGACCTGGATTGGCCACTGTTGGAAACAGGATGCTGGGCTTGATGAACTTATGTACTTGGGATTCTGAATGGAATCTTGCTACTCTTTGGGGTTCTACATGGAATGTTGCTACACTTTGAAATCTGTATGGAATCTTGTTATTCTTTAGAATTCTAGAATCTTGCTACTCTTTGGGGGTTCCACATGGAATGTTGCTACTCTTTGGGTTTCTGCCAGGTACTTTAGACCTGGATTGGCCACTGTTGGAAACAGGATGCTGGGCTTGATGGACCTTTGGTCTGTCCCATAATGGCAACACTTATATACTTGGGATTCTGAATGGAATCTTGCTACTCTTTGGGGTTCTACATGGAATGTTGCTACTCTTTGGGTTTCTGCCAGTTAATTGTGACCTGGATTGGCCACTGTTGGAAACAGGATGCTGGGCTTGATGAACTTATGTACTTGGGATTCTGAACGGAATCTTGCTACTCTTTGGGGTTCTACATGGAATGTTGCTACACTTTGAAATCTGTATGGAATCTTGTTATTCTTTAGAATTCTAGAATCTTGCTACTCTTTGGGGGTTCTACATGGAATGTTGCTACTCTTTGGGTTTCTGTCAGGTACTTGTGACCTGGATTGGCCACTGTTGGAAACAGGATGCTGGGCTTGATGGACCTTTGGTCTGTCCCATAATGGCAACACTTATATACTTGGGATTCTGAATGGAATCTTGCTACTCTTTGGGGTTCTACACGGAATGTTGATACATTTTGAAATTCTGTTTGGAATCTTGTTATTCTTTAGAATTCTAGAATTTTGCTACTCTTTGGGGGTTCTACATGAAATGTTGCTACTCTTTGGGTTTCTGCCAGGTACTTGTGACCTGGATTGGCCACTGTTGGAAACAGGATGCTGGGCTTGATGGACCTTTGGTCTGTCCCATAATGGCAACACTTATATACTTGGGATTCTGAATGGAATCTTGCTACTCTTTGGGGTTCTACACGGAATGTTGCTACATTTTGAAATTCTGTTTGGAATCTTGTTATTCTTTAGAATTCTAGAATCTTGTTACTCTTTGGGGGTTCTACATGGAATGTTGCTACTCTTTGGGTTTCTGCCAGGTACTTGTGACCTGAATTGGCCACTGTTGGAAACAGGATGCTGGGCTTGATGGACCTTCAGTCTGTCCCAGAATGGCAATACTTATGTAATCTCTGCTTTAGCAATTGTGGACCAACGCCTAGCAAGGTTGCATGCTTCAGGCTTGAGTGAGGATGTCCACTACTCCTCATACAAGAGACTTGCTCTTTGGGGAGAACATTGTGGAAATGGTAGATGTGATTAAAGACCATTACTCCACACTTCAGCATCTGTTTGCTATTCATTCCTCCAAATAATCACCTCTGTTAGGTGTATTTCATTCAGTAAATGGGAAAAGCATGCAGATCATGGCTCATGATATTCTTTCCAGCCCCTCAGTGTGTGTGTGTGTTTATGTGGATTCAGTCTTGGAGGTGGGGGTAGCTGGGGGAGGTGGTGGTGCAGCTTGTGGGGTGAGTTTTGGGGTTGCCAGTTTTTGGGGTGTTGGGGCAGTTGCTGGGATTGTTTTTTTTTTTTTGGGGGGGTGCAGCAATTTGCAGGGTGGTGGGGCAGTTGGGTTACAAAGAATGAAAACAACCTAAAGGAAGAGTCCATACTACTACTACTAGTACTAATAGCATTTGTATAGCGGTACCAGACACACGCAGCGCTGAACACTTGACATAGAGAGACAGTCCCTGCTCAAAGAGCTTACAATCTAGGTAGAACAGATAGACAAGACATAGAACTGGCAAGGGAATTAATGGGTAGTGATTAGGAGCCAAAGGCAGTAGTGAAAGATGGGTTTTCAGCATAGATTTAAAAACAGGAAGAGATGGAGCTAGATGTATGGGTTCGGGAAGATGGTTCCAGGCATAAGGTGCTGCGAGACAAAAGGAACGAAGTCTGGAGTTAGCGGTGTTCACGGGGAGGAATGTGGGGAGAAACAAGAGAGGAGAGGTAATGAGGGGTCATAGAGTGGATGCATTTGAAGGTCAGTAAGACCATAAACCATTATTAAAATGGACTTAGGAAAATCCACTGCTTATTTCTGGGATAAGCAGCATAAATGTATTGAGCTTTTTTGGGATCTTGCTAGGTATTTGTGACCTGGATTGGCCACTGTTGGAAACAGGATGCTGGGCTTGATGAACTTATGTACTTGGGATTCTGAATGGAATCTTGCTACTCTTTGGGGTTCTACACGGAATGTTGCTACATTTTGAAATTCTGTTTGGAATCTTGTTATTCTTTAGAATTCTAGAATCTTGCTACTCTTTGGGGGTTCTACATGGAATGTTGCTACTCTTTGGGTTTCTGCCAGGTACTTGTGACCTGGATTGGCCACTGTTGGAAACAGGATGCTGGGCTTGATGAACTTATGTACTTGGGATTCTGAACGGAATCTTGCTACTCTTTGGGGTTCTACATGGAATGTTGCTACACTTTGAAATCTGTATGGAATCTTGTTATTCTTTAGAATTCTAGAATCTTGCTACTCTTTGGGGGTTCTACATGGAATGTTGCTATTGTTTGGGTTTCTGCCAGGTACTTGTGACCTGAATTGGCCACTGTTGGAAACAGGATGCTGGGCTTGATGGACCTTTGGTCTGTCCCATAATGGCAACACTTATATACTTGGGATTCTGAATGGAATCTTGCTACTCTTTGGGGTTCTACATGGAATGTTGCTACTCTTTGGGTTTCTGCCAGTTAATTGTGACCTGGATTGGCCACTGTTGGAAACAGGATGCTGGGCTTGATGAACTTATGTACTTGGGATTCTGAACGGAATCTTGCTACTCTTTGGGGTTCTACATGGAATGTTGCTACACTTTGAAATCTGTATGGAATCTTGTTATTCTTTAGAATTCTAGAATCTTGCTACTCTTTGGGGGTTCTACATGGAATGTTGCTATTGTTTGGGTTTCTGCCAGGTACTTGTGACCTGAATTGGCCACTGTTGGAAACAGGATGCTGGGCTTGATGGACCTTTGGTCTGTCCCATAATGGCAACACTTATATACTTGGGATTCTGAATGGAATCTTGCTACTCTTTGGGGTTCTACATGGAATGTTGCTACTCTTTGGGTTTCTGCCAGTTAATTGTGACCTGGATTGGCCACTGTTGGAAACAGGATGCTGGGCTTGATGAACTTATGTACTTGGGATTCTGAACGGAATCTTGCTACTCTTTGGGGGTTCTACATGGAATGTTGCTACTCTTTGGGTTTCTGTCAGGTACTTGTGACCTGGATTGGCCACTGTTGGAAACAGGATGCTGGGCTTGATGGACCTTTGGTCTGTCCCATAATGGCAACACTTATATACTTGGGATTCTGAATGGAATCTTGCTACTCTTTGGGGTTCTACATGGAATGTTGCTACATTTTGAAATTCTGTTTGGAATCTTGTTATTCTTTAGAATTCTGGAATCTTGCTACTCTTTGGGGGTTCTACATGGAATGTTGCTGCTCTTTGGGTTTCTGCCAGGTACTTGTGACCTGGATTGGCCACTGTTGGAAGCATGATGCTGGGCTTGATGGACCTTTGGTCTGTCCCAGTATGGCAACAGATGTACTTATGTACTTGGAATTCTGAATGGAAACTTGCTACTCTTTGGGGTTCTAAATGGAATGTTGCTACACTTTGAAATTCTGCATGGAATCTTGTTATTCTTTAGAATTCTAGAATCTTGCTACTCTTTGGGGTTCTTCATGGAATGTTGCTACTCTTTGGGTTTCTGCCAGGTACTTGTGACCTGGATTGGCCACTGTTGGAAGCATGATGCTGGGCTTGATGGACCTTTGGTCTATTAACTCTTCCTCCTTATGATTCCCAATGTGTCTATCACACATGATCTTCACTCTACCATAACCTCACTCTGTATTTGTTCATACCGGTATTGGCGATCGCCTCTACGGTACTATGTAAGCCTGCAGATACGTGGGAAAATGTGGGATACAAATGTAACAAATAAGTAAAATCCCAGTCTGGCAACACTTATGTACTTGTAATCCTACAGGGATGGATGAGCCTTCACAGAATGCTGAAACAGTGATAGTTCTTAGTCTTCGTCATATATTTGTTTTGTTTGTTTAATCAGAAAAGAAAGAATTTGAACTAAATAGACTCAGAGAAATGGAGTAATAAACAGAGGAGCTCTGGAGATATGCATTATCTAAGCTATGAGTAATTTATTTTGCAGTGAAGTAACAAATTGAGTTGTTCTGTAATGCTGTGTGTGTGTCTCACTCGCTGCCGAGTACATTACTGCATCTTTCTAAATTAGCACTCGGCAAGGAGCATTCTACACGAGAGATTATAATAGGGTCGTGCAGAGAAAGCACCCAGACACACAGCTAGCTTGGTAACCTGTCTTGCCCGAGGAACTTAACGTCCTTCCTCAGCACCATCCAGTGAGCAAGCTCCCTTAATAGTCAGATGATGACAAGTGGGTCACAGATAACCACCCAAAAGACATTTCAGGACTTGATGACACATTACGGCTTCTTATATGATCAAATCGTGGTTTGCACGCATTCCCCTTGCAAGAAAATATTTGCCCTTTCTGGATTCTATAAATGGAACATACATTTCTGAGATGCGTGCGCAACTGAAATAGCTAATGAGCCAATTAACACCAATAATTGGGTGTTAACAATCAATTAATGTCATTAATTGGCAACAATTTGGATTTGCATATGCATCTAGCTAAGAGCTATTCTGTAAAGATCAACATGCAGATATTATAGCGCTCAACTCAAAAGGGGGCACGGCCTTGGGAGAGGCATGAGCGAGTAAGGGGTATTCACTAAAATCTGGGCAACAGTACTGAGTACCAGGGATCTACATCTAAATTTCGTTTGTTGTAAATCCTCACACCCATTGTTTGGCGTGGAAATCGTCTCTAAGCGCTGCCCTATAAACAGAGCCCAACTCAGACTGCCATTCAGGGGCGTAGCTACGTGGGGCCATGGGGGTCTGGGCCCCCGTACATTTGCCCCTGGACCCCCCTGCGAACAACCCTCTCGACCCCTCCTCCTGCCGCCAACCCGCCGTCGCCTACCTTTGCTGGCGGGGGACCCCAACCCCCGCCAGCCGAGGTCCTCTTCTTCCCAATCCCGCGCAAGGCTTCGTTCTAGTCTGACATCCTGCATGTTGTATGTGCAGGATGTCAGACTCACAGAAACAGAACAAAGCCCTGCGCCGGAAGAAGAGGACCTCGGCTTGCGGAGGTTGGGGTCCCCTGCCAGCAAAGTTACAACGTGCAGGACGTCAGACTCACAGAAACAGAATGAAGCCTTGCAGATCAGCCAGCGAGGTCCTCTTCTTCCGGCGCAAGGCTTCATTTTGTTTCTGTGAGTCTGACGTCCTGCAAGTACAATGTGCAGGACGTCAGACTAGAACGAAGCCTTGCGCGGGATTGGGAAGAAGAGAACCTCGGCTGGCAGGGGTTGGGGTCCCCCGCCAGCAAAGATAGGCAATGGTGGGTTGGCAGCGGGAGGGGGAGTCGAGAGGATCGTTGGCAGGGGGGGGTCAAAGTTGGTGGCACGGCGATTCGGCAATGGCGGAGGGGGGTCGGTGGTGCCAGGGGGGGCTAAAATGTGCCCCCTCACCTCAGGCTCTGGACCCCCCTCCCGCCAACGTCTGGCTACGCCCCTGCTGCCATCTATAGAACAATGCTCAGCGACGGATTTGTTGGCGCTGTTTTTTGAGTCCAAATAACAAAAAGAAGCACCACCAGGAGCCTTCACAGTCGGGACACAATTTCTTTAATGATATGAACTTGAACATCAATTCTTCCCTTGGTGACCTGACACGAGCCATGTTTCGGCACTAAGCGCCTACGTCAGGGGTCAAAAAATGTGACATCTAATAAACAATGGAACTTACTCCCGTTAAATGCCGATGAAATATACTTGATCGCTCAGTAGAATTGGAGCGAAGACGATCCCTCTTGCTGAATATCACCGGTTAGCGGCTAGTAGATAGCCGGTTCTATCGGCCGACATAACTGGCTATCTGCTGATTTTCAGTTTCACTTTAGCGGCTATATTTGGCTGCATGAATGTGGGGATGTCTTTGGCCAGTTCGAAGATAACTGGCTAAATATGAATATCAACATGGCTGCTTATCTTTGAACTGGCCAAAAATAAACAGAATATTCAATGCCTGTCACCGGAAACAGCCTGGCATTAAATATCCAGGTTTAGCAGTGAACGCATGAGTTAGCCCGGTTAACTCCCACGATCTGAATATCAGCCCCTGTATTTCTGCTTATGTTCCTGAGTAACTAGCTTTTATAACTCATTGCTGTAGCAGTGGCTGGAACATTCTAGAAAGTATTTCCATTCTGAATGCTCATTCAGCTGATTAAAACAATGGCCTGGTCCGTAGTAGCAACCTGCACCGCATTGCATAAAAACTGAGTTTGATTCTTGGACTTGACCTCTGCTCCTTAGTCTAGTAGGGACTGGGATTACTGCAGAAGTGGCATTCACAGCCCTTGAATGGGGAGGGAACCACAGCCACCGTGAAGAATGCAAAACGGCTGCGTGTGAAGCACTGTTCTTTCTAAGCTGAGCAGGAGTCCTCCAACTGTACTTCTGCCTGTGGGGGCGCTGTTTCAATATTACGTATTACATTCAAGGTCTGCACCTTGGTTCATAAAATCATTTACGGTGATGCCCCGGTGAAGACCTCATAGACTTGCCACCCAGGAATACAGAAAGATCAGCACGCACATTCCTAAATCTCCATTTTCCCCAGCTGCAATGGACTAAAATACAAATTAACACATGCATCCAGCTTTTCCTACGTAGGCACGCAGCTATGGAATGCATTACCACTTTCGGAAATCACTGAAAACCTGCCTCTTCAACAAGGCATCCCGCAACGATCCTTCATATGAACTTTAACGCATTACCACTATATCTACTAGTCCGAATGTGATCTCTTTATACCTGTTTGCTTAATTTTATATTGTTATTCATGTAATACCACTTACATCTCTCACTCTGGAATGGCGATTGCCATGACGGAACAATGTAAGCCACATTGAGCTTGCAAATAGGTGGGAAAATGTGGGATACAAATGCAACAAATAAATAAATAAATAAATAAATATTATGTTTTCACTCACTAGAGACAGACAGGTTCTCTGGAGTCCTGCCGAGCTTGTCTGTCCTTTACTATTGAAAATGTGATAGTGAAACAGCGCCACCCACTGGCAGGACTGTAGTTGGATGACTCCCGCTCAGCTTAGAGAAAACAGTGGTGTGAAGGACAGTCCTATAACTAGGCATCTGAGGTTAGACACCGTCATGCACATGTATGTATGGCAAGAAGTAGTATTTACTCACATGAAAGCCCTATGCTTTATTCTGCAAGAGCATGTGACAACGCTATAGTACGCAAATGCAGGAGGTGAACTTGTCGCTGGGGTGTGGACCAGGGGCGTAGTCAGACTTCGGCGGCAGGGGGGTCCAGAGCCCGAGGTGAGGGGGCACATTTTAGCCCCCCACCTGGTGCCGCCAACCCCCCTCCCCCTGCCGCCGGCAGCACCAACTGTGACTCCCCTGCCGACAACCCTCTCGACCCCCCCTCCCGCCACCAACCCTCCCCCCCCCCGCCGCCATCGCCTACCTTTGCTGGCGGGGGACCCCAACCCCCGCCAGCCGAGGTCCTCTTCTTCCGGCGCAAGGCTTCGTTCTGTTTCTGTGAGTCTGACGTCCTGTACGTTGTACGTGCAGGACGTCAGACTCACAGAAACAGAATGAAGCCTTGCAGATCAGCCAGCATAAGATCCTGGGGAAGCAGGTTCAATTCATTCTGCACAGTGGCGTAGCTATGTGGGGCCACGGGGGCCTGGGCCCCCGTAGATTTGGCCCTGGACCCCCTGCTGATGACCCTCTCGATCCCCCCTCCCGCTGCCAACCCTCCCCCCCCCGCCGTCACCTACCTTTGCTGGTGGAGGACCCCAACACCTGCCAGCCGAGGTCCTCTTCTTCCGGCGCAAGGCTTCGTTCTGCTGCACGTTATACGTGCAGGACGTAAGACTCACAGAAACAGAACGAAGCCTTGCACGGGAAGAAGAGGACCTCTACTGGCAGGGGTTGGGGTCCCCAGCCAGCAAAGGTAGCAGATGGCGGCGGCGGGGGTGGGTTGGCGGCGGGAGGGGGGTCCAGGGCCAAATCTAAGGGGGCCCAGGCCCCCATGGCTCCACGCAGCTATGCCACTGGGGTGGACAAGACAGTTACGTGTGCAGCTTATAGAAAACTCGAAGTTACACATGTAGACATGGTTGATTATGCCAGCTCTAATGAAAGGTGTACCCGATGCCAGATTACGCTAGTATTCTATAATGGAACCAGTAGCATAGCTAGGTGGGGCGCCAGGGGAGCGGCCGCTCCCCCAAACGGAGTTATGCCGGCGTCGGCGCCTATTTTTTTTCATCCTGTTGCACTGGAAATGTGCGCCGGCGGAAGTCCGCTCTCGCTCCCCCGCGCCGTCAACCTCGCTCATCCTGGCTCCGCTTCTGAATGGAACCTGGGCGTCCAGATGGCGTTATTGAATGGGGACTGCCTGAGCTGCATCAAGGCACCCACAACGAGGTGCCCACTTAGGCCCCGATGCTCAGAAGCAAATGCAGGGCACTAGAGGCCATGAGCGATTGACTAGCTCCCACATTCGCTCCCACAGAATGCTCAGAGCTGGCAAAGTGCATGAAACAACGAGCTCGCCGGCTCTGAACGCTAATTGCATGCAGATGCATGGTAAACAGGGTCATCAGTATTCCTCCCCAATGCTCAGCGGGCAGCGTGCCAAACAAAGGCAGTGCTCCCGTGGCAAACTCAGAGCTGGCATTAGGATTTGCCAGGTCCTGGGAGACCTTGTCCATCATGCATTTGCATGCTTCCAGACCCCCCGCCCCTTCAAATACAAAGGCACGGAGGTCCAGTGGACCCCTCACCCCCCTCCCTGAAACACAACCTCCCCCCCCCCTGAAAATACTGGTAAGGGTCTAGTGAGACCCTTACCAGGCCAGGCCAGACCTGACTTCCCACCACCCGAGGGCTAGCTTGATGGTCTAGCAGTGGGCCTGTCCAAAAAACCCCCTCATACCTTAAAGCAGGAGGAGGGACTAGCACTCCCTCCCCCTCCCTCCTGTGAGCGCCGCCTCAACATGGTGGCACCCTACCCTTCCCAGTGGATTCTGGCCCTTATGTCGGAGGTTTGACAGTTCCTGGCTTTTCTCCTGCGGGAGAAAAGCCCGGACCTGTCAAACCTCTTCTGCAGGAGGATAGTTCCTGGGCTCTTGAGCGCATGCCTGGGCACAACTTTCCCCGCAGAACTAGAAACAGCTCCCTAATGTTCAGCGTTGACATCAAACCTAAATTTGCATGTGAATTAGCGCTGAACACTAGGGAGCTGTTTTGCAGCGCTGACAGGGCAGTATTTCTCTGGCGCTATTCGGAACAGTGCCAGAGTTTTGAACATCTGTCTTTTAGAGAATTGCTACCATAACTTCTTGTCAAGGAATGTACTGGTGATGTTTCGGTTATTGAGAAATGGGAGCCTGATAAATCTTTGGCGTCCTGAAACAGTAACTCGTAGCTCCTCAACGTCCATCCGCCCCCTGTCAGAAAGAACAGGAATGGAGCTTTGCCAGGTCCCAACTGGGCTGGAAGCCAATGTGTAGAAGACCAGCCAGGCCTTCACCTCCTCCTTCCCCCACCTTCTTCACAATAATACCATCTATAATTGGAGAAGAACAGTTATGTGTCATAAGCCAATTTCCAGGTAATTTATGACTAAATATTTTGAATCCTAACCGTAGCCTTGTAAAAATTACGTACAGTAAAAATCCGTAATAGAATTAACCCTATTTTTGAGTTCAGCAGCTGTGTAGTGCATTTACTAATGTTATACTGTGAAATTTATGCCAGGGTGAGGTCAAACTTAGTAGCATTAAGAGCGAAGCTGTCGGCTTCTACCATCTATCAGTATCAGTGTTACATTCAAGGTCACAAAGACTATCAAACTCTGAAAACAAAGGATTCTAGAGAAAGGGGGGACTCGTCTTCCACTCTCTAGGGGCATCAGAAATTCCCTGGTCCATCTATGTCAAAGGTTTGCAAAAATAAAGACAGTCGTGTGGACTGCAGTGCGGTTAGAAAACCGTGGATTCATTTACAAAACTTAAATCAAATTGATGGTGCAAGGACTATCGAAAATACGGACGTGTTATCCACCTGTGCTTCCAGCTTTTCCTACCTGAGCGCACAATTGTGGAACGCACTACCAAAAGCAGTAAAAACCACACTCGACCACATGAATTTCCGGAAAGCACTAAAAACAGAACTGTTCAGAAGGGCATACCCCACCGACCCAACATAAAAAACCTGGACATCTGCGACACAACTTAACCAAAGATCGTAAGGGACATATCCTAACTCTTGTTCCCTCTCTAAGTTCTCCCCAACTGTCTTTACCACACATGTATCTCACTCTACCATAATATCACCTTGATATTAATCGCAACTTGTATTTGTTCATACCGAAATCGGTTAACGCCGATTACGGTACCATGTAAGCCACATTGAGCCTGCAAAAAGGTGGGAAAATGTGGGATACAAATGCAACAAATAAATAAATAAAATTATGTTAACGTCACAAGAGTACCCTTGTGTGCTCAAAAACAACACAGATTCCCCTGCGGGCATATTCGGCTCCTACAAGGGGAAGAGGGGCAGCCCAAAGTTAAAATGTGATTCTCTTGAGAACCCAGGTATGAAGGAGGCCCTTTCCCTCTCATTCCATAACATGTCACTTAAATGTAATCACTGATTGCATGCGTAAGTTTATAGAATACTGCCATCCACTCCAGAAACGTAGCCAGACGACAAATATGGGGGGGGCCTGAGCCCAGAGGGTGGGCCCAAAAACTCATCTCTTCCTCGCCCTCCTCGGTCTCCCCTCCGGTGTTCTCTCCCCCCCCCCCCCCCCCAATTAAACCAAAAGAAATACCTGAACTGGTGGGTATCCTGCCAGCCGAAAACCTCCTCCCATTAGAAAGAATACTTATACCCTGCGCAGCCAGTGGTAGTTTTCCAGAGCCACTGACTTGGCCAGCCTCTGCGCATTTGCGCAAACTGAGCAAGCGCGAGGGGCAGAGCTGCTGGCTGGACAGGGTGTGTTCTTTCTGCCAGGAGGCGATCTTTGGCTGGTGGGGCTTGTGGATCCCCAGCAGTCACGCCTACGGAGCACTGATTTCGGCTACACCAGCGATCCACTTACCCACCATAAATGGCAGCATTGCACCTAAACATTTTTCTGTAATTATTCACTCAAATAGTATATCCCCAGATTCTAAATAAAGCGCAGCAAGTTGTGTGCGTTAAATTGGGCACACGCTCAACGTATACGCACACCTCAATTCACTAGCGAGCCAATCAGTGATGAGAATTTGCCCATAACACTGACTGGCAATAATTGGAATTTACGCACGCGCCTTTTTAGGCATATTCTAAAAAGAGGCGCTCTTAAATTCTAACACACATAGCTGAAGAGGGGGCGTGGCCATGGGAGGAGTGTTAGAGTGTTGGGGGCATTCCTCAAATTTATAGAATTCGGGGAACGCACCTACATTTAACTGCAGGTATTCACAACAGCTTTTCAGTGGAATAAATGGTCATGCCTAAATGTAGGCGCGTTCCCCGGTCCTATGTGCTATTCTGTAAGCTGGGCTTAACTTTAGGCCTGGTTTATAGAACAGCACTAGGCATTATTTGTGGACCTGCCTATTTTTAGATGCTATTCACAGAATATGGCCCATAGGGGTGCAACATTTGGACTGGGGTGGCTCAGGTTCCTTCCCTGGCAGTGTCAGCTCCAGATGCCCCGTGGCCGGATGTCTCACTCCGACCCTTGCGGCAAAACAAAAAACAGCATGAAACCGTGCGCGGGGCCGTAGCCCTGCATGCGCCGCTGCCGGTTCCCTTCCTCCTCCCTCTCCAAAACAGGAAGTTACATCCTGAGGGGAGGGAGGCGGAAGGAAGTGAGCAGCGGCACGGTTTCACGCTGTTTTTTGTTTTGCCCGCTGCCAGCATGAGGATCGCAGCTCGTGGTTCCTGCTTCAGGCCACCGCAGTACTGCAGGGCTGCAGCTGAAGGAGGTTAGACTGAGAACAGGAGACGCACGAAGTCAAGTTTCCACGAGCTGGGGTGCGGGAGAGCCGGTAAAACAAAAATGGCAGCGCTGCCCAAAGAAGTCGGGTCGCGACCAGTGTGTGCTAAGACAGCACGGAGCCCCGCATTGCTCGAGGACGCCATCCGCGCAGAGGTAGGGAACGTGACACAAACATCTGGGTTTTCTAGTCCATTATCAACCATAAAATTCTGTGCCACCCTCTTATCACCAGGCATATCTCCCTGTCCCTCCTCCACCCGGCTCTCCCTGTCTCTCACCTAACCCACCCCACCCTCATCCTGTGAGATTATCACTGAAGTGCTTTGATGTTTCACTTGTATATACTGTTATTTATTAACATTTGCTTATTTCTGATCTGACGAAGAAGGGCTACCTTCGAAAGCTAATCAAGAAATGTATTGTTAGTCCAATAAAAAACGTATCATCTTGTTTTCTATGTTTTATTTTATTTTATTTCTATTGATTACCTTTAAAAGTGGACTAATACGGCTACCACATCGCTCTACTCGTGGGGAGAAGAATGAGTGGGTCGTAGTTGGGGGCAGATATTTCGGTAAACAACTTAGAAAATACTGTTAGCTGTACAATCGTTTACGTGAGCCACAGACCCCTCACAAATGTTTACGCCTATGTTTCAGTGTGCAGATGCAGGTTTACGCTAGTATATTCTATAAGGACTCATGCACGCAGGAGCTAAGAGATGGGCAAAAAGATCTGGAGATAAAGCCAGAGATGGAAGGGGGAGCAAGATGGCAAAAAAAAAGATACAAAATAACTTCACTCAAAAATCCACTCAATGAAAAATAACATACAGAATAAAAAAGGTCGGAAAAGCCTAAAAAAAGGTCAAAATCTAAACAGATTTAAACAGTCCCGTCATCGTCAGAGGGTTACTGGAGTTCTTAAAATTTTGCTTGGCACCTGAGCCGCTGCCCCGGGGGCCCCTGATCATCCTTGGCCCTCCCTAAAGGAAGAAAGACTGGCTTGGAAACTCCTCGCGGGGTGCCAGCTGTGCAGTCGAGTCTCTCTCATCTTCCATGAGGAAGACACCCCTGCCGTCTGGGACCCTGAAGCAGCTAAACAAAACGCTGGCCATCGTTGGCCCGGGGGGGGGGGGGGGGTGATGGCTTGGATCTGATCCTGCACATCATATAAGCTTTTATAAGATAAATGTTTTTTGCTTGTGCATCACCAATAATAAATTGAGTGAAGGAGTGGCCTAGTGGTTAGGGTGGTGGACTTTGGTCCTGGGGAACTGAGGAACTGAGTTTGATTCCCACTTCAGGCACAGGCAGCTCCTTGTGACTCTGGGCAAGTCACTTAACCCTCCATTGCCCCATGTAAGCCGCATTGAGCCTGCCATGAGTGGGAAAGTGCAGGGTACAAATGTAACAAAAATAAAATAGATACTATTGGAGATTCTACATGGAATGTTGCTACTATTGGAGATTCTAGATGAAATGTTGCTACTATTGAGATTCTGTTGCTACTATTGGAGTTTCTACATGGAATGTTGCTACTTTTGGAGGTTCTACATGGAATGTTGCTACTATTGGAGATTCTACATGGAATGTTGCTGTTCCACTAGCAACATTCCATGTAGCAGGACGTCAGACTCACAGAAACAGAAGCCTGCGCGGCCACATTGGTGATCTGCAAGGGCCGACTTCTACATGGAATGAGTGGAATAGCAACATTCCATGTAGAATCTCAAATAGTAGTGTAAATAATTTAGGGGGGTCTAGAACCCCTCAAGAAGGCTAAAGTGACCTTAATCTGACTCCATCTCTAAATAGCACTAGTACTGGGGTAATCAGAGGGTTGTGAAGTTCTAAGAGAAATTGCCACTAAGAGAATTGTTAGGTGTAAGGAAAAAGATACCAGCCTTATGACAAACTGGATTTAGATTACAAGTTATACAATGCAGTGAAAGATAGCCTGAAGCAGCAAAAGCATTTGTACTTACAGCCTTTCATCATTAAGTTAAGCCCACAAATCATCATTTGGAATGAAGAGTTTATTTGCACATCAGACTTTAATCAGGTACATTCATCAGACAGATTCTGGGTTTAATTGGACAGAGCCCTGCCCTCCTTCAAATGCGTTGGGGATATGTTCCAACTCTCTGTCTAAATCTCACCCCTTTTATAGTAGTTTGTCTGAATAGGAGTCTATGGCAGGACACTTTTTGCTTAATATTGCACAACCTCTGTGGTGTCCATCTGTGCTTCCGTTTTTGTAAACAACTTGTTCCCTAATACTAAAATTATCTGTTCTAGCTCTTGCAAAATATTGTGCAACTTCCTCTTTTGTCAACATGTGGTTTTTTTTTTCTTCTGCCAGAACATCTTGTTTTTAGCATATCAGTTTCACTTCCTCTTTTTCTATCATCTTATGATATGTGTGCCATAATATGGAAAATAAGCCCCATTTTAAGAACAACATTTTATCCCTCTTACCCATTATTCGTTCATTATAGGTGCCATATTCAATTAGAAAGTTATACCTGGTTGTGTTAAGACTCATTGTTCAGACCTGCTTTTTGCAGATTCTTAACTTGCAGGAAAAGCAAGTCCTTGCTCAGCCAGTCATAGATTTTTAAACCTAGCTGGTATTTTTACAGCCTGAGTCCTAAATCTGGCCTTCCACCCTTCCGGTGGGCATCCAGTGAGGGCTTCTTGCTGTAGTATAATTATACATTCCCCACTTGTCACCCCCTCTGAGGAGGGGTGACACAAAGCTCGTCAAGCTCGTCATCATCCATTCCAGAAGGTGGTAAGCTATCAAACGAGAGGGGGAGTTTTGGTCTTACAAATTGTTAGAAGGTATGGTGCAAGATAGGAAACTTCATTCTCAGGTGATATATTATTTGGGCATATGGAATTCCCTTTATATTACCCAATCCCTTGGGCCTTAATCTTGATGTTACCCCTCTTAAGGCTAACTCAAACCTGTAGTGAGAGAGGTTTTATGAATGGGACAAATCCATGAGTTCATCTGCAAAATCTCATGAAGTATAGGTATGTGGGTAATAGCAATTTAAGGTGGATCATACTAATAAATACTTTCAGGTCTTGCTATGACTTCTATTGTATCTGTTGCATAGTACATGGGGAGATAATCTAATGTATCTATCTCAGTGGTCCTCGGAAGGAACAGTGGTTTTGATTAAGCATTGTTATGGTGGCTCAACAAATATATGCTTAGTACTCAGATTGCAGGCTGTTTTAGGTTGTAGGTATTCAGAATCCTTAAACAGGTCGGAATTCTTGGACCCTACTATTACTCATCATTAGCATCCAATCATGAGCACTAAAAAGTGGATAACAAGTATGAGGTTGCCTTATACAGCAAAAATGGTCAATCCTAGGAAAATGTATATTAACCAAGGTCATGCATGGATCTGGACATATGCATAATGACCTGGAAGTATGGGAAGCATTTTATATATCCGTTACCCCACTTGGAGCTTAGTCAAGCCTACAGAAAGACATGCAGCTTAAGTAAGCCTACACCAAAGTTAAACAATTGCATAACTGGTTGATACTAACAGGGTTTACACCTACATTATGATATCAGAGCCAGTATTAGGGTTTGATGTTACCCTTGTATCTGAGCAATATCAACTTCAATTTAAATTAAACTCTTAGAAAAACAATCAGAACAATACAGGAAATATTAGGAAAATAAAAATAAAACCTTTTCATTATATAGACAGGATTACTGCTAAACTGAAAATAAAACAAAATATGAATCTATAATGTCCATAAACGGCAACAGTAATTCTCAAATTAAGTATCAGTTCTAAAGTCTCTTTCATCGTTCATGGTTGAGGCGGTGGAAGCGCTGAAGAATCTGGAAGATCTAACAGGGCTGGATTTTCAGGCTGGCTTGCTGAAGGAAGTGACTGGTCTTAAGATGGTTAGGCTGGTAACATCTGGTTCTGCGGCTGAGTAAACACGTATATCTTGCACATGGACCCAAGACTTGTGGTCCAGTAGTTTGCAAGGTGTAAAGATTATTGCCACAACCTTGGGGGATCTAACATCATTTGGGCCTGGATAGATCTTGAAGACGTACTTGTGGTGTACAAACTTGGATCTTTCCATGTCTTTATTCTAGGCATGCACAATCATAATTAGTCCATTAAGAGTCAGAGGCTGGCAAAGGAATAAGCAAAATAACTGTATCTTAATACTAGGAATTGGGATTTGCATAATATATCCCCACTTCTGGCTTGCATAATGTGCAAGACAGATTGGTAATTATTACAAAGAGATGATCAAATAACAATGGTGGAGGAGTGGCCTAGTGGTTAGGATGGTGGACTTTGGTCCTCCTGGGGAACTGAGTTCAATTCCCACTTCAGGCACAGGCAGCTCCTTGTGATTCTGGGCAAGTCACTTAACCCTCCATTGCCCCATGTAAGTCACATTGAGCCTGCCATGAGTGGGAAAGCGCCAGGTACAAATGTAATAAAAATAAATTAGTAATCCATGGACAAAAATAGCCAGAGAACAATATAATGAGAAGCAGCACATAAATTTTTTTTTTTGAAGATTTTTGCCAATGATGAATAGTTTGGATCCTTAGGGCTCTTTAAACCTGTTTAGATTTTGAGCTTTTTCGAGGCTTTTCCTTCCTTTTTTATTCTGTATAAGTTATTTTTTATTGAGGCTTTTTGAGTGAAGTTATTTTGCATCCTTTTGTTAATCCTCACCTGATTTTTGGTGTTATAGTAAAAAAAAATAAATAAAAAAAATCTACGTAGAAACTCAATTGTTGATCCTTGACATTCTTTTTCCTTCTTTCTCTCAGTCCCAGCTTCCACCAAAGAAGTACCCCAGCAAGAAGAGGGGGCCCCGAGGATTTTGATGAGAAATTGCTGATATCCCAAAACCCCAGGATTGGCAGAGGAGGTAGGAATGATGTTACCTGTCGTCTTCTTTATGGTTTGCAATTCTGGTGGCCTTGCTAAGGGTCCTATGAAATGAATTTGCACAAGGCTGATGTGGCTGGTGTTAAAGTGAAATGCATTTAAGGTGGAAATGATGTCTTTTCTGGTTCGGCTTGTGGTTTGCTGTTTGCCAGAAGACAATTGTTCAATATAGAGTATTTCAAACCTTCTTCATTCACTCTTTAGTATGTCAACTAAAGCACTTAACCCTCTTGACATTTTTCCCCTGGAAAATTCCCTGATATGGATTTTTCACTGCCTCTCATGCTTTAAAGTGATAGATATTTGCAGGTCTAACCAGGGGCGCAGCCAGACTTCAGCGGGAGGGGGGTCCAGAGCCCGAGGTGAGTAGCCCCCCCCCCCCAGCGCTGCCACCCCCCACCATTTTTGACGGGGGGGTCCTGCCGCCACCTTTGACTCCCCGGCGCCAACCCTTTCGACCCCTCCTTCCCGCCGCTGCCAACCCTCCCCCACCATCGTCGTTGGGTACCTTTGCTGGCAGGGGTCCCCAACCCCCGCCAGCCGAAGTCCTCTTCTCCGGCGCTGCCGCATTGCTGATCTACAAGGGCAGACTTCTGCACGTATGTGCAGGATGTCAGACTCACAGAAACAGAAGCCTGCCCTTGCAGATCAGCAACGCGGCCGCGCAGGCTTCTGTTTCTGTGAGTCTGACGTATGTGCAGGATGTCAGACTCACAGAAACAGAAGCCTGCCCTTGCAGATCAGCAACGCAGCCGCTCTGGAGAAGAGGACTTCGGCTGGCGGGGGTTGGGGAGCCCCGCCAGCAAAGGTACCCAACGGCGGCGGGGGAGGGTTGGCGGCAGGAGGGTGGGCGAAGAGGTTGGCAGCGGGGGGGGGGGGGTCCAGGGCCAAATCTACGGGGGCTCATGCCCCCATGGCCCCACGTAGCTACACCCCAGGGTCTAACATAAAAATACAGATAGCTGGTAGACAGGTAGCTTGTTTCAGTACAGAGTTTCCTTTTAATTGCTTCTCCTGTTGAGGCATTTATCTGCTCTTTCCTACCCACTTCCCTTCTGATTATCACATTCCTTTTGCCCTCCCCCCCATTTTTCCCAACCTTTTAGCCTCTCCTTGACTGTTTTTGATATTCCCATCTCCGCTGTTGGCTCTCAGTACGTACACAAGCCTCCCCCTACTACGCAGGTCATGCTTAGAAGAAATTCTGACCTCGTCTTCAGAGACCAGGCAGCGGTAGGCAGGTAGAGCAGACGCACAGAGATATGGATCTCTAATGGGAAATACCATAGTATTGAAAAGTAAGTCGACGAGCTCCTTACACCCTTCCCCCTCCCCCCAGGAAAAATAGATCTTTCATTTTCTATATTATTCAGAGTGACTGAGTTGTAAAGGGAAATCAATAGAGCACATTCACCTAAAGCAACCATCATATAAAAGTAATTTATTGGACATTTTAGAATATTTGAAGAAAGAACAGGCTGAGCCCAGACTGTCACTACACCCGAGGCAGGAAATACCATCTCTAGAAATGCTCTGACTTGCCACACCGCTGCCTCAGCCCACCCCCCACTACCTCGCTGCTCCCCCCACCGCACCCCACAGCAGCAAATACCTTTGCTGGCGGGGGTCCCCAACCCCCGCCAGCCGAAGCCTTCTTCAGCGCCGGTCTCCAGCACCGCTGCGTTCGCTGCCCTGCTCTTTCTTCCTCCTCGTGTCCTGTGCATGCTTCTTTAAGTGAAATTGAGCAGGACATCAGGAGGAAGAAAGAGCACAGGGCAGGGAATGCGGTGGCGCCGGATAGCAGCGCTGAAGAAGGCTTCGGCTGGTGGGGGTTGGGGACCCCTGCCAGCAAAACCAGTGGCCCGGATGAAATTTTTTTTGGGGGGGGGGGGGGGGGCAGGCCCCCATGGCCCCACCTAGCTACACCACTGATGTAAATGTGGAAAGAAAGAATGACCATGGAGCAATACAAAGGCATTATAACGTCCTCGTTTTTGTTTTCCATTCCTTTCTTAATAATGTCTAATTTTCTATTTGCTTTCTTAGCTGCCATAGCACACTGAGCAGAAGGTTTCAACGTATCATCAACGTATCTTTCAAAAAGTCCTACAAGTCCTCGCTTCAATAATTCAGCCCAGCCACACTTGCTATCTCTGCTCAAGCTGATGCACAGACCAGTGACATCAGAAGTCATCACTTGATCTGGATCATGTGACAACTTGTGTTATCATTGGTATGTGCATTGGGGTGTATTTTGGCATGACTGTATAGGTTTAGCCTTAAACAAATTTGTACCTTCCAGGGGCATAGCCCGACTTCGGCAGGAGAGGGGTCCAGAGCCCAGGTGAGGGGGCACATTTTAGCCCCTCCCCCCGGCGCCGCTGACCCCCTCCCCACCATTGCCGACCCCCCCACCATCGCCACCACCAACTTTGATCCCCCCCTGCCGATGGCCCTCTCGATCCCCCCTCCCGCCGTCAACCCTCCCCCGTCACCGCCATCATCGCCTACCTTTGCTGGTGAGGGACCCCAATCCCCACCAACCGAGGTCCTCTTGCTTCCCGCACAGGGATTCGTTCTGACGTCCTGCATGTACAATGTCCCCCGCCAGCAAAGGTAGCCCACGGCGACAGTGGGGGAGGGTTGGCGGCGGGAGGGGGGGTCAAGAGGGTCATCGGCAGGGGGGTCCAGGACCAAATCTACAGGGACCCAGGCCCCCGTGTACCCATGTAGCTACGCCACTGGTACCTACCAACTACTCAAAATTCACACTTTTTTTTTAAAGCACATTAATATCCAGATAGTAATAGGAATGCGCCACAGCAAAGAGCATTCCTGGAAACTACACACAGAATATCTGCCAGGATTCCTAATGAACATTCGTTCAGGACCCTGACTTAATGCATACCTTCTAGAGAGTGGGGCTTGATTGTCACTTCACCTGCTGCAGCATACTTCTCCCTGTCACCAGAGCCTGGGAAGAGAAAGGATTAGATCAAACCGGGGCTTACTTAAAGCACTTTACAGATATGTCCCATAAGGTTTCCACATAAGGAAACTATAAAAACACTCTATAAAATTAACTGACCCATATTTATAAAATCCTCATTTGACTATAATTGTCATGTTTATAGGTCGTTTCCAGACTGAATGGAGAGGCTTGTGCATCCTGCTTAGCTTCGGTTGTCAGGTAGGCACCCTGGGCTGGATTCAGTAAATAGAACCCAAAGCTAGGTGCCTTTGAGATCTGCACTGTTAGTAATTCTTCAGAGGACGCTCTTTAGAGAAAACTAGTGTCGTTGTTAAAGAATATATTTCTATTCTCCACCAATTACCTATAAGGTAATAAGATAAGAATAGGTATGTAAGAAAAGGGGGAATTAAACAAATTTGTTGAATTACATTAACCTGCACTGCAAGGTTTAAAGACATGTGCTCAGAACATAAAGACCATATATTTAACTTTAAAATGTTTATTTACAATTCAGGTAATGTGATATTGTTAAAAGAGAGAGGCAGTTTTTAAGAATTTTTCACAAGTGAAATGTGCTTTTCAAGATATCAAGTCTGAATTATAAATTATGCTGGATAATGGTAACTCACTTTGATAGATGCTGCTGGGTGGAGTGATGAAGATCCTTGCTGAAACAGAAGTCTTTTCTTGCAGAGGTGTAGTTGGAGCCTGGAGAAAATCATCAGTGTGTGTGTGTGTGAAGTCCAGCAGAGAGACGGGAGGCAGATCCAAGAGCTGGGCATTTTCCAGGCCTTTTGTATTTTCTTGCTGGACCCTAGGCTGAAGTCAGGTGGGGTGTGCTTGATCCAATGAAAACTCAGGGATAGCTGAAAACTGGTTTCATCTAGTTTTGAGATGGAGCATGGTAACTGGTCACATGTTTATTGACATCATCTGGACATCTGCTGGTCCATTGTCTGAGAATAGGTGGAGTTTCACTGTCTTTGGTTAACTGTAGTCTTCTGTGATTGCTGTCCATCTTCAGACTTTTATTCTTTGGAGATGTGTTGATGGACTTAGGTAACCCACCCAGCTAGCTTTTGTTATCAGTAGTTTCCATGGGGAAGGGGAAAGTAAAGTCTTTGCAGCTGTAAATTTTTGTATATTTGTATCTGATCCAGCAAAATCAATAACTCTCACAATTAAACTCATATCATGCTACATCGTGTGCTTCCCGCACCTAACTTTAAGGTTGTTTTACTAAGCCACTGTAGCGTTTTTAGCTCGTGATAGAAATCAGCTGGTGGTACATATTGAGACGCCCGTAGGAAGATAATGGACGTCTCGACCCCCCTTTGGGTATTAGGACTTACGTCTGCCACAAGCTGGTGCAAATCCTGGTGCCCAGATGGCTGCATAAATGTAAGCATTCTATAACAGTGCGCCTAATTTCTGACCTCTCATTCTCTTCCCCTGGCCACTCCTCATTTCCAGTTTTGCGCTATGAAATTTAGGCAGCCATGTTCTTGAATAGGTCATAGGGCAGATATGCGCGTAACTACTAATTATTGCCAAGTTCCAATTTACTCCAATAACTGATTGTTAGCACCTAATTGACTAATTAGTTTGCGCATGCATCTGGGATCCATGCCCAAATACGAGCAAACTATACAGAATTCGGGAGTCCGTAATTGTAGTCCAGGACCGTATCAAGCTATAGAATCCTATGTAACCTGTCAACTTCTCCACCATCAATGAGAGCAATTTTTGCCCCCTCCCCCTCCATATTTGCGACTGCTGTGGGCGCTTGGTATTGTGCTGTTGTCTTCAGGTGTGTCCCTGTGCTCACCCAATCACAGGATTGACCTAAGGAAAGTCTTCTTCATGGAAAGGGTGGTGAATTTGTGGAATGCAAGGCCGCCAAGAGGGAAGCAGGAGGGGGGGGGGGGGTGGAGAATTCCCCGGGTCTCCAATGTGGACCTGGCGCCGGGGTCTCTCTTTCCTGCTCCTGATGGGACCCGAGTGATTGCGTCCAGACAGGCGCAGGAGAGAGAAAACTACAGCGCCGGGACTCCCTTGGAGGCTAGGGAGGACCCAGAAGAGCAGACGCTGCAGGTCTTCCTCCAGCGCTGCTCTTCTGCCCATTGCTTGCTGAGCGGCTGCTTTTCCTCTCAGGCGCTCATGCCCAGTTTTGAAACCGAGCATGCCCTGAGAGAAAAAGCAGCCACAGGGACAGGCAATCGGTAGAGTGAAGAGTAAGCGCTGGAGGAAGACATCTCCTGCTGGCGGGGCTTCGGGATCCCTGCCAGCCAAGATATTTGAAATTTTGAATTGCGGCAGTGATCTTGGGGGCGGCAGCGGCGATGATTGGGGGTGGCAGTGGCGAAGATCGTGGGGGGCGTGGCCCTGCTTCGGGCCTTGTTCAGTCTCTCGGCGCCTCTGGTGGAATGGCCTCCCAGTGGAGATGGCGGACACAAAGACTATATCTATGAAACAACAGAGAATTTCTAAGGGAGGAGAAAGTAGAGTAGATGTTACGAATGGGTAGATTGGATGGGCCATGTGGTCCTTATCGACCATCATTTCCTGTGTTTGTATGTAACCAAGTTAATACCGAATTCTAAGTCTCTCTGTGGAATACACTCCAGTTACATCCAGTGCTAAGATATGCAAGTTGTCTTCTGTAAGCCAGAGTTCCTCTAACTTTTCAGATGGAGGACCATATCGAATACTGCTTGGGCTGGTCTGGAAAGAGGAGCTCCTTCACAGTAATGTGATGGGCAACCCCCTCCCCCTGTTGCCGCCTAGCCCCCAATATTCAGTGGCACTGAAGCAGTCAGTGTCACTGAAAATCACCTCTGACTGGCCCCCCACAAAGTGGGCAGGTCAGGGACGGTACAGGGGGCGGCGCTAGGGAGGATGCTGGGTTATGTAGGTGCCGGCTCTACCTATCCCGCCGGTGGGATTGAGGATGAAGGGGGACAATGTGCCAGAAGTGGGGTGCTTATACATGGTGTGGGCAGGGATTGGGTGGGAGTGAAGAAAGGGGGCTTCCTAGGGGGTGGGAATGGGGTCGCTCCACTAAACAAAAAAAAAAAAAGGTATGCAGGTGCCAGCCAATATTCAGCTGGGGCCCTCATAACTGTTGGTTTCAAATTGATGTGTCCTTGTATATAAAGAGCATCAATTATGTTACCCTGTGTAACTTTCAAACAAATCAATTATATATTCCCTTTTACGGGCATTGCATTCATCTCAAAAAGGGCTTCTTCATCTTCCACTGCTTTGACATTATCAATCTTTCATCAACTAGGAAAAGAGCTTTCTCGTATGTGGGGCCATTTTTACGGAATTCCTTGTCTGAAGATCTTCACAAAGTCTCTTCTTATTTTGCCTTTTGAAAACTTCTCAAGTCATTAATGCTTCAACAACGTTCTAACTGATGGACGTTGGTTCTTAAGATGGACTGGTTATACAAGAATTGTGAGTTATGTATCGAGAGCTATTTAGAAATTGCAAACTGCTTTGACACTGATGTAAATTGCGATCTGTCAAGTTAATAAATCCAATCCAAGCCTTTGCCTATCTAATCCTGTCCTGCAAAGACGTTTTGTCTTAGAGAGTTTCTATAATTTGTAAAATGTGTCAAGGTACAGTTTGCATCCACTTTAGATGAAAAGCATTCACATTGTTTTGCGGTGTAGGATTTCAAAGTGTTTGAACTCCTCCAAGCTTCCTAATTCTCACTTTGTCTCTGTTATGACTATTTGATTTTATACGTGCTTTGCATAATGCACTTTCTGTTCCCTCTCATTATAATTAGATTTCTTGGTTCAGGCTCTACTCCGTTTGCAGCGTTTGGGTTGCTTATCATTTACACCCTAACTGTGTGGTCGGGGGAGCGTTCTGAGCCAGAAGACGCCCCCTAGTGCTTCCCCTCTTCCACTGCCCCACGGACACTGCAGAGGAGACAATGGATGGAGTGCGATATTTGCATCCCCATCTCCCTTGCACTCTGTGTGGCCTCGGGACAGTTCTCTGAGAGAGTATAAGAATATTTGTGAAAACAACGTTACTCCATGTTCGAGCCCTCGGCTTCAATGGGATTCTCATTATCTGTGGCTTTTAATCTCTGATGATTTTGCTGTTTTTGCTTTTGATTTGACTTTTTACTATACATCCCTATTTCTGATCCACGACTGCCTTCCTGACCCTTAAAATCTGAGATTGTGTGCCTTACTTTGGAAAGGTTGGTTTTGATTCCCTTTTGAACGGTAGCACTTGAAGGCCACACACCACCTCCTTCATAAGCATAAGAAGATAATTGGTTTTAAGATTTGACAATAACAAGTATAAAGTCCCCTATACTGAATTTATAGTAGTATTATATTGGAGGAAAAGACTTCAGTTGCTCGGCTTATTGTATGTTGTATATCAGCCGGGCGAGCTTCCGCATTAGTCAGAAAATCCTCCAATGGTGTTATCTCTAAAATGGTGCACTATTTCCCTGTGGCTATACGTGTTATCTGTGTAATTGTGCACAGTTGCAATTAACTAAGTTAAAGAAATCTTTATAGAATGGTCACTTATCTGCAGTGCCGTAGCGAAGGCGGCTGACACCCGGGGCGGTTCACCGCTGCGCCCCCCCCCCCCCCCAGCGGGTGCAGCACGGCGCACCCTCCCTTGGCGCACCCCCCCCGAGCGCATTCTTACCAAAGGGGACGGGCGGGATGGCCGTTCCGCCCCGAGTGCACATCGCTGGAAGCTGCGTCGGCTCCGCTGGTTCCCTGCTCTCTCTGCCCCAGAACAGGAAGTAACGTGTTCACGGGCAGAGACAGCAGTGAACCAGTGGAGCCGACACCACCCCAGCGGCATGCACCCGGGGCGGACCGCCCCACCGCCCCCCCCCCCTTCCTACGCCACTGCTTATCTGTAACATGGCTTTTGAACAGTGGTTCGCTCAGTGAACCACTGTTCAAAAGCCATGCTACAGAAAAGTGCCCGTTCTATAAAGATTTCTTTAACTTAATTAACTGCAACAGTGCACAATTGCACAGATAACACGTGTAGCCACAGTGAAATACAACACCATTGGAGGTTTTTCTGACTAATGAGGAAGCTTGCCCGGCTGATAAAGTATACAACATACAATAAGCCGAGCAACTGAAGTCTTTTCTTCCAATATAATAGTACTATAAATCAGGGGCGTAGCCGTAGCCAGACAACAGATTTTGGGTGGGCCTAGGCAAGAAGTGGGTGGGCACCAAGTGTTCTCCCCCTCCCACCCAAAAAATATCTCAGCTGGTGGGAAAATGCTTCTCTCCACCTTGGCAGTCTGCAGCAGGCACGTGCTGAAAACTGAGTATGCGCAGGTGCCAGGATCATGGAGAGCAGCATTTTCGTTACCATCAGGGGCAAGTTTTCAGCTGGCGGAGCTTGGGATCCCCACCAGCTACCACTAAACATGTGCTACTGTTAGGTGGGCCTGAGCCCTAAGTGGGTGGGCCCCAGCCCACCCAGGCCCACCTGTGGCTACGCCACTGCTATAAATTCAGTATAGGGGACTTTAAACTTGTTATTGTAAATGCTGGAAGTATATTCATCAACAATTGCCATCCTTTATTTAAGACTAGCCGTTGAGCCCGTAAAAACGGGCTGGTATTGGGGTCGGTCTTCCTTCCTTCCTTCCCCCTCCCCTCCCGTGAGGTCGCCACCGCTACCGTTCCCTCCCCCCCCCCCCGGAGTCGCCGCCGCTGCCATCCCTCCACCCGGCCCGGGCCCTCTCTCTCTCCGCTACTAAACTTACACATCCATTCGCCGGAACGCAGCACACACATCAGCTGAGCTGCCGTCGGCCCTTCCTTCTCTGCCTGTGTCCCGCCCTCCTGTGACGTAACGTCAGCGAGGGCGGGACACAGGCAGGGAAGGAAGGCTGACGGCAGCTCAGCTGATGTGCGTGCTGCGTTCCGGCGAATGGATGTGTAAGTTTAGTAGCGGAGAGAGGGCCCGGGCCGGGTGTTTGTGTGTGTGGGGGGGGGGGGGGGGAGTAGCGGCGACCTCGGGGGGGCGGGGGGGGGGGGAGCGGTATCAACCTCGGCGGCGCAGTTTCCCTCTCTGTCCCGCCTCGTCATCACGTATTGATGCGGGGGCAGGACAGAGAGGGAAGTCTCTACTGCGCATTTGCGAGTGAATCGGTCACTCGTCGTTTATATGTTTGATTTGACATGCATTTCCAAACTAGGGGCCCCTTTTATCAAGCTGCAGCAAAAGGGGGCTTGCACTGGCATCAGCGCATGCTTTTCACGTGCGCCGAGGCCCCCTTTACTGCAGTGGGTAAAAGAGAAGTCTTTCTTTCCTGCGGAAAATGGCCAAGCAGCAAATAAAGCAGTTGCTGCCTGGCCATTTCGGGGGAAGCCCTTACCGCATTGCCTGATTACCACTGGGTACACCCCGGTGCCACAAAAAGAAATATATTTTTGTTGCGCCATAATATGACGGTGCGCTAGGGGTGGGAAGTACCACTCGGCTGCTGCGGTAGCCCGGCACTACTTCCTGTTTAGCCTGCGTTGGGCTTACCGGCGCTTTTTAACAGGGGCCAATGTCACTCGTGTTATTTTTAAATTCATATTCATTTACACTCCACCTCATTCTGTAACAGGTCGCTTAAATTTAAGTACCATATGTGTGCTTAAATTGTAGAATACTGCCGTTCACGTGGTTAAGTGTAGTGCACACTTACACAAGTGTCTACCTGCTATTCTGTAATTACGCATTAAAATGGAAGGGGGCATTCACAGGGGAGGGGCATGGGTGCGTCATAGGTGTGCGCATAGAACACTGTAAGTTATGCTCTTAAATGCCACATTTAGACGCACCCATTTATGTCAGCCATAAGCCAGACATTTGCGTCTACTTTTACGCACACTTACACACCTAGGCTTTCTGGCATTACAAATATACCAACACAAATTCAAGATATCTATAAATAATAATTCTTATATACCTGCTATTGTGGTTTACATTGACCACCATCAATTTTTTCTTTTACAATTATTATATATGTTAATTTTATAAAAAGTGCTCAGTTCGCCCATCAGTCATACTTAAAGTGACTGGCTGAGTAGAGAACCATCATCGCACTTTGGCGTCTCAAATGTTGGGAGACGTGGAGGGGCATAATCGAATGGCGCCGGCCAAGTAGATGGCAGGCCATCTTTATGGCCGGCGCTGTAAAGCGGCGACCGAACCGTATTATCGAAAAAGATAACCGGCTATCTTTTGTTCCGATAACATGGTTGGAGCCGGCCAAATGTCAGCATTTGGGCTGGCTTTAGAGATGGCCGGCATCGGTTTCTGGCGATAATGGAAACTAATGCCGGCGATCGCAAACCTGGCAAAATGCAAGGCATTTTGTCGTGGGAGGAGCCAGCATTTGTAGTGAACTGGCCCCCCTGACATGCCAGGACACCAACCGGGCACCCTAGGAAGCACTGCAGTGGGCTTCAAAAATTGCTCCCAGGTGTATACCTCACTTACCTTGGGTACTGAGCCCCCCAAATCCCCCCCAAAACCCAGTCCCCACAACTCTACACCACTACCATATCCCTAAGGGGTGAAGGGGGGCACCTAGATGTGGGTACAGTGGGTTTTGGGGGGTTTGGAGGGCTCAACATTTACCACCACAAGTGTAACAGGTAGTGGGGTGATGGGCCTGGGTCCATCTGCCTGAAGTGCACTGCACCCACTAAATACTGCTCCAGGGACCTGCATACTGCTGTCAAGGAGCTGGGTATGACATGTCAGGCTGGCATACAGGCTGGCAAAAAAAAAAATAATAATAATTTTTTTGGGTGGGAGGGGGTTGGTGACCACTGGGGGAGTAAGGGGAGGTGATCCCTGATGCCCTCCGGTGGTCATTTGGTCAATTGAGGCACTTTTTTGAGACTTGGTCCTGAAAATAAATGGACCAAGTGAAGCCGGCGAAATGCTCCTTAGAGCCGGCCATCTTTTTTCCATTATCAGGCGAAGCCGGCCATCTCGTAACCACGCCCCGTCCCGCCCCCATCCCGCCTTCGCTACCCTGCCGAAATGCTCCCTTGAAGTTTGGCCGGCTCTGTGACGGAAAGCAGTTGGCGCCGGCCAAAATCGGCTTTCGATTATACCGATTTGACCGGGTTCAAGAGATCGCTGGCCATCTCCCGATTTGTGTCGGAAGATGGCCGGCGATCTCTTTCGAAAATTTCTCCCACAAACTTTTATTTGAAGATTAACCCCAACTAGTTACGGAATACACCTGCATCTAATCCCTAAGATATCAACTTACTGCTTGATCATTATTTTGCCTACTGATGAAATTACCTTTTCAAAGTTGATAAATCCCCTAACGTATAAATCGTATCTCAATTAGGCAATGAACTTGCAATGAGGTGTTTCTCAAATATGTAAAGAAATCTTACATGAACAAGTTTTTGTCTTGATGCTGCAGTAGCCAAACGCAGGCCTATCCAGTCACATGAAGATGTACCCGTCAACAACAGAGATTAATTACTTATCTGCAAATTTTCGTGTCCCGCCAGTGTGTTGATTGTCGCTTCTAACTCAGTCCAGTGTGCAGTTCCTCATGCAATGTCATGAAATCAAACGATATATAAAAAAAATTGTGTCACGCTCTGTGATTACAAATATACCCCCAGATTCTATATACGGCACCTAAAAACCAAAGTGTATTCTATAACAAGGCGCCTAACTTAATTGGTTAACTAGCTAATCAGTGCTGTGAATTGGATGGTAACAAGCAATTATCAGCACTCATTGGCATTAATTGAGAGATTTACACGCACAACTCGCTAAGTGTATTGTATAACGTGGTGCACCTAAATTCTAAGTCGTGTAGTTGAAAAGGGGGTGTGGCCAGGGAAGAGGCTTGGGCATTTCTACAATCTATGCACATTATAGAATACACCCAATCCACGCCTATTTTAGGTGTTGGGATTTACACCAAGTAAAACGTGGCCTAAATGGACGTGACCAAATTTAGTCGCGTGGCGAGCCACTCGGTGTATTCTATATACCACGTGGAAATTGAAGTCTATTCTATAAAATGTAGGCGTACTTTAGAGAATACACCCAACGTAATTTTTCCCGTGCACATTGTAGCACATAGTTCTTAAATGTTTGCTCACTGTTATAGAAACAGAGAAAAGTGAAGGCGGATAAAGATCTATCTGCCTATCCGTGCCATCTACTCTCCCTTCCTCCCCTTAGAGATCCTGTGTACTTGTACCAAGCTCGCTTGAATTCACTACCCTTTCCGTGAAGAAGTATTTCCCCAGGTTACTTCTGAGTCTGGCCCCTTTCACCTTCATCCTATGCCCCCTCATTCCCATCTAAATGTTGGAACTCTCTCCCTAAATCTGTTAGATTCCATTCTCATTATGTGCAGTTTCAAACGAAGTAAAAAAAAGTCATCTCTTTACAAATTCATTTCAAATGCCTTCACATTAGTCTAAGTTTTTTGATCTAATTAACGGGGGTCGGCAACCTTATCTTCTGTTTCTATTATGTCTTTATCAAATTGTACATTGTTATAACCCTTCTGTTATTCCGTGTTACTCATTCCAATGCAATTTTTCCTTCCATATTCATTCAATCTATATTGTAAGCCACATTGAACTCAAGATTTTTTGGGATAATGTGGGATAGAAATGGCACAAATAAATAAATAAACCTCATTGTCTCCTAAGTCTGTGATGTTGATATGTTGAGAATGGCATCCTACTACTACTACTATTTAGCATTTCTATAGCGCTACAAGGCGTACGCAGCGCTGCACAAACATAGAAGAAAGACAGTCCCTGCTCAAAGAGCTTACAATCTAATAGACAAAAAATAAAGTAAGCAAATCAAATCAATTAATGTGTACAGGAAGGAAGAGAGGAGGGTAGGTGGAGGCGAGTGGTTACGAGTCAAAAGCAATGTTAAAGAGGTGGGCTTTCAGTCTAGATTTAAAGGTGGCCAAGGATGGGGCAAGATGTAGGGGCTCAGGAAGTTTATTCCAGGCGTAAGACAGAAGGTGCGAAGTCTGGAGTTGGCAGTAGTGGAGAAGGGAACAGATAAGAAGGATTTGTTCATGGAGCGGAGTGCACGGGAAGGGGTGTAGGGAAGGACGAGTGTGGAGAGATACTGGGGAGCAGCAGAGTGAGTACATTTATAGGTTAGTAGAAGAAGTTTGAACAGGATGCGAAAACGGATAGGGAGCCAGTGAAGGGTCATGAGGCGAGGGGTAGTATGAGTATAGTGACCCTGGCGGAAGACGAGACGGGCAGCAGAGTTTTGAACCGACTGGAGGGGGTAGAGGTGACTAAGTGGGAGGCCAGCAAGAAGCAGATTGCAGTAGTCTAAATGAGAGGTGACAAGGGTGTGGATGAGGGTTTTGGTAGAGTGCTCAGAAAGAAAGGGGCGGATTTTACGGATGTTGTAAAGAAAGAAACGACAGGTCTTGGCGATCTGCTGGATATGAGCAGAGAAGAAGAGTCAAAGATGACCCCAAGGTTTCAAGCTGAGGAGACATCCATCTTAAGGAGCTCGGTTTTGGCCTTTTCTTGTGCTCCAGGTACACATTTATGCTTTCAACGTTGACTACCATTTTTATTTATTTATTTATTTTATTTTTCATTTCAAATTTTTACATATATTTCAAGATTATACTCTTGATACAGGATAGTGTGGTACCATTTCAAACACTTTACAAAAAAGGAAAACAATAATATTAAAGATAATAAACTAATGTTTCCAACACTCAAGTCCACTATTACAGGGTCCAAGATTTAATAGCAGGAATTTTAAAGAAAAATTATGAGGATTAATCAACACAAGTTTGGACAGAAAATAACATTAATTTAAACTCCTTCTGTTCTTTTCGAAGCAATAAAAGATGACAAAGGCGAAGGATCCATGAAAACATATTTAAATGAGTTCAACCGAATAATGTGTTTACACAGGAACCTCAAATGAAATACTCCTCCAAGTTGTAGGACGGCTGGTTTTAATGCATAGTAACATAACATAGTAACATAGTAGATGACGGCAGAAAAAGACCTACACGGTCCATCCAGTCTGCCCCAGACAAACTCATATGTGTATACCTTACCTTGAATTTGTACCTGTCCTTTTCAGGGCACAGACCATATAAGTCTGCCCAGCAGTATTTCCCGCCTCCCAACCACCAGTCCCGCCTCCCATCATCGGCTCTGGTACAGACCGTATAAGTCTGCCCTCCCCTATCCTAGCCTCCCAACCACCAACCCCTCTTCCCCTCACCTGCTCCGCCACCCAATTTCAGCTAAACTTCTGAGGATCCATTCCTTATGCACAGGATTCCTTTATGCATATCCCACACATGTTTGAACTCCGTTACTGTTTTCATCTCCACCACCTCCCGCGGGAGGGCATTCCAAGTCAGTTGCTGTTCAGACTTGGAAGGAGGAGGAGGTGCAGCCGGAAGCTCTGCAGGTTCCAGGGAAGGGAGTGAGGCCTAGCTCCTTCCCTGAGGATGCGGAGGGTCCCTGGGGAGCGGTCCTCAGGAAAGGCCCAGGCCATGGGGCCTCCTGGGGCCAGGGACCAGAAGGCCGGGAGAAGCAGCTCTCTTTCCGGTCGAGCTTCTGACAGGAGGGAGAGGAGTCCTGTTGATCGCAGAGAGCAGAGGCCCAAGGGTGGAAGCCAGTCCAGTAACCCCCCCACGCTCCAGCAACATCTGGGAGGTGAGAGTGAAGATTGTGGGGAGGGGAGAAAGCTGGTGGAGGCCCTGGAAGGGCACCCTAAGCAGAGAAAGGAAAATGAAGCTATGGAAGTTAGCTCAGAATTTTTTCCTGCATTTGATGAGGCAGAAAGTGAAGAGAGTGGGTCTTCAGAGGAGGAAGAGGAGGAATTCCTAGATATTCCTTATGACCCTGAGGACCCAGCACGTAGTTTGATCTGTACAGTGCGAAGAATTAAACATGTGGAGAAAGAACTGGTTGATTTGGGAAAGCGTGTGAAAATGACAAAAGTTATGAGTAAACTTGCTCCAGCAGAGCACAAGAAAGGTTATGTGAAGGAGGAAGCCCGTTTGAGAAAACTGATACAAAAGAAAGAACTGTTGCTGAGGGGTTTAAAAAAGGGACCTGAGAACCCTTTAAGAGAACTATATTGTAATCAAGAACGTATGGCTTTAAGGTCACAGTCTTCAGGTCAAGGGAGAACTGTGTCCCAGCAAGAGTCTGCAGTTCCCAGAGAAACAGAACTGCGGACATCGGGTCTAGCCTCCTTGTCTCAGGATTTGTCTAAACCAGAAGACTTGCCAGACTCTGCTAGTACATCCACTTTGGCATTTATGAAAAACCTGGCAACTCAGTCCAGGGGACTTACTAAGCAGGCAGACTGCAGGGAGGCAGCAGCAGGATGTGGTTCGGGGGCAGGGTTGGTGACTGCACCTGTTGGAGTAGAGAAAGCAATTAAAAAGCTGGTTAAGACCTTCCAGATTGTGGAGACAGAGGAGGGAGCTTCAGGCTGTCGGCTTTTTTCTACAGAAGTAGTGGCAGAGGTGTCCAGTGAAGGAGATGGTGATTTACCAATATTAGAACCTCCAGAAAGAAAGATTGCAGCAGCGGAAGCAGAGCCGGAAGGATTGCAGCAGAAGCAGGTGTCTTTATCTGCAGCTACATCTCTGCCTCTATGTTTGGAGAAGCCCTGCCCCCGCGCAGCGTCCGGGGTGCACAACGGCAGTCTTCTGGAGGGAGAGCTGGCAAACAGTGAGTCGGGTGGTGGATGCGCTGTCCCCGGCAGAGAACGGTTTCCAGAGGCACCGGGAAAGGCTGGCAGTTCATTACTGGACGGTGGCATTTCAGACGGTACAGAGGGGCGAGTGGCGGCGATTGCTGGATTGGAGAGGCCCCACCCACCTGACACGGAGCACCAGGAGACTCTGGTCAAGCAGGCAGCAGGAGAAGGACGAAACTTGCTGGTTGTTGGCAGGCAGGCAACAGGGAATTTGGATCAGAAGAAGGAACTGACTGAAACGGAACTCCCTGTTCGTCTCGCGCAGGACCTGTCGGCTGAGGAGCGGCATGCTGAGCCAGCTTTACAACAGACGGCAGATAAGTTGCTGAACACTTTTCCTGACACTGCTGTGACTCAAGTGGGGGGAGTGTTGAACTGTGAGGGTTTGTGTCCGACTGTTGACTCTGTTCCATGTTTGGGCAAGGACGATGGGGGGAGGCTTGGTGTGCAGGAAGGGGGAGGGGGGCAGGGATTGCAGAATGGAGGGGATGTGATTGACATGTCTCCTCATGTTGAGGGGAATAGGTTAGCAGGTGTGGGGGGTCCAGGGGATAAGGTTCAGGTTGGAGAAGGGGGGAAGGGAGGGGGGGATGATAGGATCAAGGAAGGGGATGGAGGGGGCCAGAAGGGTTTTGTAAAGGGGGGTTTGGTGTGTGCAGGGCAGGAAGCCTCGAGCACCAAGGGTGGGGGGGGGCAGGGGGCTCCTTCTTTTGCCACGGTGGTTGGTATGGGGAGTGGTAGGGGGGGATTTGGGCAGCGAAGGGGGGGACAGGGGGGGTGAGGGGTGGTCTGGGGGGTCTGTTACCAAACGCCGGAATGTGGTTCAATTGAGGTGGGTGGGGGAGGGGGGGATGCCAAGTAGGGATGTGGTGTTAAAAATGGTTCTAGGGTTAGGATTTCTCCCAGAAGATCTGTATGCTTGCATTCACCCGGCGAACATTCCAGAGTATGATGTCAGTTTTTTGACCCAGCGGGGAATGGAGATTTTTTGGGAGAAATACGGGGAGGTTAAAGGGGGGGGGGACTGGAGAAATTTTCGAGTTGTGCCTATTAGTAAACCTGACCTGGTGCAGGTGACTCTGTTAGTGCGGAATGAGTCAATCTCAGGGGCGGATTTGACCTATTGGCTGCAGAGGTATGCAGAGTTAAGGACTCCTCTGGTCAAGCTTCCAGACCCTAGTAGGGTATGGGCAGGGGGGTGGGGGGCGACGGTGAGGTTATACCAGGTGGGGCACGTCACCCAACACATTCCTTCAGCGGCTTTCATCGGAAGAGATCGGATCTTGTGTTTTTATAAGGGACAGCCTAGGCAATGTTTTAAGTGTGGTTCCTTCCGGCATTATAGTATGTCGTGCCCAGTGGTTCAGTGTGCAAAGTGTGGGGCGAGGGAGCACGTGGCAGAACATTGTACCTCCATCCGGTGTAATTTGTGCGGGGATCTGGGGCACGCCTTTCGGGCTTGCCCGCAAGCCTTTCATAATGGGGGGGGGGAGGGGGAGGAAGGGGGAGGGGAGGGTGATGGAAGGGGAGATCGTGCTGGGGGGAGGGGTGGAGGTTTGGAGCGGGCAGTAGAAGTGATTGGAAGGGGGGGGAGGGTAGAGGAAGAGTTGGGGGAGCAGGGGGCAAACGTTCGGAAGCGTGAGAAGAGGCAAGGAGGGGAGGGGGAAGGGTGGACGCGAGTCTCTAGGAAGAGGAAGGGGGGGGACTTCTGGTGGAGGCTGGAAGGAAGTTAGGGCAGGGAATAGCGGTGGAGAATAGATTTCGGGTCCTCGAAGATGAGGGACGGGGGGAAGAGTATGGAGAGGAGAATGGAAGAGAGGACAGTGAGGCATGGCAGGGGGTAGGTGAAGAGGGGGAGATAGGGACAGAGGGGGGGCGGGAAGGGTACGAGGAGGGGAAGTGGGAGGATGGGGAGGTTGGAGATAGGAGATGGTATGGACGTGCAGGAGGAGGGAGGGAGAGCAGAGGTAGGTGGGGAGAAGGGGAGAAGAGGAAATTAGGAAGGTTCAGGGGGAGCAGGGGTAGAGAGGGGGGAGGAAGGTGGAGGGGAGGGAGGGGGGATGGAGGGTGGGGTGGGGGGGAGGGGGTGGGGGAAGGGGGAGAGACCGGGGTTTTTCCGGTGAAGGGGGAGGTTGGGGAGGAGAGGAAGAAGAAGGGGAGGAAGAAAGCAAGGACCAGGGAAGGATGGAAGGGGGGGACCTTTGAGTTTGGGGTTAGGGACTGGGCGGAGGAAGAGGTGGAGGAAGAAGCTGGGCCTTCAAAGGGAGGTCTGGAGCAGAGAGAAGGAAGGATGGGGAGGCAGGGCCAAGGGAGGCGGTTTTCTAATTGATAATGATGGCAGGTTCCTTGTTGGCGTTCATCACGCTGAACGTGGCAAGTATTGCCTCCACAAGGGCGAGGTGTCTGGCCTTTGAGGGCCTTTCCTCCATGTCGGCTGATTGTTTTCTCCTGCAGGAGACCAGGCTGCAATCTTTGGCCGATGTGAGAAGAGCAAAGCAGGCTTGGAGATGGGGACCCTCTGTGTGGGGGTTGGCAGGGGAGAAGTATGGGGGGGTGGGAATTTTGTTTAAATCTCACAAAGCGGTGATTCAACGGGTGGTGGAGTTAGGGGTAGGGAGGTGTTTGGTGGTGGATGTTGTGTTGCACGGGGTGGCGTTAAGGGTGATAAATGTGTATGGGCCACAAACTAAGAAGGGGAGGTCACAGTTATTTGGGAAAATCAAACCCTATTTGTATTCTTCACGTCAGTTAGTGTGGGGGGGGCGATTTTAACACGATTCTGAGGAAGGAGGACAGTGGGGGCAGGTGTGCACAGGTGAGGTATGACGGAGTTCGTTTAGTGGGGATAATGAGGGGGGCAGGGTTAGTGGATGTCTACTTGGAGCACGGGGGTGGGCAAGGGGTTTTACTTTTTTTAGAGGGAATTGTAGAAGTCGGATCGACCGGTTTTTGGTTAGGAGAGGGACCTGCGTACAGGCTCCCGAGTTGGTGGTGGTAGAGTTTTCGGACCACAGGGCGGTGCGGATAGAAGTAGGGGGGTCGGGGGTCCATAGGCCAGGAAAGGGGATGTGGAGATTAAATTTGAAATGGTTAAAGGAGGGGGAGGTGCATAGAGAGTATGTGGAGTTTTTGGAGGATCAGCAGACTATCTTAGGCATCTTCCCCTCGGTAGGGAGGTGGTGGGAAGCGGTGAAACAACGTACGAAGGGGTTTTTTCTTAGACAGGCAAGGCAGGAGGGGAGGGAGGCGACACGGTTGGGAATAGCATTAAAAAAGAGGAGGGATAATTTAATTTCCAGGGGGGGGAAGAGGGAGGATATAGAGGCTATACAGGTGGAAATTGAGCGAGTTCAGTATGACCGGTACTCCTCATTAGTTTATGAGAGGGATTTTGGCAAATTATTGAGTCCGGACCCGTTTGAGTGCTGTAAGGAAAGAAGGGAACGTAGGGTCATGGAAGGGTTAATGGATAGGGACGGGGTTGTTCAGGATTCAAGGGAAGGGATTTTGCGGGTGGTAGGGGAGCATTTTGGACATTTCTTCTCCGATCTACATTTGGATGAGGAAGACATACGGAGGTATGTGGAAGGGACTCCGGGGGTGGGACAGGGGGGGCCCCATCTTCAGGCCTTGCTGCAGCCTTGGACAGTCAGGGAGGTGGAGGCGGCCATTGAGGCTCTGCGGCGCAAGACGGCACCGGGGGCCGACGGTCTCCCGGCAGAGTTCTATCAACGATTTAAAGTTCAGTTGGCACCTATCTTGTTGGAGATATGGGAGGAGGCCCGGAAGGAAAGTTCTCTGCCAGAGTCCTTTGGGAAATCGGCCTTGGTTCTTCTCAGTAAGGGGAAAGATGCTCGAGACATAGTAAATTGGAGGCCCATTGCCTTATTGAACAGTGACCGTAAGATCTTTGCTCACATGTTGTTGGCACGTATGCGGCAGGTGGCAGGGAGGGAGTTGGCGGTGTCTCAGGGGTGTGGGGTCCCAGGGAGGGGGGTGTTGGCAGCAGTGGCCTGGGTTCGGGAGGGGGTGGAGCGGAGCCGGGGGGGGCAGGAGGGTCGTCTAGTAGTGGCCTTGGACCAGGATAAGGCCTTCGACCGGGTGCAGTGGAGGGTTCTTTGGGAGAGTTTGCAGTACTATGGTTTTCCGAGGGCTTGGGTGGAGCAGCTCCAGTTGTTGTACATCGGTGTTCGCTGCTTTCCATTAGTTAATGGGTGGAAAGGAAGGGAATTTGACATCATGGCTGGGGTACGACAGGGGTGCCCGTTGAGCCCCCTGCTGTACACTTTCGCGATTGATCCCCTGGTGCGCCGGTTAGAGTGGGGGGGGGGGGGGGGGTGGATGGGCTTAGAGGGATAGAAGTATGTACGGGGGTGTCTCTGCGTGTGGTGGCATACGCAGATGACATAACAGTTTGGGTGGCGGATCAAGGGGAAGGGGAAGTTTTGCACAGGAAGATTGCGGAGTACTCTCGGGCGACAGGATCCAGGATTAACCTGCAAAAGTGTACTTCCTTGTGGGTAGGTCCGGAAGGGGCTCGTTTTGAGTTAGGGGGAGGGTTTCCACCAGGGGTGGCAATGATGCGGGTTCTAGGGGTTTACTTTGGGGGGGGGGATTATGGACAGTGGAACTGGGAACGGAAGATTTTGGAGGCCAAGGCTAAGGTAGAGAGGTGGAAAGGGTGGAGGATGTCGATGACTGACCGGGTGAGATTACTGAAAATGCAGGTGGTGCCCATGTTTTTGTTTCTTAGTTATATTTGTTTGTTGCCGGAATGTTGTTATACAGGGCTTTATAGTGTTTTTTTTCAGTTACTCTGGGGGAACCGAATGAACCCTGTAAAGAGGAATATCACATATCTGCCACGGGGAAAGGGGGGGGTTGGGATGGTTAATCCGGTTCTTACGTTCAGTTCTTTCTTTATCCAGTTTAATTTGGGGAAGGCGGTGGGGCGAGATGCTCCGGGATGGGCGTGTAGTGTTGTGCAGTGGTGGGAGGAGTTTTGGGGTCCGTGGTTGGAAGGGGGGAAAGTGGTGGGCCGACGGAGGGGTTTCCCGGGAAGCGTTGGTATTACAGGACATTGACTAAACTGGTGCGGTTGTGGGGGATTACGGTGGAGGAGGTTAAAGAGGGAAGGAGGGAGGTATGGGTAGAGAGAGTGCGGATGCAGCGATTCTCCTCTCCTTTGGCACTTAGGGACGCTCCAGAGCCAGTTCTGCAACAAGGCTTGCAGTTTGTGGCATCAAAGCAGATTCCACACAAATATCGTGACATTGCCTGGCTGTCCCTACACGGGAAACTGTATGTGAGAGCAAACTTGAATTATAGGAACGTACAAGATCGTGATTGCCCAAGGGGGGAATGTGTTGGTTGTACTGAGACGATGGATCATTTCCTTAGGGAATGTCCATTTTCGATTCTGGTGTGTAAACGTGTGGCCTCCCTGCTTCATATCCCCAGCTTTTGCACCTACTCTTATGCGGATTGGGTGTATGGGCGGGGGCAGGGGTCGGGGGGCTTGGACCCAGGGACGGAGTTCTTGAGCTCGGTCATTGTCCGTTTCTATCTTTGGATGGCACGGTGCGGAGTCTCCCTGCGCCAGGAGTTCAGGTCAGTAGAACGGGTTAGCTGGGATATTGTTGGAGCTGTGTGGGAAGTGGCACGTTGGGAGCGGGTAGAAGTAGGGAGGGGTACATTTTGCAAATGGTGGAAACATGTGCGATTGAAGCCACCTTGAATTTGTTTGAATTTATTTGACTGTGTTGGGGGGGTAGGGGGTTTGGTCTGTCTTTGTAAATAGGGGATTGAGGGTTTTTATGTACCTTTTAGCTTTTATGTATTTGGTTTTCCGTTTCCATTAATAAACGAATTTTCCAAGCGTTCACCACCCTCTCTGTGAAGAAATACTTCCTGACATCTTTCCTGAGTCTGCCCCCCTTCAATCTCATTTCATGTCTTCTCGTTCTACCGCCTTCCCATCTCCGGAAAAGATTTTTTTGCGGATTAATACCTTTCAAGTATTTGAACGTCTGTATCATATCACCCCTGTTCCTCCTTTCCTCCAGGGTATACATGTTCAGGTCAGCAAGTCTTTGTTCATACGTCTTGGAACGCAAATCCCATACCATTCTCGTAGCTTTTCTTTGCACCGCTTCCATTTTTTTTAACATCCTTCGCAAGGTACGGCCTCCAAAACTGAACACAATACTCCAGGTGGGGCCTCACCAACGTCTTATACAGGGACATTAAAACCTCCTTTCTTCTGCTGGTCACTCCTCTCTCTATACAGCCTAGCAATCTTCTAGCTACGGCCACCGCCTTGTCGCACTGTTTCGTCGCCTTCAGGTCCTCAGATACTATCACCCCAAGATCCCTCTCCCCGTCCATGCCTATCAGACTCTCCCCGCCTAACACATACGTCTCCCTTGGATTTCTACTCCCTAAGTGCATCACTTTGCATTTTTTCGCATTGAATTTTAATTGCCATAATAGCAAAAATTGTTTTCTGGGTCTCTTTCGAAATATCAGGAAATAAACATTTTCTTTGGCCCAGGAATAATTTATCCCAGTTCCTAAAGAATAATCGTAAAAGCCATTGCTTATCAGGAATCAAGTTGACCTACCATTTATAATTTTCTTTGCTACAAGTATTTGTTTAATTCTGTAGTAGAAATCACTACCATGCTATAATTAGCATTGGTAATTACGGTTTGCAATATGTTATATTAATATGGATCGGTCTGGGTTAAATCCCTTGAATTTTTTCTAATTACAGACATCTGTGGATTTTCTAATAATGCTTCCAAGAGACTCGTGAAAAAAAAAATGGGTTACACAACCAAATGTTTGGAAATACATCTTTGTAGATGTATAAAATATGCAGATTAAAAGTTCAGTCAAGCAGGCACACATTTTCCAGTGGGTTAACGTCTGTCGCACGTCCAGAAACTTATACAACTGAACGTGAAGGTTTTTTGGCACCTGAGCGAAGCATCTCTTCATCTTGGAAAATTCACTTTACTACTTGTGAATTTAATAACGTAGTAGATGTTGGCAGATGTGGGCTATTTGTGGAGGAGTAGCCTAGTGGTCAGTGCAGTGGACTTTGTTCCTGGTGAACTGAGTTCGATTCCTACTGCAGCTCCTTGTGACTCTGGGCAAGTCACTTAACCCTCCATTGCCCCAGGTACAAGTAAGTACCACTTTGAATGTAGTTGCCAAAACCACAGAAAGGCAGTATATCAAGTCCTATTTCACTTTCCCTATTTGAGATTCTACATGGAATGTTGATACTGTTTGAGATTCTACAGGGAATGTCGCTAGTGGAGAAGTAGCCTAGTGGTTAGCGTAGCGGACTTTGATCCTGGGGAACTGAGTTCAATTCCGACTGCAGCTCTTTGTGACTCTGGGCAAGTCACTTAACTCTCCATTGCCCCAGGCACAAATAAGTACCTGTATATACTATCCTGCTTATAATCGAAAGAGAAAAACGCCTATATTGCGACCCAAATCGGGAGATGTGCGTCTTTCTCCCGTGGGCGCCCAAATCGGTATAATCGAGAGCCGATTTTGGGTGTTTCAAACTGCAATCCGTCGCAGAAACGGGTAAAGTTGACGGGGGCGTGTTGGAGGCATGGTGAAGGCGGAACTGGGGCATGGTTATCGGCCGAGGAGAGATGGGCGTCTTTAGCTGATAATCGAAAAAAAAAAAAAAAAAGACGTTTTACCGCGATTTTGGGTCACTTTTTTGGACCCTTTTTTTCACAAACAAGTGTCAAAAAAGTGCCCCAACTGCCCAGATGACCACTGGAGGGAATCGGTGATGACCTCCCCGGACTCCCCCAGTGGTCACTAACCCCCTCCCACCAAATAACCCCCACTTTAAAAACTTTTTTCCAGCCTCTATGCCAGCCTCAAATGCCGTACCCACCTCCATGACAGCAGAATGTGTTCTATCCTGTGACAGCCTTTCCCTGGTTCTGATGTGGCTCTCGGGTGAGTGTGACACCTTTTCTGTTAAGGGCACTGCAGAGTCACATCAGCAATGGATTGTGGTGGGTGTAGGGTATTGGGCTCCGTGATTCCACTAGCTTGTGTTAAATGCTCACGATGTTGGTAGTTGGTAGGCTCTACTCCCATGGTGCTTTTCCCCCTGCTTACTGGGTCAGAGTGTGCCCTGTTTTGTTTCTGGTAGTCCATGAGGTAGTGGCCATTTTTGTAAGCCAGTTTTAGATCCCTTTCACGTGTTAGCTACGTTACAGAACTTAGTTCTTACCTTGAATGTGACTGAAAGAGGGCATTGTACAGCATTCTGCCAGCTCTGACCTACTGCTAATCTCAGTACCAGCGAGACTCGTTGCCAGTGGGGCACAACCTCTGATCTGCAGTTAACTGTGAGTAAGCGTACTTATTCCAATAAAGGACGTTTTCGGAGAGATTAGTCTTCAGGTGTCAACTGCTGTGCCAATGTTATATAGCAGCAACAAGTCCTAGAGGCCTGCGTGTATGCAGGTCCCTGGAACACTTTTAGTCTGTACCGCAGTGCACTTCAGCCGGGTGGACCCAGGCCCATCCCCCCTATTTGTAACACTTGTGCTGGTAAATGGGAGGCCTCCAAAACCCACTGTACCCACATGTAGGTGCCCCCCTTACCCCTAAGAGCTATGGTAGTGTTGTACATTTGTGGGTAGTGGGTTTTGGGGGAGGGGGTTGGGGTTGGGTGCTCAGCACCCATGGTAAGAGAGCTATGCATGTGGGAGCGTTGTCTGAAGTCCACCGCACTGACCTCTAGGGTGCCAAGTTGGTGTCCTGGCATGTCAGGGGGGGCGAGTGTACTACGAATCCTGGCCCCTCCCACGACCAAACGGCTCGGATTAGGATCGCTAAAAAAACCAAACGCCCAGCTCAAAAACGTCCATTTTTTCGAAAATATGGTCTGTCCCGCCTCTTCACGTACCTGTTGTCGGACATAGACGCCCATGGAGATAGGCGTTCACGTTCGATTATGCCGCTCCATGTAAACCACTTTCAATGTAGTTGCAAAAACCACAGAAAGGTGGTATGTCAAGTCCCATTCCCTTTCCCTTATAGTCACAAGCTCTCTCTCACATGGCCTGCTCCACAGCACAATGCTTGGTCAACCCTCCACCAGACAACCACCTTGTATCTTTCTGGAAATCCCACCATTCCAGATTCAATATTCCACACCGGGGCCTGACTTCTTAAATCACACTGTCAATCAGCTTTAGGGTTACCATATTTGTCCTAATAAAAAAAAGAGGACACCAATAGCCACGCCCTTTCCCCACCCCGCCCCTCCCCACACTACACAGTCACCTTGACTTGAGACCCTCTAAAAGAAAGCCATAGCCTTCTATATATGTCCCTCTCCCAAAAATCTTTTTCCAGCCTCCCTCCACCCACATTCTTTTACAGCTCCCTCACCCCCCCTACCCTCTACCCACATTCCACATCCAATTCCCTCCCTTCCCCTACCTTACCTTATCGACTTGTGCCCTGGTGGTCTAATGGCTTCTTCGGGGCAGGAAAGGAGCCCAATCTTTCCTGCCCGGTGATGTCGCTGCCCACTCGCTGCTGGTGCTGCTTCGAAATGGCTGCCGACACTTCAAGCAGTGACTTCTGAAGACTTCTGGAAGTCTCGTGAGGCCGTCGCTTGAACTCTCAGCAGCCATTTTGAAGTGACGCTGGTAGTAAGCAGGAGACTTACTTGTCCTCTTTTTGAGGACACTGTGGGACGTCCGATCCCAGCCTGCTCGTTTGTCCACAAGCCCGGACAAACGTGCAGGCTGGAAAAACCTGCCCAGACGTCCCACAGTGTCCTTAAAAAGAGGACATGTCCGGGTAAAACCGGACATATGGTAACCCTAAGGTAGACCTATCCTACCTCACAGCTGCTTCTGCTGTGTCACTTACAGGGTAGCACTCTCTTCTAAGGCCACTCTCCTTCCTCAGGCTCTTCCCAGGTACTGCCACACCCTTGGTCCTCTACACGCGGGGGGGCCTCCCTGATTTATTCAGCCTCAAAGCATTTAAATCCAGCCTGGCCTGAGCCCTGCCCCTCTGACTCGGCTTCAGCGGACTAGTGCCACCTGCTATAGTTATTAAAGTTGATGAGATGGCTAAAGTGGAAGAACTTAAATCATGATTTTTCCACTCAGAACTGTTTAAATGATGTTGTGAAGGATTTTCAAGAGTGTTGTAGATGGGACAAGTAGACAATACATATTGACAACTTGAACAGAAAGCTTCATCTGCGAGTTCTGAATTTTCCACAAGCACCTGGTGTTTTACCTATTGACTTGTTTAAGAAGTGCGTAGCGGAGATACTTGGTTTTTCCTCTGACAATATTCCTCTTATAAACAAGATTTATTATTTACCAGTTGCCTTAACGAAAATCTAGGGGGAGTTGGAGTTGAATGTAGGTCAGGAAGTCTCTAGATCTTAGATATATATCTGAAATTCTAGAGGAATCTACTACGGATGTGACTCAAAGGGCAAATTTATTGGTGTCATACGTTTTTGAGCAAGATTTAAATATGTTAAAACTTTATTTTAGACATGCGCAGGATAACTTTTGTAGGCAAAAACTGTCGATCTTTCCTGATGTAACTAAAATAACACAGGATAGAAGGAAACGTTTCTTGGCAACGAGCCAGGAAATGAAGGATTCGGGAGCTACTTTCCATCTGCCCCATCCCTGTAAATGTCTTGTGCGACGTGGAGGAAAGAAAGATGTTTTTTTTTTCTTCCTGAGTGTATGTGTTCGTTCCTAGATATGAAGAAGATCATTCAAAATTAATAATGTGGTATATTTGAGAATGGCGGCTGTCTCCTGTTAATGTCTTTTCTTTATTAGAACGTTTATTGCTTTTGCTTTCCCTTTATTTCTGTGCTACCCCCTCCCCCTCTTTTTGGTGGTCTAAGAAATACATTACGTTACTTTCATTTTCTAGTACCTTATAATACCTTTTAAGTAGGGTTACCATTCGTCCGGATTTCCCCGGACATGTCCTCTTTTTGAGGGCATGTCCGAGGTGTCCGGAGGGTTTTGCCCGCACGCACGTTTGTCTGGATTTCTGGACAAACTTGCGTGCGGGAGGGCGTGCGTGCAGTTGCGCGATCCATTGGCACCATGGGTCTCCCCTCCCCTTCCTTACCATCTTCCCTGGTGGTCTAGTGACGTCTTTGGGGCAGGAAAGAGCCCCCTCTTTCCTGCCCGGAGCACTGCCTTGCCCATCCTCCTTCTCGGTCTCGGCTGGGGATTCAAAATGGCCACCGAGAGTTGAAGTCTCGCGAGGCCGCTTTAACTCTCGGCGGCCATTTTGAATCCCCAGCCAAGACCGAGAAGGATGTAGGCAAGGGCAGGCAGCGCTCCGGGCAGCGGTGCGTGCAGCGCTGCGTATGCCTTGTAGCGCTATATAAATGCTAAATAGTAGTAGTAGTAGTAGTAGTAGTAGTAGTAGCAGGAAAGAGGGGGCTCTTTCCTGCCCTGAAGACGTCACTAGCCCACCAGGGAAGATGGTAAAGAAGGGGAGGGGAGTATGTGATGGGGGTGCGGGGGAAGGGACTATGTGACGGGGCGAGGGGAAAGGGGGCGGAATGAGGATCTGAAAGGGGCGTGACAGTGGGTGTGGCAGGGGGGCGTGACGGGGTGGGCAGGGGTGTGACATGTGTCCTCTTTTTCCGAGGATACAAAATGGTAACTCTACTTTTAAGCATTATTACGTTCTGTCTTTCTAGTTCAAGAGTTAATCTTGTAAAATAGTTTGAAATGAGTAAATAAACAGTTAAAAAAAATTCACATATTGAAATGCATGCGTGCAACTACAAAATTATTCGCTCTGGTGTCCTTTGTACGTTCTCAGGATAAGAAGGTCATTAGTGCATTTAGGGGGTCGTTTACAAAGTGTCGGTAAGCCCAACGCGGGCTTACTGAATGCCAAATCGAGACTACCGCCCGCCCAACGTGGCCACCGGCGGTAGTTCCGCCCCGAGCGCACGCCATTTCTAGGAGGAAACGGAAACCTCCGGAAGTAACCCGGTGGTAATCAGGCCTCACCGTGTGCTGCCCAGTTACTTCCCGGTTACTAAGGGAGCTCTTATCGCCACCTCAGTGGCGTCAAGCCATTGACCCCTGATGACGGCTTTGTAGCCGAAACACGGACCGTGTAGGGTCCCAATAAACTTTGCTTTGGTGCTCTGACGTCCGTGTCTTCTGGACTGGTCTTTTTGGATCTGGCGTTCTTCCACTCTTGTGTGTTTTGACGCTCCCCACCACATGGCCATACGGTAAGAGTTATCTTACCACACTGCCATGTTTGTCTGGGGGCTTTTTACCTGCTGCGGTAAAAAGGGCCCTGGCACACAGGAAAAACAGCCCCTGCCGCTAGCACAGGGCCTGTTTTCCCGCAGATTGGTTAAAGGACTCCTTATATTTTAGATGGACATGCCGTGGCGTTCAAAAAAACTACGCGCACAGTTATAGAATCTACCTTCTCCGCGTGTATTTTAGGTGTCGATATTTATACCAGCTTTTACTTGGCGTAAATAGCCGCGACTACATTTGGTCGTGTGGAGAGGCGCTCGGCGTATTCTATATACCGCCTGGAAATTTAAGCCTATTCTATAAAATGCTGGCGTACTTTAGAGAACACGCCTAGGCGTAATTTTTTTTCCGTACGGAATTTTCAGGTGCCGTATATAGAATATCCCCTTATGTGCTTATTGGTTAGCACAAAAAACAATGTAGATGCACGAACCTATCAGCACAGTACACATCTACTCTCTGCCCTGAGCCGCCCCCAGCACTAAAGAGAAACAAAAATTGGCATCGGCCAATTCCGGACCTCTTATTAGTCCTCAAGTCTCGAGCATATGAATACATAAATATTTTTAAATGTCGCTGTGGGAGGTCTGACTCCTAAATCCCCAATAACTATTTGGGCAAAAATGATTTTTAACTACGAACCTAAAGAAATGTGACATACGTTACCCTGAGTTTACCTAGATAAGTACATAAGTATTGCTACACTGGGACAGACCAAAGGTCCATCGAGCTCAGCATCCTGTTTCCAACAGTGGCCAAGCCAGGTCACAAATACTTGGCAAGATCCCAAAAAGGTTCAACACATTTTATGCTGCTTATCCCAGAAATAAGTAGTGGATTTTCCCCAAGTACATTTAATAATGGTCTATGGACTTTTCCTTTAGGGAGTTGTCCAAACCTTTTTTAAACCCCGCAAACTAACCGCCTTTACCACATTCTCTGGCGACGAATTCCAGAGTTTAATTACACATTGAGTGAAGAAAAATTTTCTCCGATTTGTTTTAAATTTACTAGTTTGTAGCTTTATCGCACGCCCCCTAGTCCTAGTATTTTGGAAAGAGTAAACAAACGATTCACGTCTACCCATTCTACTCCACTCATTATTTTATGTCATATCTCCCCTCGGCCATCTTTTCTCCAAGCTGTACAGCCCTAGCTGCTTTAATCTTTCCTCATAGGGAAGTCGTCCCATTCCCTTTATCATTTTTGTTGCCCTTCTCTGCACCTTTTCTAATTCCACCGCATCTTTTTTGAGGTGCGGTGACCAGAATTGAACACAATATTCAAGGTGCGGTCACACCGTGGACCGATACAAAGACATTATAATGTCCCCATTTTTGTTTTCCAGACAGAAACATAAAACCCCCTCTGAACTCAGGCTGAAGCATGCCCGAGGGTAGCTATAAATCTCAGCAAAGCTGTTTTCCTCCAGGACATGTTCGGAGAGCATTTCTCCAAAGGGCATCCATCCCCAGCCACTCCTGCACACAGCAGCCTTTTACTTAGGTCTTTAGCTGTGCCTGTCTGTGACATTTATCATTAGAGGGAAACAGCAGGAACCAGTGTGAAAATGAAAGGGTTGTTATTTCCTGGACTTAAACCTAGATAAGACATATTTGAGGGCCATCGCTGACATAATTACTGAGCAGGATGGCTCTCTTTAGGTTGGATGGCCCAGTAAAGTGATAGATAAAATCTTGAAATTGGGTTCTGTCATCCAGGGAGTGAGGGGATTTTAGTCCCTGGAAGGTTTCCTGTTGAATTTGTGTAATGGAAAATAGAAATGTTTTACTTGGGTGCTGTAATGCACTAAAAATCTCTAAATAAAAGTTAAAAAAGAAAATCTTGAAATTGTTTTGTTGTTCATTAACGTTATTCCTGCTTTCTATATAATCTGCATTGACTGCTTACTTACGACTACTAATCATTTCAATAGTGGTACCAGACATACGCAGTGCTGTACACATTATTTATTTATTTATTTATTACATTTGTACCCTGCGCTTTCCCACACATAGCAGGTTCAATGTGGCTTACATAGTAAATACAGTTACAAAGTCTTGAAGGAGAATGTTACAAATTGTAGTAAACATAGTAATAATAAGGTCTTAAGAACATGTGAATTTAACATGGAAAGGTGAACAAAGATAGGATGAGCAAAAGGAAAAGAGATTGGGAGGGGTATGGTGTAGGGAGGATGGAGATGAAAAGATTGGGGGATGAGCATAAGGAGATTGGGAGACCTGGAGGGACATAATCGAATGCGAACGCTCATCTCCCTTGGGCGTCTATCTCCGAGGATGGGTATGTGAAGGGGCGGGACAGACCGTATTTTCGAAAACAATGGGCGTCCATCTTTTTTTTCGATAATACGGTTTGTGCCGGGCAAATGCATCGGATTTGGGCGGATTTGAGCTGGGCGGTTTCGTTTTTCAGCGATAATGGAAACCGAAGGCGCCCAGCTCAAAAACGAACAAATCCAAGGCATTTGGTCGTGGGAGGAGCCAGGATTCGTAGTGCACTGGTCCCCCTCACATGCCAGGACACCAACTGGGCACCCTAAGGGGCACTTGTAACAATTAAAAAAAAATTAAAATACCTCCCAAGTCCATAGCTCCCTTACCTTGGGTGCTGAGCCCCCCAAATCCCCCCCCAAACCCACTGCCCACAACTCTACACCATTACCATAGCACTTATGGCTGAAGAGGGGCACCTAGATGTGGGTACAGTGGGTTTTGGGGGTGGTTTGGAGCCCTCCCATTTACCACCACATGTGTAACAGGTGGGGGGGGATGGGCCTGGGTCCACCTGGCTGAAGTCCACTGCACCCACTAACAACTGCTCCAGGGACCTGCATACTGCTGTGATGGAGCTGGATATGACATTTGACGCTGGCATAGAGGCTGCCAAAAAAATAATTTAAAAATGTTTTTATTTGGGTGGGAGGGGGTTGGTGAGTACTGGGGGAGTAAGGGGAGGTCATCCCTGATTCCCTCCGGTGGTCATCTGGTCATTTAGGGCACAGTTTTGAGGCTGGGTCGTGAACAAAAAAGGACCAAGTAAAGTCGGCCAAATGCTCGTCAGAGCCGGCCTTCTTTTTTCCATTATCGGCCGAGGCCGGCCATATCTTAACCACGCCACTGTCCCGCCTTCGGTACACTTCTGACACGCCCTCTTTAACTTTGGCCAGCCCTGCGACGGAACACAGTTGAAGCCAGCCAAAATCGGCTTTCGATTATACCGATTTGGCCGGGTTTAGGAGATGGCCGGCCATCTCCCGATTTGTGTCTGAAGATGGCCGGCCTTCTCCTTCGAAAATAAGCAGGGTAGGTGCCTACGTGCATCAATTTGGAACTACCACCTGGCTACCACGTGGCCCCGGGCAGTAATTTCATTTTTTACACGCGCTAGAAAATACTTTTTTTTCCCAGCTCGTGGTGCTAACCAGGCGGTAATTGGCATTGTACGCACGTTGACGATTAGCGCCCGGTTAACGAATGAGACCTTACCGCTAAAGTCAATGGGTGGCGGTAAGGTCTCAGACCCAAAAAGGACACGCGCCAATTTTTATTTTACCGCACGTCCATTTTTGGCCCCCAAAAGAGGCTTTTTTACAGGTGCGCTGAACAATGGATCTGTGCGCATCCAAAACACGCGCCTACACTAGCGCAGGCCATTTTTCAGCACAGCTTAGTAAAAGGACCCCTAAAAGGCTGAGTGACAGGAATCATCTAACCACAGTTTAAAACACCCCAAATCCCACTCCAATTGAGGTACATAAATTCTGGTTTTTCAGTTACTTGAATAGCCAAAATTTCTGCTTTGTGGCCCAAAAAGTATGAAATGAAAAATGCGTGCAGTCGCTGTAAGTGAAGGTTGCATATCCACCGGTCATTATACCAGCGGCGTATCCAGTGCAATTTTTCTAGCAAAAAAGGTGCCGGTACTCCAATGCCAGGCCACCCTTCAGGGGTGGGGTGATCACTGAGGGACTCACTCCACAATAGCCAGGACCCTGCAACCAGTCACAGAATCTATGACAAGGCAGAATTGGTGTCTTGAGCCTGAGCTCTTTCATTAAAACTTGTGGCCCATGGGTCAATTTTAGGAGACACTGGAAAAGGTGCCGAGTACCCCCTCAAAAAAAGCCCTGGGCGTATCTGACTTTCAGCGGTAGGGGGGACCAGAGCCGAGGTGAGGGGGCACATTTTAGCCCCCCCCCCCGGCGCCGCCATCATAATCGCCCACCCCCCTGCCGCCGCCGCTGCCATCATCATCGCCGACATGCACCCATAGCAGCGACGCCCCTGCATTATACAGATCTCTGGCCTGTTTTTCTAAGGGGGGGGATTTCATCGTTTGAACTTGTGAATATTTCGCCTCCAAACATAATCTACTGCTCCTTGACGTGACCTGGAAATGAACCTCCATTTAGTTTAGCTGGATTTCTCATAACCATTCTCTCGTGATTGGTCTACATCACTAAAGTTAGAAAAAAAATGTAGTGTAGTGCTGAGAGTTAAATCGTATAACATCCTTTATATATCCCTTGAGATTTCTGTGCAACATGAAACCATAGTTTGTGTACCGCTTTAAGTGATCTTGGGTATAAAAAGGGCTTATCTAATGACAGATGAATTAGTGACCTTAATCCCTGAAAATTATCTGGAAACAAACTAGCCACTGGCGGTCTGCCAGCCTTGCAGCAGTTAAAAGGATGCTAACATTTCTCTGTCCAGCAGAAAAGATGAGGAGGAAAGGATGTAGTTATCTCTGTGCTAAGCTGAAGGACATTTACAAGCTTTACAGAAGAATGAATCCTTTTTGCTCATCCCACATACTACTACTACTACTACTTAACATTTCTAAAGCGCTACTAGGGTTACGCAGCGCTGTACAATTTAACAAAGAGAGACAGTCCCTGCTCAAAGAGCTTACAATCTAATAGATAAGAGTGAGACAAATATAGGACAATCAAGCCATTGTGACATCACTGATGAGGTTGGCTCTTAGGCATTGGTGGAATGAGGCATTATGACATCACAATCTCAGCTCTGGTTAAATCACTGCTATATGTAATACTACTACTACTACTTAACATTTCTAGAGCGCTACTAGGGTTACACAGCGCTGTACAGTTTAACAAAGAAGGACAGTCCCTGCTCGAAGGAGCTTACAATCTAAAGGACGAAATGTCAAGTTGGGGCAGGCTAGATATCCTGAATGGAGGTAAAGTGGTTAGGTGCCGAAGGCGACATTGAAGAGGTGGGCTTTGAGTAAGGATTTGAAGATGGGCAGGGAGGGGGCCTGGCGTATGGGCTCAGGGAGTTTATTCCAAGCAAGGGATGAGGCGAGGCAGAAAGGGCGGAGCCTGGAGTTGGCGGTGGTGGAGAAGGGTACTGAAAGGAGGGATTTGTCTTGAGAGCGGAGGTTACGGGTAGGAGCATAAGGGGAGATGAGGGTAGAGAGGTAATGAGGGGCTGCAGATTGGGTGCATTTGTAGGTGAGCAGGAGAAGCTTGAACTGTATGCGGTACCTGATCGGGAGCCAGTGAAGTGACTTGAGGAGAGGGGTGATATGGGCATATCCCACATGTAGCAGGCTATTTTCAGAGGGCTGAAAATTAACTTCCTGCTCACCTAGGGCTGTGCTAAGAAGAACTGTGGATGGAAAGGGCTGGGTTAGGTTGAGCTCTTGACAGGACTGGGACCCAGATTGCAAAAACAGCAAGATGTCAGCAAGTGTGGGGAGCTGAGGACAAATTCTGAACAATTCCACTTTTAAAAAACAATTTGGGCCTGATATACAAAGCCATCTAAATGGCCAGGAGAGGCTCTAAGGGGTCCTTTTACTAAGGTGTGCTGAAAAATGCCCTGCGTTGGTGTAGATGCGTGTATTGGACGCATGTAGGTCCATTTTTCAGCGCATCTGCAAGAAAGGCCTTTTTTTTTTGGCCGAAAATGGACATGCGGCAAAATAAAAATTGGCGCGCGACCTTACCGCCACCCATTGACTTAGCGGTAAAGTCTCACGCGTTAACCGGGCGGTAATCATCAGCTCGCATGCACTGCCAATTACCGCCCAGTGAGCGCTGCACGGCAGAAATTTTCTGTAATGATGTGTACCATACTTCTAACGCACACAGGCAAAATGGGGCATGGTTATGGGTGGGGAAATGGGCATTTCATGGGCGTTCCAAAATTCACATGCCTAGTTATAGAATATGGCCCAGTGCACCTAAATCTACTACTACTACTTATCATTTCTAAAGCGCTACTAGACGTACGCAGTGATGTACACTTGAACATGAAGAGACAGTCCCTGCTCAACAGAGCTTACAATCTAATCAGGGCAGAAAAAACAGGACAAATAAGGGATAAGGACAAAGAGTAGCAAGATTCCGGAATCTCAAAGAGTAGCAAGATTCCGGAATCCCGATGATTACTACTACTACTTATCATTTCTATAGTACTACTAGACATACGCAGCGCTGTACACTTGAACATGAAGAGACAGTCCCTGCTCGACACAGCTTACAATCTAATTAGGAGACCTCTGAGAAGCAAGTTGCAATACTCTAAGCGAGAGGTGATAAGAGTGTAGATAAGGGTTCTGGTACTATTGGATAACCCCACTAACTAGTGATCCTCCAACTGCCCGTACTCTGGATGTTCACAGTTTATTCCCTAGTGCAATGGTTTCCAAAGCTGGTCCTGGGGGCACCTCAGCCGGTCAGGTTTTCAGGATATCCACAATGAATATTCATGAGAGAGATTTGATTCAGTGGAGGCAGTGCATGCATATCTCTCTCATGATTATTCATTGTGGATATCCTGAAAACCTGACCGGCTGAGCTGCCTCCAGGACCAGGTTTGGGAACCACTGGCCTAGTGATCATCATTTTCACTAATTAAGGACCCATAAATGTGAAGTAAGGGACAAAGCCCCTACTGTTCTATTCAACAGAGTCCACCTACTGGTCTTAAATTTTTCAGTATAGGGCTTGTGTTGGGCAAGAGCAGGTGGCCTAGCGGCTAGAACAGCGGAAACTAACGCTTAAGGAGCAATGGAATGAGGCCTCAGTATCACCAATTAGAGGTTATGCATTTAGGGGTCCTTTTACTAAGGTGCGCTGAAAAATGGGCTGCGCTAGTGTAAGCGTGTGTTTTGGACGTGCACAGATCCAATTTTCAGTGCACCTGTAAAAAAATGCCTTTTTAACATTTTGGCCGACAATGGACGTGTGGCAAAATGAAAATTGGCGCGCATCCATTTTGGGTCTGAGACCTTACTGCCAGCCATTAGTCAGTAAGGTCTACTACTACTACTACTATTTAGCATTTCTATAGCGCTACAAGGCATACGCAGCGCTGCACAAACATAGAAGAAAGACAGTCCCTGCTCAAAGAGCTTACAATCTAATAGACAAAAAATAAATAAAGTAAGCAAATCAAATCAATTAATGTGAGCGGGAAGGAAGAGAGGAGGGTAGGTGGAGGCGAGTGGTTACAAGTGGTTACGAGTCAAAAGCAATGTTAAAGAGGTGGGCTTTCAGTCTAGATTTAAAGGTGGCCAAGGATGGGGCAAGACGTAGGGGCTCAGGAAGTTTATTCCAGGCGTAGGGTGCAGCGAGACAGAAGGCGCGAAGTCTGGAGTTAGCAGTAGTGGAGAAGGGAACAGATAAGAAGGATTTATCCATGGAGCAGAGTGCACGGGAAGGGGTGTAGGGAAGGACGAGTGTGGAGAGATACTGGGGAGCAGCAGAGTGAATACATTTATAGATTAGTAGTAGAAGTTTGAACAGGATGCGAAAATGGATAGGGAGCCAGTGAAGGGTCTTGAGGAGAGGGGTAGTATGAGTAAAGCGACCCTGGCGGAAGATGAGACGGGCAGCAGAGTTTTGAACGGACTGGAGAGGGGAGAGGTGACTAAGTGGGAGGCCAGCAAGAAGCAGATTGCAGTAGTCTAAACGAGAGGTGACAAGGGTGTGGATGAGGGTTTTGGTAGAGTGCTCGGAAAGAAAGGGGCGGATTTTACGGATGTTGTAAAGAAAGAAACGACAGGTCTTGGCGGTCTGCTGGATATGAGCAGAGAAGGAGAGAGAAGAGTCAAAGATGACCCCAAGGTTTCGAGCTGAGGAGACAGGGAGAATGAGAGAGCCATCAACAGAAATAGAAAACGGGGGGAGCGGGGAGGTGGGTTTGGGGGGGTCTCACGCATTAACTGGGCGCTAATGGTCTACACACGTAAAATGCCTTTTACCGCCCGGTTGGCGCCACGTGCCAGAAAATAAAATTTATTTTTCGGTATGCATAGTGGCAGAGCCAGTGGTGGGAGGCGGGGCTAGTGCTGGACAGACTTCTACGGTCTGTGCCCCGAAAATGGCAGATACAAATCAAGGTCAGGTATACACAAAAAGTAGCACATATGAGTTTATCTTGTTGGGCAGATTGGATGGACCGTGCAGGTCTTTCTTTGCCGTCATCTACTATGTTACAATGTTTCTATATAATAATTTGCACCTCCAGTGCTCCATGTCTGGCTGCCTGGGTTCGTAACATCTCCTGACGTCAGCCAACCTCCAGCATTCCATTCCCCCTCACTGTCCCGCCCTTGCGTCAAGACGTAATGACGTCAGAGGGTGGAACAGTGAGGGGGAAGGGAACGCTGGATGCAAGCTGACGTCTTTCCTCATAGGCTTAGCGAACAGTAAAATCTTGCACTACAAATCCATTAAGCCTAGATTATAGGACACTTTAATAAAAGGGCCCTTAGTGCTGCATTAAGTTGCATATTGGTTAAAGACAAGGTCATTAATCAGTGTGGCAAATCCTTGGAAGACGTTTTCCTCCTTTCCTCCTTCTCCAAGGGCATAGCCAACAGTCCACCCATGCATCTCTCTCTGCCTCCCTCCCCTACGTTCGGATGTGGAACATGCATTGATCGTCTGCTGCTGCTGCTCTCTCGCAATCCTCCTTCATGCGGTTACATAGTAACATACATAGTAAATGACGACAGATAAAAGACCTGTACGGTCCATCCAGTCTGCCCAACAAGATAAACTCATTATACATGGTATGTTTCACGGTATCTCTTCTGCCTCCTTCCCAGTGGTTCTCCAGTCCTGGTGTGTGAGCAGCAGAGACAGTGAAACAGATTACCTGTGGCCAGTGCTGCCTGGGCCTTTCCTCTGTTGTGTCCTGCCTCCTGTGATGTAATTTCCTGTGGGCGGACATGACAGAGGAAAGACCTCGGTCAGTAGGACTAGTCAGAGGCAGTCTATTTCACTGCCTCTGCCATTCACACGTTGGGACTAGAGGAATAACTGCCGAGGGGGAGGGGGGGGGAGCAGAGAGAGATGCCGGATATGTAGTGGGGGGGGGAGCGAGCAGATACAATGATCAAAACCAGACCTGCACAGTGGGGTAAGGGGAGGAGCTGCTATTTTGGAGGAGGCCTGAGCCCAAAGTGGGGGACCCAGACCCCCCAAGGCCCCTCTTGGCTACGCCACTGCCTCATACCTCTGCTCTCACTGACATTCCATTTTTCTACCTGCTTCCTTCCTTATCCACACCTCTCTGTGTCTTGTACCTCAAAGGTAATCACTCACCTCTTGAGAAATGTTTCTTAATAAATCTCAATTATTCTTTCAGTAAATGGATAAGCTGGTCTCATCATTTGTGCTTGCATTCCCAGGGAAACCCAACTGACATGAATTATTTATTAAGCCCCCATTCATCGAACACTGACCAAGACAACTTGTACAGTCTCCGTGTCCGTTCCCTATAAAACGTATAACCTTAAGCCAAGCAGGAGGTTAAGTGGTTGCTTTCTTAGACAGCCATTGTGTGGTGTTCAGGAATTGAAACTAATATTATTATTTTATTATTTATTGCATTTGTATCCCACATTATCCCACCTCTTTGCAGGCTCAATGTGGCTTACAATTCATCATGGATACTGGAAGTAGAAGAGAATTTACATTTGGTTTGTGGAGGGTTAGGGTTACATGGTGGTGAAGTACATGGTTGTATTACAGCAAAAGACGTTATAAGACATTCCTATATATATTAAAGATTATTCGGTTACATGTGTTGATCTTGGTGATAAATCTTGTCGAAGAGATACGTTTTCAGTAGTTTGCGGAAATTGGCCAGTTCATGGACTGTTTTCAATGGCAGGTCTTCCAGCATCACTAAATGTGTTCAAACCACTCATTTACGGAGGGGTCTTGTTAGGACTCTGATTCCTTTTGCTGGCCCAGTTTACAAGATAGTAACATAGTAACATAGTAGATGACGGCAGAAAAAGACCTGCACGGTCCATCTAGTCTGCCCACGATAAACTCATATGTGTATACCTTACCTTGATTTGTACCTGTCTTTTTCAGGGCACAGACCGTATAAGTCTGTGCAGCAGTATTTCCCGCCTCCCAACCACCAGTCCCGCCTCCCATCACCGGCTCCGGCACAGACCCCGTATAAGTCTGCCCTCCCCCATCCTAGCCTCTCAACCACCAACCCCTCTTCCCCCCGCCACCCAATTTCAGCTAAGCTTCTGTGGATCCATTCCTTCTGCACAGGATTCCTTTATGCCTGTCCCACGCATGCTTGAATTCCGTTACTGTTTTCATCTCCACCACCTCCCGCGGGAGGGCATTCCAAGCGTTCACCACCCTCTCCGTGAAGAAATACTTCCTGACATCTTTCCTGAGTCTGCCCCCCTTCAATCTCATTTCATGTCCTCTCGTTCTACCGCCTTCCCATCTCCGGAAAAGATTTGTTTGCGGATTAATACCTTTCAAATATTTGAACGTCTGTATCATATCACCCCTGTTCCTCCTTTCCTCCAGAGTATACATGTTCAGGTCAGCAAGTCTCTCCTCATACGTCTTGGAACGCAAATCCCATTCTCGTAGCTTTTCTTTGCACCGCTTCCATTTTTTTAACATCCTTCGCAAGATACGGCCTCCAAAACTGAACACAATACTCCAGGTGGGGCCTCACCAACGTCTTATACAGGGGCATTAAAACCTCCTTTCTTCTGCTGGTCACTCCTCTCTCTATACAGCCTAGCAACCTTCTCGCTACGGCCACCGCCTTGTCGCACTGTTTCCTCGCCTTCAGGTCCTCAGATACTGTAGGACATGAGCTGTGTAGTTACAGATGTGACTACCAGGCTGGAGGAAGCAAGAATTTATAGAGGTTGGAGGGGGAAAGTACCATTTATTGCTCGGGGGTTAAAACAAAAATCCCTTCTTTGGGAATCTTGTACTTTGATCTCCAACATAATAGACCCCGTATCTATTTATTTAGATTTTGCTCACACCTTTTTTGAGTTTCATTCAGGCACACTGGGTATTTCCATGTCCCTGGAGGGCTCACAATCTAAGTTTGTACCTGAGGCAAGGGAGGGTTAAGTGACTTGCCCAAGATCACAAGGAGCAGCAGTGGGATTTCAACTGGCCACCTCTGGATTCCCTGGATTGCAAGACCAGTGCTCTAACCACTAGGCCACTCTTCCACTCAGCAACATTCCATGTAGAATCTCAAATAGTAGCAACATTCCATGTAAAATCTCAGCTAGTAGCAACAGAATTTCAAATACTATAGTAGCAACATTCCATGTAGACCAACATTCCATATAGAATCTCAAATAGTAGCAAGATTCCATGTAAAATCTCAGATAGTAGCAACAGAATCTCAAATAATTTGGATTTTGCTTACACCTTTTTCAGTAGTAGCTCAAGGTGAGTTACATTCAGGTACTCTGGATATTTCTCTGTCCCAGGAGGGCTCACAATCTAAGTTTGTACCTGAGGCAATGGAGGGTTAAGTGACTTGCCCAAGGTCACAAGGAGCAGCAGTGGGATTTAAACAGGGCACCTCTGGATGTCAAGACCAGTGCTCTAAGCACTAGGCCACTCGTAACACTACCAGGTATAAGCTAACATTAAGTCCTTGAATGATATGTGTTAGGAATATGTACTCCTTAGTACATTGTGAGGGAGTGGGTGGTATAGTGCAGAGCACTCCCTCACTGATATAAAGCCACCTTACAGCAGGGGGCGCTAGCTCACTGATGCTAAGTCACCTTAGGGAAGGTGGAACAACCCTGCTGAGTCAAGGGGGGTGAGGCTCAGGCAGGGAGGAGTTTAATTGTCCTGAGGCTGAATAGATTGAACAGGCCTCCAGTGCAGAGGCCTTCAAGGGTTTGGCAAGCAGGGCTGCAGTACCTAGGAAAAACGTTGGGAAGACGATTGGTCTTAGCAGAGACTGCTACCCTGGTAAGTGACATCACAGGATTTGAGTAATTTTAATTTTGGATAAAATAAAAGAAAACAAAAAAAAAAGAAAAAGTTTATATAAATTGATACGGAGGTTTTTCGAGCCGATGATTGAATATAGCTGAGTAGAGAACGCTTTGATATGCAGTTCCCATGCCGTTGAGGTTTCAGCAACAACTGAGGCTCTTTTCCTTCCCTTAATGCAGAAGAATGAAGATTTGTTGATAAAGGTTCACTGAACAGTTAGGTGTGTTGGAAATGATCACTATTTACCCTTCATCCATGTAATTCACTAAATGGCCAATGTTCACTGTGGGATTTAGGGCAGGCTGGTAGCACAGTCTATCCCGAGCTGTTATTCATCTATGTGTGGACACACAAATAGCATATGTAATTATACAGATATATGTGGATTTAGCATCGTCACCTAGTTATCATTACTGAACATTTTCACATTTTTAAACAGATATCTTATCCATATCAAGTTGCTTTTATTGAATATTTACTGCTATGTGGGGTCCTTTTACTAAGTATTTTACTTGTATTTCCTTATACCGGAAATTGCGATCGCCATTACGGCATAATGTAAGCCACATTGAGCCTGCAAATAGGTGGGAAAATGTGGGATACAAATGCAACAAATAAATAAATAGATAAATCAATAAGCTGAGGTAAAAAGTGGCCTCCGGTAGTTTGGACACGTGAAATTGGTGAGCGCCAGGCTATTTTTTTTATCTCGGCTGGTAAAAAAGGCTTTTTTTTTTAACAGGGTAGTAAATGTCCGTGCGCTAAAATTAAAAGTAGCTTGCGGCTATTTCCCGACTGTGCCTTTGCTGCTGCCCATTGACCTAGTGGTAAGGGCTCATGTTATACTCATGCGGTAATCATGCAGCATGCGCCAATGTGGTCGCGCTGCCGTTTACTGCTGGGAACACCCCCCACGGTAGAAAATGATTTTCTACCATGGGAAACCTCATGTGTCAACTTCAGAATTACTGCCGGGCACCGGCACCATCCCAGAGGCAGTGCCGATTTGGTGCGTGCTACCGGCGTGTTAGCCCTGCTGCGTCAGGGGCGTAGCCAGACAACAGATTTTGGGTGGGCCTAGGTAAGAAGTGGGTGGGCACCAAATGTTCTCCCCCCCCCCCCCCAACCACCAAAAAAATATCTCCGCTGGCAGGAAAATGCTTCTTTCCACATTGGCAGTCTGCAGCAGGCATGCACTGAAAACTGAGCATGTGCAGGTGCCGTTATTGTGGAGAGTAGCGTTTTTGTTACCATCAGGGGGAAGTCTTCAGCTGGCGGAGCTTAGGATCCCCACCAGCTACCACTAAACGTGTGTTACTGTTGGGTGGGCCTGAGCCCTAAGTGGGTGGGCCCTGGCCCACCCTGGCCCACCTCAAGCTACGAGGACTATTAATATGTGTATATTTAGATCGCAAACATATTTTCTCAAACGCATTCCAGCAGGAGAATAAAGAAAGTTCAGCTGGGAGGTCTCTGGAGAGTTTTCTGTACAGAAAAACTGAGTGCCAAATTATGTAAAATTTATGTTGCTAAATGCAGATGCATACATTCCCCAATAAAAGGAACGTAAGCAATTAATTAAAAAACATCCAAAGCAGATACTGCTGTTTTACAAGAAACAACTTAAGAAACAAAAACAAGATTGGTTTGGTGAATTGGGATTATCTGTGTAGAAGAACTGCTGAATAGACACAGCAGTGTTAATAAACAGAAGAATCTCCTTTGAAGTATAAAAATATATACCGGATCCTGAGGGAAGATTTATAATAATATTGGGAGTAATGCACAAATATAATGCTGTGTAAAATATATGCACCCAAGATTTACAATTAAATTTTTCCCTTTCCTAATAGCAAAACTGGAAGTAGAGTGTAAATCTTCAAAAACCCACAGAAAAGAAGTAAACGTCTTGATAAAAGAGCTGATCTTTATGATACTTAGAGAACATTTAAAAAGAGCCTATTTTGAAAGCACATAGACTTACAAAGTTCCATAGTAACATATTGTGAAGAAACAGTGTTTTAAATCTGTAAAATGTTTTGGATATTTTCCTGCCTTGATTATGTCCTGTAGTGCATTTTCCCTATTTGGCTAGCAGGTGCTGTTTCTTTGCTATAAAGCTGAATGTTTTTTTTCTTTAACACAAGCAGGAAACATGTGTCAGTATACTTTTAAATCTTGTTGACTGGGCTCTGATTGGCCCAGGAGCTCATTTCCTTTAGAGTGTACTGATTTTGCTTTCATTCTTAGCCCGGGAGAAAAGAAAGACAAATCTCTTTGCTGAGGCTCGGTGAATTATATATCCTGATCTTCCCAGGTACTTTCTAGGAAGTAAACACATGTTTAGTTAGTGTTATAATTGATCCATATTTCAGTTACCCATTAATGTTTGCTGATTACAAAATGTTTTTGTTCATTGTTCAATTTTAAGACAATAAACAATTTTGTTTGCTGACTCTGATGTCTGGACTGATAAAGAATCCTGGTGGTTTGTTTGTTGGGTTTGTCAGTGCTTTCTGGGAACTGTGGGACCACTGGGAGTGTGGCCCCAATAACCTAGAAATCACTGGAGATAATTTGAGAATGGGAGACTTGCTCAGAGGCGGTTGTGACCCAGTCGGTGGGAGGAGGGTGCTAGTGTAGAGCACAGGCGGCAGGTGCAGGCAGACCTGAGCTGCGCTGGGGATAGACCCTTTAAGTGGCCGTGGGGTAACCACAAGTGGATGTCAAGACCAGTGCTTTTGTGACACATATGTAACTTTCTAAGTCTATGTGCTTTGAAAATGAACATCGTACCTATTGGGAAATAATTTCACTTGTTATTCAAATGCTGATAAAGCTAATGCAAGACTAGACCACATATTAATATCATCAGCATTGTTTTTTTTGAATTACCTACCAAATCGAATATTCTCCATTTAGTGTATTACTGAAACCTAGCAGAAACGTTGTATGGAAATTAAACCCAATCTATTATCGGAATAATGAGTTTGATAAATTTCTCAGATAAATGTGGCAGGATTAATTATAGAGAAGAAGTAAATCCATTAACCTATGCGGAAGCTGCAAAAGCAGTGCTAAGGGGACAATTAATTTCCTTACAGCATATACTAAAACAAAAAAAAAAAGGTGAAGAATTAATACATTAAAGGGGGGAGGGTAGTTTTTAACATGCATTATGGTCCTAACGCATGTTTTTTGCCCTTTACCATCTGTTAAAGAGCAATAATGTGTGTTATATTACGTAAGGCACATTTAAAATAAGTTAGCATGAGTTACATAGTAATGAGATGCAAAGCACAGAAACTCACGTAAAACACCTTATTACTATTTATTTATTGCACTTGTATCCCACATTTTCCCACCTATTTGCAGGCTCAATGTGGCTTACAAAAACCTGTAATGGCATCACCATTTCAGGGAACAGAAATATATTTGGTGGTACAGAGATATAATAATAACAAGGCAAGCATTCAATCTACTCAAGCAGTTACAGAAAGAAGACGGTCTAAGTGAGGGAGGGATGTTGATGAGTTGTAGTCAGTTATGGATTCTCGTGGTAAGCTTTGGTGAACAGATAGGTTTTCAACGATTTGCGAAAGTTTGTTATTTCGTTAATAGCTTTCAAGTGGTTTGGAAGAGCATTCCACATTTGCGTGCTTTTGTAAGAAAAGCTGGACGCATGTGTTAGTTTGTATTTTAATCCTTTGCAGCTGGGGAAATGTAGATTAAGGTAAGTACGGGCAGATCTTTTGGCATTTCTGGGTGGGAGGTCCACGAGGTCAAGCATGTAAGACGGGGCTTCTCCGTGAATTATTTTGTGAACAATCGTGCAGATTTTGAATGTGATCCGTTCTTTAAGTGGAAGCCAATGTAATTTCTCTCTTAGGGGTTTTGCACTTTCGTATTTTGTCCTTCCAAATATAAGTCTGGCTGCGGTATTTTGGGCAGTTTGACGTTTCTTAATAATCTGTTCTTTACAGCCAGCGTAAAGTGCATTACAGTAGTCCAACCTGCTTATAATCGAACGAGAATAACGCCCAAGTTCCGACCTAAATCGGGAGATGGGCGTTCTTCTCACAAAAACAAATAAAGCGGCATAATCGAAAGCCGAACTTTGGACGCTTTCAACTGCACTCCGTCGCGGATGCGGACAAAGTTGACGGGGGAGTGTCGGAGGCGTGGTGAAGGCGGAACTGGGGCGTGGTTATCACCCGAACAGAGATGGGCGCCCTTCGCCGATAATGGATGCGTTTGTAGCTAGAATTTAGGGCACTTTTCCTGGACCCTGTTTTTTGACGAATAAGGCCCCAAAAAGTGCCCTAAATGACCAGATGACCCCCAGAGGGAGTCGGGGATGACCTCCCCTGACTCCCCCAGTGGTCACTAACCCCCTCCCACCACAACAAATGATGTTTCACAACTTTTTACTTTCACCCTCAAATGTCATACCCTCCTCCCAAGCAGCAGTATGCAGGTCCCTGGAACAGTTGTTAGGGGGTGCAGTGGACGTCAGGCAGGTGGACCCAGGCCCATCCCCCCCCTACCTGTTACAATTGTGCTGCTTAATGCTACTAGTCGTCCAACCCCCCCCCAAACCCCCTGTACCCACATGTAGGTGCCCCCCTTCACCGCTTAGGGCTATAGTACTGGTGTAGACCTTGTGGGCAGTGGGTTTTGAGGGGGATTTGGGGGGCTCAACACCCAAGGGAAGGGTGCTATGCACCTGGGAGCTCTTTTACCTTTTTTTTTGTTTTTGTAAAAGTGCCCCCTAGGGTGCCCGGTTGGTGTCCTGGCATGTGAGGGGGACCAGTGCACTATGAATCCTGGCCCCTCCCACGAACAAATGCCTTGCATTTATTCGTTTTTGAGCTGGGCGATTTCATTTTCCATTATCGGTGAAAAGCAAAAACGCCCAGCTCACACCTTGGCGAATAAAGCATGGGCGTCTATTTTTTTTAATAAATACGGTTCACTCCGCCCCTTCACGGACCCGTTCTCGGAGATTAACGCCCATGGAGATAGGCGTTTCTGGTCGATTATGCCCCTCCAAGTGACTTAGTACCATTGATTGTACCAGGTTTCGAAAAATGTAAACTAAGGGGTCTTTTATAAGCTGTGGGAAAAAGGGCCCTGCACTACCAGCGGGGACTGTATTTCCCGCATATCAGGACCCTTTTTACCGCAGTGGGTAAAAAGCCCCCAGACACACATGGCCATGCAGTGTGAGAACTCTTAACAGTGTGGCCATGTGACCGGGAGCCCTTACCACCACCCACTGAGGTGGCGATAAGGACTCCTACGCTAACCCGGCGATAACCGGGCAGTACGCAGCGGTGCCTGATTACCGCCAGGTTACCACCGCGCAAGCCATTTCTGTGGGGGTTTCTTTTTCCCCTGGAAATGGCGCCCGCTCGGAGCAGGATTACCACCGGCAGCTGTGTTGGGCCAGCGGTAGTCCTGGAAGAGTGAGCGGGTAAGCCCGCGCAGGGCTTACCACCACTCTGTGAAAGGGCCCCTGAATAATGTTACTTCCGGAAAAATATCACCTGCAAAAAGCCAAAAGTATGTTTCCATCCCAGGAGCATCTGGCTGCGAAGCCACAGCCTGATGCTCCCGGGAACCTCAAACGAGCTGTTGCTTCTAATTAAGCAGCTACTGCCTTCCCCCTTCCCTGAAGATCCCCAATCTATTGTCCCCCCCTCCCAAAGACCCTCATCTCCCAATACTGCCACTCCTTGAATACGAACCCCCTGCCCCAAAGAGGCTCTTCCCCGAATGCTGCCATTTCCCCTGGATATGAGCCCCCACCTGATGCTCCCTCTGTCCCAAAGACCCTCTTCTCCAGAAGCCACCAATACCACTAGATACAAGCCCCTCCCCTGATGGCTCCCCTGCCCCGAAGACCCTCCAAATCTCCCGTAGCACTCCTACCCTCCTGTAGGCCCCCCTCAAATCCTCAGCTGTTCCTGCCCCTTGCCAGAGTCAATTTCAAAACAGTGCTGCTGTCCTCTAGTGGTAATCTCGTGGTCATACCGCTAGGGGGTTGCCTTATATGGCAGCTTGACCCTTGCAGTAGTACTGCGAGACTACAGTTAGGAGTTACTGGTGTCTCTCCTTCTCCAGTGCCACTAGAGACCAGGGATTACTTAAGGTAGGCCATGGGGGGGGGGGAGGGGGCTATAGGAGTACATAAGTATTGCCATACTGGGAAAGACCAAAGGTCCGTCAAGCCCAGCATCCTGTTTCCAACAGTGCCCAATCCAGGTCACAAATACCTGGCAGGATCCCAAAAAAGTACAAAACATTTCATACTGCTTAGGAATAGTGGATTTTCCCCAAGTCCATTTAATAAGGTTCTATGGAATTTTCCATTAGGAAGCCGTCCAAACCTTTTTTAAACTCCGCTCAGCTAACCGCTTTTACCACATTCTCTGGCAACAAATTCCAGAGTTTAATTACACGTTGAGTGAAGAAATATTTTCTCCGATTCGTTTTAAATTTACTACATTGTAGCTTCATCGCATGCCAGCTAGTCCTAGTATTTTTGGAAAGCGTAAATAGATGCTGCACATCTATCCTTTCAACTCCACTCATTATTTTATAGACCTCTATCATATCTCCCCTCAGCCGCCTTTTCTCCAAGCTGAAGAGCCCTAGCCGCTTTAGCCTTTCCTCATAGGGAAGTCATCCCATCCTCTTTATCATTTTTGTTGCCCTTCTCTGCACCTTTTCTAATTCCACTATATCTTTTTTGAGATGCGACAACCAGAATTGAACACAATATTCAGGGTGCGGTCACACCATGGAGCGATACAAAGGCATTATAACATCTTCATTTTTGTTTTCCATTCCATTCCTTTCCTTTCCTAATAATACCTAACATTCTATTTGCTTTCTTAGCCGCAGCAGCACACTGAGCAGAAGGTTTCAACGTATCATCAACAACGACACCTAGATCCCTTTCTTGGTCCGTGACTCCTAACGTGGAACCTTGCTTGACATAGCTATAATTCGGGTTCCTCTTTCCCACATGCATCACTTTGCACTTGCTCACATTGAACGTCATCTGCCATTTAGACGCCCAGTCTCCCAGTCTCATAAGGTCCTCTTGTAATTTTTCACAATTCTCCCGCGTTTTAACGACTTTGAATAACTTTGTGTCATCAGCAAATTTAATTACACTAGTTACTCCCATCTCTAGGTCAAGTGGTCCATTGATAATACTGACCATTGTTTTTTTTTTTAAATCTTTTAACCAGTTTTTAATCCACAATAGAACACTACCTCCTATTCCATGACTCTTCAATTTCATCTGGAGTCTTTCATGAGGTACTTTGTCAAACGCCTTCTGGCGGAGGGTGCTTTGAGAAACTGGGGCTGTCTTGAGTGGGGGCCATTGAGAGGCAGCTCGTATTTAGAGGTGGCGGTATCAACAGCATTTAGTCTTTGGATGGGGGTGTCAGGACGAAGCTTTCTTTGGGGGGGGGGTATTGACAGGACAAGGTCCTTGGTTCAGGGAGAAATGGATTGGGGGCATTAACAGTTTGGTTGGTCCCTTTAAGAAGTGGACCAGGTGCATCAGGCTGCAGCTTAGTGGTCCAGAACTCCTGGGCAGTGTGGATAAATGTGGGAGTAACTACTCTGCTCTACTAAGCTACCACAGGTTAGTCATTCTTATGAGAAATTAAGGCGTAGCAAATGCTCAACTTTTACTGCAGCTCGAAACACAAGAACTGCAGCAATGAAGCAAAAAAAGAGAGGACAGACATGAAGAAGTTAAATGATGTACTGATTCGAAAGGGCATATTTTTACAAGTACAGATTACGTAGATGGAGATACTAGTCAGAGGAATGACTAAAAGCCAGTTATTTAAAAAATATCTTATTTGAAATCTCATGATGTAAAACATTTAATTAACTTCTTAGGTTTGCCTAGCACCTTATTGTGTTATCTGCATCGAACCTTGTGGGGGAATTTGCAGAATATAAGAGCAGTTGTATGTATGTATGATATGACCTCCCACACCCTTCGAAGACCAGATGGGAATCCATAAGATCTAGGGGTCCTTTTACAAAGGCGTGCTGAAAAATGGCGTGCTGAAAAATGGCTTGCGGTAGTGTAGGTATGGGTTTTGGACCTCGGCTGGGCTGGCGGGGGTTGGGGTCCCCCGCCAGCTGAAGTAAAAGGCACCGGCAGCAGGAGGAAGCGGACCTCAGTGGGGGTAGGTGACGGCGGGGGGGGGGGGGGGGTTAACGGCGGGGGGGGGGTCGGCGGCGGCGGGGGGGGGGCTATAATGTGCCCCCTCACTCTAGCCCCTGCCCCCCCTACTGCTGAACCTCAGATACGCCACTGGCTCAAAGTGGCTTACAATGCACTGAATGGCTATTGCCAGATCAGAGATGATATGGTTACAATCAAATTAGACAGAATAGTGGAAACAGGGAAAGTAGTTAATAGGGAAAGGGTAAATGAGTCTAAAATGGTCCGTAGATATGCTGGTAGGAAGAACTGCAGGTCATAAGTTGAATCCGAGGAATAGGCTGAGCCTCTTCTGGCTGGAAGAGAGGTAAATCAACTGGACACACCAAGATGATCCTGCTTGATGGAAATGGAGTCCATTAACCGCCACTCCTGCTCCCATGGCAACTGGCGCAGCGACCCACACACTCTCCGACCTCTTCAACGATAAACAGCTGAGAGAAAAGCGGAACCCGAGAGCATTCAAATCAGGCCGCCTTCACAGCTGGGATCGGCAGGGCAGCACTCTCCAAGATGACCCAACGGTGCCGCCACAACCTGCAATGGCCAACAACCGACCAAGTGGCAGGCCAGCGATGGGGGAAGAACCACAGTGCCGAAGAAGCCAGCGGTGTGGAGGAACAGAGAGATGCCCGTTGTCAGTGGGCCAGATGAGCCCTCTGTAACGCGCTGGCCCCCACTGGGTGATTCGGTATCGGTCCGCTCCCATCTGCAGCCGCCACCACGCCCCCGATGTAATCGCGCCAGAGCCGGTGGTTGGGAGGCAGGGCTGGTGGTTGGGAGGTGAGGATAGTGCTGGGCAGACTTATACGGTCTGTGCCCTGAAGAGCACAGGTACAAATCAAAGTAGGGTATACACAAAAAGCAGCAAATATGAGTTATCTTGTTGGGCAGACTGGATGGACCGTGCAGGTCTTTTTCTGCCGTCATCTACTATGTTACTATATTACTATCTCCGCTAGACGCCAGCAGCGAGAAGGGAAACAAACAAACGACCGAGGTCAAGCAAAGCTTCCCGGTTCTTAACGAAGGCACAACCGAGAAAATCGGGCCAAAACAGCCAGCCAACGGGCCGCAGGGACCCGGCAGCCATTTTAGAACATTTTAGATGCTTACGCGGCTTAATAAAAAGGGCCCCCTAGTCCACTGTACTTTATTTCACCAGTTTTGTGGACCTCGTTGCCACAAAACCTTCGACTTTCCATATCCTGTTCATTTTTTCACGTTCTATTAAAGACTTTCATATTTCAGCAAGCGTTCTATACATAGATCTGGGCTGTTTCTGCAGCAGTGGGTTAGGGCTGGATTTCAGTTGTGTGAATGCCTGTGTTGTCTGGATTGTGTCTGTGTGTTTGACCATTTAGCTTTCTCAATGGAGTGGTTGTCTGTTTTTGAAACTGATCTTTGTATGAATGAGCTACTGTTTAATAGATGAAGGCCTTCTGTTCTTTCCTATCTGCTATGGGGTTCCTTTATGTCTTATGTTTTAATACTTTTTAATTGATTTTATTGTAAACCGCTTTAATTTGCCTGCAACATGGGCGGTATATTAAATTGAATAGACGATAGTAATACTAGAAAAAAAAATGGAAACAGGAAGAGTAAGAAATTGCAAAACTGTTCATTCGTAATCAACCTCCAACATGAGAAAGGAAAATGGGACTTGATATACCGCCTTTCTGAGGTTTTTGCAACTACATTCGAAGCGGTTTACATATATTCAGGTACCTTTTTTGTACCAGGGGCAATGGAGGGTTAAGTGACTTGCCCAGAGTCACAAGGAGCTGCAGTGGGAATACGAACTCAGTTCCCCAGGATCAAAGTCCTTTGCACTAACCACTAGGCATTGCTGATCAGGGCAGGCTTCTACATGGAATGTTGCTAGTGGAATAGCAACATTAACATTCCATGTAGAATCTCAAATAGTAGCAACATTCCATGTAGAATCTCTAATAGTAGCAACAGAATCTCAACATTCCATTTAGAATCTCAAATAGGGAAAGGGAAATGGGACTTGATATACCGCCTTTCTGAGGTTTTTGCAACTACATTCAAAGCGGTTTACATATATTCAGGTACTTATTTTGTAGCAGGGGCAATGGAGGGTTAAGTGACTTGCCCAGAGTCACAAGGAGCTGCAGTGGGAATCGAACCCAGTTCCCCAGGACCAAAGTCTGCTGCACTAACATAGTAACATAGTAGACAACTCATGTGTGCTACTTTTGTGTATACCCTACTTTGATTTGTATCTGTGCTCTTCAGGGCACAGACCGTATAAGTCTGCCCAGCACTATCCCCGCCTCCCAACCACCAGCCCCGCCTCCCACCACCAGCTCTGGCACAGACCGTATAAGTCTGCCCAGCACTAGCCCTGCCTCCCAACCACCAGCTCTGGCTACTCCTTCAGAAATGTGAACAGTCCTTAAAATACTGAAATGAGATAAATTTCCAGTACATGATGTCCTAGTCCAGTGGCTCCCAAGCCTGGTCCTGGAGGCACCCCAGCCAGTCAGATTTTCAGAATATCCACAATGAATATTCATGAGAGAGATTTGCATGCTGCCTCCACTGCATGCAGATCTGTCTCATGAGTATTCATTGTGGATATATCGAAAACCTGACTGGCTGGGGTGCCTCCAGGACCAGGCTTCGGAGCCACTGGCCTAGGAGCTGAATTGTACAAAACACGGATGAACTTAATAGCAAATCCCACTGCAATATTTGAGGAAGCTTTCCAGCTAGGAGTTGCTAGATAGAGAGCAGACCCAGGTGTAGTTATACTGGGGTGGTGTCATATAGACTGATTTCATTGTTAAATCGAGACTTATTTGGGGTCCTTTTAGTAAGCCGTGGTAAAAAATTGGCCTGCTATAGTGCGAGTGCGTCTTTTGGGCATGTGTTGGGCCATTTTTTACCGTGTCTAGGAAAAAAGGCCTTTTTTTAAGGGACCGGAAAATGGACATGCGTTAAAATTGAACCAGCTCGCATCCATTTTTGGCCTGCAATCTTACCACTATCTAGGGTTACCATATTTTGTCCCCCAAAAAGGAGGACACATGCCCCGCCCCACCACACACATGCCCTGCCCCCTTTCATGCCTCGCTCCGCCCCCTGTCACGCCCTCGCTCCCCCACTGTCACATTTCCCCTCCCCCCTGTCACACACCCCGTCACCCCCCTCCCCTTACCTTACTACTGCCCTGGTGGTCAAGTGACCTCTTCGGGGCAGGAAAGAGCCCTCTCTTTCCTGCCCGGAGCGCTGCCCTGCATGCATCCTTCCTGTTGCTGATCTCAGCGCCAATTTAAAATGGCCGCCGAGAGTTGAAGTCTCGTGAGGTCACTTCAACTCTCGGTGGCCATTTTGAATCGGCGCCGAGATCAGCAACAGGAAGGATGCATGCAGGGCAGCGCTCCGGGCAGGAAAGAGGGGGTCCGATCTGACGAAGAAGGGCAACCTTCGAAAGCTAATCAAGAAATGTATTAAGTTATGTCCAATAAAAAAGGTATCATCTTATTTTCCTTTCCATGTTTTATTTTGTTTGATTTCTATTGATAACAAATACAGTTCAAATTCCTCTTATTGACTTACAAGTGCATTCACTCTGCAGCTCCTCAGTACCTCTCCACTCTCATCTCTCCCTACATTCCTCCCCGGGAACTCCGTTCACTGGGTAAATCTCTCTTATCTGCACCCTTCTCCTCTCCACTGCTAACTCCAGACTCCGTTCCTTTTATCTTGCTGCACCATATGCCTCGAATAGACTTCCTGAGCCAGTACGTCAAGCTCCATCTCTGGCAGTCTTCAAATCTATGCTAAAAGTCCACCTTTTTGATTCTCCTTTTAACTCCTGATCCCTTTTCACTTGTACAGTACCCTTGTATGTTTTATCTTTCCCACCTTATTAATTCCCTTATCCCTTATTTGTCCTGTTTGTCTTGATTAGATTATAAGCTCTTTCGAGCAGGGACTGTCTCTTCATGTTCAAGTGTACAGCGCTGCGTACGTTTAGTAGCGCTATAGAAATAATACTGTAAGTAGTAATAGTAGTCATCGGGATTCCGGAATCTTGCTACTCTTTGGGATTCTGCATGGAATCTTGCAACTCTTTGGGATTCCGGAATCTTGCTACTGTTTGGGATTCTGCATGGAATCTTGCAACTCTTTGGGATTCTGGAATCTTGCTACTGTTTGGGATTCTGCATGGAATCTTGCTACTCTTTGTCCTTATCCCTTATTTGTCCTGTTTTTCTGTCCTGATTAGATTATAAGCTCTTTCGAGCAGGGACTGTCTCTTCATGTTCAAGTGTACAGCGCTGCGTATGTTTAGTAGCGCGATAGAAATAATAAGTAGTAATAGTAGTCATCAGGATTCCGGAATCTTGCTACTCTTTGGGATTCTGCAAGGAATTTTGCTTCTCTTTGTCCTTATCCCTTATTTGTCCTGTTTGTCTGTCCTAATTAGATTGTAAGCTCTGTCGAGCAGGGACTGTCTCTTCATGTTCAAGTGTACAGCGCTGCGTACGTTTAGTAGCGCTATAGAAATAATAAGTAGTAATAGTAGTCATCGGGATTCCGGAATCTTGCTACTCTTTGGGATTCTGCATGGAATCTCGGAACTCTTTGGGATTCCGGAATCTTGCTACTGTTTGGGATTCTGCATGGAATCTTGCTACTCTTTGTCCTGTTTTTCTGTCCTGATTAGATTGTAAGCTCTGTCGAGCAGGGACTGTCTCTTCATGTTGAAGTGTACAGCGCTGCGTACGTTTAGTAGCGCTATAGAAATAATAAGTAGTAATAGTAGTCATCGGGATTCCGGAATCTTGCTACTCTTTGGGATTCTGCATGGAATCTCGGAACTCTTTGTCCTTATCCCTTATTTGTCCTGTTTTTCTGTCCTGATTAGATTGTAAGCTCTTTCGAGCAGGGACTGTCTCTTCATGTTGAAGTGTACAGCGCTGCGTACATCTAGTAGCCCTATAGAAATAATAAGTAGTAGTAGTAGTAGCATTTACCTCCTAATTCTGTGAAAGTCACCAAAAATTATATGCACAAATTTTGGAATGCGCCCAATCTACGTGCACGATTTAATTAAATAACAAGCCAATTAGCACCAATAATTGGCGTTTTCACACTAATTAAATTTAATCGAACTTTACACACCTAAATTTAGGATTAGGATCTGCACCTAAATTTTACATGCGATTTGAAAAAGGCGAAGTGGAAAAAGGAGGGGAATGGGCAAAACGGGGGCATTCCTAAAATAAGCGCACATTGTTATAATTATAAAACAACCGGGATACACACCTAATGTAGGCAGGTACATTTGCATGACGTTTCAGTTGGTACAAATGGCCATGCCTAAAGTTAGGCACGATTCCCAGGCATAAACGCTGTTCAATAAACCACGCCTAACTTTAAGCTCAGCTTATAGAATGGTGTTTTTCTTTCGGTGCTGATTTATTTTGGCACCATATATAGAATCTAGTCCTTAGACCTAACTAGACCTGTACAGAGATGATGAGAAAAAAAGAAAGGAAACTTAAACTCAACTGGCAAAACCTAAATAGGGAAGCTACTCCGGGAAGAAAGACCGCATGACAGGGCTTTCACAAGGAAATATAGGAGAAAAAAAATACTGATGTCTGATCGGCTTAATGAAAAACTAAAGACTGATGGGCACCTGGGCATCAGTGGCAGGCAGGAAGAGGCACACGTGTACAGCAGATCCAGCTCTGTATTTGGAGCTGGAGAAAGTTCCCATGTGTGAGAATTTCTTTGTCCTGCTTGTCCTCAGAGAATTGAATTGACAGAACATGGAACCTCGTTTGACCTAAATATACACTCTGAAAAAATCAGAATCCATGCCGTTAAATATACCTCCACATGCCGTAAAGTCCGTTACAACGGGCAAGTTGTTTTGTTTCTGAAATGTAAAGAGAGAGAGAGTGAGAGTGTGTGTGTGTGTGTGTGTGTGTGTATGTACGTGCGCCGCTTTTCTCCCCCTCGCAGAACTGTGACTGACATAGAGAACCTTGGGAGCAGCACTACCATGTGCACAGAGCCGGAGCACTTCTCCCACATCCTCCGGTCCCACGCCGGACCTTTTCTCTCTTCGGAACCGGCTCTACTCCTTAAAAGGAGCCACCAGTTCCTTTAAAAGAATGGATTTCCCGGCCCTGTGTCGAAACATGCGTCTGACGTCATCACGTCAACGTCAGACGCCGACGCAGGGCCAGTCAGAGCCCCAGAACACTCCCCAAACTTTCGGGCTTCCCCCCTCCATCTCTGTAACAACGCCTCAAACCCCCCCCAGCGATCCCAATCTCCTCCCAACTCCCGTCTTCAATCTCCACGATGGGAACCGCCGCCCACCTCATCCCAACGCCACTGGAGGCCCCAGGCATCGCATCCCTGCCCCGCCCCACCCCAGGTACATTTTAAACTAAATTAAAGCACTGGCTGTTCTTGTGAGCGATGTGGTCGGGAGGCTCGCGCTGGAGGGGGCGTCGACGAGAGAGACCTGTGACGTGCCGCGGATGCGTCACTCTTCATTTATATAGTAGGATTGGGAAATGGAAAGGCATTCTCCCACAGACCTGGGCATGAGGGAAGATGAAGTATTTGGGAAATACCTTAATAGTAACTCTTAGGTAATGCATTAATTAAACAGCAAAAACAAACCAGAGAGTATAAAATGGAAAAATGCACCTGAATTGATATCTGGAAGAAATACGTTGGTGGCCATTGTTGCTCTCCTTAGTGTTGCTCAAAGTACTTAAGTAAAAGTAAAAATGAACGCACGATTTAACACTTATGTTAAAGTACAGTGAAAGGTACATAAAACATTAAGTGAAAGCAAAAACGTTATACCTAATATAATACTTTTTGAGTAAAAAGTAAAAGCACCACAACTATGTCTTGTCTGTCTGTTTTTACCTAGATTGTAAGCTCTTTTAGCAGGTACTGTCTCTGTGTGTCTCACGTTCAGCGCTGCGTACGCCTGGTAGCGCTATACAAATGTTAGTAGTAGTAGTAACTACAATGAATGCAACTATTGCTAACATTTTTATCCCAACAACTTTATTGCTCTACAATTCAATCCACTTTGCTTTTAGTAAAACTACATTTTGAGAAAGACTGTCACTCGTGCGAGTGTGCTTGAAAGTCGTTAATCCAGCTACAGGTTCAACTACAACTGCGCTAGCAGGAAATGGAGTGTTCAGTCTGATAAAAATTTCATTCAGATCAGACCGAAAAACTACTGATGTCTTCTTCCAAGTTCCGCAGGTGTTGATCAAGCAAATCACTGTCTGAAACCCTTGACTTCAGTATAGTAAATAATTTTTTTGTTTGTTACATTCGTACCCTGTGCTTGCCCACTCATGGCAGGCTCTATGTGGCAGGCAATGGAGGGTTAAGTGATTTGCCCAGAGTCACAAGGAGCAGCCTGTGCCTGAAGTGGGAATCGAACTCAGTTCCTCAGGACCAAAGTCCACCACCCTAACCACTGGGCCACTCCTCTACTGTTGCTACTATTTGAGATTCTACATGGAATGTTGCTATTCCACTAGCAACATTCCATGTAGAAGTCGGCCCTTGCAGATCACCAATGTGGCCGCGCAGGCTTCTGCTTCTGTGAGTCTGACGTCCTGCACGTACGTGCAGGATGTCAGACTCACAGAAACAGAAGCCTGCGCAGCCTTCTACATGGAATGTTGCTAGTGGAATAGCAACATTCCGTGTAGAATCTCCAATAGTAGCAACATTCCATGTAGAATCTCAAAGAGTAGCAACAGAACCTCAATAGTAGCAACATTCCATGTAGAATCTCCAATAGTAGCAACATTCCATGTAGAATCTCAAGAGTAGCAACAGAACCTCAATAGTAGCAACATTCCATGTAGAATCTCCAATAGTATCTATTTTATTTTTGTTACATTTGTACCCTGCGCTTTCCCACTCGTGGCAGGCTCAATGCGGCTTACATGGGGCAATTGAGGGTTAAGTGACTTGCCCAGAGTCACAAGGAGCTGCCTGTGCCTGAAGTGGGAATCGAACTCAGTTCCTCAGGACCAAAGTCCACCACCCTAACCACTGGGCCACTCCTCTACTGTTGCTACTATTGGAGAGTCTACATGGAATGTTGCTATTCCACTAGAAGTCGGCCCTTGCAGATCACCAATGTGGCCGCGCAGGCTTCTGCTTCTGTGAGTCTGACGTCCTGCACGTACGTGCAGGATGTCAGACTCACAGAAACAGAAGCCTGCGCAGCCTTCTACATGGAATGTTGCTAGTGGAATAGCAACATTCCATGTAGAATCTCAAAGAGTAGCAACAGAACCTCAATAGTAGCAACATTCCATGTAGAATCTCCAATAGTAGCAACATTCCATGTAGAATCTCAAGAGTAGCAACAGAACCTCAATAGTAGCAACATTCCATGTAGAATCTCCAATAGTATCTATTTTATTTTTGTTACATTTGTACCCTGCGCTTTCCCACTCGTGGCAGGCTCAATGTGGCTTACATGGGGCAATGGAGGGTTAAGTGACTTGCCCAGAGTCACAAGGAGCTGCCTGTGCCTGAAGTGGGAATCGAACTCAGTTCCTCAGGACCAAAGTCCACCACCCTAACCACTAGGCCACTCCTCTGCTGCTTTATCATCATCATTAGTAAACGAAACAAAAATCCCTAAATGGCTGGTAACTCTCAAAACAGTGCTCTATATAAATCAGGAAATTCTAGTGCTACTGCTCCATTCATTTTTCACAAATAAATGTGAAAAAGAGTGCCCTCAGAGATATCCACATCCACTTAGCGGTTTGTAATGACCTCTGGTTGAACGGGTGGATGTGAAGCGTCTGTTCACGCTTTCCAAAAATACTAGGACTAGGGGGCATGCGTTGAAGCTACAATGTAGTAAATTTAAAACGAATTGGAGAAAATGTTTCTTCACTCAACGTGTAGTTAAACTCTGGAATTCGTTGCCAGAGAATGTGGTAAAGGCGGTTAGCTTAGCGGAGTTTAAAAAAGGTTTGGATGGCTTCCTAAAGGAAAATTCCATAGACCGTTATTAAATGGACTTGGGGAAAATCCACTATTTCTGGGATAAGCAGTATAAAATGTTTTGTACATTTTTGGGATCTTGCCAGGTATTTGTGACCTGGATTGGCCACTGTTGGAAACAGGATGCTGGGCTCGATGGACCTTTGGTCTTTCCCAGTATGGCAATACTTATGTACTTATGACAGGTGGTTTAGCACTTCATTCATTTATACTCTTTATTTAGAACCGTGCTGTGTGCTATTCAGATATATTCGTATGCTCAAAATTATTAACTTAAACTTAAACCAATGATGGCCAGATGCTAGCATCGACTTTGAGTCAGAGACAGCTTTAACCTGAGTCCCTGAAGAAAGCTGATTGAAACCCGCAGCGTCGGGCGATTCCAGGGGAGAGCCGTCCTTGGTCTATTATTTCAGTGACAATACCTCATGAGCCCTGGGTGTCCGGTTAACGAGGATGCGGGGCTCCTAAGTTAAGTCTCCTTTGCAGTTTGTATGATAAGAGCAGAGCTGGCCATCAATGGTTTAAGTTCAAGTTTACATTTTTGAGCACGCAAATATATATGAATAGCGTTGAGCACGCATAAGCGCTTATGCGGCTTAGTAAAAGGTCCTCTTAGTTACCGTATTTTTCGGACTATGACGCACTTTTTTCTCCCAACATTTGGGAGGAAAATGGGGGGTGCGTCTTATAGTCCGAAGGTAGCGATTCCGGATCGCCCTCCCCCGAGTTCCGGATCGCCCTCCCCTACTCACGTCAGCGATGTTCCCTGGTGGTCTAGTGATGTCGGGGCAGGAAAGAGCCCCCTCTTTCCTGCCCAACGCGCTGCTCTCTGTCCTCCTCCGTCCCCTGTATGCTGCCTGACGGTCTCGGCGAGATTCAAAATGGCTGACGTGAGTAGGGGAGGGCGATCCGGAACTCGGACAAGACGCACCGGAGCACCTAGATTTTAGAGGAGGGAAAAAGGAAAAAAAATATTTCCCTCCTCTAAAACCTAGGTGCGTCTTATGGTCCGGTGCGTCTTATGGTCCGAAAAATACGGTACTTACCGTACAACACCGGCTCTTCTGAAACCTCTGTATCATGTATTAGTACTACCTTGCATAGCAAGACAAGACACACAATTATTTAAAGGCTAGTAAAAAAGCCCCGTTTCTGATGCAAATGAAACGGGGGCTAGCAATGTTTTCTTCTATGTGCATGTGGGAGTGTGTGTGTCCCTGCCCTCTGGCCTCTCTCCCCTCCCCCCTCTGAGTCCTTCACTGTTACAGAGCCAGCGATTTGATTTCCTGCTCTGCTGTTTTCCTTCACTGTGTTACAGAGAGGGCGGGGCAGACACTCATAGGGAAACCGGATATCTCGCCCCCTTCACACTTCCGGCTGGAGGCTTCATAGAACGTTGGTGGTGCCTTTTATATAGAGAGATAGTAAAAAAGCCCCGTTTCTGATGCAAATGAAACGGGGGCTAGCAATGTTTTCTTCTGTGTGCATGTGGGAGTGTGTGTGTCCCTGCCCTCTGGCCTCTCTCCCCTCCCCCCTCTGAGTCCTTCACTGTTACAGAGCCAGCGATTTGATTTCCTGCTCTGCTGTTTTCCTTCACTGTGTTACAGAGAGGGCGGGGCAGACACTCATAGGGAAACCGGATATCTCGCCCCCTTCACACTTCCACAGGGTAGGTTAAGCACTAGGGCTCTCAGAGAGAAGATGGATTCATGAAGTATACACAGAATAAAACACGCTCCCCAGCAGGAGTACTACAACGATGTACCCCCATGGTTGCTTTTTAAAATATGTTACATTCAAGCAAAACACAACAGCAACAAACAGTGGTAAAGAACATGTTACTGTATCGCATTCATACACTAATACATCAAATCTGGTCTTTCACTGTTTCCATGGGGGAGTAGCCTAGTGGTTAGTGCAGCGGACTTTGATCCTGGGGAACTGAGTTGGTATTCCCACTGCAGCTCCTTGTGACTCTGGGCAAGTCACTTAACCCTCCATTGCCCCTGGTACAAAATAAGTACCTGAATATATGTAAACCGCTTTGAATGTAGTTGCAAAAACCTCAGAAAGGTGGTATATCAAGTCCCATTTCCCTTTCCCTATTTGAGATTCTAGATGGAATGTTGCTACTATTTGAGATTCTAGATGGAATGTTGCTACTATTGAGATTCTGTTGCTACTATTTGAGATTCTAGATGGAATGTTGCTACTATTGAGATTCTGCTGTTGCTACTATTTGTATGTGCAGGACGTCAGACTCACAGAAACAGAAGCCTGTGCGGCCGCATTGGTGATCTGCAAGGGCAGGCTTCTACATGGAATGCTGCCAGTGGAGGAGTAGCCTAGTGGTTAGTGCAATGGACTTTGATCCTGGGAAACTGAGTTCAATTCCCACTGCAGCTCCTTGTGACTCTGGGCAAATCACTTAACCCTCCATTACAAAATAAGTACCTGAATATATGTAAACCACTTTGAATGTAGTTACAAAAACCTCAGAAAGGCGGTACATCAAGTCCCATTTCCCTTTCCATTGCGACCCAGTAGAAGTCTACACTCAGCAAAACAGCAACTGTTAAATATTCCATTTTTTTTTTTACAAATATGCTGTGAACATATCTGTAGATCTCTAGTTGATGCCGGAGGTCTATCTCTCTGGATGGAATAACCTTCGACTTCCCCTACGGACTGAACCATCTCTGGTGAAATTTAAGGTGTGCCTTAAGACCTCTTTCTATGAAAAAACCAATAACCCTGAGGGAAGATGAAAAACCCAGAGTGGCTGGTATCATGCTATACAGTACAATGCGCTGCTTCACTGTCGGTTCTCTTGTTCTCTCTCTCTCTCTTCCTGGACGAATTGTCATTTCTTTTCTTGCTTTTAATTTCCTTATCGTTAACCACTTAGCTGTTGCTGTGTTAGGCAGTAATAGTATATCAAATAAATTGAATCTTGAAATGCTGGGGAAACCGGAGGACGCACTGGTGGCATACCTACCTTGGTTGCCACCTGAGGCGGAGCCAGGGCCGCCGAGAGACTGGGCCAGGTCCAGGACATGGCTGTCCGCCGGGCCCCCCCCCCTCACCCGAGGTCGCCGGGCCCCTCCTCCACCCGCCACTGGGCCCTCTCTCCACCCCCGGGCCCTCTGCACAGACTTTAAGCGCGGGTTATGTCAGGCGAGGGTGGGACACGGAAGGAAGGAGTGGTCTGCCGCTGCTTGCTGTGCTTTCGAAGGTGAGGTGCTTAAGTTCGATGCCAGGGAGTGATGGAGGGCGGGCGGGTTATGCACGCCTACCAGCAGAGGGAGACTGAGAACACTAAAACTTAAACCAGTATAAGCTAACAGCCAACCCCCAAGCAGCCAGTAAATCCTTAACAAAGCAGAAAACAAATGAAACCAATAAACAATTACAACCCCGAAAGGTCAAAGAACCCTGTACTCAGAAACAAAAAACATGAAACACGTCCTTCAACTGACCGAACGCCACAGCGCTACGGTCCCTCTCTGAAATGCAGAGGAAATATATGTATAGCAAGACTTGAAATTTAGATACCTTTCAGCCATAGCAACATAGACCATAAGAACACCAGAACTCTGCCAATCATACTCACCACAAAGAAACATGTACACAGCGGGAGGGTTCTTGACCGGTCTGGAGGGTCTAGAGGAAAGAAAATTAGAAGGTAATACCTAATTTCACCTTCCTCAGCGACCCTCCAGACCGTTCAAGACGCTTGGGAAGTACCAAAGCAGTACAACTCCTAAGGGCGGGAACCTTGCATCCCAGAAGTCAACACTGCCGCACTAAAACTGGCATCCTCCCTAGTCTGTACATCCAGTCTATAATGTTTCACAAACGAATGCAACGAGGACTAGACCGCCGCCCTGCAAATATCTTGAGGCAGAACCAGACCACTCTCCGCCCAGGAGGAAGCTACTCCCCTGGTCGAATGCGCCTTCAGTTGGTCAGGCACTCTACGTCCCTTGATCAAATATGCCGAGGAAACCGCCTCCTTCAACCATCTGGAAATAGTTGCCTTAGAAGCTGCAGCTCCCTTCTTTGGACCGCCGTACAACACAGACAACCTATCTGAAGACCGAAACTCCTGAGTCCTGGATAAATAAACCCTCAAGACTCGCCGAACATCCAGCTTGGCTAAACGGCACTGAGACGCATCTCCCAACTTATCTCCCAGCACTGGCAAAGAAATGTCCTGATTTACGTGGAAAGACAACACTACCTTGGGTAAAAACGATGGAACAGGCTTCAAAGAGACATTTTCCTTTGAGAAAGCCAGGAAAGGCGCATGACAAGACAAAGCCTGCAACTCCGAAACTCACCGCGCCGAAGTAATAGCCACCAAAAACACCGACTTCAAAGTAAGATCTTTAAGTGTACTCGACCCCAAAGGCTCAAAGGGAGGCCCTACCAAGACTTCCAATACCAAGTTCAAATCCCAAGGCGGTACAACCGGCCGCCAAGGAGGATGAATCAGCTTTACAGCACGTAGAAACCGAACCACATCCGGGGAAGACGCCAAGGAGACTCCCCGTATCCTTCCCCGAAAACAGGACAGAGCCGCAATCTGCACCTTCAAAGAGGAAAAAGCAAGACCTCTGTCTACACCATCCTGTAAAAACTCTAACACCTTCGGAATGGAAGCGGTCCAAGGCGAACAAGAACGATCGTTACACCAACCTTCAAAGATCCGCCACACCCTAACATAACCGTTTACGGGACTGCAACGTAGTATCAATCACCTTAGTTGAAAAACCTTTCTTGTTCAGCCTGCCCCTTTCAAGAGCCAGGCAGTAAGCGAGAACGGAGACGGGTTTGGCATCACGATCGGACCTTGCACCAACACCACCGACTCCGCTAGCGCGAGCGGCCTGCCTATCGCCAGACGTACTAGATCGGCAAACCAAGGCCGACAAGGCCAATTTGGAGCAGCAAGAATTACTGTCCCGGCGTACCGCTCTATTCTTTGAACTATCCGTCCTCTCGGCGGCCCTGGGTGGAGCAACCCCTCCCCCCCGGGGCACAGTACTCCTTTTCCGAGCAAGGAGGTGCGCTAAGCAGTCGTGCAGCTGTTGGCTCTGCTGGTCTCCTGCCCCGGAACAGGAAGTTGGCGTCAGAGGGGGCAAGGGACCGGCAGAGCCGACAGCCAAGTGACTGCTTAGCACACCCTCTTGCTGTCTGCACCCGAGGCAGACTGCCTGCACTGCCCTGCCCTTGGTACACCACTGGGACGCACATATGGAATATTTCCTTCTATCATGCTAACAAGAAATCTGGACACTCCCCTAGGAATGGCTAGATCCAGTTTTCAATCACTGTTATGCATCCTTAAAGTGTAAAAGTTTAATTGGATATTATGCTGAGGGAAGTATGCAATTTTTTGACTTGTAAGCTTGTTGCAGTCATCAATAAAAATTTATTAAAAAAAAAAAAAACCATGTGCATGTAACTTAATATAACGGTACTATGTAAGCCACATTGAGCCTGCAAATAGGTGGGGAAATGTGGGGTGCAAATGTAACAAATAAATAAATAAATTGTAGGCATCAGATAGAGAATTCATATCACTGCTCCCAAATATAAATGAGTTAGCAAGACGGCATAAGATGGGCAGAGTCACCGAGGAAAGTATGCGCCTTATATCCTGAGCAACTACATGGTCGAAGGGGAGTGGGCGACGATGAAGACCTGGGAATGTAATGAATGTGTAAAATTCAGCTGCAACACTTGTACGGTTTAAGCCGGCAGGACTCTGGTCAACAGAGCTGTCTGGTATAGAGGAAATGATCAATTCACCAGGGAGTTGGACATATGAAGGTCGATATTTAAAAGCACTTATGCAGTTGGCAGTGGGCCTGATTGAATAAGTGCTTTTCTTTTTTTTTTTTTTTTTTTATCCACGACGCTTAAATAGGGCCATTAAAGTCACTAAGGGGTCCTTTCACTAAGCCGCAGAAAAAAAATGGCCTACGGAAATTGTAGGCGCATGTATTAGGCGCGCTGGGCCAGTTTTTAGGTTGTTTTTTTTTTTTATGTGACGGGAAAAGGGAATACGATAAAACTGAAGCCAGCGCACTTCTAAAACTGGCCTGAGCTCTTAGCCCCACCCATTGATCTAGCGGTAAGGGCTCACACGCTCCACGTGCGGTGACCGGTCGGCACGCGGCAACTGCCGATTACTGCTGGAAACGGCGCGCGAGGGAGGAAATAAATAATTAATTCATCCAGGCGTTATGGGCGCACGCCAAATCTGAAGTTGCCTCCAGGGGGCGCACTGGCCTGGCGGTAGTCTCATTTGGGCGCGTGCTGCATGCACGTACCGCCTACCTTTGCTTAGTAAAAGGGACCCTAAGAGAATAATTCTATAAACAGCCACCTAGATCGAGGCAGTGAGCACATGTGAAAATGTAGTATTCTAATTATTTATCTGTGAATGTATGTTAACATATTGCACATGTCTTTGTCCAAAAGTACAAAGACTAGGGAACATTCCAGCAAGTTACATGGAAATACTTTTAAAGCAAATAGGAGGAAATAATTTTTTCACTCAACGAATAGTTAAGCTCTGGAACTCTTTGCTGGAGGATGTGGTAACAGCAGTTAGTGTATCTGGATTTAAAAATGGTTTGGACAAATTCCTGGAGGAAAAGTCCATAGTCTGCTATTGAGACAGACATGGGAAGCAACTGCTTGCCCTGGGATTGGTAGCATGGAATGTTGCTACTTTTTGAGATTCTGAATGGAATCTTGTTACTCTTTAGGATTCCAGAATCTTGCTATTCTTTGGGGTTCTACATGGAATGTTGCTACTCTTTGAGATTCTGAATGGAATCTTGTTACTCTTTAGGATTCCAGAATCTTGCTATTCTTTGGGGTTCTACATGGAATGTTGCTACTCTTTGAGATTCTGAATGGAATTTAGGATTCCAGAATTTTGCTATTCTTGGGGTTCTACATGGAATATTGCTACTCTTTGAGATTCTGAATGGAATTTTGTTACTCTTTAGGATTCCAGAATTTTGCTATTCTTTGGTGTTCTACATGGAATCTTGTTACTCTTTGAGGTTCTGAATGGAATGTTCCCACAATTTCTGTAAATGGCGTCTAAAAAATAGATGCGTTCAAAATAGCACTTAGTGCAATCCTACAAACCACGCCTAAAGTTAGGTGTGGTGTATAGAATATCGCATAGGGCCGGGGAATGCGCCTACATCTAGATGTGGCCATTTACGCCACTGAAAACCAGGTGTAAATACCCGTGCCTATATGTAGGCGGGTTCCCCCGAATTCTATAACCATGCTTGTAAATTTGTGGAATGCCCCCGACACACCCAAACTCCTCCCTTGGATGCACCTCCTTTTCAGCTACTTGCGTTAGGATTTACGCCTGCCTCTTTTTAGAATACGCCTAAAAAGATGCAAGTGTAAATTCCAATTATTGCCAATTAGTGTTGATAATTGGTTCTTGTAGACCAATTATCATAACTGATTGGCTCTTTACTCAATTAAGGTGTGCGCGTAAATTAGACATACGCCCAACTTAACACACACAGCTCACCGCGCCTTACATAGAACCCAGAGGTAAAGGGGTAATTTTATGAGTTGCTGCTTAGTTTTGGATGCTAAGAACCTGTGTAAATTGCTGGTATGTTGCATATGTAAATGACCTAATAAAATACTGGTCAGCGTGACAGCATGTATGTAAGTTTCATGATATGTACTACTTCTCAATATTGATGCCTGGTATGGGAGGATTTATGTTGCTCTGACGAAGAAGGGCAACCTTCGAAAGCTAATCAAGAAATGTATTAAGTTATGTCCAATAAAAAAGGTATCATCTTATTTTCTTTTCCATGTTTTATTTTGTTTGATTTCTATTGATAACCTTTAACAGTGGACTAACACGGCTACCACACCTCTCTATTTAACATATAGAACCCCAAAGAGTAGCAACATTCCATGTAGAATCCCAAAGAGTAGCAAGATTCCATGTAGAACCCCAAAGAGTAGCAACATTCCAAGTAGAATCTCAAAGACTAGCAAGATTCCATGTAGAAGAAGGGCAACCTTCGAAAGCTAATCAAGAAATGTATTAAGTTATGTCCAATAAAAAAGGTATCATCTTATTTTCTTTTCCATGTTTTATTTTGTTTGATTTCTATAGATTCTACATGGAATGTTGCTATTCCACTAGCAACATTCCATGTAGAAGTCGGCCCTTGTAGATCACCAATGTGGCCGCGCAGGCTTCTGCTTCTGTGAGTCTGACGTCCTGCACGTACGAAACAGAAGCCTGCGCAGCCTTCTACATGGAATGTTGCTAGTGGAATAGCAACATTCCATGTAGAATCTCCAATAGTAGCAACATTCCATGTAGAATCTCCAACAGGAGCAACATTCCATGTAGAATCTCCAATAGTATCTATTTTACTGTCATAGTAATGCTTGAATGTTTTCACTTATATACACTGTCAGCTAGCACATTTGCTTATTTCCGATCTGAGGAAGAAGGGCAACCTTCGAAAGCTAATCAAGAAATGTATTAAGTTATGTCCAATAAAAAGGTATCATCTTATTTTCTTTTCCATGTTTTATTTTGTTTGATTTCTATAGATTCTACATGGAATGTTGCTATTCCACTAGCAACATTCCATGTAGAAGTCGGCCCTTGTAGATCACCAATGTGGCCGCGCAGGCTTCTGCTTCTGTGAGTCTGACGTCCTGCACGTACGTGCAGGACGTCAGACTCACAGAAACAGAAGCCTGCGCAGCCTTCTACATGGAATGTTGCTAGTGGAATAGCAACATTCCATGTAGAATCTCCAATAGTAGCAACATTCCATGTAGAATCTCCAACAGGAGCAACATTCCATGTAGAATCTCCAATAGTATCTATTTTACTGTCATAGTAATGCTTGAATGTTTTCACTTATATACACTGTCAGCTAGCACATTTGCTTATTTCCGATCTGAGGAAGAAGGGCAACCTTCGAAAGCTAATCAAGAAATGTATTAAGTTATGTCCAATAAAAAAGGTATCATCTTATTTTCTTTTCCATGTTTTATTTTGTTTGATTTCTATAGATTCTACATGGAATGTTGCTATTCCACTAGCAACATTCCATGTAGAAGTCGGCCCTTGTAGATCACCAATGTGGCCGCGCAGGCTTCTGCTTCTGTGAGTCTGACGTCCTGCACGTACGTGCAGGACGTCAGACTCACAGAAACAGAAGCCTGCGCAGCCTTCTACATGGAATGTTGCTAGTGGAATAGCAACATTCCATGTAGAATCTCCAATAGTAGCAACATTCCATGTAGAATCTCCAACAGGAGCAACATTCCATGTAGAATCTCCAATAGTATCTATTTTACTGTCATAGTAATGCTTGAATGTTTTCACTTATATACACTGTCAGCTAGCACATTTGCTTATTTCCGATCTGACGAAGAAGGGCAACCTTCGAAAGCTAATCAAGAAATGTATTAAGTTATGTCCAATAAAAAAAGGTATCATCTTATTTTCTTTTCCAAGTTTTATTTTGTTTGATTTCTATAGATTCTACATGGAATGTTGCTATTCCACTAGCAACATTCCATGTAGAAGTCGGCCCTTGTAGATCACCAATGTGGCCGCGCAGGCTTCTGCTTCTGTGAGTCTGACGTCCTGCACGTACGTGCAGGACGTCAGACTCACAGAAACAGAAGCCTGCGCAGCCTTCTACATGGAATGTTGCTAGTGGAATAGCAACATTCCATGTAGAATCTCCAATAGTAGCAACATTCCATGTAGAATCTCCAACAGGAGCAACATTCCATGTAGAATCTCCAATAGTATCTATTTTACTGTCATAGTAATGCTTGAATGTTTTCACTTATATACACTGTCAGCTAGCACATTTGCTTATTTCCGATCTGAGGAAGAAGGGCAACCTTCGAAAGCTAATCAAGAAATGTATTAAGTTATGTCCAATAAAAAAGGTATCATCTTATTTTCTTTTCCATGTTTTATTTTGTTTGATTTCTATAGATTCTACATGGAATGTTGCTATTCCACTAGCAACATTCCATGTAGAAGTCGGCCCTTGTAGATCACCAATGTGGCCGCGCAGGCTTCTGCTTCTGTGAGTCTGACGTCCTGCACGTACGTGCAGGACGTCAGACTCACAGAAACAGAAGCCTGCGCAGGAATGTTGCTAGTGGAATAGCAACATTCCATGTAGAATCTCCAACAGTAGCAACATTCCATGTAGAATCTCCAATAGTAGTAACATTCCATGTAGAATCTCCAATAGTAGCAACATTCCATGTAGAATCTCCAATAGTGGCAACATTCCATGTAGAATCTCCAATAGTATCTATTTTACTGTCATAGTAATGCTTGAATGTTTTCACTTATATACACTGTCAGCTAGCACATTTGCTTATTTCCGATCTGAGGAAGAAGGGCAACCTTCGAAAGCTAATCAAGAAATGTATTAAGTTATGTCCAATAAAAAAGGTATCATCTTATTTTCTTTTCCATGTTTTATTTTGTTTGATTTCTATAGATTCTACATGGAATGTTGCTATTCCACTAGCAACATTCCATGTAGAAGTCGGCCCTTGTAGATCACCAATGTGGCCGCGCAGGCTTCTGCTTCTGTGAGTCTGACGTCCTGCACGTATGTGCAGGACGTCAGACTCACAGAAGCAGAAGCCTGCGCAGCCTTCTACATGGAATGTTGCTAGTGGAATAGCAACATTCCATGTAGAATCTCCAATAGTAGCAACATTCCATGTAGAATCTCCAATGGTATCTATTTTACTGTCATAGTAATGCTTGAATGTTTTCACTTATATACACTGTCAGCTAGCACATTTGCTTATTTCCGATCTGAGGAAGAAGGGCAACCTTCGAAAGCTAATCAAGAAATGTATTAAGTTATGTCCAATAAAAAAGGTATCATCTTATTTTCTTTTCCATGTTTTATTTTGTTTGATTTCTATAGATTCTACATGGAATGTTGCTATTCCACTAGCAACATTCCATGTAGAAGTCGGCCCTTGTAGATCACCAATGTGGCCGCGCAGGCTTCTGCTTCTGTGAGTCTGACGTCCTGCACGTACGTGCAGGACGTCAGACTCACAGAAACAGAAGCCTGCGCAGCCTTCTACATGGAATGTTGCTAGTGGAATAGCAACATTCCATGTAGAATCTCCAATAGTAGCAACATTCCATGTAGAATCTCCAACAGGAGCAACATTCCATGTAGAATCTCCAATAGTATCTATTTTACTGTCATAGTAATGCTTGAATGTTTCACTTATATACACTGTCAGCTAGCACATTTGCTTATTTCCGATCTGAGGAAGAAGGGCAACCTTCGAAAGCTAATCAAGAAATGTATTAAGTTATGTCCAATAAAAAAGGTATCATCTTATTTTCTTTTCCATGTTTTATTTTGTTTGATTTCTACTGATAACCTTAAGAGTGGACTAACACGGCTACCACACTCCTCTACTGTTGCTGTTAGTGAAATTACACTAGCATTGGAAATGTTTTTGGATGGTGAGTTTTATGGGAAATGTCCTACCATGCCCTGTGTATCCTAGCCATGCCATATAAGTGTGTTGTTCCTATGATCTGCTGTTCCTGCCCTGTTTCCGTGACTTGCATCCATTAGAATACTTTTCTGTAATGAAACTTTGGTGCAGAAGTAATGGTCGATGTCACAATTCTCCCTTTTATCTATTTAAAGTTATGTGGCGACCGTGCATTTGAAAATTTGAGCTGTGTACAGTTGGTAGAGAATGCTCGCAAACTAGCTGATGAGAACTATCACAGAGCCAAGAAAAAAAAATATCTTAAATATTGCCACCCTGTTGATTAAAAAATGCTACCTTAAAATTCTGCATAACTGAAATGCATCACGAATCCAACACTGAAAACGACTGATGCATGAGATAACGTTATTCAAACTCTACTTCTTTCTAAACAAATAATAAGCCCGGATGGCGGTTATGTAAACTGTTATGGTACCAATTTGAAAACGAGAAATCCCAAAGAATAAACAAACAGGGCTTTTTATTGAGTTTCCTGTTAAGATGACTGAGCAACGTTATCTGTATTGACAGCAACCTGAGACCGAGCGAATGTTGTCGGAACTGAATGTGGGATGTTTGCAGATAAAACCAGCATGTGTAATAAGCTGTTTCTCTAGGGCTGATGCTCAGAAGTCCAAAGGCAACAGCACTCACCCCGTGCCGCCGGAACAGCGCAGAAAACTAGCTCGCCAATGCTCAAAGGAAATGGTATTTTAAATTTATATGCGCACTGTAAAAGCGAAAGCAAGGGAGGAACGTGCTTGGCGCATGCGCAGAAGAGTTTTACGGTAAGTGCAGCTCTTGTGTGCATGTGCCAGGCAAACACGAAAGTGAGGCGTATATCATCGCCACGCTTCTGCGCCTTTAAATATGTTTTTCAGGTTTTTTTTTTACTTCTACTACTACTTATCATTTCTGTAGCACTACTAGACGTACTCAGTGCTGTACACTGGACATAAAGTGCCAGATGCACTAAACTTAACGAGCCATTAACGAGCAAGTAGTAAACCCTGGCATGCACTAAAGGCCATTTTCCGATCACAGTAGCAGCTAACTAAAACGGAATGCACTAACGTTTACCGATTCCCCTTACCGTGGAAAACCTAACATGAGGTCTGCACCTCTCGTTAGGCTGGGGCTGCTGTGAACGGACCCATGGAGACCAGTAGGAAAGCGCCTAACACCCATGTAAAAAAAAAACAAGCTGCGTGTCCCAAGTGCTCGTCAGGGACCTCCTTCTAAAGTGCCTAACATGGACGTCCTTCAAGGACGTCTCTGACGAGCACTTGGCTTTTTTCCCTTCCGATGCCCCCCCCGAGGTCACCGCCCCCCCCCCCCCCCCCCTGCATTGAGGAAGTCTATTCCAGGCATATGGTGCAGCAAGATAAAAAGAATAGAGTCTGGAGTTAGCGGTGAAGGAGATGGGTGCAGATAAGAGAGATTTACCCAGTGAACGGAGTTCCCGGGGAGGAATGTAGGGAGAGATGAGAGTGGAGAGGTACTGAGGAGCTGCAGAGTGAATGCACTTATAGGTCAATAAGAGGAGTTTGAACTGTATGCGGAAACGGATAGGAAGCCAGTGAAGTGACTTGAGGAGAGGGCTAACGCGGAATATAAGTTGTGCAGCAGAATTTTGAACAAATTGAAGGGGAGAGAGATGGCTAAGTGGGAGACCTGTGAGAAGCAAGTTGCAATAGTCTAAGCGAAAGGTGGCTTGGAAGGCTTATATTTGTGCAGAAAACAGGCACCGCTGTGTGCTTTTATTTTTGAGTTTGCTCGGACTCACGTACATTTCTTTGTCTCTGGCACTTACGGGCTTGCACGAGCTTCCTTCTGTTTCCAAAAGAAATAAAAACTGGCAGATTTTAAACTGAAAATCAAAAGAAATCCTATCTGCACATTCCCCAGTGCAAACTCCAAGCTGGCGGTAGGTTTCCAGCTTTAAGAGCAGGGTTTGTTTGTGCGTTGTTCTCTGAGCATTGGGAAGGAATTGCAAATGGTCTCAGTAACATCAGTTTGACTAGATTTAAATACAATTCGTGGCGAATTTTGGTGCTAAAGCCACCTGAGCATTCTGTGCAGATCAATGCTGGCGCTAGTCCTGCGCTAATCAGCTCTAACACTGGCCTTCTATTCTGAACACTGGCCTCTGCTTGTTCAGAATCTAGGGGTCCTTTTACTGAGCCCTGGAAAAAAAAAGTGGCCTGAGGTAGTGTGGGCGCATGTTTTTGGCGCACGCAGGGCCAGTTTTTACCGCGTTTATGGAAAAAGGGCCTGCGGTAAAATTGAAACCAGCACGCGCCTATTTCCAGCCTGAGCCCTTAATGCCACCCATCGAACTAGCGGTAAGGGCTCATGCGCTACACGCGCGGTGACCGGTCAGCACGTGCCGACTGCCGATTAACACTAGAAACTTCTCATGCAGTAGGAAATTTAAAAAAATACTTTGTCCTGACAGTATGAGCGCACGCCAGGAGCGTGGGCTAGCCTGGTGGTAGTCTCATTTTGGCACACGCGTAGAGCAGGGGCGTAGCCAGACTTCGGCTGGAGGGGTGTCCAGAGCCTGAGGTGAGAGGGCACATTTTAGCCCCCCCGGCGCCGCCGACCCCCTCGCCATTGCCGACATCCCCTGCCACCACCACCACCACTACCGACTTTGACCCCCCCCCACCCGCCGCCGACCCTCTCGACCCCCCCTCCTGCCGCCAACCCTCCCCTGCTGCCGCCATCGCCTACCTTTGCTGGTGGGGGACACCAACCCATGCCAGCCGAGGTCCTCTTCTTCCGGTGCAAGGCTTCGTTCTGTTTCTGAGTCCGACGTCCTGCACGTTAACCCCCGCCAGCCGAGGTCCTCTTCTTCCGGCGCAAGGCTTTGTTCTGTTTCTGAGTCCGACGTCCTGCACGTTAACCCCCGCCAGCCGAGGTCCTCTTCTTCCGGCGCAAGGCTTTGTTCTGTTTCTGAGTCTGACGTCCTGCACGTTAACCCCCGCCAGCCGAGGTCCTCTTCTTCCGGCGCAAGGCTTCGTTCTGTTTCTGAGTCTGACGTCCTGCACGTTAACCCCCGCCAGCCGAGGTCCTCTTTTTCCGGCACAAGGCTTCGTTCTGTTTCTGAGTCCGACGTCCTGCACGTTAACCCCCGCCAGCCGAGGTCCTCTTCTTCCGGCGCAAGTCTTAGTTCTGTTTCTGAGTCTGACGTCCTGCACGTTAACCCCCGCCAGCCGAGGTCCTCTTCTTCCGGCGCAAGGCTTCGTTCTGTTTCTGAGTCTGACGTCCTGCACGTTAACCCCCGCCAGCCGAGGTCCTCTTTTTCCGGCGCAAGGCTTCGTTCTGTTTCTGAGTCTGACGTCCTGCACGTAAACCTCCGCCAGCCGAGGTCCTCTTCTTCCGGTGCAAGGCTTTGTTCTGTTTCTGAGTCTGACGTCCTGCACGTTAACCCCCGCCAGCCGAGGTCCTCTTTTTCTGGCGCAAGGTTTCGCTCTGTTTCTGAGTCCGACGTCCTGCACGTTAACCCCCGCCAGCCGAGGTCCTCTTCTTCCGGCGCAAGGCTTCGTTCTGTATCTGAGTCCGACGTCCTGCACGTTAACCCCCGCCAGCCGAGGTCCTCTTTTTCCGGCGCAAGGCTTCGTTCTGTTTCTGAGTCCGACGTCCTGCACATTAACCCCCACCAGCCGAGGTCCTCTTCTTCCGGCGCAAGGCTTCGTTCTGTTTCTGAGTCTGACGTCCTGCACAGCAAAGGTAGGCGACGGCGGCGGCGGGGGAGGTTTGGCGGCGGGAGGGGGGTCGAGAGGGTTGGCGGCAGGGGGGTCCAGGGCCAAATCTACGGGGGCCCAGGCCCCCGCGGCCCCACGTAGCTACACCACTGGCGTAGCACCTACCCTGCCTTTGGAAAAGGGCCCCCCAGTGCTGTGCTGCTACTATCCAATTGGTATTATTCATATCTGTAATAAAAATGTCGAAATAAGATCAGCTTGGACCTTAAGGAATAAATCAGCGTGAAGACTCTAGTGCACATTAGGTCTCCGAAAGGAAAAACTCTGAAGGGAAAAACAGCTTCTAAAGTTAAATCCAGTTAAATATGTCTCTTGTGCACTACGTGAGTATATTTAGAAATCAATATTCAAACAGCAGTTATATGTTTTGCGATGTGCTAAAAAGAAAATACCCAGGGGCCGTATATGTATTAATTTTTTTATTTATTTACTGGGATTCATTAAACTCCTTTATGAAGAAATTCACCCAAGGCAGTGTACAGTAGGTACCGCTTATCATAAAACTTAACAGTTTTATTACCAGCATAACAATAGGAAAATGATCACATGCAATCAATGAAGTACACGAGCAAATGGCAAATTGATAATAGGACTAACATGATACAGTAACAGAAATGTACGCATTAAGAGATCCTTTTACGAAGGCGCATAGGTGCCTACATGCGTCCAACATGGGCCAAATTGGAATTACCGCCCAGCTTCCGTGTGGCCCGTGCGGTAATTCCATTTTTTGATGCACATCCAAAACACCCGTGGTAGAAAATATTTTTTTTATTTTCTACCACGTGACGCTTACCTGGCGGTAATCGGCAGTGTACGCGCGTTGGCCACTTGCAGCCCGGTTAGCGTGTGAGACCTTACTGCTAAGTAAGGTCTCAGCCCGAAAATGGACGCACGCTGGTTTTAAAGGCGACGGCCGTGGCCAGAAGGATTCTAGGCTGTATAGAGAGGGGCATAACCAGCAGAAAAAAAGGAGGTGTTGATGCCCCTCTACAAGTCGTTGGTGAGGCCCCACTTGGAGTATTGTGTTCAGTTTTGGAGGCCGTATCTTGCTAAAGATGTAAAAAGACTGGAAGCGGTGCAAAGAAAAGCTACGAGAATGGTATGGGATTTGCGTTGCAAACCGTACGAGGAGAGACTTGCTGACCTGAACATGTATACCTTGGAGGAAAGGAGAAACAGGGGTGACATGATACAGACGTTCAAATATTTGAAATGTATTAATCCGCAAATGAACCTTTTCCGGAGAATGGAAGGCGGTAGAACTAGAGGACATGAACTGAGGTTGAAGGGGGGCAGACTCAGGCGTAATGTCAGGAAGTATTTTTTCACAGAGAGGGTGGTGGATATGTGGAATACCCTCCCACGGGAAGTGGTGGAAATGAAAACTGTAATGGAATTCAAACATGCGTGGGATAAACACAGAGGAATCCTGTTTAGAAGGAATGGTTCCGCTGAATCTTAACGGAGATTGGGTGGCGACCCGGTAATTGGGAAACAAAACGGGAGCTGGGCAGACTTCTATGGTCTACGCCCTGATCGTGACTGAATAGATAGGGATGGGCTGGAGTGTAAATTTTAAGGGGCTTTGACGTTAGCTCCAGAACTTAGTACAAGAACAGTACTGGGCAGACTTCTACGGTCTGTGCCCTGAGAAAGGCAACGACAAATCAAACTCGGGTATACATATAAAGTATCACATACCATGTAAATGAGTTTATCTTGTTGGGCAGAATGGATGGACCCTACAGGTCTATATCTGCCGTCATTTACTATGTTACTATCCGGCTTATTTTCGAAGGAGAAGGGCGGCCATCTTCCGACACAAATTGGGAGATGGACGGCCTTCTCCTAAGGTCCTCTTGTAGTTTTTCACAATCTTCCCGGGATTTGACTGCTTTGAATAACTTTGTGTCATCGACAAATTTGATTACCTCACTAGTTACCCCCATTTCTAGGTCATTTATGAATATGTTAACAAGCAGAGGTCCCAGCACCGATCCATTGCGAATATTGACCTTTTTGTCCTACTCTCTGTTTCCTATCTTTCAACCAGTTTTTAGTCCACAGTAAGTCACTACCTCCGATCCCATGTCCCTCTAATTTCCTCTGTAGTCTTTCATGAGGGACCTTATCAAACACCTTCTGAAAATCTAGATACACAATATCAATCGGCTCACCTTTGTCCACATGGTTGTTGACCCCTTCAAAGAAATGCAGCAGATTGGTGAGGCAAGACTTCCCTTCACTAAATCCATGTTCAAGTGTACTAAAGATTAGGTTGAGTTATCAGCAGCAGGACCCATTTTATTCCTGTGGTCCCTGCTACAGATAACGTGAGCTAATCTTTAGTAAAAGACCCCCTAATTTTGTTCACTATTAGTGATATGAAAACGATTGAATGGTGGATATAATTCTCTGTTTATTTGGATATACCTCATAATAGACAACATAGGAAAACATTCATATAACACAAATATGATACACTGTCAGACCAATAACTACTACTACTACTTATCATTTCTGTAGCGCTACAAGACGTACGCAGCGCTGTACACCGGACATGAAGAGACAGTCCCTGCTCAACAGAGCTTACAAGCTAATTAGGACAGACAAACAGGACAAATAAGAGATAAGGGAATTACTAAGGTGGGGATGATAAAATAAGGGTTCTGAACAAGTGAATAAGGGTTAGGAGTTAAATTTAGCATAGATTTGAAGACGGCCAGAGATGGAGCTTGACGGACCGGCTCAGGAAATTTATTCCAGGCATATGGTGCAGCAAGATAAAAGGAACCCCCTTAATAGGCAGTCTGTTAGAACCTTCTGATCTGATGAGATGAGTTTGAAAACTGTTAATTCAATGTTCTACGGTTCGTTTCTGAAAGGTTTATAAGTATTGGAATGGTATCTTTCTTATGAATGTTTAAGCGCTGCTCCTGGCGAGAGAGGTGTATTTTCCAGCATATCCTCCTCATCCCCTAGCACACAACAGCACTGTTTTGCACCTAAATATGAGCCTTTCAACAATTTTTATGCATACGGAGTTTTGCTAAAGCTCATATTTAGATGCAAATAAAAGGCACTGACGATTTCCTTTGGACATGCGCATAAGGAAGCCATAGTTACCGACATGCTCTACCCTGCAAGTTTTCCATGCATATAACTTGAATACATCTAGCTTTCTTCATGGCACAGTATTACGTGATGAAACGTCACGTGATGAAACTTCTGTGGTGATGAACTGTTGTGTAGTGAATTGGATGGTTTTTTGGCTCATAATTACATAAGTATTGCCATACTGGGACAGACCGAAGGTCCATCAAGCCCAGCATCCTGTTTCCAACAGTGGCCAATCCAGGTCCCAAGTACCTGGCAAGATCCCAAAACAGTACAATACATTTTATGTTGCTTATTCTACAAATAAGCAGTGGATTTTCCCCAAGTCCATTTTGATAATGAGTTGTCAGTGACAAACTCTCAGATGATGAAATGTCCATTCACTCAAATTTTCATTGCTTTAAACTGAGCAAGGGGTTGGGGGTGGTGCATCCTTACTCACCATGCCTAGCATCTCCCCTATGTCCCTACCCTATCCTACCGCCATGTTCAGTATCTCCTCTTAATTCCTGATCTTGCTGTGTCTAGCATTGCCCCTTCTGTGTACTATCCCCCTCACGTCTGTCATCACCCCTCTTGTGTCCCTATGCCCCCCACATATCCATCATAGCCCCTCTGTGTCCTTATCCCCTAACATGTCCAGCATTGCCCCTCTGTGTCTCTACTCCCCCATGTTAAGCATCATCCCCATCCCTCCCCATGCCCAGCTTCTCCTTTCACTCTTCCATTTCTTCTGTAACATACAGAGTTCAATTCAAGACTCTTGTATTGAGTCATCAATGCACATTTGGGAACATTGCAGCTTATTTTCGAAATACCCTGCGATCATATAAACCAAATTGAGCACTAAGATCCGAGACGTCCCATCAGCTCTGTTTATCTTCTGCTAAATCGTATAATTACGTAGGGACAAAACTGTGGGCCTTCTCTGTCACTGCCCCATCTTTGTGGAATGCTCTACCCGGATACCTGAGATCATGTGAAGATATCCAACAATTCAAGCGGCTGCTAAAAACGCATCTATTTGCGAAAGCCTTTGAGCCACATGAAGACTTAGCTGATTAACTCTTTTTTTTCTTCTTCTTTCTTGGTTAGGACCGTTCAATTGATCATGTTTTACCTTCATATGCTGCACTTTACAAAACCAGAACACTGTACCAGTGACTTCATAGTAAGAATCCTGAAAGGTAACTTTAAAACAATACAGGAACGTAAGACCTTTGAAGTCAGAATGATTGAATATTTTGACACCCAACAGACAGGACTTAATAAGGATCTGGCTTTTCTAGCCCATTATAAACCATAAAGTTGTATTGCTCTGTTGGTCACCCTCCTCTCACCTATCCACCCCCGCCCTGTTAGACTGTCACTGAAATGCTTTGATGTTTCACTTATATATACTGTCATCTACCACATTTGCTTATTTCCGATCTGACGAAGAAGGGCAACCTTCGAAAGCTAATCAAGAAATGTATTAAGTTATGTCCAATAAAATTGTCCTTGAAATGTGTTTTTAGTGAAAAGAGCCCTGTGTGTGCAACCTACATAAGACATTTTGATCCCCTAGTCAAGCTGGTGCCTACCTGCCCTTCTTCACTAATGGCTGCTAATTTCAGGGTGAGCAGAATTGTGACTTTTCCAGGTCTGATGATGTGCACCGTATCTGAAGGCAGAATCCAAGGAATGATTAATATCCCTGGCCTAAGCCTCTCTCCATCTATCTCTGTGCCTTAACGCACTAGATACTCCGGAGGGACAGAGCTGAATCAGGCTCAGATTAACTGCTTTCTGTCTCCCAGCGGGGACAAGACTATTCCTTTTCTGTAAATAAGGTAAGAAATCCAGCGAGATGCCATGATTCCACAAGGTGGAGCAAGCAGCAGAGAGGGAGGTGGGCGAAAGCACTGGGACAAAGCAAAAACCAGCCTTCCCTGCTGCGGTTTGCAGTGCTTGGTATGCAGGGAGGAGCTTCGGGTATCCACCACAATGATCAATGTCAAAGGCAAGATAAACATTGAAGCCAGATTCGGGAAACTGCACCATTAATCTTCTGCATACATTTGAAAAAAAACAGTTCTGTTAATTTACAGTAGCTTTGTATGATTTATTTTGGCTTGTGGACAATTCAGACGTTGGCTGGTCTCCGTCACCTGGAGGAAACTGCAGTGAACAGTTACAAAGTAGACTTTCCCTGTGGCCATTCCCTTCTGCAAATGTGCCCTGGGTGTCCAAGTCCCCAGCCAACCTCTTCCTCGGTGGTAATTGGGGGTGGGGAGATGTAGATTGTCTGCCCCAGAGGAAATGTGTGAAGCCCCTGTTTAAATACTGGTTTTGCCTTAAATTCACAAGTCCACTTTTCCAGACTCAACATTCAAGAAAGAAAGAAACAAATGTTTCTTACTATTTTCTCACTTCAATTAATAAATGCTAGGACGAGGGGGCATGCGATGAAGCTACAATGCAGTAAATTTAAAACGAATCGGAGAAAATGTTTCTTCACTCAACGTGAAATTAAACTCTGGAATTCGTTGCCAGAGAATGTGGTAAAGGCGGTTAGCTTAGCAGAGTTTAAAAAGGTTTGGACAGCTTCCTAAAGGAAAAGTCCATAGACCGTTATTAAATGAACTTGGGGGAAATGAACCTGGGGTAAATCCTAGCAGATCCCCACTAATCAATAACTCTGCGTGCATCTTTTGTGAATACTCCTGATGTGCCCAGTCCTCTCCCATGGCCACACCCCCTTTTGGGTAGCACATGACCAATGTAGGTGCCCATTGTTACAGAATCGTGTACAGCCAGATTGGCACCCAAATCATAATTTGTGCCAAAAATGTGCCTTGTTTGCTCCCATAATTAAATCATCAGAGCCCATGGGATCCATGCCCAAATTTGGGTGACCTTTATAGAATCTGGGGGTCATAAGGAGTGCCATTGAAAATTGATCTGTCTGTCCAGAGTCTGGAGGATTTGCGGTGGAGCACGGTTAGTACTCCATAGCTATGCACCAGGGCCATAGCCAGACCTCAGCGGGAGGGGTGTCCAGAGCCCGAGGTTGGGGGGGGCAAATTTTAGGCCACCTCCCCTAGCTGCCGACCCTCCCCCGCCACTTTTGACCCCTCCCCCCCCAACGTCGCTGCCGCCGCCAGGTGCTTTTGCTGGGGGGGGGGCTCCCCAACCCATGCCAGCTGAAGTCTTCTTCAGCGCCGGTCTCCGGCGCGTTTGCTGATCTGTTTCTGTGAGGCGGCGGCTCTCCACCACCTCCCACTGGAGGGCATTCCATACAACCATCACCCTCTCCGTGAAAAAGTACTTCCTGACTTTACTCCTAAGTCGACCTCCCTGCAACCGCAATTCACATCCTCTAGTTCTATCGCTTTATTTATTTATTTATGACATTTTTATCCCACATGAGCCCAAGGAGAGCTCAGGTTCAATGTGGCTGACATTACAAACATCAGTAGAATAGTAACGCATTTTGAAAAGTATCAATTTTTATAACGCATCGTATAATACTAGGCTGAAATTTTAAAACGAGCTATTTGAACATGAGTAACAATAATCCCTTCGCTGGAAAAGATTTGTTTGCAAATTAATAGCTTTCAAATATTTAAACCTCTGTATGATATCACCCTTGTTCCTGCTTGTCGCTTTTACATTGTATGCATGATTTATGTTTTTAATATGTATTCTTATATGTGTAACTATATGGAGTGGAGGAGTGGCCTAGTGGTTAGGGTGGCGGACTTTGGTCCTGGGGAACTGAGGAACTGAGTTGGATTCCCACTTCAGGCACAGGCAGCTCCTTATGACTCCTGGGCAAGTCACTTAACCCTCCATTGCCCCATGTAAGCCGCATTGAGCCTGCCATGAGTGGGAAAGCGCAGGGTACAAATGTAACAAAAATAAAATAGATACTATTGGAGATTCTACATGGAATGTTGCTACTATTGAGATTCTGTTGCTACTATTGGAGATTCTACATGGAATGTTGCTACTATTGAGATTCTGTTGCTACTATTGGAGATTCTACATGGAATGTTGCCTACCATTGGAGATTCTACATGGAATGTTGCTACTATTGGAGATTCTACATGGAATGTTGCTATTCCACTAGCAATATTCCATGTAGAAGGTTGCGCAGGCTTCTGTTTCTGTGAGTCTGACGTCCTGCGAGTCTGACGTCCTGCATGTACGTGCAGGACGTCAGACTCACAGAAACAGAAGCCTCCGCAGCCTTCTACATGGAATGTTGCTAGTGGAATAGCAACATTCCATGTAGAATCTCAAATAGTAGCAACAGTGGAGGAGTGGCCTAGTGGTTAGGGTGGTGGACTTTGGTCCTGGGGACCTGAGGAACTGAGTTCAATTCACACTTCAGGCACAGGCAGCTCCTTGTGACTCTGGGCAAGTCACTTAACCCTCCATTGCCCCAGGTACAAATAAGTGTCTGTATACAATATATAAGCCGCATTAAGCCTGCCATGAGTGGGAAAGCGCAGGGTACAAATGTAATAAAAAAAAAATATTATTTATTTACACATCACTCTTTTATACAAATATATTATATTTATACTTTTTGTTAGATGATTCTATACAGATTTTACACCATATTCTATAATCAAGCTTTGTATTATTTATTCAATATTATTTGTTATATTTTATCATTGTTCACAGCTTTTATGATTTTATAGTATATGGCGTTTAACTTGTATGTATTTTTATTTTATTTGTTTTGATGGAAGGGTAGAAGGGCCTCCTGATGCAGGCACATATGCCGAAACACGGCCGTGTCAAATCACCTCCACAAGTGTTCCTTGATTTGGAGTTTATGAATAAATTAAAAGCTTCTTGTGCATTCATCAAATCCCGCATACTCTGTTCCCTCGCTGCTTCTCTTGTTGCTTTTGCTTTGGCCGTCTTTTAGGGTACACATATTTAATTTCTCTTCTCATACGTCTTTCGGTCCAAAACCCCCGATCGTTTTTTATATCTTTAGCGAACATCAGGTTTTGGCAGGCATAAATGCCAGCACCTCTAGCGTACCAATGGCAGGGCGGTAGGGGTGGTCCGCCCCGGGTGCCGGCAGCGAGGAGTGTGCGGAGCGGGTACGCACAGTCGGCATTTGCCCTGGAACAGGAAGTTTTATCTTGTTTATTTTTATTTGCTGCATTTGTATCCCACATTTTCCTACCTATTTGCGGGCTCAATGTGGCTTACATTATGCCGCAATGGCGATCACCGTTAACGGAATGAGAAGTACAGAGTATTAATACAATTAAGGTACATAAAATATCAAGTAAATTAGAAGAAAATAAATAAATGATTCATATCGGGTATATGAGATCAAGGATAAAGTATAACGTTCAATAATAACAATATGATTAAAGTAATCAAATTAAAGAGTTCAGTGTTGGCTTATTCGGGTACAGTTTTAATGTTAAGCCTTTTATGAAGGATTCTTTTTATAAGTCTCTTTGAACAGGTTAGTCTTCAGTAACTTTCAGAAGGCTGTCAGATCATACGTTGTTTTTATGGCATTCGGTAGTGCTTTCCATTGTTGCGTACAGATGTAGGAGAAGCTGGATGCATTTACTAATTTGTGTCTGAATCCTCTACAGTTGGGGTAATGGAGGTTTAAGAAGTTGACATCTGAGGGGGCAGAAGACCGGCAGAGCTGACAGTGTGCACCCTCTTGCTTGGAGGAGGAGGGTGTGTGCTGTCGGGGGGGGGGGGGAGGGGGGATGCAAGTGCGTGCTTCACCCTACTACTACTACTTAGCATTTCTATAGTGCTACAAGGCGTTCGCAGCGCTGCACAAACATAGAAGAAAGACAGTCCCTGCTCAAAGAGCTTACAATCTAATAGACAAAAAATAAAGTAAGCAAATCAAATCAATTAATGTGTACAGGAAGGAGGAGAGGAGGGTAGGTGGAGGAGTGGTTACAAGTGGTTACGAGTCAAAAGCAATGTTAAAGAGGTGGGCTTTCAGTCTAGATTTAAAGGTGGACAAGGATGGGGCAAGACGTAGGGGCTCAGGAAGTTTATTCCAGGCGTAGGGTGCAGCGAGACAGAAGGCGCGAAGTCTGGAGTTGGCAGTAGTGGAGAAGGGAACAGATAAGAAGGATTTATCCATGGAACGGAGTGCACGGGAAGGGGTGTAGGGAAGGACGAGTGTGGAGAGATACTGGGGAGCAGCAGAGTGAGTACATTTATAGGGGGAAGGAACGCCACCCAGGATACCATATAAGGTAGACATGCTGCTGGCCGGTTAAGTTGAAACCAGCTAAAGATAGGCCTGCTATTTCGGAGGCCAAATTTGGCTGTCAAACTTAGCAGGCGATGCACTTCAGATAGCTAGTTATAGAACTAGAGGACATGAATTGAGGTTGAAGGGGGGCAGACTCAGGACTAATGTCAGGAAATATCTTTTCACGGAGAGGGTGGTGGATACGTGGAATGCCTTCCCGTGGGAGGTGGTGGAGATGAAAACGGTAATGGAATTCAAACGTGCGTGGGATAAACACAAAGGAATCCTGTTTAGATGTAATGGTTCCGCAGAATCTAAGCGAAGATTGGGTGGCGACGTCGGTAATTGGGAAACAAAACGGGAGCTGGGTAGACTTCTATGGACTACGCCCTGAGAATGGAAAGGACAAATCAAACTCGGGTATACATATGAAGTATCGCATACCATGTAAAATGAGTTTATCTTGTTGGGCAGACTGGGTGGACCGTAAGGTCTTTATCTGCCGTCATTTACTATGTTACTATGTTACTCTTTGGGGTTCTACATGTTGCTACTAATTGGGATTCCGGAATCTTGTAACTCTTTAGGATTCCAGAATCTTCAGAACTTTTAATAAAAGAACAGTTCTGGGCAGACTTCTACGGTCTATGCCCTGATTGTGACTGAATAGATAGGGATGGGCTGGAGTGTAAATTTTAAGAGGCTTCGATGTTAGCTCCAGAACTCAGTACAAGAAGAGTGTTGGGTAGACTTCTACGGTCTGTGCCCTGAGAAAGGCAGCGACAAATCAAACTTGGGTATAAAGTATCACATACTATGTAAAATGAGTTTATCTTGTTGGGCAGACTGGATGGACCGTACAGGTCTTTATCTGCCGTCATTTACTATGTTACTATGTTGCGATATAACCGGTTATCCAGTACACACTAGCCAGCGATATTTAGTGGGAGATAACTGGCGATCTCCTGCTGAATAAGTGCCATTTAACTGGCCAGGAACTGTTCGGTTTTAAATATCAGATGGACAGATCTTAAGTTAAAAGGACTCGTTGCCAAAAAACAGTGACGATTTTGGCGAGTCACGAGGCTGAGATTCCTTGTGTGAAACGAGTCACCAGCTGAGGTTTCTGAAAGGTATGCCACTGCCGTCTTTTAGAAAAAAAGTAAGGTAAACGCAGGGAAAGGGGGAGATGCTAGACCGGGCGTGGGAATGGGGCAGATGGTATCTCATCCCTGTCTCAGTCGGCAGATTGTCATGGGGCCGACCCTGTCACTTTACATAATCTCCAACCTAACTGCACCCATTATTCTGAGTGTCCAAAAGAACGCAGGCTGTGAACGTGCGAATATACCAGTGGATTCTGTATAAGCCACCCACAACTGGTCACGGATTCCAGATCTGCGCCTAAATGTATTAGCTAATTAGGTGATAATCAATTGTTGGCATTAACTAGCAGTAATTCGGAGTTGCATGTGGATCTGCTCTACACCCCATTCTTCGTAATTTTCATAGCACACAATCCAAAGAGGCGTGGCCATGGGAGGGACATGGGCAGGTCAGGGGCTTTACCAGAATTTAGGAATGATGTTATCGAATACTGTCGTTTGCTGCCTAACTGACACTAGTTGGGTGCCAGCATTTACATTCGGGCTTCCATTCAGTCAGAATCCAGGGCCGCCTAGAGGGGGTGGGGTGGGGGGGGGGGGGCTAATTCCCTGTGCCCTGGCCTCCAAGGGGTCCCAGCGCCGGGGTCAGGCCGCCGGTGCTGCGGTCCCCGGCCTCCTCGGCTCCGAGTCCCCTTCATTCAAAGCGGCAGTCGTAGATCGCGTCTCTTCTAGCCTTCCCTCCCTGTGTCCCACCCTCGCGGAAACAGGAAGTTACATCAAACGAGGGCGGGACACAGGGAAGGAAGGCCAGAAGAGATGCAATGTGTGACTGCCGCTTTGAATGAAGGGGGCCCGGAACTGTGGAGGCAGGCAGGTGAGACCGCGGACTGCAGCGGCGGGGGGAGCGACGGGGGGGGGGGGGGGGGGCGGCAGAGGCGGGGCGGCCATTGCCCCGGGCCTGGCCTAGTCTCTCAGCGGCCCTGTCAGAATCAGTCTGTGTTTGCCTATAAGTACCCTGAGCCTTTGTTTGCTCCTGTTCTGGAATCTTTTTCCCTGTTTTATTTCCGTCTCTGCTGAGCCCAGACATCACAGCGAGATCGGTCAGCCAGGGACTGCAGACCACAGCACCTTCCAGGACCTGGTATCTTGGCCCCCCTGCGTTTGGCCACTAGCTGTCATGGTGCAATGGATGAGACTCTCTCTGTTCCCACCACCTCACCCCACACAGAGCAAAAGCCACGCTTGGAAATTAAAACCATAGCATCGCACAGCTGTGTCACAGCATCCCTTACACTTTCTTTTTCTCCTGTTTCCTTCTCTCTCTCTCTCTCTCTCTTATCTATGTTTTCTTCACTCAACGTGTAATTAAACTCTGGAATTCGTTGCCAGAGAATGTGGTAAAGGCGTTAGCTTAGCAGAGTTTAAAAAATGATTGGACGGCTTCCTAAAGGAAAAGTCCATAGACCGTTATTAAATGGACTTGGGGAAAATCCACTATTTCTGGGATAAGCAGTATAAAATGTTTTGTACATTTTGGGATCTTGCCGGGTATGTGTGACCTGGATTGGCCACTGTTGGAAACAGGATGCTGGGCTTGATGGACCTTTGGTCTGTCCCAGTATGGCAATACTTATGTACTTGGGATTCTGAATGGAATCTTGCTACTCTTTGGGGTTCTACATGGAATGTTGCTACTCTTTGGGTTTCTGCCAGGTACTTGTGACCTGGATTGGCCACTGTTGGAAACAGGATGCTGGACTTGATGGACCTTTGGTCTGTCCCAGTATGGCAACACTTATGTACTTGGGATTCTGAATGGAATCTTGCTACTCTTTGGGGCTCTAAATGGAATGTTGCTACACTTTGAAATTCTGCATGAAATCTTGTTATTCTTTAGAATTCTAGAATCTTGCTACTCTAGGGTTCTACATGGAATGTTGCTATTCTTTTTCTGCCAGGTACTTGTGACCTGGATTGGCCACTGTTGGAAACAGGACGCTGGACTTGATGGACCTTTGGTCTTTCCCAGTATGGCAATACTTATATATCTTGAATGTTGGCATTTTTATGTCCTAAATGTACCTCCCCTCCCCCTCCTCTCCGATAAAGAGACATGAGACATCCAAATGCGTTCTCCTAGGGCACGACATAAATTACATTCCAACTTCTTTGCTAATATTACTGGTAACCTGCACCCAAAATACAGTCCTTCAAAAGCGCAGGGAAAATATTGTCAGTCCCCTAATATTTATTTTCCATCATCAAAAATCTATATAGCATCACTTATTCTGCACTTCATCCACTGGGAAGGGAAACTGGCCGTATAAATTATCCGACTTAGATTTATGAACCCTAAGGATACCGTATTTTCCCCCACATTGACACTCTGTAACTACAAATTATTAAACGGAGATGGGAATGCGTTTCGAAGTTGACTAAAAGGCATAAAATATCCATCCACGAAAGAGCTGGAGGAAGAGGCGACCGACTGTGCAGCTTGTGCAGCACAGAGAACAAGACTTTTCATGCAAACTGGACCCAGTCAAAATGCAAAATCATCTAGAATTACAGTGAAAGCAAATAGTCTGACTTTATGAACTGGAGGTAGTTGGGCGGGGGGGGGGGGGGCAAACGTTTGCTACTGGAAAAAGATACAAAGCTCTAGATCCCTGTCCTTCCAATAGACTACCAACTCCAACGTTTGCTCCAGCAATGGAGGGATGAGCTGTTAATGTTGCTTTATAAGTGTGACAACCCCTCCCCCCCCCCCCCGAAAAGTGCCCCTGCTCTAGGGCAGTGAGAAGGGCGATTTTCAGGGCGGTTGCTGACGCAATGAGGGCTGGAATTGCCGGTCTGGTGGGTGGACATGGGAGAGCCAGTCCATTTGGGCAGAGCCAGGAGCTGATAAAAGAGGTGGTATTGAGGAGAACGTAGGCTTTGGTTGCCCATCCGAGACCCAAGTACCGAGGACTTCTGCAATATCCAGCGGGTGAAGTCCCTACCACAGGGCAGAGGGTGCCTGCGGGGAATTCCCCGCATGGGAACGAGAAGGAGTGACTGGGGGAAAAGACACCCTGGGTTGAGAAGTGGAAGTGGGAGAGCCTCGCTTCCGGCAGGACATTCAGTGGGTGCACAGAGGGGAATCCTGGTCCAGGATGGGACAGAAGTATATGAGAAATCATGCTGCTGGTGATTAATGCCTGTTTGCAGCTTGGGTAGTGCAGATTTAGATATGTTCGTGTTAAATCAGATGCAGTGGCGTAGGAAGGGGGGGGGTGGTGGGGCGGTCCGCTCCGGGTGCACGCCGCTGGGGGGGGGGGGGGGGTGTCGGCTCCGTTGGTTCCTTGCTCCCTCTGCCCCAGAACAGGTTACTTCCTGATCCGGGGCAGAGAGAGCAAGGAACCAACGGAGCCGACGCAGCTCCCAGCGACGTGGACTCGGGGGCGGATCGGCCCTCCTGCCCGCCCCTCGTTTCTTCGTCAATTAAGAATGCGCTCCGGGGGGGGGGCGCCGAGGCGGGCGCCGTGCTGCAGCCGGGGGGGGGGGGGGGGGTGTGCAGCGGCGACCCGCCCCGGGTGTCAGCCGCCCTCGCTACGGCTCTGATCAGATGCGTTTCTGGTTGGTAAGTCGATTAAGTCTGTCATGTATCCAGGTGCTTCGCCGTAGATAATTTTGTAAACCATGGTGCAGATTTTGAAGGCAATGCGTTCTTTGATAGGGAGCCAGTGTAATTTTTCGCGGAGGGGTTTTGCACTTTCCAATTGCGTTTTTCCAAATATAAACCTAGCTGCCGTGTTTTGAGCGGTCTGAAGTTTATTTAAGGTTTGTTCTTTGCACAGAACTAAGTAGTACAGTGGTATGAAAAAAACCTGCATCACCTGTTCAGAAAATCATGTTTTTGTTTATTTCTCTTTCTGCTATGAAACTTAATGAAACCCTCACGGAAACAGGAAGTTACATCAGATGAGGGCGGGACACAGGGAGGGAAGATGGCCCCAAGGGAGGCGATCTGCCGCTACGCTTTCACATGGAGGTGAGGCACTGTGATTTGAATGCAGGGGACCCAGTGGTGGACGGAGGGGGGCTGTCGATGGAGCCGAGGCCGGGTGGGTGAGACCGGGCCCGTGGAATTTTGTCCCATCCCCTCCCCCCTCTCGGCGGCCCTGCTGGGTTGAGAGTACATGCTGTGAGTTTTTCCAGAATAGGAGCAGAGATCAGAAAAGGCTTCCTGGTTAGTATGGTGTGAATATCAGATTGCCGATTAGCAAAGGTGACCTGAGAGGTAATGAGAGCTGGCTAATGAAAGAAACAATTCCCTCTGTGCTAGATAAGGATCACGGGGCAATTCTAAGCAAAATTCTGAAGAGAAACTATTAAACTATAATGTCATTATAGTCTCTCACCACAATCTGGCCTAAGGACCACAGATGGCCCCATTCCATCTGGAAACAGACCCACGGGCCAGCCCTGGTTTTGTCCCACTGCATGCAGGGACAGTGGGTCTGATTTGTACTAAGGATGTAGGACTGTAAATTCACAACACTTATTACCACTACTACTACTACTACTATTTAGCATTTCTATAGCGCTACAAGGCATACGCAGCGCTGCACAAACATAGAAGAAAGACAGTCCCTGCTCAAAGAGCTTACAATCTAATAGACAAAAAATAAATAAAGTACGCAAATCAAATCAATGAATGTGTACACGAAGGAGGAGAGGAGGGTAGGTGGAGGCGAGTGGTTACGAGTCAAAAGCAATGTTAAAGAGGTGGGCTTTCAGTCTAGATTTAAAGGTGGCCAAGGATGGGGCAAGACGTGGGGGCTCAGGAAGTTTATTCCAGGCGTAGGGTATTTCTTGAACTTCACTCTTCACTTAATATCTCAAACACTACCCAGTCAGTTTGTTCTTCTATAGATCATTCATTATATCTCATTCATCAGCCGTTTCAGAAACCAGTGACCTCAGTGATGTTCGCCGTCCACCACCCTTACAGGATTTACGTGGCGGTTTCTAGAACATCTACCTCTTCACCGGTCAACTTTTATAGAGAATATTAACCCCTTATATATATATAAACAAAAGTTTTTCCCAGTGACTTTTGCTTTACTTATCTTTTTAAAGCTTTCTTTTGTCGGACCCACGGGTGTTACTGTCCAACATGTTTCACTCCCTCACGAGCTGCCTCAATGACATACCCCTTGCGATCTTAACTAGCACCAGCTCTGCATACTTTCTTTGCCTCCCTTTTGGTTTTACAACAGACAGCCCAGCACACGATGGTATTTCTAGTTTCCTTTGAAACTAGTACCTCCAACCGATATTCCAAATGCACAAGGAGGTGTGTGGGAGAGAGGATCGAAAAAATCCAGAAGTGTTTTAAAGTCTCCATCTTTTCTTTAATTTGATGACACACCTCACCCAAATAGCACCAGGCGAGTTACAAAATAAACATTAAAACACAAAACGCAAGTGCTACAAAATAAGTACATAAGTAATGCCACACTGGGAAAAGACCAAGGGTCCATCGAGCCCAGCATCCTGTCCACAACAGCAGCCAATCCAGGCCAAGGGCACCTGGCAAGCTTCAAACGTACAAACATTCTATACATGTTATTCCTGGAATTGTGGATTTTTCCCAAGTCCATTTAGTAGCGGTTTATGGACTTGTCCTTTAGGAAACCGTCCAACCCCTTTTTAAACTCTGCTAAGCTAACCGCCTTCACTACGTTCTCCGGCAACGAATTCCAGAGTTTAACTACGCGTTGGGTGAAGAAAAATTTTCTCCGAAATAAAAACACAGCAAAATAAACTGAGCATCCAATATAACTAATTAAGAATAATAATATTTCTGAAAGCACCAGGGCTGTCAACTGTTTTTTTTTTTTTTATAAAGTAGTAAAAGATACAACACTCATCAGGAATCTCGGTCCACAATTTTGGCCCCTTATATCCAAAGCTGCCTTATTAATAAATGAATAACTGTGTTTTATACTAACTGTAATATTTTTTATCTGACATCTGGGCTGACCACAACAGTGAATTACGATAGTCCAGCCTTGTAGTAACAAATGCATGAGTCAGAGTTGCCAGGTCTTTATACTCGAATAAAGGCCTTAACCTTCTTAAGAGTCTACCTGAACCACTTTTGTAATTTAATCTTTAAATTCCAATTTATGATCAAGCCAAATTCCTAACCTTACCTTATTATTTATGGACATATCCTAACTCCCCCTCTTCTCTCTAAGTTCCCCCATGGATCTACCATACATGAACCTTACTCTACCACAATATCACCTTGTATTTGTTCAAACCGAAACCGGCAAACGCCATTACGGTACTATGTAAGCCACACTGAGCCTGCAAATAGGTGGGAAAATGTGGGGTACCAATGTAACAAATAATAATAATAATTTAGATTTAGCTCACACCTTTTTCAGAAGTAGCTCAAGGTGAGTTACACTGGGTATTTCCCATCTCTGGAGGGCTCATAGTGTAATTTTGTATCTTAGAAATTAAGTGACTTGCCCCAAATTACAAGGGGTAGCAGCGGGATTTCAACCAGCCACCTCAGGATATCATGTCTGGTGTTCTAACCACTAGGCCATTGCACTTACAGGCAGGCGCGGAGAAAAAGAATTCAGATATTTAAACCTAGAGAAGGGCAAAGACACACATACATACCTTCAGACCCTCACTCACACCCCTCATCCTACCTGCAGCCATTCCACACACATCCCTCTCTTCAGCCCTGACAGAAGGACGGTCTCTGTTCACTGATAGACACACCCAGAATCAGAGGGACAGGCAGACACAGACACAGCTGCAATACCTTTCTGCACTAAGCGTTGTACACCTATCAAACATATAAATGGCAAGTGACCGACTCACCTGCAAATGCGCAGTAGAGACTTCCCTCTCTGTCCCGCCCTCGCGTCAAGACGTGATGACGTCAGAGGGCGGAACAGAGAGGGAAACGGAGTCGGACTGATGGACGCTGCCGCTGGAGCCTGGAAACGAACATCGCGCACCAACCTGCACCCCATCCCCACCGCTGCTCCAGCTCCCCTCCATATCGGGGCCCCCTGCACTGACCTGACAGCGCCTCTCACCTCCGTGTGGAAGCGCTGCAGGCAGCAGCAGATCAGGTCAGTGCAGGGGGCCCGGCACGGAGGAGGGAGGGAGCGGCGGCGAGGAGGGTAGCTGGAAATCTCGCCTGTTTTAACGGGCTTAACAGCTAGTTTCTATATAAAATGCCTTTTTGCAAGCCACAGTTGTATGTTGTATTATTTGCGCTACAAAACCCACTGCCCCTGAGAAGTGGACCCAGAACCCAAGAAGGAAATCCAAAAACCAGACGAAAGCCAATGCTGACATCTGACCTCTGGGGACCATAACGGACCATTTAAAATATTGACTTCATTCACGATTGGGGTTACCTGCAGATCAGAGGAAAAACCATTTCGAAACAATTTAGGTGACTTCCAGCTCATTTTCGAAAGAGAAGGACGCCCATCTTCTGACACAGATCGGGAGATGGGCAGCCTTCTCGCAAGGGCGGCCAAATCGGCATAATCGAAAGCCGATTTTTTGACACCCTCGTCTGCTTTCCATCGCGGGGGCAACCAAAGTTCATGGGGGGCATGTCGGCAGGGTAGCGAAGGCAGGACTGGGGGCGTGATTAGGAGATGGGCGTCCTTGGCCAATAATCGAAAAAAGAAGGGCGTCCCTGACGAGCACGTGGCTGACTTTACTTGTCCATTTTTTTTCATGACCAAGCCGTGAAAAGACGCCCGAACTGAGCAGATGACCACCGGAGGGAATCGGGGATGACCTCCCCTTACTCCCCCAGTGGTCACTAACCCCCTCCCACCATAAAAAAAAGGTTAAAAATACTTTTTGGGCAGCTCTATGCTAGCCTCAAATGACATACTCAGGTCCATCGCAGCAGTATACAGGTCCCTGGAGCAGTTGTAGTGGGTGCAGTGTACTTCAGGCAGGTGGACCTGGGGGGGGGGGGTGGTGCTCTCAGCACCCAAGGTTAAGGGAGCTATTCACCTGGGAGCAATTTGTGAAGTCCACTGCAGTGCCTCCTAGGGTGTCCGGTGGTGTCCTGGCATGCCAGGGGGACCAGTGCACTACGAATGCCGGCTCCTCCCATGACCAAATGGCTTGGATTTGGCCATTTTCAGATGGATGTCTTTGGTTTCCATTATCAGCGAAACCGAGGTCAGCCATCTCTAAGTTCGACCTAAATGCACGATATGGGCTGTCCCGATCGTATTATCGAAACGAAAGATGGACGCCCATCTTGTTTCGATAATACGGCGGGGATGCTCCTTTACGGGGCCGTCCTTAGAGATGGGCGCCCCCGTTCGATATGCCCCTCTTTGGCATCTCAGAGCTGAGAGGCCTGGGAAAGAGTGACTGAATTCCTCTATCCACCACTCAACGAGAGTCATGCTCTTGCTAGGTAAGTAGCTGTCTGATTTCAGAGCTTGAAACCCAATACCCCAAGTGTCATCGGCCCAAATGAAACTGCAGAAACGAACGGGAAATGCTGCCATATTTCTCCTCTCCCTGTAATGCATTGTGCAGAAGAGTGAATATTTTATTTTGGGACGCATTCCACTCAAAACAGTCTTCTGAAACTTGATTTACAAAGTTCAACTTTACTTTCAACAGTACCTTTCAATTTTTTTTAGCCACATTTTTTTTTGGGGGGGGGGGGGGGGGGGGAAGGAAGAAGCAATCCTCAGATTTTCTAGACTTTATATATGTCTTCAGGGAGGCCAAAGATACATCACTTGACTAATAAAATATATAAGCAGATGTATTTTTTTTCAATTTCCCCGTGAAAGTAGGATATGCAATGAAGCAACCCCGGAACTGGCTCAGCCTCTTTGGGTTAAACAGTGTGTGGCCACCATCCATGAGGGGTAGTCATTAGTCAATAATTTGATATATCGGTCTCTCTGGTGCTACTAGCAAGTCTGAAGTAGGTTTATTCCTTGTATATTTGCTCTGTGTCCTGCAATTCATTGAAAGAGGCTCATAACTTATAGACGTGGGGTGTAAATATTTTAAATTACTTAGACCTCGCTAGTTCCCAAACTGTTTCACACAGCCTGAGTACAAAGACACTCCACAAACAGAAGGACACTGGGACTCTGTAAATAGGAGACGGCAGTTCCCCAGAAGTTTATTAGTTACTTACCAAAAGATTAACACAATATCATCACAGAGCATTTCTAAGACATTCTGTTCTCAGATTGGGAGAGCGGAGCTCTTTGCCACACCGGGTGCCGTCACCATTTAGTATAGACTCCCCCTCCTAATACCCTAGCTACCAGCCTTTAAGTACATTTCTTGTACCATTGATCCCTATTAGCAATTCATTTTCCCACCGGCCATCTTTGCACATTATCAGCTAGTAACGTTTAGACATCAACATCTTTGATTGCAATGACTTCACATGTTTCCAAGCCTCCCTTCAGCCCCCCTCAGTCCCCCTGGATATTCTTACGACCTACTGTTACCTGCCTTTACCCAAAATATCTTTGCTCACAAGCTCTTGGTATTGTCTACGGTCTGTGCCAGAACCGGTGGTGGGAGGCGGGATTGGTGGTTGGGAGGTGGGGAAAGTGCTGGGCAGACTTATACGGTCTGTGCCAGAGTCGGTGGTGGGAGGCGGGACTGGTGGTTGGGAGGTGGGGATAATGCTGGGCAGACTTATACGGTCTGTACCCTGAAAAGGACAGGTACAAATCAAGGTAAGGTATACACATGAGTTTATCTTGTTGGGCAGACTGGATGGACCGTGCAGGTCTTTTTCTGCCGTCATCTACTATGTTATGTTACTATGTCTAGTTATTGTCTGTCCACCTGTCGTTTTGAGAACAGATTCCGTCTTCCTCTGTCAGATTCTCAGTTGCTTAATTCAGCATTTTGTCACAGTGACATTATCTGACTCAGACGTGGTCTTTCATTTTTAGAGGCCTAGTTCTGAGTTCTAAGCCTGCCTTGACCTGTAGTATTTCACTGAAGGCAACTGATAGCATTTTTCTACAAGGACCACAACATCCCAAAATGTATTGGGATAGGGATAAAGACTCCAAAGTGCCCACAACACGGCTGCCAGACTTATTTTTGGCAAATCGAAATTCGAAAGTGCATCACCTCTTCGAGCAAAGCTTCACTGGCTCCCCATCAAAGAAAGAATACATTTTAAGATCAACACATTGACCCACAAGATCATCCACGACGAATCCCCTGGCTACATGAATGAATTGATCGACCTCCCTGCTAGAAACAGATCTAATTCTTCACGAACTTATCTTAACCTACACCTTCCCAATTGTAGAGGAATTAAGTACAAGACCTACTACGCATCCAGTTTCTCCTTTTCGGGCAGCCAGCTTTGGAAGGTTCTACCCAGACCAATCCGATTAATAAACGACTTCTTGCCCTTTAGAAAAATGCTGGAAGCTCATCTCTTTAAGCAAGCCTACCCTAATGCCCAACCTAATCTCGCCAACTTCCACCCCCAATTCTGTTCTGACTTAAATACCAACCTCCCATCCTCTCTTTCCATCTCTCCTTAATTTTATCCCTCCTTACCCTTTCTCCCAAATTACACTATCCTATCCTGTCTACCCTCTTTTATCCTAGTCATATTATTTAGCTCAACTTATCATACACTACTAAGCACAACTTTACATTGTTTTACTACTGTTTTTTAAAAATTCTATTAACTTTGTATTTCAAATTATATGTAAGCCACATTGAGCCTGCATATGTGGGAAAGCGCGGGTACAAATGAAATAATATAATAATAATAATGGAAAGAAAAGGCATAACCAAAAGTCTCAGTCCAAAAACGGAGGAACGATAGCTCTGCAACCAACAGAAATTAACTCGGAAAACCAACGTGAAGACTTGAAATAGGCATTCTAAAAATAAAACCCACAACACTATCTCTAAGCCTTGTAGGATTTGAAATTCTCTCTTTGTAGGCCAGCTTCCTACAGCACTGCGGGTCCCACGTAATGAGCCATGGATTAGAATGATACGCTGAACTTCAGTGCACAGCCTTTGACACATTCGCTGAAAAAAGAACCTCTTCTATTCCCAATGCAGTAATCTAATGGCATGGAAACTACCAGAGCATTAAAGATTGTGCGCTGACAGAAAACAGCCAGTGCATATTGCTGTGCTGATTTACTGTAGTTTGTAGCATCGTGCATCTTTGTTTCCCTTGGGCTACACCCCTTTGCACCAGTGGCGTAGCCATGGGTGGGCCTGGGTTAGGGTTACCATATTTTGTCCCCCAAAAAGGAAGATATGCCCCACCCCCACCACACACCCACCCACCCCTTCACACCCCACCCACCCCTTCACACGCTCGCTCTGTCCCCTGTCACATTTCCCCTCCCCCGTCACATACCCCGTCGCCCCCCCTCCCTTACCTTACTACTGCCCTAGTGGTCGAGTGACCTCTTCGGGGCAGGAAAGAGCCCCCTCTTTCCTGCCCGGAGCGCTGCCCTGCATGCATCCTTGGCGCCGAGTCAAAATGGCCGCTGAGAGTTGAAGTCTCACGAGGTCACTTCAGCTCTCGGCGTCCATTTTGAATCGGCTCCGAGATCACCAACAGGAAGGATACATGCAGGGCAGCGCTCCGGGCAGGAAAGAGGGGGCTCTTTCCTGTCCCGAAGGCAGAAGAGGTCACTAGACCACCAGGGAGGCTAGCAATCTGCCCGTTTGTCCAGAAATCCGGACAAACGGGCAGATTGGCAAAACCCTAGCCTGGGTGGGCCAGGGCCCACCCTATTTGGGCTCTGGCCCACCCAAAATTGTGCACTCTTGCTATGGCTTGCAGAGGTCCTCAAACCCCGTCAGCTGAAGATTTCCTCCTTCTCAGGCAGCCAGTGCTCTTTCAAATGGTAGCTGGCAGCACTTGCCTCGGGCTGAAACCAACACCAGCCCCTCTTCGCAAGCTTAGTTTTCATGCATGCACAGCCTGCTGGCCCTGGTATCAGCTCAAGGAAAGTGCTGCTGGCTTGTTTGGAAGAGCAAGGAAATCTTCATCTGGCAGGGTTTGTAGATCCCCTCCTGCTCAGGTATTTAATATTCTGGGCGTGCAGGTGGAGGGAGGGATGAAGAGCAGAGCAGAGGGGGGCTAGGGAAGGGGGGGAGGGCATGAATTCCATGCCCACCCACTTTGGACTCAGGCCCACCCAAAATTGGCTGTCTGGCTACGCCCCTGCTTTGCACATGTATTGCATGGTTGTTGCCCTACTACTACTACTACTACTTAACATTTCTAGAGCGCTACTAGGGTTACGCAGCGCTGTACAAGTTAACAAAAAGGATGGTCCCTGCTCAAAGGAGCTTACAATCTAAAGGACGAAATGTCAAGTTGGGGCAGTCTAGATTTCCTGAGTAGAGGTGTAGTGGTTAGGTGCCGAAGGCGACATTGAAGAGGTGGGCTTTGAGCAATGATTTGAAGATGGGCAGGGAGGGGGCCTGGCGTATGGGCTCAGGAAGTTTATTCCAGGCATAGGGTGAGGCGAGGCAGAAAGGGCGGAGCCTGGAGTTGGCGGTGGTGGAGAAGGGTACTGAGAGGAGGGATTTGTCCTGTGACATTTCTAAAGCGCTACTAGGGTTACGCAGCGCTGTACAGTTTAACATAGAAGGACAGTCCCTGCTCAAAGGAGCTTACAATCTAAAGGACAAATGTACAGTCAGTCAAATAGGGGCAGTCTAGATTTCCTGAATAGGTATAAAGGTTAGGTGCTGAAGGCAACATTGAAGAGGTGGGCTTTGAGCAAGGATTTGAAGATGGGTAGGGAGGGGGCTTGACGCAAGGGCTCAGGAAGTTTATTCCAAGCACCTACGAGCTTTTGACTCGTAACCACTTGTAACCACTCGCCTCCACCTACCCTCCTCTCTTCCTTCCCCTTCACATTAATTGATTTGATTTGCTTACTTTATTTTTTTTTTTTGTCTATTAGATTGTAAGCTCTTTGAGCAGGGACTGTCTTTCTTCTATGTTTGTGCAGCGCTGCGTATGCCTTGTAGCGCTATAGAAATGCTAAATAGTAGTAGTAGTAGTAGCATAGGGTGAGGCGAAGCAGAAAGGGTGGAGCCTGGAATTGGCGGTTGTGGAGAAGGGTACTGAGAGGAGGGATTTGTCCTGTGAGCAGAGGTTTCGGGCGGGAACGTAAGGGGAGATGAGGGTAGAGAGGTAATGAGGGGCTGCAGACTGAGTGCATTTGTAGGTAAGAAGGAGAAGCTTGAACTGTATGCAGTATCTGATCGGAAGCCATGGTAGTTTTACCATTGATTTGCTCATGTTAAAAATTCTCACGTCATCAGGGGTAAAATTACTGCATGACCAGTAGGAGTAAAGGACCAGTAGCACAGCCTAGTACATTAAGGGTCCTTTTACTAAGCCACGTCAGCGTCTACGCGTACTCAGCATGCGCCATAACGGAGTTACCGCCCGACTACTGCGTGGCTCTTGCGGTAATTTCATTTTGGGCGTGCGCCTGAAAAATATTTTTTTTATTTTCTGGCGCGTGTAGCCAAGTGACATCTGACACGCGTAGGGTCATTACCGGCCAAATTCTTTACCTCTAGATCTACGGCTGGCCGTAAGGTCTCAGACCCACAATGGACGCACGGCAATTTTGATTTTGCCGCACGTCCATTTTGGGCAAAAAAAGGGGCCTTTTTTTTACAAGTGCGCTGAAAAATAATTTTGCGTGCGCCCAAAATCCGCGCCTACACTACCACAAGCCATATTTCAACACGCCTTTGTAAAACGACCCCTAACTTTGCCCCCCCCCCCCCCGAGAGGCTAGCCAACTCCTAAGTCTGCCCTCATTTTGCCGATGGAGTTTTCATTCGTTTCACTAGGAAAAGGCAGGACAAGTTTACAGATGCAATGGGGCAAGCTTCATCCTCTTCAACATCAGCAAAATTCGCCCTTTTCTCTCTGAGCAAACCACCAGAACTCTCGTCCACGCTCTCATTACCTCTCGCCTTGATTACTGCAACTTACTCCTCACCGGCCTCCCACTCAGCCATCTATCCCCCCTTCAATCAGTTCAGAACGCTGCTGCACGTCTTATATCCGCAAAACCGATATACTCATATCACCCCTCTCCTCAAATCACTTCATTGGCTTCCGATCAGATATCGCATACAATTCAAGCTCCTCCTCCTTACCTACAAATGCACTCAGTCTGCGACTCCTCACTACCTCTTCACCCTCATCTTCCCCTATGTTCCCGCCCGCAACCTCCGCTCACAGGACAAAGCCCTTCTCTCAGTACCCTTCTCCACCACTGCCAACTCCAGGCTCCGCTCATTCTGCCTTGCCTCACCCCATGCCTGGAACAATCTTCCTCAACCCCTACGCCAAGCCCCCTCCCTACCCATCTTCAAATCTCTGCTTAAAACTCACCTCTTCAATGCTGCCTTCGGCGCCTAACCGCTCGAGATATATAAAATACCCCAATCTATCCACCCTATCAGATTAACTGTTCACTCGTCCTCTAGATTGTTCACTTGTCTTTAGATTGTTCTCTTGTCTTTTAGATTGTAAGCTCTTTGAGCAGGGACTGTCCTTCTATGTTGAATTGTACAGCGCTGCGTAACCCTAGTAGCGCTTTAGAAATGCTAGTTAGTAGTAGTAGTAAGCCCAGACCTGGATCAGAATTTCAGGTAGATCCTGGATCAGGTGATAACCTAGGTTGCAGCGAGACACTCTTCATGCAAATGTTCCCAGGGCTACCTTTCTATTGCTAATCACTGGACTATTTAATCTTGAAAAGAGAGGAAAAGAGAAAATAACCCCATACTCAAGTAATCAAATGTTGTTGTGGTTCCCTGGGGTCAGCCTGCTGTAGGTTTGAAGCCTGCCCTCAAGAACTGCGGGCTGATTTACAAAGTCTTTTCATTTTAATACAGAAAGGATTTTTTTTTTTAATGCAAAGCTGAATAAGTGGTTCATTTTTTTTTAAAGTCACGTTTCCCCAGATGTGCCATTGTTAGCATCTCATTTTCCATTCATATGGAGCTTTTTTGGTTTGTAGCGGATTCCTTAGGAATTCTGGTAGCCTTGCTGATGCCAGAGGTTCTCTCTCCCAGTAATTAATTGGCAACTGGTGTGGCTTCAGTGTTGGTTTAATGATCAGTAGAGGATTGCGTGGCACCTCTGGAAGAAGGCGCAGTACAGAGTGGAGTGCGTAGCGAACGCATTGTGATGGGTGCATTAGAATGGATCTGGGATGTAAACCCCAAATGGTGCAGTGAAAGCAATCAAAATGTTATTCAATGGAATTAAAAAAAATAGAATAGAAGAATGAGTGCACTTCCGACCGCAAGGATCAGTCAAGAATCTCTCAGAAAGCATTGCAACGTGTGTTGAAAAAAACTGGCTTGACCTTTTCCTAAGGACCGGCAGTGAGGCAATGGTCTCATTAGCTTCAAGCATGGAGAGATAATTAAGAACATAAGAATAGCCATACTGGGTAAGACCAATGATCCATCTAGACCAGTATCCTGCTCCCAACAGTGGCCACTTCAGGTCACAAGTATCTGGCAGAAACCCAATTAGTAGCACCATTCCATGTTACCAATCCCAGGGCAAGCAGTGACTTCTCCCATGTCCATCTCAATAACGGACTATGGACTTTTCTTCCAGGAACTTGTCCAAACCTTTTTAAAACTCAGGTGCGCTAACCACCTTATCCTCTGGCAGCGAGTTCCAGAGCTTAACTGTTCTTTGAGTGAAAAAAATATTTCCAGAAGGTTAACCTGACATGTCCCACTCATCTCCTCTAGTCAACTCAACTTTCCACTATAACTGTGAAGGATCTGCAAACTATTTTTGTGGGTTGAATTAGAGCCACACATTCTGTGAAATTGTGCAGCATTAATTGAGATTGCAAGTCTCAGATGGCAAGACTTCTGTAGTGAGCGGTGCACTGAGTTCTTATCCGGTAAGATTTATTAGCCTTTATGCAGGCTGATGCTGAAACGTGGCTGTGTTGGCTTGATGTGTAACTACATTTTTACTGTTTGCCATACTGGTTTTTGCTGGCATTTCATCACTGGTACTCCTTGAGCTGCCATTCCGGGAGGCATTCCCAATATTAAGGGAAGGTCATCAGATGTTCAAAAGGCAGGGTCGGAATTAAGACTAGTACCTATAGGCAAGACCAGACAACTGATCCCAAAGAATAGGGGGAGAAGGGGAAGGGTGCTGGCAGAGACCCCAAAGACTGGAGCACCAGAAGAGGAGCATGGAAAGGCCACGGTGGCATCCTTTTAAGGTACCACATGCAGATGACCCTAAAGTAAGCTGGCGCTAGATCCTGTTTGACCAGGGTAATTGACTCCTTTAAAATGTGGTGTCCTAGCCATTTACCTATTCTTAAATCCAGGCCTGTGCAGTAGACAGACTAAATCGGTTCTGGTTTTACCACTTTTGTCCCAGTTTCTTGCGCCTTAGAATGGATGTGTAGTAGATACAGGCCAGAGAAAAGCCATCAGACTGGCACAGGCCTGCACCTAAAGTCTCGAGAGATAAATATTTACATATTTAAGCCTTATTTATTTATTAAACTACTCTAATTTCACTCCCAAAGTGGCTACAAAACAGTTTGCAAGATCAGAAAATACAGATAGCATAGCAGACAGTTATTCCTCAAGATCCCACCCCATGTACCTAATTTGCTTTGCTCATAACTTCAAATATATACTCCTGGATGCTCACTGTGTTCTGCACAAAAACGTTTGTACTACAAGCAAAAAAAAAAAATTTTTTCTGTGAAGGGGGCATGTCTGGGGGCTCTTGTTATCCTAATTAGAATAGTTTTTTTTGTTACATTTGTACCCTGCGTTTTCCCACTCATGGCAGGCTCTATGCGGCAGGCAATGGAGGGTTAAGTGATTGCCCAGAGTCACAAGGAGCAGCCTGTGCCGGGAATCGAACTCAGTTCCTCAGCACCAAAGTCCACCACCCTAACCACTAGGCCACTCTGAAGAGATGTGGTAGGGGTGGGTGGGAGTTGGAGGGTAACTGGGGATGAAGACTGAACTAGGCCCTGCTGTACCTTCTAGAGGCTATCAGTTAATGCTGTAGGCGGCGATAGTTAAGTTCCTACTTCTGGCAGAAAGTTCAAGTTTAAAACTATGTTGAAAAGGGTTTTACACTATGGAAACTAGCTAATGAACTTTGTTTTTCTAAATTCAAAGACAGTACCTACAATTTTGTTTTTATCTTCAATCTTTAAATGACCAAAGCACAGAGCAAAATAATGTTCACTTACCCAGAGAAATGTCCTCTTCTCTCAGAATTTCTCAGAAAGAAGGTTACCTGGGACCTTTCTTCTCTCTATAGCTTTGAACCTAAGGGGACTGCTTCAAACTCTGAATGTTAACACTCAGATTGCCCTAGTGACCTTTGCAGCTTTTCTACTTTCCTTTCAGTGCCTTAATTAACACCTAATTCAGGTCAGTAGCACTGCTACCTCTCCTCCTGGCAAAGGACAGAAAATAACTTTTTCTTTTAAGACACAAAGCTTTAGCCCTGCACTGCACTGCACCCACCACCAGCGCTGCGTACGCCTTGTAGTGCTATAGAAATGCTAAATAGTAGTAGTAGTAGTAGTAGCCCTGCTCGTCTGCTATCCTTTTTAATGCTCTGTTACATTTAAGTTTCTACCTCTGGCAGAAAGTTTCAGTTTAAATTATGGGAAAAAGGGTTATACACTATGGAAACCCCTGGTAAGATGTATTAGCCTTTATGCTCTGCAGTGGACTTCATAAAAAGGCTCCCAGGTACACATCTCACCATATCCCCCCCCCCCCTTATACTGTATGGCGAGCCCTACAAAAATCACCGCCCCCAACTGTACACCACTGCAATAGTCCTTATGGGTGAAGGGGTCATCTCTATTTGGGTACAGTAGGTTTCTGGTGAGTGTGGGAGGGTTCATACTTTCCATCACAAGTGTGACAGAGTATGAGATGGGCCTGAGTCCTCCTCTCTACAGTGCACTGCACCCACCACTATACCACTCCAGGGACCTGATTGCTGCTCTAATAGAAATGGCTATAACATCTGAAGCCGTCATAGAGGTTGATATGTACTGTTTTTATTCACATCTTTGGGGGGGGGGGGGGTCAATGACCACTGGGGAAGTAAGGGGGTCATCCCTGATTCCTTCCAGTGGCCATCTGGTCATTTAGGACACCTTTTTGTGCCTTATTAGTTCTAAAAACAGGTCTCGATCAAAACATTGAAATTTTAACCCTAGATGTTTTCGTTTTGTTCCAAAACGTCCAAGTGTTAGGAATGGCCTAATCGCACCCCTGACACGCCCCCTTCTGATTTGGACACACAGCAGATGAATTGCATAGATAAACGTCTGCAAAATAGGTCTTGAAAATACCGATTTGGACGATTTGAGAAGAAATTCGTCCTAATGCTGCTTTTTCTCTTTCGAAAATGAGATCCAAAGTGTTCCATAATTGTGGGCCCAAAATTACTCGTCTAGTTGAAAAGAGGGAACATCGCTAACTGATCTTGTGCAGCTGGATCTCCTACCCCAATCTCACTGTGTAGAATAAACAGGACTTCGTGTTGTACCCCCTCCTCTCTTTTACAAATCTAGGTCTCATGCTCTGCCTCCCTCCATCAACGGTAGGGTTGGTCACTAGACTGTGTCTTCTCCATGTACGTTAGATTTGGTCACTGGACTGTGCCTCTCCCATCACTGGTCCAGATCCTCACAACTGAGGATTATAGTTAAGGAGAGGCTGTCATGGGCTCAGAACTGCCTTCTCCACCCTTCCCATTTTGACCTGCCTTCCAGAAAGTACATTTCCCTCCTCCTTACACACTTATTTCCACCATGATCCATGATGTCATGGCGGCTCTGCTAAAAGGCAAACCAAGCCAAGGCCATTCTCTGCTAATAAAAGCACATTAGAGATTCAGCTGATAAGCAGGAACTGAAGCTGGATCCTAACCCGTCCCTCCGTGGGAAAGCTTTGGCCCCATTAATCAGACCTGCTCTTAAATTACAGGATCCGATCCTTACATTTATTCCTCTTCAGAGCTAAAAGCATGTTAAATATTTATCAGCAACAATGCCAGCAAAGATCAGTTTCCATTTGAATGTTTCTGGTTCCCTCTTTCTCGTGCTCTCCTTTTTCTTTCTGCCTCTGTTATGTACATTTCTAGTCTTAGTTTCTGTTTCTGTTTCTCTCCAGAAAAAGGAGATACAAAGGGAAAAGAAATGAAGTTTCTCTCCCATCCCCTCCTTCCGCTGTTGTCCTTTACCATCTGTGTTGAGCATTTCATTCTCTTTCCCTTTTTTAGAATTCCCTTACTCATCATCTTGTATGTAAATCTTGGTTCTCGGCTTTTTGTTCCTCGGTTCTTTTCTCCTTTAAGGATCTCTTCCTTCTTTTATTCTCTACCGGAATCCTTCCTTCTTTCCGCTTCCTCCTGTTTATACACATATGGTTTACACCACTAAAGAAATACTGCAAAGTTAGGACATACTTCAGATAAACGGAACTTAAAAGTATCTGTCTGCACTGCTAGAAAAAAAAAAAAAGCCTTAGAGATGCTGAGTAACAGCTCAAGGAGGAAGATTTTGGATCAGTCATGGATTTCTGATCCCCCCCCCCCCCCCCCTCCACGTTCTGATGCACTCTAGCTGTGGCTTTCATTTCAAATAGTGGAAACAGGAACTGCAAATCCCACAAGACATTGGAATGCTTAAACTTGATAAACGAAAAAAACCCCAAAAACATGACGGCAGATAAAGACCTGTACGGTTCATCCAATCTGCCCAACAAGATAAACTCATTACATATGGTATGTTATCAATAGAAATCAAACAAAATAAAACATGGAAAAGAAAATAAGATGATACCTTTTTTACATTTCTTGATTAGCTTTGCAGAAACGTCCAAATCGGTATAATCGAAAGCCGATTTTGGACGTCCCCAGCTGCACTCTGTCGCAGAGACGGCCAAAGTTCAAGGGGACGTGTCGGAGGCGTAGCGAAGGCGAGCGTGCCTAGCACTTGGACGTTCTTGAAAAGGTGCCCAAAATGACCAGATGACACCGGAGAGAATCGGGGATGACCTCCCGTTACTCCCCAGTGGTCATTAACCCCCTCCCACCCTCAAAAAACATCTTTCAAAATATTTTGTGCCAGCCTCTATGCCAGTCTCAGATGTCATACTCAGGTCAGTGACAGCAGTATGCAGGTCCCTGGAGCAATTTTAGTGGGTGCAGTGTCCTTCACACAGAGGGACCCAATCCCATCCCCCCCTACCTGTTATGTTTGTGGAGGAAACAGCAAGCCCTCCAAAACCCACCACAAACCCACTGTACCCACATCTAGCTGCCCCCCTTCACCCATAAGGGCTATGGTAGTGGTGTACAGTTGGAGGTAATGGGTTTTGGAGGGGGGAGGGATTGGGGCTCAGCGCACAAGGTAAGGCAGCTATGTACCTGGGAGCAATTTATGAAGTCCACTGCAGTGCCCCCTAAGGTGCCCGGTTGGTGTCCTGGCATGTCAGGGGGACCAGTGCACTACAAATGCTGGCTCCTCCCATGACCAAATGGCTTGCATTTGGTTGTTTCTGAGATGGACGTCCTTGGTTTTGATTAGCGCTGAAAATCAGAAACGTCCATGTCTAGAGATGACCAAATGTAAGGATTTGGAAGTCCATGACGGTATTTTCGAAACAAAAGATGAACGTCCATCTTGTTTCGAAAATACAGGTTTCCCCGTCCCTGGATCGGGACGTTTTGCGAGGACGTCCAAATCAAAACTTGGACGTCCCTTTCAAAAATGCCCCTCCATGTATACCTGATTTGTTTGTGCCATTTTCAGGGCACAGACCTTAGAAGTCTGTCCGGCACTGTCCTTGTTCTAAAATTTCTGAAGTTAACCTTGAAGCCCCAGAAAAGCTCCACTCCAGCCCATCCAAATTTATTCAGCCGCAATCAGGGCACAAATCGTAGAAGTCCGCCCAGCACTTACCTTGTTCTCTAACTTCTGAAGCTGAATCTGTCCAGCCAGGATCAGAGCACAGACCATAAAAGTTAGACTGTGAGCCCTCCAGGCACAGAGAAATGTCCAGTGTACCTGAATGTAACTCACCTTTAGCTACTACTAAAAAAGGTGTGAGCGAAATTTAAATAAATACAAAGAAGAAAGAAAGAAGTTTGCCCAGCACTGGCTTTGCTTCCTAGTTACCCCTGTTGCTACCTAATCTCTACTAAGCTTCCTTGCATCCCTTCCTTCTGAACAGGATTCCTTTGTGTTTATCCCACACATTTTTTGAATTCCGTTACTGTTTTCATGTCCACCACCTCCCGTGGGAAGGCATTCCATGTATCCACCAACCCTCAGTGAAAAAAATACTTCCTGACACTCCTGAGTCTGCCCCCTTCAACCTCAGTTCATGTCCTCTAGTTCTACCGCCTTCCCGTCTCCGGAAAAGGTTTGTTTGCGGATTAATACCTTTCAAATATTACCAATATTTCCTCAAGTCTAACATTGGTGGATCATTCTAGACTCTGCTTTATCATTTCAACTGTATATTAAAGATCGGTTGGCCAATATTCAAAACTATTTAACCGGCCAGGAATAGCTCCTGGCAGCAGGGGCGTAGCCAGACACCCAATTTTGGGTGGGCCTAGGCCCAAGATGGGTGGGCAGAAGAACTCTGCCTTGTCCCACAAGTGATTTGGTCCCTCCCTCTCTCGCCTGCATGCCATATCTCTCTAGCATCCCCCCCACCCCCCAACATACCCCTTAAATAGCAGATTTTCACTGGCAGCGAGCAGCAACTAATACACACTGCTCATGTTGGCCCCACAGCCTTCCCTCTGATGCAACTTCCTGTTTCCACATAGGCGGGAGTACATCAGAGGGAAGGCTGTGGGGCCAGTGCAAACAGTATGTATCGGTGCTGCTTGAGGCAGGCAAGATCTGCTATTTACACGGTATGCAGGAGGGATAGTTCTTGGGAGTTTCAGCTGGTGGGGTATGCGTAGGGTTACCATATGGCTCCAGAAAAAGGAGGACGGATTGAGCCAGCCGGGTTTTACTTCCATTGCTTTCAATGGAAAAGCAATGGAAGTAAAACCCGGCTGGCTCAATCCGTCCTCCTTTTTCTGGAGCCATATGGTAACCCTAGGTATGCGGATCCCTGCCAGCCACATCATAGGTGTGCTGCTAAGGCTCACCCAGGCCCACCCTTGGCTACGCCACTGCCTGGCAGGTTAAACAGCATTTTAGCGCCTAACCACGGATATTCAGCTGGAGATAACCAGTTATCTCTGCTGAATGTTCATGGTTAGTGGGTAGGAGAAATTTAATGCCAAATTGGCTATGTTTAGCCGTTAAAATAGGCCGTATAACCATCATGGAGGCAGTTTATGCAAATATATCGCATGTATTTTCATTGTGGATATCTTGAAAACCTGACTAGGGTTCCTGGAGGACTGGGTTGAGAAACCCTGCTCCAAAATCAAAGCCTGCCCTCCCCTGATAGCACCAGGCTCGGGGAGGGCCTACATTGGGGGGGGGGGGGAGGATAGAGTTAGAGGGGCGTAATCAAACGGCGCCGGCGAAATCGATCGCCGGCGATCTATTTTGGCGGCGCCGCAACAGCTGGCCGTAACCGTATTATCAAAAAGATGGCTGGCTAACTTTTGTTTCGATAATACGGTTGGGGCCGGCCAAATGCCACAGATCGCCGGGTTTAAGATGGCCGACTTTGTTTTTCAGCGATAATGGAAACTGGAACCGGCCATCTCAAACCCGGCCAAATCCAAGGCATTTGGCCGTGGGAGAGGCCAGCATTCGTAGTGCACTGGTACTTCTGGATGTTTAGATCTTGCTGATCAGTTATGTTATGACTTATAACATAACTGATCAGCAAGATCCTTTTTTTTTTTACGAGCTGGCCGACTGGCTTCCCCTCCTAGGAAGGAAATGTTTTAAAGTTTTTTTTGGGTGGGAGGGGGTTGGTGACCACTGGAGGAGTATGGAGAGGTCATCCCCGATTCCTTCCGGTGGTCATCTGGTCAGTTTGGGCATCTTTTTGAGACTTGGTCGTGAAAATAAATAGACCAAGTAAAACCGGCCAAATGCTCGTCATCGCCGGTTTCTTTTTTCCATTATCAGCTGAAGCCGGG